>NW_027273869.1:3070000-4482500 GCF_046630095.1 Trachinotus anak
ACACACACACACACACACACACACACACACACACACACACACACACACACACACACACATACACATAAATATATATTCATATAGATTCAAAATTCTACATGCTCATATATGTTTTCATGTATGCTTTTCTTATTCATTTCTCATTAATTTTAAACATGTCTCTCTCTGCATATATGTATGTATACTGTATGTATGTATACGATATCAACATATACTATCAGTCTATATATTTATGTATAGTAATATGTCTATAATATGAGCATAGATATAGAAACATTCATATTTGTATGGAGACATACATCTCAATATATGAAATTTTTAATAGGATTCATATGTAATTTTTATATATACATTTTTATTTTATATGTACATGTTCATATATTGAAAATAAATATATTTAAATTTATTACATTTCCATACGAGTTTCTTTTTTGGTTCTGTGTCTTTATTTTTCGTAAAATAAGCTTTTATTCAAACATGACTATCTGTCTATGTACTGTATAGCCTATAGGTGGAATCTGGCTTAAGGATGCTGGTTCCAATGCTCCCATTTCAATAATATTAATTTACCTTCACCTTCAACATCACCAGGATAAGTGAAAGAAAATAAAACATAACAGATCTGTGAAATGACTGTGTAAGAAATGAATAACAACAGGCCACACATTGATTTTCCCCCTGCAGACCTCCTGCTGCTCTCCTAAACACAATGTTTGGCCTGGGCCGACGTCACCACGCTCCAGCTGTAATGTGAAAACAGTCAGCGGAGTAATAGTGGAGGCAGCCACTGGAACGGAGCGGCTGCTAAATGTTGCGCAGCAAACTGTTTAGGGATAATAATGATCTATTGGACTTGGTCGTCACATGAAAGCTCCAGGTAATGAAGTAGAGAGATTTAAAGAAGACCTTCAGATGACTTCCACAGCAGGACACGTGCTCTAATGGAGCTAGATTGAGTAATAAAAGAAAAGATTGTGCAGTGTGCACATACACATGTATGTGTGTGTCTGATGATTGCTCCTCAGAGTAATCGCAGTTACTGCACTTGAGGCTACAACATTACAGAACCAAGATAGTTTTGAACAGTTTTTTAAAAAAATACTTAGATTTTTGACATTAGAAGAAGTAGGCCAAAGACAGAGCATCCATTTAGATGATTATATGCATTAATTGAGAGACAAGAGATTGTTAAATAGATCTCTGTAGAGCTTGTGAAGACAGATAAACAAACAGAGAAGGAAAGAATACTCTCATCTGCCAGAAGAATCATACACAGTCAGTCAAACAAGCATGCAGAACAAAATAAGAAAGAAGAGAAAAAGAGAGAAGAGAAAGAAAAAAAAAACCCTGGGTGGAGTAACCATGATATCAGTAGCATACCAGACATAAAGGCTTACATGGAGTACAGTAGCATAGTACAATAGCAACACTCAGAGTTTAGGTAGTTAGGTCTCAACCATTGTCAAAAAAGACTTCCAGACCTGCAGGAGAAACATCTGGGAGTTGCGTTCACAATAATCTCCAACAACAGTTTAGCAACAGAAAACATCTCGTTGAGCCACCTCTAAAACATGGAGCGGATGGAGATTTCCAGTTTAGCAAAATTATTTTTTTAGCTGCAACCATGCCAGCTTTTGGCAGGAGGGAAGGGCCCTTGTTCTGTCAGAACAACCACAGAGAGCCATGGTGCAGTCGGGCTGAATGTAAGTTCCACGCTGTTTAGAAAACCAATTAAATCTCTCACACCAGAAGTTGCTTAGAATCGGATGGCTCCAAAATAAGTGAGATAGTGATCCTTCAGCCGTGCCACATCTGTGACATATTGGAGAAACTGATTCAAAAATCTTACTAAGTTTAGTTTTAGAATAGTGCAGTCTGTGTAAAACCTGGAGTTAGATTCATCTATAGCTAGAATTGATGGAACAACTCTGTTTTTAACAGTTTTAACCCTACACAGGCAGCTACAGGTGTGTGCGCATGTGTAGGGAATAAAGAAAAGAAATGATCATGATCATACAGATGATTTAGAAAAGTGGGAAGTAGGATTTAAAACAGTGTTTCTCAATCTTTTTCAGACGGAGGACCACTTAACTCCCAGGCATCCTCAAAAGCAACAGGGCCACTGCTTCAGTAATGTTGTGGTGACTGAGGGAGGGATGGATGCAGTGAAGAGGCCCTTAAAGAAAAAAACCCGAGTCTGGGAAGTGAGTTCAGCCTTCAGCACGACAATGACCTGAAGCAAACAGCTAAGACAACATTGAAGCCGGTTCAAGATAAGTCTCTGACTGTCCTTGAATGGCTCAGCCGAAGCCCAGGTTTTAACTACTGAACATCTGTGGAGAGAGATTGAGTGGAGACTGATGGGCAGACACTCACAGTTGAATTTAAATTCTTTTAATCACCTGTAAAGCACTGCACGCCTACACGGCTACATATCAGAGTCACTATGTCCACTGATGACAGATCACTGAGGTCTACTGACCAGCACGTCCTTGCTGCACCAAAGTAGAGGCTAAAAACCACGGGGGGCTGCACCTTTGCAGTCGTGGCCCACACCCTATGGAAAATCGTCTTCCTCTAGCAGTAAAAAATGCCCAGTCGACTGTTTTAAGAAGCTGGTAAAAACTCACCTGATGCACTTTATGTACTGTGTGACTGCCCACTGTGCAACTTTTATTGTTTTTATTATTTTTCTCTAATTGTTTTTATTTTATCTCATGTTTTATGCATTTGTTAAATGTTTTATATTGTACAGCACCTTGTCACCCAGGTTCTGAAAGGTGCACAATAAATAAAGTTTTACTTACAAAACACAGCACAATAAAGTGAAGGGGTCTGAATATGTAGATACAGGTGGATTTCCACTGCCTCATAGCACTAAATTCATCTAATAGGATAAATACATTATTTCAAGTAGCACGTCAACATCTGCCGGGTGTGAGTGATTAATTGTTTTCAAATCTAAATCATAATTTGACAGAGTGTAATTTTCTAATCACAAGACCAGCAATTTTGATCGTAACTTACATAATTAACCGTATCTTCAGCTGTAGGAGGTTAAAGGTTTAGTCGGCGATCACTGGCGATAATTACAGCTCTTGCTTGCAAATTTACTCAACTGTACTTTATTAACATCAAAACTGTGAGTTGGCAAAACAACAGAAAAGAAACTGTGGCTGACATCTGGTTAACACGCTCTCTGCAGAGCAGCGTCTGTATTTTTACACTTGTGAACGCTTTGTTGAACAAGACCTTGTTCAAAACCTCCCAACAGAACAGTGTCTCTAGTTTAGGTAAACCCTAGATCAGCGGTTCCCAGCCTTTTCCAACTCAGGGCCCACTTAAAAATCTCTAAAATGTTAAGGGGCCCACATCCAACCCCATAACAATATGGAGGCCAAATAATACGTTCTCAGAGTGCTGCAGACAGAGATATTAAAGAACTATATGATGTGCCAACAACATAAAAGTTCCTATCGTTGGCTCATCACAGTGACAGGGCTTCATACCAGAAGAAAAAACAAAAATTTCAGTTTTTTATTTTTTATGTTTTTAAATGTAATTTCTTTGTAAAACATTTAAAAACATGATACAATATTAAATATTTATTGTTAACATATAAGGTTGCAACATGTTATAGTATCATATAGAAATTTCTTCATATGCATATTCTGAATATACACACATACAAATGCACACATACAATTTTTACTATGGGTATTTCATCTATGTTATAACCTTATATCTTCATATATCCAGAGGATGTATATATGTGATAATAATATATCGCCTTATAGGGGACTTATATGGCAACATCACACTTGACATAGAGACATATGTCATATATTACATTTCTGTATTCTGTTGATAATCCTAGGTAAGTTTTTAGATGTTTAAAACTAAAATAGCCACTTTCATATTACGCCTTTAAAACCCATCTATAGAGACCAAAGTAAAATGGGGTGTTGTGGGTCAGTGTCAGTCAAGTGTCAGACGACACTGAGGACCTGGATGGATGCTAATCAGGTTGTATAACACTCACAAGGAGAAAGTTCTTTTCTCTAATCACAAACAAAGTCACACAACAAGATTAGATAATAAGACAATTACCGTGCCAGAGGAGGCCACACACCAACTATAGCTCTACACACAGATAGGCAGTCTTTCACCTTTTTGTCCTCAAGCAGAGGACACGTTACAGGGCCTTATCACACCTAGTGACATTTCAAAGAGCTCCTCTTTTTCTCAGCTATCCAACAAAGTTCCACCATGTCATTTAAACCTACTTTCTTTGTTTCTGTGTCTGGTCTCTCACTGGATCCAGGGCCTTGTCAGAAGGTGGCACTGTTTAGATTTTAATCCATGATCATCAAATAGGTGTAAAACAAATGAAGTCAGGATTTTGCTGATTTTGCTTATAAGCTACTTACATTACCAAATCCTCTTTTTAGTGTCATGAAGTCGGTGTCGTGGGCTGAATCAGTGTTAAACCACCTGTAATCTGAGCCTGTATAGTCCTCTAACTAAAGTGCAGTGTCATACTATTCTGTCTCTGTCAACAAGCAACTGCATGACCAGAAAAAGTGGGTTGATTCTAGGCACTGAATTATGATAAAAAGCTAAAGGCTAATGCATTGCTATGACATTATGAGTAACAGAGTGTGGCTGCAGAAGGGAAGACTGTAGCATTTAATCCACTCTGGGTTGGATTCTTTGGCTTCTCCACTGGTAAACAAAAGGACACCATGTTACATCTTTATATTATTATAGCACCAAAGTTCAGTTCACATTATTATGATGTGGGAAATATGATACATTTCAACCAAATCCATTATCTCAATCTTGATTGAACTAAGCCTTGGTTGAAAGTTTTTGTTTTGATTGACAACAACAAATATGGACAGAGGACAATAGAGAGGTATCATACTCTGAATGTCAAACTGAAAATGGCTTCATTTGAAGGCAAAGGACAGCGAGCCTTTTTTCTGCTCTGGTGACTGGGAGATGTTTCGTATGATTATTGTTTTACTACTCTGCTCGGTCATGAGCCACCCCTCGGATTCTATCTGTTCCGGTCAGCAGAGGTCAGACTGATAAGGTGGCTGCTGAATAAATTTGTCACGAATCTCAGTTTTAATCCTGAGGGTTTATTTGTTGTCCTTACGAGGGCAGGTGGTTGTTCTTCATCCAGATAGAGACGGGAATTTCTCAGTCCAAACCCAACAGGGCACGACTTCTCTAAGCTTTCTTAAAGCTGCAGTAATCAATATTTTGTATGGACAATCAACCAAATTACTATGTGTAATATGAAAAGTGTTGCTTCGTGAAAAACCTACAGAGAATTAGCAGCAACTCTACACAGCATTTCATTGTCTGGTTTAGGTTTTGGTTTACAGCCGACATACCTTTCAAATGAAAGAACAAAGACATTGTTGGACCTAAAAATGATCTGATGCAATTATCAAAGGATGGCATCATTGTTTCAAAAATTACATTTCCTGATATTAAATTTAGACTTGGTTTGGTTGGGGGAAATGTCAAAGTTAAAATAACTATTTGGTTAAGGTCAGGAAAACATTGTGGTTTAAATTACAATTACTCATCATGATTACAGTTAGAAACACTTGGTTATGGTTAGGAAGCGATGACGGTCATGGTTAAAAGAAACCAGCGTTGACTGTCAGTAAGAAATGAAAAACAAGAAGTTAATGTCCACACTACTACATTTTAGTTTTAAAACACATCTTTTTTGCTACTTTTAGTTTGAAAACTCAGAGCTTGCATTGTAGTCTGGACGAGCAGAAACACTGTCGCTTCCTGATTGGGTCTCATCGGCCTCGACTACCAGTGGTGAAGGCAGCGTGGACGCTGACCTTGTTGTCTTTGCTAGCAGCTGTTGTGCAGTTGAATTCTGCATTTTAACGCTACAACTACCTCTGTTGTTCCTAGTTCACAGTATTTTGTGCAACTAATCAACTGCAGAGTAGTTCCTGTTTACACAGGCTCGCACATGCTCAGTGTACATGATTGGTCACATCTACATACATTTTCAGGTGTGATAATATGGACAGAAATCATGTCTTTTTTTCTTCTTTTTTGGGCATTTTATACCATTATTAGACAGGACAGTGCAGAGAGAGAGGAAATGACAGGCAGCAGAGAGTCATGACTCAAACCAGGGAGTCGGCTATTGGGTCACACTACAGAGACTGGTTCTGATATGGTCGTCTGGATGGAGATTGTTTTAGTTTTAAAATAAAAAAGGTATTAGTGAGGATGTAGCCTTAGTGGATTTTGTTGCTCATCCAACTTCCTCCTTTGCTCCTTACTGACAAGAGTCTGCTGTAACAGACCAAACTATTTTTAATACTAGTTTTAACGGCAAGTGATGAATACAGTAAAAATTCCAGCCTTGGGTTTTTAGCCTACCTCAGTAAATACTGTGGTAGATGTGATGGTCGACTCTGGTACAACATTTTTCAGAAAGATGGAAGCTCTAAGACAGATGGCTGAAAGAAGCTGGGAGAAAAGGTCGCTGAGGAATTTGGAGTAACAAAGAGATGATTATTTTGGTACAGAGGGGAGAAATGAAAGAAACAGCACTGATGACAGTACCACTGCTACAAAACCAACCATTATCTCCATTAAATCCTCCCAGTGTGACCCGCTGTGTGAGCAGCGAACAGCTGGCGTGGTTACAGGCTCACACAGAGAGGAGAGGAGATAGCAGTGACATCGTGCCGACCATTTGCCTTCTGGAAAGCCCCTGCAGCCCTAACGCCTGATCGGTTCGGTTGGCCCCTGGAGGCACGGCTCATTGGGTGCACAATGCGCCCACTCCCACTTTTCTGCCTCTACCTGTCATCATTTACATTTTGATAGGTCTCTGCCTGTGATGAATACTGATTTCTCTCAAGGTCAAAGCTGCAACTCCTGAAGGAAGAGAGAGGCAGAGAGGAAGAGAAGGAATGAGCGGTGATTGTGATGGAGGTGGAGGAGGAGGATGGGAGGGGACACAGATAGAGGCGCTGGTTGAATGGCTGAAAGGACCACGATATGTCTGATTGGATGACCACAATCGAGAATGAACAGAGACAGGAGGAGGTGAAGGAGAGAGGTAAATGAGTGGGAGGGAGCGAACGCTGGGTCCACACTGTGTGCACTCTGAGGACTATTGTGACAAATAATGGCATGTGATTGAGAAAGACTCACTGTATAATTTGTGATGATTCAGACGATGGAGGAACTGATGCTACATCTGAGGTGTGTGGGTCGTGACCGGGACTGCTGCACTCCACTTTGTTCCAATTAGCAAGACAAACTCTCCACGAGAGAGCAATTTTGAAAAGCAACACCTATTCAAAAAAATATAAGAATTAAAATTTAAATTGATTGATATAGAAAGTCTGAAGAGAGGGTAAAAGAAACAAACACAATTTCTTAGATAAAATATCCGTACTTTCTAGTCGGTATTTTTATAATGATATTGGTAAAGCTGGATGAATTCGATTTCTGAAGTAAACCCTTGACAAATTTCAATAAATATGTCTTTTGAAGGCTGTTACTGGTAAGTAAGTCAGATACTCTTTCATCTGTTGACTATCTATAGTAACTGGTTATACATTAACATAGGGTGGAAAAGGCCCTTCTCTTTGAGGAAGCTCTTGAGGAATCCAAGAGTGGCAACTAAGTTTCGGCTCAGAGAATTATTCCCTCCTAATAAACATACGTGAAAATAAATCTAACTAAAACTTTAGGAGGTTGGGCTGGTGGAGGGAGCTGAAACAGGAAATTGCATTGGTTTGAAGGTATCAGCAGTGAACTAGTGTGATGGGTTTAATGGCTGCGCTGTACACCTACATGAATGTGACTGGATGTTACAAGTCAGCTGGGGGCCAAGCAGCTGTAAATGAGCCAGTGATGGTGAAGCATGGGTGAAACATGACTAATGCAAACATGTCTTCAGAGCTCTGATTCATGTTATTTTTTAGATCACTGTCCCTTAGTAGCAAGTATTTTTTGTTGTGCATTGGCGACAGCCAGAGCCGAAGGCATATCGCTTTTAGGTTGTCTGTCCCTCCCATTCTCATAGATGCAATATCTCCGTAATACCTTCAGGGAATTTCTTCAAAATTTGGTACAAAGGTTCACCTGGACTCAAGGACAAACTGATTCGATTTTGGTGGTCAAAGGTCAAAAGTCAAGGTCAGTGTGACATCACAAAACCCTTTTTTAGCCATTAGTTAAGACTTCACACAGCAATTATGACAAAATTTCACACAAATGGTTAATATTTAATATGACTCTGGATAAACAGGGATGTAGTCTGAAAGCAGCCTGAGGGGTGATCCACTCATCAATATTTTTTTATAAAATTAACCCTGAGTCTAACTACATGTAATGTGAGTGGTGTTGCTTGTAAATTTGAATCCAGTTAGCGACAATGTCTATGAGCTTGGTTTGAAATCATCTAGTGACCACAAATCTATCTGCATCTGTGTCTTTGAGCACAAGTACAGCAGAATATATCAGAAACCTCATTAACTATGTAATCACATAATACAGGGGAAAACACAGAAGGCATGAAATGAGAGAGACACCGATCCGTGACCGTCATTGGATGACCTTGATCCAGAGTGAGAGTCCAGGAAGAGCTGTCGACAGGCATTGGCAGTGATATATGGCCCTACTCACATTGTACACATACAGACACGCACATAGACACAGACATACATCACACAAATATCTGACATCTCACCCTGCAGCAAATATGTTATGCTGTGGTGCACTGTTGCACTTATCTCCAAGAAACACACACACACACACACACACAGCTGTGAGTGTGCGTCGTCTCTTGAGGACAACATACTCCTGTGATCAGCATCACAACATCTGATATGCAATAAAATAATGTACAGGCACAGACATGACTGTTGTTGACATTTTGTCATGCATGGATACTCATTAATAATCCATTCAACACTGTAAATAAAAGCAAGCGTCATCTGCATATGTGATTACTTTCATCTGTCAGCACTGATCTACAGTAAATGACTTTTCTCTGTAGGCAAAAACTCTCTGTGTCTCTGGCTCTACTAAACCATTTCATTACATTTTAAAGATGTGAATGTTGTAGTCCACATTAATTCTCTTTACAGTGAAACCCACTGAGACACAGTTTTTTTTCAGGGGCAGAAAGAGACGCATCTGTTTTGGATAGTGAGTCATCAAAACTAAACCTTTATTGCCTATTTATATTTTTCCTGACATAGAACCTGATACACCTCAATATTCAATGGTGGCACCAAATACCAATACCACAAAAGCTTATAACACTTTTTTTTTTTTAATGTAGTTCTAATTTGTATGTATTATGTTATGTATGACAAGGTGTAATATAAAAATGAGATTAAAACTCTTAATGATTTTCAGTCATCCAGGTCACAGAAGGCAACTCGATGATTTACATCCTGAAGATGTTTTGTCTCTTATCCTAAAGGTTTCAGCTGAGAACTTCAACTTGCTTTCAGCTTCTTCATGTGTGTTTAAAATCCAACTTTTCTCATGTCAGAAATCTCACTTATGCCGGGAAATAAGGAAGTAGGACTGGAATGATCAGTGAGTGAATCTATTAGCCAGTCAACAGTCAGTCCACAGGAATGTTGATACACAATTGATCTTTAGCATGTTTCTCTTGCAGTTTCACAAATATCTGAATGAGCTTAGTTGTATATAGCTGTACTTGAGATATTTTGGGATTTTAGACAATTGATGAGATAAATAAAGAATCTAAAGACATGACCTTGGATGTTTGAAATGATGGACATTTTTAATATTGTCTGACATTTTAAAGTAAAAGAAGTTAATTGAGAAACTAATTAAAAGATTGATCAATTATGACAAAGGAGTTCAAACTGAGATAGAAACAGAAAATATCAGCTGGCTGGTTTCTGTTTGTTGGGTAAGTGAGAGATGAGGTGTGACACCTTCATCAACTGCTTTATCTTGGATTTAATTGTGATGCATCTCTGCATAGACACACAAACCTAGTCCATTACATTTACATTAACTCAGATGCTTTTATTCAAAGCAGTACAAAGAAATACAAGCTCAATTTGATAAGTGTAAGGATATCAGGTAAAGAAGTGCAGTGAAAGTGCACAGTAAGTGCCAGTTTGACAGGTTTGGGTGTTAGTTGTAATGAGACTTCAAAAGATTCTTGATGTGAGAGAGGGACGCCCCTGCTCTGATAGACTTCAGAAGCTTGTTCCACCATCAGGGAACCACAGACGCGAACAGTCTGGACATTGGCTGCCTTGTGTGCAGGGAGGGCAATGCCAGACGACACTCCTTGGAAGAACACAGTGGGCGAGAAGGAGCATAAGCTGTATGACTGAGTTCGAGTAGATGGGTGCAGACCCAGAAGGTACTCTGGAGGCAAGCAGTGATCGAAGACCAGACGGGTCGCCGCATTCTGGACCATCTGTAAGGATTTCACTGTGTCTGAAGGAAGGCCCGCCAGAACAGCTTTGCAGTAGTGGAGGCGAGAGATAATCATGGCCTGGACCAGGAGCTGGGTGGCGTACTGACTCAGCACAGAGCCATTAAGTCCACTTTGGCCCATTCACTGCTTTCAAATTAAATGATACTCATATTTAAAGTTCTCTTGGCTCCTCACTAATTCAGATGAGTTCAACAATCAAATGATGAAGGCAGAGTTTGGCGCCTACATCATCATCACTAAGTGCTACAGAGGAAGGCTGTTAACATGTTAAGTGCTAATATACAGCCCCACTATTTTAATCAGTTACCACACACTCACTCATACACACACACCTACCAGGTGAGAATGAGCTGCACAGTCTCTGAGGTTTTCCACCTTGGTTTATGTGTGTGTTTTATTTTGTTGTAGCGCCTCCAGTGTGTTTAATCATTTATCATTCCCTGCTGCACTTGATCGAAGACCCACAATTATGTTTGTCAGGAGTGAATTTTAATACCAAAACCCACTTTCATCTAAATTTCTCTTACATAATCCTTTTCATATCCGCTGCTTTGTCCTGAGAGTGTGCCCTGTTGCCATGGTGATGTATGAGGGGATGGATGCTGTTTGAAGGGCAAATTGGGAGGGGGGTGCGGGTGGGAGGGTGGGGTGAAAGAGCCTGAATTAGGAACACAGCTGACTGTATCCCTGTAGAGATCGGCCCCGCAGCTCTCCTTCTGTCTTCCCCTTCCTCTCTCTCTCTCTCTCACACACACTGAGTCGTCCAAAATACACCTTCATGGTCCTAAAATAGAGACACCTACTTGGGTGATGGAGAAACAAAGAGAGGCATCTGAGAGCAGCTTCTCGCTGAAGACGAATCACCCCTCTCTGTGGAGAAAAAGGAGGCCAGGCAAGATAAGGACGAGGTAAGCCCGGTCATCCCCGCCCTCCCTCCTCCCTCCTCCCTCCCACGTCCTCTCCGATGTTGACTGAGGCTGAAGACTCTCAATGGTGCACTCAAACTTCACCTCCAGGGTGGAAAAACACAGCAAACTTAGCCGTTGTTTTATAAAGTATTATTACTGTAGGTTTTGTTTTCCAGACAAACTTTTTTATTTTTTCGTTTGATTTGTTAAATTGAGTTTTTTTAAATATGAAAACTAAAGCTGCATTCATGTTGGTGTAACCGAAAGAACAGCCATTTGATTATATGGCATTTGCCTGCAGTAAACGTTACTCACTACAAAAGCAGTCGCAGTATACCACCACCAATGTTGACACACTTCATCCATCCATGACAGTAAATTAGAGATATCGTTGTTATGTTTATGCTCTAGGTGTAATTACTCAATAGTTGTTGTCTTCCCTCAGCTGACAACTTGTAAATGGTCTGCACTTACTTAGCATTTTTCTAGTCTTGGAGACAATTCAAAGCGCTTCACAATATTTATATACAATACAATAGTGGACACAGCCAGCCATTATTGTGACTGAAATTAGCACAGAATAACATCAACACTAGATCCTGATTGGTTGACAGCAACAGGAAATCAGGATCAATATAGCAGCAGTGAAGCAGCACTACAGCACTGCACTACAGCGTAGCCTTTAGCCAGCATCATAACACTGGTTATTTTGCCTTCAGACTGTCCCGGAGCTTCAAGCCCTTTAAGAACTGTGGGACCCTATTGAAACATAACACTGACATACCATAAAACTTGATAGCCTGCGCTTCAGTCACTGAATTCAACCTATATTTGGGACAGGCGTCTACACGGGACAGGCCTTTAATACCTTTTAATACCCGTGCACAGCAAAGACGGGAAATGTTATCAAATTGAGTATTGAAACCAGTATGCATATTACTTGTATAAATATTACCAGGCTATCAAATAACATTATCAATCATCCATTTGATCTAGCTCTGAGAGACAGCGCATCTAGGCAGAGAGAGAGAGAGAGAGAGAGAGAGAGATCCATATCAATTTAATATGATAACTGACAGTTAAAATATCACATTGTACCTTTTTCCTCTTTGTTTTTGAACGTGGGCTACCCTTGTCTGCACGGCGTTCGGTGCTGGTTTTGCAGCTAAGAAAAGGTTTTTCAAGCTTTATCAGTAAAAAGAGCTGCCTCCAACACTGTGAGAGGGATGAAAGTGAACTAAAGCAGTAAAGTTGGCGGCTGTAAAACCAAAACAATGAGCTGACAGATGCTAAAAACAACTGAGAAACTGAAACTGTATTTTCTGCCCTTTTGCCACTATGTTCAACCCCTTTGATGTTACTCATAGTCATCTGAAATAAAAAATACTGATTGTAGCAGCTTTAAACTACCCATCACTTCTGCACATTAAGCCTGTGCAGGCAGCAGACACGTGGCGTCATGGATGGATCATCTTGACCACGGGCTCTGGACGTAAAACTGGCCCCGGCAGCAGGCGGCCACTCTCCATGCACACACAGATTGCTTGTCAAGAAACAGCATCACTTTGAAATTATATTTGTTATTTTGATATTTTACATGAACAACATTTCACCACCTTCTGTCTGAGCCTCATCCGTCACCCGTAGGAGGCAGTGCTGCTCCGCCCTTACCAAACTTCTCATTGCCGTCTCCGTTTCGCTGTTGCTGCCCTGCTGCTTTGCCAGTGTCAATGAATTCAAATGAGGAAAACCTGCAAACAGAGGCTTTCTACATATAATGCTGCGAACTGATTACAACTAGGCTTGATGAATTTACAGGACTGTGTATGACTGAATAAATGTGTTTCTGTGCAGTTACTTAGGATTTAAGCACTCAACACAATCACGCTTCAAAGACGTCTTCATCGATCACACATACAGTGCGTGCATACGAGCAGAAAACAGGGCTCCTTTAAATTCTGCAGCAGGAGGAAGTACAGTTGTGTTGGGGGAGACCAGACAAAACCATCTGCTACGTTTTATTTTTCACATACTGACCTGGTGTGTGGGCTTTACTCAAGCACAATGTTTACTCAGCAGTCATAAACACCACCTGCTAAGCTGGTGCCCATCATAATTCTCCCTCTGCTGAGAGCAAGGGCGTGAGTTTGCATATGGACAGCGGGACATGTCCCTACCAATATTTTGGGAGGACAGAGTTGTCCCTAGCAATATTTGAGTGAACCCGTTCAGGCCGTTTAGAGTGAAGTCATCAGATAATTCCTATGTGCCTTCTCAGAGGCTACGTCTCCAAGACAACTGATTTAGGTATGCTTGGATGTGATTGGCTGAAAGGGCGGGGACTATCTGGAGGCTCACATCATGTACACATATTACACTTACTGACAGACACAGGGGAGGCAAGAGCGGATCAGTGTGCTGACAACAGTCACTTATCAGTGCTGTCAGTCCAGACCTCACAAGCATTTAGTATTTCAGACGACCCCCTTTCTTCTGTTGTCGCACTGCACAGCACACACAACTTGTGATGAACTGCTACGGAAAAACACCTGTGTTTTCACACTGGCTGCATGTCTGCTGCGTGTCCATCTGTCTACATAGAGTTTACAGGATACTTGAATGTTGGATTTCTCTTCATTATAAATTCATGTCCGATTTTTTTCTGACAGAAAATGTCACTGTCTCCACAGACAGCTGCTAAAATGGATAAAGAATCTATTTATATTTTTTCATGTCTACGTCAGATTCAGATTCAACGATAGTGGAAGGTGTCAGTTTTGTGTAATATTGCTGGTATGATGTCAATATGACATCATCAGGTCTTTTCTCTGTCTATTTATGCTGCAAGACGTGCACTTGACGTGAAAAACAGGCGAGACGCCAAATCTCTAGATCATGCGATCCAGCCACGAGGCGTGTCACGTAGGCAGAGTGCACGCTCTAATCCATTCTCATGGGGAATGGTGAGATGAAAACAAGACGTTCTACAGCTGCCATGCACACGATGCATCCAGTGTGCCAGAGCCCTTCGATTTTGTCCATGGCAACACGTTTTGTACTTTGCAGATATCATACCACCGACAAAGAGACGTCAGGAGCTTTTTCACCACCCAGAGCGTCAGTAAGAGTAGAAGCTACATTGACTTAAATGAAAACCTGTTAGCTACCTAATGTCACCGGCCTTACATTGTAAGATAGTTAACATTGATGCATCCCTAGATTAGCAGCATTTTACTGATGTAGCTGGTCATGGTGGAGCTAGTTTTACATGTGAAATCAAGAGGAAAAGGGAAACTGCAGCACTGGCAGGGCACTGAATATAAACATGTTGACGCTGGATACAAAAATATTGTTTAATGTTTCTCTCTTTTTTCTCTGTTGCCGAATGTGGTTCGTTGCCAGGAGCCAGCGGTGGTGTTTGACAGCTGACAGGAGCTTCAGCTGGCTGGCTACAAAGCAAGAGGTTATAATACACCCTGAGCAGCGCTACGTCTTCCGGGCAGATTGGAGCCTGCAGTGAGTTGGAAAGTGACAAAGGTTAACGTTGGTGTGGATTTCCACTGCTGGAGACAGATGTAAAGGACTGAAGTGTGATGCTGAACTCACAATGTTTCCTTTAGACTGGTAAGTAAACATCTGGTAATGCTAATGTTAGCTATGTAGCAATAGCAAAACTTACAAACAGCTCATTTAATGAACCATTTGGTTGAGAGCATTAAATAGTTGTTGTGTCTCCACCAATGTTGAGACCAAACCCACGCCCCTGGATCAGACCGTGCTTGTATCAGCACCTTTTACCCGACTGTGTGACCTTCCTCACCAGGATAAATTCCTCCTTCCTGTGTTTAGTCAATGGTTTGTTTGTGCAGGGTCTACACTCACACACTCAGAAATATATGTCGGGCATGGTTGCCCATGTATATAACAGAATTACATTAAAGAACTGAGTGCAGCTGAATGGAAGGAAGTGCAGGATGAAGGATCGTATAACCTCTGCACACCATTCTTCAAACTGAAAAATGCCTTTCAGTCTGCTGTGTGTGTTTCTGAAGTTATGTGTGCAGGTGTACAGTCTGTGTGTGGGTTTGATGTGAAAACACTAACACACTACAAGCACAGTATTATTTTGTGATATGAACCCATACTTGGACTCGAACGTCATCTCTGGCCCTGGTATTTTGCCACAACATGGCCAGGAACCCAAAGTGAGGATTAAGATGTTTACCAGGGGGAGAGGAGACTCCGTGGTAACACTCCGCTGCTGGAGATCAGTGTGTGTTTGTGTGTGTTCAGGGAATAGGCAAGTGATGCTCTTCAGTCTCTCCTTTTGCACAACCCTCTTCATTTATCTGTTTGGAACAAATAATGTTAGAGATGATTGTTATTTATATTATAAACTAAAGCAGACCTTACTTTAATTGGTTTAACCCAAATGATGACTATGTCTCACACACAGATACACACAGCTGCTGTGTGTGTGTGTGTGTGTGTGTGTGTGTGTGTGTGTGTGTGTGTGTGTGCGCACGTGTGCGCACGTGTGCGCACTTGTACTTGCTACATAGTAAGGACCAAAAAAAGTATTTTACTAACAGAGTGAGGACATTTTGGGAAAGTGAGGACATTTTGGCCGGTCCTCACTTTTTGAGACACCTTCAAATCACATGTTGAGGGTTAGACTTGGTTTTAGAGTTATGGTTAGAATTAGGTTTAGGTTAAGCTTAGGGTCAGGGTTAGGGTTAGGCACTCAGTTGTGATGGTTAAGGTTAGGGTAAAGGGCTAGGGAATGCATTATGTCAATGAGTGTCCTCACAAAGATAGAAGTACAAGTGTGTGTGTGTGTGTGTTTTCAGTCTGCAGAGGAAAACCTTCCTTTTTGACCATTTTACATTTTAATTTCTAGCATTTCTAGTGGCGTTAATAGGAGAGAGAGGACAGAGTATCAACAGTACTGTCAATTGGAGCAGGATGATTCACTTCATGCAACCAGGTAATTGTGTATAGTGTCTAGGAAGTGCAAAAAACATGATTTTTTAAAGAAATAAGTTAATAATAATAATGGCATTTGACAAATCACAAAACACTACAAAGGTACATCGAAAAGCCATGTTGTCATGTTGAAATTCACTGGATGTTTTCAGTGACAGCATCTTCAAACTGGGAGCCTGGGTAACATCTCTCAGAGAAACACTGTGCTCCAGACGTCACTGACTACATCTGATTTGTGCAGCAATTCAGATCTCTGGTGCTTCCAGGCTATTTTAGTCAGCTGCAAAAAAAAAACAAAAAAAAAAAACTGTCGACCAATCAGGGTCTAGCAGCTGTTTGGCTCAGTTTTTTTCTGTGGGCTGGGGCCCAACAGCGGGCTGCAAAGGTATTGCAAGTGGGCCAACAAGTAATTTGTAAAACAGTACAATTTTGGTGAAAATATGTAATTATAAAATATGTACAGTACCAGTCAAAAGTTAGGACAAACTTGAGATTTGCACCTCAGTCAGACTCAGACTAAGATAAGGAGTTTGTTGTGCACAAAAACTGGCGACTAGCAGACATATCAGAACGGTGAGCGTAGTTATTTGTTTATGTTGTTTGTTAGCTTGTAACTGGCAGTGGCTGACACAGTGTTCATACGTTTTCTGTACCGACAAGGGTTCAGGTTTATTCAGCCCCACCTGTTCCTCAGGTTTGTGACATATGAATCTCACTGCAGTTGCAATGTGGAAAAACTCAGTCATGATGTTGACAGATTTTGCTAATGATATGTCTTGTGTTATTAAAAAAACATGGTATAGACCAACAAGGTTAAAAAAAAAAAAAAAAACTAACAAAGTAAAAACTTGATTTTCATTGGAGGGGGTCTTTAAATTCATAAAATCAAATGGAGATCAATGGCTGCCTCAAAGGGTTAGGATCAGCAGTAAGTACAGTTTACTTAACCTGAAATAAATCGACTGTGACATGCAAAGCAGGTACAGGTGGGGTGAAGCGGCAACAATGAAAAATATGTGTCCACACTAAATGTTTACCCAGGATATGAAAAAAACCAAAACATCTTGTGTGCAATAAATGTGAGGACTCGCCAGCAAACATTAAGCCAGATGGTTTCCTCCTGATGCATAACTTACCCATATGCCAATCCACAGTAATGACTCCCATCAGGTTTGTAGAAGGAAGAAGTGTGATGCACTCAGCGACACCACCACAGATCCGCCTGCAAAAGTCCGATCTGAGAGACACTGTGAGATTGATATTTGGATGATTGGGCCCTGGATTGTGTTTTAGTCATTTGATCATTATAATTACGCCTGAAATGCTGAAATGATTTTCCATCGGCTTGACATTAACGAGGAAGGGATTTGAAAATTAAAATGTTCATACAATTAATGACACCAAATATAGAGATACATGAAAATCATTCACCTGCAGGTTGTCAGAGGAGGTGCTGAATGATATTTCTCCCTTTTGAATGACAAATTATGACTAATGACGCTGTCCTTTATCTGATTGATCAGCTCAGGTCAAATGTTTGAGTGTCTCATTCGTCATTCCCAGTGGCAGCTGAGGACGGTTATTTGTCCTGTGTTTCATTCGAGCTCCACTGCCGGCAGCTATTTGGCTTCAAAATGTCCGATTTACACCATGAGTGTAAGTTTGCATTGGAGGACGACTGGAAGGACTTCCATTCAGCCGCTCGCTGCAGATGAGATGAAAAGACAGAATTTTCTATGGCTGAAGTTCTGCCGAAGGCTCCAAGGACGAATCTTTGTGCTGCGAGAGAAAATCTCAGCACATTCAACGAAAGGTTAACAACTCAAATTCAATATGTCACAGTCTCCATGGAGGCAAGATAAAGACTGATTTTCTTTTCTTTTTTTTTTTTTTTTTTTTTTTTTATAAATTAAAAGCACACAGTAGCTTCACTCTGACTGCAGCCTATTTTCCCAAGCAGCTTTTCACTCTGGTAGATTGTCATTTGGAGGAGAAAAGAATTCAGAAACCCTGCATTTGATGTTTTTTTTGATGAGACTGTTTTTATTCTATTGGAGTAAATCAACACAAAATAATGTGATTTTTCAAAGGAGTCAAAAGAAACAGAGCATGCTGTCATGAAGCTGTTTTACCACCTCTCACAGCTTGCTCAGTTCTGCAGGGACTGTGGAAAACAAATCATTTCCATTAAAATTGAAATGATATCAGGAACTAAATAGCAAAATCTGACACTGAATCACTGTCGAATACTCAGTGTGAAGGAAAGTTCACTTTGTTTTCTGTCTGAACACCTTCACATGTGCCACCTTACGCACTCCACAGTCTGTGCACACCCACAGCCATGAGACCAGGTCTGATCAAGCAAAGTTAGTGAAAACACCTGTGTGGGTGGTGCATGGCTGTGGAGGGGCTTTAGAAACCAGCAGCTCCTGCCTTTCACTGGACAAATTTGACTTGAAAAAAAACTCCATTGTCCATTGTAAGTGACACAGATTCAAGCTGACTACAGCTGCAGTCAGTGTGGTAATAAGATCTTTTAAGCATTCAAGCTTTAGTCTGAATGTTGTCTTGCAAATTAAATAATCAGGTGGCAACACCTAACATGACACACTCTCTCCCCTTTTAATTCCATGGATGGAAGAAAAGAAAGATAGTAGTGTGATGGAAATTCTTTGTGAGCTGGAGAAAAAGATGATCACCAGGAGTTATGTATATTATTTTCAGGTCTCACACAGTTGGAACATTTACCACACCTTACTCCAAATAAGGTTAAAATACAGTCTAAACATTCATGTGAAGATGCTATTGGACACCAAAATCCACATCATCACATGTTCTTACCTAATTAATATTACATGTGTCTTGTCCTTTCACCTACTTAGCTCATCCTTGACACTGGATTTGAACAATATCTTCAAAGTCTATGCTTTCCTTCTACCTCCTTATTTATAAGACCTTGGGTACCCCAGCTATGGAGGATAACAGTGGCTCCATCTAAACACAGTCAGTCACAATAGAAGCCAAACAGTGAAAGGTTGTTGAAGGTTGTTGTGGCCTGAACTCTCAGAGAGTGAGTGAGTGAGGTCCAGGAAAACAAGAGGAACACTGAAAGCGAAGAAAATTCTCTTCACAAGTATGTGTTGTGTGTGAGAGAGAGTGAGTTGTAGAGAAGAAGGAGGAAAAAAAAACAAAAAACAGACTGTTCTCACAAGAAGCTCCATGTTTGAGGATGAGCAAAGAGCAGATGCTGAGTAAGTTCAATGCAGGTGGATCACAGACTGTTCAATATGTAGATGCATGGTCCATGATACCAAAACAAAATCATAACAATACAGTACACTGGGGTTCAAAGCTGTTCTAACGGTGAAGGATTTAATATTCTTATGCTTTTTTAATGATATAAGTTGGACCAAAAGAATTTTTTCATCTATCTTTATTTCAAATACTGGACTAGAAATGCACCACAGTTGCCTACTGCATAAACAACAGAAAAGATGAGCAGTGCTGCACGATGGTTTTCGGCCCGTCTCTGAATTTGGTACTTTCAATAACACAGTTTGGACATATGTCTCAATAAAACAGCACATGTCCTCAGTGAACAGTTAGAGGCCGGTAGCATTAGCTCCTCTTTGTGACTTTCCTGTTAGTTGCCTTCTTTAAGGTTCCCTGTGGAGTTTCTGACCAGTGCCACTGTGGAGCCGTTTGTTTTGTGAGTGGGTTCCCGTTTTGTTTGTGTCGCACACGCTCACACAGGTGATGAAAGACATTTCGTATTATCTCACTGACCTACCGACGTACGACTGCAAAGGTTTGAAGGAAGAAGACTGAAGCAAACAAACATGGATGTAAACATGTTTCAAATTATTAAAAAAAGACAACAATGAATGCAAAAATAACTTTTATAAGAAAACTGCAGGGCACCTTAAATTTTGTAGTTGAAGTACAAGCATGTATTTTGATACAGCTATGATTTTTGTCATAGCTAATGCAATAACCTGTGACTTGCAGGGCAATGGCTTCACTCCGCCTCAGTATAAATGTGTCAGGTTACAAAACTTTGGCTCAGTTAATATATTCAAAACTCTCAAGCTGCTCTCATAACTACATGCAGGGCAGATCAGAAACCTGCACTCCAGCCAAAATGCATGGGTCTGATAAAAAAAAAAAAAAAAGTAATCTCCTTCATTCATTTTTCATTTTCTGTCACAAGCCGGAGTCTTCGCAGCATTTAGAGTCAAACTGTTTCAGCAGTGGGGAGCTACTTTGTGTCACTGTGTCTTTCCCTCTTTTTCCAGTCCTTCACTGCAGAGTCATCACTGAGCAGAGAGCTTGGTTTTTCTGCTTTTGAGATGCCACCATTTTAGCACTGCGATTCACCTCTGTGCCTGTTGCCAAGCAACTCCTGACACTTTGGGGATGTGGAGTGAATGCAGGGCTGAGCTGCCGTGGTATCTCCACGTCGTTTTGCACCGTGCACCTTAGGTTTCCATGTCGTGCACACTCACTACAACATGCTGGGCCTTCAGACGTGGAGACTGGATGTACTGGAAGAACAGCGGTAAAATGACTGGAGCTGGAGATGCTTGAACACGGGAGGTGGAGATGATGCAAACAGAATGTAGACCAGTGGTTCCCAATCTGTGGTCCAGGGCCTGCTGGAGGGCCGCGATGGTATTGCAAGTGGGCCGACAAATCAGTACAATTTTGGTGAAAAGATGTAATAATAAAATAAAATATGAATGTTTTAAAAAGTTCCAAACAAAATGGTCTTTAAAAATATTAACAGTGTTTAAAACTCCTTTTGTTTTTTTTTTCTTTCATGTATTCCAGCCGATTACTGTTATTAGCCAACAGTAGCTGCAGGGACACATCGTGTTCTTGTTTGCTATCTCAGTCTGATTGTGCGCTAAAAGATTAAATGCATGGCAAAAACTGGAGGATCAAAAGTGATAGCTGGTTAGCAACAGGAAGAATTAAAAGTTAATACATACTGTACATTCATACAGATGAAAAGAAAAAACCTTTTTAAAATTACCCTGAACTGACTGGTATCTGAGAATATTTAATCCACAATAATAGTTTATAACTTGTACTAATATGGCCAAAAATAAAACTGAGACAAGGAAAATAAAATGTTTCCAAAATTGTAACACTTGTCTATAAAGAAACTGGTGATCTTTGGCTTCCCTAGAGCTGCAAAGCCTTTTCCTATTTGACCGTTTGTGTTTGTGAGAGAGAAAAATGTTTTGATTTGCTTGTTGTCCACTCATGGCGCAAGAGCACTTGTCATTTCCTCCTAATAACAACAACAACAATATTGCCATTACCAAAGCAGCCCACATCCAAATGCAGTATGAACAAGAATTAGATCCTGCTTTCAGTTATCTGATACAGATTTAATTGTTTCTCGACAAATGTGCGCGCGTGCACACACACACACACACACTGAACTTCAAAAAGCAAACATCTCTCTCGTGCAAACACACAAACACACTGAGGGCAGTTTGCCATCTGTCAGCAGCAGCTCAATTACTTCAGAACAGAGCTGGCTAATGTTCACATGTGAATTGTTGCATCAATTCCTTCATTTGCAGTGAACAAGCTCTCTTCTGATTGGCTGACTGACCTGTTGTTACTAGAGCTCCAGAGAGAAGCCTGAGAGAGGAGATGTTAAACTACACTGAGATGGTTTTTGGTGCTTTAAACCACAAAAAAAAAAAAGAACACACAGGAGAAATGTAAAACATGGGACCTTTAAGGTTTGGAGTTATGTATAATTGAGGGTGCTGCTTTGAGTGACAGGTGCGAGCGTATGTTTGCCACCAACATGCACCGAAGTCTCAGCTCAACACTCGCCCCACCTCACTGCCCATTTTTCAATTAAGCAGAGTCAGGCTCTGCCAAGATGGAGCTTCAAAACTGGTCTATGATTGTAATATTTCTACACCACCTCAAACATGTCTTTGGCATTCAGTAGTAAAATTTCTTGCCACCATTTGGCTGATGCTCGATAAAGCATATCTGCAACTAGCTAATGATTAGTCAGTATATTGACCTGGCTCCGTTTGAAATCACGCAGGCTTCAGATTGGAGCTGCAAGAGTCTTGGATGGAGAGAAATGAGGCATGAAGCTGTGAACAGAGACAGAGAGGGAGAGACAGTCAGTGTCCAGGTGTCTTTTTGGACTGCCAAGGATGGATCATTAACCTCTATAAAATGATGCCAAATATCCTGGTCTACTCCATTATATACTTAAAGTTTTATGTATTTCCACATTGTCCTGATGCACAAACCCAGCCGTCTCAAATCCTACATCCTTCTCCACCTCACCTGCTTCTCCGTATCTACATCCCTCAAAAGGTCACCGTCTCTCTCTACCCTCCCTGTTATGTCCCCGCTCTGGAGTCAGTTGTCGGCCTGGCACCGCGTCACCGTGTAGAACACCGGCTGCCTCCGAGCTGCGTGCGTAGCTGCTGTATTTACTCTCTGTGTCAGCTTGATGGATGTAGCGCAGGCCTGCTGCCGCTTTAAATACTTCAACTACGTCGGCTTGAGAATTCTGCTGGAAAGGATGGACATGCTCCCTGTGCAGTGTGCCCAAGGAAGAGGAGGAGGAAGGGGAGGGGAGGGGAGGGGGGGCTGTTTTAGTCAGTTACACACTCACACACCCTGTCTGCCTTGGTTTTTGTTTTCCTCCTCATTACCTCCAGCTCTGAACTCAGTCGTCTGTTTTGTCTTTGTTCAGACATCACAACATTAAATTACATCTATTTTATTGGCCTAAATCACATTCTAATGGAAGGGCCACAGTAAAACTCTACGAGAGACAAACATGACAAATATATTCAGTCAACCAGGAAAAATGTGATCACCTGCCCAAATCCAGGTGTGCCAAGCCTGTAGAGACCAGGACGACTCAAGAGGCTTCAACAAAGTACTGAATTAAGAGTCTCAATATTTTTGTAAATGAGAGATTTTGGTTTTTAATTTGTGATCAAGATATATTCACTTTAAGGGTTGCTGAGTGCAGAATGAAAAAAGAAGTTCATCTGTCCACCTGTAGTGGACAGAAGAGCAGCATGGACTTGGTGCTGACTGTCTTCCAGAGATTGCTGATAAAAAACTGAGTGCGTATATTTGTGATGTGGTCATGGATCCTGAGTTTGAATGTTCTCTACTACTGTATAATGTCACTGATGAGTCACCTCCCTGCAACTCCGGTTTGAGTGTTTGCCATGTTTTCTCTTTAGCTGAGCTACTAAAGTCTCGTCTTGCAGAGCTGATGACCTCTGCTCTCCAGCAGCCCTCCCAGCCCCTCTCTGATAAACACACAGCGCTGTCTCCCTTTGCGCCTTGAAAGCTGACATTTTGCAGAGAGGAGCTTTCCCTCCGACACCGGCAGGATGTGATGCGTGCCTGAGATATTTCTGAGTCACATTCCTACCACTATCATCCCACTCACAGCCAGACGGACGCTTTCAGTTGTGAGCGTGATGCCAGAGATACTCAGCCCTCGGACACTAGTAATCAAATGATGCTAATGAAACAAAGAGGCCTGCAGCGCCTCGGGCCCAGCAACGGCCCGCTTCAGCTGATAACACAACCCATCACTTCATGACACTTTGAGCAGGCGGGGGCCCTGCAGCCACGAGCAAGACAGGAAATGGGGCAACCAGTAGCCTTGGAAAAGACTTTTGGATCTATTTAATTATTATTACAGCCTTCATTTCCTTTCACTCAGATTTTAATAAAACAAAGCTGAAGACTTTGCCTTCCTTAACTGTACTGGCTATTTAACTTTTTTTAAATCACAGTGCTACACATTCGTACAGGTGAATTAAATACATCTATAACTCCAGTTAAACCACATGAAGCCATGAATTAGCTGTTAGAGAAACCTCATAAGCTCTGGCTGCCACTGTGGTTCAGTTGGTTATTTGCCAGAAAGGACAAGAGCTCTGACAGGCGTACTGAGAGGAACACAACAGGCAGAAATACACTGTGGCCTATGGGTGCAATTTACCCCTGTGTGGTAATGGTCGCATTTACGTCCAGTTAGAATGTGCAAAAGGAAACAGAAACCATGACAACATGACGCTCTTACTGCTGCAAAAAATCTGAAATCAATTCAGAGACAGACACGAGTCTGGTACAAAGTTATACTGTGGATGTGTTAACTCAGACAACTCAGGTCAGATGTAACTGGACCCGTGTGCTTGGAAGACTTTATAATTAACCTGTCTGAGACAAGTTAGATCTGATTTACACCCAGTCACTTAATGTGTGTAGGAATTACCTTGAAAACCTTGTTTAACAAGAAAACTTGAAATCTGATTGTCAACCACTTCAGTAGATGGTCTGAGACATTGTGGAAGTGTAAATGTATCTGTCTGGAATATACTGTAACACATATATCAAAACCAAACGCCCTCCGAACGACACATTCATGTGATGTGTAGCTGTGCAGCAGAAAGTAAGAGTGTAAACATACATAGACACAGTTGGAGCTGCAGCCGGACTATTTTGCATCTTATGCATGTGACATACATGCATCTAGTCTAGAAAGAGTTACATCCACCTAACAAGTGTAAATGCAATGTGGAGACAATGAGACTGATCAACCCAAATATCGTCTTTGCAAGCACCTTATTAAGATGCATATTTATGTTGTATTGTTGGAGGCCTTCTGCTTCCCTGTGGTTCCCAATCACCCAGGAAACCAAGGCCCGGATTCACAAAGCATATGTATATTTATTTATTTATTTATTTATTTTAAACAGCTATGACTGCTGACTCATATGGTTGTGGTTAACAGACTGTCAGATGTTGAATCAACTAACATTGACTTTCAACCCAAAAGCCCAACAGGAGAATGTACATTAGTCATAGATGTGTCAAAAATACCCTCACATCAAAATGTAAGTATCTCATAACTTTATGATGATTTTATTACTGTACTGTTGTGTTATTGATCTTCATTTGCACAGATCCACATTATTTAAACACAACAAACACCACTAATGTTCACATACCTTGTGAATCTTATTTGATATTTTTCCTGTAGAATTTATCTCACTTGTATTGACACTGTTAACACAACACACCACCAGTGACTCACACTTCTAAAAACAACGAAGCCCACAGAGTTGATTTAATACAAATTTATACAAATAACCAGGGCACCAAAATCAAGACTACAGAAAACAAAGTAAGGACACAGCAACCAAAAACAAATAAACCTGAGAGGCTGAGAGGCAGCAGGAACAGCCTCCCCATGCTGCACCTCTGGCTCCTGATGCTGCCACCTGAGCTTTTAAACCTTCCTTCACAGCTCAGGTGCTTCTCGTGGAGGCTTGATAGGAAAGAGCCTGGGTGGAGCCAAAGGGAGACAGGACAAGGAAGAACCCCTCCCCTGAAGACAATGAATAAAAACAAATTGAAATTTCAATGTGGCACATGTCAAAGTTCACAGAGCGGCACTGCACTATTTATTCATTGCAACACATTTTACTTAGTTAGCAGTTACAGACTATGTGCTTACCAAGTCTTCGATGCAACTCCTCAACACACAAACCATAAGCACTCAAGCTATTTAAAAAAACAATGCTGATTGTGCTGAAGTCTGGCGCCAAACATTACTTTACACGAGACACATCTTCAAGCCTCTATCTGAAGCAAACAAAGCACATTTACACACACTGCAGAAGCTGGGGCAAAAAGGTGGTTCAAATAGGGTCAGACACAAAAAGGCCGACTAAATCGCTGCCACTGGATCTTTAGGGATGAGCAGCCAACACACAAGTAGCCATACGACCAGCATACGAACAACCAGCAACACAGGTGACCAACACAAGAGTGGAGTGCAACAGCCACAAACCAAAAGGGTCACAACAAGGAGACCAACTACAGAGCTGCTGCCATTCCACAACAACAACGCACAAAGACCCGACAAAAGTGAACTGTCAGTACCACAACACAAAATGGACACCAGGCAGTTTTGTTAAACACATCCACAAGCGACTGTGGTAACCGGGTCAACCAGCAACACACACACTGACCTGACAGCCTGGGAGGCCAACCCCACTAAGATCCAGTGACCTGTGGAGGGACAACATCCCACACACATGACGGTCTAAACTGTATTTAAACATAAACAGTAACATCCAAGTGGCCAAACCAAGAGTGGCCTTCAACAGCCACAACACAAAATGGACACAACATAGTCAACCACTACCGTACATACAAATGTTGCCACTTACACTTCAACAGCAACCAACAAGTGACCAACAAATGCAGGTACCACAACAAAAGGTCACACATCTCAAGTTACTGCACCCAAAAGTTAGACACAGCAACCAAACAAGGTAGAGCTGTAACAATCAGCTTAAGTTTTAAGCCCAGTTACTAACTGAATTCCAGTGTTGCTGTGCCTTTTTTTTGTTAGAACCTGGTTTATGGTTAGTTTTTGTATGCCTTTAAATCCTCTCAACCCCAAAGCATATGGGAGGGAAACCTTAATGAAGTCTACTACATAAATTCAGTATGGAAACAGAACAAACAACCAAAAATAAATCCACATGGCATGAGTTGAGAGACCCCAGGCCTGTGCCAGAAGACAGTGTTGGGATCTCAAGTCATGAGGTCTGAGAAGAACAATAGAGAGGCCTGCATGCTTTTCCTGAAGCCTGACTCGAGCCATGCCTCGTGGGGAGAACAAAGGAGTGAATCACATTTCCCTCCAGGCTGTGGCCAAAAACCACCCTCACAATTCACACCTATGTGTAAAATTGGAGTTTGAAAGAAAACTCCGCAACGGCATTGGCCGAGGCCAGGCATTCCCAGCGGGGATTCCTGGTGACGTCACTCAGGTGATAAAAGCAGCGCGGTGACTCTCCTCCTGGCTCTTTACCGTGCGTCGAAGTTGCTGCAACAGCTGTAACTCCGATCGCTGAAAGGAAGCACCACACAAACGTTTGGAGAGATTTTGTTTTTCTTTTACCATAGGCCTTTAGTCTTCAACTCGCTGGACGAGTAAACAGACTGCTCACATTCGCTGAATGTACCGGATCCGAAGGAGACAGCCGCATCACGCCCGCTGATCTTTAACTTTGCCTGCAGAAGGACGGAGGATTTTTCCCGTCGGAGGAAACGGACACGTTTTGCCTCCATCGAGTCGACTCTGCTGTTTCTTCCATCGCCCCGAAGAACAGCCGCCGTTATTCCTCACGGAACGAGATAACGGCCCCGCCAGCCTTCAGGACCGCGCTGAAGCCGCAACGGCGGATTTCCACACATCCACTCCAAGTAAGAGGCTTGTGTCTGGGCAGATCGTTAGAAGGTGCAAAAGTTTATTATCATTGATCGGACTCTCGGATATAAATTGAATCAGGACCGCTGCGTCCCATGCTGTTTGTTTTGTAATTAATATTACTCGTTGTTCTTATGGTTTACTGTTGTTTTATTGTTGATGAACATTAGCCGCTAGTACCGGAACAGTCTGTGTCGTTCTGCTGAAGTAGGACGTGCTATTGTGCTTGTGTTCATCTTGGGTGATCGGAGCGAAGCTGCCGCATCTGGACACTTCGGTGTCGCTGCACAGCCTCGCTACCGCGAGTGAGCCAGTGGACTCCCTCTTCACCGGTTAAAGGACCAGTCTCAGGCCAGACGAGTGTTAGCTCGATGCCCTGTGACTGTGTGGTGAAGAAAGAGTTTACTGGACCTCTCGACGACTCACAGAACCCTGCGGCACGGGTTCTGTATCTTTCTTTTCTTTCCTCCCTTTACTGCCCCCAATTTACACGTACACACACATACACACACACACACACACGTCTACCCCCATACACGTAAAGCCTTTGTGCTCAGGTCGCGTGATACCACGCGGACGGCGTCCACGCCACCTTTCCACTGAAAGCACGTGGGAGGTCATACCTGGACCCTTTTGTTCCTCAGTCTTTGTTTAAATCTGGCGCCATCTTAGACTCCACCTACGTGGTCTTGGCCGCCATCTTTCCACACCCAAACACACAGACACTCCCACACACATAGACACTCCCACATACACAGATACTCCCACACACACAGACCACTCATGTAGAGACACACACACACATACACACACACACCTATACATATACTCACATACACGAACGGACATACAAACTTCACATCATATACCTGTTATTTGCCTTGGTTGTAGATATAGCATTAGTAGTTTAGCGTAGCTGTAATGAGAATTTGTTGATGTATAGTAGCATTAATTGCCATTGATGTTGCAATTGTTAATAAATTTCTCTTTACTTTAAGCGGTCGTTGCCTGTGATTATTGGTGCATGTGTGCAGTGATAACAGCTGGTTGGGATGGTCAGTGCTCGGAACTCAACCTTCAGCGTTTAACTCATAAGTGCTAATATGTCCAACATTGGCACTTATGAGTAAGTGCCTTTGAGACTGAACTCATAGTTTGACTGTCAGTCCCTGGTTACAGGGTGGTGCCCCGATATTATTACATCTTAATAATAATTTAATTAAAAAGTAATAATTACTTCAGTAATTATTAATTACTAGCTGACAACCAAACATTTGCTCCTACTATTCCCAACAACAGCAACTCATTAAACCCCACTGATGGTCCCAAACAGCCCATTGTCCATTTCCCATTCAATAAATCCAAAAACAAAAATGGAATTTAAATCCACCCTTCAAAATGTAAAAATTTGAATCTCGGAACAGCAATGCATTGCTAAAAAAGAAAAAAGAAGAAGAAAGAAAAAAAGGATCCAAAAGGCGTCAAACTCACCAGATGCAGCCCTGTGGTTTAGTAATCCGGCCTAGAGTTGACCTCTGGTCCTCAGCCTCAGGAGACAAAGTCCTTCACTCACAGCAGCCCCACATCCTCCATGTGCATGAGGCTTTTCCTCACAAAAGGGATGAATTGCCTTCTCCCCAACTCTTTGACTCTGAACTGTCAACATTTTCTGAGCTGCGCTGTCCACCTCCAGAAGCATTTTTCCCCCTTTGTTCACCACCCCCCAAAACCTTTCACAATTCCTTTGTTCTCTAAGCCCCACCCCCTTCACCTGGGAGCTAGGATACTACTTGTGGTCTGGAACAGGAAATTAACTTTGGCCTACACAGTAAAAGCATAGGTTTAACATAGAGTTTAACTTTGCAAGGGTTTCTCTAATATTAAACTCTTTACTTTACATATCTACTTTCCTGTCCCCTAATACACAGAGTCAACCCACACAAAAGGTCTCAACTAAGCTGGTGTGCAAAGTGCAAAATGACACCAGAAACAAGCTGTAGAGAGGCGCCACCGACCCCTATCTGCTTAACAGGGTGGCTAACTAGCCTAGCTAGTCTTCAGTGGTGCCAGGAGGCTTCTTTAAACGTTCAACTCAAAGTCTGCAGTGGACCCAAGACAAGGCCCACTGTCACACTCAGACAACGTACCCACAGCCGGGTATACTACCAAAAATAAACAGGGCAAAATAATGAAGTGGCAAGACTCAGTAGCATGGGAGATGACCACTACATAAAAGCAAGGAACACAAACATGTTATGTTGTGATGTGATGTTACACTTACACCTACATTTGACATTAAAATATTCAAAAATTGTACATATGTCTTCATATTTACTCTTGATATGATAAACAACATGTCTGCTCTCACATTGAAATAATCTTAGTATTTAATATGACACAGTCAACATACATGTCAACTATAAACCATCATCAACAGGAATACAAAACCAAACAATCTGAATAAAGGTAAGGTTCAAACATACAACATACATCTGCAAAAACCATTACAGAACATTTATCTTCATTAAAGAAGTGGCTACACGTCAGCAACACAAAACGACAAAAAATACGACTAAACCTACGAGAGCATTTTCACTTATTCATTTGACAGTTTGTTCTTGAAGGTTTAAATGTACTGCTTATCATCTTCTATTGCTGACCTGTATCCACTCCTCCCACTATTCAAATTCTTCCATCCATCTTCCATCAAAATTAATTTTCCGATGTCCATAATCAAACAATCATGTTTCAACCTCACCTGTATATAAATGTTTAATCTACCACTGTTTCTTTTGCTAATGAGAATTTATAAGTGCAAAGCATTCATTAATTGTCAAATATTAAATAATAAAAGAGAGGTTTAGAGCCTCTCTTCTGATTGGCTGACTGTTTTCTGAGTAAACCAATCAAAATATAGTAGGTTTCAGAGAAGCCAAATCCTGTAAGGCTGGATGGTGGGTCCAAGTTGTTGTTGTGACATCACAAAGTTCCAGAAATCCTGACGGCTGGTTTTAAGTCTCAGTTCTGAATACAGGCTGTGTGCATTTCTCTGTGGACTGAGGCTTTGATACTTTCACAGTATTAATATAGAACCTAGACCTGCTTTATAATCAGAACACACATGGACATCTACCTTTATACAACATGGGACCTTTAAAGCCAAGGGGAGCTTCAGATACATAGCTTTCACATTGTCATTCGATAACCCTAGCTACCTATACATTAGCCATAAGCTACAGGTCATACCAGACTAAGTAGGGCTGTACAAGCAAAAAAAAAAAAACCTGAGTGCAGTGAACTGAGCAAGGGTGCATTTCATCTCTTACTATTTCATTCAGAAACCATATTTTATTCAGAAGGAGATGATTGTGTTATTTATGAGTTCACGTAGTAGCAGTTTAAAGATTTATTTCAACCTTTCTTACCTTGCTCTTGGCTGCCTTTGTACAGTATATTTACTGTATTCGGTTGTACAGTATAGTGTTGTTTTTTTTTAACTAACTACATGTTGTCAAGTGTGTAACATTATTACCTTTGTGTTGATGATGGTTCATGAGGCCAGATAATAGTTAACAGAAAATCTCAAGGACATTATAAGCCGTGTGCGTGTCCCCTCGTGTTCTGTAGGTGCAGAGCAGAGGGTGTTGCCTGAAACACCTCGAGCTCTCCACAGAAACCCATGTGACAAATCCAGTAAGAGCTCCAAGGCTAAAAACACATCAACAGCAAAAATGTTAACCGGATTACCACCAGCCGACAGCCGTGAGATGTGAAGGCTGCAGGTGATAGACCTGTCATCTGCCTCAGCCACACACTGAACACAGAGTGAGGGACTGATGTTGGGAGGGTCAGTCGTTCACTGAGACACCAGTGTTGTAAAGTGCTTTGGATAAAAGTGATGTTATTGTGAAAATCACGTGATGCACAGTGTGCACCTCTTGACCAGCAGAATAAGTAGCATGACTGCGTGTTGGCAAAAACACTGAGAGGATAAATCAATCTCCTCATCATGGCGGAGTGAGATGAGAGCTGCACCTGCCACCAATCAGACTAATAGTAGGACAAGCAGAGACAATAGAGCTTGCTCAATCACAATCAGGTGTGTATGTGTGAGGAAAAAAATCCTGCACTGCAGCTCGGACACCAGGCTGATGTTCATTTGAAAATTATAAGCTGGAGACAAGACTCTGTGTCAAGTTGATGTTAGTTTAAAGGTGGCGCTGACAGCCCCCGCGAACCAGTTTCCTGGGGAAACCTTGGCTCCGGTCGTGAGTTCCACATACATCTCGAGTGATCCCATCTCACTTCTCCACGCTATACAAATAAACAAAAATGTGTTGTTTCTAACTAGTCTGACAATGACAGACAGGTTTATTGTCCATGTGTTTGTGTGTGAGAGAGAGAGAGAGCAGGAGAGGGGCAAGGAGGGGTTGAGCGAATCACTGCACTGCTCATAGCTCTACAGTGAAATACAGTACATACAGGCTCAGAACCTCTCTTCTGATTGGCTGACTGTTTTCTGAGTGATTTAATAAAAATATGGCAGATTTCAGGAAAACACTTGGATAGTGGGTCCAGGTGGGCGGGGCTTGGGGCGTGGCTGAGAGCGGTGAGTGCTTTGTGACATCACAAAGTTCCAGAAGTCCTGACGGCTGGTTTTAAGGCTCAGTGTCTGAATACAGGCTGTGTGCATTTCTCTGTGGACTGAGGCTTTGATACTTTCACAGTATTAATACAGAACCTGGACCTGCTTTATAATCACAAACACATGGACATCTACCTTTAGACTGTCAGAATGATGATGTGGTAAGACAAACCAACATTGCCAGTGTTGCTGCGAGGCCATGGAAGATTGTTTTTTGGTGACTTATGACTTTTAGTTTGGTTTCTTAATAATTTACAGTGTTAGAGAAAATATATACAGCTTGGTTCAATAGAGAGACAAGGGTCAAGTCAGAAATCACTCCTCCTGCCCACTTGGTTTTTATGTGAAGCGCAGAAAATAAAAGCTTTGCTCAAGTAAAACAGTAGACCTGTGCATTTTTCTGTCTTAATTAAAAACCAAACTTAGGAGATATTTTAATTAACTTTGGTTACACAACAGAAAGTTTCCTCTGACTTGAAACTAAGTTGGGTGTTTGAGGGCAGTGACCCTGTCTGACTGTTCTTTGAAGCGAATCAGAAAATAGAGTCGTGCTCAACGAATGTCACCAGCTGATAACGGGACAGGTGATATTCCTTTTGTTAAACAGGACCCCGGAGGTCCTCAGCACTTAATTACATGTGGATTAATAAACTGATAAGCTTAATGAATCTTGACTATTGGAGTAGGTGAAAAGGGGCTAATGGAAGTAATTACCTTGCCTGAACTGTCCGTTGGAGGGCGAGCCGGCCTTAATCCAGATGATAAAACAAGGGATAAAACCCACTCTGAGGAATGGAAATGAAATTTGTCATTTGTTAAACTTTAGCCTCATGACGCATTAGCTGCATGGCTAAGTGAGAGGTGTATGAGGCACTGAGTGGGGATGAGCAATTCGACTTTGAAAACATCAGGGGTCGGGGGTTTTTTTTCTTTTTTTTTGCTGACCTCATCTGTTTCAATGACTCTAAGCAAAGGGTTCAGGTATCTACTGACACACAACATTACACATTTAGATAATAATAAAGTGTTGACCAGTTGGTTCGCCAATATTTATTTGACCTACTTGAGCATCCCTGATGTCCACTTCAGATCAATCCTCAGCCTATAAAGGGCCTCGTTAACTGCATGGCTCACTTGATTTTGTTGTCACGTTGAACAGAAACCTAATTCATGAATGTGTGTGTGTGTGTGTGTATGTGTGTGTGTGAGTGGGCTGTCCCAGTAGAGTTCAACAATGAATAAGTTTTCCATCAGAAATCATGTCCTTCACTGCCCTTCAGTCAGACTGTAATTGAAACACATTGCGAGGCGCAGCTGAGCGCCAACAGAAGGACTCGGGGGATTCTGCGTTTTCCTTTTGCTGGTCAACTGATATTTGAAAGACGTGAGTGGGTGACAGCTTAGCACCTCGGACACGAGCAGTGGCTGGTTGAACTCAATGGCTGGAAAGGCACTTTAGTCCCAGAACAGAAATCAGGAGTTTGTCCCTGCATTATGAATGAAAGGTTAATACACAGCAGTGCATCCAGTCACATACATCACGACGTACTCTGAATTTTATTTTTACTGCAAAGTTTTGCACCTTGTGTGCCCCCCCCCCTTTGCCGTCTGAAGCTGGAATCATTTTGTGAACCTGTGGATTTTGTCCACACCCACCTCTTCCCACTTACATCACACCTGTCTCCATTCACAGACCTTTAAAGCTTTAAAGCTCTGACTTCACATAAAAACATATGATATTTTAACCATTTTTAATCTTTTGAGGATGTGAAGTTGTTACCTTACAGGACCAGTTTACATGGAAAACACTACTAATAATCTGCATTTTATATTCACAGGGTTATTATATAAGAAATACCTGAACAGTCAGAGAGGAACTTTATAAATTTATCAAAATCATAACTTTTTGAACAACTTGTCAGCAGAGGACCAAAGGAGCTGCGGAGCATCATCAGCCGTGCAAACTGCCTCACACTTGTGTTATGGAAGGCGGGCGAAATGTTGCTGGTGAGGGAAATGAACGGCGCAGCTGGAGGTTGATAAATGGACAGATTGGTAACTCTTTGACAACAACACGTCTAAAAGCACTCGATTCTCAGCTGCGTCAACAGCCCGTGTCGACACAGCAAAGTGGACGGAGGGGAATTAAACTGATGGATATGCTAAGTACAGAGCACTGAGATGGAGATTAGAAGTGTTTAACTTGTAGCCACTAAGCCAGAAATCACAGAGGAGTCATTGTGATATATCTGTCAGGAATCATTAAGAAAACTACACTTTAGTTAGATTAGGTGTAACTCATTTAAATCAGAACTAAGAATGACCTGCTGCCATGAATTTTTTTTTTTTTTTTTTTTTTTTGCAGCATTGGGTGAATGTAGGAGCTCCAATCATGGAGAACAACAAGACCTCAGTCACTTCCTCACACTGCAGCAGAGTCTGAAAAAAAAAAAATGTATCCAGAATAACCTTTAATGCAGGTTCACGCTGCTGTTTTTTCTGAAACCTGACATAAGCAACCAGGCAGCATGGTGACAAGCTGGATTACAAAATCCTTTGTATCTGTTTTAGGCAGGAGAAAATGCCACTTGACATTAACCAGTCAGTGTGGTGAAACCACAGATGATTCTCATGAAGGTGGAGATCTCTCCAGATGAGTCAAATGTAAGCAGTGGGTGGATAAGTCATGTTTGAATGAAACTGTTCGTCCTCTAGTTCCTGCAGAGCACAGTTTTGTGTAATGTTATGGCCTCATCGTGTTGTAAGTGCAGATGAGATTTCACACTGTATTGACACTGGAGAAATTGTTTCTGTGTGGAAAGTTTACTGATGACAGGTCCTGTGATAATCTGACTGACATACCTGCTCTCATCCACCCTCTGTCCTCTAACACCTGCTCAGTCTGTAGGTGCTCACAAGCTGTGGGTGAGTGTTTTATGAGCTCAATAGCCAATAACATTGTTTGGAAGGCAGGCTTTTTACTTTCCTTATGTTATTTTTAGGGACACCACTCTGTGGCTAAGCTGTAATTTTATGGGGGTTAGGTATTGTCGAAACTGACATGAAACACTGCAGGTGAATTCTATGTTTAAATTTAGACTAGACATGTAGTCTAAAGGTAGATGTCCATGAGTTTGTGATTATAAAGCAGGTCTAGGTTCTATATTAATACTGTGAACGTGTCAAAGCCTCAGTCCACAGAGAAATGCACACAGCCTGTATTCAGAAACTGAGCCTTAAAACCAGCCGTCAGGACTTCTGGGACTTTGTGATGTCACAACAAAGCAGTCAACGCCCTCTGCCACACCCCAAGCCCCGCCCACCTGGACCCACCATTCAACCTTGCAGGATTTGGTTTCTCTGAGTGGTTACCTGAAAACTGCTATATTTTTATTGGATCACTCAGAAAACAGTCAGCCAATCAGAAGAGAGAAAAGAGCAGAACTTGGTGACAGTGGAGAGGAAAAACTCCTTTATCAAGGATCTTTTAACAGGAAGAGACCTCCAACAGATCCAGACTCAGAGTGGGTTTGACAGGAGAAGGGGGCGGGGCAAGAGAGACCAGGAACAGCTGTATGTACTGATATCATGAGCGACTTGTAGTATTTGGAAACAGACGTAGCTGTCTGGTTTTAGCAGTTCAGCATAAATGACATTCAAGTCCACAACAGGATGAGCTAATCTCAGTGTGTATAAACCTGAGTAAATCACAAGATACTACACAAGTTACAAACCATGCAGATACTACAGAAAGACCTTTTTTGTTTTGGGTGAACTACATCTTTAAACCCACACTTCAAAAGCACAATCTCAGTCTTCATCATCTCCATTTTTTCCTCTCAGCAACATCATCTGCTTTTTCACTTGTTAGCTGGCGAAACACTAATTAAATGCAGCTTGCAATTTGTTGTTGAAGTTTGTGTTGCATAGCAACAACAGCGATGGAGAGCTCCCTGCAGCCTTTGGGCTTCTCAAAGTTTCTAATGACGCCAGTTTTGCTTTGTGCTTGAGCAGGAAATAAAGCCTCCGATCAGAGCGCAGCTTTATCAGTAAACGAGACCCTGCATCTAAATGATGTCTATGAATTCATTTTTTACCAGGGAACAGAGAAAACAACTCCCTCTCCTCTAATAAGGACTAGAAAGCAGGGGAAGCAGAGGAATAGTTGTTGTGTATATATCAGATCAGATAAAAACCCAGCTGTGCATCGCTCGCTGTGCTCTGCACCCCACCAGCAACAATAGATGGCTAAAAGACTGCTAAACTGCTCAGTGATTGCTTTTTCGCTCCACTGTCCTTTTCCATAAATGAGGTGGAAGCGTTCAGTGACACATAACTGCAGCTCCACCTGACAGTTGTGGTCAATCCTCGGGCTCCCGCTGGCTTTTCCTCCTTCTCCTTCCTGATTTTCTGTTTGCTCAGCCAGCAGCTGACACAGAGGGTAAATGCCAGTTGGGCTAATATCTCTCTACATCTGTCTCTGTGTCTCTCAAACTTTATCTTTGTTTGCACATTTCTCTTCTCCGTCATTGTCTTCAAGCTTCCAGTGGACCGAGGCTGGAGGATTTATGACATTAGGAGCTTAAAAGTTTTTGAAAAACTTCAGTATCCCTCATGTCTAGACATCAGGTCATCATTGACCAGAGCTGAGCATGTCTGTAGAACAAAATATCTCAAACTGCCAATTACAGTTTGGTAATGAATACTTGAATTATAGTTAAATTCATATTCTCCTTGACTTATGTTTTGTAAAGTGTACACAGTGTTTTATTCAGGGAAAGCTCCTGAATGGATGCTTGTATTCAATGGTTTTGTAGAAGAAACATGTTTCTATACTATAAACTGTTTAAATATTATTGCAATATTGTTACCAAAACTAGCACAAGCATATAACTTGATCTAAATGTTAAAACTATTGTGTTTAAATTTGTATGTTAGGGCTGTAACTGACTGTTATTTCATTACTGATTAATCTGCAGACTATTTTTTTTCAAGTAATTGATCATTTTGTCAGTTAAAGGAGCTATTAGTAAGTTTTGCTATTGCTACATAGTCAATGTTAGCATTAACAGCTGTTTACTCACCCCGTCCAGAGGAAACGTTGCGAGTTCAGCATCAAACATCATTTCTTTATTTGCGAAGAGCTGTCTCCAGTGGTTCAAAGCAGAACTCTTGTTTTGCTTTCACTGTTTCTACTGAAGTTAGCATGCGAACCAGCTGGCTCCGTCCGATTGGTTCGTCTTTCCGATACTGAGTCACTATTGTCAAGTCTGCCCTGAAGAAGTACCGCTGCTCAGAGGACATATATTAACTCCTTGTAGTGTAAACACATGGATGACTGAAGCAAGACTGGTAAGTAAACAGCTGTTAATGCTAACATTGGGTATGTAGCAATGGCAAAACTTGCTATATTAAAGGTGAGGGATGAGTCACTGAACTGTGACATCACTGCTGGGCATGGCCAGAGTGAAACACACTAAACACATTCAACTCTAGAGGGCACTGAAATAATCCTTTATTCTTTCAAAATTTGAGTTTGTTTTTTTTTGTACTTACCTTTTAGCCAAAAACAGTGAGCTATTCAACAATACATTCAACAAAATATATTGAAATGAGTTTTTCAAAGTCACTGAAACTTTGCCAGACAGACTTAAATCCAACCACAGAGCCAGGGCCACATCCCAGAGCCAGTTCAGAGCCACAAAATTTCACCAGGAGTTTTCACTTCCGTCGTATTGTATTTCTCTGTTTCTTTCCCCCTTTCCCATCTTCACACACACACACACACACACACACACACACACACACACACACACACACACACACAAAGCCTGACTCAGTGCCAACTGGAAAAGGCCCAGATTATCTGAAGGCTCTCTGTGAGGCAAAGTTGCCACTCTCAAAGCGATTATGTGTCATTACAGTGGAAATAGGAGAACAGGGTTTCCTGGCGCCTAAGGATCAATAACCCCACCTCCCCCTTGTCATCACACACTCACTCACTCACTCACTCACACACACACACACACACACACACACATACAAATACAGCTGCTTTACTTTCATGTCTGGCTACTTGATAGTCTGTTTATGAAAAAGCTAAATCTCCTCAGAGGAGAGAGGAAGATGATTATTGTTTACTCTTCGCTGATATTTATGTGTATTCGTCATCTCTTTTCATTTGCATTACTCATGTACTGATTTAATTTGTGACTCCTGTGTATCCGTTGTCTTGTCATTAGGAGCCGCAGGCATGAATGTGTTTTGTATGTGTGGATGGAGGCAGAGTTGCCTTGTTGATCCAAAGGGCCGCAGTGACTCAGCGTTTGTTTGGTTGCTGCTTGCATCTCATTCTGTTTGTACTGACTGTAGGATGTAAGCTGTATGTAATGCCAAAATCAGAATCCACTGGGGAAAACATTTGCATAATACATTCAAACATACGTGACATCTGCCTTTGAAGTTCCAACAAAATCAGGTTTTCAGTGAAATTAAGCAGGTCAGCACAATGCAAAATCCACAACACAAATGCAAAAGCCACAACAAGAATGTAAAACCAACAACATGAATGTAAAATCAACAATACAAATACAAAAGCCACAGCACGATTACAAAAACCGCAACACAAATACAAAAGCCACATTTGTGTTATGGTTTTTCGCATTGTCTCGGTCACTGTGATTTTTTCCACTTAATGTGATCGATTTGAAAGAAAATTCTCACCTATAAGGTGAAAAAAGTGGTTAAATGAGACAAGTGGGATCAATACATAAGGTCTGTACTGTAACTTGGCCACATGAACAGGCTTCCAGTTTATGGTTGTTTGTCTGCACAGTCATCTCAATTATTCACTGTTCCGGAGGTTGGGGGTGGCGAGGGTGTGCTTCTCTGCTGTAATTAGTACTGTTCTTTAACCCAGCATCAGGCTTCAACCACTGTTGAGTATATTAGAATTTATCTCTGCGACTGCTTCTGGCAGAAATCCAGCAGATAATTAACAGCACTAAAAGATGGATTCTCTCACACCTTTAAATCTATATTAAACATCCTTTTTTCGTGCACTTTATTTCGCGGACATGAGCTGACTAATGACCGCTGCTGAACTGAGAGCCTGTGAACTGTATCTGAAAGCACAAAGTGTGACGCTACATGAATGTGGCACTTTATTGTGTCATGTCCACAATAGGTTGCTGAAAGGATGTTTTGAAACTTTAATTTGGGTTAAGTGCACACCATCTTTTTAGTGAAGACCGTGACAGGCTGAGACGTCTGTCAATCAAGCAAAGACACCCACAAACGTGAGTCTTCGTAATGACAAAACCACTTTTATTTTCACTGAGATCACATTAAAAATTGAAAAAAGGATCTTAATCTATGCAGTGGGACCACATATCATATTTGATTTAATATTTCATATTTTTTTATTCTTCTTCCTCATGAAAACCTGATGCTGGTATTCTGGTACCCAGAATGCAACTCGACTGGTCAGTTGGAGATTCAGGTGTGTTATGCTTGTAGCAGCACATGTAGCTACTCTCAAGCAGAGATGAGGAGTGGGCTACAGAGGTCTGATAAGCTCTTCTTTCAAACTTTACACCGTCAGAATTTCTTCATTTTTGACGTTGAGTCGAGTCACATCACTTAGGGGGAGATTTATCACATTTTGCATCACTCTCTATATGTGAAGATATGTGAACTTTTTTCCCACATATATTGTATATGACCTGAAAGTGTTTTTGTAGAACAACACAGAGGTCACCCTGATGGTGACACTCTCATCAAGGGTAAAAAGAGATGCCATGACTTAACTTAAATACAGCATCTTGACATAATGGATTCAAATCCCAAGATAAAAGCTGCTCAACTCTCTTACAACTGACTATTTCATTGGTTACAGCTCTGGGGAAAAAGCTGTTCCATAGCCTGTTAGTCCGGGTTTTTAAGGTGCAGTATCTCTTCCCCGATGGAAGGGGGACAACCAGAGGATGTCCTGGGTGAGTTTTATCCACACTGATGGACCTTGCCTTCCTCAGGAGGCGGTCAGCATATACACAGTCTAGGGTTGGGAGTGCAGCTTTCACAATTCTCTGAGCAGTCTTCACCACCCGGGTCAGGTCCCTCCTGTTTCACAATAAGCCAACAAACAGTTGTACTGAGGGTTGGTGATATGGCCAAAGATTTTTATTTCTTTCAAGCTTGGGGATAAATCATAATTGTTCTAATCTTTTTTCCTGAGAAGTGTAAGAAGACTAATACATGATTTATGTTTTGTTTTTTTTCTGACTTGTGTGAATCTCTTGAGCAAGAATAGTTTGGACTGACTCTTCCTGTAAGTGACCTCCTCCTGTTCCCCAGTCTCAGCTGGTAAACTCTGCACAGCCTCTCTCTCACCACACCGACAGATTGTAAACACAATGAAACTGTCTCGTAGATATTTTTTCTTTTAAATTTTTAAACAAAGTTTTCAACACTGTGAGCCCTGCTATTATGCAAATGAATGGCTGTTCTCTCTGTTCCTGAATTATTTAAAAAGGCTCTTGTCCTGACACTTTGTAAAATGTTGTCACTTGATCCCACTGATTCTTACAATTTAAGGTCAATTTCCAAGCGCCAGTTTTTACCTATGGTTATAAAAGAGGTAGCAGCAGATCAACTGCTATATTTATTCATGAAAATGATGTTTTAGAGAAATTTCAGTCTGATTTTGGGAAAAGAGGAAACAGTACAGAAACTCCTGTTATTATAAATGACTTATCCAACTTATCTGAAACTCAGCTGTTGGATTTATCTGATACAAGGAAACATGATCCTGGCTTCCTTACACTGGCTCCCTGTTGCTTTTTGAATTATTTCAAATTTTACTTTTAAAGCCCAGAGAAGACACAACCCACAAGTCATATCTCTGACCTTTTATTGCCTCGTGTCGCCTCTGGCTCCCTGTGACCCTCAGATACCCCTCTCCTCGTTGCCAGGTCTAGACTCGAGTAGGACCTCTGTAACCTTTGTGACCTTTGGAGTGACTTCCTCGAGGAGATAAGAACTGCAGCCACTTTTAAAAACCCACTTTTATAAAATTACTTTTCAGTGAATCTTTGTGAGTGTTTTATTGATTTGAATCTTTTTACGTTGGGCCTTACAAGGTTCATGAAATGTAAGAAGTGCCAGGTTACAGGTTGATAAGTTCCTGTAGTGAGTTCATTCACTCTGCTCCTTCATCCTGATTTGTCAACACAAATCCAGTCATGCAGAGAAAGTTCAGTGCTTTTGAAATCTCTCTGAAAGGACATCAAACTTCAATAAATTACACTGGGCCTGAGTCAATGAACATGACCCACGTGTTACTGATTTCATCACATTTCATCACACATTCAATTACAGTTCTCGACTTTGGGAGGGGGACAGATGCCGATACCTGGTTATACTGTAGAGTGACATTCATGTGTGGTCCCTCAGAGGAGCCTCTGTGATGGCTGACGGATTAATTCATGGACTCCATAAACCTTCATGTCATAAATGACATGGCTGAAATCACAAGGGCAGAAGAAAGACAAACATGAAAATAGTGGAGTCAGTCATTTCAAAATCATTCCGTCCATTCAGTATTTTATGCAGATTTATTTTCTCATTCTTTATTTTGATGTAGGCAGCCAATCCCTGCTGTGCATACAGATGAAGGCTCTAGCAGACCATTTTATTCATTGAGATGAGACAGAGGCCATTCTGGTTATTTACCTTCTCATTTCTTTTGAGGGTGGTGGATTTGAAATGATTTCTGTTAATTACTCATCAGCCGAGAGTCAGCGACAGCGAGGAGATAAACTGAGAACGGACGCCATCAAATACTTCGAGTTTTCTCTCAGTCATTTGATTCACCACAGCACAAATAAACAATGAGAATCAGACACTGCTGCTGGTGTTGAATGTTTTACTCCAAATCCATTACGAGGACATCTGACTATATCAGGACATTAGTTAATCTACGATACAACAGTATTCACTGTTAGATCACAACTGATACAGAAGATTTAGCTGCTTTAGATTTGCAAATTTAGTCATTTGTACAAATTAATGTATCTTGTGTAGTCAGTTAATGCGAAGCAGCATATGAAACGCATGCAACACAACAGGATGATATAACACTGTGATATAATAATAATAATAATAAGCTTTATTTGTAGAGCACCTTTCAAAACAGATACAAAGTGCTTTACAAGACAAGATAAAATTGATAAACAATAAAAATAACATTTTAAAACAGTTTAAGACATTGGGGAAGAGATACAGGAGAAAAGTTAGTTTCACTTTCTGAAATAAGTTTAATTAATCGATAAAATAAGTATAAGTATATAATAATAACAGCAGAATGACTTAAAATAATTAATAGATTTAAGAAGTTAGAAGTAGACTCAGACTCTGAGCCTTGAGAAAGCACACCTGTAAAAAATGTGTCTTTAAGAGGAGCTCCTCAGTCTAATCTCCACAGGGAGGTTGTTATAAAGAGTCGGGGGCCTGAACAGAGAAGGCCCAGTCACCCTTGGTCTTCAGCCGAGGTTGTGTAACACAATGACAGAGCTTTGGTTGAGGACCTCTGGTTGCCGCTGAGCACATATTGTCAGTAGATCTGAGATGTACTGAGGTGCAAGTTCAGAGTGGGCCTTAAAAGTCATTAATAAAATCTTAAGAATCAATTCTAAAATTTACCAGAAGCCAATGACGAGAAGCTAAAATTGGAGTAATGTGCTCTCTTTTGGGTTTTGGTGAGAAGTCTGGCTGCATTTTGGATGAGCTGTAATTTATGTAGACTCTGGACCGCTGTAACTCTCTCTATACGTGTCTGAGCCAACGAACAAGAGGGAAAAAAAATGGTTATTTTTGAAGTTTGAAAGTAATATAGATGGAAGCTGCTTGTAAGTGAAGACAAGCCTGTTGACTGCAACATGAATAGTTACAGTCTGTGCAGACTGTTGAGACTCAGGACGGTTAGCTCGCAGTGTCACAGCGAACCCACAGATCGTATCTACGAAAGGCATAGACTCAACAAAGACTGCACACGGATCTGAGCTTTGTCAAGGAGATTTTATCTCTGGCTATGAGACGTGAAGCCGAGGAGGTGGAGTGAGCAGTGTGTGGATTCTGTTCTTGTCCCTGCTGGGTCGCTAGCACTAGCTAACAGCTGTCAACACAAACACTACAGATGAATTAGTGACCAGACTTTCAGTTTGTGTCCTGCCTGTGCTCAAAGTGATCATCAAAGTGGAAATCTTTGGTAAAGCGTTTGCTGCTGATGGTCTGAGCGTAGTTGAATGGACCAGGGCCAGCCCTATAATCTGGGATGTCCCTGACTGACTGACTGAGTGACCATATTTCCACCACTGCTCAGCTGAGTGCCTTGTCACTGTGTTGGAGTTTCTGGCTCCAGCAGGTTCCATTAGTGTGGTGTTTACAGCCTACAGTGTTGCTCAGCACAACTTAGCGCGTTGTCGCTACATTTAGAGACTTTTTTTTAAACAGACATAGAAAACTAACTCATGTCCGGACCATGTATGGATGCCAACCAGGAGCTTAGGGCTACATCTCTTGTTATAGACAGTCTACTGAGCTGCTCTGCTCAGAAACTGCAGGGAAGCGGAGCGCTTCAATACACTGAGCCTCGCCTCCATCACAGCAAATAAACAACTTTCATTACATGTATCATTATTATTAAAGGAGGCAAAGGAATAAATAGACATAAGACACCAAGCAGAGAGAGCAGGAGAGAGGGAGGGAGAGAGAGAAGTCATCAGTAACTGCTAAAGAAACTAGAAGATCTGAATAACATGTAAACAACAGAAACACCAGCAACAGGAAGTGAGACAGTATGCTTACTGAAGCACAGCAATAAAAGGCCTGTGGAGAAATTAAGTGTTTCAGATATGTACTAGGTTTTGACCTAGAATATGCAGAATGATGACACCCTCTGTACGTGGTGCACTTTACACGACATGTGTATTTATCTGATGTAACTGATTTATCTGACGTACAGTCGCTGAATCAACACTATCAAAATGTAAGGTTTTTAGAATATTTTCAGTGTGGACCCACGAGGCAGAACACACAACACTTTTCTTAGTATTCTTATTAACAGTTTGTAATTGAAGAGAGTTTGCAGGTCCGGAGGTTTCCACAGTTGACAAGGCTGATAATCCAAAGAAGACAAACAGGCAGGCGGAGCTGGCCGGGCAGACAAAGGCAGTTACCTGGAGGAAACAAATCACTGCGAGGTCCAAACAAACAGGCAAGCAAATCAAGAGAGAAGTCCCAAGTGCCGCCACAGTGAGTGACAGTACGAGCCGGCCAAGAGTGGAGCACAGAGCTGGTCTTTTATACTGGTAGGCTGTGGAGTTGATGAGGGGATTGCAGTCAGGTGCAGAGGCAGGACCGGAGACCACGCCCAGCTACACAGGCACTCACACACACACACACACACACACGCGAGAAGGCAAACTGGGAACAAACAAACACATGAGGGAAGGGAACACAAGAGGGCCAAACAGGGCCTTAATCCTCACACAAAACTAATCTAATCAAAGTGAATCAAGTCGGGTCCCAACTTCTTTACCTTATTAGCCCTTAAAATGAGGCCTTGTTTACCTGCGACCCCTCATCACATGTTATGTGCCAATTAGTTATGAGCAGTTTCATTTTCCCTTGGACATTTTTAGAGGCCTCATGAGGAACAAGTAGTCCATGCTGGACAAGATGTTTTTGTTGGAATGAGTTCTATCCAGATTCATGATTGTGACCTGAAAGCCTTCCTCAGATTAACATGCCCTGTAAAAAATATGAAGTGAACATAAATACCTTTTGGCTCAAAGTGAACCCCATACAGCCATTTTGAACATTATTAAAATATCAGACAGGTTCACAGGTTTGCTGGCTGCTGTGCAGCAGCTTAACTGTGACATCTGGGGAAATACTCATCAGCCTCCACCACAACAGAAATCCACCACGCTAAATTTAGTTTCCCCTTACGAGTGCCACTCGCAACGCCTGATGCAACGGTGTGCGCAGGCTTACCTTAGCTCGACTGGCTCATTAACACACTGCTGGGCGCACGCAGTGTATGATCTCTCCCCGTGTAATGACACGGAGGCAGCTGAGCTGGATAAGAGGCTTCAGCTGATCAATGGAAATGTCTGAGGTAAAATATTTAATACTCCCCCCACCGTCTGCTTACCATCGAGACTTAGCACGCAAGGTGGTTAACGTCACTGGGAGACTCTGGCTATCTGAAGATGCTGGAAATTGCTCAGTCTCTGAGCTCAGTCTGGCATTTGAAAGTGATTTTGGCAGCAGTGCAGTATAAAAGTGAGACGAGCTCACATTTGAATGAGGTAATCTTCTATCAGCTTGGACACCTGTCTTCATTAAACAGACATTTACCTGAATATCATGTTCTCGTTCTGTCTCTGTCTGTTAATTTGTGACACCTTGGTCAGATCAGAGCTCCACAAAGAAAAACTCTGCATACAAAAGTATAAGCTTTACACAATATAAAACTAATCTGTTTGTAGAATTTGATCCACACTCCCTGGAAAAAAGGCATATAGGTCATTTAAAAACTAATTTGTTGTATGTTTGCATTGTGGTGTAACACAGCAAACTACATATCGGTAAGGCATTTGCTGGCTGATTAGCTAGTTAGAGACTAGCTAAGCTAACAAGCTGGGAATGGTGAGCTAATGCTAATTAGTGCTAAAATATAAATAAAATTATACAAGAACTTCACTACCTCACATTCTGCCAAATTATCTGTCAGTGACTTTTAGCCCTAGAGACCAAAACAGTTTTTGTCTCAGGCTGTAAACATGTTTCTTTCTGCTGTAGAGTTGGACATTTGAACATGGGAGTCTGTGGGGACTGACTCACTGCTGGAGCCAGACTCTAGTGGTCGTTAGAGGAGCTGCAGGTTGTAGCTCTTCACTTTTGGCTTCACTTTTCAGCCCAGGAGGTTGGTGCTTGATGTGGGGTCATGTTTGTTAGTTTAACAGGACTTGTTCTTCAGTGATTGCCAGCTCCATCAGTGTTGCTCTGTGGCTGACCTCTGACCCTCTGCTGACCTCTGTGGGGACTGACAAAAGGAGATGCTCCTTTTGTCATACCACATATATTTAGATTTTAAACAATAAAACAATAATTTTCTTCCATAGAACCAGCTGCATCATACCCAGGTCCCTACCTGTGCTGCTGTAAAATACTGTTAACTTTTATATTGTAGATTTTCAGGGATTATAATAATCTCAGAAAGTTGCAGAGATATGAAGATACAATATTATGAAACATCTTTAATATGGAGAACATTTGCATAGCAGTGCCTCCCTCCATCCCTCTTCCTGCAGCTAAATAAAGGTTGAAAACTCAAAACCATGGAGGAGTACACATCAGTATCCCACATACTTACCGCAGTGAAGTGGTGGACAGGATGGCTGAAGGGCTGCTTTCCTGTGCAGGCGATGTGTGGACTCACTTCCTGCTGCAGGCTGAGTGTCTTTCTAGTGTAATCATCCTCTCATCCCTGCTTTTTGTTTGTTTGTTTGTTTGTTTGTTTTTTTAATTATTATTTGTCTGTCGTCTCTCAGAGCTGACACTGCTATTTAGAGCTGTTGTGTGTCCCGCCACTTAGCGCACGCCACTACACGCTGCCCCTGAGGTTGTCAATAAGGGGCTCCATGTCAGCATGTGAGTAATTTAGAGCATTCCCGTGGTGTTTTGAGTGAGTACCTGGAACAAAGCCTGTAAACGGAGCCCCCTCTCTACCGGCTGACTCACTCTGGCCTCGTCAACGACGCCAGTCTCATTACATGGCACTTATCAGGATTTAAATGCCACACCGCTGTATGACAGCTTCAGGCCTCAGCATCTTGTTTTCATTTAGACAGTGTGTATAAATACACACAGGTGTCATGTCAGGTGTGCTTTTATTAAAACATCTTAAAGGAGCCTCACTGTGATAGTATATATTTTTATCACAAGTTCTCCACTCAGAAATGAACCTTTAATCCTGTTTCATTTTAATAACCACTGTGTTTTCTCCAGGTTGCCTTTTTTGTAAAATTATTAATGTCACGTTGATTTCTGTTTAGTTTTTGTGACTTTATGGGTTTGGGGAGTTTTAGATGACGGCAGAAGTTTAGGGCTGCAAGTAGATTTGTTTTTGCTTACAAAATGTATGTTACAAAAATAATACATTCCTTTAAAAAAGTTTTTCAGTAATGCATGTGGACTGTTGCATGCTGGGAGCTAAGGATAGTGGAGCTGCTTGGTGGATTTGCCATTTAGTCAGCCAACATTAAGTCTACATATATAATAATAATCATGTTGACATGATATTTTCTATGAATATACATGGCCCCTAGTGGGTGTATCTTTATCAGTGTCCCAGTCCCGTACCACATAATTGCATTTTATACTGACAGGAAGTGTTATATTACATGTGCCTGTGCTTGCTACGGCACTTTACAAAGAGACACCAACTTTTCTTTCCTGAGCTTTTAGTGAGTGGAATGAATTTTTCTTTTATTTTGAAAATGTAATAGACCATACAATGTGTTCATCACAGGAGACAAACAAATCACAGCCAACACCTACTGTGAGTCATGTGTTGCTGCATGTTTGAACCGCTCAGTTTGGACCTGTCAGTGTCCTAATGATGGTTACAATAGATAAAGATGAGGCAGAAGAGTCATCAGCACGGTCTCATCTTAAATCCATGTTTGACGTTTTCGAAATAAAGAAAGATTCCTTAAATTTTAGATGTTTGTTGTGTTCACCACAAGCAATCTCAATCACTGCCTCAAAAAAAGACGTACAAAAACAACAATGGCTCCTCCTGTTGATTCAGTTGTGTTTTTATGGTCATTTCTATCATATTTGTATCGTATTCTACAAGCTTTTTATTCTAAAGGTTCAACAGTCAATTATTCAGTGGAGTCACTTCAGAGTCATTAGATTCAGTAAATGTGGAACAATACAACAATGTGTTGACGGTGACCTCCTGACCTTTCATGTAACATCACCACCATCAGACCAAAGTTTCCACCTGGACACACTGAGACGAGGGCAACAGAAATGAATCTATTGTATGTAGAGGAGTTGTTGAAATCAACTAAATCAAAAGCTGTGTTCTACTTTATAAACACAATCCATGAAAAGACAATGAATAAAATGAAAATCAAAACCTACTGTAAGCACAATATGATTTTTTTTTAATATGTTAAAAGGTCAAAACATTGAATCTCATTAGAATAGACATCTGTCTGTCTGTCTTTCTATCTGTCAACCCATGTATCCATCAATCTTTCTGATCTGTTGTATCTGTTTATACACACACCTGTCATTGTGGTCTGGGTGAAATATGTGTTTCTTTTTGTTTCTCCGAGCGAGCAATAAAAAGTTGGAAACAGCCTCTGATCCAATATTCATGTCACGAATTTGGTATTTTGGATTTTCAGCAGCTGGCACAGTATACCCCCCCCCCCACCTCCTCTCACCCACCCTTCCCCAGGCAGCGAGCTGGAGGGTGGGTGGAGAAAGGGGAGGAGAGGGGGCCCTGGCTGTTTACATCTCTTTGGCACGTCTGTGGCTGTTTCCATGGTGATGGGAGTAAAGATAGTTGGGATGTCTCAGAGATTCGTACAGTGCAGTGCTGAGCGCCGCTGATTGCTGGACGTGAGTTGAAGAATGAACAGGGCACACAGGAAGTGGGAGAGGAGGGTGGCGCCTCACGAGCATCTCAGCCTGAACCTGTGGGAGACGTCAACACTGGACGCCAGACACATGCAAATACTGTTTGTAGGCAGCTGCAGTTTTGTTTACTCTTTACTCTCAATAGGAAATGACATGTCCAGCTGCACCAGCCGTGTTGGTCGGGTTAAAACCCACCTGCTTTATTAGACTAAGTGATTAAGTGCAGCTGCAACGATCACCTTAAAGCTGATTGAGATGCTGCACATTACTTCATATTTCACTTGCTGAATTCTGAATCAGAGCAGGAGCAGCATGGGAATGAATGGTCAGAAATCCTGCAGGAGGGTGATGAGTAGCCTGTGAGTAAGAGCTAATTCAGAGGGTCAGTGTGGAGTAACAGAGTCTGATGCTCATGTCTCACTAGAGGAAGGTGATTTTGTCCAGAGAAAGACGAAGATGTATCAACCAAAGAAACATTTTCTCTTTCAAGCCTTCGGTTTCTTTGGCATAAAAAAACAAACACATTCTCAGTTTACCATAATGTCCTTGGTTATAAGGGTGCAGCAGTTCTATGGAAAATGTTGACAATGTTGACTTGGACAACACTGATGGATACTAAATTCTATTAGTTACCAGTGTAACCTTTTTTCATTAGTAACAGAGAACACAGGTCAGCTGAACATGCAGCCATCTCACAATTCAACATACTGAATGTAATGAATTCATCTTCCAATATGCATCTGTTTGTATGCTAGGAAATGGCTTCTGGGAAATTGGGTTAAATTTCCACCATGTTCCAAAACTATGAGATGAAATTCAAGATAATGTGTCTGGTATAAAATTAATTTTAAAACTAAATCCACTTACTGTATTTCATACCCTCCATTAGTCACATGATTACTCTGGACTCAGCCACGGTTAAACACTGGTTGAAAAAGTTAAAGCCTTGAACCTTGTGTTAAAGTTCCCATATTTTACCCTTGTGTTCTCCAAAGTGTTGATATCTATCAGAAGATATACTTATTATTTATTATTAAAAACTATCTCAGTGTAGTTTTACATCTCCCCTCTCAGGCTTCTCTCTGAAGCTCTAGTAACAACAGGTAAGTCAGCCAATCAGAAGAGAGGATCTGAGACTCTTTTCTGACTGACTGTTTGATATATATATTGAGTGATATAATAAAAATGTAGCAGATTTCAGGGAAACACTCAGAGAAACCAAATCCTGGAAGGTTGGATGGTGGGTCCAGGTGGGCAGGGCTTGGAGCATGGCTAAGGGTAGTGACTGCTTTGTTGTGACATCACAAAGTTCCAGAAGTCCTGACGGCTGGTTTTAAGGCTCAGTTTCTGAATACAGGCTGTGTGCATTTCTCTGTGGACTGAGGCTTTGATACTTTCACAGTATTAATATAGAACCTAGACCTGCTTTGTACTCAAAACACATGGACATCTACCTTTAGGCTATATGCAATATTTAAGGTGTTTTTGTGAATATTTAGTAGAATCTGATATTTGTGCTAACAGCTTATCAATCAAACACAGGCAGATACATTTGAAACCATCGCTTTTTTCTAAGATGAACTCTTATTGATACTGTGAGTTGTCGCCTAAAATCACAGTGAGGAAGAAAACAGGTCAGACAAAGTAATAAAAAGGAGAAACAACCAGTTAAAAGATAAATAGTTTATGTGAATCTCTCACATAGCATTTACCTTTACTCTATACACATTGTTTTGACTGTGATATACAGTATGTCTTTTTTTCTTTTCTTTTTTTTTTTTTAGTTTTTTACAATTTGACATGTTTTTTTTTCAGCATGCACTTTAGAATGCCAACAAAAGGCTCCACAAATACAGACTTCAAACTAGAATTTTCCTCACAATAAAACATACAAAACATGAACTCGGATCAAAAGCCTGACAGTTTGAGGACACGATGGAGAAGCACAGCATCAGACTACCATGACTTTTACAGGTAAGAGCAATGTACTCAACAATAAGACACAAAAATACATGTTCTGGATTAAAAAAAATAAACACCTTTTTTTTTTTTTTAAGTTACAACGTCTTCCTAAAAATACACAAAGAACGGTACCCCTTTGTCGATTCAAAGAGTAAAGCAGCGTGTGTACTACACGAGGAGGATTGTGGGTACAGGGTGACACTTGAACAGCAAGCCAACCAACGTGACACACGAGTAGTGCCACCTGCCAGTCCTTTCTATGAGCGTGCACTCGGTTTTCTTTCTGCTCTCTTGTGTTAACAGGCTGCTGAAATCACAGTGTGGATCGGCGCTTTTTGTTTTTGGGTGCTTATTGCGAATCCGATCTGATTGTTTGGGTTCATGGGATTGCTACTGTGCAGACGTAGCCATTCTAGAAGTCCCACTTTTAACTCAGTACACTTCTGCTACAGTTTTGCTCCACAAGTTTGGAAGAATCAAGTTATGCAGTTTTTTTTTTTTTTTTTTTTTTTTTAGCCACCAGGAGTTATGAGGAATAGTCTGGTCAGAATAATTTGGTATGTGAAAAGACAAACATCTGCAGCACTAACGCAGGGTAGTTGCATGTTCAATGCACAGTGGGCGAGGGGGGGTGGGGGAGTGGGGGGGTGGGGGACTTCTACAACGGCGACTGCATCACAGGGGGCGACTCTGTCTCTTTCATTGTGCTAAAAACTAACTAGAAGAGTGACAGCATCAAGTCTCCGCTGACCTGGCCTTTCAAACTGCAGATCTTACCCTGGAGTTTTAGGGAACACACACACACATTAACACACAGCAGAGCAATTAACCTACTGAAAATTACCAAGGGAAACAAAAGCAAAGATGACCATTATGTCACATTTATTCAACTTAGCACGTTTGTCTCTCTATACTGTATATACTGTATGTAGAATTTCATATATGAATACACTCCATTTTTAGAACACAAAGTGCCTCAACTGATACATCTTAATACACTTATTGCGAGGAGGGATACCACAGCAAGAAAAGTGACTCACATTGAGTGTCACGGCGCAACTTAGCAACCAACCACCTTGTTACCTGACTCGCCATCAAAAGACAGATGTGTGGACGGAGCCGCTGTGGCCCAGATGTGCTGTGTCGTTGTTCTATTTACAGGAGCAATATCTATGCAGTAGATAGTCTCTGTTAAGGACGTGTCCAGTTTGCTTTGCTTTCCTTTTTTTTTTTTTCTCCAGAGTTTCAAAAGAGGAAAAAGAGAAATCAGGAGAAGGTAAATGCTTATCAGAGTCCTCAGAGGATAAAGTTGCTTTCCTGCACGCTGAGCCATGAGCCAGGTGGCTGTCAGTCAATGGTTTTTACCTGCGTCCTCGTCCATATTGTCCTGTAGCAGTGGCACTATGGCTCCAAAAGGTGTCCTCCCACTGCAATAGGTCCTCATACTGATGACAGTCATATCCCACCGTCATTCAAATAGGAAATGAATTGTCTAAATAAAATATAAACACATCTCTAAATATCAGAAATGCATCATCTGTCTCTGTTGAGCATCATTTCAGACCACCTTGCCATGCACACACTGGCTATTTTAAATATATGCACAAAAATGAGAACATAGTACAAATCTATGGTGCTCTTTAAGCATATATCCAGAGTTAGAAAAGCTCTCCTGTATATTGCAGTGGTTTCAGTGGGGGTGATTCAATAATTCAGTCTACAGGCAAAGAGAAATGTTTGCAAGAGCTCTTATTTTTAATTGTTTGACTTTTTGCTGTGCTATGTGTAAGATGCATCTTGCTGGGAGCCAGTTGCTAGGCAACCCTCTGCTACTGGTATAGACATACTGTAGGGATGGGTGAGGCACATTGCTGCATGGTTATGTCTGCTTTCCCACACCTGTTGGTGCACGGAGGCAATTTATCCCCATCACAAAAAAAAAACAAAACAATCTCATCGATAATAAATGACGCAGCCTTTCAGAGAAACAAAAAGGCTGCTTCAGTTTAATGAGAGATTTACAGAGGCTGTTCTGAGGGAATTCAGGTCAGTCTGTTTGGTTAGGGGATCTGAGAGCAGCTAATAGCCCTTGGAGACGGCTGATATGAATTGAAACTGTGCAGAAAAAAGTTATGTATCACTTGCATAACAGATAACAAATCTGCTTTTTAGGTGTAAATCATGCAAATTTCCAACTAAATCTGGCAGCACATGATACAAAATGCATCATCAAGGTGGAGTCAGTTTTTTTTTTTTACAGTAATTATACTTAATATTAATGTGCTAGTGATCCATTACAATGCTACAAGCAGCACCTTTAATGGTGCCAGAGTCTATGCTTGTCTCTGCATCCACACAGGTATCTTTTAGGATTATTGAATAACCCCAGTTTTTAGTACACACACACAAAAACACAGAAATAATAATTCTTTACCAAGAGGGTGAGAGGGTTCTGCACTGAAATCTGACCCCCCCACACCCGTTCAGAAAGTTACCTTTCCGCCATGGCGGCGCCTTCCCCCAAAGCCATTAAGATAGAACGCTGCTCTCTGCTTGTGTGAAACCAGTAAAGACAACCTCTTTGCAGTTATCTGTGAGTAAACAACCAGAGACACAACAGCTTTGGTGGCGCTCCATCAAAGAAAAAAAAACATAAAGGAGAGGGGGAGAAAGTTAATCAGAAATAGCAGAAGACAAGCAACAACCCACATGCAGAGAGAAACGAACACCCAGATGGCGTTCTGTGTTTTTAGTCTCCTCGGTGGATTGTTGGTGAAGCCAATGGCAAAATGAGACACAATACAAGTTGTGTGCCCCCCCCCAACCCCAACCCCAACATAATAATGTTAAATTAAAAAATAATCCTTCATATCTACATGTATGAAAGAGTATTTTTTATATAGCCTTAAGTTCTCCTCACTGTCTGCCTCCTCACCACACTGCTCGCAGACGATGGTTACAGGATGATCCATGCAAAAACATGAGCAGGCCCAGCAGCAGGTGAAGAGTGACAGACTGAACGTGAGCTTGTGTGAGTCAAAACACAGTCCCGAACGACAAACTCGTCCGTCCCGACAGCCATCCCTCCGGTCTCCGTCCCAAAAATAAAGTAGCAAAACAAAAGACAAAGTCACAGTTGTATGAGGTTCAAATGAAGTGACATCTCTCTTTCTTTCTTTTTGTTTTTTTTTTTTTGGAAGCACATCTTTTTCATTGTATCTAAATATAGCAACATCTAATATCCCTGATTATTAATATGTCCTTTATTAAATGTTATGGCTGCTACTTCTGAAGCCACCTGTCAGAGTTCTTTTATTGCAAGTCTCAAAGTACGACGATATCTAAAGGGAACTCCAAGTGACACAGGAGAACTGACTAGTTACTTAAGGATGTTAGCTAAGCACATGTGCCTTCAAGGAAAAGGGGAAAGTGAGGAGTTGCTCAGATTGCCCAAGCCACTAACATTAGTCTTAGCTACAAGGTTAAGTACTTATCCACTAGCCACAATATCTAGAACAGTTCAGACATAATATCAAAGGGAGGTGGTTTGGGAGAAGGATGTGGGGCGGTTTAGGCCAAAGAGGCCCAGGGCTGGACGTCTCACAGGATGGAGGGGATAGGGGAGCGAGAGCGCCGCAGCGGGCAGGGCGATCCGTAGGGCGAGGTCACAGGAGACAACCTCAGGGCGTTACCAGCCATGCCCGCTATGTTGTTTAAGCTCCGGGATTTCTCATAGCCTTCAGATGAGGGGGAGGGGCGACAGAGAGGTGGTGGTGGTGGAGGTGGTGGTGGTGGTGGTTGTGCAGGAACAGGACATGAACACACACAGGCAGGCAGGCAGGCGCGCAGGCAGGCAGGCAACGATCCGAGTCCGAGCCAGCCGAGTGAACCGAGACAGGAGACAGGAGTGAGATAGAGCAACAGTAACATACTATGGTGAGTGCATGCACAGCACATCTCACACTGACAGTAAGGCAGATATTTTATAGTTTATAGTTTAGAGTTTAGATGGAGCTGCTCTGGAGGGAGAAAGAGGAGAGGCTGAGCGGGTAGAACCAAAGAACCACAGTTTTCTGGCTTATGATGCATGAACACTGGAAACAAGGTCTTTAAACCATGTCTGATCAGAGAAGATTCATCCGTATCAACACCTACAGCTCTTGTTTATGTTATGTAATTACAACTGGGAGGGTAACTTGTATGGTTTTTCCAATAGACTGTATATAAAAATGGATGTAGACTGTCTAATGACCATCAGGGGGTAGCTCCACTGGTTGCATAAAGAAGTCTGATTGTATTGAAGTCTATGGGAAAACGTTTCCTCATCGTTTTCCTAATGGGTTTATGGTCTCAGTCTCATGTTTCAACACAACATGATGTTCATTTCTCCCTGACAATCAGGAAAAAGTACAGTGCAGGCCAGAAATATTCTGGTTTCAAAAAACCAAGATGGCGACGGCTAAATTGCAAACTCGAGGTTTCAAAATGGCGGTTCATAAACCAATGGGTGACATCACAGTCGGTTGCCACTTGGTTTTTTCCTATCTTGGAATTATAAGCTGATGTGATTTGACATTAGCCACATCAAACTAAAGTAACTATGTCTTTAGCTTAGCTGGACTAAGATAGCTAGCCTATAGTACGGTGGCCCTGACAGCTCAATGCACTGCAACTTAAGAAAACACAAGCAAAGTCAGAAAACATATTCAATTAGACAACACATGCACTGCAAATACTCACAACACAACCAAACTGGAAGTAGCACAGATGACAAAGGAAGTGTTTCCAGGGGACACCAAAAAGTGATGAACCTGGCTGGGAGCAGTTGATGTTTAATGGTTTGCGGCTTTTGAAGTAAAAATCATTGAACAAGTGCAAATGGATGCATTATAACAGGTGGATTCTAATACATTGGTGCAAGTGCGTCCCTTCCAGGTTCATCTGTTTTTGTGTCCCCTGGGAACACTTCCTTTGTGTTGTGAGTATTTGCAGCTTGTTTGTGTATTTGGTTGTGTTGTGAGTGTTAACAGATGTTTTCTGAATTTGCTCTGTGTTTTCTTAAATTGCAGTGCATTGAGCTCTCAGGGCCACCGTCCGAAAGCTAACTAGGTAAGCCAGTTAGCTAATCTCCTGTTGTTCCAGCATAATGAATATCATGGTTATGAATTCATAAAATAATTTCATGACTTTAATTACTTTTAATTAGTTTTTTCTATTTTTCGTCATTTGAAGTTGTCGCTCAGCTAACATGGTTTCTCTGACTCCACCCCCTCACTGAACCACTCAGCTTTAACCTACGCAGCAGCTCCAAGAAATCATTAACATTTCAGTCTGCCCGAGTTAAACCTGCAAAACTATTAGTCAAGTGATAAATATTGTTATTCTTAAACTAGTGGGGTTGGAAAATGAAATAGTACATTAGCAGTTATTCATCTTATGGCATCATGATTAATATTTTCTCTCACCAGAAACTGTCTAAATGTTATAAATATCATGTCTCATTTCTAATAAATGTTAAAAAAAAAAAAAAGTTGGGAATCTTTTCATAAATTTTGCTTTCACATTGTGACACATAGTTCAAATATATAACAGTCATACAGAGGCAAGTGTACGCATTAAGACTACCAATATGTGTTCTGTTTGCGTGTGTGTATGAATCCAGGTTGTAGCCTGCACATAATGATGATGATGAGGATGATTAAAAAAGACCATAATTATTAATGCTTTAATAATCTCTACAACAGCTCAAATGTCTAAAAATGCAGCATGTGATGCATGCTGGCAAATTAGCATTCATCACTTGGTGCAAAATAAACAAGCAAGCCAAAGCAGCCAGATCATTAATGGAGCATGCCAATCAGCTGGCGTAAACACTGATGAGGAACAGCTAATGGAAACGTGGCCTCATTACAACGCTGCATACGGCACCCATTTGTTTCACCGAGTGGAAGGGTGTAAATGAAACCGGGGCTGTTTCAGAACCAGCCGAGCAGGCAGAACAAAGGACGGCCTGGGTCTGTGCCAACAGGTAGCAGGGACTAGAAAGGACCTGATGTTTTATGTATTAGCGTCAGCGACTGCAACCGCTAACTGAAGCAGCAGAGATGGAGGCACAGCTGCTCAGCCGCCTACGTCGCAAAAAACAAGGCTGGTGAGGAGCCTCACTGTGAGAAAGATCACCATGATGTGCTCCCAGGAGAATCTGGACCAGATGTACAGTAGTTTCACCTGCTAGATTATCTCAGTAAAACCATTAACACATTATTTTAATTCCAGAATAAAAGCTCCATGATATTCTATCCTCAGATTCTTCTGAAATGGGAGCCGAAATCTTCAATTTAGAAGTGGCGCTCTGATGGTATGATGGCATTGATTTGCCTGCACCAGAGTGAGTACAGTAGCACTATGGGGCTGTAGAGCAATAGTACTGAGAGCAAGACATTTAGATAGCATCCTGAAGAGGCTGTTAACTTCTGATAGAAGGCAATTAGCCGAGGCTTAACGCTTACACATTACAGTGCAGATTAACACAACATTAATGCCTCAAGATGCTTGAGATAAAATGGAGGAATTAATCTAACAGACATGCTTAAGGCCTTACGTGGTGTCTAAGTCAAACGGAGACTGTAACTGAAAGTATTTTTGAAAACAGCTGTCAAATCAGCTGCAGCTCAACCCCATTTCCACCATGCATTTATACATTTGAATTCATGACCTTTCCTACTTTTGCAATGACGTGGAGCGCCAACAAGGCTCTCTGGAAGTTCAGCAGATGTGAACTTCATGGTGACCTTAAGCCTGGGTCAAAGTGTCTGGAAGGTCGAGCCAGGTCTGAGTCTGGCCGATGCACTGCCACAGGACTGAAGGTGACAACGGACCGTTTGAAGATCTGACAGCAAATTTTGTCTCACTGGAAACAATGTATACTGTTCCAATATCTCGTCAAGATTTATGGGTGATAAACTTTGCCGGAAAAGTTTCATCATCGTCCAATCAGAGACAAGAATCATGTCATCCTGGTGGTGCAACTAGACCCATGGGCAACTCATAAAGTGGGCAAATTGACTTCCTATTAATATAAAAATTCACAGCAACAACTTTATTAAAGTGTTTACAATTGACTGTTTGCTGAATCTTCCCCCAAGCAGCAATTGTTCACTTGTAGAGTAGCAGCCAATAAGCAGGCGGAGCAGGACTGTGAAGCACTAGGTTTCTCTGGATGCTGAGGCAGAGATTATGAGGCTCTGAGTGTTCTATTATCACCTTTATAAAAAACTAAAATACAAGAAGAAAAGTGTAAGGACTGGATTAACCTGTGTGCTAATTTACTAACATTAGCATACCTGGCTGACTAGTTACCTAGGGCATCCATATTTGTTTTGTTGTGCCAAGATGGATATATAGACGCTTTAAAAACAAATTCCAGTCATAATTAAGACTTGGATGTTAATGCTATTCACATTGGAAACTGGTAATTATGGTAACTTTGATATGACATAATGAGATCTTAGCTGGTGAACATCTGGGGCTTATGGGAAATTATGTCTGCTAAAGGCTGCTAGAAACATAAATACTGTAGAAACAATGAAAAACTACCAGCCTTTATCTAAGTACATGAAGTGAGCCACATGACATACTGTAGAGAAAGCTACTGTAGCGTAGTCATTGGCATAGTTAGAAATGTCAGTGGGATTTTGACTGAAAACTTTCTTTGTACAGATGGTGACGAATTAAAGGAAAAATCTGAAGAACGAGTGGAGAAACAGGACGACGAAGCCCCGATCCACTGGAGACGAGGGGGCAGTGAATGGTTTGATGAGTCTGAAGGTGATGTGAATTATATGATGTGACCTTCACAATCACCAGATCTCAACCCAGTCAAACACCTATGGGAGATTTTGGAACTGATGTGTCAGAAAGTGTCTCCAGCACCATCATCAAAAGACCACATGAGGGTCTAACTTTTGGTTCATCCCTCCAGTAGAGTTCAGAGTCACGCTGAAGCTGTTCTCGCTGCTCGTGGTGGAACTGACACCTTACAGAAACACTTCATGTTGTTTTTCCTTTAATTTCTCACCCATCTGTTTGTGTGACCTTGAATCTTTGCCCATTACCTTTTTTATTTTATTTTAATTAATTAATTTTTATTTTATTTTATTTTATTTATTTATCTTTTTATTGTCTCTGTACCGTCCTTTTACTGTTTTAACTGGGTTTGCATGTGTGTTTTTTTGGATCTGCTTCCTCCTTATTTATATAGAAATATATCTATATATCTCCTCTCTGTAACTGTGCTTTGGTCCTGCTTTTGACTACCATATGTCAAAGCACTTTGTAAACCCTGTTTTTAAAGGTGCTATATAAATAAAGTTATTATTATCATTCTTAAACTAGGGTTACTTTAAAGGGTTAAAATCTGAAGAGATGGAATACATGTTACAGATGACAACTTACAACATCAGTAGGCTACAGTAAATGTAAATGAATCCACTGTATTAACTGCTGATTACCTCAGACATTTTTTTCTATGTAGCAACAAACGTTAACCTGCTACGATGTCACAAATGAAGAAGTCAAAATGTTTATGAGTTGATGGGTTTACAGTCTATTACTTTAACCATTTTAATTTCTCTGATTGTGAAATATCTGCTTGTGTATCATCACCTTAGAGGCAGATGATGCACCTGGCAGTTTGTTTGGGAGCTGTAGATGGGCAATGGACCTGGCAACAGCCGCAAAAGTGAGGCACAGGGTCAGAAATTTATTCAAGTGTTTCCAGGCAACAAGACAACATGAATAAATTGTGAAGAAAGCAGAGTTCTGAGTCGGCTGCACGGACACTGATGGCTCAGAATTGCCAAAAAAAAGTTGTGTGGTATGCCCCAACAGCATGGCCACGGGTTACGTTACCTTATCTGACTAGGTCTGAACAAACAGCTTTCCCCCTTCCAGGGATGTTGGTGTCCCAGTTGCTAAGGATACGGATCAGCTGATGAGGATTTTGACTAATGGCTGTGTTTTTAAGATCATGTTCTGACATCTGTATTTTTATAGAAAAATATCTGAAATATGAAGGGCTCTGACTGTTGACATAATTTATTATTAAGACTATTCCACACATATTGTAAAAAACACTAGTGGTCAAGAACTGATGACTTATTAATCAAAAATGAATCAGTATTAATGCACAATAGCAAGCATGAATTCCAGAATGATTCTTTAAGACAAGAAAATAGAGCATGGCTTTTAAAGAAATAAAACTTTTATGAAATGACTGAAATAATAAATTCATCTGTACTTTAAAATATTTATTCAAAAGTTCAATTAAATGATGGGTTAGGGTGAAGTAGCTGAATTTCCCCATGCGGTTACCTGTTTTCCGCATCCCTCCGTCTGCAGGGCAGGTGTAGTCACTAGCAGCAAGCAGGAAGCAGGTACCCCCGCTCCGACGGTCCTGTTCCCTGGTGCTGGACCTTCGCATGGGGACCCTCTCCTCTGGGGACAGGGTCAGGTCACTGCCCCCGCTGCAGTCCGCTGACAGAACTGTGTGAGAGGAAACACGACAGGTTAGACAGCAGTAGACATTACATCTGTTTTTTTTTTTAACTGGTTGCAATAACAAATTTCACATTCAGTTTCTTCTGAAACAATCTGACATAAGTTCTAAGCTTATAAAACTAAATTCAGTAATAAATAAATCTCTCAACAGCAAAAAAGGAAAAAAAGATAGATCCATGTTTAAGGAAAAGTAGCTTTGATGTATGTGCATACTACTAATACACAGTAGCACTAAGATCAAGGAGGAAGCCATATCTCATCATCATGATAACATCATGTAATACCTTCTTTTTTTATTTGCAGACAAATAAAAGTAAGATCAGCTGTGAATTCGTTGAATAATTGTCTACATAAATTAAAAATGCCTTAAATGATTTATTACCTCAATATGCAATTTGTTATATTTAATTATTTCCAGATAATATTTTTGTTCACAGTCAAACAGATCCTCTTAAGTCTATCTACCAACACTAAAAGCTTATTTCTGGGGAAATGTTCTTACCAGTTGTACATTTAGTGGGTAAGGGAGTGGTGGTGGTGGTGGTGGGGGGGGGGGGGGGGGGGTCACAACGAAACAGTCTCCTACATTAAAAGCCATGTCACAAGCACCATCATGCAGCACGACAGAGGTCAAAGGTCAGACAGTATGTGGCTCCAGTGGAAGAGAAAGACACATTGTTTTCTTATGAGCCATAGCGAGTCTTTACTTGTGGGACAACTAGATTTGCTGTACTCAATGGATAATGAGTTTTATTATGTCTAAATACTTATATAGGCACATAAAGAGTCAATCTATAGCATGTGGACAACATAGTCCATCATTACCATGAGGGAGGCCAGTGTAATAGACAGTGTATAGGCCTGGAACTGCTTCCCTAAGCGTTCTCTGTTGGACATGGTGTTACTGACCACAGATTGAATATGCAAATCCATTGTAACACATGTCCATTGTTATGAAAAAGTGATGGAATATGTGATGAATTACATCAGTGTGGCTCTTTCATGTGTTTTTAATATGTTTTTAGATGACAATGGAGGTCTATGGCACTGAGGATTAAGCTGTACCAAACTTAAGCTTAGCAAGCAATACTGAGCATTTCTAAGGCCCTCCTTCATTACTGCTGCTACTCTTATGCAATGGTAACAGAAGCTGATTTACCATCAAAATAATTTCAATGTTGAACCAACAGGTGGACAAAAGCAGCTTGTCATTACTAGGTGATGACCATCGATTTTGAAGAAATGACAACTGTCACTAGCAGATTTTATCAGTAACTAGCTATCTGATTAAGCTAACATTAGCTCTATGAGTTAAAAACGTTGCCTCTGGCTGACTTTTTAATGTTGTCAGCTAAAACTATTTTAAATGACAATCTTATAGAAGGGGTCTTAATAAAGATGCACGTAATGGTTGCATACATTACATTGTGCTCAAAGACTGAAGATGAACTCACTAGTTTATGGTCCATGTAAAAGACTTGATGCTAAATGAAAAAACAGAATTGGTTTTGTATTGCTGTGTAAGGCAACTCAAAGTATGATAAAGTAAAATGGTTAAAAAAAAAAAAAAGTAAAATGAGACTCGTGTTTTCAAACAGTGTGTTTTCACATTTAACATTAGAAGACAAAAAAAAAGACACCATCTTTAAATATCGACCTTAACACACAGAGAAATCAAGAGCTTGTAGGAGCTGCTGTTCCTAGTTATGTTTGTCAAGATGTGATTGGACAATTGCTGTTTGAGGGAGGGGTTTAGCAAATGGTTAATTACATTTAAGAGACAGTGAAATAATACTACATAATAATAAGTATAAAAATGACCATAATACAGCAATAATCATACAGTAATGCCAATGCTACAAGAAATTTCAATTAATAACACTCAATAGATGAAGTTAATTTCTTTGGGTTACTATAAAGGTTTTTAAATGAAAGGTTCAATATTAGTTTTATATAATTTAATCCAAAAACAAGTCCACATATACTAGAACCTAGCATTCCCTGTCACATGTGACTGAAAGGAACATTCAGCATTTGTTAAATCAAATCTTTCACATTGCAACATAAATCATGAGGCAGTCTAAATGACACTGAAGAGGAAAGTAGCCTTGTATACTGTGTGTTTTAAATGAACCACCTAAACCACGCTGACTCTGTTTGTGCTTTCTTTTCAGGCATGAATTTTTCTATGCTTATTAAATATAAGGTTCTGAGACCTAATAAACAAATAGAGTATAGGGAGCCCGGAGTGCACACCTACCCTCAGGAACGTCTGCACTAGAATTCAAAGAAAGTCAGTATATGGAGGTCGACACTAATTTCCATCAATATCAGCTGTGTCAGAGTAAATTAGTGACAAAGACCTAGAGGGAAAAACAGCCACCTACAGTCTTAACAGCAAATGAACAATCCCTGCTGAAAGAAAGACTTGGGCATGAGGACTGTGAATTCTTATCAGCATGAGCTATTTCACACAACCCTCTCCTACTCTCATTGCCTTTTGTGTAGCCATCCTTATCAGTGTGGCATCCAGAGATGAAGGCTATAAGGAAAAAGAGCTCAGTCTTCTGTTAGGGAGCTGCCGTGGTGCTCATGAGTCTCTATAGGGAAAACCATTTTTCAGTCTCATGGGGGAATCTGTCAAATGGCTACTGCTTTCTATCTGAGATGAGGTCTCTTATGGATTCTTCTCGCTGTCACTTCATAAATAATGCCCTTCTGTGTAATCTGAACTTTATTACTGAGATGTGGTTCCTTATAGTTTTCTGCCCTGAATGGCCTTGGTCTGACCATATGGTCTTACCTGAACGGTTGCGTTCTAGAACCCTGCTCCCTTTGACGTGGCACAGGTCACCTTGAGTGCTGTTGCAGGTGGTGTTGAGATCAGCTTTGCAGTAGGTCGGGGACCCTCCCTGCACTGCCTGAGGGATGTGTTTCTTCCTCTTTTTGGGTAGCTTCTGCTTGGCCATGGCCAGGGAGTAGTACATCCCAAAGTTATTGACGATAACCGGCACAGGCATGGCTATCGTTAGCACGCCAGCTAAAGCACATAATGCGCCCACCACCATGCCTGACCAGGTCTCTGGATACATGTCACCATAGCCCAGCGTAGTCATGGTTACCACAGCCCACCAGAAGCCAATGGGGATGTTCTTGAACTTGGTGTGGAGGCTAGCAGTGGGGTCATTGGGCTTGGCACCGATTCGTTCGGCGTAGTAAATCATGGTGGCAAAAATTAACACTCCCAACGCCAGGAAGATAATGAGCAGCAGGAATTCATTGGTGCTGGCCCGCAATGTGTGGCCCAACACCCTTAGCCCCACAAAATGACGTGTTAGCTTGAAGATACGCAGGATACGAACAAAGCGCACCACCCTGAGGAAACCCAGCACATCCTTGGCAGCCTTTGAAGAAAGGCCACTCAGCCCTACCTCCAAATAGAAAGGCAGGATAGCCACAAAGTCGATGATGTTGAGCACGCTCTTAACAAACTCCAACTTGACCGGGCAGAAGGTCACACGCACTAGGAACTCAATGGTGAACCAGAAGACGCAAACACCCTCCACGTAGGTGAGTGCAGGGTCAGTTTCAATCTCATACTGAGGGCCCGACTCCGTCACGCTGCTGTTCCGCATCAGCTCAGTCTTGTTGATGATGGTGTTGAAAGCTTCATGAGTCTCCAAGCAGAAGGTGGTGATGGAGACGAGTATGAAGAACAAAGATGCAAAGGCAATGAACTACAAGAGAAGAAAACAGAAAAGGAGAAAAATGTATGTTACTGTCAATCCATCCCTGAAATTTATGGTAATTTAAATCATGACGTCCAATACACTGGCAGATATACAACACCAAGCTCAATCAGTTCATTTACTCTTGAGAGGGAGATTGAACTCAAACAAGTTTAATTAACTTGCATCAATTTGAATGGACTCCAGAGAGGGGAGCAATCTATTAGCAAGAACAACAAATAAACACACACTTCCCTGTGATACTGTTGGAAATGTGGCATGGGAATGCAGATGCAATCAGATGTAATTTACTGCTGCTGGTATGTTGGGCAGTTGGCAATAAAGTGAGCGGGAAAGTAGTTAAACCAACCAAGCAAACAAACATAAGACTTCAGAAACAGTGGGAAATAGAGAGAAGCTATTCATTTTACGCTTTTGCATTTTGTGCATTTGTGTGTGTTTTACCTTATTAAGTCATGCCACATGTCCTTATAGTTCATTTTATGTAGTATTGGAGTACTGCATTCTTACCTGTTTTTTAAATCTTTTTAAAGCATGTTTTAAAGTACGAGGCGTAGCAATACAAAAATGATGGACCGCATCCCTGTGGATCACTGGTTCACAACCTTTTTTGCATGTGACCTCTTACAATAAAAAGATGTCATGAGAACCCACACTTTAGTGCCAAAATTAGAAAACATGACAGTACTTGTTCTTCCACAGTGCTGAAGGTACCGTAGATGTCATAGGTACCACAAATGTAATTCTCCCAGGAGAGGGCAGCAGAATAACCCCACAAACGATGCAGTCTCACGTCAAAAACACAAAGGGAAGAAGAAAAATGAAGGCAGAGACAATAACAACAATAAGTGGGATGGTGGCAGCAGGTCCACTGTGATTTGTGAACAGGGCAAGAGTTGTTGCCTAAGCACCTCAAAGACATCTGGAATTAAGGAAGAATTAAGGAAGAGTAAGTTTCCACTTTGTCTCAACATCTCATCATAAAGTTGACTTCCAGAATTGTTGCTCTTATTATGTGTGAATTGCTGGCATCTGTCGTAGCAACCATCCACACACAACATACACAAAGGCGTATGTTATCTTGTTTAGGGTAATGTAGCGATAGCTCAAAACATCATTACTGTTCAGTTCCAAAATATAATGTTGACTCTTTGAATAAATATTTTCGCATTATTGGTCTGTCATATCCTGTCCAGGATGCACCCCGTCCTCGCCCAATGTCAGCTGGGATTGGCTAAAGCCCCCGCGACCCGGTTTCGGATAAGCAGTATGGAAAATGAATGACTGACTACATAGAAGGGGTGTGTGTCCATTTTTGCCATGGTATTGAAGTTGGCATTGAGAATTGTGGAATTTTGATGTTATTGGTACCAGCTACCAAATGTCTGGTTGTAACATCCCCATGCTACAGCAATGTGTACTTGTGATTCCTCATTAAAGGTTGCATATGTGTTCTCGTTGTGAACAAGTCAATGAATGAATGATTTTTATGCCTCCACGCCAGCAGCCACCATGGCAGGGGGCAGTATGTTTTCAGGTTCTCCGTCCATTCATCCCATTTCCATGAACAAGATCTCAGAAACTAATTGAGGGAGTTTCTTCAGATTTAGCACAAATGGTCACTTCGACTCAAGAGTGAACTGATTAGATTTTAGTGGTCAAAGGTCAATTAAACTGCAACCCATGACCTTTTGTCAAACTATGATTCCCAAAGTCAAGAATGAACTTCTACGCTCTACATTTTAGGTATTCATTAGCCACTAGCTCTTTATTCATCAAGTGGTAACTTCTTAAAATTACATATAACAGCAATTTTGAATTGTGACAGCTGTACAGAGTTACACAGTGTTGTAGTATTTCATCACAGAGAGTGAGCACAGGCACAACCTTTTATTTAAGATGTCTGACATGTTTTGGTAAGAGATTTGTGGCTTGTCAGTGAATCACAGTAAATCTTCCTCACGCTTTTAAAATTACAATCAGCATTCAATCATCCTTAACACTATCGGCAATCATTTATTTGTGTCTCAATTTATAACACAACAATGTTAAATTGGCTAGAAATGAAAGCCATCTTTTCTCAGCTGTTCCCCTTGTATTCGGGCAGCAGTGTCCAAAGGTAAAGCCAGGCAGAGGTAGTTAGACCTAAATAGTCCTCTTGAGTGCTATTTGCTTGTCCCTTTGTTCATATCTACTGCCAACATGAAGAAATGCATAGAAATAACTACTTTTCATTGCGGTGCTAAATACTCACCAGCTTTAGGCAAGGTGACATCAGAGAATATTCAGTTTGTTAAAATATTATTGGCAGCAAGAGAAAGCAGAGAGATGTGGACTCAGTGGCACTAAGAAATAACAATTACAATTCTACAGCGATGACAATAACACTGATAATAAAGCATAAGGTGCAGAATACATAAATATAAATCACTAACTCCTTTGATTGTTTTTCATTAATAGAAAGTTCTATTAAAAATGTTATTTATTCCTAAATTGTCAAAGTACAGTAACTTCAGTCTTTGGCTGGCAAAATGACAGCATGTTGGTACTATGCATGTGAACGTGTATGGTAACTGTATTAAATGATGAGTCACATACAGGTTTTATTTTGTTTTTTACCCAACAGATCTTGTTTTGTTTTGGTGTTTATGAAGCCACCTGTCAGAGGCAGAGCTGATATTCCACTTCCCTGGAAGAGGCTCAGGCTGAATTTGCAAACATCCACAGCTTTTTCCAAGAGCTAGACTGAGCAGATTTCCACACATGCAGCCTACTATGCTCTTTCTCTACCTTCCTCCCACAACCCATCCACTGGTGTGCTCTGCCTACTGAGCTCTGAAGAAGTCGTTTTACACCCTGCCTTGTTTTTGGATTGCATGACTCACACACTCTTAAAATATTGCCACTATTTGGGTCACCCTGCTCCTGAACTGTGTGCGTGCACTCACTCTACTGCTGGTAGCATGTACACTCTTCATTATGCATGTGTCTTTATCATCCTGCAAGTGCAACTGTCCATCCTGTTCATTCACTGACACTTTTGAATACATGTTAGACAAGGACACCTTCAGACTGATGAGCTTCCCCAGCATCACTCAGCAGTTAAAAAGCACCATCAATGTTCTGCATTCAAGAAGCAGACAGGGATCTTTCCTTTTTTAATTGAATTGAATATACAGTACACTGTAACAGTGCATGTGTGTTCAATCATCTTGTATCACTTGAGGGCTTGTAAGTCATTTTCCTATTCACAAATTGGTCACCCTCTATTTTTCAAGAAAACTTTGTTTTACTTTGCATGTCTTTCTATAAACAACGACATTGTAATTTATTTTACATTTTACCCATTTTTCAGTAGCCTCTTATAATTATGTCTATATGGACTTGGTGGTTGGCAACCTGCAGTAGTGATGCACTAAAAGTTAAAGCATCACAAGAGTAAGATGGAAGATGCAGATGAAAATTAGCTTGTAGCTAAATCTGGTACAGTATTCTGTTCTCTTTTTTGAGATCAGTGTATTTTGCACATGATCCCTGATATAAATAAACTGAAAAATAAAATAAAATAATAGATCCAGGTTTGAATGTTTCCAGCTCTAACACAGCTTGTGAGTGTGCTGTATTTGGTCCAGTGAAGCCGCTAATAGTATAAAAAGGCAGTTGTTTGTATAGAAATCTGAGTCTCATTCCCTCTTTCATAGACTCACCCAGGTTGTAAGTAGCAACAGACAGTATTTCTGCAGCTGCATCTCACTTGTAAACCCAAGCATTAATACTGTTGTACTGTTTTTTTTATTGCTAACAAATATAAGGACAAGATGCTGCAGAACTTGTCAAAACAAAGTCATCAAAAGGCCAATGAAATAAAAGTTATAAGCTGAAACTTTTAGACAAAAGTTTGCTCAGTTTTAATGCACCAGCAAATCACCAAAACCACAGCCAGCAAAAGATGCAAAAAATTTAATTAAGCCATTGCTTCTTCCATTGCCAAATATTACAAGAAAAAAAAAATAGCCTGGTTTCTACTTTCATAATTAATTTGTTTCATTATTCATTTGTCACTGTGTGGAACAACCGCTATGGGAGGGTGCTGATGAAATGAGAGCGCGGCAGCTGAAGTGAATGTGCTGTCAGGAGGTACGCTCCAGTAGACAGTGGCTGAGAAATGCTCATCTCACACCAGATCCAAGCAGCTGTCATTACAGACATGTTTTAGCTGGGTTTACTCTTTCTGCTGTGCTGTGACATTCAGCCCACAAACATCTAGGGCTTATGGGAAATGGTGTTTGTATTTATAAAGTACAAGTGAGACAAATGTCTGATTGTCTTCATGGACTCAAACGGCCACTGCTCCCCACATAGATCTGTGCTTTCTCACCCACACAAATCATTCAGTGGTTGAACTGATCAGGGATCAGATAAACACTGCACAGACCCGAGGCCACATACGTGTAGCCATGGCTGTGGCCATTTTCCTTGTTGCTTTAATGAAACACAGACTGGTGGCTGATCTTAGTGTAAATCTAGCTGCTGAAGAGACAGACCACTGATGTATTCAGAATATCTCACAGACTGCCTACTAACACTGTGGAGTAAAGATTATATCTTGGAGCGATGGATGCATTTATACCTTTTCAACATCTGGCAAGAATGCATCTCAAACCACCTCCAGGGCTGCTGTCAGACTCTCATCCGTCTTTAAAGATCCCATATTGTGTAAGGGTAGATTTCCATGTCTTTTTCTATTATGCAGCAGGTCTAGGTTCTATATTAATACTATGAAAGTATCAAAGCCTCAGTCTACAGAGAAATGCACACAGCCTGTATTCAGAAACTGAGCCTTAAAACCAGCCGTCAGGACTTCTGGAACTTTGTGATGTCACAACAAAGCAGTCACCGTTCCCAGCCATGCCCAAGCCCCGCCCACCTGGACCCACCACCCAACCTTGCAGGATTTGGTTTCTCTGAGCGTTTACCTGAAATCTGCTATATTTTCATTGGATCACTCAGAAGAGAAACTCAGAGCCTCTCTTTTGAGAGACTCAGAGCCTCTCTTCTGATTGGCTGATTGACCTGTTGTAACTAGAGCTCCAGAGAGAAGCCTGAGAGAGGAGATGTAAAACTACACTGAGATGGTTTTTGGTTCTTAAAACCACAAATATATCTTCTGATGGAGATCAACTCTTCAAGAAAACAAAGGAAAAGTGTAAAATATGGGACCTTTAATGATTAAGTCCTGGATGTATTTACACATAGCTTTTTAGGGGATCTTAGACCGTGGCAGTAATAGAGGCATCGCTAGACAGAACAATATACAAGTCTCTGCAAAATGATTATAGAAAACTTTTTCTTAGTCTGCTGAACTAATGCTGCGTTCATGTTGTCAGTTTCTAATTTAGTGTTCATGTCAATGGGAAACCTCTCACATACTCAGCCTGCTATTTAATAAGGAAGGTACCTACAACAAGGGCAAACATGTGCGGATGTCTCATTTCAGTCAAAGGCTTAAGTTAAAATCAAAAGCTATGAATATATTGTTTTACTGTCAATGCACAGCATTGTTTGTCTTTAAATGACCAAGTCTGCAGTCACACCACCGTCTTAAGGTCAGTCATAAACACAGGAATACTCTCCATCTCCACATCAGTCCAACATCATGTAATATGAACATCATTTACCACAAAGGCCTGACTGTTTGTCCAGTTATTGACTTAAAAAAGAAAAAGTACTGCACCTTCAAAAGTAGTGGAGGTGTTATAGGATGGATTTTCCTTTAAAAAGGCCAAAAAAAAAAATGTCCTAATGCAAAAATTCTGCTCCTACTGCCCAGTTCTGCCTTCCTCTCTGTCCCAGCCCTCTCTGTGTCTTTATCTCCATCTCCCTCTTATCATGACACTGGCTGAAGCGAACAGTGGGACTACCTGAGCGGTTTCCTCCGGCTGCTCGGATGCTGCGCCGGCTAATGACAACTGCCATCTCATGCTGGGCAGTAATTTTGAGGTTCACGTCTGCCAGGCGAGGATATATCATCTCCTCCGTGCACACCAGCTTGTAACGGCTGAATCACGTCACATTAAAGTAGCCAGACACCAAACACACATGCATGCACCGTACACTAACATGCAGAGGTGCACACACTGATACCCCTGTTTATACACACACATACACAGGCTCACAAGGTTATTTATGATAGACATTAAAAATGCAAAGTTGCAACCCTGCCATGTGATTGCAACAGGCACATGCTTCTCGACATCCTGATTTCCAGCACACTCACTCTGCATGCTAAATATATACTTCCATAAATTGCTCTGTGCAGGCAGTGCAGCAGGGAGGGTAAAGCACAAACAGTCTATCTCTGAACAACGCTGATCTAATTTACCCTGAGGCCACACCCCATCCTTCAGCCATCTTTTTAATTAGATGTAAAGCTTTTAGCTTTAGCGTTTCTCGCTCATTGGCACAGCTGATAACAGCCAAGGTGGCTGTCACAGAGGTCAAATCTATGACCTTCATGTCTGACTCTCAGCATGTGCTGTGAAGAGCCACGTGCACGCAGGTTTTCATTGGTAAACAATCATTACAGCAGCTGATTTCACTGATTACCACCGGCTGATGTTCAGCTACAGGAGGAGGCAGCGCAATCTGTTATTCACCCATGGAGACGAGTGAAGTAGCTGACAGACGGTGGGCGTGGAGGTGGGTCAGTATTTCTTGCCCTCTTATAAAATCTAAGGGTGGAAATGTTATGTTGGTAGATCTGTGTGACATTTTGGTCCAGAGCATGGTAGACATACTAGTCAGATGGCATTTCAATTTGCTGTGGATATCAGTGGTCCCCTGAGGATGACAGCCTGACAATCAGTTTGAATGATGCTTCGTTTTCCCTGCCAGTGTTGTGAGAGTTCACACGTCACAGGAGCTAGTTCGAAGTTCACTTCACACAGATTAAAATGAACTAGTTCACCCAATAGATCTCAATAGGTACCAAATAAACTTGCACCTTTTTCAATTCAAGCAGTGGAAATGTTTAAATACCACAAGAATGTAGACCTAACTTTAGATTTTTTTTTTTTAAGTGGGTGTGTATGATTATTCTTATTATATTGAGGTGATTTATCTATCGAATTAATTATTGTCTTCTTGTATTGTATTTGTAAGTACTGTATTTGTCAACATTAATTGAGTATACTTTGTGTTTGTTTTAATTACGTAAAACCACCATAAATAAAAAGTAAAAACATTAATTAGCTCACCTTCATTTCCCCAAGGAAAGCCAATGTGAGTATGTGTTTCGCCACTTATATTAAACAATGTGTCATAACTTTGATTTTTTTTTATCTTTGCTTGCTTTTATAATTTTTTTGTACTATGTTTATTGTTACGCACCAAGACACCAAAGCAACTTCATCATATGTGGAAATCTACTTGGTGATAAACCTGATTCTGATTCTGATAAAGCAGGACAACTGTAGCACACCTGAACCAGGCTACATAAAACTGCAATAGCATCTGCAGTCTAGTTTTACTGCTCCTCTTTTTTTTCACTTTCTGCATAATAAAAAAATGTATCTACAGCTGAATTACATTTGTAAACTGATCTGTTTGCGTTGTCCTGTTTTATATAAAGTGGTAAAACATTTAGTGACTTCAGCAGCACCAGCAGTTGTGTTGTTTGAATTTCCAGCACGAGCTCAGTCAGACGTGTGCGGCAAACAGTTTTTCTTCTTCTGATGTTTTTCGGCAGTTGTCGAACAGCTTTTTGTTGAATTGCTGCCACCTACTGCTTGTATTTGCAAATGTTCAGTTCACCATTCACCAAAAACATGACCATGTTCTGTTATGGAGAGCAGCATTATTTTACTGAGTAGTGAGTCATTGTAAATCTACACAGAGGTGTAGAAAATGAAGTATTTTGATTTAAAAGATCATCTCTTCGGTTGGTGATGAAGACTACAGTTTTTTGAAAGACAGCCAGTGGTGACTGGTTAGCTAACAATAGCTAATGCTGTGTTGACAACAGAAACTAATGTGCAACTGTAGCTTGATAGGCTGCCAGATGTAACAGCCCTTTCCTGTTAGGAAAACTGTGGACTTGATTTCCTCACAGAGAACCAGAGTAAATTAGAGGGAAAGATTGACAATACCCAGGCTCACGTCCACACAGTGCACTGACAAACTGACTCCTTTAAATGCAATGTTGGGCTAATACTTTTTAGCTTTAGCACTTTATTTCTTTCCCTCAATTTCTGCCATTGTGGCTTGTACAAAAATATTCCATATTAATTTTTTCAAAGCATGGTTTCCATGAAATGAAATTCAACCTGCACCTCGCTCTTGTTTCTGTAAGTCTACCACTCATTAATCTCACTGATGTGTCTGTGTCGACCTCCTCCACGCTTGTCAACATTTTCCCTTTGGATGGACTCTGGCACAGACACAGGAAGATGACATCACATCCTCATTCCCACCTACAAACCTCTGGTTAGGTCACATGTTTAGACCTGTGGTATCTGATTCACTAACAACATCAGCGATGTGGGTGAAGATGCACAGGTCTGGAACTGGGCCTCCTCACTATTTTATTGACCCCCTGATGTTTCTTTGAATTTCCATGACACAAAATATCTAATATCTTTGAAATGTGTCGAACACATTTGTGCTTCCAACCTCTTTGATTATAATTATGTCATTACTTTTCCTTTAGTGCAGCCCATGACAACATTAACACTTTTTTACCAGTTCTGGTGCAAATTTAACAACAGAATTGTGTGTGAGTTGTTTGATCTGTCCAACACAAACAGTAATTAACACCCTCGTCTTTCAGATATTATACTTGAGTGTTGCTTGTATGACTGAAATATCAAGGATCTTTTTTTCTCACCTATTAAGAAACCATTGCTGTTGTGCATTCTTATTCATGATAAACAACAACTGGCTAAATGTCTCAAAGTAAACACAAGAAATATAAAACGATCATTTTGTCTTGCTGGTGTCTGTCTTAGTGTTATTTCATCGTGGTGAGGTGAATGTTTTCATATCAGTGCTGCATCACATTCCTACCAATCACTCCACACCCACAGGAAGAGTCTTCCAAGAAGAAAATCAATCATTCACATGGTTCCTCATACACGTTATTATCACATCCATGCTGTCTCAGTCCTCGTTAGCCAGGAGAAACTAGGCCGAATGATAGCTAATGACATGCATTTCAAAATAACAGGGAAATATAAAGTAGATGTAGACAACAGTAAAGAGCACATAACTCTAAACGACAGCAAGAGTCTTTCGATGTACTGTACAAACAGAGTGATTTATTAGGAGTTAACAGATTCAGTCAGCAGCCCTGTGACCACCCCAAACACTGATGGGATGTGATCACTGTCACAGTCCTGAAGCAGGGAGCCCTTCCTCATAATCACATCATTTTTCACAAGACTTGTCTACCACTCCCTGGAACTCTGCCTGTCCACGGCCTGTGGAAGAGACATGAGGAAAATGCCAGATCAAAGTGCTTCGATCACACGATCTCCCGGCGGATTACATCTGCCACTTGGCCTGGAGTCGCCGGGGCTGGCAGGCCGCAGCACTGACACTGGAGCTATGCAGCTTCAGGGCATAAACAGTAACTGATACACCGGAGTGGGAGTCACATTATGATGTTAATGGAAAGAAAAACTTGGTGGTTCGTAGGTTACAGTGGAGGAACAGGCCTGTCAACAGTCAGTGATAAATTAAAATGTGCCTGACCAGGGGCCTCTGCACTGTGATAGTACAAATATAAACAGAACCAGTTCATTTATGCTTTAGTTTCTACCACCTATAGTATATGATACAATGAAATCCATAAATAAAGATGGATTAAAGTGGGGTATATGCAACCCCCCAAATATACCCACATATCAAACGTAACATGTACACATTAGATATACTGTGAGATTACACCATCAGTGTGATTTTAACATATTAATATAAAGATAAAAGGTTCAGTGTCAAGTGTTTTTTTTTTTTTTTGCCTCTGAGCTGAACAAGTTTGATTATTTTTCCAACATGAAACTGGATCCAAAATGAAGCCGAGTGCCAGAGCTCTTGACTACCACTGAACCAAGACCAGCTGTTTAACAATTAGGTTTGGGTGATATCCAAAATTTAATATCTTGATACAGTCCACCCCAAATATCGCAATATACAATATTATTGTGTTGGGGGTATGCATTATATAGTATAATCACATTGTTGTATTTTATGCTTCTTGTTTTAATGATACACAATTATATTATTTGTGTTTTATGTTTCAGGTATAAGGTATTTGTCACATGCCAAGGTACAGTGTACAGTAAACAAAGCAGCAAAGCAGGGTAGACTGTGCAAAACTGTTTTTTATATTGTGAAAAATATCACATATTGCAATATTAAATATTATTGAATATTGGCCCAAGCCTATTAATAATCCTAATCTAACTTTAAGATCATTTCAACTTGATACAGACTGTTGGATAAAATGTGCGTCCAGGTAGAAATCAAACTCATGTTCAAATTGGACACTTCAGTCAGTGCAGTTGTATGTAGTACACTGTGTACACAGTATACTGGCGTAGTGCATGAATTCTGACAGGGTAGTGTTGTCCCAAATCGGACTGGAAATGACGCTGCAAAGCAGCCCGGCTAAATTAACGTTAATGTGTTTTTGGAAGCTTTCATATAGAAAAACACCATAGGGGAATATAAATATTGTAATTTCAAATTGTCAATGTGACCGGTCAGTGTCTGGAGTTGTGTGCGTTGTGTTTTGTTGAAGAGGCCCTGGATATCGTTGGAGGCGATCTCTGTTTATTCTGACAAAAGACACGGTAAATTTAAGCTAGCAACAGAGCTCATAAATGTAATCTAACAGAAAGGCTGAAAAATGAAAGTTTCTCTGATGAATGTTGTTGCTCCTCTCTTATGGTGTACCGCAGCAATAAAGGGAGGAGGGGAGAGTTTAAGGCAGGAGACCCCACAGAGGAGCACACAGGGACTCAAACGTAGAGCTAACATGTCAGGCCATAACTATTAACACAGGTTTTGTGTAATTATAATACTACATATTACTGCCACTGCTGTATAAATGACCTTGTTACATTAAAGAGGTGCATACTATAGTACCAGAAATTAGCTGCTAATCTGGAGAGTCAGATTGTAGAGATTGATATCTGCCAGAACGAATCTTACATTTAATCCAACCAGTATCTGAAATATTCTGTGGTAAACCCTGGTAGCTCCAGCACGCCCTCAGAAGGCTAAAAACAGAGCGACCCTCGTGGGTCACACATATTTCCTTACATCCCTTCATCTGTTGGAACAGCAACATGTTGGATGGGCAAACCTTGGCATCCTCCCACTGAAAAATCCCCCCTGCTCACACACAGCCAGTCAACCCACCGCTCTGCTCAGGCTCTGGTTCAGAAACCACCCTGCTGGCTCAACCAATCAGAGCGCTCGCTGCCCCCACCTCCTTGGGACTGCCACCATCTGTTTGACACTATGAGTGGAAGCTGTGCGCTCCGATCTTGGCCTGAGACCACCGTGCACTGACATGCTGCTTCGGCCCTCTGTAAGCCGCCATGACATCATCAGGCTAAGGGGACCCCGGAGGTGCTAACGCAGTCCAAGAAGCTCTCAAACACACACACACACACACACCGACATAATTAAACCTGTGGGGTTTGGGGGTTTGAGCTTGTATGTGGCTTGCCTTCTGTTTCTGCTTGATTGCTCGGTTATAATTTCAATCTGGATTTAGGGCTTTTCCACTGTGTACACACATGAAGTCTGCAGACGTGTTAAACTGCACGTCCACATGAACACAGTCAGCACTGTTCAGTATGCAAAGACAGCACACATGTAATACTGTGTGGAGGCTAAATCCACCCTGAGTCACTTTTTTTTAGGCTAGTACAGATCTTATGATGCTATTTTCTAACAAGGGATAAATACTCAGTACTTTATTATTGATAAATCATTTCCTAATGTTTTAAAGCGATGAATTATTTTCAGGTAGCCAGCCTGTTGGTATTTGTCCTCGTGAAACTTGTTTTGTCCTCAGCTCTCACTTCAGGCTGCACCCATGAACCGTTTGACCACTGACCTTCCGAAAAAGGTCGACAGAGTATCTGGACCATAATCCAGTTATCATTAACATCTTATTAGCATGCATCACTGCAGACTTAATGGACAGTTCTCACTGAGCTGTATAATTGTAGACATTGCATGTAGCTGTAGCTCTTTGATCATGACTTCCCAACAGTTGTTACTGCAGACTTGATAAGTATTTAGCAGTAGTTTAACAATGTTTGATAATGTACAAAAATATTCTCTCAACCCGGTAAGTAATTTCTTTATCAAACATTGAAGGTCCCATATTTTACACTTTTCCTGCGTTTTGTTCAAAGTTTTTGTGGTTTTAAGAACCAAAAACCATCTCAGTGTAGTTTTACATCTCCTCTCTCAGGCTTCTCTCTGGAGCTCTAGTAACAACAGGTCAGTCAGCCAATCAGAGGAGAGGATCTGAGTCTCTCCTCTGATTGGCTGACTGTTTTCGGAGTGATCTAATAAAAATATAGCAGATTTCAGGTGAACACCTCCCAGTTTATTGTTCTGGTTTTACAGCCTGCAGCTCTGCTGTTTTGTATCACTCTCACTGCTCTCGTCAGCCTCGTACGCTACACGTCTCTGAGTAATCGCTGATTTTGTTGTGATGGATGTGTAAATACACAATCGTTTGCTGACTCATTCCTCAACTTTTGATGAAAATATGTCAATGTTGTGTTTACACTTTGTTGCACTGCCCCAAGCAGCCAAACAAACAAATGAATGCAGGTATAAGTCATCAGTTACTGCTAAAACTTTAATTCTCTTTATAATAGAAGCCTTAGTAGAAAGTGACACTGATATTCCTGATATAACCGTTTCTTTATAAGTTTTATCAAACTTTAGTCTCATCATTCTCAGTGTAGAGATAAATGATTTATGTTGCTCGAGGTCACAGATCACCCTTCTTTTAATTTACTGCAGCATATCTGGATATGAATGTATGTGCACACAGTCAGAGCAGTCCTCTCTCTGTCTCTCCCTCAGATACACAGCTCAGCTCCAGCTGGAAGCAGAGACCCCCGGGCAGAGATAACCCTCTGCCTGATGCTCTGACTGTCACTCAGTGGAGTTGTGTCTCCTCAAAGCAACAACCCCCCATCCCCCTGCCCTGCTGCCACCAACCCATGTTACTGAACACACACCAGGGAGCGACACTGATCACCTACTTAATGACAACAGCGTCTCTCTCTCTCTCTCTCTCTCTCTCTCTCTGTATCCATCCCTTTCTTCCTTCCTCCATCTCTCCAAGCAGCCTAGTAACCAATGAACTGGGGCTTTTAAACTTAAGTCAAACAGCTGTTAAGACTCCATTTCTATTAATGTTTTTCATTACTGGAACACTCACGGTTGCTGTTGTTGTAATATACACATAACTCACATACACACACTAATGCTTGTGTTCTTGTTTTGTCTCATGTGAACAAGGTGTGATCTTTTTGAACCACCTCAGATTTCTGAGGTGACACTTTTAGATAAATAGGTGCTTATATTTTACCTGAGTATGATGAAATATAATGATGTCCAATTTTTAGAAAATTGTCCTCTGACCTCATACCATGTTTCATTCGTTTACCCACAATATATGCTCTTGCAATACAATATCTGAAGTAGCATTAACATATAATTATAGTTTTAAGTATCAAAAACCAACTTTTGATACTTACACAGTATTTACCTCGCACTTAGAACTGCTTTATAATCAAATCACACATCTACAATATGAGAGGTTTAAAGGTTCTGTACATGAGATTAAACAATAGCATAGCAACAAAAGGAGTAATGGTGTCCTGAGCAGAGAATGAAGTCACACCCCCTCTGTGTTGTAATCTGAGTTTCTCTGGTCTGTGTTTTGGTGTCTGCTCTGGCAACGCGTGCATGTCCACAAATTCAAGTCCCTTCTGTTAAACCATTGGCCCTCCCCACCTTTACTGACACACAGGGAACGCCCACTGCGTGAAGTACAGTGCAGTACACAGCGTTCGGGTGAAAGCGACCTCACAGAATTTCCTCCGCTGAAGAACTCCACTGGCTGGGGACCACCAGCTCAAATCACAGTCAACTGAAGGACTGTCAAAACATGCACAAAGTTTTTACCAGCTCTGTCAGTGTCGTTACCAGCTCTATCAGTGTCAGTCATGCAGCCGGTCTCAGTGGATAAGTTCCAGACTGAATTTCTTTCCCAGTCCGACCATGAAGCCAATACTGGTCTGGCTTAAATGAGAGGAGAACCCTATGAGCTGCTAAATGGCTCCAACTGACTTCTCCTCTTCTTCATGTGTCAGTAACTTGATGCTACATAATGTTACATGTCTGTTTTCATTAGTGACGGCTACAGTAGCATGATAACGTTAGCTAACTTGCTGTTACCAATATTATTCTGCAAATGTTGCTATTGCTAGCTGGCTAACTGTCAGCATTGTGGAGCACGTCACAGTAATGCTAGTGTGGGCTAATGGTTGTGGTTGGATGGTTTTTGTTGGCTCTCATGCACACAGGGTAACTTTATTCATCTGTGCCTCTTGTGTGTGTAATGACCGCTTCCACTGTGCTCCGTTACACTTTGCTGACTGGGAACGTGAAGGGAGGGGAGGGGGGTGGTGGCCAGGCGGAGGCCGGAGGTGTGGCTGAAGAAGTGCTTATCTTGATCTCAGGTTAGGGTAAGTCTTGGTTTCAAGATTTGAAGCTTGAGTCTCAGTGGTTTATTTTCTTAACATTTAACCAATACAACCATCTTTTCCGAACCACACAGGGAACCCAGGATGTGAACCATGGTCTCCAGAGTGACAGCTCTGCACTTTGCACATCCACCATCCACCCCCACTATGTTCTTATAACTTGTGTGTAGTAGAAATACACACCTCTCCCTTCATTCAAAATGATGCCACCGAACATAATCCAGACAGCAGTCACGTTTCCCTCACAAAGTATTAGGCAAAACACATTATTAGTATTTTACTGCAGTTTCTAACAGGCAGTTCTGACTTATTCAAACATGCTTTAGGTTTGAACGTAGCCTCCTCCCACTCGTTTACACAAAGAAACAGACTGACATCTGTGGTCACATGGCCGTTCCTTCTGTTGTGTTTGTCACCTGCATGTGTCTTACACTGTAAGGAGGAGAAGTGATGAAAGCCACACACACACATACTGACACACACTCACTCTCACACATTTTATTAATAGCTTTACATCCCTGGGGCGACCACTACATACAGTATCTGAACACTGCGTGAATGCAGCTCAGAATCACCAACATTCAACAGTGACACAGAAAAAAAAACATTTTCTCCACCATCAGTGCCATCGGTATACCAGAATGCAAAGCAGCAAGACATGATGGGTTTAACCATTGATGCACGTAGCCTCTGTGATGTCACCCATAGGTTTCTGAGGAGCAGTTTTGAAGCTCAGAGTGAGCTGCTCCACTGTCGCCATCTTTCGAGTGCCTGACTCTGCCCCTAACTCCCAGCTAAGCCATGATGTCGTTCAATGCAAAGGCGTTCGATTTGTGGCAAGCAATCGCTCACCCACCTGTCACTCAAAGAGGCCCCGTCCTCAAATAAGACTTAATAAAAACAAATTTGACCCCTGCATAGTTGTAATGAAGGAGGAAATTAGCTCTAGAGATCAATACTTTTGTACCAGGCTGTAAACATGTTTCTTTCTGCTGTAAAGTTGGACATTTGAACATGGGAGTCTGTGGGGACTGACTCACTGCTGGAGCCAGACTCTAGTGGTCATTAGAGGAGCTGCAGCTTTTGGCTCTATAGCCCCAGAAGTTGCTGCTGTAATTCTCTCTGAATAGGATAATCTGCTAAATAAGTAAATCAGAGACAAGTACAGAAAATTCTGAGGACCATGTTCCCTTCTCAAAGTCAAACATGATGTTTTTAAAAATCTTGAAATCCAGACTGGAATTTAAGCCAAAGTTCTGTGGCTTTGAGTAAAGCTCGTTTACAAAGTGTGCGTTTGAAACGATGAACCTGCTAACAGCTCCTGTGGGGTTTGAGAACCTTTTGATGACTGTCCTCTTAAGAGTCCAGGCCATTAGCTACATGCACATCCAGTGTCTGCTTAGACATGCTGTGTGATAACTGAGCCATCCTGTAGGAGGAGAACAGTGCATGCTGGGAAACAGACATGATGTCTACATTTGCAAGTTCTGTCATATCAAGCTCCCCATTCTAAAATTAAACAGTGGTTAAATCAACATTATGCAGTGTAGTTAGCTGAATGGCTCATTTAAAGACCATCGTAGTGCATACATAATTAAACCACCAAGTAATTGATTTCCATCTCAGCCTTATTCTATAGAGACAAAGCTGGGTGATGTTTCTTTTATTAAATAAAGCCAGATAAAAATAAAGGGAGTGCCTGGGAGGACAGTGATGAGTCCCAGGGAATATCAGAGACAGGGAAGAATAGGAGGCTACTAATGAATTGCCCTACATTACAATGAAGTCCCCAAACAATAGCATGTTTTTGTCATACACAGGGCTGCACTTTTTTTCCTTGATCAGCTGCCGCCATGGAAACAGCACCTTTTCCTTTTTTTTGACAGCTCAAGATGGTGAATTGCACGTGTGAAGAGAGAGAGAGAGAGAGAGAGAGAGAGGTGGTGAGGAGGGAGGAAGAAGGGGAGGCGGAGGAGGAGGCAGCGGAGGGGAAAATGAATGGTTGCGCTCTCTGGCAGGGAAAAGGGTTTCCCCTCTTTCTCACTTCCTGTCTCCTCTTTCCCCCAAACATGATAAAAGAAACACTTTTTTTGTTGTCTTCAGTACAGACAGATGACAAAACAAGAGCAGGGTTGGCTGTCAGTCGCTCCACTGAACGAACGGGTTTCAACAAATAATTTTTATCACTAATTTAGAACCAACAACTGACAGAGGACGGATACAGGCGGGCATCACCGAAAACAGATCCCGACTCCCAACCGAAGGAAGAACAAAAACACAGAGGCACACGTCTCCACATGACAGGAGGATTTGCTGTTCCCCTCGTTCTGTCCGTCACTGTCTCCCCCGCTCACACGCACACACACACACACACGCGCACACACACACACACACGCACACACCTCCTAACCATCCTCATTATACAGCTCGTTGTGACATGGCAGCCAGCTCACTCGGGGAACCCTGCTAAACCCGTAGCTTCTGGCAACCAACCAGATGCTGGAGCTAAAAATAGCCTATCAAAACTTCCCAGGCATCCTAATTTGAATAATTCATTGTCACTTTAAGTGACAGTGAAATCAGTGTCAGAGGGAAGGATGGGGTACCGAGGTACAGACAGATGAATCCATGTCAGCCACTGTTGTCTTCATTTACTCAGAGACTGTAACAGTCAAGAGAAAAACAGGTTTTCCATGACCTGATCCAGGATAGTGGACACAAGTTTAACATTTAGTTTATCTTTTATTAATCGAACTGCATAAGTAATGAATCAGTGTAAACTCATATAATTTGAAAAATGTCCCACAAAATGAAATATATCAGATATCCAGAGGTGGGGACTTGAGTCACATGACTTGACATTTGAGGACTTGAGGCTTAATTGACCAACATTGATGAAAGACTCGACTTAAATCATGAAACCAAGTCAAAGTTGAGACTTGACAGATGACTCAAAAGGACGTGACTTTTTATTGAATTTTGCTAGATGTAGATAAGTTACAATTTGTTTTTGAAACATGATTGGCTGATTTCTAGTGCATTGCCACAAACCTGGCAACCTACTAGGACGCAGTAGATCAGCAGAGGCCAAGCACGAGCTCTCATGAGGAGGGGCTAAGTCCAAAAGTACTAAAATATGGGTTGCAAAGAGAACATAGAACAAGGCAGGTTTCACATTGAGGTGTGTAGTGATTGTAGTAACTACCAGCACTCAGTAGAGTGCGAACATCTGCCGAGGGCAAACAATCCACATGAAAGAAAGTGATAAATAAGTCCCGGATCTTTAACCAGATCTGCATCAGAGTGTAGTGGGTTGATCTCTGGCCCCTCCCCATCTCTCCACCTAGTTTGCAAATCAGTTCAGCACTTTTTGTGTGATCCTGCTGAAATATAAATGCACACAGGTGAAAACATGACCTCCCTGGTGGAGATAATAATAATAATAATAATAATAATAATAATAATAACTGTAGCAGTGAATGGTTGCAGTCAAAATGTCAAATATCAGTCAGATTTATGAGGTGTGAACAGCTGCAACAGTTTTCATTAATGTTCAAGTAAAACTAACTTTTCATTTAAATGTGGAAACCACAGCAGGGACTCCACCTGACTTGATTTGCACCACAGTGGCTTGAGACGTGCTTGTGACTTGAACATGTGTGGCTTACCCCCACTGACATTTCCATAACAGGTATTGGAAGGTAAAGGATAAACTCTGTGTTATGGAGGAAGCTGCAGAATCAATGACTGTATGTGATGAAGCACTGCATCAGGCTCATACTGAGCTGCTGCGTCGTAGGTTTGGGTCAGTTTTACGTGACCATGGATGAGAAACAAAATCATGAGCAGGACCATGATTTTGTTTCATTTAAAGGGGGCTTCCACCATTTTTACACTGTCTTAAACATGAGAAAATAATACTGATGATGTCATCAGGTAGGAGGGGTCTAATCAGGTCCTTTAAATTATTTAAATGCTAGTAATTTTTTGGTTGATGTAACTGCTGTGAAAGTGCCACCACAGAGAAAGGGCTGGTGTAAGTGCTGTGTGAAAGGACTGCAGGGCTTTGACACGAGTCCAGGGGTTCACATGCAAAGTCTCACTGCTGTTTACAGAGCACTTTGTTAAGATTAGGTAGAGATTATAGTCGTGGTTACATCATCACTCATTAAAAAGTCTCGTACTTCAAGTCAGAGTCGACTTTTTCAATATTTAATCAAGACCACAGTCTTTAACTGACTTTAACCAAGTGCTTTTAGAGCCTAAACGTAACCACAGTGTCGTGGAAAAAAGAATGAAACATGATGTGGCTGAACATTTTGTACACATTCACTGGTTTTACTACCCGGAAGGTACATTCATTACAAAAGTTTCTTGTTATCCAGAATGCTGCTCCCAGAGTCCTCACTAACACCAAGAGAGTGGAGCACATCATACAGGTCCCTGAAACACTGATCCACCTTCCTGTGTGTCAGAGGACAGATTTTGAAATCCTACTTCTTGTCTATAAAGCACTAAATGGTCTGGGGCCCAAATACATCTCCAATCTACATGTACAACATGAAGCATCCAGACGTCCAGACTGACCGGGGACAGGTTTACTCAGTGGTCCCAGAATCTGAATCAAACAAGGTGAAGCAGCTTTTATTTTCCTGGACACCTGAGATCTGCTGAAACTGTCAGTTCATTTAAATTAGGGCTCAAAACACCTTACATCCTTTAAATCACATACATAAGATCTTTTTAATATTGTGCATTTGCTTGTTTTAATGCACTTTATCACTGTAGCACTTCTTTTAAAATGATTATTCAAATATTTCTGTTTTATTTATTCAAATTAGTTTTTAATGCTATTTCAATGCCATCTTAAGGTTCTATTTTAATGTATCTCCATGAAGCACTTTGAATTGCCTGAGTGTCTGGATGATGTTATATAACACCACAAATCAAGAATAAACATAAAACACAAGCAAATTCAGAAAACATCATCAATTTGACCACATGTGCTGCTCACAACGCAACTACAATACAAATGTGCTGCAAGTAGCGCAGACGACTACAAAAATGTTTCCAGTGAAAAAGTGCTGCACCACTTGCTTGGCTGTATTATAGTACATCCATGCACACTTGTAGTTCAAAAGTCAGAAAGCGTTAAACAACAACAACGGTGTCCCAGCAGGTTCATCACTTTTCTAGAAACACTTCTGTTGTCGTCTGTGCTACTTGCAGCTCGATTCTGTATTTGGTTGTGTTGTGAGTATTTGCAGCACATGTGTTGTCAAACTGATGAAGATGTGTTCTGAATTTGCTTATGTTTTATCTATTTGTTTTCTTGAGTTGCAGTGTGTTGAGCACTCAGGGCCACCGTAGTATGGGAATCTAGTGTTTTTGAAGCTTGGACCACACTATGGACTAAAAGTCGATTTATCTCAGCCTCTGTTGCTTTGATCTTGATCACTTCACTCCTGTGACTCCCCAAACTGTATGGAAGTGTAATACTAAACTTTAAATTTGGTCCTCAGCTTTTGTGACTGCCACTTTGTGTATAAATATATACCAGGTTTTCTTCTGTCATCTGTATCTGTTTTGCTCCATATCTCTGACTGACAGAAGACATTAGTTATTCAGCCTAAAACTAGCTCCTGAAAGATTTTATTTTCTGATCTGAACACCTGATTTCAGGTTGGTCTACTGTAGGAAAAAAGGAACCATTGCATTGATTAAAATGTATCCAACGATATCTGAATATATTGAGACACATGTTCTTGCTGCATTATCAGTGAAAGCCACTGTAAAAGGATGTGGAGTGGGGAGTGACGGATGAGCATTACTCCCGACTAACAATCCAGAAAATGGGTCTTAAATATCTGTCTCCTGCCTCTGGTCCTGTATCATTCAGAAAACTCCTCAGCTGTTGTGACTGTCAATTCCCCCAAAAACTGCCTGGTGAAGAACAAAGAATTTAAGACAAAGATTAAAGTGAGCAGCAGCTTACCGTAACTTCACTCAAAATAAAACAAAAGCTGTATTCAACCTCTCCAGTCTGACAAAAATAGTCCCGCTTGAAGGTCCCGCGGAGACTGTGATACTAAATATAACCAGCACGCCTCTCTCTCTCTCTGCCTCTCTCTCTCATCTGTTCATCTGCCCATCAATATTTCAGCACTTTGCCTATAGCTCAGATGTGCTGTTGACTCATGAAAGCTGATGTTTATGAAGGGACGTCTGCGGCACGGCAGCATAAATATTCGCGATGACTGTGCTGATGGGCTGAGTGACACTCCATTCATAAACAGTGTGTCACCAGGACATGACAGGCCTGATGGTGGTGAGCAGGCTGTTTGTATGGAGCTCTCGACATGACAAAATGTGGTCGGAGGTCAAGTCCAACATATAACTCAATATATCTTTAATCAAGTTGAGTTCAAAAAGAAATATAAATCTTTATGCGTCAACCCCCAGTCAGTTAAAAAAAAAGTGTTTATTTTTAAATCAAAAATTCATTTATTTTACTATTTTATTTATCTTTTACCAGCTTTTTCACTCCCAACTCCATCAGTATCCTGTTTTTTTAAGTCTTGGCACACATTTAATCATTTGTCTGGTCCCTACTTTACCCATTTTCCTCTCCACATTTATTTCCTTTAACATATTTCCTTTTCCCCTTTTATTTCCTTTTTCCTCACCACATGTCAATTTTCCTGAGGCAAAGATATGGGTTCATTTACACTGAGACACTCTGGGGCTTGATGAACACAGGACACATGCACTGAAGATGAAGCTGAAGACAGACACATGGCGTCTCTGAACTTCCAGCTATTGTGAGATTTGTCAGTGTTAGCTTGTTGGCTAAAATGCTTCAGCTACTATTATAAGAGTTTATACAGTATACAGTTTATTAACATTACATGCACTGACTGGTGTAGTTATATAAAAGTGTGTTCAGACAGAAAGTGAAGCAAATTTTCACCCCGAGTCATTGGCACTAATCTGACCTCAGGGCTGTTTGTGTTGATTCTCCCCAAACAGCAAATGTAACAACTGTACAGATGTTAGCTGTGAGCTAGCACCCATCGTGTATGTGGGAGTTTGTGTGTGGTTGTGTTCAGTTTAGCCACTCAGCAAAATGAAACTTCAAGCCCAACATATGCCTGGGTTCCTGTCCTGAGTCTGGCACATATACTTCCACATCTGGGCAGACTCCAGCTGTTATCCTCCAGTACTGTCAGCCAAAAGATTTTTCAGTGACTGAACTCAGACCTCGACACAAACTCCAGCTCTTTCTTTCATCTCCCTCCAGCCTCTGTCCTCTTTCCTCTCCTCTCTGTATGAAGCACATCAATAAATCTGGATTACATGCTAAATATTTGCTCTCACTGATCACTTTGGACACATATAAATGTCAATTTGTGCAGCGTCTGATTGCATCTTTCTATGAACTTTGTATGCCATTTCACTGCTTCTAAGATTTGTTGCACACTCTATGTGTATGCACAGTAAAGAAAGTTAGCCTCAGCTAGAGTTGCCAGATAAGGCCAGTGGGTCTTCAGATCTTTTCCACCACTATTTCCAGGCTCTTTCTTGGACTTCCTTAAGCAGCTCATCTATCCTAATTTGGCATTGGTCCAAGTGCATTATTTTTACACAATGAGTTCTCATTGGATGCTCCTGGTGTGTGTAGGTTTTTCCTTACAGAATTATCAGAATTATGTTTCTTTACACTTGACACCTGTCTCTGTGTGACTACACAACACACTTAAGGAACACTCAATGTATAGGTCTTAGTTCACTTGTCAGCTCTGACAGCCAGTCAGATATACACATATACATCTTGTAGTTATACATTTTTTGTCGATGACGAAAAATATACCACATAGCCCAGTGGCTCCCAGTGTTTTAACAACCAATTACTCCACTGATGTTACATTCACAAACATGCTAACCTTGGCCCAATGACTGTTTTGAATATACATGGAAATCTCATTATTAATGAATAAGGAAAATTAGCCAGGAAAATTGAGGAAGAAAAGGGGAATAAATAAATGATTACTTTAGCATTCAAGATTCATTTTGGATCAAAACTCAGTTAAATGAAATGAGTCAAACTGCTGTAAATGTTGGACAAATATCTTTTGGATTCCACTAAACTTTAAAACTTTGATATCAACAGACAGGCAGCTTTTATCCCTTCTTTCCTAAATGTCACTTGGTCAATTGGTGCATCCATCCCTGTCCCCAAGCCACCCCAGGATCTAAAGAAAGTTGACATGTCATGCAAATAATCACTAATCTTAATACCCCAAAAGACGCCATTACACACATCCATTTCCCACTGAGGACACTGACTGCCCACGTTCCCAATAACAAACACAGTTTTTTGTTTCCTTATTCAAATCCTGCTCCCAAATCCTCAGAGACTAAATGTGACATTAATCACATTTCAAGGCTGAGACACATCTGAGTGTCCAACACGATAATCTGAAAGAGAGGAGGATCAGAAAGACGAGGCTCAAGTGGACGACGAATAGCTTCATTTGACTAAACAGCCTTGATATTTCTGTGGCCTACGACATGTTTGATTCGGGGTGGCACAGAGCGCTCGGGGCGCGGCTGTCTCTTAAGCTGAGGACGCCCGGTTTGACACCAGGATCAGGAGCTGTTGTGTCGGTCGAGGTGAGGAAAGGCAGACACGCAAAGGTGGTTTTTGCTGTAAATGTGTGAAGCAGGTTTAGTTTGTTTCCATTTTGCCTCATGTGAGTTATTCTAGGTTGATTCAACACTGACTGCTTCTGTCAGGAAAATATTGACAAGCTAAACAACCAGGTGGCTCAGACACACTGCGAAAATCAGACATCCAAGAGGATTGATTTTGGCATAAAATCCCATTTCCCACCACTTTGACTACCTAGTAACAGCAAAACAAACAGAAATAGCTCTGACAGATCTGAGCAAGTGTCTCAACAATTCATGTGGAAGAAGAAATGTGTCTTAAAACACAGACAGACAACAAAAACAGAGACTCATTATCGTCTGAAAATTATGTGGATGAAGCCCACCAGTGCCACTTGATGAAAAAATAAAACTAATCAAGTGATTAACAGATTGACAAACGGGCTTAATCAGTGGACGATGCATTCATGAGCTCTGTTATGAGACCTGACTCAAGACAAAAATCAGGAAGCAAAGGAAAACACACACTCAACACAAGAAGACGACTACACACTCCTGACATTAACAACAGGACAACATCATGTTTTTTCAGATTCTCAGACTGTCTTATCATATTCAGGATCTTAATCACAGAAATATATGGAATAAGAAAGTGTAAATAAGAAAGTGACAGACAATTATTGCAGGCACAACACTTAAATATTATATTATAAGCCCAATGTATTAAAAATTCTTGTTTTCAGCTATTAAAAACCACTATTAACAAAGCTTTGAAAGAGAAAATCTGTCACTGTCAGTTTAATGTTCAGCCTGTAGACACTTGAAAGACTTGCAGCTGACTTGAAATTTGATTTATCAGGACTTGACTCCGACTTGACTTAAAGTGAGAGTTTGGGTAATTTGATGTGGGGCTGTATGAGGTACTTATACACAGTCATTACAGAGCAGATTCAGATCGCTGCCCTCTCAGTTCAGAGAAGCAGCCGGGACCATCCGCTCTGTTTTAGCCACTTTTTAAAAAATGTCCACCGAAAAACAGACAATATTAGTTGAAGTGTACACGTTATCCTGAATATTTTCAGCGCTTTATTCTGCTGATCTGCAGAGTAATACAGTGTATGCTGTAGTTATGCTTGTGCATAGGAATATGTTAGTACAACGGTTGAGGAAATGTAGTTCCACAGGAATGGGCTGTTTGACGGCAAGATAAAGCAGCGCTTTTCCAAACTGGTAGGGCACCAGTCTGAATCCACTGCAGGTAACACACTGACTTGGTATAAGTGCCTCACACAACCCCACATCAAAAAACCTGAATTATCACTTTAAGATTTGCTGTGTTATTGTTGTTGCTTTGAGTTTGGATCAGGTTCAAGTTTGGTTATTTAAAAATGTAAATTATCAAGAACTTCCTTGTCTCTCTGGCTGCTCCAGTCATCTGCATCCATATGTTTTAAATAGGTAAACACTGTCCAGGGGGAAGAGGGTAAGAGACAGGAAGTGCATTGGGCATAGTGACCATATTCAATATCACAGGATCATATGATGCACACTGGCCCAAAAAGGCTTTTTCCCATATACAATCACTACAAAAACTACAGCTGCAAATTCATGAAATGACTCTTTGTATCATCAGAATTTAAGCTACAGGAATGAATTCATGCTGGCCATGTGTTTGCAGAGCCACATCCAGAGGAAGTCTCTAATGCAGCTTGATAGGCCCAAAGACCCAAAGCCCAAGAACACCTGAATAAAGCAAAGCAAATAAATGTGCTGTTATCTTGGACATAGTATTCTGCTCTCTTTATACATCCATTAATGGAGTCAGAGCTTGGGGAATAACAGTCCAGCTCAGTCAGGTCAGGTCAGGTCTTGGGTCTGGCTGGAGTCTCAGTTTAAGGTCTACCCAGATCTCTAAGTCTTGGCATTAAGTCAGGGCCTGGACTTGAATTGTCACCACTGACTTGAGATATGACTGTTACATGGACCAATAAATAATGAGCAATACTAACATCAGCAAACTTCAACCAATGAAAGAACTCACAAATTAAAACATTAAAAAGGCACCTTACATTTTAGCAAGCTTATCTGCAACACACAAACCAAGTGTCTTAGCTAATTCCAGCAGACGCTGTTGTTATTTTCTCACCCAGCGCCCGCGTGGTTTAAATAGCAAATATTCCATCTGTGAGCCCATGGGTGTGTTGGTCTTAAAATGAGGTGTGCATTGTTGATGCACTGCTATCTTGAGATAGTGGAAAGTGACTGACCAACAAAAACCTGGTCTTAAGTCAGTGGCACCAGGAGTGTGTGATGTATATATAGGTGGGCACACAGAGTGCATATACTCACACATACACATACTATACACACACTTTTCCATTCATCACCTAGAGTAAATTGTTCCCACCACAGTTTCATCAGGAAACCGAAAATGTATTTACACGTCTCATCTTATTTGAAGTGTTGACGGTTTTGAAAACCAAAAACTATCTCAATGTAGTTCTCCTCTCTCAGGCTTCTCTCTGGAGCTCTAGTAACAACAGGTCAGTGAGCCAATCAGAAGAGAGGATCTGAGCCTCTCTTCTGATTGGCTGACTGTTTTCTGAGTGATCTAATAAAAATATAGCAGTTTTCAGGTAAACACTGAGAAACCAAATTCTGCAAGGTTGGATGGTGGGTCCAGGTGGGCGGGGCTTGGGACATGGCTGAGAGCAGTGACTGCTTTGTTGTGACATCACAAAGTTCCAGAAGTCCTGACTGCTGGTTTTAAGGCTCAGTTTCTGAATACAGGCTGTGTGCATTTCTCTGTGGACTGAGGCTTTAATACTTTCACAGTATTAATATAGAACCTAAGCCTGATCTATAATCAAAAAATGGACATCTACGTTTATATAATATGGGACCTTTAAAAATACAGGTGAGCTCATTTATATGCCATCATATGCACATATAAGAAAGACAACAGCTTTTGCCACAGTTAAGACTTTGTGCTCATTAAACAAAATGTTGTGAGTCTGTGTCACAAGTGTGTGGAAAAGAACAGGCTGCATGGTTGTGTAGTCAGCTTGGTAAAACACAGACTGGAGTGCTCCTTCCTCCTGTCATCCGTTTGTAGATAAGCAGAGAGGAACATATGATTTGTGTGTGCCTGTGTGTGTGCCTGTGTGTGTGCCTGTGTGTGTGTCTGTGCATGTATTTGCCTCCGTACTGGAGTGTAAAAATTGATGTCAGTATCCGGGCTTTTTTCTGTTGTGATTAAAAGCCTAGTTGGCAGGCATTTGCTCAGCCCTCCCAAGATTTCCTGAATACATGAATACATTATTGTCATTTAAAAGAAACAAACATGCAATTATATGGAGAGTGGGAATAAAAGAGAGAAACAAGCCCAGTCAAACCGCTATACATACCCCCTTGGTGTGTGACTGAGTCCACACACAAGCACGCACACACACACACACACACACACACACACACACACACACACACACACTACCTCCTGCTGAGATCTGCAGCCAGTCCCTTCAATCACTGCTGTACCTTCACCAGTAAATGAGCCTGTTATCTGTCACTATGCTGTTATTTGTGTTCTGATGAGCTTCCTGTTCCAGATTTCATCGACTTAATTTAGCCAAAAGCTGCATCGAAGTGGGTCACACACAAATAGCTGGGCGGGCAGCGTCCGAAGCAGTCCAGGTAAAACGTTCTCTTCTTCATCATGCTACAAGTAGTGCCAGACTGATATTCAAACCCAGTGTTGGCTGTGAAGTTTGCTGTCTTCCAAGTCAAGAGGGACGGTATGGTTTACCTCTAGGCTCTGATAAATAAACTATGGGGTGTGATGTCTCACGCCGGTTCAAGGTCAAAGCTGATGGCGCCTGAGCAGGAAAGCAGTCATGTAATTTTCAGTCTGGACTCATGAATTTTTGTGAAATAAAGCAGAGTTAAACTGTCTTCGCTTGACTAGAAACATAAAGAAGTGTGATTGTGAAACATGGGGGGAAGTAGGGAGGGTGCAGGTCAGGCGGTCGGTGGAGACAGTTATCAACTCTGCCGACCTTTGCTCAACACAAGAGTTTTAACTCTAAGGGCTTTATTTTAATGGTCCAAAGCACACAGGGTAAAGCACATGGCGCAGCTGAATTTAGGGTGTGTCCATGTCACTTTTGCTATTTTAACCACGGAAAAAAACTGTTGCTGCTCCAGGCACATGGTTCGCAAGGGTTGTACCAAGTCTCTTAATTAATCATGGGAGTGTTTTGGGCGTAATATACAATAAACCAATCAGAGTGCAGAGCTTCCATTCCCTTTAAAAGTCAGACACACTTGCACCTTGGTGGATTGCTGTTATAACGGTGCAGTGTTTCAGACAGAATTAGATTCTAATTGTGACCAGTGAGTCCAGTCCTGACACAGGCAGCAGCTCTGTGTGCACTGAGGGGCAAAGACAGGCTGAGTGAAACCTCGTGCTGAGCACAGCTTGACAAAGAAGTAATGGCACAAATCACAACTTTAAATGTCTTTTCCGTTTTATGATGAGACATGTTAATAAAGCTCCGGTTTGTTATGAAAATGTGGCAGAAAGAATTTAGTCTAAGTGATGAATGGAAAACACAGTGGCACACTGTGTATGTACTCTGTGCACCTGCCTATGTATACACATATTACTGTCTTGAAAAATGCAACCTTAAAATAATTGAAATAAAACGAACTGAAATACTGCGCCAGTAACTAAAGACCAGGTTTTTGTTGGTCAGTCACTTTCCACTGTCTCAAGATAGCAGTGCATCAACAATGCACCTGACCTCACCTCATTTTAAGCCCAACACACCCATGGGTGCACTGATGGGCGCAAATAACAACTGTGTCTGCTGGAATTAGCAAAAACAGGTTGGGTTGCTTTGCCAGGTGTAAGATAGAGCTGTAAGAGTTAACTTTCAAGACAATCGAAGAAACACATGTCCATATTTCAACATTTTTTTGACAAAACAATCTCCACTGAATGTCTCTGGTGCTTTCAACTCCTCAGCAGACTGGTCATGTGACAGATCTCATAGTTTACACTGTTTTATCTGAAGTGTTGATCTCCATCAGAAGATATATTTGTGTTTTTAAGAACCAAAAACCATCTCAGTGTAGTTTTACATCTCCTCTCTCAGGCTTCTCTCTGGAGCTGTAGTAACAATGGGTCAGTCAGCCAATCAGAAAAGAGGATCTGGGTCTATCTTCTGATTGGCTGACAGTTTCTGAGTGATCCAATAAAAATATAGCAGATTTCAGGGAAACACTCAGAGAAACCAAATCCTGCAAGGTTGGATGATCGGTCCAGGTGGGCGGGGCTTGGAACATGGTTGAGAGCGGTGACTGCTTTGTTGTGACATCACAAAGTTCCAGAAGTCCTGACGGCTGGTTTTAAGGCTCAGTTTCTGAATACAGGCTGTGTGCATTTCTCTGTGGACTGAGGCTTTGATACTTTCACAGTATTGATATAGAACCTAGACTTGCTTTATAATCAAAAACACATGGACATCTACCCTATAATATGGGACCTTTAAATTGCCATTTAACTTTTTGAGGTTGACAGTTCATTGCTGACAAACTGTCTGACCTCAAGGTTCACTTCAAAGCTTGCTCTAGAGCTTTTGACAGAATCATATGGTTCTCATGAGCTGTTTCCAAGGTGAAAAATGGATCGTGAAACATACTGTATGCCACGGAGGATGAGGTTTGGTTACAATAAAAGTTTTACTTGCTTCAGTTATAACAGAAGTGTCACATAATGTACTTTTTCATGGAGAATTATCAAACCTGTGACTTTATGGATACTCTGTCATCTCTATAACACTAGAAATATAATATATAAAGGATAAAGCAACTGTTGTTATTACCAGTAAGCTAATCCATAAATGTTAGGCAGCACATGTTTATATAAAGTACTAATATCACTGCTTTACTGTTTTAGGATTTGTACATGCACAAGAAAGTTCCTGAGTTCATAACGTGAACTTTTATCTTGTTGCATCCCAAGGCTCCTATCTGTGCATGTGTCATCGTGATTTTCACAACAAAAGCCTTGAGTCACATGTCATCAATCATAAAAGAAGCCTGATGAATATAAATTATTCATGTTGAATGGTGGATCTCTCATTCTGCTCCATTCTCTGACTTCCACAGCAGATCAGCATTATTCACCATCTTCAGGGCCGTGGCTCTCACTGAGACACGAGGTAGGGAAAGCCACTGTTGCTATGGTGACGAAGAACGTGAAAGTGGCGGCTGAGAAGCGCTGTGACAAAAGACAAGGCCAGATCTGACAACGCTGCGCTGATCGGCCCTGAGCTGAATGCTGATGTGTTTTGACAACACAACGTTCTCGAACCAACATTCACGCAGAGACTCGTACCTGGGACACTTTACTCTCATTATGTCTGGCAGCGCTCAGTGCCCATTATAATCACTAAAAGCAAAGAGCATTTAGACAGTCAGACACTGAATGCAGGGTGAGATGACACCCTGCACCAAAATAAAAGTCCAACAAAATAAAAGTCAAGCCCACTGGCACTGCCTGCACTGCTGTGTGAAATTCAATGACAGTGTGAAATTCATAACATGAAAATATTATGTGTGCATTTAAGTTCACATAGGTGCTGATGTTGTATATGCATTTTTGATTCAAATTTTGATTGCTCAAAATTTTCACATTTTCAGATGCAGCTGTGCACATCGTGTTTACCTCTCTGCTATGGCTGAATGCCGTCAGTTCAACAAGTTTTCTTCTGCCTCTAGAGCAAAACCTTGTTTGACTTCAGCCAGCCAGGTTTCGGGAAAATCATCATGTTTAAAATAAATCCTCATTGGCTGTTAGTGAGAGGGGCAACAAACTGCAGTCACTAGTGTCAAAGTCAGACGTGTAACAACATCACGCTACAACTTGCATCTGAGAGATAACAGTCATTCATGCAACCTTAAGACAAACATGGTTATTTTCAGCATGAGATGAAAGAGCTACGTTTGGTGTCCAGCAAACGTCATTTAAGTCCCTTTAAAAAATTGTCACAAGTTGCATCAAACTCATAAGTCTTTTGAGTCATAACTCTTTTCTGCTTCTTTTCCATGTTGAAAATTTTGAATGTTAATCCATCATTAGTACAGCTTTAGTAGATAACTGGTCATCTTTTCACCTGCAAATCTGCAAAACCACTTTAAATGAACAATAAACTCCTCACTTCCGCACCTTGTGAAAATTGTTTCCCTTTGAAACAATCTCATCTCAACTGAAACTTGACTTTTTGCAGAAGTTTTCCAGCTCAAATTCCACTTTTACATGTGTATAAAATGACGTGTTTCTAATCAGGGTGAAAGAAAGCAACAACGGCAGCAAACATTTATTTACTTTACAGCACTTTCACATTCACACTGTGGAGGCTTGACAAAGATGATTATGTTAGGAGGCTGGAACACTGTGCTGTGAATGTCTTCCTGGAGAGACTGTCTGAAAATGTGAGTTGTTATTCCTGTTTTTTTAACAATAGTTGTGCTGAAATTCACCGACTGCATCACAGCGACGCAGCTAGACTGTCCCATTTCAAAAGCTCCTTGAAATGCAGCCTTCTTTTCCTGGGCCATGAAGGCTCCAACGAGTGGATCCTTCGTTGTCCAAGCTATCCCAAGATTAATTGTGCTAGCAATGAAAATAATATGGCAGCAAACAACAGAGAGGATTACACTTTTAATTGTAAGTATTGGGTCTCAGCTCAGTTGAACCACTAACACTACAACTGTTAAAAAAATCAAGTTTTTGTTTAAAAAAAAAAAAAAATTGTCAAGGTTTCTAGGCAACAGGAGCGGTGTTATAACGGCAGGCACAGCTGGTGACACAAGGTAAGAATCCTCCCCAGGCCAGACCGTCTCATTTTGGTTCGGCCTCCACAGCCTAGACCACGTCCTCCAAAGGATGTGGAAGCGAGTACAGGTCTTCCCTCGGAACAGCCAGAGTCTCACTTACTTTTTACTGCAGCCATTCAGATCTGGTATAAACACTTGATATAATGTTCTTTTCTACTATAACCTGGCCCTCACACTAACGTCATTTCCTCCCACAGCTCAGTTTTGAGAGACTGAATAACTTCCACATTAACGTGTTCCAGCTTCATCTGCTGGAGAGCAACTGCCGACCGCTAACAACCTGATGATCCATTTTATCATCGTCAGTGAAAGTGTGTTCGGTACGACTGTGCCACCACAGAGATGACAGGATCACTGGAACGCACAACACATTAAATCAGCTGGTAAATTACCCATAAACCTTTGCTTTCTGAGGTGGTTTCCAGTTTGCTGTTTGACTCCGAACAAACGTCGTCATGTGTGTTGAAAAGGACTGGAAGTTGTGTTTGTGTTTATCTGCTGTTCTCTCATGTGGTCAAATGCCACTTGAAGAAAATGTTGTCAGAATCGAGTCCTTTACCAATCAGGGTGATGAAACCACTCACAGCACCACTTGTGTTATCACCTTGCTCCTCCATGTACCTGTCCCCAGCTGGACAGCAGGGGGGCCCGTCCTGAAGTCTGATTGCAGGGCAGTGCTAGCTTGTGTGTAACCACCTCTCCCACCCCTCAGGCAACTTGAAATTGCAGGTCCCACTTTGCTATTATGCTCAGCAAGATGAGCGCCCACGGGCAAACTGTGAGCGTGTCATATAGAGCAGTCTGGCCACTGATATAATCCTTGGTGGGATTTGCTGTTGACCCACTAAAGGTCACAGAGAATGTAATACAGGCAGAATATAGAGTGTCATGATGGGCTTGAGTTTCAATATTGATGCCTGGGTGAAAATATTGGTCTGAACAACTTCCAACAATCCTGTGTGTGTGTTGATGTGTGATGTGCCTGACTCTCCATGCTGCGCACAGTAACACACCAGAATTAGAACAATGTTCACAGCCAAAAAACTAATAGACACATCGCCATATTAAAAAACGGGACTAGATTTCCATTCTGTCATTACACATCAAACAAACCATTCTCTGATGAGAGCAGGTGCTGGTACAAGATGATTATTATATCAATGACAGTCAGTTTAGAGTCATCACTGAACCTAACCTGAATGTCTTTGGACTGTGGGAGGAAACCAGAGTACCCCACCCACGCAGTCATGGGAAGAACAGGCAAACTCCACACAGGAAGACCAAGACCAGCCGACAGGTTCAAAACCCTCCTGTCAAATCAAACTGCCTTTTTCTCCCTACATCACGTTCCTCTGGTTTATATGTTTGAAAAGTTGGTTTCTGGTTTGTACCAGGAGAGAAATCACAATGAGGAAGTAACATGGTCTTCAAACTGTCTTCATGAACTGTGTCCAACTTCTTAATTTATAAACACATTCAAATTTAGCATCTGAAAGATATGCATAAGGATCAGACCATCAGGATTCTGCCATAAGGTTACATTGTGGTAACTATCCCTGTCTCTGGGTATATTGGGCTATTGTTGGCATATAGTTTGCTGTCTAGAGGAAATGTTGTTGTTTTATTTTTTATATGAATTCATCATCACTGTCATGTCATTGTTTTGAGCTGATATTCAATAATATTGATTGTCACGATATACTGTCATTTCACTGCTTTGCTTACTGTATATGGAACCTTTGCCATGTGACAAATAAAACTTTGAACTGCTGCTCAGTGCCACTGTTGCTTATGCCTGAAACATAAAGGACAACAGATACACCCGCAGTAATGTATATTGGGATATTTGGGCTTGACTTGAGGTGCCTTCCAACAACTCCAAAGCTTCCACACCCACAGTGTCTTCTGTATTTAGACAAATCCTTCTGTCTAAAATACATCATGTGTCATTCCAGCACAAGACGAGAAATCCTCCGTCCTCACAGGGACGCTGCAGGGTTCACCCACCCTCCAACTCTGAACAAAACAAGCTGACCCCTGAATGTAAGCTGTGGCTAATGTTAGCAGGTCAGCTAAAAATGCAAGACGAATAAGTTGAGTTTAATGAGATGTAAGCTTTTTTCACCTCTCCTGTTGTGTAGTTATTGGGATTAATAATCATTCACTTTCAAGTTGTGATCCGTTAATAATAATCAATTTCCTCTAACACTATCTGTTAAAGGTCCTCTTTCAGAGCTCTTAAAGGTCGCTGCTCACCACCAGACACAGCAGCTATAATGACACAACCATTACGATCATCTAAATTTTCACTGTGAACCACCATGAATCACATTTTTCCTCTGAATTGGAATTTGATGTCTCTGCCAAATGAAGACGACCTGGGCTGATTCTACAGGTCTCCTGGGTTTGACGACCTTAACAATGAATAAATTCATCTTACACACTACCCTCTCACCTCCACCAGCCCCAGGGACGTGCTCACACTAACACACAGACATAGGCAGACGGGAAGCTGAGAAACCTGAATGTTAATGCAACTGAAGGTCAAGGCAGTTTTTTTTTTTTTTTTAAATCAGCCCTGTGCTGGTCTGCGATCTGGGCCTGGTGACTGATGAGAAGCCCCAGGCTAAATGTGAAACACCTTCTTTTCAATCTGACACACCTCGTTTCCTGTGTCACAGGGAAATATAGCGTTCAGTTTGTCTCCACCCATGGGAGCTATGTGCAAAATAATTGGCCAAGAGATGAATTATTTATCTGTTGTGGTGGCTTAAGACCTTGCACTGAGGGTATATATCATTACTTCATGGTAGATGTTTTCCATGGGTATTCACCAGTTTATCACCATGTCCTTTTAAGTGCAATGTCTTGGTGATACACGGTGAACACGAAAAAATGTTCTATTGTAAAGACAATAAGAAATGAATTTATTCAGACAGCAATCATTTGAAGACCATAGGGTAATTAAATAACAATGTTGAAAACGCTCATCAGTGCGGTCACAGATCACGCCAGCTCGCTCTGGCGATGTGACCCCCACTCAACAGCGCTGCTGATCTGTAATACTGTTGGATGTCTGATGCAACAACCAGGAGGTTTTTGCAGCTGCTTATTCTACAAAAAGGATCAAAGCCTCATGTCTGTTGCCACTACAGTAAATCTATTTGTGGCTTGCCTGCTGAATTATTCATATCAGATGTGTATTCTGGTCCTGACTGATCACTAAGGAAACACTGTCACGTTGAAGCTTGCACTGAATTGTAGAGGTGCAAAGGTGAATTTCAGGATTTATTTTTAAAAACCTACTATTATATGATTGTTGAGTTATCACTAGAACTTCATCACTTCAATGTCAAAACATATTCCAGCATTTCTACAAACACCTTTTATTTTCAAATGATAATAATAATAATAAAAGTTTTATTATTTTAATATTTTATACTTTTATACATTTTGGATTTAAGTAGAATAATTTACTTATTTATTTGCTTCCAGTTACTGTTCATTAGGAAGTGTCACAAGCAACTGTTGTTACCTCTGCCTATTTGGTTTGTTTCGCAGTTTTTCCATGGGCCAGTTTTTTGTGCAGATCAAGATAATTCAATTCAGTTAAGTTCAGTTCAGTTCAATTCAGTTCAATTCAATTTTATTTGTATAGCGCCAAATCATAACATACATTATATCAAGGCACTTTAATATCAAGACCTTACAATATTATAGAGAGAAACCCAACAGTTCCCACAAAGAGCAGCACTTAGCGACAGTGGGGAGGAAAAACTCCATTTAACAGGAAGAAACCTCCGATAGAACCAAACTCAGGGTGGGAGGCTGTGTCCCTGGACCACTTGGGTTGAGAAGAGAAGGCAGGGTGGGGTGGGGATGTTAATAAGTCTTCATAATAAGGAATACTTTATGTTGTGGTACATAGCTCCTGAACTTTATAGCTCCTAGAAACTGAGACCAAACCCAGCACCTGATCCAGATCTAAAGTATATTCAGCCTGGGCAGGGTCTAGTTGCCTCAGGTCTTGGGTCTACATGTAAAGAGGTATAGCCACAAGGGTACATATGACCTTCATCATCAGCCCAAGTCCGTTGAGATGACATCAACATGCGTAACACACCTGCCTATATGTACATTTGTTATGAACCTGCACAAACCATTCTGCTTTTATGTGCAGGTTTCAGTGCAATTGTGAGGCTTTGCAACCTATAGTTACCCATAACACCCTTCCTGTGAAGGATGAGATGACGTTTGCAGCAGCTTTAGCCATAAAACTGAATTTTCTTTCTATATCTAATTTACGTCTATCAAAAGAAGCCATGCACATTTTTACCAAAAGATTTAGGTAGTTCTTACATACTTTCTACAAATTTGATCAAATTTCCACTTATGCACAACAATACATAAAACAATAAGTAAGTCATGACAAGATTGCATGAAATCAGGTAAGAAACACCATTTTTAAAGTGAGTTGTGCTGCAGTGTTAAAAGACATTAAAATGAGCAAATACAAACATGGCACAAGATTAAAAAGATTTATTGGTATGTATTGGCACCAAATAGTTTTAAGCCCTGATTTAAATGGGCAACAGATCTCTGGCAGAGGGCAGAGACACTGAAAGCTTCTGATTCTGAGAACACTGATTAAACCTGTCCCAGATCACCTGAGGGGTCAGAGATCAGACATATATGGGCCCAAAACCATTTAGTGCTTTATAGACAAGTATTGGGATTTTAAAATCTGTCCTTCGACACACAGGAAGCCAAAGCAGTGATTTAAGGGCCCCTGTGATGTGCTCCAATTTCTTGGAAAAAGCATCTTCAGGACTAAACGTCCACTTGTGAGGCTTTAGACCTCTAATTTTTGGTGTGATGGATCTAAATTTGGAGTAATGCTTTATGGTTACAACAATTTCTGCCTAGGTGTTATGGCAGTGTGCCAAAAAGCTCTCTGGAATAAAATATACCATTAGCACAATAATTACATGTCTGTCAGAGGGCTGATTAGATAAAAACCCTCAGGGAGAAAGAGAAAGAATGAGCCAGAGATAAAGAGACAGCACAAGCAGGAAGGAATAACTACTGATGCTAAAGCGGAGGCAAGAAGAATGGAAGCGTTAAAAATAAAAATAAGAAAAATAAGACAACAGAAATTATGAAAGAAGAGGCAGAGAGAGAGAGAGAGAGAGAGAGAGAGAGAGAAAGAAAGACAGGGAATGATGATAATGAATGAGGCTGCTCGCTGTGGCTCAGATGCTATGATCCTAACCATCCATCCTCCAACCATTCCTTGTTAAATAATACAGATAAGATGGAAAAGCTCTCATCGTCCACATCCATTTAGCCAAATCGCACTCTATTGTAGAAAAAAAAAAATGTGCTTAATGATTCATGAAGCAGCTCCCATTACCATCACACCAACTTACCAAGAAACTGTGAGCAACACATGGGGAAAGAGCCGGACGAGACGCTGAGCTGCAGCAGCTGTGAAGCTCTGACTTTCATTAGAGGGAACAAGGCTGTAGCTCTGGTGGACGGGTGGACTAAGGTGCACGCACCATGCACATGTGCTGGTCATGGACTTGAATCAAATATGTGACCTTCAATCTGTTTCTCCACCATGCTGTCCAACAAAGACCCAGCAGAGACCAACACTGCTGTGTTTTAAAGGTCAGAGGTCAGTGCTGCACCGCAAATGTAATGTCATTTAAATTTCTGGCTGGCAGAGGTGGAAACCGTTCAACTGATGAAGGGCAGCGGACATCAAAGCGTTCCTTCTGATGGTGTGAAGGAGAATTCAACACCCTTAGAGGTGTGGCTGTGATCGGCGCACAACAACAGCAGCACATTCACAACAAAGTATTCCACACAGCAAACACACCATTAAGTAATGTTTGCAAAATATGAACACGCACAAACATTCACTCCATAACAGCAAGTTTGATGCTGAACACGCAACCTTTCTACTAAAAAACTGTTTGTGTTAGCTATGTAGCATTGGCAAAACTTCTAAATAGCTCCTTTAAACTGTGATGAGTTTCATGATCTCAGCAGTTGAGATGGTTCATAGGGGGGAAACACACAGCTCGGTATTTTTGATTACTTGACTTTCAAACTCTGCTGCTCTTTCTACTACTGTTAACCTGACCTCTGACCTCCCTGTGGGGGGTTACTTGTTACTGCGACAGTAATAATGGTTACTTATAATTATAGGTTTTATTATAGGTTATATATATAATCCAATACAAAAACATGGCAAAAACACTTAATTACACTTCATACATCAAAATGTGTTTCAGTTGAGTTTTATTGGATTGTAGGCTATTAAACTAATGCACAAACATAAACACCTGTCTGAAGTTTTGTAAGGAACTTAAATTGACCAAATTGACATTGTTGGCCATCGATCTCCACTCAATAACCCAAGCTGACAAACATGTTTGTAAAAATGCAAATTCATTACAAATGAAAAACTGAAATATTTCATTAACAAAAGTATTCAGACTTTTTGCTGAGGCACTTGAGCATCCTTCATCTACAGCTTAATTTGAGACTACCTGTGATTGACCTGAATGGGGATAGCTTAGAAAAGCACATAAATGTGTATATGGATTATTCAGTGTTGACTTGTGGGCAAAAATGACAAATTTATCCATTTATAATTAAATCCACAAAACAATAAAGTGAGAAAAAGTGAATGAGTCTGAATACTTGTGGAAGCCACTGTATTATTTGATAAAAACAGCAATCACCCTTTGAAAAAACTAAAAAAACTAAAAAAGATCTTTCTTACTTCCTTACTGACTGACAGGAACCTTTTCATGATTTTGTGCCAAACAGACGATTGATTCAGGGCTCAGACTGCAGCAATTACCATAATGTAATTTATTATTTCCAATATTAATCTTACATAATAAGGTTTTGAATTATGATCATCTGGATAGAGAGTGAGCAAATCTTCATCAGTTTCACTACAATGTGGCTTCTCATCAAATTAGCGTGTTCGCTCAACCTCAACCTGCTGCCAGGCAACCTGCGCGGCACAAACTGACATTTGGGAGCAGCCAGCGTTCGGTGTATTAGTGCTGTACCATGCAGACAGCCTGGCACGCAATCGTAGACAGACACACAAACACACATGACATCAAAACCACCCGTAAGCGCACACACACAAACACACAAGGTGCACAGGCAGACATTCATCCCATCGCATTCTCCACTCAGCCCTAAAGACACACACACACGCACGCACGCACACACACACTGAAGAGCAGCCCCCAGCAGATAGATATCAACGCTAGGCATTATGGGTGAACCTATCTGGCGTTTCAGATCGAGTTAGGGCCAATTAGCCTGTAGGGAGTGAGAGGAGCCATCGCATCAGATGCTACTGAGAAGAACAGCACACAGAGGACTGAAGAAGCCCTGCAGCACTGATTAGAACAGAGACACACCACCAGAAACTTAAATCCTCATCGTCTAGCATAAAAAAACTGAAACTAAAAATAAAACTATAACACTCTACAACACTCTCAAATACATGAATGTTCATTTTACAGTTGCAAGCTTTGAACACAGCAGGTATTGAGCTTACATGTAGATCAGATCACCTTTTCTGTTTGCTGATCTAAACAACCAAACACATCAGGTCTTCACTCCCTATAACCCTCTGCTGTTGTCAGACCTGCAGCATCCTCTCCCTGTTTTGTTTGCTCTCAGTATTGGAAGATTCAGGTTCATAGATATCGTTTCTGAGAATCAGAGTTTTTACAAGCTTATCCTCAACATCTCCTCTCTCAGGCTTCTCTCTGGAGCTTTTGGGGCGTGGCTGAGGGCAGTGACTGCTTTGTTGTGACATCACAAAGTTCCAGAAGTCCTGACGGCTGGTTTTAAGGCTCAGTTTCTGAATACAGGCTGTGTGCATTTCTCTGTGGACTGAGGCTTTGATACTTTCACAGTATTAATATAGAACCTAGACCTGCTTTATAAGCAAAACACATGGACATCTGCCTTTATACAACATGGGGACTCATAACCTCAGTATTTCTTCAGTCCTGAGACAGATTTATTTGATTTTAATGATGAACTGATGGAACCTGAAATGCTTCTGTTCATTATTCAAGTTCAGCAACTGCAAATGCAGTGTGTATGTGTCTGCATAGAAATAGGAAAGGATGTTAATGTTGGATGTTAAAGCCATTAGAATAAATGTCCCACTGTCCCATAGAGCATTTCTATAACTACCTCAGTGTTTATTTAAACATAACCACCAGATGAGGTTTTAACATGACGGATTCATGTTATCACATCTGTAACAACCCCTCAGCAGGACAGATACAGTACTTCCCTACCCTTCCTGTACTGCAGCATGAACCAACCAGGCTCAGTGCAGCATGTAGGGATCCACACACTCAGTCAGGTGGAGGTGATCTAAGTGGCGAGGCAGGATGGATATAAACATCATTTGTTTTCCCTGAAGGTGACTGAGATAAGCAGCGCAGCGATGGATGGATGTGTGGAGTGAGAGGGCAGCCCTGCAGATTGATGTTGTGTTAACATGAAATGAATTGCCAGAGGGAGGGAAACTGTATAGTGTTCTGGGATATGATAAAAGATCAAGCAGAGATGGATGCTGTGGGCGTGTGTGTCAGCGTTTGTATGTGTGCGTGTGTGTGGGAACATGTATTGTTTGTGAATGAGCAGCCTGGAGAATGAGTGGCGTGCTGACGTGTAGCAGTGTAATGGTAGTATCAGACTGTATCACTGCTGCGTTTACGTGAAGCTCAAGGGAGGGAAAAGTAGCAACAAAGAGGAGGAAGTTACAAAAAGAAAAAGTGAAGGAGATTCAGAAAGAGAACCAAGAATATTCTCACATCACCACCCTCCATCTGGGATCCTACAGCCATTTTCTTTCTGGCTTTGACTCTCTCTTCCTCCTTTCTTCCTTAATCTTTCTCCTTCTGTCTGTCTGTCTCCTTTCAGTGGGTTTGGGTATCACCTTCTGCAATGAAAGCACACACTTCCCCTGTTCTCACTCCCCAACTTCTAAATGTGGCCTGAGATCTGGCAAGGAAACCATTGACATCCATCCCTCCCTCGACTCTCCAACAGGTTTATGATTTCCAAATTCTCTGCTTCCTCAAGGTCACTGCTATTCATGGCAGGAGGGTGGGGATGGGGTGATTGAGGAGATCTAAGACTAAGGAAGATAGACAGAAGTTAATTGGCTTTCACTAATCTATTCTCCTTCACGTCGATCCAGATCAGGACAAGACCTTTGTTTCCAGTGAAAGAAGAGTTAAAAACAGGAATAGCAGTGCATGAATATTTTACTCCACTTTATTTTATTAAAGCTTTTTCATAATAAATTTATAAAGTAACCCATCTGCAAGACAAAGAGCACCATCCTGCCCAGAGTTCATGTAACAGGATAATCCACGCCAGCTTCATTAACCAGACTGACTAATATACAAAATTTATGGAATAAAAATTGTTTTCAAGTTGGATTATACAGGAAGAAAACAGCATTGCTTTTTAATATCGATTTTATTCCCCCGTCCACTGTAGCAGGCGATGGACTCTGCCTGGGAGCTTTGATCAAACATTACAGATACAGTTAAAAAGTAAAAAAATGAATAAAATAAAAAACATATAAACTTTAGGAGATTTGTGTGATTTAAGTAGCTGTCTGTGGAGCTCACACTGCTCTAAGCACGCCAGACCTGAAGATAAAAAAACAAGGGGAGATGTGTGTTGTGCATCTTTTGTGAGTGCCTTGAAGTCAGTGTGGAAAAATGGAAGTGCATCTGTTCCGTGAGACGACCGAGTGACGGACGTCAACACTACTAAAAACGATATCTGTGGGATTTAGCCTCAAGAGTCTACAGCCACGTTAGCAGTTCAGCTAAATGCAAATGCTTCCTTTGATTCTAAAGCAGGTCTAGGTTCTATATTAATACTGAAAGTATCAAAGCCTCAGTCCACAGAGAAATGCACACAGCCTGTATTCAGAGACTGAGCCTTAAAACCACCCATCAGGACTTCTGGAACTTTGTGATGTCACAACAAAGCAGTCACTGCTCTCAGCCACGCCCCAAGCCCCGCCCACCTGGACCCACCATCCAATCTTGCAGGATTTGGTTTCTCTGGGTGTTTACCTGAAATCTGCTATATTTTTATTTGATAATTTACAAAACTGTCAGCCAATCAGAAGAGAGGCTCAGAGCCTCTCTTCTGATTGGCTCACCGACCTGTTGTTATTAGAGCTCCAGAGAGAAGCCTGAAAGAGGAGATGTAAAACTACACCGAGATGTTTTTTGGTTCTTAAAAGCACAAATATATCTTCTTATGGATATCAACACTTCAGATAAAACAATGCAAAAGTATAAATTATCGGACCTTTAATTTCAAATGATGAAGAAACAGTCATTGTAGTTGTAGCAGTAGCAGTAGTAACAACATAAACCGCAGCAGAAATCTTTGTGACAGTACTAACTGCAGTGGTGATAGTGGAAGTAGGGAGTGACAGAGTTATACCAGAGGACCATCTGTTACAGAAAATAAGGTCTATATCAGTATATAACATGATAAATGACCAGTGACCAATGGGCTTCATGTGTAAATGGTGACCAATGAGGCTGTCTGTTGGTGTGGAGTGGATGCTGCACTTCAGTGCACCTGGAGTTCAAAACACCTGACACATCAACCCCCCTCCACCTCCTCTTCGTTCTCTTCCAATCACGCTCAGCTCTTTAAGCGGAGCTGAAGAGAGCTTCCACATTTATCGTCACGGTGGCAGGTAAACAAAAGAGGAAGGTTTTCACTTGACACGAGGACTCTTTTAATTAGTGCTTCCCTTTGACATTTGACCCACAGGAGGACTGAGGCAGAAAATTGGTCAGTTACCCATAGCAACCAGAGGCTATGTTAGCAGTCACCAGACCTCACAAACATTTCAATGCAAAATAATGACACTCTCAAATGTTAATGGGAAGTGTGAGAAGTGTTCCAGGTGGCATGCATGCACACATTTTTGTAATAATTTATGTCATAATGCTCAGCTCAGCTGCACTCATTCATTTCCTCATCTATTTACACACAGTTGTACATTAAAAACCTACAATTAACTGTTTGCACTGCAGCCTGCTGTGCAGCCCTGCTCCTATGGCCACATCTGGACTCATTCTGATGAGATGATTTCATATTTTCATTAAAATCACAATACAATTCTGTAGCAGATAATCCACATCTAAAACAGTCTTTGTACAGATTGTTTTTCCAATTTACACCAATGTGTAATAAACACATCTGTCAGCCAGTAGCCAAAGATCACAGTTTTGACTAATATTAGCTTAAATATGAAGACCATGATGCTTTGTTGTAACATGTTGACTTTACAGACATCAGAGGTCATTAAGAGAACTACGTGGGTTGAAACAAAGTAGATACACAAAACAGTTGTGTCTGTAACGAGACTTCCTCCCTGTAAAACTTACGGAATATTGTACATCTGAGGCTACATATTTATGTCTCCATGCCAACGACAGCCAGAGTCGAAGGTATTATGCTTTCTGGTTGTCATCCATCCATCTGTACAAAGGTCAAAGTTCAAGGTCACAGTGATCTCACTTTATTGTTAATTCAATATATCAGGAATGCACAGAGGGTATTTCATTACATTTGGCACAAACATTCACTTTCAGGGTTCAAGGGTGAACTGATTAAAATTTGGTGGTCAAAGGTTAAAGGTCACTGTGACCTCACAAAACACAAAAGACTAATTATGACACAATTTAGCTCAAATATCTTTAAAGATGTTCATTATTCAATGTTGTAACTCAGGACAGATTGTGACCATATTTCCTGCAACTTGGCTGCTTGGAGGAGGTAGACAACCGCAATGCTTTGATTCTAGTTTCTCCTATAAAATATTCTGGTGGAAATAGACACAGTGAACAGTAAGTTTATTGGCAGGTACAAAAAAAGTAAAAAATATTTTTAAAAATGCAGTAAGGGGCATGCAATGAGCAATGGCTTCTCAGTGGGCAGTTTGAGCTGCTTGGTGCCTTACAGCGCCTTTAATAATCACTGTTACAGTTGTACATTTAGTTGTGTACAGACCATTTGTGAACGGAATGTTTCCGAAGTAGGATTTTTGCATCAGGAACCATTAGAGTCCAAATACTTCTATGAAAACGTTTTACAGGGAGGTCAACTGTCAATGTTGTAAACTCTGTTGTCCTTCTGGTAAATCAAATTTCATTTACCTCCACTGTACTGTGGTGGAGACAGAAATCTCAGAGAAAGATATCTCGAGCCCTGCACCAATAAAACCAAAACTATTGCATGGCCAGATGCTACAAGATAGAACATGTGTTTTTCCATCATTTGGGTGAACCTCCCCTTAAATGCAACACATTTCTTGACTTGAAAGATTTCATTTGAATTTGAATCTGTTGCCATGGCGCCGCGGATGGCTGCCTCGGTGTTTTGGTGCGCACTTTTTTGCCTTATTTTCTTTGTAAATCCAGTTTTCTGCTTTGGTTTCCGGAGCTCTTTCACCAGAGAAGAGCTCATTAACATCAGAGAAACAACTCCAGTGGATCTTTTTCCCACCTTTCTCGACTCACCTGTGGGATTATTGGACATTTTGGTCAGAGGTCACTGACCGTTGCTCTCGCAGTGAAACGCCGGAGGAGAGGAAAACGTGCCGGTGCGCTTGCGCGTCTCCGCCGGCGCGGACTTCGCACACCGCTCCCAGGTATCTTTCTCTCCAACGTGCGTTCACTGCCCAACAAGCTGGATGAACTTCAGCTACTGGTGCAGAAGAAAAGAGACTTTTCTTCATCTGCCGTTCTGTGCTTCACGGAGACGTGGCTGTGTGGATCGATTCCGGACTCTGCGCTGGAGCTGGCCGGCTTCCAGCTCTTCAGAGCGGATCGCGACACAGAGCTGTCCGGCAAAACGAAAGGTGGAGGAATCTGTTTTTATGCTAACAGTGGCTGGTGCAGAGACGTGACAGTGATCCTGCAGCACTGTTCTCCTGACCTGGAAACTTTCATCATAAACTGCAGGCCCTTCTACTCCCCCCGTGAGTTCACTTCATTCATCCTGGTCGGTGTTTACATCCCACCACAGGCCACAGCAGATACTGAGTGTGGAGCGGACCAACCCGGACTCCTTAGTTATTGTCCTTGGTGACTTTAACAAAGGTAACCTCAGCCACGAACTGCCCAAATACAGACAGTTTGTTAATTGCCCGACCAGAGAGGGGAACACTCTGGACCACTGTTACACCACAATCAGTGGTGCTTATCCCGCCGTCCCCCGGGCTGCACTGGGCCACTCTGACCATGTCATGGTCTACCTGATTCCCACATACAGGCAGAAACTAAAACTGTGTAAACCTGTTGTGAGGACATCGAAGCAGTGGAGCAGTGAAGCCATAGAGGATCTGCGAGGATCTTCCCAGTCAGTGCAGTTTGGACTGCACTGACTGGGAAGTGTTCAGGACTGCTTCCAACAGTCTGGATGAGTTCACAGAGGCTGTGACGTCATACATCAGCTTCTGTGAGGACTGCTGTATCCCATCACGTACAAGGGTGAGTTATAACAATGACAAACCCTGGTTCACAGCTAAGCTCAGTCAGCTCAGGAGGCAAAAGGAGGAAGCTTTCAGGAGTGGGGACAGGGACAGGTTTAGCAAGGCGGTGAGAGAAGCTAAACGCCTGTACTCTGAGAAACTTCAGCTCCAGTTCTCAGCCAACGACTCTGCTTCTGTCTGGAAAGGGCTCAGAAAGATCACAAACTACAAACCTAAACCCCCACACTCCATTAACTACTTCCGTCTGGCCAACGATCTGAATGAGTTCTACTGCCGCTTTGAAAGACAGTGGGACAAGCCTGACACTAACCTTCACATCAGAGCCACATCAGAACCCCCCTCCTCCCCTACCAAAGGAACGTCTCTCTCTATCCTGGAGAGAGATGTCAACAGGCTTTTTAAAAAGCAGAACCCCCACAAAGCAGCCGGTCCTGACTCTGTCTCTCCATCATCCCTGAAGCACTGAGCTGATCAGCTGTCTCCGGTGTTCACGGACATCTTCAACATCTCACTGGAGACCTGCCACATGCCAGCCTGCTTCAAATCCTCCACCATCATCCCTGTCCCCAAAAAACCAAGGCCCACAGGTCTAAATGACTACAGACCCATTGCCCTGACCTCTGTGGTCATGAAATCATTTGAGTGCCTTGTCCTGTCCCACCTCAAATCCATCACTGACCCACTCCTGGACCCCCTGCAGTTCGCCTACAGAGCCAACAGGTCTGTAGACGATGCCGTCAACATGGCTCTCCACTTCATCCTCCAGCACCTGGACTCCTCAGGGACCTATGCCAGGATCCTGTTTGTGGACTTCAGCTCTGCCTTCAACACCATCATCCCGGCTCTGCTGCAGGACAAGCTATCCCAGCTGAGCGTGCCTGACTCGGCAGGCGACACCTGCAGGTGGATCACTGACTTCCTGTCTGACAGGAGGCAGTGAAGCTAGGGAAGCATGTGTCTGACTCCCAGACCATCAGCACTGGATCCCCGCAAGGCTGCGTTCTTTCTCCTCTGCTCTTCTCCCTGTACACCAACACCTGCACCTCCAGCCATCAGTCTGTCAAGCTCCTGAAGTTTGCAGACGACACCACTCTCATTGGACTCATCTCTGATGGCGATGAGTCTGCCTACAGGTGGGAGACTGAGCGTCTGGTGACCTGGTGCAGGCAGAACAACCTAGAGCTAAATGCTCTGAAGACAGTGGAAATGATAGTGGACTTCAGGAAGAGCCCAGCCCCACCCACCCCCATCACCCTGTGCGACTCCCCCGTGGCTACCGTGGAGCATTTCCGCTTCTTGGGAACCACCATCACACAGGATCTCAAATGGGAGCTGAACATCAGCTCCCTCATCAAAAAAGCTCAGCAGAGGATGTATTTCCTGAGGCAGTTGAAGAAGTTCAACCTGCCAAGGACTATGATGGTGAACTTCTACACCTCCATCATTGAGTCCATCCTCACCTCCTCCATCACCATCTGGTACGCTGCTGCCACGGAGAGGGACAATAACAGACTGCAGAGTATCATCCACTCTGCGGAGAAGGTGATTGGCTGCAATCTTCCATCCCTCCAGGACCTGTACACCTCAAGGACTTTGAGGCGTGCAAGGAAGATTGTAGCTGACTCCTCCCACCCTGGACACAAACTCTTTGTGACACTCCCCTCTGGCAGGAGGCTGCGGTCCTTCAGGACCAAAACCTCTCGCCACAAAAATAGCTTCTTCCCGTCTGCTATCAGCCTTATCAACAAGGCTAGAGAGCCCCACTGTTGCTGATCAATTGCACCAATCACCAGAAAAAATTCCTTGTATGTGAAAACATACTTGGCAATAAAACTGATTCTGATTCTGATTCTGAATAAACTGAGCCGGTAGAATACCTGCAAACTGGGGGACAAAGAGGAGAACATGTTTTGCTGGAGGCTCCTTGTACACCATGGGGACTGATGGTACTTTATATACACTATTGTGCAATGCTCATAGGCACTACTATACAGGTGGGAGAGACATGTTCATATGATGGAGAATATTTATGTCTTTGCATTTGGTGGACAGTGCCTTAGGGCCACATGTGACAGGAAATGATGAAGGAGACCCTGGAAGAGATGGAGAGCCTGGCTTCCCGATCTGGCCAGCAAAATACTGCACCCTCTGGTTCCAGTAGATTGGCTTCAGATGACTTGGCATTCCAAACAAAGCTATTTCCGTCTTTCAAGCTGGCTTACTTCACCCTGATGACAAATGACCAGCGTCTGACCTCCCATGGCAGCCATTTTACACCTTAACTCAATTCATTAATGTTCCAAAAATACCCACATTCAAACAACAGCACACCTCCAGGAGTGTGAAGGTGTGAAACAGAGAAGCCACGTGAGCAGAACAGCTTTGCTACACAACAAACACCTGAAAAAAACCACAAAGGATTTCTGGATATACATCCAGGACTCATGCTGAGTGAAGCAGGAAAACACGGCCAAACAGGCACTCTCACAGGGATCTTTGGTGTTTTATGTGTCTGTGTGGCCAGGGAGGGAAGCAGAGCCACGCTGTCTCGTTAAAAACTGTGCAAAAGCTTTTCCTTCAAAGGAGACTCAAGAACAGGCTCTGCCAGCGGGATCAATGCCAAGCAGACTCAGAGCGATATGACCACCCATTTCTTGGTGGGGTGATATGTACCATTTCAGTGGGGATTATACAAGAGATAAAGAACACGAGGGAAGAATAATGAGGAAAGAAGGAAGGACAGAGGAGAGAGCACAAACAAAGTGAATCTACATGTCTGCCAAGAGAATAGTTCAGTGGAAGTTTAAGGGGTACGATGGGTTTTGAATAATATGTTACATTTAAAGCTATTACTGTGCTTACAGACGTTAGTAGATGGAAATGTCAAAACTGCCCTTAAGCACAGAAATATCTCAAATGTATCATTACACAAAATGACCATCATTAGCAGTGATTCACTGATCAGGTCATCAAGTGTCCAGCATGAGCACATCACTTTCACATTGAACAAATACTGCCCTGAAACGCTGCCGTCTGAGAGTAGGAAGACGTGAGAGAGAGAGCTCACATGAACCCAGAAACAAGTGCATGTAAGGTAACTTGAAACTTGGGAAAATTGGGTCCACTTACAGACACACCATGATCTCCACACCCGCACCCCACCCTAAAAATTATATTCTTAGGATAGTCCGCATCTAAGAATATCCTGTTTATGGAAAAAAAGGTTGTGAATGTAGGTCAAAGTCAGTGAGACACCACAGAGAGAATACCAGGAGACTTGCCCAGGCTTGAGCTGGTCCCTGGTGTGTCTGTGTTTTCTGCCCTGGTGTTCTTCCTGTTCCTGACTGATCACCCCTGCTTCCTCTACAGGTAACACTGCCTGCTCCGCTGCTCTCACCGGCACCTGAGCTGGGAATACATTCTAGCTGCGGAGCTGGAGAGCAGAGCAAGTTCTGAGGAACCCAGACAACGTGTGGCTATAACAGGGTACAAGAGAGCAATTGTCCACAGTCATGAGAGAAAGTAGTGGAAATAAAGGATGTGAGAAAGGTCCTCTCTCCAGCCAATTTCCCTCCCAAACTTTAACTTCCCACCGTCTTCCATCATCCTAATGAGTTCTGACAAATCACTTTACTACAGAGCTACTAATGTCTTCCTTGCCATAATTTATTTACATCTCACTTTAACTTCTGTCGTTAATGTCTGCGCCAATTAAAATATCTTGCTGGTGGTTTTGCAGGTTTTAGTCCATTAACTTTAAATCAGGTTTTATTTCCACAACGGGAGATCAATTTTCCAAAAGAGAGCTCCACTACTGTACCTTCCAGACAGGTATTGATTTCACTTCATACCAGTACACAATAAAAAACAAACTGTAGTGAGTTAAAGGATAGCTGTTTGAGACAGGTACTCAAAGACAGCAAGCATGTATTTGATTTGTTGTTTTAATGGTCCCATATTTTACACTTTTTTTAGTTTTATCTGAAGTGTTGATAACCATAAGAAGATATATTTGTGGTTTTAAGAACCAAAAACCATCTCAGTGTAGTTTTACATCTCCTCTCTCAGGCTTCTCTCTGGAGCTGTAGTAACAACAGGTCAGTCAACCAATCAGAAGAGAGGATCTGAGTGGTCAAATAAAATTATAACAGTTTTCTGGTAAACACTCAGAGAAACCAAATCCTGTAAAGTTGGATGGTGGGACCAGGTGGGCAGGGCTTGGGGCATGGCTGAGAGCAGTGACTGCTTTGTTGTGACATCACAAAGTTCCAGAAGTCCTGACAGCTGGTTTTAAGGCTCAGTTTCTGAATACAGGCTGTGTGCATTTCTCTGTGGACTGAGGCTTTAATACTTTCACAGTATCAATATAGAAACTAGATCTGCTTTATAATCAGAACACACATGGTCATATAACTTTATACGGGACCTATAATATGGGACCTTTAAGCAAGTTGAAACTCACACTGTACTGTCTGTGCACCCACATCTCCTGTCTGTATCTCCACTACTGCTGTCAAATGAAGGCAAAAGTGTGCTACTTTTAAACTCACAATTGTTACAGAGTGAAAACAACAGTCACATGATGAAGTCATGAGAAGCCGCTGCTGGTGAGTCTGTGGCTGCTGGAAACCCAAACTCCAGAGAGCTCCAAGTCCAGAGAGGAGATGGTCTCAGTCGCTCTGAGCTCACAGTCCGGATACATCCTCTAAATGTTTACATTCACTGATGAAGTGATGGTGAGGGCTGCAGTCACACTTGGGCCAGACCTAGCAATATAAAACATGCACGACAATGCAATAAATGTAAGGACTGTGCCATTATAGAGCCATAGTTGAGATTGGCATAGGTACAAAAAAACATCTACATCAATTGAACACTAATTTAATGCACCTCCTAAAGTCAGCCGTTCACTTAGAGACTTGTACCTTTAGTGCAGTGAGCACAAGTATTTTGACAGTCCCTGTTGTGACTACAAAGTATGCATTCAGCTCAGCACTGGAAAACAGCCTGAGCAGACTGGATATAGTTTGCATTGAGAGTGAACAAGCAGAGATGTTGAACCTAGAGCAGAGGACTCTGGAGGACTTTGTGTCACACAGCTGACAGGTGAGTACAACAGCAAATGAACCGATGAACTCATTGTCTAGTGAAGAACATCAACACAACCACTGTGTTGCCTGGCAAATAGCGTTTTGTGTGTGCATGTGCAAATGCAAATGCAGATGTGTCCATACTTTTTTATCTATTGCTGGTCATTTTTTATGTTATAGTTTAGGGAAACATAAAAGGCTTTGTCCTGCTTTGTATTGGACTGGAGGGACGTTTAACCAAGATGACTTTGCTGTTGTCAACGGTTTGGCCTCATCCTCGCATTCAATTTTTCATGTACGATGGAAACACGATTTCTGTATTATAATAATATCACATCAGACGCCATGAAATGGATTTTCGTACAAATAAGTATGAAACATTAATAAGTTTAGCAGGAGTTTTCAACCTGCTCGCAAGAGTTAATGTCAGCTAGCTACAGCTACTGCTATTAAAATCTGCCAGCAACAGATGTCATTTGAAAGGGGAAAGTCAACAGTGTCTCAATTCAAGAACCCACTGTTTTAAATATTACTATGAATTTTAAGTGGTACAGGGAATCTGTCACTGTGATCATATGTGCGTGTTTACACATAGATTAGAAAGGTGGATAGGCATAATAACAGTAATTAATGGGAGTGGGCTTAGGGGGCAAAGGTTAATTTGTTGCTGATAAAGTAGGAAATCAAATTTATATCTAATGGACAAAAACTGAAAAAACACAGTATCTTTAGGTTTTCCAATATAAATCAACAGCGCAACAGATGAATAAATGACACTGGCAACATCTTCCCCAAGAACCTGAAAGCAACACGTAAGAACTCCATACACCAAATAATCAATTCCAAACATGCTTGATGCCAGTGATAGAAATTACACCATTAGAGCTGTTTGTTGCATCAAGGTTGGGGCCCACTACCCTGCACACTTATTAATACACACAAAAACATGTACAAGGAGAGGACATCCCAGAATGCTTGGAATGCACCTAGCCTCCTAAATGCCTGAAAAATTCATCTGTCTTGTCACAGCAATGTACATTATTTTCCCATTACATGGCGACAGGTGCCTGTGCCAAATAAAAATTGATACCACTGACAGGTAATCATCTTAGAGCCATGGCTTTCTCTTTGTGACCATTCAACCCTTGTCCTGACTCACTGCGGGAGACGCGTCCCAAGAAACCGTGTAGAGGAAATAATAAACACCATCTTCTTTTTGTTCTTCTCCCTGCAGCAGAGAGAGGTGTTACCACAACAAAGGGAATCATTGGGTTCTACTGTCCTTAACCATTAGTTCCCACTTTAACAGCTATTGATTTGGCCTCTTTTATTGACACAGCTTTATGTTTCCAGAACCAAAAGGCCCAGCTGTTGTTCAGTCAGTCTACTTCAGCAATTAATGGGTTAGGAAATGTTGAAATCTCATCTAAAATACATATTATGGTGTATATACGTCCTTATATCACCGCTGTAAAATCTACAGATCAACATACATTGGGGTCCAAGAGTCTGGTTCTCCCAGTAGAACCCCAAGTCTGTTCATGTTTATTTGAGTTTCTACTGGTTCTTACTACAGGTTGGTAAATCACTCATTACTTAACCCACAATAGGAAAGAATTGTCTGCAGTACTAACACTGTATCTAAATGCTGCCAATGTCGGATTAAACATTAAATGACCCTGAATTAAGTGGAAAGGCCGGAGGGTAAGTTTAGAAGCTGCTGACAGATGAGGATTCCAGGACTGAGATCGGGGTGAAGAAAGAAGTGTTATTTTGTAGTAGCACTTTGTACTTGGCTCAAGTACACAGTGGCTCAGATGTGGATCAGGTCCGAGGCCTGTGGCTACCCTTTTCTGTCCCGTGACAGGAAATTTCTGTGCTCCAACCCCCCACAGGCTTAAACTTCACAGCCCTCTTTATTTGCGCTCCTTGAAATAAGATCGAACTGAATTGACCTCTGATAACACTCACACGTCTTTGAAGAGAGGAGTTTGGTTTCACAGTGATATACACTTGAAAAAAAATAATACCTAAGCAAGAATACAATATCCAAACAAATAAGGGTGTTGTTCTTATTAAAGAAATATAAGTAATCTAATTCCCTGCTTAAGAAAGCGATTGCACAGTGGATATTTTTTTACCGATAGTAAATGAAGGTCAAAAAATCTTCCATCCAAATCCTCCAACCTGAACAACCATACAATATGTTTTCTTCAACCCTCTGATATGACCCATAGCAGTGTCTCCTGAAATAGTGCCCCTACAGCAGCAGGCGTGCTGGACCTTGGTTGTCACAGTTACAATAATAAACATGTGGACTGTACCAACAGTGGCGTACCAATCTTTGTTGCCATGTTTACCACCCTCCTGGCACCAGATGTCAATAAAATGTCTGAAAGATGTTTGACTCTAACCACTCTAACATCAGACCACGAAAATCAGGTTGACTCAAAACCCATCAGTCACTTACTGACATTGTGATGTTCAGGTGAAGTTTAGTAGAGGTTGGGTTTTGCTCACGACTAGAATATCAATGTCTATGTGTCAAGATCACCTTGACATGAGACATTTGGAAGATGTTGGATTTTGGTTACTTAACAAGACAACTTAAAACTAACAAAATATCAACATCAGCTGTTGTCAGTGTTCTATGTCAAATTAACGTTGGAAGTAGACGTAGTCCTGACATTGAATTTTGGTCACTCAATGTCACACCCTACATTCACCCAAATACCAACATCTAATGACGTCAGTGGCCAGCTTCATGCCTGCTGGGTATAATTATTAGGTTTAGGAAAAGATGGTGCTTTGGGTTAAAACATAAGTCTTTGTTGTCATGGTTAAAATAATAACATGATGAACTTTGTTGATTGGTCACTGATAATAGAAACAACATAAACTGCTACTGTCACACAGGAATCGAACACTGCTCTCGTGTGTCATATTCCTGTGTATTGTTGACCCATCCATCCAACCCCAACCTCCTCCTGACGTGGACTTTGTATAAACAACATCACCTCACTTTTCCCTTTGCTCCTGTCATCATTACTACGGGTAACTAGATGTCGATAACTAGATGTTGCCTAGCAGCAAAACATCACCATGGATCATAATAACCTACTGCACAGACGACCTATGGGCTTTTTTTTTTTTTTTTTTACGGTGGACAGTCTCAAATCTTCATATACTGCATCCAACTCCTGAAGAGTTGAAGATGAGATCAGAAGTGCATATCAGTCCACTGACAAATGACAATAAATTATTCTGACTTCCCAATATTTAAGGAATCACAGTTATTGATAATCTGTCTTTGAGGACAAATTTCTTTATGTTGCAGATTTGAACTCCAAACTTGGGGACAGTGATAGAAAACACTGGTTCAGATTTCCTGTCGAGATCCGAAACATAATCTGTGCTTGCTGCCCAACAAGCCAGACAGGCTAATTGCACTGCACCTGAGACACTGGTTGCCTCCACCCAAGTCTGATAACAAAACAGGTTTCTGATAAGAACAGATGCATAACCTGTTAGTCTTGTCACCTGGCTGAAACTAATGCAGTCAAATACAACAGTCCAGCTTCAAAATGTTCAGTTTTAAGAGGTACTGATTCAACTGGATGGTCATTTTGGAGGATGCAGTTTGTGCTGTTGTTGGACTGTAAGCTTTAACCTATTAAAACCGGATGAGATGTACATGCCTAGTGTATGATTTGTCATTTCTAAGACATGTGACTGATTAAATGTATTTTTAATGTATTTTTTGGGGCTTTTTTAGCCCAAAAAAGTTTTAAAAATTTTGTTTCAGACAATGGTTAACAACATCAGTAAGGGGAGCGATTCCAAAGCAGATTACAGCAGTAACATGGAAGAAAACAACAAAGACAATGACGTAGAAGATTCAAACACTGACTGCAACCTGCTAAGCTGCTAACCAAGCTAGTCAAGGTTCAGGGTGAGACATGTTGAAGGAGGAGGAAGATCAGTGAGCCTCTATCACTGCTGGCTGGAGGTAAAGATTCACCTGATGCAACACTGTCACTAAAACCTTTGTTTCTCAGCCTCTGAAGCAGATAGAGACATGAAATAAAAACCAGAGACCTTAAACATTTGGTCTTTATTGTAAATCACAGCCTTTACCCTAATGTTCATCAACATAAAAAAAAGATCAATGAACTTTATAAAAAGTTGAACTGAACTGAAAATTTCGACAAATGGGCTTATATTTTCAACCATATCAGTTTCAAAAGCAAAGCCAATGATTTAGAATAAGAGGCAGTGGTTTAAGCTCTCAGATGGTTCTTATTTCATGTTTCTGCTTCAGAGGCTGAGTAATGAAGGTTTCAGTCCTCAGAAGGTTGTTCTCAAACAACGCTGAGGTTTCAGAGGGAGCCTTATGTATTAATGGGTTAAAGAGATGCCTCTGTTGTTTAGCCTCCCCTCATTGACTTGAATGGGCTGGATAAAATATTAAACACCTGTCTGTATTATGCAATGCAGTTCAACAGCATCACAAAATGACCACACAGTTGAATCCATACCTCTCTAACACAGTTTCACCACTCAACACTGTGACCTTCACGAAGGACTGTTGTATTAAACCGCATCAGTTTTAGTCAGGTGTTCCTAATAAACTGACAACCAACAGTACATTTGAAGCCTTGGCTGTCACAGCAATAAAGGCTGCGTGACTATTATTATGGGAGTATCAGGTTGAGGGGGAACACAAGTCACTGTGGTCAGACAGTAGGTCACTGGATTTGCACCCTCCTCCATAATCACCTCTATTTGGAGGGGTTAAAAGAAGGGCCCATAAAACATGACCTTTTGCGAGGCTCTAATCGTTCTCCTCTGAGCCAGGCGCCTTCCATTTTCAACATGACAGTTTTACACGTCCCTTCTGACACCATTGCTGTGTCCAGGGACAATAAACACACATAACTACAGACTACCAGAGTAAGGGTGGAAAAGGGAGGGAGATACATGAAGGGCAAGAGAAAGTCTTGGCCTATGGTCAAAGTCACTGTCAGGAAGACCAAGAAGGAACCTGAGAACGAGACATCGATAAGCATCAGCTGCGTCCTTTGCTAAGCTTTGATCTCATCATTAAATAAACGATGAGCATTGTAGAGAACACCACGGAAGCTTGTGTATTTATACGAAATATAAATGTTGATATCAACCCTCTGAGCCCGACATTATTTTCATACCTTTGTGTTTTGCCTTATAAATTTGTCATTCTTAAAGGTTTCACTACACAGATTCAGAATCAGTACATCCTGAGCTAAATATACGTGTCACTCAGTAAAGACTTCTGTGCAATTTAATAGGGGATAGAAGTCCATAAAGCAAAACAAAAAAAAAGAAAATTGGACCTTGAATTCTTACATATCTTATAGATAAAAGCACTGCAAACCATTATAACAAAAGAAATCTTCAACACAGAAAGTTGCACATGTTTGTTTGGATTGGCTGAAGGTGATTTGAAGTTTCTATCTTTATCTGTTCATGAATTACGCTCAATCTTTTGAGCAGTATTCATGAAAGAAGCTTGAAGAGCTTGTCATGATATACCCTAATATCTAATAGCAATGTCTCTGCATGTCTCTATTGTGTGCTTGTACTGTATACTGTCCAGAACCTTGGATTTGATCAAATGATGTCCTGAAGAGAGACAGAGACTGATTTAGTAGCTGATTCTGTGTCCATGACAGTATCCAATGATCCCAAATCAGGAAAAGAAGGTAAAAGGGCCAAAAAAGGAGGTGCACTACTTCAGTGAAATAGAGAAAATGATGCAGCAAATGTCACAGAGTGAAAGAAACACAGGAGGAAAGCCTGTTGCCTCGAGTCCTCTGCTCAGGCCTAACTGGGTCTGTGGGTCCTCTTTTCTTACATTAGAGACGTTCCCATTCACCCCTGCAGCGTTCTCCCTGTCCTCTTGAACTACTTTACCATAACCTTTTAGATCTACTCCCAGAAAAGGGTCAGTATAAACAGTTCCTGAACAGACACACACACACACACACACAATCAAACACATAGTCTATCATACTATCTGAAGGACATTAAGCCCTGAGGAAGAAAACTTCCACCTTGCGTTCTGCAACTAACACATACAGCGGCTATGAGCTGTTATGTTCCATGTTAAACTAGAATCTAGTACCGGACCACTGCAAACCCATCAGTCACAGTGACTGACAGCTTCAACAGGGACATGAATGGATGGTGCGACACTAAAAAGCACATTTCCTGAGAGGAAACAGAGTAATATCTATGCAAATTCTGAATAAATTAACATGTGTTCAGCTGAAGTCTCACCTGAATCCTGGTGTTATTTTAACCCAGCGCAGGAAGGTAACCCTCATTTCAAAAGTATGCACTGATAAGAAAGCAGCTGGCAGGTTGGAGGGTTGGAGGGTTGGAGGCCAGTCAGCCTCAGGGTGAAATGAGACTCCTTTGATGGCCATTAGTTTATCCAGAAATCTGAATCATGCCTCCTTGTCGGAGCGTCAGCGGAAGTCTCAGTCCACTGGAGTGTTTCAGATGGAAACCATTAATAGAAAGCACAAATCCAATAAACTGTGTGGGTGTCAGCACCAGTACTGACCTAATTAATGGTAAGTACATGATTTTCTGCATGTGCTTCATTCTGTAGTTTTTTCCCCCACAGTTTTCTGAAACGAGACTTTTTCTGCACATTTTTCCCCAAGAGGCCACTTTGAAGAATTGCATTGACAAAATACACTTTATTATGTCATTGATGAAGCTTTAGCTTTGTTATTTAGCAGATTGGTTTCAGTTGAGGAGTAAAAACAGAGCCAGAGTTGTTTGGTAATCAGGTGCAGATTTATATAATTAGTTAACTGATTTTGAATTCTGGGAGAAAACAGCACTGCTAAGAAGTACTCAGTACTGGACATTACCTTGGGTTTAGGTATCAGATCTGTGTGTGCCTGTATGGAGCTCACACAGAAATCAATGTGAAATACATATAAACTATGTAATAGCTGCAGAAAATGACAGTCAGTAGCAGCACCATAGTGTTTGCCAGTTGGCATCCTATTGGCAGAGCTGAGGAAACTCAACCATGTTGGAGCTGTGAGGTCTTAAAACACCCCTTCATGGTCCCTGACTCACTGGGCTATTGGATGTCAGTGTCCCCAGGCACTTCTCTTTTCCCACCTTCTCCTGAGTAACTTCACTTGTCTCTGCCCATAAGCAAGTCCATAAAGAGCAAATTTCAGAAATCTCTGGACTGTAGATAGTTTGCCCCAAGAAACCTTTGGGGCTACATAAGCAAATAAGCGACTAGGGTTTAAGAGATTTTAAAAAGGGCAACTTGACTCTTCACTTGACTTTTCAAGCATCATTCGAGTTTAAGTAATGTATATGAGATGCTTGAAAAGTGTAAGACTAAGTCTTCTTCTAGAGCTGACTGTACTCTGTTAGTGGTGCCAATGAACCAGGAATAACTGCAGAAACAACTCCAAAATGCCAGGGTTTATAGGTTCACAGAGAGAGATGTTTACATGTGGCAGCCTGCAGTTTGTCACAGTTGGAAAGCTGTGCACCGCAAAACGAGCTGAGGTCAAACAGCAGGCTGGACTGATGCAGATACTCAGAGTAAAGAGGGCAAGGAGTCCATGATACATCACAGAAACAAAGGTTTGTCTGATGTAACTGAGGTACGTGCATGTTCATGTATATGTGTTTATGAGCTCCGGTTCACATGTGATAGCACAGCATGATTCTAATTTATAGGAAAAAAAACGAAAATCAACATAATTTAAAGGTCCCATAATGTATAAAAGTAGATTTCCATGTGTTTTTGATAATATAAGGTTCTATGTTAATACTGTGAGAGTATCAAAGCCTCAGTCCACAGAGAAATGCACAAAGCCTGTATTCAGAAACTGAACCTTAAAACCAGCCGTCAGGACTTCTGGGACTTTGTGATGTCACAACAAAACAGTCACTGCCCTCAGCCATGCCCCAAAAGCTCCAGAGAGAAGCCTGAGAGAGGAGATGTAAAACTACATTGAGATGGTTTTTGGTTCTTAAAACCACAAATTTATCTTCTTATGGAGATCAACACTTCAGATAAAACACAGGAAAAGTATAAGATATGGGACCTTTAATTAAGGATGAGACCAAAAGGCTTCACAAGCTCAACCAAGGGAAAACTCAGATCTGATGCAAAAACACTTCAGGTGACATCATGAGGACAGTGGCGTCTCCTCCAGATGTCTGCTTAACCTCATTTGCATTTGGCAGATAAGAATTTATTTATATGGCTTGTTTGTCTTTGAGGAGGTGTAACAACTCGTGTGGAAATGAGGACTTAAAAGTGTAATATTGATATTTTTAGATTTAAATTGCTGACAGCCATTTTCATGCTGAAGCGCTGTGTGTTTCCTGCAGAACTGTTTTCTTGTCAAGGTGGAAACACCTCCAAGACAGCATTTTGACTATAACGGGACATTAAAACTGAGTCATTCTTTGAGAATTGGCAAGGCACAGATGATGACTCACCGCACACATTCACTGAGAGGAAAACTCTGGGATAGATTACATTTTTTAACACAGAAAAATTGGAGACATTTACAGAAGGAAGGAAAACAACATTTTCATTGCTTGTTTTGCTCATTGCTGGTTGGTTTGAACCCTTTAAGACATAAGGCTCCCTCTAAAACCTCAGCACTGTTCAAAAACAACCTCCTAAAACCTGAGGGATATCTGAAAAACCTGATGCTCGCTCACTAAAACCTTCATTCTCAGCCTCTGAAGCAGATAGAAACAGGAAATAAAACTGAAAGCTTAAACCTTTGACTTTTATTGTAGATCATTGCCTTTGAAACTATATATGGCTGGAAAAATTTGCACTTGTCAATATTCTGAGTTCAGTTCAACTCTTTATAAAAATGTATTGAATTTTTTTTTTAATGCTGATGAACATTAGGGTAAAGGCAATTTACAATAAACACCAAAGGTTTAAGGTCTCAAATGGTTTTATTTCATGTCTCTATCTGCTTCAGAGGCTGAGAAACAAAGGTTTTAGTGACAGTGTTGCATCAGGTGACTCTTTACCTCTAGCCAGCGGTGATAGTGGCTCACCGACCCACCTCCGACATGTCTCACCCTGAGCCTTGGCTAGCTTGGTTAGCAGCAAATTGAAGTCGGTGTCCAAATCTCCTAAATTGTTGTCTTTGTTGTTGTCATCCAAGTAACTGCTGCTGCCTTTGCTAAGGTCTGAAATGTGACTTTAAAAATTTTTTGCAGCTAAAAAAACAAACCAAATACATTTCTCATAATGGATTTTGCCTTCCTGACCCAAATTTCAGCAAATCCCAATGCCTTTCATCAGTCACATGCATACGTTGGATCCAGTCTTAATGGTTCAATGTAGCTGGTCGGGAAGGGATAGCCATAGACGATCACACTGAATATTCAATATTTATTGAAGTACGCACTCCGTGTCTGGAGCCACAAAAGGCTGCAAAGACCAACCTGACAGGCATAATACAATTTCAGACTAATCAAAACCAACAGTGCTTTGTTGTCAAAGGATCCCACATGTAATAACAACTAACCAATATCACATTGTCTTAAAGAGGTTATTTTGAATAGAGCCAGCAGCTACTTGTAGAGAATGACAGTACAGCTCTGATGTACTTTTAAGTGGAGGTCTATGAGATTATCCTGAAGCAGCCTCACACTCTCAGTCATGTGTCCACCGCATCTTCATCTAAACTGGCTGTTATTTAATCATTAACACAGAGCCAGGCTGGAAGTTGGCTTATATAAGCACCTGCCATAAATGTGATTTACATGTACTGTAAATGTGTGTGTGTACTGTATATGCACGCCTGTCTGCTGCTGCGGGCGGTGCAGTGACGTTAGTGTCATCATGTGACGGCGAGCGTGGAGAGCCAGAGCTGCACAGATGGTGTCAAGGCAGGGCTCCTCCAGAGTCGCAGCCCTCCTGCCATCAGCACTCACAGACAGAGAGCAAAAGATCAAAAGGGAGAGCGAGACGCTACACATGATAGAGACACGTACGTGCTCTCAGGTTGATCTTATTACAAAGGTGTTTCCACACCCGCAGCAGATGCAAGGTGGAGATTCAGTCCTGGTGTTTTTGCTGCAAACTGGGTTTTCTTCAAGATCAAGGGCAAAAGATGCAATCAACAGCAAACATTAATTCTTTAATAAAAATAAAACATGATGAAAACAAGATGAAAAAGAAAAACACATCAGGAGAAATTCAGTGTGTTATCCTGAAGACAAAGGATTTTGTTTTCTTTCCATATTGAATGTGGAAGGCTTGAGAATTATCCAACTGGAGTGCAGCTCAAATTGTTTTTATTTGAACCTATTAATGAAAATATCCACTTGCTTTGCTACTTGAACAATGAAGCAGTGACACTGCAAATATGTTCAAACTTCATGAAAGGGAAAATTAGTTTTGGTCAATAAAACTTCTTTCTCTCATGAAGTACAGACTATCTCCATGCAATTACATATTAGCTGCTTTTGCAACCTGGCTGCATTTCAGTTTACTTTATTATTAACAGCCTGTAATGTTAGCCTGCTGCTAAATTGCATTTCACATTATTGAACTGTTGAACCGGGTGATTTTATATTTTATTCTTAAAAAGAAAAAAAATCTTTAATCAAGGTCCCGTTACTAGCTTTTTCTGAAACCCTCAACTAAATCCCGTCTTTATCTACATATGGCGTTTCCTCAGTTGTCATGGAGACGGCTCAAATGTCATATAGAACCTCAGTCATGTGACAACACATTAATAGAGTTTAAAAATATCATGATATATTAATATAATCATTATTAATATAATCAATATAATTCATATAATTGTGACACTAAATTCATTGTCATTTTGTTGATCTACTTGGTAAATTTCCCACACATTTTTTTTAAATTCAGATATTATATTAAGACTTTTATAAGTCTATGTTGAGCACATGTACATACATATACATATTGTATGTATGTCATCACGTGTAAAACCATCACCTTCATGACTGTGTAAAATCAATCAGCTGATGAAGACCATGAGTTGTGACAGAAAGTTTAACAAGTGAACTTTTAATTAACTTTATTTTGTCAAACAAATTCTCTACTAATTTATGCCAAATTCTAACAAGTTCTTATCGTTATCAGTATAAGTATCAGTATCAATGTACTACTATATCTACTGTATTGTAGGTTTCAGGTATCACAGACAGCCGGATAATGTATTGGATAGAAACCAGTCGCCCACCATGAACCCAGCACAAATCTGAGTCATCAGAAATGTGTCAAGACTGAGACCAGAGTCAGCTAGACTGGATCACAGATGCAAATGCATTCACTGCTGCAGAGTGTAATACTGATAGATATTTTGATTTTATTTTGAAATGGTTTTAATAAGCACCTTGTTTTCTTTTTTTTTCTCATTAACTTCTTGCTGTGTTTACATCAAATCTACTGGTTTATCATTCTAAAAACAAACCAGACTTAATGAAGATGTTAATTATCTGACAAGAGAAGAGGAAATGAGGACCTGGAGGAAGCAGACAGGTCTGAATCTTTCCTGTGTGCAGTCTAAACAGGTGCTGAAAGCTGAAGAGGGCAGGAGCTGAATGAGACAAGATGAAGATGGTTCTTCTTCGCCTCTCTCTAACATTAAGATTTCTCAGCATTTGGAAAGCCAATTATACACACTACTATAAGTGTGTGTGTGTATGTGTGTGTGTGTGTGTGAAAAAGAGACCCTCTCCACAGCTCCACTAGCCTCCTCCAGCACGCTGCTTAAGTGACTTCTAATGGGAAGAGAGTCATGGTTTGAGGCAGAGCTTGGCAGAGAGTGAATAGCATAATTGCCTGTGTCTGAGGAGGGCGGGAATACGAGGGTGCTACAGAGGAGAAGGTTATATTTACATGCTGAGTTGTGAGCGCGTGCAGACACACCACGGCATTTAAATCTGACACTGCAGCCGGCACTAAACCTGCAGAACTCACGCAGCGCCTGATTGTTTTTACTTCCATAAACGCTTGCTGCATAAATAGTGGAATTATGTTATGCACTGAATGACACGCACCTTTGTATGCAGCGCCAGCGCGTTAGAAAGGAGGAGAACAGGAGGGGTCCCATCTTGCTCATTTAGTGTGTGGCTCATGTTTTTAGTAAGTGATTGTGCAGGTAAAGGTTTAGCCCTAACTTTATGTATTACATTTGAGTCACAGCTTAGAATCTGATTAAAAACCCTTAACACATCAACTACACTCACTATTATGACCCTTCTTAATACTTGTTGAGAATATAACATCATGGAAAATGGCATCAATATAAACTAAAACAACTGTTAATACATTTTTAAAATGTTGGTTGGCACATTGTGTTCACAGTCCAGTCTTTTGCCATCATCTCAGCTGGGTTCATGACAGACAGACAGCTAACGTTAGGTAAACCCATAATATGTGACAAACACAAATGCTGTGTCCCAGTTCAGAGGCGGCGTCCTTCGGGGGATGCACAGAGGTCACATCTAAATGAGACACTCTGGCCTATGAAGGATTTCTGCTTTGCATCACCAGTTGTGCCCACTCCTAGCAACCTAGAGGCCACTAGTTTTTACAAAAACTTGAGGTTTTAAGGCCCGTGGTTTTTTAAGAATTAGCTGTTCAACTGAGCTGAAACCCAATACTTAAAAAAAGCCACAAAGGATCCAGCCATTGGAGCCTTCATTGCAGAGGAAAAGACGGCGGCATTTGAAGGAGTCTTTGAAATGGGACAGCCTCGTCGCACCGCTGTGACGCAATCAGTCTTCAAATGCAGCCTCCGAAGGATGCAGCCCCTAAATTTGGGACACAACTAAAGAGTGTGCTGATGATTCAGCAGGTGTTAAAATATGCTAATGTTAGCAAGCATGGTTGACTGGCTTCCACTTTCCAGGTGAGTGCTAGTTCCCCAAGCTTGTTGCTATCTACCGTTGTCTGCGTGGAATAGAAACTTAATAAATATTAAATGTTGTAAAGGGGTAGATGTTACTATACAACCAACACTATGGGGCTTTGTCGAAAAGGCGTAATAAAGACTGTACAGTATGTCCTTCTCCAGTCAGTAGCGTGCCACAAAGTACCAGTTAATATGTCTCCTAGTAAGACCTGCTCTCAGATTACTGAGGTTCTAACTGACGCAATGAACCCTGTGACCCTGTGCAGTTTGATAAGCGCAGCATGCTAACTTTCATTTCTGAGCAGTAGTTGTCTAAATACCCCAACGTCCTTGAGATCCAGTCTCAGTGACTGACACTTGAGAATGGCTTAGTCTAGCAAGAGTTCTGGCTTTTTGCTACCGCAAGCTCCAAGTGTAATCCTCCCAAAGTCAAGCTGTTTACCTCAAAATCAGACCCAGTTCAGCATCTGGGTGAATGTGATATCTGAGGTCATTTAGATAAAACTCAAGACACACAGTTACTTCCCCCTTTTTTCCCTTTTTTACATCAGCTTCCCTTCATGCTATCTGTCTGTTTCATCCTCCCTCCCTCTCATCCTTCCTTTTCTCCTCTGTAGTTCTCATAAAATAATCAAGAGGCAGCAGGTATTTCAGAGTGGTGCTTTACAAAACTGACTTCGCTCTAACTTCATCGACTTTGTTCATTACATATGTTCCAAGTAAAGGCAGCAAGACAAACTATCGTCTGAGAGAACAGACATCTGCATCAGTCAAAATGCTGCATCATTAATTTGGACCTCTGCATCACTAAAATGGTCATTTGTAATAAAAATGTTAATTATGTAATGATGAATTGCTGTATATTAAAATAAGATTGTTATCATTATCATTTATATCGTTATCAGATATAGTGTTTAATTGAAATACTTAATCTCCATCCCATTTAGTCTCATATTCAGTTGTTTCTAAAAATGATTACAGAACATATTTCCCATAAGCCTCTATGACTCTTGTTTGAGAGTCAGAGACTCCCAGACTAAAGTCAAATGTATGGACATGCATTATGGGAAGTGTAGGATCCAGGGTTATTAGACCTTGACCAAGTCTAGGGACTAAATATACTAAACCCTATAGTTCTCCTTTACTGCTACAGATAAAACCATGTGGTTGCAGCCAATGATAGTCTTGGGTAATTTCTCATACATCTCAAAATGCATTGATCTCAATGAAGTAATGAAATAATTCAGTTTATACTGAAATGGTTCCTGCAGAGTAAGGTTCTACATTTCTATTTCAACATCGCGCAATGTTGTGTTGTAGCAAAGTGTCATTTATCACTACTTACTCTTATTTGAATTGTGCTTGAGACATGAACTCTTTTCCACAGCTGTGTAAGGTGGAGTCAACCTGCACTGAACTGAACTGTGGAGCGAGGTGGTAATTGAAACAGCCGTTTAGCAGAGACACATGCTGACTTAAAACAATCCTCGTCCCTTATGACACTAAGCAGCAGTGGTAATTTAAGCTACATCACATGCCAGGAGGCATTAGTGGCTGGCACACAGTGGCATGCATCTGCTCATACGAAGACTCTCACACATGCCAGAGTATCATCCCTCTGCAGAGGACAGCATGAGAGAGGCACAGTCGTCCTTGGATAACAGCAGGCGTACCACCGAGAGGCTGCATTTCTCGTGCTCGAGCTGCGCCGAAGTCAAGCTCTTAAAATGGCTCCTCAGCCTGCGGGAGCAGATGCTTGGTTACCCTCCACACCGAGCTCGTCTGATTCCCACAGAATTCAGGTTAACTGTCACAGAACAGTGTTCAAGGAACAGGTGGGCGGGCTTAGACCGGAGGTGAGCGTCACGCTGATGTGTGATGGCCTATGACATGTTTGCATTAGCATTTTAAGCATTTAATAAACCTTCTTACATCTGCAACTTCTGAAAGCTTGTGTTCCTTTTAATTATAATACAAGCAACATGCAGAGGGTAGGGGCTAGAGACCTTCCCAGTACCTGCACGCTGGGAAAAATAAAATTAGTGAAGAAACAGCGTTTAGAACAAGGGTAGGTTTGGTTTCAGGAGCTGGTGAGAAACAAAGTCAAGTGTTTCAACCTAAAAAAAAAAACAACTTAATTTTCTTCAGATACAATGTGAATTTATATCATTTACAACCTAATAAGTCATCAGATTGACAGATAGTTGCAGTAGTGTCTGCAAAAAAAGAACACAAAAAGGATCTGAAAAGTGCAGGGGACATGTTACATGTTATCTTTGCTTGAGACTTGAAACATGCCCATAGGTCGTCTGTGCAGCAGGTTATTACAAACATAGTTACCATAGTTAGGTTTTGTTGCTAGGTGACATCTAGTGTTCATAGTAGTGATGACAGGAGCAAAATGAAAAGCGTGGTGACGTAGTTTATAGAGCGACAAAGTCCACGTCAGGAGGAGGTTGGGGTGGATGGATGAATATGACACAGGAGAGCCGTGTTCGATTCCCATGTGGAAGTAGCAGCTTATGTTGTGAACCCATGACCGACTGACAAAGTTAACCATGTTGTTATTATTGTAACTATGACAACAAAGATCATCAAATGTTAAGGAAGTATTAATTTTAAACCAAATCACAATCAAGCCATGACTGTTATTATAGTAACCATAGCGTAAAGGTAGGTGGCCATTTCAGGAGGCACTTCTATGGTTTGTATTGTTCAGATTGGAGGATTTGTTGCTTCACTTCCACCACCAGGTAAAATCTATCTTATATCACCAGGCAAAAATCACCTAACAAAATAAACAAATCTGCCTTGTCTGTGATGTGATATTTTCTCTGCAGGAAGGTGATTCACTGATTATAAAACCTTCAGCCAGGTGGGACAAATCAGTGAAATGACCTGCAGCAGCCTAGATGTCTCTGTGGCACATGGTCGGACGTCACTGGGTTAGATGGAGACATTTGTACGGTAAATGACTTTTAGAGTATTATCGCCGAACAGATGAGGTTAATTTAAGAGTCATTTATAGAAAGGGCCTGGGGTAATGTTCTCATCCCAGCTTGATTCCTGCAACACTGAAGATTTGTGAGTCAATGACAAAATTGCTGGTGTGGGAGTGAATCAGCATTGTACTTTGACACATGCAAAAAAACAACCTCTCTTCTCTACTTCCCATCACTTTAGGTTGCAAAATATTTATGCTAAGACTAAGATACACTCAAAAGAGCAGTTTTCATAATTCAGTCTACGTGTTTCTCCCACTCATGTTTTGAAATGAATAATTTTACTGATATTAAAGGATGATGTTCATTTTACAGACTAATGAGTCATATCATCACATAAACAGATATATGAGACGTATTAAAGAAAAAAATCACTATTTGGACAGTTCAGTGTTGATACTAGAGTGGTCTGCGTGGTCCCTCCACCTTTTTGCTGCTTTTCCACCTACTGCCTCCAAAAGCTAATGATGTAATAATAGAATTACACACTGCTTTTGGAATTATTGTAAATAAACTCTGGTTCTAATCACTTCTGCTCAGTGGCTCGCTCTGGTACCATCACTCCTGTGGAAGAAGCAGGTCACTTTTTATCACCCAAACTGCTGCTGACCCAATAATGTAGGTTATTTTTGTCACAGGTACGTGCAGTACTGGCTCACAAAATGTGGACGTGGACTCACATGGAATCATAGATCGTCCACTCAGACAAAAACAAATGGTTTATATATCAAAAACCCATCACAAGCTGTTGTAGGAAATGAAACAAGACAGAATGCCTCAGTGTTTTTAAGGAATATTATAAATTAATTCTAGTTCATGACAAGATAGAGCCTTATTTTCATAGTTTCTGCCTTCATCTCTAGATGCAATAATACTGTTCTAATCACCAAGTAAACCGAGAGATCTGGGAATGCAGTGACATCTCTAAAAGGAAGTTATAATACTATAAAACGTAAATGACAGGGATGGTTTTCAACAAGTCCTCTAAACGAAATGACTATATGGGTCACTTGTCCCTATCCTTAGATACGATCCATAGGAGTAAACCAGCAGCAAGCATACTGGACCTTTGTTGTCATGGTAACAATAATAAACATGGTTAACGTTGTGGAACGAACACAGTTTGGTTACTTTTGGGAGAAGATCATGGCTTGGGTGAAGACAACAAAACAACACTCTGGCCAAACTAGTAATTAGCCAGGAGGACAAGATGTGCAAGACACCCTGTAGTTAGCAACCACTGCTAGTATTATTTTCTTTGCTAATATCTTGTAGCCAGCCAGAGAAATTGAAGCACACATGGTTTCAGAAGTACAAGGATTTATTGGATTGTTGTTGCACTTAAAAACAGTAAAACTCAGACTGTTCTTAACTCAAACATGACAGTACTGATCATTTGATCAAAGGCTCAAAACAACCTCTGCAAACACCTTCCTGAAAGTCGACTTCTTGCACTGACCACCTGACTGTCCTCTCTCAGTAGCAAAGGTGGAAGAAGTGCTATGTTGTTATTCTTCCGCAAAAACCTCTTGGGCTTACAAATTGAGCACCTTAGACACCAGAGACCATGATTTGCTTCCAGCATCCAACCATCAGTTAAGGGTGGGTTCTTACAGACATGATATTAACCTGTCTCTGACCTTAACCAAGTCCTTCTTAAAGTCAGGGTATCCTTCAAAACTAGTTCATATCACTGTCACCTGACCTTATCTGACAGCAGAAGTGTTTATAGCCAGCTGTCAGAGAGAGAGAGGAGAGATATGATCATTTGTGAAAATGGGGCATTCATGGTCCTGTGCTCTGATGAGCAGTGACAGAAGTAAACAGGAGCTCAACTGGACGTGAATGTTGGATTCTTGTTTTCCTTTCTCTCTGAAAGTTACAAATTGTTGCACACACGTCAAATCATGGTCCGAGAAGCCTCACCACTGTGGATAAGAACATGAGGGAAATGTGTAAAATGTCTGTCTGCCTTAAGTTGAGAATTGTAGCAAACATAGAGTGAGAAGAGAGATATCTCCTCTGCTGTGGGCCCTTTAACCTCTTCATTCAGAGGCGGGACTCTATCTTTGTAACAGCAAACCCCTCGTGGTTCTTACTGAAGAGCAAACGCACCCAGGCGTGAATATCCTCCTCTGTCTGCGAGCCCAGTAAGGAGGAGGAGGCTGCGAGAGTGGAGGGCTCCTCTGGGTCCCCACGAGCCTGAATCCAGCAGAGAATTACTAATAGGATTGGTTCTGCCAGGTCGGTATCAGTGAACCATAGAAGAAGACTCAGACAAAGACTCCTGTGCTGCACTGGGGATGGGGTCAGCTCGCTTTCACTTCAGTAGGTCCACAAAGAGAACAAAAAATTAATAGTTTTTCTCCTTTTAGAAATGTGATGCCTGGTCTTCTGGTATTAAAGCTGCTATATTCACATCATCTCAGATTTATAGTTGAAATAACCACATAGACCCTTTAAACTGACCTGAGGTAAGGTCATTACTTCCTCTCAAAATGTCATCAAGAAATTGAGCATGTTCTGAGTGTGACTATTAGATGTCCTCCCTAAAATTGTTCCTACTTCCAGCTGAAACCAAAGGCACCGTTGTGCTGCGGCCCCCCACCACAGCTCAGTTTCCCAAGGCTCATAGGGATAGAGAACCATGTCACGCTTGTATTAAAAATAAATCTGAGATATATTCTTTATTTAATATGTTCAGCACACACTGTCCTCAGTCTGCAGACCCTGATCCCCACATGAAGAACTCACTTTTTCTCTCATGTACTGAAGACTTTCAGCCCAGAAAAAGATATCCACCGTTTGAAAAACTCAATTAAACTGGTGCTGGGTTAAAAAAATAAAATACCTGGTTTATTTTTTTTAAATAATGCAGCCAAAATGCACCATCTGGACTGAGACACTTTAAAGTTGCTATAGCTATAATTTCATTAGCAACACATTCAAAACAAAGACTTCAGTGATTGGGTGATTCAATTACCTCTATACAGCTTAAAATTACAGCTCTGCTGCAAAAGCTTAAGAGTCTAAAGAAGCATTGTTTGAATGTTTTTTTTTTCCAGTTGCAGGAAACAGAACAAGCTGTAAACACAATATTGCCATTTTATCACCTTAAAACCTCTAACTGGCAAACAGTTTCGAGCAAACAGCATTTAGCAAATGGTTGCTTATTTACACATCCAGCAGTTATGAGCAGCATTATCATTCATTAGGAGTCGTTTCTGCAGTTTGGAGTTTCTGCAGGACTCCTACAGATGGCCCTGTCTCCTAGAATATAACATTTCTATACCACTGGTTGGGGTAGATGGTGGGTTTTTAAAGCACATAAATGTCACATAAAGGTTCACACCCTGACTGGGTTGCCACCTTGTAGCTGTGATGAGAAGATTTTTTTTGAGAATTCAAAATGCCATACACACTCTTTCATGTGCCCAAAATCACAAAAATACCAAGGGCAGAGGTCGGGACTAGTCCTTATCCTTATGGCATGGGTGCTATCAGACGAGCCACTGCTGCGGCGCACCATTTCTATCTGTAGGAGGCAACCATACATTTGAATTTCCCCAAGGGATTAATAAAGTCTTTTATCTATCCATCTTTCTTACAGCACACAGAGCTTGTCAGTCTACTGCTTGTTAATCTACTTCTCCAATCCACTTGTAGGCCATGACTAGTTTGGTTTACCTTGACATTATTCACAGCACAGATTATGGGACGATCCCGTATTATACGGGATGGGTGATAACCCTACATCCCAAGTCACATCTGTGTTTAGGTTTAGGTAACAAAGGCACTTTGGTTAAGGTTAGGGAAAGATCATGGCTTTTGTTAAATGTACGTAAACACGTTGTGTCCGAAGTCACTGAACCAGACCACCATCTTTCACTAACCTTGAGTTTCTAAGTATAGACATAAAGCTTAATAAAGCTGTTGTCACTACAAATGGATACTGTACTGCAAGTATGTTCAGTATCAATGCATTTGTTACTTGCCAAATATGAAAATTAACAACATATCTTCATTATATATAGAAAACACATTCGGGCCACAATTAGATTTCCTGCAACAGCAAATATGTTGCTAATTTTACAGAAATTCATTTTTAAGAGACAAGGTTGGTTTCTGGCCAATCTAAGTCCAACGTTCACGTTCCTTTTAGCTCTGCTTCGGTTTCCACCAACTGAGGAAAATATCTGACTCTTCTAGCTGCTAAATGCTCCACTGTGTTGCTAACTAGTCGCTGACTTTGTGGGTCTGGTGTTGGATGCTGGGCAGGTGAGTTTTTTTTTATTCCTGTGAGTGAACCAAATCAGTAAAGAAGGAGGACACAAAACCAAAACAATGAACTGAAAAATGCTACAATGTACCACTGCAGAGCTGGTGATCATTCTCTTTGGGTTTGTCACTGCTTAAAAATACATGTTAAATGAAATTGCGAGGTAGTTTTGCATGCTTAGTTAGTGTCCATCAAAAAACATTTTGCTTGAAGAACATTAGGTTGTATCAACTATTACCACAATTTTTTCCTGAAGTTCCTCAATTATTCAAAGTGATAACAAAGGGGATCATCTGTGCAAATTAAATATCAATGACTATTTGGTGAGATATTTTCCCAAGACTGAAACATACAGTGGTATTTAAAAAACAAACTTGATACAGTATAATGTATACCACAACCGACCGCACGTCATAGTGTGAAGGGAGTTTGAAGAGGGCTCTTCAGCAGAGCATCAACCCCGCAATGTTCTCCACTTCAAATAAAACAAGCTGCAAGTCCCACAAGGAAAAGTGTGAAGCAGGCGCAAGTGGAAGAAGTTCACAGGCTGTTAAAAGTTCATCAGCAAAGGCAACTGATGTTTACAGCATCTGAAAGTTTCCTCACCACATACACAAAGATTTAAGTCATAGTTCTACATCTGAGTCGTTATTTACACTTTTGCAATGGTGTCTATCGGCTCAAGAAAACACAAATCCATTCTCTGTCTCCTGCAGATTTGTTCCTCGAGAAAATTTGCAAAGCTACAAAAAGAAACGTTTTCCGGAGCTCCACTTCATGCCTGACTATGTGTTTTTGTGCCAGAGGGCAGAGGCAGTGCACTGACTCTTTGTACAGTTAACTTTTTTTTTTCCAGAGAGACGACCTCCAGGGAGGTTTCTGTTACTGACTGCAGTCGATATCAGGCTGGCAGAGACTGCATTACCATATGTCATCATCATCAGCCAGAGAGACCCCTGACAGCTCGCAGAGAAGTTACATTAAAAGTATTCACAATTACAGTTCCACAGAAAAGAGGCTGCAGTACTTGAGCCTGGTCTCCGAGGCACCTCAGAGAGCTTTGAATTTTTCATGTCGTTTCTCTCTGAGCCACGCTGTCTCTCATGTTCAGCACTTGTCACAGGTCAAGGATGGGAACACATTTTAGTGAGAACAAATAAATGCAAAGGAGACATGACTTCTTATCGAAGAATGCAATGTGTTATTGTTCTGCTTATAATACTACAGCAACAAACAACAAAAGTCATCAGTCCTAAAATTACAACACTGCAAGATAAAGGCATTTAATTGTTGATATGTTTGAAAACACACCAAAAGAAAAGGGAGCCAGAAGGTGTTTTGTTAATTTAAGTTAATTTAATTAGCAAGGCAGCATTTTCCACTCAGGTCTAAACTAGTTCTGGGTGATATGACTTCAAATCAATATCATGATTATTTCAAACCTTTACCACGATTAATAAACAATTACCTTGGAGCTAAATGGGCTCTCTCTTTTTTTATATTTGATATATATTTGTGTTTCAAGTGATTAAACAAATTGGTTGTGTTACCTTTAGTCGCTATCCCTGTTGAATTCACCACTGTCTGGTAGTCCGGGCTGATAAGACTCAATCAGGAGGCTTGTCGTGTGGACGCCAGGAGTAAATGTAGTAAGACTGGTGTGTTTGAAAACTAAAACGTATTAGTGGGGATGTAGCCTGAAGCTCAGTGTTAACACTTGTGTCATCTTTATCATCAGCTTCGCTCTGAGTGAACGCAAGGATGGGACAGAGGAACATGAGGTAGTATGTTTTTAAGGAGGCAGTTCATGAACACACATTGGTAGTATTGGTAGTATTAACTGAATTAAACAACATGAGAAGGATGAAGTCAGTGAGAGGTTCTAGACAAAGTTTTGATACTTTCAGTTAATTGCCAAGCTCCAGTCTGAACTCAGACATACGATCCTTTCAGACAGCAAGCTGCTACCACTACATCACCCCACAGTAATGTTGACGCTCTAGCTGCATCCAGTTCTACTCACTACATGTTGCTACTATCCTACTATAATTTCATCACATATCATAATGGATGTGTTCACAGATTAAAGGATAAGGTTGGCATTATTATACTAATACTTCTGTTCTTTAAGAACAATTCAAACATATAAATAGGCTCAATGATTTCCTAAAACAACTGGGGACTTTAAATTTTAGCAAATATTACACAAACAGGAAGGAACAGTGCATTTGTAAGGGACTATTTTGCTTAGTGGATTACTCCACATTTGGTGCTATAGTGAGGAGCAGGACAGTGTGTGTGGGATTCAGTTAAAGTAAACTGTGAATGACGGTGGTAATGAAAGAACATGTTACCCAGTGCATCATGTGGCTCACTGATGTGTTTTTAATAGTAACAATAGCTCCATAACACAGAGGAATAAGATATATCAGGCTGTAGATACACACAGTACTTATTAGTAGGGTCAATGCATTGTTGGTTTTGGATTTGGTTTTCAAGGGATTTGTTGAAGGTAAGAAAAATAGAATATTACCTGATTTACACAATCTTTTAAAACAGACTAAATAATTAGATGTTATGATGTTATTAATATGGCAAATTCCACCAACCAACCATCAGAAACATGGTTTATTACTGTACCCCAGACCACATCATTGAAGACCACTTGTTTTTTAATAAAAGGTTAATAAAAGCTTGTAGGCCTATCTAGTATTCACTGCTCTTAAATATCAGACATTCAGATACCAGTAAAATCAGCTCCTGCATAAATTTTCCTTGGTGTGGTTTCTGTAGTTGCCATGGTCACAAAACAAGCCACCACGACACACGGTAAAAGTTCAAACCATTGCCATCTCAGGTGGCAGTGGAAAATAACTGTGTGGTACCTTAGCAACCACCGTGCTTACACTGGAAGCAGCAGAGGTAAATGCTCATGGTCTGAAAGCAGATCTATGTAATGTTACAGGCTGATGTTACCAATGTGAACTGTGAAATCAAGGCAGAACATTTATCAATACACATGGCGAGTAAAGCTTAGATTAGGAAGACCCCTTATGTTTAATTTACTATTTTAAACTATTTACCTGTGTTTTATCTGAGGTGTTGATATCCATAAGAAGTTTTACTATCTCCTCCCTCAGGCTTCTCTCTGGAGCTCTAGTAACAACAGGTCAGTCAGCCAATCAGAAGAGAGAGACTCAGAGCCTCTCCTCTGATTGGCTGACTGTTTTCTGAGTGATCTAATAAGAAAATTTCAGGTAAACACAATCTCACTTTATACAAAAAGGGACCTTTAATAATTTGTAAATATTTGACTCTTGTATCTAGCATTTTACACTTTTTCTCTTGTTAGCAGCTCTAACTTGTTACCATTAAAAAAAATATATTTTTCACATAATATTTGTGTCTTTTGGCTTTTTTTATTTTTTTGTGCAGGACCATGCAACCATGATGCTCCTGTGTGATGCACTGGTTGAACACAGGAACAGTAATACTGTAGAGGAGTTGTTATCTTGAATTGCCTCCTTTTTCCCTATTAGTCCCTCAAGCTGTCCACATCTTGCTGTCCACCACTGTTTCTTGGTGTGTGGATCAACATGTCCTCTAATTGAGCCCTGCTCACTCAGATGCGACTGCATTAAACAGTGGATTCTCTTTAAAGCCTCGGTCTTTGAACCGGTGTAAATGATCAGTGGGCAGAGCTGAAAGCCAGGGGTTGACCCAGCGGGGTAACCAGGCACGCAATTAGCATCAGACAAAGATACCAAGAAAACTGCAACATCCAGTTCATTATCATGCCTTGCTGTGCAGGAACACAAAAAAAAAGCTTCAATCGCAACCAAAGCTGTCAAAGAGGGTCAGCCCGCAACTAGTCACCATTATTACAAGATGACAACTCCTTCTGTGCACATCACGCCCCTGTCATCTCTTTGCTGGTGTGACATTTTCCGTATGCAGCCTGATCCTCATCTGAGTTTAGGAGTGAAGTTTCCCACAGTGTTTATTTGGGATCAGGTTTTCAAATCAAAGCTGTGAGGGCAGCTGAGCTGTCTGCTGTCACCCAAGAGCCTACCGTGCTATAAATGTGACTGTAAGATGGAGTATGAACGCCTCTCTAAGAATGTGGCTTGATCTTTGCCTGTCAAGTCTGGAAGGCTCTATGGGTACATTCCTACCAAATGTGAGTTAATCTAAGCAGTGGGAAAGAGTTTCATCAATACTTACTCTGTGGCTTAAAGGAAAAAAAGGTCTGAAGGCTGTGCAGCTTATTAGACTGCAGCAGTCTTCAGTTGCTAAGTGACAGGTTCTCAAACCCTAGACAAAGGCCTTAGACAGACAGACAGATATATATTTTATTTAAGAGAATGTCTAGAACTTTCACTTTTCATCAACAAAGAAAACAATTTGTTTAGCTTGATAAAAACTAACGCCTATTAGAAAATGATTCAATTTCATATACTGACATATGTCTAGCCCATACAAATGTTTATGTGCTTATATTATAGACATATGTTAAATAAATATATATCCATCCCAAAGCCTGTCAGTATATGTTATTATATACAGGTGGGTCCAAAAATCCGAGACCACTTTCCTGGAATGGGAAGATAGACAAGTTATTAAATTAATAAGAAAAACATATATAAGCCTGTAGAATTTTTATGTTGTTTTAATAAACTTGCATATAAATTAAATCTATGTTGTTAACATATATGTTGCAAAATGCAACATATTCCATATAAAATTCATCAGATATATTTAATATATGTACACATACTAATTTTACCATGGGTATTTCATATATTTTATAAACTCATATCTTCATATATCCAGCCCTCATCTTTACAGAGCATTTTAGCATCTTTCAGCTATTAGTTTTGGTTTTTATGACCAGCAACATTAATGTTTTGCTTTTACTGTGACTACTGTTCCATTTCCACCAGTGGCAGGCAGCTGTTTAACGAAAAAAAAATGCTCTACTAAATCAACTATACTCTACATGAGTGGCCAAAAAATAATTAATGCAGATTTAACAAAAGAAGCTGAAGTTCTCAAAGTGTTGAACATTGTTTGAACACAAATAAAATAGTCAAAATTCTTAAAGTTTTTATTTAGATTCTGAACTTCTGATCAAAGATTAAATAAACAAGATTATGAATGTGACCAGACGTTTGACACCAATTTTTAGTTGTTGATACTCTGTGCTACAGACACATTCAGTTGGTACCAAAAAAGTACTGAGCTTCAATACTCTTCCCATGTAAAATACAACAAAAATTTCTTTCAACTTTTCAACTAAATTCAGTCCAGTTTCAACCTTGACTAGATTTCTGACTGTTTCTTGACCTTTACACCTTTAAAAAGTCACAACATCTACAGTTCCTTTAGAAAACTTGATCTGCTGATGAGCAGCTGTTCTATGGTCGATAGCTCCAACACACATAAGTGGAACTGGGAATAAAACTGCTTGACAACTCTTTAGGTGTTAACTAGGAAGGTCTTGTCAAACACTAGGTCAAAAATACAAGGCAATGTGGACAAAATCATAACCAACAAGTTGTTTTCCTGTTGAATAAACAGCAGTAGCAGTAAGAATTGACTCTTGAATCATGAACTCCATTGAGCAAAGTGGAAAATCTAACCGGAGTTATTTAAGAGAATTAAGAGAAATAATCGAAACATGAAGGGTTTGATTATTTCCCACATTTAAACCCACACTTAGCCGGCTTTCACTGAATTCAAACTGTTCTCTGTGAGACGTTACTTGAAAGGACAGCCACAGTCAGCCAACTGGGGCACGGAGTCAAGAAACACAAATCAGCCTGAAAGTCTGATTTATTAATTACCTTTTAATGCGTGAGCCTCAGGGTTGAGCAAATGGTGCCAGAGAAAAGAACTTTCAGTAAATCCATTGTCCTCAGGAAGAGCTCAATCTTTCAGAGTGAATGGATAAGCATTAATTATTCAGCATTCAGACCAAACAAACTGTTACAGCTCACGGAGGCCAGGAACCACATTGGGGCCCCTCCTGGTGGTCGACGGGCAGTGCACAGAAGACAGGAGGAGCACACCTTCAGCATGCATGCCATCACATCCATAAATGCATGATACAGAACTCTTACCTAACCCATTCCTAAGTGCACTTCTGACTGTGAAGTGGAACTACCTACTGTATAATCCAGTATCTTTCAGAGAGTTCTCCAATCTCCTTCTTTGATCCGTTCCAGATTCAGCAGTGCTCCTCACCATCTCCATTCAAGACGACGTAATTTTCAGTTTGTAAATTGAGCAATAAACCTAGTCCAAATTTGGCACACATTAAGTCATTTGTGGAAACCACCCACTGTACCTTCCAGTCTGTGGTGACTGTCACTCTCTTCTCACATGTTTCTAGTACATACATACATTTTAACACTTAATATAATCTGATGACCAACCCTCGTACAGTTACTTTGTTCAGATGTACACCAGTAGAAGCCCGGCCTGGTTGCAGTGGGAAGACTGTGGGTGGGAGTGGGTTAATAAATGCACCACTCATGTGAGGTGCTTTGTTGAATTAACACCCGTAGAAACCTTTAACAAGACAAAGAGGAGTGCTGCCGTCAGGGAAATTCATACATGCACTTTTTTTTCCTCATGCTTTAATCAAAATGCTTCATTCAGAATCAAATGCACATCATGCTGACTGGTGACCAAAGCAGCTGCATTTCTAACAAAAAAACCTTCTGAAGCTGCTTTTCTTCTTTTTTCTTCAACAGCTCTGCATAGCAGTCACTACCCACAATCCATTACTCTTATCCTCCAATAAAAACACAATCATTTATGTATTTACAACAAAAAGATGTTGGTTGGAAGTCAGAGAGAAGATTTTCAGGTATAAAGATTCAGAACAACTTCGAGCTATAAAACAATCCTAAAAAACATTTTTAAAGCAGTTCTCTAATCAAACTGAATATCCTGCAACTGTTGCAAAAACTCAAAAAGGCCACACAAAGAAGAAAGTCAAAGACAGTTTAAGGCCTCGGACTAACACCACCATCATGTATGCCAAATCCAGCACTTTAATCTACTGCGTAATAATTTAAAAGAGAGAGACATGCTCTTCATTTTGATGGAGTGTGTGAATGTGTGTGCGTGGGGGAGTGAAAGAGTAAGACCAACAGACAGACACAGAGAGCAAGGCCTGATGGGATACTGTATATAGCAAGCGATTGCAAGGCAAGGGATCCAATCATGCATGCTGAACGAGTCTCCTTCATTAACTATCCAACAGACCTTTCTCTTTTTCCTGTATGCAAACAAAGACATCTTCCTGCACTTTATCATTTTGTTGATGGTGGATGCTCACTGCATCATCATATGAATAAATATCTATCCTGCTAGTTCTAATTCACCAATTCATCAAATACAACAGTGACAAAGATGATTTAATGATCAATTTGTCATCATTTGTCTTGCCTTTCCTGGGTAAAAATCCACTGGTGCTATTATGTATTTTGACTACAATAAACTGAACAAAAAGAACTGAGGAGTTAGTATGAGCTGCAATTTCTGCAATGGCTAAACCATAACAACCACTGCTGCTGGTTGGTGAAGCCAGTGTGGATGATAATTCCAGTTTATTACTTTCACACTTGTGGCCATCTTTTCTTTTGATTAGATGTGATTTCAATAATACTGGATCAGTGAGTACGTGACTATGTACCGATCCAATACCATTGAATGTATTGATAAAGTTTATAGTTTCAGAGCCAGATAAAAGAGCAGTTTTGACTATGAATTCTTCTTCAACTCAGTGCTAAACTGTAGCCTACACAGTTTTTACAGTCTCCTGTGAACGTGTGAAGCCCTAACTCTGTGTGACCACCCTTCACACATAGAAAGATCTGGTCACATGAGAGACAAAAACATGGCAGATGCGACTCCACTGAAGGCACATATCTAAAAAGCAGATGTGTGGTTACGTTTCAAATTTTAAAAAGAAGAAGATAGAAAAGGAACTCGTGAGTACACACTGTACATTTCAGTACAGTACATTAGCAATGCACATTGCTCACCTATTATTTCTGTGTCTGAACTGTTGGTCACATTAAACAAAGCATTAATGCAACTGCTTTGGGTTCATTTGTAATGTAGATATTCCATTTTTTTATTGATGCATATAATTAATATCTAAGCAAAATTAGTGTTGGAAAAATATCTCTAACTGAATCGATATTGAATGGAATCAGGACCTTGTCGATCAGAAATTAATCAATTCTGGAAAGCTGTGGCAATACCCAGCCCTGCTGCATTCGATATGACTGAGAAACCAGAGACTAAAGTGCACCACCAACTAGTCATCACACTGCACAACTGACACAACTGTGATGAGCACTGACAATATAAATAAAAAAATTCATCTTACATTTAACAGAACCAAAGCTGTTAATGTGAATGTCTTACTCATACTAACCCCCCTCCTAATTACCATGGCTGCAGCCGTCTACACTACTCCTGTACACTGAGCTATTGTAGTCAACAAAAGTAGCACAGGATGATGATTGGCGGGGCATATTAACGTGACTGGCAGTGGCTACAAACATGCCCAGCAGCGTGCCGTCACCGCCCACACTTGGGCAGCTATTTGCCCTGCTCTCCTACCCAGCGTCAGGTCTGCTGCTGTTTACACATCAGACCCTATTTACGCAGCGTGGCCTTGTCGTCTATCAGCCGCATTTCCTACAACCTCAGACTCTGCACAGTGTGATTCAGCAGGGCCTTCTGATGAGCCAGCCAAGCCCTCATGCACCTGTAGCCCTGGTTTGACAGGAACAAAACGTGAGGATGCTGAAATACGTCACCATGTATCACCTCTGACAGCAATAAGAAAGCAGTTAAAGAGACATGCACACATGGATCAGTTGTGTTAGTGATGCTCCGATGCCCTCTTTTTGCATCGCTGCTTCAAGACTAACAAGCTGGCACGCAAGGGGTTACTGAGCAATAAGGGTTCATGGTCGAGCAGGTTTCTGAAATCAATCAGTTTCACAGACCGGACGGATCTCAATGAAAACAGGCCGTGGTGATGAGCGATGATGTTGCCATGACAACAGGCAGGCTGAGCGTGCAGCCTGGCTTTGGTATCTTCAGGCGTGCGGCAGGCGGCACCCAGACGGTTTGGGTTTTTAACCTCTTAAGTGGCAGAAAGCAAGCTGCAGTCTCAGATGGGATCATGGGAGGAAGGGGAGGGGATGCGTGGGTGAGTGGGTGAGGGTGAGGGTCAGGTGTGTGTGTGGGGGGGGGGGCTACGAAGTCAGGCATCAGCTAAAACCTCTGCCTCAGAGCACAGACATGGGAAATGAAGGTGGTGGGTGTTTTTTTTTTTTTCTCTTCTTTTTTGTTACCATCCCAATCCAGTAATGGCCAACTACAGAGACATGAGAGGGACAAAACAGATTAACACATAGAAGAACACACACACACACACACACACACACACACACACACACACACACACACACACACACACACACACATTTTCTTATTCTTTTCAGAAACACAAGCATAAACTTACAGGTAAAAATCAAACAGAAATTCACTCAGACGAGTGAACACACCAACAGCCACTGTTAAAACACACTGCATGCAGATTAAAGAGGCAGCATTGAGAGTGAGGAGAGAACAGGATGGCTACAACAATAGAAACAGCGTGGGGAGCCCAGAGAAACACGCCTGCTACCGCTGACTGCTGGCACATGAACACTCGTGGATGAGCTGGTTAAAGGGACAGATCAGACTTTTGTGTTTTCAGCTTACCTGAAGGAACAAACCTATGAAAGGCTTTCTGACAGCTGAGCTGAGACTGAGCTGTGGTCTGACGTCAGTTATATCAATGTTTAGGAAGCTGCTATATTGAGAGTTGTGATTTCATTAATGTAAACACATGAGACAGTGATGGAGAGGACTGGTGAATGGCCACACTGCTGTTGGTGCTGTTTGCTCTATTGCTTCTCAAAATGAAGGCCACATTTCCCATAAACATGTTACCTTGTAACTGACACTATACATGTTAAATTAAAGAGCAAGTTAGGAGTTGTGTTATTAGCTAGCATTAGAAACACCCTCTTAAATTTTTGTTTCGTTGTAAAGCAAACAAACATCTGCCAAAATCTGACAAGTAGAGTCTTTTTTGTCTTCAAAAGACAATCTAAGTCTTATTAAAAATTTGATGGATCCCCCTGGTGGCCTAGAGTATTTAAGGTGAAGGCCGTGAACTACAACACCAGTGGTTTGTCTGAGCTTAATTTTGTGACTCCCCATATCTCTCTACCCTCATTTCCTCTGATCTCTATAAACAAATCTGGCAGCTGATTTTTGTGTTGTGCTCTTGCCACAACAGAGAACATCTGTAAAAAACAGACAGGAAAATCTTATTTGAACAATTCCACTTAAAGAAAAACTGCAGTTTTCTCTGAAATAAGTTCATACTGACTAAAGAAACTGGCATTGACTATTCTATTCTGTATTTAATAGAGATGATGCTTTTGATGTAACATGTTTCAAATAATAAAACCAAATGGCACAGACAAAATTATTGAGACATTTAACATAATATTTGAGGCACATCCTTTTGAAGTAATCACTGCAACCAAGAGCTTTTGGTAGTTTTCAATGAGACTTACACACTCCTCAGCTCCAGTTCTCAGGTACGATGGGTGCCTTTTTCTAACTGTGAGTTTAAGTTCTTGTTTGACTGGATTAAGATCAGGACTCATAGCAGGCCACTTCTGAACATACATAATAGTTTCTTCTCATCCATACCTGCTGCTTTAAGATGTATGTTTTGGGTCATTATCACCCTGTGCCAGACATAGCAAAGCAGCCCCATAACATAACTGAACCTCCTCCATGTTTCACAGTGGAGATGATGACCTTTCCTCAGAAACTTTCATTTTTTTCTTCTGTGAGCTGATTTGACATTCACATTAATCATAAATCAATGATTTTTAATGGAATATCTACAAACAGTGACAATTTAAAGGAAAAATCTGAATAAATGAGTGGAGAAAAATGAACACAGATCCCTCCACACTCCGCACTGTATGGTACAATGACGCAGTTAACATCCCATCATGCTTTGTGGCATTTATAAAAATGCTGAGCAGGCATGGCTGACTGATTTTGCGACAAGAGGAAAAGATCTAAGTCACTTTGAAAGAGGGTTCATTGCTGGGGCACAAATGGCAGGAGCTTCAGTCACAAAGATGGTCAACTGGCTAAAGCAATATCTGCATTTAGATCGATGGAAAAAAGTCAGTAAACAGTCGCACATTGTGGGCAACAGTGACCAGTTGATGACCGATGACCTTGTGCATTAGTGCGATACGTAAGGAGAAACAGAGGACCAACTCCTCCTCAGGTGACTGAGAATGCCTGTGCAGGACATGATCAGACTGTTCACCAATATCAGTACATCAATGGTTATGTAGAGAGGGATGTTTCAAAGAGTTGCAGAGCATAAACCCCTCATTACATAAAAGAAGGCACAGTCTACAGAGATGTGGTAAAAAAAAGAGATATGGTCAGATGAGTCATCCCTCACCATTTTCTCCACAAATGGCGAGCGCTCCAAGGGAAGGGTACAGGCCTGAATGACTGATTGATTCTCCAAGTCTCTGGACTTGGAGAATCAATGCCAAGGAGCATTGAAGCTGTTCTGGTGGCACCAGGTGACCCAGCACCTGTCTAAGACACTTAATGTTGGTTTTTCCTTTAATTTGTCACCTGTCTGTAGGTGTTCAGGTACCATCACTCCAGATTGTGTTACCTAATGCAATTATCATGATAAAAGGTTAACGGATCATGAGAAAAACACTTGTACAGTTATGTTAGCACAGCTGTTGCGCTGATTAAAGAAACAGTAAATTTGAATTGTTGAGTTTCTGGAGCATCAGCCTTTGTAAGTTTGATTATAGCCTCAAAAGGGCTGAAAAAATTACTTTATAGTGAAGATTACCAGAATAATGTTTTAAGAAATTAATGCTATTCCACAGGAGAAACTGCCAGAAAACCGAACCATGAAACAGTGGAGAACCCACAATATGTCTGAAGAGAGTTAACCTTTTATCTGTAGAATAGATCTGGCCTGCCTCTCTCTTATTTTAGAGAAACACAAACCATATGATATCCCTAGCACCTGCCATAAGACTTGATATAATTTACAGCTTTTCTGCAAACGGTGATTGATTGTTGTACGATGAGCACCGTTTAGAGGACAGGCATGATTCATGCAGCCATCTTTTTATTTACTGCTACATGTTTAATGTCATCTCTGCAGTTAAAAAGCACTTTACAGATAATACTGTCAGCCCCGTGATGTCAGGGTCACTGGTGAACTGTGTAAGAGGACCAATTTCCAGTGGCACGGGTCGGCAAGCTAAAAATCACACCTTTCATTTCCATGGAGGATAATTCCACATTACCCTCTGCTAACGCCTTGTCAGGGGGCGGATTAGTGCCCTATGGGCCATCTTTTAGTCACATGCGCTCGCTTTCACACACTGCATCACTTCTCTTTGTTTCTCTCTCTCTCTCTCCCTCACACACACACACACACACACACACACACACACACACACACACACACACACACACACACACACACACACACACACACACTTGTACTTCTATCTTTGTGAGGACACTCATTGACATAATGCATTCCCTAGGCCCTTACCCTAACATTATAACCATCACAACTGAGTGCCTAACCCTAACCCTGACCCTAACCTTAACCTAAACCTAATTCTAACCATAACTCTAAAACCAAGTTTTAACTATCAAAATGTGATTTTAAGGCGTCTCAAAAAGTGAGGACCGGCCAAAATGTCCTCACTTTCCCAAAATGTCCTCACTCTGTTAGTAAAATACTTTTTTTGGTCCTTACTATGTAGCAAGTACAAGTACGCATGTGGGCGCGCGCACACGCATGCATGCACACACGCACACACACACACACACACACTCCATCAATTGGTTGTGTATTAAAATCAAACCCCAGCTGGCCTTTATTAAAAGAGGAAACATTTAGGCATCAAGGAGGAGGATCGTCACCATCAGGGGACATGGTTCACATGCAGATGACAGAGTTTTGAAGGCACTTACACAAACAGATGCTTCTGTGTGGTACTGATGGCGTGACTTCATTTCTGTGTATGCACACTGGCTGAGTGTTGGTGCAGGGAGACAGATATATGCGCTTTGTAAACACAGGCTTTCAGCTCCATAAACTCCTTCCTGCCAGGGAAGCATTTCTGAAACTGACTCAGTATTGATCTCTGTTACATCCCTGTTAGTTCCTCAGTCAGCAGCATTAACACCAAAACACATTTTCAATAAAATTACTAATGAAATTTGGTGAGAAAGCACATGTAAACGATAGATAAACTGAAATTTGTGGTCTACAGTATCAGTTTAAAGAAAATAGTGACGAGTCCTGACGGCTGGTTTTAAGGCTCAGTTTCTGAATACAGGTTGTGTGCATTTCCCTGTGGACTGAGGCTTTGATACTTTCACAGTATTAATGTAGAACCTAGACCTGATTTGTAATCAAAAAGACATGGATATCTCATTTTATAAAATATGGGACCTTTAAACATAACACTGGGCTAACAAATTTAGCTGTAGAAATTATGTTTATGGGTTTCAGAATTGCCAAGTTTCAGTTTTGCTAAATATCAGACTGTGTGAAGTATCTTCAATTATACCCATATCAGTATTCCTCTGACATAGACAAATCCCTGCCCTCTTCCTCACTGAAGGTTTGCTGAAGGATTGTGAGAGGAGAACAAGTTATACGGGACAAGGACAATGCCAATACCACACACACACACCCATACACACCTTCAGCGCAGTCCCTTCCTTTTAGTTAAAAATGTCAATGGGAGAAAGACTTGATTTGGCTGACAGCAGAAACAATTAAATATTCATTGAATAAACAGGCTAAGCTGATCACTGATGCCGTCACCAATTGCCCCTCTAATCACAAAAATTTGGGAACGATCGAACTCTAGGACGGAAGTTACCACCCAGTTTATAATGGTTTTTGTGGACCTAATTCTTTACATTTTAACATATGAATTTTGTAGCTTTTTTTAAAATGGGAAGATTGGTCACCTGTATACACATATATAACCCTCCAATTAAATATGTAATTGTCTTATCGCAAAAACTAACTGTGCGCTGGTGCGCATATTTTCAAAGTCAAAGTCAAAGTTATCATTCCAACTGAAATCATGACTCATACAGCAATCGCAATATCGGCCTAAATGATCACGATATGATTTTTTTTTTTTTTTGCACATCATGCAGCCCTACTGCACAATGAAGAAGGCAGAGCCATAACTTCTGCGCGTTTTCTCCTGTGCTCATATGCAACACTTCAAGCTAAATAAAAAGCAAATACCTGGTTGATTTGGGTGTTCAAACTTTTTTGTGCTTTGGTATTATTTAAACCACCAACACTGTTTCCTTTCCTCAAACCTCAACCTCATAAAAGTCCATGTAATCCTGTTCACACAAACACCCGTAGACAGTGAGGAGGAGGAGGAATGATGTAATCACAGCACAAATGACACCAATCTTGGTGCTGCTGCTCTTTTCAGCTCTTGGGGGTATGAAGAAAGGTCTACTATTTAATAGTAGAGACACAGAGTTTGGTTTGACAGTAAGTTTGTTTCTAAATCACGAGTGCTAAAAATATTTGGCTGGACTCTCCTACATTTAGAACTAATGGAGGACAAATGAAGAATAAAAGCATGACGGTAACTCCTTATTGTGCACAGCTGAATACAACACTATAGTAGGATAGATGTACAGCATGTTAACTGCATGAAATATTAAGAACTAAAGGGAAGACAAATTAAGAACTTACACTTTCTTCAATTAAACGGGACAATCTGACTGAAACAAAGAAGTCAAAGAGTCAAAGAATTTGCTTTAAATTGTTTTGGCACGTAAATCCCCCTAAAACAGTATTTAAACCATTAAATTATTGTTTAATTGTTCATTTCAAAGAGGATTTTAGAAGCCAGATCTTTTCTAAGTAGATGCTAAAGGGAACAACACAATGCTGTAACTTCAGCTACAGGTCATACCAATATACATAAAGACCAGATATCAGCCTCTGTAGAATACTTCTGGCCAACTAACAATAGCAGGATGCTTTCAGAGCATCATGACCAAACAACACAAAAGGGTTGTGTTGGTGTTAGTTGCTTTGGGTTCTATGCTATTTTGTAAAGTTGACTACCACAGTTGTAATTTCTCCTTCACCTTAATGCTTGTGAGCTTAACAGTATATTAGCACAATACTGGGACAAACTACAAGGTATTCCAACTGATATGTGTGCTTGTAGTTATTTAACACAAAAAGTCAATCAAGCCCAAACTTTTTTTGTCGCACCACCCAGTGTTTGTTTGCTGAAGTCCCCTGCACTGAATGATATTTCATGAGTTTTACATATTGTAAATAAAGCAGACTGCAGCATATCATCAACTCTGCTGAGAGGGTGATTGGCAGCAATCTACCATCTGTCCAGGACCTGTACTTCAGGACCCTGAGGCGTGCAAGACAGAATGTAGCTGACCCCTCCCACCAGAGACACAAACTCTTAGGAGTCACTCCCCTCTGGCAGGAGGCTGCGGTCCTTCAGGACAAAAACCTTGTGCCACAAGAACAATTTCTTCCCATCTGCCATTAGCTGTATCAACAAGGCTACAGACTCCCACTGTCACTGACTGACCCCCCCCCCCCTTTCTCCTATACTTACTAAAACATCCCTTGCATCTTTTTTGTAAATATTTTATTTTAATTGTTAAATTCTTCTATTTAGATTCGAGTGTCTGGTTCTCCCCTTTGTTTATACTTTCTTTCTTATTGTTTACTGTCCTGCACCAACCACCCAAAGAAATTCCTTGTATGTGTAAACCCACTTGACAATAAAACAGATTCTGTTTCTTAAAAAAAATTAAAAAAAATAAAAAAATAATCTGGGGAAATCCAAAATCAAATAACTATTCTTTTTCAAACTGTCAAATCTATAAATACACAAAGACATCACTACAAAATACCAAATACCATAAATGCGAGTCCAATGTCATTTCTAAAATGTGGTAAATTTAATCAAATATACTGAACAGCAACAAATAATTGCTGCACTACTACGTTCTCTCTGGCCACACCCCAATCAGTGATGTCAGAGAAGGAACTTTGCCCTTTACAGCAGGCGTAAAACAATAACTAACAACGTTAGCTTTGATAACTGTGTTGGCTTCAACAGCTGTGTGTTTGCATCAGCTGTCAGGATGACACGGTGCCTGTGACATTGTGAAGTCACTTGAGTAGCTGCTTTGCATTAATATCCATTTACACAACATGACATCATAGCCAGCAGTCATTCATTCCTGCAACATGTCAGCCTGCCGATGAGGGAATGATTGGCTGTCCATTACCCAGAATTCACCAGCAGCCTAAGGTAAGTTTAGCAGAGTCCCTGTCCCTTACAGGTAGTGGCGATCTAAAATGAAAAGTGATCGGCTTACTGATTCAGCAGCCGTTTACCTCAGACTGTGATTTTAACTATACCAACCACTTCTGGTGAACAGCTGAAGTGTTGATTTAAATTATCTGATGATGCTTTATGTATGGTGTTCTTTTCTAACCAACTTATCTAATGCTTTTGAACTGTACTCCACCCAGATAATACCTCATAATCCAGACTTGTCATCTGTCACACAATTTACCATTGTGCATGAGTGTAAAAAAACCTGATGATCCCAAATATGACAAAGATGCCACATGTGGCCTATACAGTGGATTCAGACCCTGTCACTTCTTTCCACATTGTGTTATGTTGCAGTCTAAAATCCTTTAAGTTCATTTTTCCCCTCATGAAAACAGGATTTTAGAAATAGGGCAAACTGAAATATCACACTGACATTAAGTATTCAGACCCTTTCATCAGTACTTAGTTGAAGCACCTTTGGCAGCCATTACAGCTCTGAGTCTTCTTGGGTATGACTCAACAAGCTGATCCTCTCAGGCTCTGTCAGCTTGGATGGGGACCGTCAGAGATATGAGACTGGGTTCAGATCAGGTTTCTGACTGGGCCACCAAGGACATTCAGAGTTGTCCCTAAAGCCACTCCTGCATCGTCTTGGCTGGGTGCTTTGGGTTATTGTCCTATTGGAAGATGAACCTTTGGCCCAGTCTGAGGCCCTGAGCTCTGGACCAGGTTTTCATTCAGGGTATCTCTTTACTTGGCCCCTTTCACTTTTCCCCCAGCCCTGACCAGTCCTCAGGACGAAGCCTCTCCTCAGTGACAAACTCTCTCCCATAAAGCCCAGATGAGTGGAGAGCTGCAGTGATGGTTGTCCTTCTGGAAGTGTCTCCATCTCCACAGTGTATCTCTGGAGGTCAGAGTGACCATCAGGTTCATGGTCACCTCTTACAAAAACCCTTCTCCCCTGACTGCTCAGTTTGTCAGGCAGCCAGCTCTATGAAGAGTCCTGGCTGTTCCAAACTGATGGAGGACACTGAGCTCCTGGGAACCTTCAATGCTGCAGAAGCAGTTTGTAGCGCAATCCTGTCTCTGAGCTCTGCAGGCAGCTCCTTCCTCCTCATGGTTTTACTTTGAGCTGTGAGACCTTATATAGACAGGTAGATGTCTTTCCATGTCACATCCCATCAGCTGAATTTACCACAGGTGGACTCCAATCAAGGTGAAGAAACATCTCAAAGATGATCAAGACAAATGGGAGGAAGCTGAGCTAAATTTTAAGTGTCATAGTGAAGGATCTGAATACTTATGTCAATGCGATATTTCAGTTTTTCCTTTTTGATAAATAAAAAAAAAAAAATCTGAAATTCTGTTTTCACTTTGTCATTGTGGAATATTGAGTGTAAACTGAGGGGAAACAGATTTAACTGATTACAGCACAAGGCTGCAACATAAAATGTGAAAAAATCTGAATACTCTCTGAATGCACTGTAAGTTTACCTCACTCGTACTTACAGCACGCTGTGCTCCACTAATGTTGGACTAGATAAAATCCCCATACATTCCTTTCGTGTTTAGCAGAAATTGAGCAATTAAGTTTTGACCTGAAAGATGCACTGAATAAGATCTAAAGGGATAACTAACACACTGTGACTGCTGAAATGACATTTCTAGAGCTGTGACCCAATAAACAAAGCCTGTGCGACTGGAAAACTAGAGTAAGACAGATATAGGATGCATGGTTAAAATAAATAATATAAGATTGCAACAAATGTAGACAAGAGCCTTTGTTTGGTACAAACCTACACACCTAAAATACAATACTGCTATGAATATCCATCCTGACAGTGTTAACACCTTGTTTGCTCATGACAAGTGGAAAATTCTGCTTATGTTAAAGTGAGATAGTTGCACCTTTTTCTCACATCAGACTCTTAGACAAGAAATTGAAATGAGTCAGAATAAGGCTGATTACTTAAACAGAGAAATAAAATGCATCAACTTCATTCAAACAAAATGATGTGTTGGAAAGCAGTGATCTCACACCACTGGAAGACATTTCACTTTTTAGAGGAAATTAAGGTTTTGAGACTTTACTGACTTATAAATCACTTTTTTAGTTTCTGGAAGAGTTGTGGCCAAGAACAAATGTGCGTTTCTGTGCAAAGACAGGAGGTGTGAAGTGGGGTTATTGTGTGTGCTTGGTGAGCCCCAGACGCAGCTGTGCGCCCTTACCCTCGCCGCCCTGGAGGAGTAGGGATCCTCGAATAGATTCCAGATCACCGGCTGCCACTTCCTCCACAGGCTGACATTACCGTCGGCAGCCACATCCTCAATGCCGAGCCTCTTCCCGATCTCGTCGTCCTCCTCCCCGTTGTCCACGTTGAGCTCGAACACGTCCAGAGCCTCCTCCGCGTCCCGGTGCTGCCGGTATGTCATCCAGCAGCAGGGCTCCACGTCCGTCTCATCGATTCCCCAGAAGGAGAGCTCCTCCTCGAACAGCGGTCCGCACACATCGGCCGGGCAGTGGAGCTTCCCGGTCCGGTAGTAGTTGAGCACATAGGCGAACACACCCGGGTGGCGGTCGAAGAAGTACTCGTTGGTTCGCGCGTTGTACTCGATGAAGCCGGGGACTTGTTGCAGCTGATCCAGCACGGAGTCGATGTCCGAGTCGGAGGCGAGCAGCGCCAGTCGCGTCCCCGGCAGGGTCTTCAGGGTGGTTTTGTAGGTTTCGTGCCTGGTGCCCCCGACGTTGAGGATTATCCTCTCGTTGTCGTCAAACTTGCCCATTGCTCTGTATCAGACATGACTTGATGGAAAGCGGGGGAAGTTGGCGAGTGCAGTCCGGAGGTAACGGCGAGCCCGACGCGCACACACCCACAGTCCTGATCAAAAAAGCTCCAGGATTTTGGCCGTAGTGGGCAGCATCTTCGATTTCACTCATCCGACGCTTTCGTGGATTTGTGGGGGGCAGAGGGGGATTTCCATCGTATGTTTTGGAAGATTTCTGGGAGGTGGGGGTCGTCGATCTGTATCCCTCAATCCGTTCAGACAGTCGGTGCTCTCGGAGTGTTGAATGATCTCAACCGGTGGCTCCAAATAGACTGCGCTGCTGCTGGCGTTGCGCGTCTCCGGCGTCCCTGCCCTCTCCAAGACGCACAGCCGCTCGTCAGCGTCGGGCTCGTTACTCAGAATATGTAACAACCGCGATTCCTTTAAAAAAAAAAGTAAAGTCATCCACTGCACGAATGCTGCTCTGTCTTTCTTTGCTTTAGAAAAACCAGAAGTTATCTTCAGGGAAATGAACTAGCGCTCATCTCCAGCGCTGCCGTCACGATAAAACAAACTAGAGGGGAAATTTCCATCCTGATAAAGTCCTCTCGCTTTAACCTGCTTTAGTGAACTACAACAACAATCACAGAAAGGGGGCTGAGGAAAGACAGGACTGAAAATAATCATTTCAATCTGAACAAATACGATTATTTAACAACGAACTCTAAAGTGTCTAGAAATTAAACTGATAGCAACAATAACAATTAGGCTACCATTTTCTCTTATTGCGAGTCAAGTCTTAGATCCTTCAATAGGTGAGGCAGCTTAATTGGATGAATTTATCATTATCTATGGGGTTTCCCGTGTGTTTTATAGGGGAGGGGTGTTTTTCCTCTCAGAATCACAGAATGAGTTTTGAGCTTTAACATCCTCTGTCCTCCTGCGCAGTAACGGGAATTATGTGTATAAGTGACTGAAACTGAGGCTTAATTACAGTGACTCATTTGGCAGAAGTTTCTATCCGAATTGCCACAAATGAGTTACAATAATTCTTATTACAAACAAGTCTGTGTGTGTGTAAGTACCAGTGATGTTAAGAGCTGCACAGAAAGTTGTAGTATAGGCAATACTCTTATAAGCAGTAGTAGTTCAGTCAGAGCTCCTGTAAGTAGAGGAGTAAAGGATACAGACGTTAGATCTGAGTTAGTTCAGTCATACCAGAAGCTTCGACCCAACAGGGGGAGGTCGGGGCAGTGGAGGGAGCAGCAGTAAGAAACACAACAGTTATCCTGACAATTTCAGTAGTGACAGTGAGAGAAGGGGCAGGCTATAAAGACCATGCTAAACACCTGGATGAACATGACTGAGTGATACAAGTCAACTGGTTGCCAAACAGCTGCTGAATGAGCCACTGGAGGTGAAACATGGATGAAGTAGTTGGTGCCAACACAACCTCAGTGCTCTATAAATACATATAAATGGTTTAAGGAATAATAGCACCAGGCATAGTAACAGTTACATCCCTTACACTCTCAGGCAGCTAAATAGAACCACTCATTGGCCCCACATCACCCTGTTGTTGCATTTCTCCACTGGCTTCCTGTAAAACTGAGAATACACTCCAAGATCCTGCTGATTACCCATTTACATACTTTGAAGTGACTTACTAGTGAAGGATAACACTACAGCTTCAGTCCAGTAGGAGACCTAGGTACTACATATAAGGCACTGCACAACCTCGTCCCCAGCTACATTTCTGATTCCCTCGTTCCTCATTCCACACCGACCACACCGTTCCTGAAATTTCTTGCTTTTATCATCCCTGATTACTGATTTTCTTATGGAATGAAGGCAGATAGTAGAAGTAGCAGTAGAAGTGGCAGTTATGAGAGCAGTAGTGGGTTAGAGGCACCCAGGCCTAATAAACCTGTCAAAGGAGCCAAAAATGAAGTGTGGGCCCCTTTTGACCCCCATTATGTATCCTGTTGCATTTAAAGACTCTGAAAACTTGTTTTCTCAATCAGCTCCTGACAACGATAAGGTCCTACATTAACACTTTATTATTTTTTTTTTAAATTATTTTTAAACAATGATCAATTTAGATTATTTCACATTTGAAAATTGTTGCTTCAATGTACTCCTATTGGTTGGAGGTGGACTGGACTCAGAATTCACATTACTTCTGACTATATATGATTTCACAACGTAAGCATAATATGAAACAAATTATTAATGAGCCTTACTACAAAACAAGCCCTCAAACTACCAGAAAGGTTCCTTACTATTTTACTCATATTGTACTTAAGTCATGCACATTCACAAATAAATTTTCGACTAAGTAATAACCACACTGTGAACTTGGGGTCTTTGGGGGCACAGGAGTAGTAACACAAATAACTATAGTTTTAATAGCAGTAATGGAGGACAATAGCAGAAATATACTAGTATACTAGTAGCACAGTAGGCCTATTACTTAAAGTAGCTAATAAGACTGTAGGGATTGCATCAGTAATACAGGAAAGCAGAAATACACACAGTACTTGTAGTATTACTAGTAAAGGTTGTAGAAGAAGTTGTGTAATATTAGTAGCTGTAGTGCAGGTAATGGAGGCAGCAGCATTAACAGTAATAGTAGCATGTGTAGAGGTAATTGTAAAGTCAGTAGTAGTGCTCAAAATAGTAGCAGAGACAGTTGTAGTAGAATTAGATGTTGAGGCCATAGTGTTAGTAGCAGCATTAGTGGAGTGTGTGTGTGTGTATATATATATATATGTGTGTGTGTGTTTAGTGTATAGTGTCAGTGGTAAAAGGATAATTATGGGTTAACACTGATGAGAAGTTGTTAAAGCCTTGATGGCGCAGACTATAACTATTTATGTACTATTTACTCTACTCCTTTAGAATAATGCTGTTCACATCATTTATTCATCAAGTGTTTGCATCAAGTGGTGTGCATAGGTGATACAAACAAGGTTCATTCCCAACAGTGCTGACCATGCTAAAAACATCTCTGAACTTCTGAAACCAAGAGCTGAGACGCAGCTGTCTACCAGAAGGCGTGTCATCTGACAGTCTCCCCTCTCCACAGCGTACGAGGAGGAAAGAGTGACATCTTTAGGGAGTCTAAGCACAGCTCAATCAGCGAGGAGACACGGCAGGCAGCTCGCTTATAATTACATGCATCATTATTCCCTGATGTAAGGCTGCTTTGTAAAACTGCAACCTCTGAGTAACCTAATTACTTATTTCCCTTCTTGATCAAATCTGCCAAGAAAATGAACAATAACCTACTGACTGACTTAAAAATGTATATCTCACACTGCCTGGTGCCCAGCGGGGGTTTGAAACCAAAAGTATTCATGGTTCTGTCTTAAGAAAGGACTTCAAAACACACACGCACACACCAGTAAATAGAGATGTTCCGATGCCATTTTTGCTTCCTGATATCTGAACTTTGTATTGGCCAATACCGAGTACTTATCCGATATCACAGCATTAAAAAAAAAAATTTAAATGAACAGCTGTATGACCCTGTATGGAGTAATATGACTGCTGTCATTGTTGTATTGTATGGCTCAGGTTAAACCCTTGTTAAAACATGAACAGATACCTGAATCCCATTGAATCTCTCTTTTATTATCTAATTTAAGTGTCAGTCAAAAAAACATAAAGCTAGGGATAAAGGTAGTCAAACAAAAAAAATAGCACTTCATTCACTATTGCCTCTGCTCCAAATTTAAGCCTTACATATTGTACACATTGACTTTTTACTGGTGGGACTTTTCAGAGTAAAATGTTGCCAAATTGCTGACGTTTTACCAGAAAGCAATTCCTCTTCTGCTCTACAACAGCAGAAGTGACTGCATATAAAAATGGACATATACTCCAGGTCTGAAAAGTGAAGCCAATGCTGAAGAGCCTTAACCTGCTCTCTATCTAATGACCATCAGGGAAAGAAGTCAGATTGTATTGAAGTGGAAAATGGCTCTACTACTTATTTGATTTATGACCTCAGTAAACATTTTCCTGATGAGTTCATGGTCTCAGTCTCTAGTTTCAAGTCTTCTTCAATACAACATGATGTTCATTTTTTAAATTATGGTCCATTTAGAGGAAAATAGACCATAAAGCAGGGTCTGCATTAGGGCGGGGCTACTGTGTGATTGACAGACTGATAATCAGGATAGAGGACAGAGCAGGTCAGATTGACCCCTCACACCACTGTAGCTCCACCTTCTCGTCCAAGATTTCAACATAATAAAATCAAACTCAAGGCTCCAAAATGGCAGTTCACATGCCAATGGGTGACGTCACGGTGGGCTGACACTTGGTGGCTGCACAGCACAACTTCCGGTGTAGGCTGCTGTTTTAGAGCGGGTTAGAAGATGTGTGAAACTATAAAGTTTGTTAAGAAATTACATGGTATCTGATTGGTGCATAGACTTGATTGATGCATTTTAGGCAGTATCAGGGTTTTACAATACTAGTATCAGTATCGGAACAATTCTATCAATAATTGTGAAGTTGATCCCAATGTTATCACATTTAAACTTGTCAAACATTTTCCTAATAAATAAGCAGAGTAAAGACACTAAATAGGTGGCCTTAAATGTGTAACACTAACACAGCAGCCAATATCTGCTCCTCATTAAAAGGAGTTCACATCATAGCCATAAACTACAAAAGACAAAGTAGGATTGTCACTGCACAAGATCTATGACCTTCTTTAACCTTTATCTTTGAGTCTGTCAATTAGATAAATCTCTTTTCTCTAAATCTGTGACTTAATTGTGTCAACTGCAGGCCTACCATAGTTTAAGAGACAGGGAGAGGTGGCACTCAGGAGATAAATTAGTATTGAATTGCAAGCTTTTATTTAAACAGTCAGGGATATCTGACAGACCACAAACATGAGCTCATGGAACATAGACAACAATTAGTTGAAATAGGGAGTTTAGTTAGTTTTCATTTTCAAATTAAAAATCCCAAGATTTTCAGTACATGACAGTTAAGTATGAAACAACAACTGTGGCCAGTGGTGGCCCAGGCTGGCAGGATTAAATCTCGGTGGGAAAAGTGACAAATCCTCATCCACACCACTGTGGTGCTCTAGATCAAGGCTCGAAACCATAAAATACTGAGTCAGTACTTTAACTTACGACACTACCATACATGTGAGTAATTATGTTCTAATTTTGACTTACTATTTCATATCATTTTGACTAGCATGAGATCTTTTATTTATTTTCATCAATTCCCCTGAATGAAAAGTTAAAGCCAACTCCTCATACTTTGAGTCATGCAAAAAGAGTAGAAGCATGATTGCCGTGCACCTGGTGGCATCTCCCTGAGGGAACTGCTGCAGATCCCCTGAGAAACTTAATTCTGTTTCTATCACATTTTCAATGAGCTCGACTTCATTGGAATTCTTACAGATCACCGGCAGAGGTTAACTTGGGTCATCCAGGACATGAGCTCTTTCAAAAACATCTACTCTGGTAACATTACTCATTTTCCACGACCTGCTGCTTCCCACTTTGATTTAAAACGAACCAGCTGGTGAATTCAGACGATTGGGATGCAAAGTCCCTTTAATGTTTTACTAATGAGGCTATTCATCACACAAGATGAAGTATTAGGGACTATAGTGGGTCAAGATGGTCCTTGCCTATAAACAGCTACCCTTGTACTGACCAATACAGGAAGAAAATAGCATCCAGAGTTCTCCTCCTTCTCCCTCCCTTTAATATCTTCACTAAAAATAGAGCAGGCAGATTGCTGATCTTTATCGGGAACAAGAGAGTAAAAAAAATAAAAAAATAAAAAAGTCTATTGGAAAGCCAAGGTCCTTGGCTAGTCCATTTTCCCCAAGTAGAGCCACAGTATCAGTCCCAGAGGGGGCTGAAGGCTAGACAGGCAGCCTTGTCTGGGTCTAATTCAGGTTCACAATAACATCAGAGATGCAGGAATGGGGTATGATACGATTATGTTCAGTGTTTTAAGTAGAGGATTTTGTGGAATAGAAAAGCCAGTTCCAGTGTCTCATTTCAAACTGTGTTAAATAGGAAAAATGATGCTCAATAAAATGAAAACATGATCTAGGCCACAGCAGTGGGCAGGATTCTTCATATTCATTACAAGAAGCTGGAAATGGGACAATAGACATTTTGGTCAACAAAATAAAGACAACAAATTAATGATTGTATATGATAGTCTGAGTTTCAGAGAATTGACTGGATGATTATTGATGCTACTGAAATGTATCCCTTGCACTGAGCTACAGAGCAGTGCCCTTGGAGGACGCAGGCAGGGAGATTTTTCAGTCTGAACTTTCTGCACCATCTTGCACAGACTGTCTGCTGGGTTTGTATCTGATGAAGCACAATACCTCTGCCTCCCTCCCAGAAGTCTGACAACACAATCCTGCTGACTTTGAAGACATCTCAGGAGCAAAAGGACAGATCTTTGTCTGAGGGCAAAAATAAAAGCTCTGCTATTTGAAACGTCCCTTCAAATAATAACAAAACCAAAATACTTACATGCTGAGATCCTGTTCTCAGTAAGAGAGAACCATGGCAGGCTCAGTGATCTCTCTTAACATTTTTCCAACAAATAAATCAAGAAAATAGCATGATCGCATCTAGTTATGACCTCCTTCCGTCACAAATCTCTGCATTTGTTTAAAGGGGTACTCCTATATTGCATTACTATGAAGTTAGAAAACTCGCATGAGCCAGAAGAAACAAAGAAAGGTCAAAATCAAAGCAGCAGAGGTTGAGATATCCTTACTTATTTCCTAGTATTGGGCAACCTCCAAAAAAACTCATTTCCTATGATGGGAATCTTTTCTTTACACTACCCCTGTCTGTTAATGTCCACATCTTTTGAACACCACTAGACTACGAAGATGACATTCACCCTGATCACATTGTCAGGTGTTAAATAATTGCATGAATTTAATTTAAATTTTTATACAACTACAGAAATTGAAAACCTACCCTTGTTTTGATTCCCTATTTCATATTCAATGCATTTGCTTCCGCAATAATCATTTGCAAAGTCTATTTTTTCAGTAGTTTGTGATCTGCACGTCCCGTGTCACCAGTTTAATGCTTCTGTGCAGCAGCAGAAGCAAAGTCGAGGTTTCTGATACAACTTCACCTACTTCCAGTGTGCATTGAAAAAGGAAAGTCTAAAGGGGTCAAAACTCAAGCAACACTTGCAGTATACACAAGAATTGTATTATTACTTGTGGCCTGAAGCTAAAACACGTTGGTCTAATAATAAAGCTGTAGCAGTAGGAAACGGTTGGTTGGCATTAGCAGTAACTTAATACACCTCTGATAGAGTTGCAGGAGAGTGAACAGTAAGGCTGATTTCAATTAGGTAAAATTACGCTGGATTACATCGTGAATGGTTTGCAGTGAATCAGTTGTGCGTAGGTAGGTAATCTGAATCACTAGGGAAAGGCAGACTCACTAACAATGAATGCTACTATATAGAGAGGTGATTACATAATGTAAACACACAGAATGGCTATTGCTTACCATAAACAGTATCAAAATATGTGTTTATAGATTACACTATTAACAATTTTCTTCCCTGCCTTTTGTATTGCCTTTCTTGGAGCACGGTGCCTTCACTGAAACTGTAGGTGGGAACGTTATATTATAAACTCCAAAAACTTTCATGAGATTATCTGTGTTTTTTCATATGTCTTAAAGGTCCCAAATTTGACACTTTTCCTGTGTTTTATTTTAAGTGCTGATATCCATCAGAAGATATATTTGTGGTTTTAAGAACCAAAAAGCATCTCAGTGTAGTTTTACATCTCCTCTCTCCGGCTTCTCTCTGGACCATCTTGTAACAACAGGTCAGTCAGCCAATCAGAAGAGAGGAGCTGAGCCTCTCTTCTGATTGGCTGACTGTTTTCTGAGTGATCTAATAAAAATATAGCAGATTTCAAAGAAACCAAATCCTGCAAGGTTGGATGGTAGGGGGCGTGGCTGAGGGCAGTGACTGTTTTGTTGTGACATCACAAAGTTCCAGAAGTCCTGACGGCTGGTTTTAAGGCTCAGTTTCTGAATACAGGCTGTGTGCATTTCTCTGTGGACTGAGGCTTTGATACTTTCACAGTATTAATATAGAACCTAAGTCTGATCTATAATCAAAAAACACATAGCAAGTAGCACAAAGCAAGTCATACAACATCTCTTCATTGTTATTTGCTCAGGTGAAGATAGCAGCCCATCACAGTTAGAGCAGTTAGAGCAGCAAATAATTACCATTACTATCTCATCAGACTGATCAAAAAGCATATGAGTTGTGTCAATAAACACACATTAAGCTCAGCTAAGCGTGCTTTAAACATTGAGTCCTTACACATAAAAACATTTTATATTCACCCTTGAGGATGTTTTTGGTGAGATTAGAAGTCCAGTGTAGCCCTGAAGGGAATGGTGGGAGGAATTAGTTTTTTTTTTTGTTTGTTTGTTTTTTTGCAGCCCATGCCAGCTCCACTACCAACACTTTCAACTCCATTCACAACCATGCAGTAAAATAAAAAACAAATTATCCAGCTAACCACAGGCCCATGGATGGAATTAGGCAGAAATCCCAGTGGAAGAAAATTGAGCTGATTAAATGTTGAGAGAGCCAAGCTAATTTGTGATGAATCCCAGATCTTTTTCCTACGCTGTATGAGAGGAAGTCATTTATAAAGTCTGTATGTCCAATTATAAGTTTTGATTAGAAGAGGGTGGTTTATTTCACCAGGAGACATTTTCAAAATACTTAAGGTTTGTTGGAATTAATGAGGAAGGGAGCGTGTATTACGCTTTGATCTTCATTACTCATTGATATTCAGTGCTCAGTAATGTTCTGTGTTTGACTACCTTTAAATAGGTCTATTTTTAATCCATTTTGCACATGAAATAAATGATGTTTGAATATTTTTTATGTTGACATATGCTACAGAAATAATTAGCCATACCCAAACCAGCAAACAGATGCCCAGAGATTTGATCTTACTGCCTTTGTTGTAACTGTGTTCCTGTGGTGCCATCTGCAGGTAACGGGGGGGAGCGTCGACACCGCCTGTAGCTTGAATCCACCTCAGGAACCACATGCTGAGTCTGTGGATGCAAACAAGAGGACTGAGCTTCCAGATGGAGTGTGATACTGAGCCGATGATGACTGAATTATCCAAGTCTTAATAATTGACCCATTTATTAACATTTATAAAATCCTCTGATGCTGGCCTATGTGGATGGTCCTTCCTATCACAGCTCGAGAACGCAGCTTGACAAATGTACAATTGTATTTAAAGACCCAAAATGTTGATGTTTGACCCCGACAGGTGTTTTCACGTATTTTGCCTAATTAGACCTTTTCTCAAGGCCCATGCTTAATTGGCATGTCCATCTCTCCTAGGTGTTCCTGTAAACGTCAACCTTTTTTCACAGCAGACATTAGGACTGGTCATAAAGCATAGGTGCCATGTTAATGATCCTTTAAATGTCCATGTAAGCTATTCCCTGAGACTGAGGCAGCTAAATGGAATTCAGTCATCATTAGCTAATGTTATTCACACATGTGCTTTTTCCACTGTACTCAAAGGCTTGAAGTCAAGTGGCAGCCATGATAAGTGCTGGCCTACTCCTCTAAATGATAAGGAAAGGAGTGCTTCAGTGCTTCCTTTCTTATCCCTTTCTTATCCCCTTTAGCAAGTTAGTTTCCCTTTCATAATTACTGAACCTTCCTTTATGAGGGGAAAGGGAATGCCATCCCACAACTCCTCACTGCAGCAATATTTAAGTCGTTTTTCCACTGCAGATCCTCATGGAAGTAGAAACAACAGCACGTTTTATAGTTGTGGCAATCCAAAACATTGCCTTTGCTTCAAATCCATAAATATAGATTTCTCTTTCAAATCCAGTTAGGAGTCATCCCAAAGGACAAGCCTATTAAATTATAGTTTACAATATCACAATTACAACAATATTCCATGTACATACATTTTAAATTTCAATGACCCAACTCTTTCTATTTGTGGTATTTCTCTCATGTCCTGAAGGAGTACTTATCGTCATTAAATCTACTAGTTTTTTAGAAAAAAGAAAAAAAAAGGAAAAGGAAAAGAGGAAAGGAGACTTTCTTGACTTTTCTACTGCAGCCCAGCACTTCACTGTGAGTCGCTTCACCTGCCTCTCAGCTCCATGGCGCATTAGTATCTTTCAGTTGATTGGCGTGAAGGCTTCGCACTTCACTAGTGTTTGTTTGTTTGTTTGTTTGTTTGTTTGTGTGTTTCTCCCCCTGATCGCGCCCTTTTGGTCGCAGCAGGTGTTTGTCATACACAAATAAGCTTTAAACCGACTGTATCAAACGAACAAAGTTAAAAACAAGCTAGCTAGCCAGCGCATTAAAATATTTACTACCTCAGAATTGGCGAAGAGGTAAACGGAGCTAGATGTTGATATAATATTGAACTTCCGTCCATCAGGTCGCTGGAAGCATGACTCTACATCTATGCTAATGTTGCTCTGTCCGCTGGACGTGTGTGCAGGTTAACTGCTCGCTAACACTTTAGCTATAGAAACTTACAAGGACTGCAGGCGCCGCTAACGCCTACTTTTATGATGAGTTTAGGGACCTCACACGATTTCCACCAAAGCTCTGCTTAATGCCAGCGATTAGAAAGATTCATTCGGGGTTTAAGTGCCTTGAATGACAGAGTTGAGTTCATGAGTATGTAGCTCTGTGTTATTGGGCGCCAACTTGGATATTATCTCTGAAAAGTTCCCCAATTACACAACTACAACTTGGACACCGCCATGTTGGAAATGACTAATTCTGAAAACTCCTTAATGTTCAGAACGCAGCATTAACGTACGTTTAAGCAGGCGATCAGAGTAAGAGAGAACACCTGTGTGGGCTTCCTCAACCTCCAAAGAGGTTTGCATCGCATCCATCCTCCAACATGTGTATGAAAATTATTCAATTACTTTCCCCAACTACTCACAATCTACCAGGAAACTATATATACATCTATCGTGGTTAAAGCTTAATAACCACTCTGCTTTTAAATGTCATACAAACCAACAGCATCTTCTTTTTTTTTTTGGTTTTATTTCCTACTAAGGCAAGCTGAGGTTTTTCCACCCAGCTCTGACAAAACACACAACAATGAACACAGAAAGGTAACTCTGCTTAAAGGGAAAGAAAACATTTCTAAAACAACTTAAGGCAAAGATTTGCAATAATTTCAATGTGTAAAACTTAAATATCAGAAATGAAGACAGTGAAATATGAGGCAGAGGAAAACATCCCATGCACAAGACCAAATATTTCATTCCTAATAAGGCAATGATTTGTGGGCTGCACATGATAAGACTGGGTCATATATCATTACAAAATAAAGTCTACATTACAGGGACTTTTCATTTTGGCAAAAAATGATAACTACTATTATTTTATTGTGTTTTTTAGCACGCTGTACTACATCAGCATTTGAGCTACTATCGTATACTGCAAAGTTAAATGAAATGACAATATTATCCTGAATTGTGCTCATCATTTTCTCAGCTGTAACACACAGGCACATATGATGTACAGAGATTAATTGGTGCCATTGTAGCCATAATAACAGTCATGAATGCTCATTATTAACTGACATTAGCACACATTACAAGGACCTAAATTTGTTAATTATATTTAGAAATTTAGACACGCAAACTTAAAGCCTCAACACAGTGACCTCCTGCAACATATTTAAATCACAATTTTAAAAGAAAGATTTAAATATAAGGCAAAAGTGACAACTGATTCATTTCTATGGTAATGGTATCCAATAAATATCTAACATACAAACAAACACATCCAAAAGAAATCTTATTAACGAAAGTAATGTAACATTGAAGCTGTAGAAATGCTGAATGTGAATTTATGTTTCAGGCTCATCAGATGATTGTCATTCTCCGTGTGTATGAATAAATGAAAACATCATGCAGTCACATTGTGCAGGCAAAACAGTCATAGGAAATAAAACATGCACAAATATGATTTGACGCATTGACAACATGCCACAAGCCCAAGATTACACTTCTAACATGTACGTTATAATATTCTGCAGTCTGAGTAGGCTCATCACATCCAGCATTAATGTCAATCCCTTTATGATAAAAAAAGAAAACACTTTATATATTCAAAAAAGGGAAATGAACATTTTTATGGTAAAACTTTGATGCTATTTGCAGTTTGACTTATGACTGACACTGGATGCATTGTTGTTATTCCCATAGATACCTTAGGGTGAGAGCGCAGGATGGATGCAACAATGGCAGCATGTTTCCTGCAGACTAACAGACAGAGAAGCTGAGTTTTTAAAAACATCCAAGCTCATGTGGCATTTATCTTGGTGAAATAATGATGTCAACAGACCGTTCTCACAGCAGACACTTCCACTGGTTATAGCAGGAAAAGCAGAAGTTAAACAAACACTAGCGATGTTTTGTTTCAGTAAGACATGTCAGTGAGCCAGCACGCACAGCAGCATCTGGACCTGACGGAATGGAGCCATGTTAGCAGACTCCATTGACCACCACACATTTCAGCATGGATGATACATGCTCTACATGATTGCCGTTTTCTAACCGGTGCAAACCTAAACTGACAGTGACAGTGCGAAGTGTGAATGTGTAACCGAAACTGTACATAAAGCAATTTCATTCCAAAATCAGGCAAGTTTAAAAAGGTGAGAGCTAGTGTTATAAAATGACTGACAACAGTATAGTACAGGACATCAGGGCTCTATGTTCCTGTCAGCACAAAGACTGAATACCTTGTGGTTTGTCTCATGTGTTAGTGTTGTACCCAGTGCAGGAGTGAGAGGAGCAGCAAGACGGGAGGGAGGAGACCCATGCAGATGAGGGTAAAAAAGCTCTTTTCTGAGATCAAGGACCTGGGGGCAGATGTTTGGACAAAAGCAGTTTCCCTCACCTAAACTGGTTATTTCTGATAATCAGAATGTGTGGTGAGAATGTGTGCACATCACACATGCACCTTTTTTTTTTTTTTTTTTTTTAAGAGTGATCTTTTAGAGCAGGGGTTTTCAAAGTCTCTGTGGGGAGCTGAGACTGACAGCGCCCACAAACACACCACAAATAGGAAGTGTGTTGCAGTATGTTGCACTGGTGTCAGTTTTTAGCCTGTATTTGTTGAGGTTTTGGCAAAGTAGCACCATTGAATAGATGCCAAATTAGCCATTTCTGTTTTGTGAACCCATGGTGTGCAGACAACTATGACTGGATAAATGTGATACTGAAGAAAAGATTTGAAGTTTACTAGTGATGGATGATGTAATTACTTGGGATGGACATTGAAAATACTGATCTTCTTGTGAAGTGTAACTCCCACTATGTTTGAAAATGTGTATCATGTCTGTGTGTTCAGTAATATCTCAGAGCAGGAGTGTGATTTCTGATGCAACTATAGTCTTTAATCACCTCCATTAGCTGTAACAGCCACTGCTGCAGCTCAGACTACTGTGTTGATAACAGATCCAATCAGGAGTCATGTTACAATAACCAACTTCCTGTTGTTTTCAGAATGCACCAGCCCCTTTCATCTGGCCCTACACCCTAGCTTTAGCTACTCTCACTCCGTTTGCATGTTCGTGTGGAGGGTCCGCTCCAAACCAAATGACCCTTAAGATGGAGTGGGTGATAAAGCCTCCAACACCAAGTCTGCATCGATGCAGGCTTACAAGCCAGACTCCCTGAGAGGCGCAGGATGGAGGAAATGTCACATTTGACTTGATCATTTGAAGAACTATGACAAAATAAGGATCTAATCAGATTAAGATTCTGATTAAATTAGGATGGCAAATGAAAAAAAATATTCAACAAAAAAGAAATGTGGCTAAAGAAGCATGAGACTGAGTTTTTAAATTATTCAATTAATAATTTTCCTTTCACAAGCTCACTGTGCCGTGAATGTAATGAAGTTGTGTCACTGCACATTAACCAGCATCTTTGTCAGTGTTCTCTTTCAGATTATCTTTTAGATCAATAGTGATTTATGAGTATATCCTATATTTTGGGTAACAATGAATTTCCTGCTTCCATCAGAGAACGGTACTGGTGTATCTGTACCCTCTGCCTTAATAAAGAGTTGCTCCACAGACACAAGTGGGACTCTGCACAGTGTAGGGACCAGATTGGAATTGGACCAGTACCCTTGTGTGTATCCCTGTCTCCTCCACCTGCTCACCCCTGTGGACCCAGGCCACAGTTAGAAAACCTGAGTTTTGTGATGCCTCTGCAGCAGGAAGGTCATTGACGCAGTGTGTGCTGAGCCAGACTAGATTAGTGACATTAATGGGACTTTTACTCATCATCCATCACTGCTACAAATCAAGTTACTACGTGGGCTGCACCACATTATCCTGTATGTCAGTACAAATGAAAATTCAACTTTGATTACAACAACAAAAAGAGGTGATGACGAGTCACCAAATCCATTTCAACAAATCCTTGAGCTCACAGCACCCTGTACCTATATGACCTTGTGTGCATGATCTACAGTTTGTGCTGGTCTTTGTGGCTGAAACAGGAAAATACAGCCCTGTGTGTTTAATTAGACACCTTTCCTTATGAAGTTATTGTTGGTTATTAAAGCGTTAGGGTGTGTGTCCATATAGTGTTTTCTTTTTGAGTGCAAGCTTCTTTTTTCAGTTGTTACCAATGAGGAGAGCGTATGCTGCTGTTCGCTGCTCTCTGCCTTCTTCGTGCAGTCGTTTGTAGCCGCTGGTGTCACTGTAGCTCCTTTTCAGGCAACCAATCAGAAAGGGGTCGGACTTGTCACCCTGGCAACCCAAAAAATGGAGGAGAAGCTTGTTCTGACCGTGTGTGTCCATCCAGAGCTGTATAACATCAGACAGAAAAGACCTGGACTGGACTCCATCTAACAGCAGCTCTTGGACAAGGTGATGACATTCACCACGTTGTCTCCAACGGGTCGTGTCACACGCCCACATCCTCCACTGAGCGGCGTCCAGCTCATCCATGCACAGTATGAGCGCAAGCATCCTCCGGTTGGTGCTCATGGTGAAAAACCAACGTCAAAAAGCAAAGTGGAGATACTAGTTTATCATCTAACAGTGGTGGTGCTATGTTGTCAAGATATTGTTGTCATAGAAACAAAACCCTGGCACAGCATGTCTGTGATGAGGTGCTCCCCAGCTCGCTGCCAGCACTACTCTGCCTGAGGAAAACACTATATGGACACAACCTTATAAGTCGACAGCCTTTTGGAGGGAAAACCTTTCAGATAATAAATATTGATAATGACCTATCACTTCTCTATACAGTGCAGAAGTGCTGCAGTGAGGTCATTCAGGCCTGGTGCGTCGCCTGAGGCCGGATGCAGGCAACACCTCCTCAGTGTTCAGCTCATGAGAGTCCTCTAGTGAAGGCATGAGCTCACTGTCCTCCAACTGTTCCTCCTCCTCCTCCTCCCCTTCTTCCAATGCATCATCTTTCTCCACTTCCCCGTCAGATTCCTCTGGTATGAGCTCCTTCATCTCTTCACCTTCCGTCGCAGCCTCGTCTTTAGCTTCTGAAGGCCTCTGATAGACCTGATCAGAGGCCTCTGCTGCTCCACGGCTCTGCTCGTCCACTGGAGAAGCTTCAGCTGTCGAGGAGTCGCTGGCCCCGAGGGACTCGATGAGGTGGTCCAGATTACGCTCACAGGACGGCTCTGAAAGAGTCAAAACAAGTGACGTTAAGTAAATGATATATTCTGATAAAACTGTGTCATTCTCTACTGAAACCAGTATTTAGGTGCAGTAATGTCCCAGTGAGGCCAGCTGCTAAAAAACGTTACCTGTAGTCTAATAGCTCACACAGTGAAGTCGGTTTAATGCTCATTTCCACTTCACTAGTTTTCATTCACTTACTATTCAAGCTCTATTTGGTTACCATCAATAAAACTTCCTATAGATGTTTCAAAGTTAAAGGCTACTAGGAATGGGAGAAATTGTATCCCTTTTAACTTGAAAAGCTGTACAGGAAGTGTTGCGTTCATTCATCACTATTTTAACTAGAATCCTCCACCAACCAGCCAAGTTGCAGGATATATGGTCAGAATCTCTCCTTCCTGTGTTAGTTTTGAGTAATGGCCAGAGGTATTTTTGCAGAACATTATGACGTCACAATGAAGTTGTTACAAAATGCCATAACTTCATTTTATCCTGATACACATTTGAGTTATTGTGAGTTATGGCCAAAAACGTGTTTGGGAGGTCACAGTGACTTTGACCTTTGACCACCAAAATCTAATTACTGCTAATCCTTGAGTCCAAATTAATGCTTGTGCCAGATTTGAAGAAATTCCCTCAAGGCGTTACTGAGATATCTCATTCACGAGAGTGAGATGGATGAACGTACAACTTGAAAACAGAACGCCTCTGACCGTGGCTGTCGCCAGTGCTGAGCCATAAAAACAGCAAAATGGAAGCAACAGGAAGACATCACACAGTAAACAGTATTTCTGTTAGAAAGTAAAGAAACACACCCCAGTGGTGGGTTTGACATGACTCTGATGGTATTAATACAGTGGAACACTGTGTGCACAAAGTTTGCAGTACACAGTATGCAAATGTGTCTATGCTTTGTGAGAGAGGTCTGGTTTCCTCCCTCTGCACACGCAGCTCAGAGTCGTCCTGCTGTTTTCTCTGCATCAACCGACATGTTTTAATACACAACCTCAGGCTACCAAACCACAGGCTTCATGCAAAACACGTCAGTCCAGCTGCACTGGAGACCAGTCAAACGTCACAGACTCACTTCTTTCTTCTTTCACACCTTTGCTGCAGGTTGTTTTCTGATCTGTTTGCAAATTTGACTTCAACCACGTTCATGAGTGTAAACATGGATGCAAAACACTTGAGATGTGAATCATTGTGGCAGCTCCAGTTGAATTTCAAATCGCAGCTTAACATAACAAGACACGCAACAGCGGAGACATGCTGGGCACTTTGCAAACTGTGAGTGCAGCATTATCAATATCTTGTTATACAGCCTGCAGCCAAGTTAGCATCATTCATGTGCCTGATCTCTGTCAGTGTGCACAGTGATCCTAAACTGGATTAGTCTGCAGTGTGAACACAGTGAGACATCTGATCAGCCCACCGTTGATGTTCAGGGGTGGACAGTCCATCCCTCTCTTCTTCATCAGGTAGCGGATGGTTTGTAGTTGAGACATAATCTCATTTTTCTGGTCCTGAGCCACAGACTTCACACTGCAGAGAGATGACAGGTGAAAACTCATCTCAGATCCTTTAACTGGGGGAGAAATATATTTTATCACAGGAATCAGTTACGTATCCCATTATCAACAACCAGGTGAAGGAGGGAAAATATAAAAATAAAATCTTTTCTACAGAAATCATTTTCAGAAAACAAATAATTTTTTCAGATTTCTGTTATAAACAGTTGAAAACAGTGATATTAGTGAAATCTAAATAATAACAAGTCACATATGTGGGTATTCAGGAAGTAACAGTGACATTCAGAATTTCAGTTGTAAAAATGTCAAACTGTGAAAATATCTGGTGTCATTTTCATTCTACCAAAACAGAAGAACCTTTACTTTAAATGTATTTATTTAAAACCAGCCTACTCCAGGGTAATATGCTGCCATATCATTCCACTAATATCCCACTGAGAAATAATGGTAATGTGTGATCGGGTGGAGGTCTCAAAATCGGGGGAAATCATTTGTTCAGGTGTGTGGCAGGTGGATTATTGAGTCATACACAGGTTCAGATGACATAAGGGCTGACAGCTTATTTTGTGTATTATGAAAAAGCATATTTCCTCAAAATGTTGAACTATTCCTTTAAACTTAATGCGCTTCTTTCACCAACTTCTCATGAAATCCAAATGAATTTTTAGAGAACTGGAAACGATCCATTTTTTTCCCACCTCACTCCCCCCAGTTCCAGTGAATTTACAGTGTTTATATGACAGTGAGGATTATGTTTCAGGGCCACAAATATGTACACAGGGTGCGGTGTGCACACCTGGAGACTGTGACAGCTGACACTCACCAGTTAGTGAGCGGGTCCAGCTGCGTGAGGATGGAGTTGAGCATCCTCTCTGTCTGCGCCAGCCTTTGTTCCAGCTCGTTCAACTGGTTTTCTGCAAAAAAACAAACAAGAAGGATGAAAGCTTCTTAATTAAAATTTTAATTTCTGGTGGTAACCAAATGTGTGTGACCAAAAAGAAAAACACAGGTATGCAAACAGAAACCCCACTGCATTAAACACACACCTGCCTCCACTGATTTTTTGGCCCCTTTTGCAAATTTGTCCCTTTGTGCCTGGTCATCTGCAGACTTGACCTGTGAGTTCAAAACAATGTAGTGATACACATTTTACATTTACTAGTACTACTTTATTTAATATTTGACATTTTATATTTGAACTTTGTCATGTCTCTGCTGTTTGTGAGGTCACACTGGAGTGAGACCTTCATTTCTTTATCTCACCTTCAAAAACTTGTAGGCTGCGAACACTCCGACTCCGATGGCGTAGAGCGGCATCAGTGTGAACACGTAGCCCTTGTTGCTGTTGGATTTGTACTTGTCACTCTTCAGCTCCTGCTCCATCAGCTTCTTCATCTGTTGCATGTTCTCAGGGGTCTGAGGGGAGCCCGGGGCGTTCATGGGCTGGCCCCTGACTGCTCCCGGGCCTGGACCTGTTGCCACAAAAACAAACAGTCTCATTGATTATTCAGCCTGAGTGTGGGTGTCTATGGAAAGTCAGACTTAGCTTCTGTAACTTGAACTACAATTTATCTGCCAGTGTTCAAATGGCTCTTTTTTAGTGTGACAGTGAACATGGTGTGTCCCATCATACTGGTTTCACACATCATCTTTTCAACAGTTTAGCTGTCTACAACATTCAGCCCTCCCTGTCATTCTCATGTCTTGTCACTCCACTGACCGCAGTCTGTGCAGCTGGTGACATTTAGCTGGCGACACTCAGGGGCTTGTGGGAAATGGTATTTGTTACAGAGAACTATATAATAGAAATTAACAATATGGTGGCAGACTGTGATTCTTCATCTTTAAGGGAGCCACTCACTTCTGCTTGTGGAGTGATTGCACTGTACATCAGTAGCTGTACCACCCAGCATGTTTCCTCTTCCAATTTCACATTATGTCTTATTCTGCACACTATTATTCAAATGTAAAGTTATTTTAAAATGTCATTATTTCTGTCATACCATCAAGTTCCTGGCCTCTCCTCTTCTGTCAAATGTATAGGCCTGATTGGAAATGTTGCTATTTAAGAGCCACTAAAAACAGAACTATTGTATAAACGCTATAAACGCTATTAGATCAGATTTTCAGAGTTTCAGACTGGGGGAAATTTAGGTGAACGCCCCACAAAGTCATAACAGCAACTCAGAAAGGCGGTCTAAGTTTTGGTACAAGACTGGCCGAGCTGTTGACGTCAGATACACAGAAACACAGCAGACGAAAGTAAATGTTTGGTTGATGGTAAGAAATATTTGATTAATGCTGCAAATGTACATATTGCATATCAATTTTTCGAACATTTCATTTGTAATATGGTGTTAGGTTGTGACTGTTAGCTGCTGTCCACACTGAGTGGCCTAATGTGGGTACAAAAGTTATTCATTAGCAGGAAACAGCTATTAACATGTTGTTTTAACACTCCAAGCAATGAAATACTGAACATCATCTTTGTAGCGTCCCTGTCTGACTTAAAGCCCATGAACACATCCAAGTCGGAGGAATGATTTCCAAACTTGGGAAATGGGATCGATTTGAGGAGCACATGAATGCAGCATTGCTTCTTCACTTCTACAGGGCAGCTGGTACGCCCACTTTCATGCCAACAGGTCACTAATGGTTTGACATTAGGCAACAGATGCTCCACAGCTGTTAGAGCGCACCTGGCAAGGGAGACCAAACCAGATTAGATGTTCCTTTACTCTGAGTGTGGCTCCCTCTTTGCTGCTTCCTGCTGTGAGACTGAAAAGTACAAATCATCTCAAAGGAAAACACAGAAACACAGGAGACAGGTGTGACTGTCTGTGGATCCTGACGCTGCATCTCTTAAACTGTGCAATGCAGCCTGTGTTTTTACAGTGGATTGTACCTTTAATAGACTTTACAGGACTCCAAAGGTGCAGAGCATCTGTGCCCCATCACACACTGAAGTCCTTCAGCCGTGACCATATCCCTCTGCATACAGTCTTCTGTCAAGACTTTTATTTTGGGAGAACTTATTGGTGCACTCGACGGCTAATGCAGACTGAAGAGACGAGGGGGCTCGAAGCAAAGCGGCACACATGCGGAGGCAGACAGGAGCCCCACTGCAGCCAGCAGACCTCCTACCTTTCCTGGTGTAGCGAGGGTCAAACCGAGTGTCCTTCGTCCCGGTTCCGCCGCCGACGCCAAACAACCTCGGCAGGACGACAAACGTGAAGAGCACGGCCGTGAAAGCCAGGGCGACTTGTTGTGATGTGGACAGAACCATCCTACCGCGGAAGCCACGAACGGCACGACACACCGGCCAGAAAGCGGCCCAGGCGAGCCGCTGAAAGACGAGGCTGAAGAGGCGGGAAACCAGGAGGAGGCGCCGGGCTGTTGGAGTTATTTACAACGAACAACAGCGGGACTTCCGCGGTGTGACAGCAGGCTGCTCGGCCCAGGACAGCTGCGCTCCACCCCGCCGCCACCAAGAGCAGCACTTCCGGGACAGGCGTTTCAGAATAAAAGCCTTCACTGAAAAATTAAACTTGCCTGTGACAGTGCTAATAATTAATAACCTATTCTATATTTATTGTGTTTTATACATTTCATAATTGTAAACAGTAACAATCAGTGCTAAGGTATTTTGAAATAACAATAATAAACAAATGAATAAATAAATAAATAAACAGCAACAATGGAGGAAAGCATGGGGGGGGGGGTCGTATAAACAGTAAAAAGTATCTCTTGAGTCACTGGTTCACAGAGTGGGGTCCGGGGACCCCCTGGGGTTCTTGAGGAGGATGACAGGATGACTATTTTGGTCATGGGTTTCAAACACATTCTATATTAAAACATTTAAAAGCAAAAATCTAATAAGATGGGTGACCGAAAAAAGTGACCAGTACATTCATGTAAAGTAATTAAAAGTAAAAGTTCTGCAATCCTACTTATGTAAATGCACATGAGTATTATCAGGAAATTGTATTGACAGTATCAAAAGTAAAAGCACTTGTTCTATAGAAAAATGGCTCCTGACAGGACATTATACTGATGCATCACGGTATAAGCAGCATTTTGTTGCTGTAGTGCTGTAGCGTGCCTGCAGTTGCTGGAATAAGTTGGACCCTCTAGGGTTTTCCGGGAGTAGTGGGCTCTGTTAATGTCCACTAATGCTTGAAGCTGTGGTTCAGTGGTTTTGATCACACCCCTCTGTCAATACTGGTGCATTATGAGAACCATATTATACTTGAAATATTTTAGTATATTTGTGGTCACAAAGTAAATGTTTAACTTTGTTAAAATCATGAAGGTTTCAATTTCACATAGCAACAGCTATAATGGCAGTTTTGTGTTAGAATATGGACAGAAAACCCCAGGAGCGTGCCTCATTTTTTTCAGGAGTTGCCATTGTAATGGGGTGAGCTGGAGGTTGTGTATGGGTGCCCTTCAAGTGGAAAAAAATGACATTTAGGGTGCCCTTAAGTCTAACACACTGAAGTGCAGGATTGGGTGGTCTTTTAATGAACACAAAACATGGTGAACAGTCGTATAAGGTGAACTGTATGAGAGAAAAACACTGTGAGATGCCCTTCCAGCACAGAACTCGCTTATTTGCTCTGCCACACCCTCTTCAGATTGTTCTATTGTCTCAACTGCATCAATGGAGAGATCGTCCTCCGAACTGGAGCTGATCAGACCCAGCTTAGAAACAAAGAGAGAGACGTCACTGCTGACTATGACAAGGTTATTAACTTTTATGAACTCCTGAACAAAAGAAGGGCTCTCTTTTGGTTTCACCAGTCCAATCAAAACAACTAATTCAGCTTTTCTTTTTATTCCGGATCACAATATGAAATGTTGGTAATGTGGCCTTTTGATAACTGGTGATTTCTCCATGTGACTGCAAAAGTGATGCTAAAAGTAACGCGAGGATGCTTTAAAATAATGCCATGAATATTTTTGTGCACAATTCGGCCGATAAGTTGTTCCAAGCATGTTTGAGAATGTCCTATAGTTCCTCTGTGGATTCAGGCTGCCTCAGTTCTTTCACTTCAGGAAATCCCACACCGACTCACTGATGTTGAGATCTGGGCTCTGTGGGAGCCAGACCATCTGCTGCAGGACTCCTGGTTCGTCTTGCTGCTGAAGATAGTGCTCTGTGACTCTGGCTGTATGTTTGGAGGCTCCTCCTGCAGAATAAATTTGGAGCCCATCAGATGGTACTGTGTGATGGGTAAGAATCTAAACATCTGAAGTGCCGAAAATGTCATGGCAGTCCTGGGAATAGTTATATTTCAGTCTGGACTAAAGCTGACTAGCATTGCCGTCTCTTGAGCCATGATGTTAGCACAGAAAAACAAACACAGGGAAGTAAAAATGATGGTACTGAAAACTGAAAACAAAAACCATACTAGCAACAAATTAATCTGAGCACAAAGAAATTAAATAGAAAAATAGAATTGCACCCTGGTTTGACACATTAAACTGCAAAACAATCTTAATAAATCAATTGGCAAACAACATGTAATGAATATTTGATCTTGTTTCTCAAATTATTTTCCATTTCCTCTTCATTGCATCACATTCCACTCAACTCCGCAGCTTTAATGTGCACATGGTGTGAATAATGCCTGTGGTGCCACTATTCACATTCTTATCACATGCTTTTTTATAATAAACACTGGGTTAGGTATGAGAAATGATGTGTTTCTGCCTCATAACATCTCTGCCAAATACAGCACATCCTGTTCCTCTTGGGTCTGCAATTTCCTGTGTCAGTTTCTGTATGTTTCACAGAGCCACAACTTCTGCGCCTTCGCTCGTGGACTTTTATCCTCAGAAGCATGGGGAGCAGGGTGGACATGTTACTCTGGGCCTGGATCGTCCTGGACTTGGGGGTGTGCTCAACCGCACTGCCAGAAATCACAGACGGGAAGTTCATTGATGAATGTGTGAGGGAACACAACAGGGCGCGGTCATCTGTCAATCCACCTTCGAGTAACATGCTGTACATGGTAGGCAACACAGCCTCACAGGGCCTCCACGAAATCATGTGACCATATCACGGTTAAAGACGTAACATTATCAAAATACTACAGCAGTGTTTGCAGTCAAGACCAGAGTAAAAACTAATGTTTGAATAGAATAGAATTTACAGATGTTTAAAGGGCCAGACTACTCAAATAACAGAACAAATCTATGATGGAATCACTATAATAAGGGGGTTAGCGTGTGGGGGTGAAGTAAATCCACTCATATCTGTTGTATTAAGCTTTAGTCAACTTTGACATATGAATTTGTCCCACTGACCAACAGCAAACATCTTGAAAGTGTGCAGACCTCAGAGGGACCGAAGAGCCAGAGACTGTAAAATAGAGGATGCTATGCTAGCCTGTTAGCCTAATTGTAAAATTAAGTTTAATTTAACTCCCATCTTGCACAAATGATTCACAGACAGATGTCAGTGTTGCTTTTCCTCTTGAAAGAACTGTGTCAAGTTATTGTCCTGTTAGCAAGCAAATTAGCCTCACTGACCCCACCTGCTACTATTTATCTATGGACTATACAAACTGTTTTACACTGGCTGAGCTGTACTTGTTTGTTGACTCTGTGTTTTAATTTTTTTGACTGTGTTGTGTTGCGTTAACACAAATTAAGTTCCTAACAGATGAATAGTTATTTTGACTTTGAGTTTGCTAACTGACTGTTAGCAAGCTAGTACCGAAAACTTTTTTTTTTGGTTCTTTTTACTTGAATTAAATGATATTGAAATCTGAGAACAAAATGCCAGTAGGTATAAATGACATAGTCCAAAGAAAATACAAAAAAACCCCTGTCCACTATTCCTCACAGAGAGGCCTGTGAATCATATAGGACAGAGTTTTTGGAAATACACACTGTGTGTGATGAACTGACAATTAAAAAAAAACAGAATTAAAACAAAGAGTGGCTCATATAAAGGACTGTTGCTTCATATTTTCTGCCTCTCCAGACATGGGATGAGGGCTTGGCCATTACTGCAAGAGCATGGGCAAGGCACTGTGCATTTCAACACAACCCTCGCCTCAAAGACGCCCGCCAAGTGCACCCCACCTTCTCCTCCGTAGGAGAGAACATATGGACAGGCTATCCACCGTCATCATTTGATGTGACAGCAGCCATCAGAAGTTGGGTGGATGAAAAAACAGACTACAACTACGAAAGGAACACTTGCAGTAATATCTGTGGCCACTACACACAGGTATGTGCTCTTTTCACTGTTAATGATGATTGTGCTTATTCTCTGTGTTTCCTCGTTCGTTTTGAAATTGCAAAGCATTTAAGAGGAGAGAGCCAAGAAAAAAGGAGAACCTTTAAACTTACACAATTTAACCCTTTTGTTGTTTCCAGGTTGTGTGGGGAAGCAGCTACAAGGTTGGTTGTGCCGCTCAGCTGTGTCCAAATGGTGTCAGTGCCTTCAGTCCTAGGGAGGGTGTTGTTTTTGTCTGCAACTATGCTACAGCGTAAGTTGGACTCGTCAACAAATAAGACATACGACTCTGAGTCTGGCTCAGTTGTATGTGAACTGATGTTAAAACCTATGAGACTGTGTCACAGTCCAGGCTCAAAGATCTCCAGAGATGTTGGATGACACTCAGAAAGTGGCTCTTCGCTTGTCAACAGTTATTTTAGGTCATGAGTTCATGTGAAAAAGAGGAAGTCGTATAAAACCATGTGTATTCACCACAACCACATAGCGGGGTTCAGCTCAACTAAAAACATGAAAATAACAAAACCAACAATGACTATGTCCTACTAACAAGTTATAGTCCCCAAGAAATGTAACATTTAGTAGATAAAGTATTGAGACAGTGTAACCCATGGCAATCCTAAACGTCAAAGAACCAATTGTTTGGTATATTTATTAGTATTTTTATAGTTTAACTTAAAGTTAAACTTATAGTTTATACGTAAAGCTTCTTTTTTTTTTTTTTTAGATCACCATATCTCAAAGCAAACAATGTCACAGGTACGAATACCTGAAAAAGATGTAGGAGATAAGAAGGTGGAAGGTTCAGAGCAAAGATGACCCCAACATCTGCTACCTGCAACATGGGACAGTGATGTAACTTGGATGATGGTTCCTTTGCAGGGGGAACGTCAATGGAAGGAGACCGTATGAATCTAAAGGGGCAGCTTGCTCTGGATGTGAAGGCACCTGTGTAGACAATGTCTGTCGTGAGTATTCAGTCCCGTTTTTACTGATGCCAATCATCCTTCCTCTCCTTTAGATATAGTAAAAAAAAAAAAAAAGAAAACACTAAAATTTTTGGCTACTTTTGTCAGTTTTCACCCAAACAATCTGCAGAACTGTCAAAGCCCAGTCATTTAAAGTCTGGTTGACTGCCACAAAAACAAAAAAAAAACCCACAGAATCACCATGTTGGCTGTAACAAGTCATTTAGCAAAAGCCTGAGACATAAATATGAGATATTTTTCCCTATATCTGTTCAAGAGGAGGGAAAAAGAAGAACTTCTGTTAGATGTGTTAAAACTGGTATTTCATCCACATCTAATTTGTCTTTGCAGGTGACCAAAAACGGGATTCACCGAGAAGTAAGTGTGATGCCACAACCAGAAAACACAGTTTGAGTTTTAAAATAAATTAAAATGAAATTTCTCCAACTTCTGTTGCGTTTCCAGGCTACAACTGGTCCCCAGAATGGGACCCTGAAGTCAAGGCCACCACTGGCTCCCACTATGTCACTATTCTGGCTGTCCGGCCTGTCGCCCTCATCTTCACCTTCATCACAGCATATGCAGTGCACCACTATTACCCCGATGTCTTCTGCTATGAGTAGATCACTCGTTTTAGACCTTAACAACATGCACTTAATCAGCCAGTGTCAAGACGAAGACACATGTTGAATTAAACCTTTTTATTTTTTTTATTTTTTTTTTGAACAAATCTGACTTGTTCTCCTCCTTTCATCTATCAACAACCGACAACTGGTAAGAGTCGTGTCACATGATGATTTAAGTCCAGTCGGCTACGTCAACATTAAAAACCACCAGCTTTTTTCAGGAAAATGACTGAATGACTCTCGGTTTTACTGCACTGTGGTCTACAGTGACCACATTAGGTTAAAGCTGCACTAATCTTTATCTTCACATGAACAAATACGTCAGTGGACTGTGTGTAATTTGAAAGTAACTTGCAGTGATTGGTTCGGTCTAACTGCTCAGATCAGTTTCATTTTCTGCAGCAGGCCCCTTTTTCAAACTACGGTGGCCCTGACAGCTCAACACAGTGCAGCTTATGAAAACGCAGGCAATTAGACAAAACACAAAGTCACGCTTTCTGCAAATACACACAACAGAGTGTTTCCTGGGGACACAAAAAAGTGAAGCACCCAGCTGGGATGCACTTGCATGGATGTATTATAATACATCTCTTATAATACGTCCACGTGAACTTGCTGTCCAACGCTTTGAACTTCAGAAGTGACCCAGACAACAGCTGTGGCCCAATTCAGGGGCTGTGGACCGCGATGGCCGACCCCAGACGAGACAGTCTGGCCTACAGAGGGTTTTCACTTTGGTTCACCAGCTGCGCACGTGCAACTGTTGCATCGCAAAAACGTGGCTCCTGTCTCCTAGCAACCTTGACAACACATAACTTTTTTTTTCAAAAAACCTTTAAATTTTAAGGGCTTTAACAGTTGTACCGTTAGCTGGTGAACCGAGCTGAAGCCCAATACTGACTGTTGGTGTTGTTTGCTACCTTTATTATCGGCGCACAATGAATCTTGGGATAGGTTGCGCCAAGGGTCCTTTGTTTCCCAGGAAAAGGACACATTTGTCGGCTGCATTTGAAGGAGCCTTCGACATGGGGCAGCCTAATCGCGCCACAAGTGCGTCTCAGCCTGGCTCATCACTTTTTAGCGTCCCCTGGAAACACTTCTTTTGTGTTGTGAGTTATTTGCAGCATGTTGTCAAATTGATGATGTTTTCTCAGTTTTTGTTTGTGCTTTGTCTGTTTGCATGTGTTTTCATGAGTTGCAGTGTGTTGACCTCTCAGGGCCACCGTACCAAACAACAGACTGTGTTAGAAACCAGCTGCTGAAGCAAGTTTTCTTTTCAGGAGCTGGTGGAAACCAACACTGAGCAAAGAGAGTGAATATTGAACTTAGATTCACCATGAAGAGAATACAGCTCTGCACTGCAGTTACTGTTTCTCTACAATGCAGCTGCTGGGAAAAATGATGATGTAAGCCAACGCTACCAAAATAAGAGTCAGGTTGTATCTGAATCTGATCAGTCACACATCAGTGTTTATGAGGGAGAAAAATATATTTTTCAATATATAAATACTGACCATACAAAATCTGGACAATCTTAATCCATAGACAGCGACAGGAGGGACAGATACTGCTGTTCAGCACACCTGGTCTCCAGGTAGAGCGGAATATACAGCAGGAAACAAACAGGAACACAAGTAGTTCAATAAAAACATCAGTGACCGTTTGTATTGGAATTGATTGAGATCCAAGCACACACAGTTTGTCTGACGTCCCATCTGCCCGTGTGCTTCAGAGTCCTTACTCTCACATTAAAACAGCGAGGGGGTTCGTCTGTGGTTAGCCTTTGTTTTTGTTCTTCTTCTTCTTCTTGTCTGTGGTGGTGCTGGAGGGAGGAGCTGGGTTCACTGGCGGAGCCCCCAGTTTCTTTGTTTTGGCTTTTTTCACTTTGTCCTTGATGGCATCGATGTCCAGCTTTCCCTCTGCAGGAGCTGTGACAAAGTCAACACAGGTGGGATGTGGGTTAGTCGTACTATGACAGCACAAAGATCAAATTTTTTCAGATAAATGCTCGTGTCTTCATCGCTACCTTTAGTGGTCTTCTTCATCAGTGGCTTCTCTTTAGGAGGAATGAAAGCTTTGTTCCGCTCTTCCTGCTTCTTGGTCAGTGCCTCTGCTTGTTTGACCTGAGAAAGAGGAACAGTAACATTCATCACTGCTCAGAGTATGATCTCATCTTTCTGTAAGGTTTTAGTTTCTGCAGTGTTTTGCAGCAACTCTGCAGGTTTTGGAAGTGTCAGTTTTTTCTAATGCTCAACCAGCTGCTCTTTAATGAGAGAAGGCAGAGATGTGCTCTCCTGGGGTGCACACCAGAAACATTTTAAACTTTAAAGTGTTTTTTTGACATGAGGTACTTATTTATACTTAAATAACTTAAGTCAATTCAGAATGAAGTTGAGAGTCAAAGCCAATTCCTGGTACAGGCCTCTGGTCTGAAGACAGCTGCTCTTTTGCAGACTCTATCAAACTCACCTTAATCTCCTCCATCTTCTTCCTCCTCTTCACACTTTCACGCAGGAAGAATTCTCCGGTGGCCAGCTCTTTGTCAACCTGCAAACACCAGTTTAAATCAGTGTTAAAATAAATCATGCAGATTATTCCTCAGCCTCAATAACAAGGTTCAGAAACTGGAGGAACTCTCCTTTAACTTGATTGAGTTCCTGCTGTGTTTTCTATACTACACCACACAGTTGTGTGACTATCTGAGGAAATAAAACCCTCAGTTCCACAGACATTTAGTCTCAAACAAACTTGTGCCAACCTTGCTCTCGGGCTGTGCTGGGGGGAACGGCGTGTACTCCTTCTTCATGCTCTTCTTCTTGGGCTCCTTGCGCTTGGACAGGTTCTTGTGGCGGAACTTGGGCAGGAAGCGTTCCCAGCTCTGCACCCGCAGGTCCGGGTCTTTGGACAGCTCCCGTTTGATCATCAGCGTCTGATCAGGCCAACCAGTGAGCGGAGGAAGTGGAAACAGGAGGTGTTGGTGGAGTGAGTGAAATAAACGCAGTAAAAATGTGACACTTTGATGCTGATGCACTAAAATGTAGTTTTTTGTTTTTTTATCGCTGCTGGCTCTTTCTACTGAAGAGCTTTGATTTCGTGTTAATAGTTAAACTTTGACACTTTAAGTCTTAAAAATGACCAGTTCACAGCCTCATGACCTGACAGAACTGGTGCCAGGAGAAAGTTTCTCCGACAGAGCGGCAGCAGAGCAGCAGTCGACTACTAAAAACACAGGTCAGCCCTGTTGACCACTCATCGCGTATACGAGTCTGATTTTAGCCAACATCAGCAGACTGACAGCCGCTAACAGCAATGAACTCACAGTCACAGTTGTTACGAAGCTATTTTTTCTGTCTTGAAATGTAGATAACTTCCTGTCTCCCAACATGTTAATACACACCTCAGTTAATATACATCACTTTTTGTATTGTGAAGTACTTACTTACTTGTATTGATACATATCCTTTAAAAAAAAAAAAGGATGTTGAGAGAGGAAGAGTTGTGGCCATGTTGCTCAGTTGGTGCTGACTTCTGTTACTTGCTATTTCTCTGTATTTGGTGAAATGTTCTCAACTCTTCACTAAATACAGAACTGTAAATAAATACATAAATAAAAAATAAAAATCAAAGCAGAACCATAGATAGAGGTACTCTGAAGCCGTTTCACAGAGAAAAACCTGTCATCATTTATATTTGATATCTATAGTTTTCAAAGCCACATTAAACCCCTCCTTCTGTGAAACATCTATGTGAGCTAACCTGAAGTGGTTCGACGTGATTTACAGTTTGTAGTTTACCTGCAGACTCTGCTCTCAGCTCACTCAGCGCTGTTTGTACAGACTGTGACTGGTCATTTTAACATGTGGCTGTTAGATGTATGAAACACGTCAGACGTGATGGCTGCTGCACAGTCCTGCTAGACTGGAACAGATTTTAAAACCTTGTGTATGGGTCACACTGTTAGTGCTGAAACCAGGATTTTAATCAGAACCGGTGCCTCTGTCGCGCCCTCAGCTCCAGGTTGAGCCGACCTTGGCGTCCAAACCCGGAGAGATTTAGTTCAGTCAGGAGATCGAGAACAAGGATGGAAAACATCTTCATTGGGCATGAAGGCAGCGTTTCAGTCGGTCCAGTGCTACAGCTGTGGAGCTGCAGTCTGAACGTACCTTGATGTTGTAGATGGGGTGGATGTTCTTCATCGTGTCCATCACCACTTTGCGCACCTGACAAACAGAGGAGACATTAACAAAAAGTCACCACCTCGAGGTTTGTTTCCCTCCGTCAACCAGCCAGGCTGCAGGAAATATGGTCACAACCTCCTTCCTGAGTTACAGCACTGAATAATAACCACAGATGTTTTTGCAGAACATTATGATGTCACAGTGAAGTTGACTTTTTTGAAATAAAATGTCATCAGTTCATTTTATCTTTCTACACATTTGAGTTAAATTGTGTCAACATTAGTGAATGAATCTGTGAGTTATGGCCAAAAAACATGTTTTGTGAGGTCACAGTAACTTTGAACTTTGACCACCAAATTTTAAATAGAGCATCCTTGAGTCCAAATGAAAGTTTGTGCCAAATTTGAAGAAATCCCCTCAAGGTGTTACTGAGATATTGTTGTTATTGTTATCGTGCAACTTAAGAAACACAGCCAAACACAGAAACACGCTGCAAGTAGCACAGACAACAACAGAACCTTTTCCAGTGTTTTTTGAGAATGTGCATAAAAACATGTGGATGAGTCTGACCTGCAGTCTGTGCCAATAAACAAGCTCACTAACAACGAGTTAGCCAGCTCAGCTGATAGCATGTGCAGCTCTGTTAAGCTAAATAAAGAGACATGTTACTTCCTGTGTCTGCTATTTAACCAGCAGCTCAATAGTTGATACTGAATTTAGATTTTGACGTTGTTGTTGCTAACAGGAGCTAACCAGCTAAATCTTGAGCTTGCCAGATTAAGATCCAGGGGACATGAGATTGGCTAAAAGGTGAGAGCACAGTGACATCATCACTGTCATAACAGGTGATATCCTTCAACTTATATAATAATAATAATAATAGTAATAATGACCAGAGTTTTAATCATTTCTTAAACAATTTCACAACGTATAGTTTGATTTATACATTTTTTTCTTTAGATTATTTAGTTCATAATCATTTATTTATTTATGACTGAACTTTTTTAGGCTCCTCTCTCTTCACTGGGTCCTGTTGCTATTTGCTGCTGCAAACACCCAGATCTCCCAACAGGCCTCATTAGAGTTTGGCTTCACCTCGATCTCAGCCCAGCAGAGCCTAATTAAACCTGAGGGGAGTCTGTGGTGCACCTTAACACACACACACACACACACACTCTCTCACTCTCACACACTCACGCACTCTCTCACACACTCTCACTCACTCTCTCACACACACCTGAGATGTTGAGGAGCGTAGACACACATTATGCTTCATTAAAAATTATTCTCATGGGCAGAATTTGATTTATAATGAATAAAAGTTCATTTTTCAATTTGCTCCAGTGATGATGTTTGGTTCATCACCTAGTGGAGGACGGTGAACACATAGAGGCTGTGTGAAGTTCTCACCTCCTTCAGGCCGTTGAAGGGGCCCAGGGCCGACACCGTGTTGCCCTGCACCATCACATAGCAGTTGGTCAACAGCTCCAGCGCCTGGAGAGAAGAGACAGGACTTTCAAACATGATCGGTTAGCAGAGCTGCTGTGTGGTTCTGATAATACACACACTCAGATTCTGTGGCTGATCAGGAGCAATGCTGCCACCTGGGGGCATTGACAACAAACTGCACCAGACACAGACCCAGAGCAGTGAACAAACCCAGTGACACAACACTGAGGCTTTGGAGGTCATGTTTCCACCATGTCTGTTTGTTTGTCAGCAGGATTATACTGAAAGTGCTGAAGCAATTTACACTGAACTTGTGAGGGATGGACTGGGGAAGAACCCGGTAGATTCTGAGGCAGGTCCAGATGAATTTGAAGTCTGGTACATCTTGTCTGACAGTGGGCTTGGCGGAGCTCTGTGTTCTCTGAGTGCCTTCTAGTAGCTCAGCTGAACTCTATTCAGATTGATTCCTCTCGTAAGACTCAGGTTTAAAATTTACAATGATTTGGAAACAATACAATATAAACTTTACTCTCAGGTTTTTCCCCTCTCAGTGGCTTGAATGCTCGACTTGTAGCTCAACAAGTTTGTGTTTCATATCACGAGAGAACAGCGGACATCTTCTTTTATGTATTGTGTATAGCTGTGATTCACTTGAATGATTTTTCAGCCTTCTTTGGCAGCTCCAGTAACACTGCAACAAATTCCTGTGGTATAACAATTACATTATATGCTATGTTTGAAGCTCCCATATTTTATACTTTTCATGTGTTTTATTTTTTCTGAAATCTGCTTTTTTTTAATTATTATTCACTCAAAAAACAGTCAGCCAATCAAAAGGAAGGATCAGAGCCTCTCTTTTGCTGACTCAGGTAAACACTCAGAGAAACCAAATCCTGCAAGCCTGGATGGTGGGTCCAGGTGGGTGTACTTACTTTCAGGGTGGAGCCCTTGGGGCCAATCAGTCGCTGTCTTCGCTTCACAAACCGCTCTCTGTTCCTAACCAGGGTCCCGATTTTGATGATGTCACACGCCACATCATCCTGTAATATCCGCACAGCCTGGAAGCAACAAACAGTATGAACATGGATAATCAGAAACCATCACCCTGCTGTCATCAAGCTCAAAGAGTCTGTCAAAGCAAAGCAGCACAAAACAAAATCTGTATTTAATACGTGCTGCAAAATATCCAGGGGAAGTAGAAACAAGACACACAGTCAACCACAAACCTGCAGGACAGCAGTGTCCTGTGTTGTGATGGTTACCTGTTCAAATGGGACGCTCCTGGCCAGCAGCTTGATGAGATCTCTGCCACGTATGATGGCGTACGGGTCAAAGGTTTTCTTAGTGGTGCAAACGCTCATGCTGCCTTCTATCAGGTCCAGAGAGGCTTTAATGTTCTGAGAGAAACACAAGCAACATTACACAACATCACAAAGCAAACACACACTTCTTATCTTCTTTTTACAGTAAAAGATGAAAGAATGGTCAAATGAACTAATGCAAGGTCTCATTTAATGACCTCAATGGATCTGCAAAATCACATTAGGTTTTGTTGATAAAAACAAAACCAGCAGTTAGAAGACATCAACTAGCATCTGGTAAATCTGTGTGTAATGTGACACCTTGTGGCCGAAATGACTGATGAATAAAAAACCATAGTATACTAGAACAGTAGTTAGCTGCAGCTCTAATTAGCACAGTGTTCTTTTCTTTATATCTGTATAAACTGTAGAAGCCAAAATGGACAAAATGAAATAATTAAACTTTTTGTAAACTGTCACAGTCACAACTCAAACCTAGCCTTCAAATACTGACATTTAGAAATGAAGAGAGGAACATGTTCAGTAACTCAGTAAAGTTGTGAAATGAAATGGAATTGGAAACTCTCACTTTCTTTATGGATCTACACACATGACCAATGAAATCAGATTCCTAGTGCATGCAAACGTATTTTATCCAATACAACTGATCTTGATTCTGAAGGTTTGTGGTCTGTTTGTGGTTCAGGGAGAACTTGTCCTGGCTCGGTGAACTTACTGCCTCTCCACAGGCCTTCTCCACGAGCGGCCAGCACTCTTTCAGGTAGGCCTCTCTGTATTTGGGGAAGAGGGTGGCGAAGCTGCTCTCCTCCAGGAGACCACGGGGGTTGTCGTCTCTGGTGAACGCCGGCTCTTTCCATCCATCGGGAACAGTCAAGAGTTCAGATTCATCCACTGCGTGACACAGACATCAGAGCCATCCTCCACATCACTCACTGTCTCCTCCATAATAACATCAGGGACATTCACCAATACAGTATACAGTGTGATTATCCAGCACCCTGCTTCACTGCACTGCGGTCGTTGTGTACAGAGCACTACAGATGAGGAACAGCTGCGGACGGTGGCAAATGACTCATGAAAATATATGACATACTTACTCTATACGGAGACACGGAGAAGTCGACATAAGTAACAACACTAGTATTTCACTTTCTCCTTGCATGAGGTCTTACAACTTTGGAGGTGAGTGACTTAAAGCAGTTACTGTGGATATGATCCATGTTTACTGCTTGAAAAGCTAAAATCAACAGTAACAACAAAACCAAACAACTAGGAGAATCCACACGGTTGGTTTTCTGCCGTCTTCCCTCGGAGTATGGAATAAAACAGCCGGACACAGCTCGCCTGTTAGCTGAACCTATTTCCTGCGTGCTTTTCAACTGCCATGGCAACAGGACAGCTGGCGGACCTCGTTCAGCCACGTCTCACGGTGAACACGTTGCTCTGAGTCCGTTAAAAGTCTCCACCTCGGAGGAACCAATTACTCACCTTGGTTTTTCGTCTTTTTCGGTTTTTTCCCTGTTTGTGCTTCACTCACGCCGTCTCCCGTCGTGGAGGACGCCATTGTTGCCCAGAAGCGGAAGTGACGCAAGGTTTTCTTCTTCGTTTGACTTCTCGGTGCATGGTGGTCGGCACCATAGAGCACCGCATTGCTGCCACCTATCTTGTGGATGTATAATAATTATAACACATAATCATACATTTATGCTTCCACCACGACAAAAAACATTTACTCCGTATTTCGCTATAACGAGAATATTTTTTTCTTAAAAGAGAAACACGTAGTCTAATTTAACATTGAACAGTTTCCCTCTATGTACACTCCCTCAACCTATCTGAACCTCATCCTGACAACACAAGAATTATAAGGACATGTCATTTTGTTGATATTTAATATTGATATTTCGACAAAACGTGATTTTTTCTGTGAATTTTATTCCCCGTTATGATGGTCAGCACAATGTGACTCCATTGATAGTTTCCCTCCCAGCTGCAGTGAGATATATGGACCTAAACCAGTCAAAAGTTTAAGTTTTAATTTTTCCAGTTAATGCAAAACAATTCCTTCAGGTGACCCATCTTCTGTAGATAACTCACGAACCATCTGTCTGTACAAATGCAGTGCTGGAACAAACTATGTTTCTCCAGCCTCTGATGCAGAAGGCAATACTGTACTGCAGCATGTCCTACTGTATATTACTGCCAGAATGGTGACAAAGAAGATGAGAAACAAAGGAAGACAGACTAGTTGCCCAGAGCTTCATCCTACAGCAAGATAATGAACCACAACATTAGAAGAACAGATCCGGACGGAGACTTCACGTGATGAAGACCAGCACAGTCTCCAGACTGAGACCCCATGGAGCTGCTTTGGCGTGAATTGGACAGAAGGTGAAAGAAAGGCAACCTACACATCCAACACATTTGTGGGAACTTCTGCAACAGTGTTGTTACGAACTTTCTGAGCAATGTTTCATTTCCATCGTAGAAAGAACGAGGGTGAATGTGTTCAGCTGCTGGAGAAGAGAAAATTAACATTAAATTTAGGCTTTAAGATCTCATGTTTCCTTTTCAAAAATCTTTATTATTTATTCATTCTATGCTTTAATTTCAGGGTACACTGAGATATTACACTATATAAACTTAGCAACAACTGGAAAAATGGAAGTGCTGTTTTTGACCTTGCTATTCTATACTTAATGTGAAACTGCTTTCTTCAGTGTTTCTACCAGTTTAAACACCTGGTCTGTTTGTTCTGGAGAGGAGGAGACGTCTGTGGATGATTCACTGACGGAATCCAAACCAGGAGAAGCTGATGGCAACGCTGGTGAAGACAACAACTCCCATGATCCCACACACCATATTTTGTCCTTGTTTTGATTGGGAGAGCCCTAGCAGCAGAAGTTACACAGTGTGTGTGTTTAACAGTCTCAACACATTTTAACAACTGAACGTCAGCACCTCCTCTTCTCTTTCTCTCCCTCTTATATCCCACCGTTCAGGGACTGAAGTGAGCTCTAACTTGTCCTGCCAGGATTTTAAATGTCGGGTTGCAGTGATGTCAGAATGAATGAACAGTGTGAGCTGCTGTCAAAGCCTGAGGCTGAAGCTTATAATCAGCTTGTCGACAAAGTCAGCTAAAGAAGATACGTCTCTCTCTGAACCTGATCCTGATGCTGCAGTGTTGGGGAGCGTCCACAGTCTCTCTGCAGGTTTGAACCTCAAGTTTCCTCTGGAGGGAGCGGACAGCTGCCATCAGGTCACAAACTGAATTGTCTTTGCCCTGTAGCTTTTAGAGAAAACGGTGTTGCCTTCTGGCTCTAACATTTGACTCAAAACTCTCAGCAAAGGAAAAAAGAGCCTCTTCCTGTAAGAAGCTCCTGCTCATGATTTTACAGAAACCTCTGTGCAGGTCACCAGTCACTGAGTCGAGCCCTGGAGAGAAGACACATCTTTGAAAGCTGTCCCCTCCGCTCACCAGCTGATGTAGTGATTATGTCATCACAGAGCCTCCACGTCCTCCACCTCTCTCCACACAACCTCAAAAAGGTCTCAGTCCTGTTTTGCTGCAATTAGTCAAGTAATGATTCCACCAGACTGACAGCTGCTGCGAGGTCCAGTGAGGGGGACCGCAGCAGGTCACACACTCAGACTGAGCCAGGACTTTGTTGAAAGTACCCAGGAGTCCAACAACAGGAAAGTCAACCTGCCCTGGTAAACCACGAGCAGCCATAACTCTCAGGTCTGCTGCAGCACACGGTCGACTGCAGGAAGCCTGTCTGACAGGCTGAGTACCTGCAGGCCCCCCCACCTGTAACAAAGCAGCCCACAGGTCATCTGTCAGCAGGGTGTTATGACCCATAGTTAAATTTTGTTGCTAGGCAACATCGAGTGGTCTTAGTAATGATGACAGGACCAAAGGGAAAAGTGCGGTGACGTAGTTTATAGAGCAACAAAGTCCACGTCAGGAGGAGGGTGTGGTGGGTGGATGAATATGACATAGGAGAGCGGTGTTCGATTCCCATGTGACAGTAGCAGCTTATGTTGTTTCTATTATCAATAACCATTGACCAAAGGTAACCACTTTGTTATTGTACCAATGACAAGAAAGATTGTCTAATGTTGAGGAAGAACTTATTTGAACCCAAATCTGAATCGACTTCCCTCTGAAGTTGAAGCCATTTCGTGAGCAAATATGATTGAGACTGATTGAGACTGATTGAAAAGTGTCTGAGGAAGAGAACAAACACAGTCATCCTCAGAGGCTGACCTGACACTACCCACAATCACAGCATTCAAACAATGAGCGTGACAATGCACATAAAATTCATAGTCTGCAACTTCTGATGTTTGCCTCTTTCTCTTGAACTTTCTTTTCCCTCTCTTTATTGATGGAATCTATTACACATGAATTTGTCTGAATAACCATCTGGTGCTGCTTCAATGCAAATGTGGTGCTCTGTGGTGCTCTGATTCAGAGTGGTCTTCAAAGACACCTTCCAGAGGATGGGTCATTTCACTCAGGAGACACTTCATTCAGTCAACAAATACACTTTCATTACCATGTGCAAAACAAGAGAGGAAAAGTGAGAGATGTTAGAGTCTCTGGTCATTAGACCCCATCATGATCAAATGTGAAAAAGAGGTGAGGCGGAGCGACATATAGGAATCCCCCCGGGGTCAAGACCTGGTGGCGATATGAAAAGGAGAGTGCTGGAGATCTGGATGTGATGAGGACTCTGATGTAGATTTTAAAGTTTGACAGTGATTGAGAGAGAGAGAGAGTGAGAGACATTTGTGAATGAAAGAGGCATAAAGAGTCTTCCTGACTGAACTTCGGCTTTGACTGGTGGAGGACTGTAACCACGTGCTGTCATCGTACCATCAATCATTAAACGCCCTCTTCCTGTCCCCGTGCTGGGTCTTGGGGAAGATCCTGAAGTGAGGCTGCACAGGACCCTCTGGTCTGCACTGAGAAATGTCTGAAATGAAACTTATTTAACTCAAATGTGAATGCAGCTCCCTCTCCAACATCCCACTGCCGTCATGACATAAACAAACCTGCAGAACTGTTTGGTGCCTCTGATGGTTCTGGAGACGGTCGATCAAAGTCCCCTGCACCAACCCCAGCCTGGCTATCTTCATCAGAATCTCTGTCATCCAAAAACAAACACACCTCACAGAATCCGTGCTTGTATTCAGCTAAAACCAACTATACAACCACAACTATTAGTAAAGATGTTAATGAAAAGACTGGATGCTTGAAATATTCAGTGAGAGCTCTGGCAGACGTGAGAATTCACTGCTCAGCAAAACAAAAGCATTAAACCTCATCAGCATAAGGAACAAGATCTTTAATCATCTCTCACTCATCTGTGTTTCCTTGTTATACAACATGCAGTTATTCTGACCTCTCGTCGTCATCTTGCTGTGCCTAAATGCTCTCTGACCTGGTGAAGAGGGGCTGGAGCCGCCTGGTCTCGACCTTGGCTGGTTTCTGTTTGACTCCCTTTCTCTCCACTCTCCTTGATCTCACACTGCTCTGCTCACATTCACTTTCACTGGCTGGCAGGCTGGGCGTCTTTATGTCCAAAAACCACTGCATATCTGCCTGTCCCTTTCTTTTGAAGCTGTCTATCTCTGCCAAACGTTATAGTTCACACAAAAATGCTCATTACTCACCACTACAGGGATTAACATCAGTGGTATCTGAGTTCAAAACCATCCTCCTTTTTCAAGAGGGAGATCAGACAGTTCCTGAGATCTGAAGTGTCGAAAACTTATCGACAACTAATGAGAAATGAAAGAGTTAAAACTTATCTACAAACTACACAAAATGAAACTGATCTATTTAGAATAAACTAACAAAGAATTCAAAGTTATCTACAAACAAAACAAGTTGAAACTTATCTACACACCATGAAACGATGAAACAGTTCAACTAAAGCTAAAACAAACAAAACTAAGAGGAAATGAAATGTGATCTAACTGACAGATAACAGTTATCTACCAACTGAAAGAATCTGTTTTTTATTTGATTAAAAAAAAGGAAACTTATCAACAACTAATAATAAATGAAAGAATTCAAACTTATCTATAAACTAAGTGAAAATGAAAGTTTTCTACAAACGAAATGATTTTTTTTAAAAAGGAAACTTATCAACAACTGATAGAAAAAGAAAATTTAACTAAGAGAAAATGTATTTTGTTTTGAAAGGAAACTTATCTATTACTTATCTAAGTTTATCTACAAAAAAGTCAAAAGTTACTTAAAGAACATTTGTGTGTGTGTGTGTGTGGGGCACTGCTACTGGCAGGTCCAGCCATGGAGCTCTTCACCTCTCTCCTCTCTCCTCCCTGCGGTGTGGAGAGTAGTGAGGAGAGTCTCTTACCAAGGCGTTCAACATCCCCATCACTGCATTCACACCAGGACGTGGGCGACCACCGGGGTGGGGGCTGTAGGTGCCGGGCAAGGACATGACGTCGTCCACAGGCTCCTGGAGGAACCTGGGCTGGATCTCCTGCTGCTCTTTCCTGAACATTTCAGAGAGACAGAGTGGAGGAGGAGGAGGAGGAGGAGGAGGAAGGTCCGACTGGTTCAGCTCCACCCTTCAGACTGATGCAGCAGCAGAGAGGGAGAACTGTGTGTGGAGACCATCGAGCTTAGACAGAAGCTTCTGACTGAGAGAAGAACAGGAGGCAGGTGAAAACCAACACTTGTGTGAACATTTGGAGAATCACCTCCAGCTGGACCCCTCCCAGTCTGGCCTGTGAGGCGGAGGTGGAGGGCTGGGGGCTCTGGGGCTCCGGTCTGACGGGTCAGCAGCGGTCTGACAGCGTCTTCTCTCTGGAGGCTGCTCGAGGGTTCTGGAGCTGCTCTCCTGCTCCCTCTGTCTCCTCCTGCTCTCAGCAGCCCGACAGAGAGATGGAGGGAGGGCGGAGGTGAAGGAGCAGGTCAGAAGAGTCCAGTTCTGCTCCTCTCAGGCTGCTGCTGGAACATACGTGGATTCACTCTGTGTTTCCTCTCTGACTCAGTGGATCATTTCATCCACACAGCTTCTGTTGCTGACCTGGGTATCACACTGCTCTGCTTTCATATAAAGCAGGGCCAACAGAGTGTCAACACTCTGGTTACCATGGTTACTTAATGATTACTGTACACAACACTGTCACAGGAAGACAATAACTCTATAATATAAACTGGTAGAAACTGACTGACATTCCCTGAGTATAGAAGAAATAAACAGTGTAACTTCAAATGATATGAAGTTAGTCTCTGGGCTGAAGTGGGAGCCACTGCAGCACATCCCATAATAATCGAATAAATTACAACACTCCAGCACAAACCTCCACCCCACACTTCTGTCCACAGCTGTCATCATACAACCACACCCACCGGTCTCTGAGCAGCAGCAACACGTCAAATCCACTGATCAGACAGAGCGAGGTGGAACCGAACGCACATGAAGACCTGCAGGAAGACAAACAACCAGCGGGTCAGCTGACTGCAGCACATGCAGCCAGAGAGGCTGAGGACTTTATCGTCCTCCCCTGATCACCGATGATGAAAATCTTACCTTTACATGATCTCTCTGCTGAACCAGGTGGAGGGCAGAGAGCTGAAGACACTTCAGTCTTCAGGGTGCACACTTCATGGCAGCAGCTGTTGGACTCTCTCAGGATGGGACACAGAGACAATCTGCCTCCCATGACATCTCCAGAAGAGGGCGCTTCACACTCACATCTAATCCTCCACCACGAAGCCTCACAGCTCAGCAGAGCCTCATCCAGAGGGATGGGGGTTGGAGGCTTTGGCAGATTATCTAATATCTCCACTGTACTCCACAGTAAAACTACAGTTGGTGCCCTTCAGGCTAAATGTAAATAAACTGGTTTATATAGAAACAAAGGAAAGAGTTCACAGTTCACCCTCTGTAGTGACCTTTTCTTCATAGTTAAAATCAAACTTGAAACAAACTTCAAATCAAAAGGCCACTGATGCACCACAGTCAAACAAGTCCAGCGTCCAGACAGCATCTTTATCTTTACTTGAGTCTTATTTAGTAGAAAGAAATCCTGGCTGCTGCTCCCAGGACATGAAACAGACGTGTTTGACCCTGGTGGTGTCGGTGCTGCTCCGGCTCCTGCTGGACTCTCTCCACCAGTAGACCAACCTGCTGAGCTCAGTGATGTTTCACTTTATTGGACAAATCAATTCTCCTCTGGATGTAAATGTCAGTTCCTCTTTAATTTATCTATTAAGTTATGTATTTATTGCTGTAATGTCACATTAAACTTGACAGTACTGACTGTACACTGACAGAAAAGCGATACACTGATTAATAATGTTATGAATGTTTGCTACAACTTGATAACTCTGATAAAGGCATGTAAGTCACCCTCTCTGGGGATACCAAGGTCAGGGGTTCCAAACCCCAGATGGCCTCAGTCCTGCTTCAGGAAAACTTCAACAGCACTTGTTACATGTCGTAATTAAATCCTCACCAGCTGATTAGACTCTGATAACGGTATTTAGTGGTTATATTATTGTTCTGTCTTATTTTTCAGTCACAAAAACTGACACTAATTGTCCAATAGGTGGCGCGTATGCACAACATTTTCTTTTTTTGCTCAGTGTTGGAATCAAATTCACCAAAATATTTGCTCATACTCCCAAATCCACCAGAATGATTTGGGATTTTTTTTCACAACTTCCACACTAACATTTTGACTATTTCAAGTGTTTAAGATGAAACAGGTAAAAACACCCCGGTTTTGCACATGTGACATCATTCCCTCGACTTGTATGAAGGTGTGTGTAGCACAGAGTTACCCAGCAGCACAACCAGTAAGTCACCTTCTCTAGGGATGCAAAGGTCAGGGGTTTGAAACCCCAAATAGCCAAAACCCTTCCTCAGTCCTGGGTTTGCCCAGATAAAGTCTCAATAATAATAATAATAATAGATGTATATGATATTAAAATGTTTTTTATTTCTAACCCTGGGCTCTCATCACATTCCAAACCCTGTTATGAAGTCATACGGAATGTTGTTATGGATCAAAGCCAACAGAACTCTGCTTAGTTCCAACAGGGAAAACATTTCACAGTGGAAACAGACACACAACCGACACGACTACACTGCAAACACAGCTTACTACAACTTCTACTGCAACTCCAACACCGCTGCACTGTGTTCAGCCAAGATGAGAAGAGAGAAGTGCCAACTCAAAGGGCGAGGTCAGTCTTTCTGAGCAGGAGATACTCAGAGAAACCTTTTATTAGTGTTCAATTATTTAGGACAGCTTAGTTTTCATTTTCTATCTTCATCTTTTATCTAAAGCTTCAACAAACACAATTATAATTTCATTTTCTGGAGAGGGGATGAATTTTCAATCAACCACACCATGTCAGTAAGTTTCCCTGTGTTTGCATGACATCAGTTTTAATGGATACTATGCAGCGGGTTAGAGGATATTTCACTTAACTATACTCAGGTATTTACGTGAATCAGTATCTAAATGTATTTGCAGCTAAATCAGTGATAGAGAGGAACTTCATTTTGTTGGTAGTGATGCTCTGGTTGGGGAGCATTTCATTCTGACACACGCATTAAAGGTTTTGGGTGAGTTACAGATTTTTGCAGGTATATGTATATTTCATGTGATGATTAAACTTCATGCTTTGAGAATTTTACTGAGGCGAGATCATGAAATGATGGATAAAAGTTAAGAAGATGCCGACCAGCAACAGGGACGCACTCCAAATAAAACGCTGCACACCCTCCAACGAGCCCTTCTGGACTCAAAGAGGGAAAATGAGGCAGTGGCTGCAGAAAACACTGCTCTGAAGCAGCAGATAGCCAGCAAGGACAGCAGCTGGGAGGAAGAGAAGAAGAAGCTACTGCAGGAGAGGGACTCCTTGGTGTCAACACTAAACATGACAAGAAGCAGTTTGGACAACCTGGCGAAGGATTTCGAGTCCGCAAAAGCCAGAGAGAACCGGTGTGACGCCACTGGGGAGGTGGCGAAAAGGCTAAAAGAAAGGGCAGAGGAAGTCCACGTTTTAGGAGAAAATCTTCATCTGTGGGAGAGTGAGATGGAGAAGATCAAAAGTCACTTGAAGGCAAAGTGTGACCAGGTCAGACAGATGGAGCTCTCCTTCACCAACAGCATTGCACAGGTCAATGCAGCACGGGAGAGCCGGTTGACTGCCAGGGAGGAGAAGGCAGTAGCCAAGCTGAAAGCTCTGCAGACGAGCTGTGACGAGAAGGTGGAGCTCATCATCAGGGAGGAGGATAATTCACCATGGCACTGGTGAAACAAAACCTGGAGCTCCTGACTAGGTTCCACCACAGTAAAACTGAGTGTCAGACAAAGGTTGACGCTGTGGAGGACTGTCTCAGATGTGAAAAGAAAGAAAGCGAGGAGCTGCAGAGGAAGAGCGCAGGTATGGAGGAGAAGTGGCTGGCCAAGGAGCACTGGACAAAACAGGACAGAAGGATGGAGGAGGACATCCAATGCCTCACTCAGGAAAATATTCAGCTTCAGGTACGTCACCTCAGCCAGAATTATGATTTGAATTATAACTTGTTGGATTGTAAGTTTTGGTTTTGGAGAAGAGGGAGAGGGAAGAGGAGGAGGAACAGGAGAAAGATAAAGGAGGAAGAGAGGGGTAAGACCCTTTTCCCTTCAAAAACCCCTCCACCCTCTTATTTTTTAAAATTATTTTTCCCCCCTACGTCCCACTCCCTCCTTCTCCTCTCAAACCCAACAGACCCACTCTGAGTCTGGTTCTGTTGGAGGTTTCTTCCTTTTAAAAGGGAGTTTTTCCTCCCCACTGTCACCAAGTGCTGCTCTTTGTGGGGACTGTTGGGTTCTCCTAACCTCCACCACTCCCCTATCCCATCATCCCTCTCCTGCAACCCTGTCAACCATCCCCTCATCCCAACTCCTCACCCTCTTACACCTGTAACCCCCCTTCCTTGACCCGTTATCCTTCACCTCACCTGTATCCATCCACCCTTCCCTACCTAAAATAAAATATAGATATCTATTTATTAGGGGCGCATCAAATAACTGATATGAATTGGAAATCGGTTTTAATTTAAAAGATAAGAGTGCATCGATTCACGGACCCCTGGATCACTCAAAATGCACCATGAACCGGCCGGTGGCTCGATTACAAAGTTATGAATCGGTTTGATGTTGCTGCTATGCTGCTCAAAGCTCCGTCTGCTCAGTGTCCACAGCTCTCTCGCTCTCTCTCTCTTTGGATTTTACAAGAACGGAACACTAGATAAAATCGTTGCAATATGTAAGGAGTGTAAAACAGCACTAAAGTACAGCAGTGGCACGACTAATCTCAACGCTCAGTGAGAGGATCTGCATCTATACTACCACACCTGAAAACACATACATACATGACCATTCACTGACACTGGGAGCCAGTGTAAACAGGAACCTGATTGTCTACTCTCAGGTCAACTCAGCTGATTAGTTGCAGAAAATACTATGAACAAGGGAAGCAAAGTCAGTTGTAGCGCTAAAATGCAGAATTTAACGAACAACAGCTGCTCGAAAAAACAAGATCAGTAACACTTGTAAATCATTACGCTGGTAGTCGTGGCTGATAAGACCCAATCAGGGAGCGACCCGGTGTGTTTGCATCATCATCATTTTTGCTCCGCTTTTACCAGTCCACACTACAACGCAGCTTTCTCAATGCAACCCTGGAGTTTTCAAATTAAAACAGTGGATCGAATTGAGCCGAAATAAATCGTATCGAATCAAACCAAACTGAATCAAACCGAACCAAATCGAATTGAATCAAACCAAACCGAATCGAATCAAACCGAATCAAATCGAATCAAACCGAACCAAATCAAATCAAACCGAATCGAATCGAATCAAACCGAACCGAATCGTTCCATATTAAAACGGATCGTCCCTGAGTCATATTATACCCCACGTATGTAGATATGTATCAGATCATCTTGTATTGGAGAGATGCGCACCCCTCTATTTATAGAGAATGTATCTCTCTAATTTTATCTCTCTCTCTCTCTATCTATGTCTCTATCTCTCTATCTATCTATTCTTCCTAAACAAAAATAATTGAATTAAAAATAATTCACTCATACTCACGTATTTATGTCTTCATAAGAGATTATAAAAATACACCTAGAACAAGTTGACAGCAAGGTTTTCAGATATGTACAATATTAAACTTGTAAACTTTCTCTAAAAGTCTTTAGAACCTGTGATGTACCAGGTGAGCCATCGGTGCACCACACTACATGGGCCAAAACTAGATTGGTTTTACTTGACATTAAATTATTCACAGCACAGGGAACGGAACAAATTGCATCCCACATAGATACAGGATGCAGCATTTTATCTTCAAATATGGGACGATCCTGTATTATATGGGACGGGTGGCAACTCTAGTGGGAAACCTGAAGGTAGCCTACAAGTGGAAATATAACCCTGCCTGCACCACTCTAATCCACCACAAATCTCAATATTTTGTCTACAAAATATTTGTTGCACTGCATTTTAAAGTTTGTGTGATGATATCTGTGTCTGTCCGTGCATCCTACCATCTGAACAAGTGTTCCTTTTGGTGGCTCTTAAATGCTGTGAATGAAGTTACAGTAAGTCATAAAAAATGACACTAATTGTCCAATAGGTGGCGCCGTGATAATGAAGTAGATATCAAGTATTTCAAACAGTGATTGGATTGGACTAAATGTGAGTCCACAGTGATATTGACAATCTTGATATTATTTGTACTGTATACTCCACGTTTTCTTTTTTGCTCAGTGTTGGATTCAGAGTCTGCAATATATGGATTACTCCCTTTACTTTGTTCTAGAAATACAGTACCGCTTTAATGAAAGTTAAACTGTGTGTTAACTTGTGTTGTTCTTTATTTATTCAGTGTCTTTATTTCAACTAAATCAGTCTTTTCCTCAGTAAGATAAAGGTCATCTGTACATTTCAGCCCAGCATTTCTCTCCCAGAATTACTTTACCACTTCTGATCTGAGACACTCACATCTTTGTGTGTGTGTGTGTGTGTGTGTGTGTGTCTTTCAGCTGCAGGAGCTGCTGAAGGATTTCAATCAGCTGACCTGCGTGGAGCTGGTCACCTTTGAACCTGCAGAGGAGCCAGACAAAACAGAGATTCTGTTTATGTCTTTTGATGCCTCCACAACTGAAGAGGACGGGCCCCTGCCTGGTGAAGATCTGCTGGGCCACATTCACTCCCTGAATGCAGCCAGCGTCACAGTTACAGATGGGATCATTCACTGGGACGGCAGGTGGTGGTAGCTCAGCTTGGCTCCGTGATGTCCTTGTCAGTCTAACCGATCATACATTTAGTCCATTCATCTTCTTCTGTTTTGTGAGATTCGATTTGCTTCGGCTGTTTGTTTTGTTTGGTCACGACCTGTGTGCTTCCTTCAAACACACTTTGTGTCCTTGTGATTCTCTGTGCACCAACACTCGGGGCTCGTTTACTTGTGTGTACCAACATGGACATGATGACGTTGAGCCCTGTCATCCAGCCTGTGGTGGCTTCACATCCAGTCTGCAACAGAATAGTGACGCCTGTATTAACAAAAACTTTATCTAATGAAGTTCAATGGACACACTTATAATACAACAACAGAACAATGTGTCCAATCGATTTCAATCTGGGACATAAGGAAATACAGAGGTCCTGACGGCTCGTTTTCAACATAGAGTATATAACCTGCTGTGAGGGGTTTCAGACACAGAGCAGCTCTGTGTATGATGATGTTATTTCAGTATTAGGGCTCCAACATCATGACTACACATGCTCACCCTGCACCAAATGATCTATTTAGAGAGCAACAGTTTTTATATAAGTATTACATCACAATGAAAGAAACTTTATTTGTATCACGTTGAATCAGAACAAACATTATCTCAAGGCACTTTACAGGGTAAAGTCAAGACCTTAAAATATTATAGAGAGAAGCCCATCAATGCCCACAGTGGAGAGGAAAACTCCCTTTAAACAGGAAGAAACCTAAATAATAATAATAATAATAATAATAATAATAATAATAATAATAATAATAATGATAATAATGAATGTTTTGGCAGACCTGGATCCTGCAGCTTCAGAGTCAGAGATACCTGCAGAATGTGTACAGAGAACTCCTCGGGAGATCATGAATGAACCTAATTTCACTGCGATCCGTCCACCAGTTGTTGATATTTCAGTCTGGATGAAAGTGGTGAACAGACCAACATCCCTAGAACTACGTCATTTATGTGGCTAATACATCAAGTATCAATGCTCTTAGAAATTAATATTCTCATCCAAGTTTTTATTGGTAATTATTATTCAACCAATGTATTATATTCTATACTCAAACACTTTAACCTGAGTAAACTTAACTGTCATTTTGAGTTCAACAGTTGCAACTCTGTTCACCTTTGACAGCAAATCATGAATTAAAGGATCCATCAAAACAAAAAGTCAGTTAAAATGCTTTTATTGAATTTCATTTTATTAAATGGGAAAAACTGGATCAACGAGAGATACTGATGCATAAAGAAGCAAAGGAGCTACAACACAGCTCCAGCTTCCCTCTGACCAGCTCAGAGGGGGCTTAGATTGCTCTCTGGTCGGCCGTAGCTTGACTCAGGATAGAAGCCGTTCTGGCCAAATATAAGGACCTGTGGGTCAGCCAGCTCCTTCTTCATCTCCAGGATAGTATCTATGCTCACACCTGCTTTGTTCTCTTCCTCTGCTTTGTCTTTATCGGCTCTAATTACTCTCTTGTTTCTGAGCTTGTGGTTCAGTTGTCCCATTTTTCTTCTCAGGACAGACCTTTGCTGACATGCCACGTCTTTTTCTGCTTTCATGGTCTTATATCTGACCTCCACACCTTCCAAATCCTGAAGCTCTTTGCTGAGCTTCAGGATTTGGTTGTGCAGAACAGAGATCTCCTGGCTAACGCTCTCTTGAGCTAATTTCATTTCATTACATTGGCTGCTGAAAACTTTTAGTCGTCTGACCTTGTTGTGAAGCTCCTCAAATTCCTGCATAACGGTGGCCTTCTCACTGTCAATGGCCTCCATCTGAGCTTTCATATTATGATATTTGTTGAGCCAAGGTTTTGCATTTTCATATATCTCTTGAAGCTCTTGGACTCTACATTGTAGTTTGTAATTTGAGTCCATCTTGGACCCCTTTTCATCTTTCATTGTTTGATAGTGGGCCCTCATCTTCTCTTCATCCTTCAGTTTGTGGGTCAGTTCCTGAACCTGTCGTTGAAGGCTAACGGTGATCTGACCTAAAGCCTGGTTCTCCTCCTGCTTTCGTTTCTGTTTCTCCTCCAGGTGATCTTGCCTGGAGATTTTCTGCAGGAGGTCCTGAACCTTCTGCTGCAGCACATTATTTTGCTGGCTCAGGGTTTTATTTTCTGCCTTTATGTTGTTATACTTACCCTCCAGTGTCTTCTGATCCTTAAGCTTTTTATTTATCTCCACAACTTCTTGTTGGAGCAGCTCATTGCTTTTGATCAGGTTTTCCTTTTCTTCTTCTGCAGCCCTCCATTTTTCCTCCAAAGCTATTTGAGTCTGGAGTTGACTGCGATACCTCTGCACTTCCTTTTGAAGGCGTTTATTTAAATCGCTGGCTGCTTTTCTTTCAGCTTTGAGCTCTTTGTATTGATCTTGCAAGTCTTGGCTATTAGCAAGTTTATTTTTGAGCTCTTCTATCTGGAGAGTCAAGATGCCATTTTGTTGTTTTATGGCTTCTGTTTCTCCAGTGACCACACAAAACTTGGAGAGAAGACTTTCTTGTCCTTCTTCCTTCCTTTGGAGGAGGGTGTTGTCTCCCTCAAACTCCTGGGGAATGACATGTTTACGTCGAAACATTTTGTGTTTAGTTTGTGTTTACTTCTGTAAACTGTATGAGGAGATAATCCACTATGCAGTGAAACTGCGAACAACCTGATACGTGTGTAGAACAGGAACGAACTGAGCATTAACAGTAACTGTAAGTTCACATCATCGTGTTCTATCCTTTGAAGTGTTCTGTGCTTTGAAGGACAGGAAGTGACATCATACATTTTTGGCTTCGCCCATATTTGGAAGATCCAAACATCGATGACATCACATACACATTGGATCACATTGCATCTTCAAAAATGGGTGGGGCATCTTGACTCTCCAGATAGAAGAGCTCAAAAATAAACTTGCTAATAGCCAAGACTTGCAAGATCAATACAAAGAGCTCAAAGCTGAAAGAAAAGCAGCCAGCGATTTAAATAAACGCCTTCAAAAGGAAGTGCAGAGGTATCGCAGTCAACTCCAGACTCAAATAGCTTTGGAGGAAAAATGGAGGGCTGCAGAAGAAGAAAAGGAAAACCTGATCAAAAGCAATGAGCTGCTCCAACAAGAAGTTGTGGAGATAAATAAAAAGCTTAAGGATCAGAAGACACTGGAGGGTAAGTATGACAACATAAAGGCAGAAAATAAAACCCTGAGCCAGCAAAATAATGTGCTGCAGCAGAAGGTTCAGGACCTCCTGCAGAAAATCTCCAGGCAAGATCACCTGGAGGAGAAACAGAAACGAAAGCAGGAGGAGAACCAGGCTTTAGGTCAGATCACCGTTAGCCTTCAACGACAGGTTCAGGAACTGACCCACAAACTGAAGGATGAAGAGAAGATGAGGGCCCACTATCAAACAATGAAAGATGAAAAGGGGTCCAAGATGGACTCAAATTACAAACTACAATGTAGAGTCCAAGAGCTTCAAGAGATATATGAAAATGCAAAACCTTGGCTCAACAAATATCATAATATGAAAGCTCAGATGGAGGCCATTGACAGTGAGAAGGCCACCGTTATGCAGGAATTTGAGGAGCTTCACAACAAGGTCAGACGACTAAAAGTTTTCAGCAGCCAATGTAATGAAATGAAATTAGCTCAAGAGAGCGTTAGCCAGGAGATCTCTGTTCTGCACAACCAAATCCTGAAGCTCAGCAAAGAGCTTCAGGATTTGGAAGGTGTGGAGGCCAGATATAAGACCATGAAAGCAGAAAAAGACGTGGCATGTCAGCAAAGGTCTGTCCTGAGAAGAAAAATGGGACAACTGAACCACAAGCTCAGAAACAAGAGAGTAATTAGAGCCGATAAAGACAAAGCAGAGGAAGAGAACAAAGCAGGTGTGAGCATAGATACTATCCTGGAGATGAAGAAGGAGCTGGCTGACCCACAGGTCCTTATATTTGGCCAGAACGGCTTCTATCCTGAGTCAAGCTACGGCCGACCAGAGAGCAATCTAAGCCCCCTCTGAGCTGGTCAGAGGGAAGCTGGAGCTGTGTTGTAGCTCCTTTGCTTCTTTATGCATCAGTATCTCTCGTTGATCCAGTTTTTCCCATTTAATAAAATGAAATTCAATAAAAGCATTTTAACTGACTTTTTGTTTTGATGGATCCTTTAATTCATGATTTGCTGTCAAAGGTGAACAGAGTTGCAACTGTTGAACTCAAAATGACAGTTAAGTTTACTCAGGTTAAAGTGTTTGAGTATAGAATATAATACATTGGTTGAATAATAATTACCAATAAAAACTTGGATGAGAATATTAATTTCTAAGAGCATTGATACTTGATGTATTAGCCACATAAATGACGTAGTTCTAGGGATGTTGGTCTGTTCACCACTTTCATCCAGACTGAAATATCAACAACTGGTGGACGGATCGCAGTGAAATTAGGTTCATTCATGATCTCCCGAGGAGTTCTCTGTACACATTCTGCAGGTATCTCTGACTCTGAAGCTGCAGGATCCAGGTCTGCCAAAACATTCATTATTATTATTATTATTATTATTATTATTATTATTATTATTATTATTATTATTATTATTATTATTATTATTATTTAGGTTTCTTCCTGTTTAAAGGGAGTTTTCCTCTCCACTGTGGGCATTGATGGGCTTCTCTCTATAATATTTTAAGGTCTTGACTTTACCCTGTAAAGTGCCTTGAGATAATGTTTGTTCTGATTCAACGTGATACAAATAAAGTTTCTTTCATTGTGATGTAATACTTATATAAAAACTGTTGCTCTCTAAATAGATCATTTGGTGCAGGGTGAGCATGTGTAGTCATGATGTTGGAGCCCTAATACTGAAATAACATCATCATACACAGAGCTGCTCTGTGTCTGAAACCCCTCACAGCAGGTTACATACTCTATGTTGAAAACGAGCCGTCAGGACCTCTGTATTTCCTTATGTCCCAGATTGAAATCGATTGGACACATTGTTCTGTTGTTGTATTATAAGTGTGTCCATTGAACTTCATTAGATAAAGTTTTTGTTAATACAGGCGTCACTATTCTGTTGCAGACTGGATGTGAAGCCACCACAGGCTGGATGACAGGGCTCAACGTCATCATGTCCATGTTGGTACACACAAGTAAACGAGCCCCGAGTGTTGGTGCACAGAGAATCACAAGGACACAAAGTGTGTTTGAAGGAAGCACACAGGTCGTGACCAAACAAAACAAACAGCCGAAGCAAATCGAATCTCACAAAACAGAAGAAGATGAATGGACTAAATGTATGATCGGTTAGACTGACAAGGACATCACGGAGCCAAGCTGAGCTACCACCACCTGCCGTCCCAGTGAATGATCCCATCTGTAACTGTGACGCTGGCTGCATTCAGGGAGTGAATGTGGCCCAGCAGATCTTCACCAGGCAGGGGCCCGTCCTCTTCAGTTGTGGAGGCATCAAAAGACATAAACAGAATCTCTGTTTTGTCTGGCTCCTCTGCAGGTTCAAAGGTGACCAGCTCCACGCAGGTCAGCTGATTGAAATCCTTCAGCAGCTCCTGCAGCTGAAAGACACACACACACACACACACACACAAAGATGTGAGTGTCTCAGATCAGAAGTGGTAAAGTAATTCTGGGAGAGAAATGCTGGGCTGAAATGTACAGATGACCTTTATCTTACTGAGGAAAAGACTGATTTAGTTTAAATAAAGACACTGAATGAATAAAGAACAACACAAGCTAACACACAATTCAACTTTCATTAAAGCTGTACTGTATTTCTAGAATAAGGTAAAGGCAGCCATCCATGAGTGAACCTCACACACTGTCACCTCACGTTCTGTCCTCTATACCCAAACAAAACAGAGTTACAGCCATGCTAGGAGCTCTGTCAGGCTGTACTGGCTAAATGCTAATGTTAGCATGCTAACACGCTCACAATGACATTGTTGACAATCTGATGTTAAGCAGGTATGATGTTTACAGTTGGGAAGAAAATCCCAAATCATTCTGGTGGATTTGGGAATATGATTAAATATTTGGGCGACTCTGAATCCAACACTGAGCAAAAAAGAAAACGTGGAGTATACAGTACAAATAATATCAAGATTGTCAATATCACTGTGGACTCACATTTAGTCCAATCCAATCACTGTTTGAAACACTTGATATCTACTTCATCATCATGGCGCCATCATTAAGACAGAACAATAATATAACCACTAAATACCGTTATCAGAGTCTAAGCAGCTGGTGAGGATTTCATTACCACATGTAACAAGTGCTGTTGAAGTTTTCCTGAAGCAGGACTGAGGCCATCTGGGGTTTGGAACCCCTGAGCTTGGTATCCCCAGAGAGGGTGACTTATGGGAACTGGGTAACCGTGGGCTACAGACACATACACACAAGTTGAGGCTGTGACATCACATGTGCAAAGCCACGGCACTACCTCCACCTGGTTCAGCAGAGAGATCATGTACAGGTAAGACTTTCATCATCAGTGATCAGGGAAGGATGATAAAGGACCATCTGGTATGTGGCCTCACACAGGACAAGACGTCTGTCCACAGGAGATCCAGCTGCTGTCCCTCACGTCCTGTTGGTCCTGTTGTTGAGCAGCTGTAACATCTGTCCTCAGCCTCTCTGGCTGCATGTGCTGCAGTCAGCTGACCCGCTGGTTGTTTGTCTTCCTGCAGGTCTTCATGTGCGTTCGGTTCCACCTCGCTCTGTCTGATCAGTGGATTTGACGTGTTGCTGCTGCTCAGAGACCGGTGGGTGTGGTTGTATGATGACAGCTGTGGACAGAAGTGTGGGGTGGAGGTTTGTGCTGGAGTGTTGTAATTTATTCGATTATTATGGGATGTGCTGCAGTGGCTCCCACTTCAGCCCAGAGACTAACTTCATATCATTTGAAGTTACACTGTTTATTTCTTCTATACTCAGGGAATGTCAGTCAGTTTCTACCAGTTTATATTATAGAGTTATTGTCTTCCTGTGACAGTGTTGTGTACAGTAATCATTAAGTAACCATGGTAACCAGAGTGTTGACACTCTGTTGGCCCTGCTTTATATGAAAGCAGAGCAGTGTGATACCCAGGTCAGCAACAGAAGCTGTGTGGATGAAATGATCCACTGAGTCAGAGAGGAAACACAGAGTGAATCCACGTATGTTCCAGCAGCAGCCTGAGAGGAGCAGAACTGGACTCTTCTGACCTGCTCCTTCACCTCCGCCCTCCCTCCATCTCTCTGTCGGGCTGCTGAGAGCAGGAGGAGACAGAGGGAGCAGGAGAGCAGCTCCAGAACCCTCGAGCAGCCTCCAGAGAGAAGACGCTGTCAGACCGCTGCTGACCCGTCAGACCGGAGCCCCAGAGCCCCCAGCCCTCCACCTCCGCCTCACAGGCCAGACTGGGAGGGGTCCAGCTGGAGGTGATTCTCCAAATGTTCACACAAGTGTTGGTTTTCACCTGCCTCCTGTTCTTCTCTCAGTCAGAAGCTTCTGTCTAAGCTCGATGGTCTCCACACACAGTTCTCCCTCTCTGCTGCTGCATCAGTCTGAAGGGTGGAGCTGAACCAGTCGGACCTTCCTCCTCCTCCTCCTCCTCCTCCTCCACTCTGTCTCTCTGAAATGTTCAGGAAAGAGCAGCAGGAGATCCAGCCCAGGTTCCTCCAGGAGCCTGTGGACGACGTCATGTCCTTGCCCGGCACCTACAGCCCCCACCCCGGTGGTCGCCCACGTCCTGGTGTGAATGCAGTGATGGGGATGTTGAACGCCTTGGTAAGAGACTCTCCTCACTACTCTCCACACCGCAGGGAGGAGAGAGGAGAGAGGTGAAGAGCTCCATGGCTGGACCTGCCAGTAGCAGTGCCCCACACACACACACACACAAATGTTCTTTAAGTAACTTTTGACTTTTTTGTAGATAAACTTAGATAAGTAATAGATAAGTTTCCTTTCAAAACAAAATATATTTTCTCTTAGTTAAATTTTCTTTTTCTATCAGTTGTTGATAAGTTTCCTTTTAAAAAAAAATCATTTCGTTTGTAGAAAACTTTCATTTTCACTTATAGATAAGTTTGAATTCTTTCATTTATTATTAGTTGTTGATAAGTTTCCTTTTTTTTAATCAAATAAAAAACGGATTCTTTCAGTTGGTAGATAACTGTTATCTGTCAGTTAGATCACATTTCATTTCCTCTTAGTTTTGTTTGTTTTAGCTTTAGTTGAACTGTTTCATCGTTTCATGTTGTGTAGATAAGTTTCAACTTGTTTTGTTTGTAGATAACTTTGAATTCTTTGTTAGTTTATTCTAAATAGATCAGTTTCATTTTGTGTAGTTTGTAGATAAGTTTTAACTCTTTCATTTCTCATTAGTTGTCGATAAGTTTTCGACACTTCAGATCTCAGGAACTGTCTGATCTCCCTCTTGAAAAAGGAGGATGGTTTTGAACTCAGATACCACTGATGTTAATCCCTGTAGCAGTGAGTGTAGCAGCCCCTCGGTTCAACCAGTCAAGACGCAGAGGGTTTCAAACGGTGTCTTTAAGTTTATTCTTTCCTCGTGGTTTTCTATAGCACCGTGAAAACTACAGAAGAGTGACACAGAGAAATGTAGTTCTACTTCTTGTAATCAGCTGACTACAGGTGTTTACAGTAACCTTCTAATGAATAAAGACTCTCACATCTCTCACTTTTCCTCTCTTGTTTTTGCAGATGACAATAAAAGTGTATTTGTTATTTGTTTTATGTGCATGATCTTTGTTGTCATGGTTACAATAATAACATCCTGGATGATAGAAACAGCATAAGCTGCTACTGTCACATGGGAATCGAACACCGCTCTCCTGTGTCATATTCATCCATCCACCCCAACCTCCTCCTGACGTGGACTTTGTCGCTCTATAAACTACGTCACCGCACTTTTCCCTTTGCTCCTGTCATCATTACTACGACCACTAGATGTCGCCTAGCAACAAAACCTAACTATGAGTCATAAGAACCTGCTGACAGACGACCTGTGGGCTCCTTTCTTACAGGTGGGGGGGCCTGCAGGTACTCAGCCTGGGGGAGTCTTGTGTGGCCGTCGCTGACACCATCCTGACAGGAGGGCCTTTGTCCACAAGTCGCACTGACGCTCGCTGACATGTCGGCTCATTTACAGAAGTCTGCTGACGATTCACACTTCATTCAGTCTTCATGATTTACAGCCTGAGGTCTTTTTTTCTCTTTTACCTGCTGTGTTTCTATGATTGACTGGCTGACAGTCACCGGCTGACACGTCTATCACCTGAAACTTTCATTCATCTTTGTGACAGTAAACGCTGCAGCTCTGCGTGTCACTGTGACCTATGCTGTCGATATAGCCCTCAACATTTCTGACACACACATCCTTAAACTCGAACACAACAGGCTCTCCCTCCCTCTCATGCAGCTTTCATACTCTTATCTCTGAGTGGGGCCTCTTCTGTGTACGTCTAATCCCTATAGGTACGTTTTTCAGCATGAAGCCGCACCTGTTAAAAAAACGTATTGTAATCCCCTTTTATAATAAAATAACAAGAATTAAACCTACACTGTTGAGGTGTTACCTGAAATAATCCTATTATTGTTGTATATTGTGCTATAATGTGCATAAGGCTTCACCCAATTTATTATTATTTATTCTAGATGGAAAACATTGTAGATCCTCGAAAATGTAGCTGTAAAAATGTAGCATATGTTGAAAAACGTGGGCAGTAGCAGACCAAGAAGTCAAGATCCAATCAAACTAGAGAAAGGATAAAGTGAATATGTCATTGACTACTATTTACTATGTGTACAATTTACCTTAGACTAGTTATTATGAAGTTACAAAGTTTAAGAGACGTTTTGTGTAAATCAAAAAGGTGATGAATATATAATTTTTCCTAGAAAAAGTATTAGTAAATTAAAAAGCTCTCAAATAGTCATATTCTCGTGTAAGTTTTTATTGGGAATTATTTATTCAGCCATTTATTCTATACAGAAACACTTAAACCTAAGTAAACTTAACTATGTCAGTTTATGTTCAACAGTTGCAACTCTGTTCACCCCTGTAAGCAAATCATAAATTAAAGGATCCATCAAAACCTGTTTCCCTACTGACCGGTCACTGGAGAAGCAGAAGCCATAAAACAACAAAATGGCATCTTGACTCTCCAGATAGAAGAGCTCAAAAATAAACTTGCTAATAGCCAAGACTTGCAAGATCAATACAAAGAGCTCAAAGCTGAAAGAAAAGCAGCCAGCGATTTAAATAAACGCCTTCAAAAGGAAGTGCAGAGGTATCGCAGTCAACTCCAGACTCAAATAGCTTTGGAGGAAAAATGGAGGGCTGCAGAAGAAGAAAAGGAAAACCTGATCAAAAGCAATGAGCTGCTCCAACAAGAAGTTGTGGAGATAAATAAAAAGCTTAAGGATCAGAAGACACTGGAGGGTAAGTATAACAACATAAAGGCAGAAAATAAAACCCTGAGCCAGCAAAATAATGTGCTGCAGCAGAAGGTTCAGGACCTCCTGCAGAAAATCTCCAGGCAAGATCACCTGGAGGAGAAACAGAAACGAAAGCAGGAGGAGAACCAGGCTTTAGGTCAGATCACTGTTAGCCTTCAACGACAGGTTCAGGAACTGACCCACAAACTGAAGGATGAAGAGAAGATGAGGGCCCACTATCAAACAATGAAAGATGAAAAGGGGTCCAAGATGGACTCAAATTACAAACTACAATGTAGAGTCCAAGAGCTTCAAGAGATATATGAAAATGCAAAACCTTGGCTCAACAAATATCATAATATGAAAGCTCAGATGGAGGCCATTGACAGTGAGAAGGCCACCGTTATGCAGGAATTTGAGGAGCTTCACAACAAGGTCAGACGACTAAAAGTTTTCAGCAGCCAATGTAATGAAATGAAATTAGCTCAAGAGAGCGTTAGCCAGGAGATCTCTGTTCTGCACAACCAAATCCTGAAGCTCAGCAAAGAGCTTCAGGATTTGGAAGGTGTGGAGGTCAGATATAAGACCATGAAAGCAGAAAAAGACGTGGCATGTCAGCAAAGGTCTGTCCTGAGAAGAAAAATGGGACAACTGAACCACAAGCTCAGAAACAAGGATGTTGAAGCCAAGAAAGAGAAAAAACAGTAGAGTGTCATCATAGATAATGTCGTGCAACAGTGCATTGAGGAGATGAAGAAGAGCTGGCTGACTAACTGGCCAGACAGGAGATGTGCTGGACCAAACTGAGCCCCATCTGAGCTTCTCTGATCTGCAAGCATTTGTTTTCTTAAGGTGATTTAATTTCTCCCATTCAATAAAATAAAATTAAAAGCATTTTAACTGACTTTTTGTTTTGATGGATCCTTTGTAATCTATGATTTGCTGTTATAACTGCTGAGCTCAAAACCTGGCAGTGAAGATTACTCAGGTTAAAGTGTTTATATATGGAAAATAATACATTAGTCGACTCTATAATTACTGAATAAAAACTTGCATAAGAATATGACTTTTCGAGGGCCTTTAATAGTTTTTGATGTTTGATGTCATTCTTAGAATTTTAGTATGGTAATGTTAGCATTTAGTAATTCCTACATACAGCCTCACAAAGGGAGGACAGCGTAAGTCAAAACCTAGTGTATGAGTTTAATATGTAACCATATTACTTTGAAAATCAATAATCAAACATTTTTCATGTGTTTACTTGAATCGTAGTGGGTTGAATATATCAGTTAGGATCTATGGCAGCCAACAGAAAACTCAACAACACTATTAGCATAAAAAAATAAGTAAATAAATAAATAAGCGATGGAAAATTTGATGTTCATTGTTTTTCACTGTCATACATTAACGTTATAACCTTTCATTATGTTCATGTTTTCTGCAATAGCCACTCAGATTATATGACATCTCTCTCTCTTATAGTCATTCACCAACTGCAGGTGTAACCACAAAATTAGAAATACTGACTGTATTTGACACGAGTATTACAAGCGTAGTCTTTTTTTTTTTTTTTTTTTTTACAAAATCTTAGGGCCCACATGCAGTCGTGTAGTAGTTAGCTGGTGGTAGTCACTTTGACCAGAAAAAGATGAGTGAATCTGGGGTTTTAGCCAACGTGGAACCAAATCGAAAATGCAACCTGATGTACAACGCCAAGTTCAACCATAAGGCTGCTACTACTGATCCTGTCAACCTGTACAACGAAGGCTGCTGCCTTCCACTATCCAGCAGTATCTCATCATGCAACTAAACAGACCGGGTTGTATCTTAAAATAGAGGAAATGGTTCTTATTATGACACGATTCATAAAGCAGGAACTGCTATCATAAACTTTGTTTATTGTCTCAGACCAGATAATCAGCTGATGTTGCTCCAACACAGTTTCTCTTCATTGATCTGTTCTCTGATGGTAAAGACACGCGTCACTTAGATCAGTGGTTCCCAACCTGAGGGGCCCGACCCCCCCAAGGGGGGCGCCAAAGATCCAGGGGGGGGTCGTGAAGCCCTCTTGATTTTAAGGGGTTTAATAATTTTTATGTAATTAAAATGTTAAATAAATGAGTAAGCATTTAATTCATATATGTGACAAAATCAACTAAATTCAAGGGCCACATTAAGCATTTATTCGTGTATTTAAATAGATAAACAAATAAGTTATATATATCACGAGGAACAGAGCGTGTGCGACGTGAACACCTCTCGTGCTGCAGCCGTTGCCTAGCAACGTAAACGGAGCTAAGGGAGAAATGGCGAAGCGTCAGGTAGAGGAGACTGCGGAAAATGTCAAAAAGAAAAAGAGGGGCTACCAAGAAAGTTATATTGAGTTTGGCTTCATAGAAGCAATGGGTAAAATTAGAGCTGAATGTATATTTTGCCGTGAGAAACTGGCAAATGAAAGTTTGAAGCCCTGCAAGCTGAAGCGACACCAGACAACTAAACATCCCGAGACTGTGGGTAAGCCCAACGAGTTTTTCATCAGAAAAAGAGAGCTTGTTGTCACTAGCAGGCCCCAAAACATAAAGGAGAGTTTCTTCAGGGCGGGAAGCGACCAGAGGCCGGCAACGGTTGCATCTCTTGAGTGCTCTCTCCTAATTAGTTAATAAGTACAAGTTCTGAAGAAATATGTTGTAATAATACACAGGTTCTCCTCATTGTTCCATGCTGTTATGAAATTACTGAAATATAATAAAGTATATTATATATATATATATATATATATATATATATATATATATATATATATATATACACACAATATAATAAAGTATGTCATGTAAAAGAAGTTATGATGTTCCTTATTTTATTTTATTTAATTTTTTTTACCAAAGTTTACAATGGTAAAAATACGGGTCCCTTAAGAAAAAGGCTGGGAACCACTTGACTTAGATAAGTGTAAAACCACTCCCCTCGCTGTCGTTATTGTGGTGTCCCTGGCCACACAGTAAGCTGTAGCAGCTAGTTGAATACAGTGCAGCGAAAACTGTCATGCACATTCATTAGCTTTCACTTTTTCCATATCTAGGATAAAGTTAGTCGCATGCTAGCTAACCAGCAGCTAGGCTGATGACTGGGAAAGAGGACACTATCAGCTTCTCAGTGTGTCACAGTTGTCCAGATTTGACGACAGACATTTCGAAAACAGAGCAGAGACTTCTTTGCTCCGTGACGGACCCACTCGCTTCTCGGCAAAATTCTGTGATTTGACAACTGTGATATAAATTTGTATTGAAAGGATCCTTAATCAATTTTATCTAATCAAGTAGTAATTATGTTTACATGATAACTCATTCATTTTGCTGCTTCTAATGAATAAATAAATAAAATAATCCACTCATTACATTTGCATCATAGTGAGAGGGTGCTGCTTTGTTTAAAAGAGCTATTTGTAATTTTGCTATTGCTACATAGCCAACGTTAGCATTAGCAGCTATTTAACTACCAGTCTTACCAGGAGCTTAAGCTATTGTTGTGCTTACAGTACATGAAGTTATAATGTGTCCTCTGAGCAGCAAAACTTCATCATGGCAGCCGGCCCCTCAGTGATTCGTTATCAGAAAGCGAAAAGACTAGCTAGCTAGCTGATTAGCATGCTAAATTCAGTAGAAGAAAAGAAGTGATAGAAATAGGAGCAAAACAAATGAGTTGCTTTGCACTGCTGGAGACAAATATTACCAAGTGCAGGACTGATGTTTGATGCTGAGCCTGCAAAGTTTCTTCAAGTCTAGTAAGCTGTTAATGCTAACATTGGCTATGTAGCAATAGCAAAACTTACAAATAGCTAATGGAAATAAAAGAGTAAAGAAATGCAGCAGGTAGATCATCAACGTTTACTTAATTTTTACTCTTTGCAGTTGAGGGTTTTGGTAATTTTTTGTGTTGTTTTGTTATGTGGTTCTTAACTGATTAACTTCTTAAAGGTAAAGTGGACAAGCTAGCATGGCTAGCTAGAGAAACACAGCCTAATGGTTGATACACCTGTTATTTTGACGTTTGAACCTGTCTGGTACGTGTGAAGGAGCTAAACCATAAAGACTATATATGAAAACAAATGCAAGTAGTGTCTCCATTCTGCGCGGGCTATGTAGGCTCAGCCTTCGTAGCCACCGTAGACCGCAAACGCCAAACTGAAATAACACAGTCTGTTCTACTGAGGATTTCATATTTATCCTGGGTCACTATTTTATTTGTGGAGTCTGCCATTTTCTATTCTTATAAATATTGAACTACAGTGTCTCATCATCAGCGCAATGACACTTAGAGTAGGTTGGGCTGCGAAGAATCCAGATTGCTTGGGACACATGTAAAGGAACCTTCGAAGGATGTGTCCTTGTTTGGATGAGGCAGCCAGAGAATCAACACCAGAGAAAACTTGTTGCTAGGTTAACCGACTTTTTTCTTGTGACTTTTTGGACAAACCTTAGCTATTTATTGTCTGTGGAGGAGGGTCACCAGTATCACCCTGCATACGCAAGGTCAGGCTTTCCCTCCGCAGGCACATCTTTCTGTGCTGACATCATGGCCGCTGATGTGAATGAGCGTCTAGCTTTATCTCTGAGTGAGCGGCTTCGAAGGGACTGCTGGTTAACACGTCGTCTTCATGGGCTTTGTTTCAGTCACCATGTCATATTTATTCAGGAACAGATAAACTAATCAATGAGAACAGCTTTATTGGTCATTTAGCTGTATGAAAATACTCTATATGAGAACACAGAGACAAGCAAAGAGATTAAAGGCTGAAACCGGCTCATACTGAGTAGAAAACAAATAGTCTTCAGCACAGTTTAGCATATACTAGGGATGTGATCAGAACCAGCTAACGTCCTGTTGGTGAGCGAGTTACTGTGATTAACAATGCCACACATCATTGTTCGTTGCCATGAAAGGCTTTGAGGAGGAAAATTCATTTTTAAGTGTTTTAATTGTCATGTGCATATCATCTTATTTGCTCTATTCTTGTATTATGCTAGTGAATGATATAAGGGTGAAACCAGTGTGTAATTAGGGTAGAGTTACTGTTCGGCTCTCAGGAGTTGTATATTACATTGGTGGTGACAAATTTGTCGTTTTCTTGCAATGACAATAATGTTTGAGTAGCTGTCACATTTTTATATAAAACAGTGCAGTCCTTAATGTTTATTCCATATCTGTTATAGAGTATTTTAGATTAGAATAGATCAATTTTATTGTTATTGCACTGAGTACTAAGTAATGAGACAACAAAATGCAGTTTAGCATCTAACCATATGTATAGAAGAAGCAGTAAAGTGAATATGCTCAAATATATACACTATGAATAGTATGGAATGTAAATGCTTGTGTGGCTACACTGTAGAAGATAAAACCAGTATAAAGCAGTATAAATATGAATATGACTATTTGACTGGGGGTGAAAAAAATCCAGCGAAATAAATTATTAGATGATGTCTGTGTATGTTTTAAAGGAACTGAAGGCGTTTCACACACGTGTGAGCACTGAGTGAGAAGAAGCCACTATTTCAAACTCAAAGTGGTTTGATACCTGGATCAGCGAAAGAGGAGAGAGAGAGAGAGAGGCCCTAGAGAGAGAGATGAGAGGAGGCAGAGAGAGAGAGAGGAGGAAGAGAGCGAGAGAGAAGGAAGAGAGAGAGAGAGTTGAGCCAAGGAGGACAGATTCATGAAAATGAATGAAATGTTTATGCAAAAAATAAATAGCATCTTTCTGATGGGTTTTGATTTGATCAGACACAGTAATAGTACATAGTGAAATAAACAGAGCAAACAAAGCTCCCTTCTCACCTTGAATCACTGCAAGTAATGTGTGGGTGGCTCCCTGCAGACCCCGGCGTTAACCCCACCACTGGGTAACTATGAAGCAGAACACGTGCTGGGTTGGTTTGACTCAAGTGCTGGGTTTTACCATTTAACCCCGGATGCTGGGTTATTTTATTAGACCCAACCTAGAGGGAAATTAACTGTTTGCTTGTAACTAATTGTCATGCTTTGACATATAATAAATTTAAATTTTACATTTAATAAACTATACAATAATAATAATAATAACATTTTGTATATTTTCCCATAATCATACAAATACATATTATACAAAATACTATTGTACTGTCTTGCATCTTGCAGCTCATCTAGAACAGTTTCTTACAGTTCACAAACATTTCTGTCATTTTTCTCCCTTTCGTTAAAAATTTGGTAGCAAATTTAAAAGTGTTTAATCTGGTAAAGGAAACAAAAAATTATCCCTATTCCTAGTCAAAAGCATGCTTTTACTTTGTTAAGTGAAGCAGAATGAAAAAAAACCCAAGGAGCAACGCAACAAGTATCCTACAGTCAGGACAACTGAATTACACAATGTAATAATCGATTAATCACGTGTTAATTTATGTGAATTGACACAATTATTAACAGACTGAAAACAAATTACGCCCATTCAATAGGCTCAACAGTGCAAATAGTCTAATAAATAAAAGGCAGTATGTCTCAGAACATTAAGTCACCAAACCATATTTGGAGAAGAGGGTGGAGCTGGGGAGGAGCGAGGGGTGGAGCTGACCTGAGAGCCGAGGTCACTATGCCCGTCGACTTAAACTGTCAACCTGACAACGGCATCAATCTTTCGGCTACGCGTCGCTGCTGAATCTGGAGTCATTTTCCGTAAGTCGAGGTAAACTTTATTAACATTAAGTGTTAAAGTACTTTTAATAGTTAATTGCATGCATCTCCACATTTGGAAAATATTGCACACACATGGGTAATGTAATGTTATTGTAACTAAAGTTACTGTGTGTTAGCCTTTTTATATACAGTCGATGGTGTTAGCTTACACACGTGTAAGCATGGATGTAAGCTAACTGTAGTGAAGCATCTTTTGGTAAAACCATAGACTGTTTATACATGGCAAAACTATAATATCGTGTTTTAAAATTGGTTCTGCTAATTAAATATTACGTTGCCTAACTTACTTAGTGTTAACAATGTGGTGGTTGTCGTTGTTAAGTTACAAAACAATAACGTTATTACATTTAACTGTTGGTGTCTGTAGTCTATGCTTAAAACATCGAGACCCAGAAGATCAGTAGAAATTAGCTAATTTACGCTACAGAACAGTGGTATTGATAAATGTATATGCTCCATTTACATGAATGAAGTACAATTGAACGTCATGTGAGCGTGCGTTAATATTAAGTGTGGTTCAGTGTTTTTCCAGTTAATGTCATAGTTGAAAACAGAAGTCAAAACATCTGTTGGAATTATTCTCTCTCTTTCAGAATAAGTAATATTACTGGGAATTGATCATGGCATCTGCACCCGCTCAATGCCACCGAAGTGAGTAGTCGTTTCTATACTATTGTTGTTTATTGTAAAACAGTACAACAGACTTTTTTTTTTTTTTTTACAGCTGAGGGAGTAATGTATTTTCAGATATATGTGTGGAGTTCATCTAATAAAAGTGCTTATTAGTAGCCTTCTCAGTAGCCTACAATATCATACATATCTCACTATTACAATGTTTCTTTCCATCCAGCCAAAGTCTGGATCATTGGGGACAGCTACATCCAGTGTGGAGCCCAGAGAGCGACAGAGACCATGGGGAACAACCTGGGTGTCGATGGTGTCTCCATCCAGTGGTCTGAAGTGGAGGAGCCTTCTCTCCTTTTTCAACCAGTCCCTACGAGGAAGCGCGCTTCCGGATGTCCTCCTCATCCACTGCAGCGGGAATGACCTGGGGGATGTGTCAAGCGTAAACCTCGTCGCAGCAATGAAGGAGGACCTGCACCACCTCCACCTGCTGTACCCAGGCATGAAGATCATCTTCTCTGGTATCACACAGAGATGCAGGTGGAAGGCTGGTGCCAATCCAGGAAAGATAGACAAGGCTCGCAAGTTTGTGAACAGTGTTATGGCTACATATGTTCATTGTTTAAATGGCAGCTTTGTAGACCACCCTACCATAAGGTTTGACACTCCTGGGCTATTTTTGCTTGATGAAGTTCATTTCACCACGAGGGGAAATGATATTTTTTTAAACAGTTTTGCAGAATCCATTAAAGCCCAACTTCAGCAACGATGAAATGTTCATGTGGCTGTTTGTTCGCTGTTGAAGTTGAGTTTTAATGTTTTCCTTTAACAGCCCACAGTGCCATGCCTTATGTGACAAGGGATATTTTTGATATTTTATTTTTTTTAACGCTTGTGGCCATAACACTGTTCACTCTTAACATCTATGCTCTTCCTCGTTCCCTAAACCCTCTTTTATTCCCTCACCGCCCCAAGTCTAAGCACCCCATGTTGTGTGACTCTCTCTGCCTCCAAGCTGGACGTAGCTGTAACAAAATGTAAATAGTTTTTAAAATTTGAGTTTATAGTTCATGTAGTTCATAGTTCTCAATTATTATGCTGTTCTGTCCAGTGTTGTTGATGGATACGGGTATTGTTGAAATTGGTGTTTGTTACATATGCAATAAAAGTATTTATGAATCCCTTGGGCTAAGTTTGTTGATGGTCTTGTGGTATCTATTATATCTGGTATGAATTTTGACAATAGCCACATACACATATTCTAATTATACAAGAACACATTGATGGAGGTTTTGCCAGAGTTTGTAATTAGAGGGCTATTTCTATGTTACCTTCAATAAGAACATAAACCATATAAATATTTATCAGATGTTGATGTCCTAGAACATGGACAATGAAGAATCAAAAGACAGATATATTTTGGTTTGTGCTTTCTGTGTTTTATGTACTACAAATTATCAATTTCAGTGACACTGAAAATACTAATTCATCCCAAGGTGTATGGTAAATTTGGAAAATTGGAAAATACTTTCATCTGTGAAGCGGTGACTAGAGTTGATCCATAGTTTAATATTTATAAATTCTGTTTTTAAAAATGTTACCATCACCTGTTACTATCACCTGTCAACAACAGCAGAAGTCAAAAGGAAGAAACTGAACCTATGAACACTAAGGACAGAGAATATTAAAAAAACTTCCAAAACGCTGGTCTGTCCTTTCATCAGAGGCACCTGACCTGGAAGTGGCTTTCTAGCATCATCATCACCATCCATTTGAGAACTAAGGATGTTGTCCATGCAGCCTCCTCTCTCCACAGCCAGATTGGAAACAAATACTGTGCTCCATACATGAGGTCCTCCTTCTGTTGGCAGTGGTCCTTCCGTTTTCAGCGTGGATACCTTTCAAATCACAGTAAAAGACAGAGACTTTAGTTCAGACATGATGGATCAGTTTATCACATACATAAATCAGCTGTCAGGATAACTGCGTAAATGTCTACTTCAGTTGAGGACTATTGTGTATGCATGAACAGTATTGAATGAATGAATTAACTGCTACATGTTATGTGCTAATGTTATTTTCTATATTGTGCATTATACATAACACACTTCTAACTGTATTGTGATGATAGGTGTTAATGAACATCATTTCTAAATAGTGATTCTAAAGTGTGCCTTTTGTGCAAACTAGGTAGAAGAAACACATCAGCATAACACAGGGCACAGTGCACAGTGTAATACATGAACAACAATGGTTAATTCCAAAGCATAAAATAATGTACTTAATAAAAATTGAATAGATATCTTACTTTGTGACACACTAACATGCTGCCTGATGCTTCATACAGGACCTCTGGGTACAGGACAACTAAAGTCTTCAAGCTATCAAAACACAGGTGTAATGATCAGAGCAAACTTCATCTCCTAAAAAAACACAGAGGTTTTGTTTAAGCCACTGGAAACATTTCTTCCAAGCCTGTCTTAGTTAGAAGCCCACTCACCACGACAAGGTACAGGCCAAGAGTGGGAACACAGGACATAAATGAAAAAATAAGCAATAAAGTAACACCACACAACAAATGAAATTATACACGCACAACAAACATCACACAATATACAACATTACATGTAACAAATGTAAATAAAATAGATAATTTAATGCAAAGAAATACATCACAAAAAAAATCTTAGCACAACCTAACTGACAACATTTTCCCACAACATAAACAAAGGAAGCAAGCCGTGAAAAATAAATGAATCACAGAACTACTTATTAACAATATCAAATTTGCCTTAAAACAACACTCTTCAAATCTCAAGAATATTAATATGTAACACAGGCAACTGAGTTATTGTAAGAAATTTTAATGTTTTTTTGTATATTCACTATTTTTTACATTTTTTTAAATACATTTTTTATAAATTTTTAAGTGCATGTACAAAAAATATTCAACAAGACAAGGGAACTATTTAGAAAAAAGGTGTGACACATGGAGGTGGGATTATTTTTAAATGCTACAAATTGTTCAATATCAACTTGTGCCCCTTTCATGCGGACTCCAAATAATATTGAACTATTTGTTTGAAGGCTAAGTAAAGCATCTGATACTTAGGCCCCATTTATGCAGGCTCTAAGTAAACGGTATGCAATGAAGGTCAGCAATTTCTCTGATCATCCTTACAAAACATTTTCAACAGCTGAGTGAAGAATGAATATGAACATCAGATGGAGGGGGGCAGTATCTGGCTTTTGTGCTGAAAACTACATACTTAGGCCCCTTTGATGCGGGCTCTAAGAAATAATTTCAGCAGAGGCTTAACTGGGGTTTGATTGTGTGTCCATGATTAATACCTGGCCAACGTTAAAAGAGAGTGCATATGCACAAAAGATAGCACATAAAAAGGACACAGATACATGCATAGAACAAAAACACACATTTGTACAGACACATTATGTTGACAAGCGAGACAACATTTATAAACACACATATTCCACATGTATATGTAAATGATGTGCACTGTACTCTCTTAATCACCATAAAGATGAATCAATTTAGTGAGTCGCCTGCGGACCAATTTGCCATCTTTAATTTTGTCTGTCTGCCTTCTTGCCAAATGATTAAGCTGAATTTTACAGAACCAGGCAGATGCCATCTTGACCAGAACATAGACATGGTTTGCTTCAGCGCACATGTCAAACATGTGGCTGTGCAAAGTTGGAAAGAGGTTTCTCTCCAAACACTCTGCAAGGACTTGAGAGACTATTGCTGATGTTGTTCCTCGTCCTTGTGGAGCTTTCCCCCCATTGGTTTTCAACAGCCTCTGAAAGCACTTCTCTGTGGCCTGGCAAACAGCAATAATGCCAGCTGATGGTTTCTGTAGGCCACCTCTGTCCTTTAATGCCAGAAAAGGATGTGTGGAGTCCAGGTCATCAGATGTCAGTGCCTGTGAACAAGGCATGCAGGTTACCTTCTGCTTCAGCTTTGTCACGATGAAGCCTGTGATGTAGCTGATGGCGGCCTCTTTGTACTCTAGGAGGTTGTCTACATCTGGGAGGTCATTGAGGGTGTCTTCTAAAGGCAAAAGCACTTCCACAGGCTCCACATCCACCCTGCGTGCACTGTTGACATTTGCTGGTGTTGAATCGCAAAAAGTGGGTATGCACTATATGCGGCGCATAGGGGCGCCGCGCTAGAGGGGGTGCCAAAGCGATGGGGGAAAAAATATTTTGAGTCGGCATTTTCTGTATTTAACAGCTGTTTGTGCATGTGTAAATGATAGGATCAATAACAGAGAAGCATGTCACAAGTTAGGCGCCCCTCCGCTCCCTCTCCTCCCCTCCTCTCGCCCCCTCCCACACACACACACTAGACGTTCCAGTGCGCACCCCCTCGAGCACACGCTGGAGCCCTTTTTTTTTTCTTTTTCATTTTGAATCGTGTTGTTAGGCTACATCTAATGACAGACGGGAAGCAAAGATGGAGAGGCAGAAGAGACAGCTCTCGGGGGCACAAAACAGAAAGAGGAAGAGGGAGAAGGAGAAAGATTTTTAGGGGATGAAAAAAAGCTTTTCAAAGTGGTTGAAAGACAGTGGGTGAGTTATATCAGTGTATCAAGAGGAGGCTTGTAAACAGTGCTGTTGTGATGTACTGGATCAGATGCAGCGTCCAATCAGTAACTGATTTCTCCAAATCAAATTTCTCCAACTGATTTCCAAACTGATCCAATACGGATATAATTTAAAATTAAAATTTCATGTTTTTTATATGTGGTTTGACTGCTGTATTTTTAAACCTCCTTAACACAAAGTGTGTGATTCAGGTGTGAGGATGGAGAGAAAGAAGAGAAGAAGGGAGAGATAGAATCAGGAGAGACAGGGGAAGACGACAGGTTGGTCTAATATTAGGTGGAAGTGTAGGAACAGCCACTTGATATCAAGTGATTAATTTCTAAATATTATTTATATTGAAAAATTGCATTAGCAAGATGTGTAATTTATTCAAAGCCTGTAATATGTCTGCATACCCCTCAGAAAGTAGGTAGTTGCGCCTGGATGAACGTGTTGTCACGGAGAAGACAGTTGCCTGTGCCCTTCTTCACCTGGTGCCTTACAAGGAGACGCTTGTAGGCCGCACGGAACTGCCTTGCATTGGGGTTGTTGTTAAAACCCCCACGTGCTCTGACTGCTGAGAAGAACAGCTCCAGGTGATCCTGACTCAGCTTGTATGTCAGAAGGTATCTGCATGGTGCACTTGGTCTCTCTACAAGATCTTCATAGATGTTCAGCACACTTCTTCCACAAGCAATGAAGCCACAGATGGGAGTTTTCTTCTGAGTGGTGTGCATATAGACATACTTGTTGCCCTTGGTTTTAACCTTGAGCCCACGGAGACATGTCTCGGCTTGTTCTAGAATAGCCTTGGCACGGCCTTTTGTTGAAGGCTTGCCACACTGCTGCTGAACAGTTGGGCTGCAAGGTGGACCTTCATTTTTTGCTGTTGCCACTGGATGTGTGCCATTTTTAGCTTGTTGCCAAGCCGAAGACCTTCCTTTTCTTGCAGTTTGTGGAGTTCTTCAATGTACTGCCATCTGATCTGTTGCCCATCTTCTGTCTCCAACACCTCAGCTGTAGAAAATGCATTTCGCAGAAGTTTCAACATGTGACATGGATCCAAGAGCACATGCACCTTTTGTGTTGGATCCTCTGGATGGAGAAAATGAGGTCTCATGTCTGTGACATCAAGTTTGCCACCAAGCTCTTGGATCATGGCAAAGTTTTGTGATGGTCCATCACATGTCGGCGAGACAACCTGAACTCCGATAGCATGGAGGCGACGAAGGCTCTCCCGGTTTGATGTTGGCTCTCTCTGCTCCAGTCAAGCTGCTGATGAGGAAGTATGCAATGGGGATCTTCCAAGACTCATTGATGGCTATAGCCATGATGACCAGTGCTTGTGTGGCTACTGTGTTTACTAATTCACCAGCACCGATGTCAATGTAGCCATGAATTTGATCCCCCCCAAACTCAATTTGCTGGTGAATGTACATTTCATCCAACATCAACGAGCAGACAACTTCTTTTCCTTCCTTCCGCTTCTCAGAAACATGGCTTTTTAGAGCAGTGAAAGATGCAACGGTAAATCCAGGATCTGCTGAGATGCTGCTGTACCATTTGCGAATGGTCTGAGGATGTGGCAAGGCAAAATTGAACTTCTCTCTGACGTAATCATATGCCTTTGGGGAGTAGAAGTGTAGTGTAGTCGCAAACTGTTTTAGTTCTTCAGAAAATGTTGCTGACTTCTTCTTCTTTTGGATTCTATGCAGAATACCTCTGGGAACATCATTTGTAGAATCCAGAAGACCTGCACATTCATTTGAGATCAGCAACTTTTCTTGAAGAATCTTTGTCAGATCTTTTAAGGATCAGAGTGTTGATTGCATCCTTCTTGTCTGTTGACACTTTAACCTTAGCTTTTTGCGAGCTACAACAAGCTGATCCTGCACTGCATCGGCTTTACGTTTCAGTGTTCTGGGAGACTCAGAAACAATGTAGCTATGATCAGAGTGCACAGAGTTTTGCTGTTGTGTTGAGCCGAAATAGTCATGATCATGTATAATTGTTTTTGAGTCTCCAGTTGTGGTACACCCAGTAACATCAGTGACGATCTCAACAACATCACTGTGGGCATCAATCATAACAATGTCATCATGAAGGACACTGTCAACAACACTGGTCTCCTCCACAGTGTCTTGTATCACGATGTCATTGTTATGATCAGCAGAAGGATTGCTACCACTGTCTCCATTGTCAGTGTCAGTAATGGCCTCATTGTGGGACACAGAACTGAAATGTGCAACAGCACCATGAGGCTGAGAAAGATAGCTAGGTGACGCCAATGAAGGTACAGATGTGGAAACCAAACTGTCACTTACCTCCATCATCATACTTACCACGCTGGTCCTTGTGGCCCTGATAGGTTTTTTCTTGTTTGTTAGATGTGGTGGAAAGTTGAATATGGTCGGCACAGCGGTCTCCTTCAGCCTCCTCTTGCCCTAATATCAGTAGGCAGATACAAATCATTAAATACCTTCAATTTATGATTCATTTTTAAAATAAATTTTATATTTTGTGAATTCATGATTTCTGAATTAAGTACCTAGATTTTTTTAAGGGAGGTTATCCTACTCAAACATTTTAAGACTTTAAAAGAGAAAGAAATTATAACCCAAAAAAAGAAAATCCTAAATTTTGCAACCATTTATAAGCAAATATTAATCATGTTATACAGGAGCTTTGAAATTATTATTACTCAACTGAATTTTGTTATGTGTAATGAAACTGTGTTGATGTTGGCAAAGATGAAAGAGGTGGTGTCATGATCACAGACATCATCAGAATCAGAATCAGAATCAGTTTTATTGCCAAGTATGCTTTCACATACAAGGAATTTTTTCTGGTGATTGGTGCAATTGATCAGCAACAGTGGGGCTCTCTAGCCTTGTTGATGAGGCTAATAGCAGATGGGAAGAAGCTATTTTTGTGGCGAGAGGTTTTGGTCCTGAAGGACCGCAGCCTCCTGCCAGAGGGGAGTGTCTCAAAGAGTTTGTGTCCAGGGTGGGAGGAGTCAGCTACAATCTTCCCTGCACGCCTCAGAGTCCTTGAGGCGTACAGGTCCTGGAGGGACGGAAGATTGCAGCCAATCACCTTCTCAGCAGAGTGGATGATACGCTGCAGTCTGTTATTGTCCCTCTCCGTGGCAGCAGCGTACCAGATGGTGATGGAGGAGGTGAGGATGGACTCAATGATGGAGGTGTAGAAGTTCACCATCATAGTCCTTGGCAGGTTGAACTTCTTCAATTGCCTCAGGAAATACATCCTCTGCTGAGCTTTTTTGATGAGGGAGCTGATGTTTAGCTCCCATTTGAGATCCTGTGTGATGGTGGTTCCCAAGAAGCGAAAATGCTCCACGGTAGCCACGGGGGAGTCACACAGGGAGATGGGGGTGGGTGGGGCTGGGCTCTTCCTGAAGTCCACTATCATTTCCACTGTCTTCAGAGCGTTTAGCTCTAGGTTGTTCTGCCTGCACCAGGTCACCAGACGCTCAGTCTCCCACCTGTAGGCAGACTCATCGCCATCAGAGATGAGTCCAATGAGAGTGGTGTCGTCTGCAAACTTCAGGAGCTTGACAGACTGATGGCTGGAGGTGCAGGTGTTGGTGTACAGGGAGAAGAGCAGAGGAGAAAGAACGCAGCCTTGTGGGGATCCAGTGCTGATGGTCTGGGAGTCAGACACGTGCTTTCCTAGCTTCACGTGCTGCCTCCTGTCAGACAGGAAGTCGGTGATCCACCTGCAGGTGGAGTCAGGCACGCTCAGCTGGGAGAGCTTGTCCTGCAGCAGAGCCGGGATGATGGTGTTGAAGGCAGAGCTGAAGTCCACAAACAGGATCCTGGCATAGGTCCCTGAGGAGTCCAGGTGCTGGAGGATGAAGTGGAGAGCCATGTTGACGGCGTCGTCTACAGACCTGTTGGCTCTGTAGGCGAACTGCAGGGGGTCCAGGAGTGGGTCAGTGATGGATTTGAGATGGGACAGGACAAGACGCTCAAATGATTTCATGACCACAGAGGTCAGGGCAATGGGTCTATAGTCATTTAGTCCTGTGGGCCTTGGTTTTTTGGGGACAGGGATGATGGTGGAGGATTTGAAGCAGGCTGGCACGTGGCAGATCTCCAGTGAGGTGTTGAAGATGTCTGTGAACACTGGAGACAGCTGATCAGCACAGTGCTTCAGGGATGATGGAGAGACAGAGTCAGGACCGGCTGCTTTGCGGGGGTTCTGCTTCTTAAAAAGCCTGTTGACATCTCTCTCCAGGATAGAGAGAGACGTTCCTTTGGTAGGGGAGGAGGAGGAGAATATAGGGTGAACGATGAATTAATGATGTCCACCTCCACACATTCAGATAAAGTTTTACTCAAAAGTTACCTCATGTTAGATTTCACATCTTAGACACTTTTAGCAATATGTATTGGTAAATCTAAAAAATGTACTGTGTAATAATTGCATAACAAGGTGTCTATCTACCTTCTTGTCTGTGAAGAACTGATCCTCCTCAAAGTGCGAACTGCACAGACGTGATGTACTGCCTGGGATCCAGTTCTTCTCTTCTTTCTCTCCAGAGAAGGTGGAAGTCACTTGTTAACCATCTTCAGGATGTTCACACTAATAATGATCCCATCTTCCCAAAATGTGAACATCCTGACAGTGCGACCACAGACCAGAGCAAGTGCTTGCAGCCAGGTGTGTAATGTACTTGTGTGACAGTGCCACAATTATGACTATGCAATATAGAATTATTCTTTAGGGCTCAAAAAATTAATTTACTGATAAAAGTTCTATGTTAACACCAAGATTATGACTTAAATGTAACTGTTCTCTACACAACATTTGCCAAAATAGAAATCATTTCCATAAATAGATGACATTTCTACTTCTTCCTCTACCTCTAAGATGTTTTAGGTATGTAGTCACTTTATTTTATACTCCCTTTATTCAATCAGGTTCAAAATCTCTGTACAAAGTGGAGAAGGCACTGCTCAACAAGAGAGTTTTGACAGATGTGGGGAAATTAAGCCCCCACCATCAGACTTCATCCTTGGAGGCATTCCACAGTCTCATCCTAGGGTTTGCCCCGAAGAACGTTGTCTTTCCTTTCCTTGGAATGCTGTGCAGGTAAGCTAATTCATAATAACTTACAGTAATGAGCGTGTATGTGTACTTGTAACAATATTTAAACAGATGTCTTTCTTATCAGATTATACCTGGCTGCCATGCATTTAAATGAAAACACTGACTGCCCACAAGCTACCTCAGCCTCAGGAAAGCCAGTGTTCAAAAGAAAGTTCCCCAAGTTCAAGAAGGGTGAATCTGTGATCAAGCCAGTGAAAACAGTGCCCACATACAGTAAGTAAAAAGTAGTAGTATTTATTGTATAAAAGTAGGAAAATATTAATCATGACATATATATGCAACAGAAAAACATATTAACACATTGGTCATATCCGTAAAACATTTTTACAGGCTACACCCAGGAGCTAATGGAGGTGCTCTTCGAACAAGTCTTCCCTGACCCTGCTCCATACGCCGGGATGATGCACAGTATCCCCATCCCTGCCCTGCTGTCCTCCCAATACGACAGGCCCTCCATGGAAGAAGCCGTCGCTGGCTATTTGTCCCGCTTCAGTTGAGGGGGGTCTGAACCCAACGTACCTCCCTGTTGCTTCAGGGAACTCCTGGCGGATTCGCTGCACAACACATGAGGGAATGACCACCCTCACTCTCCTGCCCAGGAAGCCCCAGCACCAGCTGACGAAGCTCCTGTATGCCAGATGCCGATAGCGTCTGTAGGAGGGAGATTAAGTGCCATCAGAGAATATTTGTTATTATTGTTACTGTTACTGATGTATTTCATAAAATATTCATTCTTGAATTTCAGCTCACTGGTGTTTAATATATTTAACATTATGCATTTAACATACACATAAACATGGTAAATTAACTGGGGGATGGTTCAGGGCTCACTTGAGGCATCATTATTATCATTATTATTATTATTATTATTATTATTATCATCACCACCATCGTTATTGTTATTATTACTTATGCCTCCAAGCCTCTTATTCTCAAGCCCCCATAGTCTCCACGGTAAATGTTGTATGCATTTTGGAGCGCATACATATTTAAGCACAACGGTTCAAGGCCAGGATGGTAGGTCATGCAGTCTGGGGGGGGGGCTGAACCTGGTTCATTCTTCTGAGCACCTAATGAACGACAATGTGTAAACTTTATTAAACAGTGATAGAATAATGTAATGATTTTGTTAAGATGAACATAACTTGAAGGTTGCCAGAGATGTTTGTACAGCCCCACTGCTTGCTACGCTTGATTATTTTATTATTACTGTCTCTTGTGTTTGTGCTCCATAACACAGCATGTGGTTGTGAGATAATATAGAATAGAAAATACTTTATCCTTGGAAGGGAAATTCAGATAGTCCAGCAGCTCACATAACAATGATATGATAAAAATGATATAAATAGAAAATGTGTATACCTAACAAAAGATAAAATAAGATATAAAGACAACAATAATAAGATAAAATAAAGTGAAGTGAAAAAAAATACCTGGGGTGTTTCATTGAAACAAATGTTTTCTCTTTCTGTGGACATCGTTGCACAGTTGCCACAGGTACACCTAGAGTAAAAAGAGAAAAAAAAGCAGTCTGTCAACTTGGTAAGTCATGACTACGTGAGCAGAATGTTCATTACCTAGTAACAAGTCTTTGAGCCACCGGTGTCTGTACTAGTCATTTAACAGAAAATGTAGCAGAGTAGGCTATTTGCATCATTACTCAGTGGACACTAGTAACTGAGACTGTAGTTATGACAGTTATGACATTCATTTTTCTAAGAACACGTCCGAGTAGTTACCCGACATTAATATATTGATGAGTGTTATTTCACACTGTATCATTAGGCTACAGGTTACCTTACTCTTGCAATTGTGTGTTGCAACAAATTTAACAAACAAAACTTACCAGTCTGAAACATCTTGCACCACACGGCGCAATTGCGGTGTTTCTGTGTTGGCTGCCATCTCTGTCTCCAGATCCGAGTCCGGCTCAAACATATATGGTCTTATGCCATCCATCGCAGGTGAATTTTTATGAATGCAGCTTAGGTTTCAGTTACTTGCCTGTGATTGGCCCGACCACAGGCCACTCAAAAACAGTCAGCCAATCAGAAGAGAGGTTCTCATTCTCTCTTCTGATTGGCCAAATGGCCTGTGCCTGCTGGAGCTCCAGAAAGAGGCAACAGAAAGCGGCAGTATAAACGATATTAAGCAGATCACAGGTACTCAAAACCAATGATACATCTTGTTAGGGATATCAGCAGGTAAATAAACCCAGAGAAAAGTGCACAGCATGAGGCCTTTAAAAGCTCCTAGACAAAAATTCAACACTACACCCAAGAATACATTTAACACTACACCCAAAAGCAAGTTCACGGCTATTTAAATATCGTTGATTCTGTGAAAAGGGACTGCTCTTGATTGACAAGCCAAAATGTGTCAATCATACGTTAGCCACGCCCCAATGTATACCCTACTTTATCGTCTATTTTAAATTAAATGGGACTATAATTTAAAAAATGAACACCATGTTGTATTGAAGAAGACTTGAAACTAGCGATTAAAACGTTTCCTGGGGTCATAAACCAAGTGAGAAGTAGGGTCATTTTCTCATAGACTTCCATACAATCTGACTTCTTTTTGCAACCAGTGGTGTCGCCCCCTGATGGTCAGTAGACAGAATGCAGGTTTAAGGCACTTCGGCATTGGCTTCATTTTCCGCAGCCAGCGTCGACGTCCATTTTTATATACAGTCTATGGGTATGATTGATATTGAATTCAAAGAATGCCTTATAGCAAACATCGCCAGCTCCTAGCAACGTGTCCGTTTCCATGGCGTTGCCTCCAATGATGGTGAACGCCTCGCATGTCATAATTTCACCCCCAAGGCACAAAATGTGTGGGAATGGTTGATGTGTCTCGATGCAAATACTCTGCCATGTTAGTCCCGACCTGTTAATTATAACAAACTGTCACTTAGTGCTGCAATATAATGGACATTTAAGTTATCGAGCTTATTTTGCATCAAAATGCAAAGAAAAAAAGTAGGCTCACCAAAAACCATTATTTGCAAACATTGTATAAACTGTGCAAAATATGAAAAATGAAGACCTCCTCTCTTATAAATAGACGTGGGAGTGAAGTTGGCAGGATCTTCAGAGCAGTCTCACCTTTTGCAACTTAACAATTTGAGCACAATACATCAGCAGGGGCTGGCCCAGTGATCCTGGATCCTGTCACCGATTGCCTCCAAGTTTTCATAGAGCTTTCCTGCTGCCTCGGCATGCAGCTGATGGAAGTCTTGTGATATCTGATACATTTTGAAAACATGGGAAACAAATGTAAGAGTTTGGAGAAATGATACGGGCTTCCAGGTAGCACTGGTCAAGCTCTACAAACTTTTTTCCTCGCACCAGACAAATGTTCAATACAAGTAATATAAACTAAGCACAAAAAGTAAGGAAATTTCTGTTTGGTAGATTATTTCTTTGTTGTAACAATGCTTCTTGGCAATAAATCTTATACCACTGGAAAGCCTGTTTATTTCCCTTTTAAATGGTGCCACATTTGTAAGGAACATGCATTTGTGGGATGAGCAGCAGAGCTGAGTATGTGGGTTGCATCCATGAGAGATTTGCCAAATCTTCTCTGCCAATGCCAAACAGCTTTTTTTTTTTGCTGTTAACTCTTGTTTTGAGCTTCTGGGACCCCAGGTGCTGACAGTCAGGCACCTGATTGGCCCTGCTGCAGTGATCAGTTGGTGTCTGCTCCAGGAATGGGCATGCCACGTTTGACTGCTCTGGATAGGGCAACTTCAAGCTGGTGTTCTGCAAAACCAAGTTGTAGTTAGCTATTTAATACAATAAAATACAAATAAATATTTTTTAAAAATCCAATTATATATTTACAATGAAATTAATTTAAGCTCCTACTGTTACCACAAATTATTAAAAATATGGGTTAAGTGTCCTGATTAACCTACCATAAAATCCTGCTTGCCCTAGATGAATCAAGAATGTTCCAGAGAGTTTGGAGGAGTGGGAGAATGGATGAACCAGCTGCTGGGTCAGAATAAGCCAACCAGGTGTTTAGCTGCAAAAGAGCCCTTTACAACCCTGTGACCCAACTTGAACAACCCAACCATGTGTTTACAGTACCCCAAACAACCCAGAATCATGACCCAGCATTATTAACCCGACAGTGTTTACAGAAACAACCCAGCATTGTTTTTGAGGGTGCTATACAGCTGTGCAGGAATGTGAAAATTATTGTCAGGAAACATGTGAAATGTAAATAAACTTTACAACAACTATGTACATGTATTCATCAGGGTTTGATGAAAATCAGACAACTCCCTGAGTAAAGGTAAAAACAAGAAGAGAAAATGAACAACAATCATGTGCAGGGATCTGGGCGCTGCAGCTGCAGTGTCTGTTCCCAGACCAGTGGAGTGGCTCATTGACTTGTCACAGTCATCCAAATCATCACCATCACCACCATCGACAAGCTCCAAAACATCCCAAACTCCTGATGCACAGGTGGTGGAGAAAAAGGCAGGCAATAAGAACACAAACTCCACCTTCACCTCTAGCACCTTCAAAAATATCCTCCTGAGACCCGGCCCATTCATTTGTGTCCATTACAGTGGACATTTTGTTCACTTGTATCTCCCTTTTGTATTTGGAGTTACCCTATCAAGTCCTATAGTATTCTGTAGAGGACATCCTGGGCTTTCCAGTGATGTGTCATGTGATGGGTTTGCATGCTGGGAACTTTACTTTTTTTCTCTATCAAGATGGCCGCCATATCAGCAAGCACATTTTATGGAAAGAGGAGAGGTAAGTCAAATATTCTTCATCTATTGCTATTTTTACCATGATAATTATATATATTCTTGTTTATTAACTTGTCAATAACAATATTTTTACATCTGAAAACAGTTTCATTATTTCTGTTTTGAAATAACAGTCATTTAATGAATGTCCATTGTAGTGGACACCAGGACCATTTTAATGTATTTAATGACTGCACATTGTTGTAGGAGAAAGAACTGAAGCAGAGAGGATTCTATACCGGATAATTGAGGGAGATTCAGATTTGGAGCTCTCAGATGAGGAAGAGAATGAGGATGAGTATGAGCCTGTGATAGGGGAAGATGGTGATGAAGGAGAGGAAGAAAATGCTGACAAGACAGAGTCAGAGCCAGAGCCAGAGAGGGAGCAGGAAAGTCGTCGTCCTCTGTGGGCCAGGAGAAACTTGTATGTTTTATTTAGTTGGGCGTAGACCTCTGTGACCGAATGCTGAGCTTCTACCGCATGTCAACCAGGACGAAGAAGTGGACGTCACGTGTGACGCTTGGATCCAGTACAAGTCTGACAGTACAGCGCTGAATCGACCAGCTAAGGACACACAGCAGTACCTGGACTTCAAACTGCACCTGGCTGAAGAGCTGATGGATAGTCCATCATTTGATGACAGCAGTGAAGACAGTGAGGAAGAATATCAGCCACCAACCAAAACAAGAATCCCACAACCAGAGCCATCTGTACGCAGACTTGGAGCCAGACACATGCCGGAGATGATGGACATAAAACATGCAGAAAGATGCAGGAACAAGGGCTGCAATGGCAAGACGTACATGAGGTGCACCAAATGCAAGATGTTCCTCTGCATAACAAAAAAGAAAACATGCTTCCAGGATTATCACCGCTAAAATATCCAGAGGAAGAAGAAATGCAGAATGTTCCATTTCCTATAGTTTGTTGGTGAACAATGGTGTTGATGTTTTTTGTCCATGCAAGCAGCATGAACAGAAGAGTGTTAGAGATTTTTTTTTGGATCAAATTAAATGTGTTCCTAGCTAAATATGAATCTTAAGACATAATTCGTTCATTTTCTTGATTTTCTAAAGTCATTTCTATTTCTAGATCTTTTTTTTGTTGATCAAATCAAATGTGTTCCTAGCTAAATATGAATCTTAAGACATAATTCGTTCATTTTCTTGATTTTCTAAAGTCATTTCTATTTCTAGATTTTTTTTTTTGTTGATCAAATCAAATGTGTTCCTAGCTAAATATGAATCTTAAGACATAATCTGTTCATTTTTTTGATTTTCTAAAGTCATTTCTATTTTCACACAGAAATCGTCCTGTTGTCCTCTACAGTGGACATGCTATGAAATTAAAATTAAAAATATTTTCAAAAAAATTAAAATTGTAAGGTATTTTTTTAGGCCCAAATAGATAGGAAATCACACAAAAAAAGAAATTGCAACACACATTTTTTCTTTGGTTCTCAGGAGGAGCTCCACCTGGTCTTCAGGACCTCAAATGCCCTCTCCACCACACACCCTGGCCTGGGCAGCTGTAGGTCGTCTCTGGCCTCAACAGCATTCAGGACAGACTCGTGAGATGGGGTCATCAAGCAAATGGGTTGAGCCAAACAGGGACACCCCCTGGCACCTATGAGGCACCAGCCTGCAGCTGGCGCACGTAAAAGGTGCTGAACCTGAGCACCCTGGCATCGTGCACACCACAGCAGCAGTGCCAGCCCTTCAATCGTGAATGTCCCTGACTGACTGACTGACTGACTGACTGACTGACTGAGTGATGGTATTTTCACCACTGCTCAGCAGGTCCACAGGCTCTCTGGTTTCCCAGCTGCTTAAGAACAGCTGGGAAACAGAGGAGCGCTTATACACAATACACTGAGCCTCGCCTCCATTACAGCAAAGGAACTACTCATTACATGTCTCATTATTACTAGAGGAGGCAGAGGAATAACTAAACATGAGACACACCGAGCAGAGAGAGCAGGAGAGAGAGAAGTCATCAGTAATGAGGCTTCGTACCAACCGCTATGACCAGTTCTACATATGAAAGACCTGTATTTGTCCTGCTGGCCCCCAGTATGGCCCTCTACTGTGTGTCATTCTCTCTCTCTCTCTCCAATTTTCCCGTCTCTCTCTCACTACAACTGTAATAAATATCTTTACAATTAAAGTGAGCACAGTGCAACAGTCTGTAGACACGCAACAAAAGTGTGTGTGCATGCATACACACAACATCCGAGTGTTTTTCTCTCTATCTTCCTCTCTTTCACACACATTCACCAGTGCACACACACACACACACACACACACACACACACACACACACACACACACACACACACACCAGTCACACAGGAAAGATGGGAGAGATCCAACCCATCCTCAAAAAGATCTCTAGGTGCACACACACACACACACACACACACACGTAGAGGAGAGGCAGCGTGTGGAGGCAGCAGTAGGAGCACTGTGATGGGAGGAGAAGAGTGAAGAGCACCAGGAAACACACTGTCTTCAAAGTCCCTTCAGTCTCCTACACTGTGGTGTAGCAGAGCATTGGTGCATGTCTGTAATCAATCACAACCGATCACATCTTTATACTTTGGTAAGAAAAACCACTAAATACCAACATTCATACATTTTAATTGGAAATGAAAGCAGCAAGATAAAGGAAGTTCCAAATTCCTTTCATATGTCCAAGTAGTTTCTCCAACGTATGTCACAAAAAAGCGCTGTGGAGTAAATGTTACTTATCTTTAATTAACAGCTAATTATTTTCTTAATTGATCAGTTAATTGTTTATTCTATAAAATGTGAGAGAATAGTTAAAAATGTCCATCACAGTTTCCAAGAGCCCATGGTGACATCTTTAAAAAGTATTTTTCTAAACAAAGAGGGTCTTTCTCAGCGTTAGATCATGGAGAGACTAGAGGTTTCTAAGGGGTTGACTGCGTGGACCTCTAAAACACTTTGCAGAAACTGAACCAGTTGTATTCAAAGCACAGTCAAGTGGCCGCGCCATCAGGAGATCAATGCATCAAGCTCAGTTCCCTGAGAGAGAGAAAAGCAGCTTCATCACAGATACAGAATTTTCTAAATAAAGAACACAAGACTCCAATTAGTAAAAGAAGGCTGTGTTGTAGTGGTCTCAGAGGACGAGTGGCAGTCTCTGAGGCACTTCTCAGGAGGGGAAACAAGGCCAAATGCTCGTGGTGGGCCACGAAATACCAGCATTTCACAGTGACTGGAAAAAGGCCTACTTACTGATGAATCCAAGTTTGACATTCATGGCAGTAATAGAGGGGTATATGTAAGGAGATGAACAGAGGAGAGAACGAGCTGTTGTGTATCAAACTAACAGTGAAACACCCTGACTGAGGAGAAGTACCACTCCACCCTCCAGGGACATGCTCCACCCTCTGGTTTTTGCATCTGTGTGGAGATGGATTGACACTGCAGCAGGACAATGAAACACCTTTACAAGAACTACGTGAGGACCTCCACAGTCACCTGACCTAAACGCCATTGAACAACTGGGGCTCTTGAAGCCTGAGAAAGTCAAGCAGTCTGTGACATCACAAGAAGCTCAGCTGTCAAATCATGCTGGGTTAAAGTGATGGTGAAGGGTTATTTGATGCAAGGTTGTGTGAGCTACTTATCTATAGATCAAAAAAAATGTAGCCGCTTAAAAACATGCCCACAGAAAAAAGCTAATATCAATTTAGATGTCCATCAAACAGGCCTTTCCTCTTGAACAACATTTCAGCTGTTGAACTACTGTACTGTTCCTACGCACAAGTGCACCTACACTTAGCTGTGTCTGACTCAAGCAGCAGGTCTGCAGAGAAATGCAGCGTGCACCGTGCACTGTTCACAAACTGCAGATCCAAAAAGAACGGGCTGTCTGACAGCAAGATCAAGCTCTGCAGAGCATGCACCGTTTTATCTTTTCACTCACGTTCATAAAACAATTAGTATTACAGTACAAACAAATGCAAAATGAAAGTATCTTTACAAGCAACACACACACACTCTTACTTCCTGTTCTTGATGGCTCATGCTGGACCAAACTCATACTTGCTTCATTGGTAAATCTGATGCTGGTCACCTAGTGTTCTAGTCTTTATAATACAAGAGGTTATGATGCAGCGTCTGAGCAACGCTACGTCTGGAGGTCGCAGCCAAAGTGACGAGACGGGCTGGTCAAACAGAAGAGTTCACATTTGTGGAAACAGCTGTTGGTGGGTAAAGGAATGAAGTTTGATATTGAACTTGCAACGTTTCTTATAAACAGTAAACAGTTACTAATGCTGAATTAGCTGTGTAGCAATAGCGAAGCCTACAAATAGCATGTGCCCCCTCGTCTGAAGGTTATGGTTTAGGTGCGGACGTGAGTGTCACTTCAGCCTCATCAGCTAAATATATTCAGTGTTTTCTAAGAAAAAAGCCAAACTGATAAAAAGTGATTCTGACACCTCAGAATTAACTTGGGACTTCCTGGGCTCCTCACTCTTATTCTTTCATGAGGCCTGCTGCATGACTTATTCTCATTTACCGTGTGTGTGTGTGTGTGTGTGTGTGTGTGTGTGTGTGTGTGTGTGACTTTGTGATTACATTAAGCAAAGGAAAGACGACTTGTCCTCTATTAGTGGTCCTGCACCAGTGTCCAGCTGTTCAGGGTCTACTGGACGACGCTCAGCGATCGGACAGAGCAGCTTTTGTCTGATATATCTGAACAAGCAAACAGCCAAATTGGAGTCACAAGTGTGCACCGTCTGTGGAGGGTTTCAGGCTGCAGGGTTTGTGGGGGCAGCAACTTTTCTCCCTCAGCTGCGACATAATTCAAGTCGAATCATGATCTGAGCAGCAGGGTCTGGGGAAGTATAAGAGTGTTCTAAGGCAATATGGAGAGCTGGCACTGTTTGCTGCTGCTGTGCTCACTAAGTTTAGTGCTGGCCTCTGGAGAGGGGACGACAAATGATGATGACATCGACCTTGTCAGCTTTCTGAGAAGTATCTACCCCGGGCTGCTGGTGAGAGACGAGCCGTTCCTCACCAACCCACACTTTGAGATAAACTCCCTCAAGGAGCTCGGACGCCTGGAGGTGCACTCAATCACAGAGCAAACCAAGGACAAGCCAGTCAATCAGGATACAAATGGCAGACCTGGACCTCTGGTGTTGACCAAAGACGGCCAGATCAAGGGGATTACGGTGGATAAGGCCCATATATTCTACGGGATACCATATGCAGACCCTCCTGTCGGGGCTTACCGCTGGAAGCCCCCCAGACCTGTGAGTCCTTGGCCGGGGATTTATAATGCCTCCTTCCCCAGGGCGGCATGCATGCAGGCCTGCAGCGGACCTATCACGGAGGAGTGTCCTCGATTAGTAAGGAACTTCTCGCCTTTTTTCCATATTGTCTTCATATTTTTATTCTTTATTTTTTATTATCTGTTCATGAATTGTTTTATTTTGTTTAATTGTTTTCTCTTGAAAATGAGATTCCTATTTCAGTGGGATTCACCAGAATGAATAAAGGTTAATAATAAATCAATTTCACCTTAGGATTTGACAACATGTTTGCATCTATGGTACGACACAGCCCAACATTAAAGATGACACTTGTACTGACAGAAAAAGGCCAAGATTAGAGCTTTGGTTATATAAACTTTCTCAAAGTCAGAGATACTGTGGACACATGTGGACAGTCAATCACTAATGTATTTAAGTGTGTGTGTATTACAGGAACTGGACTGTGGCATCCATTCATTCTAATGAAAGCTGATCTCCAAATCGCATTTCTCTTGCTCCAGTTGTCTGTCACATGCACACTATTGTCCCGCCCTGCAGGGCCGTAGCCAAGAAATACTGAGGCCATGAGTCCAAGTTCCTCTGACACAGCAAAAAGTCTCTAAAATGTGAATTATATATATTAAGTTTTTATTTTGTCTTTGTTGACCTAAACGTACTTTAGTATGTTGATATACAATATATGTTGATCCTTAAGATTCTGTTACCAGCCTATAAGACACTGTGTTTTCAGAGGTAAAATACAGAGGACATGTCTGCAGTGACGTCATTGGTAGCTGTGAACCAGTTTTATGACAATATACACAGAAAGATAACAGAAATTAAAGGTGCAGTACCACAGTTGACCACTGGGAGAAAAGCTGCGTTCACGTCATATCGTTCAAACTGTAATTATGTTTTATATTTTATTTATGATTTATATTTTAATATGATATATAATTCCAAGCCAGAAATATTCAGGATATCTGACAGCATCAATATCACCAACTGACAGTTGGATTTTCTTTTTAAGATTCAGTCACTTATGGATAAGATTTCATATCCAAAAAAAAAAAAATCTGTATAACGATGTATAACGAATAACTGATGAATATTTGTAGCCAGACCTGAATGAAAGATTGCTATTGCTTCGTCTCATGTCTCTCAAAGGTCAGTGAGGACTGTCTCTACCTCAACATCTTTGTCCCCCTGGACGTGAACTTCAGCTCCCCTCTGCGAAGGCCGCTGCCCGTCATGGTCTGGATCCACGGCGGGGATTTTATCGCTGGCTCTGCCTCCAAGCCGCTGTATGATGGACGCTTCATCAGCAACTTCACCCACACTGTTGTAGTGAGCGTGGACTACCGACTGGGTAAGAAAGTTATTTAGTCATTTTATAACGGGCCTCTACCACTGCATATTAAAGCAGGGAAACAGGGACCTTATCTGTGTGTTAACAGTCATTATGTCCTGAACTTTAGCACTGGAGCTGGCTTGGTAAAGGCAACAAACAGGCATCTCATGGAAGTCATTAATCACTTTAGTTAAAATAAGCGAGTGTTTATTGTGGAATGCATGCGTGTGTGTCTGTGTGCGTGAGACTGGATAATGTGTTGGTAATTACTCTGCTTTCCTGCTGGACTGAAAACAGTGGCCGTGATATTTGAACGGTAATTTGAAACTTGGAGGAAATCAATGTCTCGCTGGAGTCAATTATGTGCCGCTGATCATGTGAATTGGTGCGTGACTGAAGGTGCATTTGGGTTCCTCGTGTCGGGCAAAGACCCTCACACCTCGGCCGCAGGGAATTATGGGATCTTGGACCAGCAGGCAGCTCTTGTATGGGTCCAGAGGAACATCGCTGTGTTTGGAGGTGATCCCAGCAAGGCAAGCGCACAGACTGACACACACGTACTTGTACTTCTGTATTTGTGAGGACACTCATTCACATCATGCACTACCAAGCTCCTTACCCTAACCTAAACCTAACCCCACACAGTATGTCAAAGATTTTACAGCACCCCCATTTTTCCAGTTTGTATTGAAATTTCAGCAGTTCAAGTCCAGTGAATAACTTTAAATGGTACAAAGGTAAATGGTTAATTGCCTGAGGTAAAAAAAAAAAAAAAAAGTTTAACTCATCAAACCTGAAAAATCATGTACATTTTAGAAAACATATAAAATGATATATATAAAGTATATAAATAAATAAATCCTTTTCATGGATCAAAAAAATTGAACTTGCAGTTTCCTGGAAGTAAATGAAGCTTTGAAAGTTAACACATTGTACAGGAGCCCCAGCTTTTACCATCTGTCCATGCTGGAACAAACTGTGTTACTACACCTTCTAATGTATATTATGACAATACTATAGGAAGTTGTTTGGTATATTACTGTCAGAATGGATAGAAAAAGGCGAGAAACAAAGGAAGACAGACTGGTTGCTCAGGGCTTCATCCTACAGCAAGATAATGATCCACAACATTAGAGGAAAATCTCCAGACTGAAACCCCATGGAGCTGGTTTGGGATGAAGTGGACATAAGGTGAAAGCAAAGCAACCTGCAAGTGCAACACATTTGTGGGAACTTCTGCAACAGTGAAGCAATGATTCAAGAGGAAGCCAAAAGTGAGTCAAAAAGTTTAGATTAAATGTAGGACTTAAAGATCCCATATTATATAAAGGCAGATGTCCATGCGTTTTTGATTCTAAAGCAGGTCTAAGTTCTATATCAACACTGTGAAAGTATCAAAGCCTCAGTCCACAGAGAAATGCACACAGCCTGTATTCAGAAACTGAGCCTTAAAACCAGCTGTCAGGACTTCTGGAACTTTGTGATGTCACAACAAAGCAGTCACTGCTCTCAGCCACACCCCAAGCCCCGCCCACCTGGACCCACTATCCAACCTTCCAGGAGTTTCTCTGAGTGTTTACCTGAAATCTGCTATATTTTTATTCAATCACTCAGAAACTGTCAGCCAATCAGAAGAGAGACTCAGAGCCTATCTTCTGATTGGCTGACTGACCTGTTGTTAGTAGAGTTCCAGAGAGAAGCCTGACAGAGGAGATGTCAAACTACACTGAGATGGTTTTTGGTTCTTAAAACCACAAATATATCTTCTGATGGAGATCAACACTTCAGTTAAAACACTGGAAAAGTGCAACATATGGGACCTTTAAGATTCCATGACTCTTTGTTTTTTAATCAGTACCTGGAAAAATGGAGGCGTTCTTAAGCTTTTGACTGATGCTTCTGCTTTTACAAAGATAACAATGTTCACTTTGGACTGACTCTATAGAGATATTCATTTAACTATATGTTTAATATTTGAGGGTGTACTGTGCAGTGGTGTTTGTTGAGGGGTGTTTCTAATATTTTGCCGCCCCATACATGATGAGGGGGAAGAATATTAGAAATACGTTTCAATATAATGCAGTCCAACACCACTGCTAACTATGACCTCAGTATTAAACATAAAGTTAAATTAACACCTAGCTATTACATGCTGCTGTTGGGGGATATCCTCGGACAGATTTCATTTTGTCTTTGATTAAATGCTGAAAAGTGGTGATGACCGAGCGGTAACCTTATGTACTGATGACCTACAGTAATTATAAGTTTATTGTTGTGGGTAAATGTTGTTGGGGGCTGGGGAAAAATGCTGCATAAACTGCACCAAGGGTAAAATAATGCATAAAATTATATAACCATACAAGGAACATCCAAGAGAAAGATGAAGCATGATCTCCTGTTAGGCTAACATCACTCACAGCCCTGATAGGAAGTAATCAGGCTGAAGAAGTTAGAGTTGATCAGACAAGAGAAAGATCAGTTACAGGCATAAAGACAACAAGGTTCACCTTCATTACATCCTGTTCTTATAAACTATGACAAAACAATGAATGAAAAATGCAGTTCACTGACATCACCTCACAGGGTATGACATTTGCTCAGAGTAACGGCAAGCCTGTATGTTGTGTTGTCTGTCAGGTGACAATATTTGGAGAGAGTGCAGGTGCTCAGTCAGTGAGTCTTCACCTGATGATCCAGAGCAGCAAGCCTCTGTTCAAACAAGCTGTCCTGCAGAGTCTGCCCTTCTCAATCCCCCTGAAGACCAGGTGAGGGTCGATACCCGTTACTGATGTTTCTATTCCCTCACTGCCTCAGGTGGAAAAAAAAAATGCATTAGTCATTTGTCTGACCTTAGTTTCTAAAGTCAGAGGAGGGTGATACATGTTTTCCTGTCTTTTCCTTAAGCTCTGTGATGATTCAACCCTTCCAGTGGTTTCCCAGCATGCTGAGAGCAAACGTCAGTCTGAAGTGTAATTGTGTTTCCTGCGTCTCGTTCTCAGACATGACGCCCTCAAGCTGGGAAAAAACTTTGCTAAACAGACCAACTGCTCTGCGAGTGACATCGTCTGCCTGCTGTCTCTCACTCCACAGGCCGTCCTGACCGCCCAGATGAAAACAAGTAGGAACGCCACAAACGCCAGCCTACGCTCCCCGAATATAGAGCACCGCTCAGGGCTGCCCACACAGTTACATAAGAAGGCAGGATGTAGTATGCTTATCTGCAAAAGATGATGAAAAACATTATTTTTATCCGAAGCCGTGGCATATTGGAAAACAAAATCACAAAAACAAAGACGCACTGAGCCTCTAAAGGGGCAATTAGAGGGATTTTACTGCCTTGCAAAGGCACAAAATGACTGTAATATATCTGCAGAGTTGACAGGGTTATTGATCAGTATCACTGACTCACTGATTGCGTCATCAGCTCCTGTTTTCTCCTCGTCTGAACTCACTTTCAGCCCCAAAAATCCGGAAGAAAAAGATACTGGTGACTACACATTTCAGCTCTACTGCCTGAAGAAAAGCCAAACAACCTAATCAGAAGCAGGTTTAATAAAACAGTATCCTCTGTGGTATAAAAAAATCTAACTGATGTGTTTTTGATCTTAGGTTCCAAGATTGTGAACCCCTTCAGGTTCCTGGAGGTGTTTGAGACGTGGGGCCCCTATATTGATGGGGATTTAATAAAGGAACAGGCTGTGACTGCTTTCCAGAAGGGCCACTGGCAGAAAGAGAAGCCAGTGCTGTTGGGTAAGACCCATTAAGAGAGAAATGACTGTACTGGTGTGAAGCTGCCTCTGATTTAGTCAAGTGTGCTGCACTTAAGTGTAATTTTGAGATACTTGGTCTTTACTTGAGTGCCTCCATTTTCTGCTCCTTTATACTTCCTGACAAACAGATTTCAGAGGGAAATATTAATAGTATAGTATCATGAAAACGTTCTATGCCTTCACATTTAACACATTCTTGACAGTTTCCTTGCAGATTCAGGTTTTAAAAGGAGCAACGTGGCAAAGAGCAGACGCACACATTGCCACAGAACAAACCACAGTCTGAGCCTGATTAAAGCACTAATGGGCCCCGGGGGCAATTCTGAGCTGTGGGCCCTGAATCAGAACCGCTACACTTCCATTTGTTGGTTAAAGGCTGATTAAATGCTAAATTATTCAAGAATGTGCACCATGAAAGCACAATTTCATCTGTAATGTTGAAGGAATCAACACTGTGGGACGCTGTTTGTCGAGTTAGATGAGTAAATCAATACCTCTCTCAGGCTCCAGGCAGCTACAGGTTAGCTTATCTTAGCATAAAAACCTGAAACAGGGTGAAAGGGCCAGCATGAATAACAAAATCTGCCTGCTAGCACATGTAAAGCTCAGTGATTAGCATGTTGTGTCTGTTTTATCTTGTTAAGCGAGTAAAGGTATTTCCCAAAATGCTGTACTGTCCCTTTAGTAATAATAGGGAAGTTCAATACAGAGATGCTCCTATGTCAGCTTTTCCAAGTTCAAGTCAAGTCTGATGTCTCTTATGGTTGTATCTATGACATCCAGTCAAAAAAAGCATTACCATCACTCCTTTATATATAGTTATGCATGATAATAAAGGAGGGAATGGCATTTCCTTAATGTGCCATAAATTGAAAAATAAAGGTTGTTCAAGGATCCCAAATCTCGAGTCTGAGTCGAATGGGCTTAAGGTGGGTACTCTACAAATTCATTAGAAACATAAAAACGATCTCTAAAATTCAACCCCCCTCCCTCATAAAATGACTTAATCTCATCCTCATGTCTGATTTTACACAAATTACCATCAACATCAGTTCTGGAGTGAAATCGGCCACAGTCATAAAGAAGAAGAAGACAGTCAGATAACAGAGCGGTTGTGAGTCAGAGGAAGGCCACAGACAACACAGAGCCGCTCTTGTATGTTTGACTGACACTGCGTTTCCTTTCCTGCAGGTACAACCTCAGAAGAGGGGGTGATCTTTGTGTATGGTGTCTTCAATAAGCCGGTCTCGGCAGTGGAGTGCACTGTTTACATCACGGCCATCTTTAAACAACACGCCCTGCGGATCCTGCACAAGTACCTGCCCCTGTACAGGGATGCTGACCGCAGGGATATGCTCGCTCAGGTGAGACCAGCTCAGTTTTCGTTTGTGGATTCTTTGTGCGGTACAGCTGATAGCATGTGTGAAACTGCAGGGTCTGAACTGCAGGTGCAGTCAAGCAGACATTTCAGCAGAGGTGAACAAAGTCCACAGCTCCATTACTTGAGTCGAAATATAAATCAAATATTACTCCAATACAAATGAAAGTTGTTCAATCATATTTTACTTTGCTTTACTGTGCCACTAGTATGGCTGTAGACTCTCAGCCCTCGTTTTAGCAGTTTTAGCCAAAGACTGTAAATAAAGCTACGACATCACTCATAACTGTCCAAAGAGCGGTTTTAAGCTCAGAATGAGTTGCTCGGCTGTCGCCATTTTGGCAGTGCCTGACTCCGCCCCTAACTACTGGCTAATCCAAAAATGGGCAAAGAGGTGGGGTGTGTGTGGAGCTGAGACTTCAGTGCACGCTGGTTTGTGGCAAGCATATGCTCACCTACCTGTCACTCAAAGAGACACGCCCTCAATTAAGTCTAACTTTAAGCTTTAATGAAATCAGACAGGTGAGTTATATGAAAATTCAACCCTGTACAGTGTCATGAAGGTGGAAATTAGCTCTAAAGACCAAAAACTATTTTTTGTACCAGGCTGTAAACATGTTTATTTCTGCTGTAGAGTTGGACATTTGAAAATGGGAGTCTATGGGGACTGACTCACTGCTGGAGCCAGACTCTAGTGGAACCATTTCTGTGACTAGCATGTTGGCTTTATTCTTCAGCTCCAGAGGTTGCTGCTTTGTTTTATCACAGCACATTCATGTTCTGAGTTTTTATCAGTGTTGAAATGCACTGTACTGACACGGGAGAGAAAGACAGCCTCCTGCAGTTTTCTCCTCTCAATGCACAGTGAAAGGCGTTGGCCTCAGTGAGTTACAGGGGCCATGGGGTGACACTCTCAGGCATATTTAGTATTCAGTCATAGTTCACGGTGCAGTGGGGAGATGGTGGAGTCACAGCTGCAGCGTGCCCCTCCACACACACACAAACACGCACACACACATGCACGCACACACACACACCTCCTGCATCTCTTTATAAAGGGCACTTCTCCAGAGGACCAGGGGGGTCAGCACAAATGCCACAGAGCACAGCTGCAGACTCTTAGTTGGGAAACTTAAAAAAAATAATTCTTCAGCTTTAAAACTGTTCTGCAATAGGAAATAGGAAGAGTGTTTTTTTATTCCTTATTTATTGAAAGCTCAACCACAAACCTTTCTATACTATACTTGAGTAAAAGCTAATTAGTAAAAGCCAAGTAAGAGCCTGTATTTCCTCTGCTACACTTGGACACTCGAGTTAAAGTAGTTAAAATATGTTAAAGGTCCCATATTTTACACTTTTCCAGTGTTTTATCTGAAGTGTTGATCTCCATCAGAAGATATATTTGTGGTTTTAAGAACCAAAAAACATCTCAGTGTAGTTTTACATCTCCTCTCTCAGGCTTCTCTCTGGAGCTCTAGGAACAACAGGTCAGTCAGCCAATCAGAAGAGAGGATCTGAGCCTCTCTTCTGATTGGCTGACTGTTTTCTCAGTGATCCAATAAAAACACAGCAGATTTCAGGTAAACACTCAGAGAAACCAAATCCTGCAAGGTTGGATGGTGGGTCCAGGTGGGCGGGGCTTGGGGCATGGCTGAGAGCAGTGACTGCTTTGTTGTGACATCACAAAGTTCCAGAAGTCCTGACGGCTGGTTTTAAGGCTCAGTTTCTGAATACAGGCTGTGTGCATTTCTCTGTGGACTGAGGCTTTGATACCTTCACAGTATTAATATAGAACCTGGACCTGCTTTATGATCAAAACAGACATGGAAATCTTCATATAATATGGGACCTTCAAGTTCGTTGAAGAAAAATTCTACTTCACTTCAGATCAGTCTGTGGCAAATTGCATATAATTAATACTCTTCAATTTGAAGTGGCTTTGTCTCCTCATCATCAGCTATCTGGTGGTTGTCAGTGCAGGATGTGCAGAGCATCTCTCCAGAATTAAAGCACCGTCTGCATTCAGAAGCTGTGAAGACGCTTGTGTGAAAAAAGCAAAAGAAAAGGCTGCATTTACACTGTAACCTGCATATGAAGAGATTTGTTTTGTTCCATTTTCTTCTCATAGTCACAGACTGAAAAGCGAATCCTTAGACACAGTTTCACACACACACTCTCACACAAGCACACGCATCAATAACCATCCATTCAGTGGCTGTGTGAGGAAGGTGGTCAAGCGTGGATCGATGCTGCGCCCAGCCGGAGCTCTGTTTGTGACGAGGACCCAGCTGTCTCCTGTGCTCTCTCCAGCCTCTCCACCTTTAATGGGCCTGATGGGAATTGTAAACAATTGTTCCCTTTTGCTGGTGAGATTGGTTCTTTGAAAAAAAAGCCACTTTACAGGCCGATAAAGGAAATTCTGGGTGTAAATATGTGTGGATGCAGCTGTCCAGCATGAGATCCATCATCCTAGTCCATCAAGTCCATAATTCCCCCCACCGTTCAGCAGACTTCACAGACTTCAGTGCTGCCCCTCTTCTTCAAAAACACATCCTATCATTTGCCTACAGAGGGAGCTACAGTTCCAGTTTCTCTTGTTGTGCCCATGACAGACCACACTGCTCTTCCTCTGTCATCATTTGTGTGAGTGAAACATGTGGATCATCTGGAGTCAGGGAGTTTGTCTGTTTGAGATGCAGCCTGACTGCTCCCACTAAGAAACGACTGGTCTCTCATGAACATCTACAGTGACAGGAGATGAAGTACAAGACAGAGAGGGCTGGCAGAGGAGGAAACACTGCCTGGGTGACGTGGCACCGCATTTGTATTAATGAGGGCAGAATGAATATTACAAACTCCCCTCAGTATGAGGTCTTTGAAAGCACCACAGACTACATCCTCTAGAATGGCTGAGAGTCTAAAACTGTTTGAACAGAAACAATAAGATAAGAAACACTTCATTTATCCCTGTAGGGAACAATTACACAATCACAATTGTCCAATAGTTTATTCATGTATTTAGTTAAATTAAGACTGAGCCTGTGTCATTATCCATAGTAGGATTTATTGCAGACCTGTTGTGTTTTAGCAAGGTGGTCTTCATAATTTGGCACCGGACTGTAACATTAAACAGTATCATCAAGATTTAAACATATGTTTAAAGCTGCACACATCAATGTTTTTGCATGACCAACGGGTCTAATGACTATGAGTAATCTCGTCGTGACGAACCCTCATCACCTGACTCTGGAGTTCCTCTCAGGTCTCAATGTTGTAGCATCTTTTAGCTAACTGGCTTTACCGGTTTGGTTTTACAACTCACAACTTCACAGTTTTGGTTCAGTCTTGCTGTTGTCCTCAACTTTGTTTCCTGCAGTACAGGTGCTCAGTACATACATAAACAAATCGGCACTAAATTTTTCACCTATAGTGGTTCCCAGCCTTTTCCAACACATGGCTCCGATCAAAATCTCAAAAATAACAATCCACAGGCCAAATAATACGTTGTGTTTTTATTTTAATGATAACAATCGAACATTTAGGACTGCACACGTCACTCACAGTCTCTCCTGGTGACTAAACTGAAATCAGGAGAATGGGAGAGATCACTTTACCGATTCATCCGCTCTCTCTTGACCCTTTCCTTATACTTCTTCCTCTTGCTAACCAGCTAACCATTTTGATACTCCAGTGTTTGCCATGGATGTGATCTTGTAGCATAAAAGTTCATTAACTTATCCCAGTGACAGGCCATAAGACAAAAAACCACAACAAAACAAAAAACAACAAAAGACATTTTATTATTATTATTTTGTATAATTACATCTTTTTAACAAAATTGTACTGTTGGGCAAATGATCTGTGAGCCCAGTTGCAATACCTTTGTGAACCACCAGTGGGCTGTGGCCCACAGGTTGGGAATCATCATTGTCACAGAGATTATCAGTAGCTTTTTTGCAGTGGAGCTCCACTCCACTGTTGCAGGCACCTGCCTGCTCAGCTGTTAACCTCACAATCAGTGCTTTTACAAACCCAGTATTACCCTGAGTTGAATGTAACAGCTTGAACCAAACTAAGCAAAGCAGGACATAGCAGTGGTATGAACAGTGATGTGTCCACTTTCTGATGAACATGTGAAAGTGATGATCAAACCACATATTCAGTAACTCACTTGAATGATTTGAATCAGCAATTATTTTCAGGGTTAGCAGTGGTTAGCACTGTCGCCTCACAGCACTGACTGCGGCCTTTCTGTGTGGAGTTTGCATGTTCCCCCTGTGTCTGTGTGGGTTCTCTCCTGGTACTCCAGCTTCCCACAGTCCAAAGACGTGCACATTAGGTTAACTGGTGACGCTAAACTGCCTGTAGGTGTGAGTGTGAATGGTTGTTTGTCTCTATATGTCAGCCCTGTGATAGACTGGCGACCTGTCCAAGGTGCACCCCCCCTCGGCCACTGTCATTTAGGATTGCCCCCCCCCAACCTTGTAAGGATAAGCAGTATGGATAATGGATCATTATATCATTATATTATCACCTATATATAGCAGCAGAAAGCTGCTCCACTGTACACTACCTGCCCCACACCAAACAGGGACATTCAAGCCATGTAAAAACATGTAAATATCTCTATATATGTAAAAATCGAAGCCTTTCTCCTCGACAAAAAGCCAATGGGATTCTTACATTGTCTTTTGGATCACTGCAGAAAATAATACTGATGTGTTGTTGAGCAGGATAATCTTCACTAATGACACCACTTTATGATGTTTGAAGCCTAAACACAATCAAAAACACAGAAAAAAACTAATGTTAGGCTATAAAAAAATTGCACCACGGTCACATGACTAAAACATCAGCACCACTAACCTTCAGCTTGTAGTTTGATTTAGCTCTGAGCTCTTCCACAAAAGCCTTTCCTCTGACAGAGTTAGTGACAGTTTGTAGAAACACAACGAGGCTGTAAAGGTGGACTGGTGAGGAGATCGGTTTCCATGTTGGACTGATTACGTTTTACGTCCCAGACAACTTCTGTAGTCTCATTTAGCCACTTGTTAGCAACCGGCCTTTTTTAAGCAACATGAAAGCTTAAAGAAATCAAGACTGGGGTGTTTACTGACAAATTTTATGATGCGGAATAAAACCTGAAAATGTCTTGAGCTTTTGTTAATCGCGAAACTTATTTCAGCCAACTAACCAAAAAGCCATTGACTTCAGGACAAGGGAACAGGACGTGCTAAAATGCTAACTGATTTCCTGGTTGTAGGACTCATTCCTGCGGCACTCTATCATAACGAGACTTTATAAGGTCACATTAAGTAAAACATGTGTGATGTGTAGCTTTTTGTAAAGTCCTGCCCCCATGTGACCAAAAAAGGGATTAATGCAACTTTAGGAGACGTCAAAGAACATTGACCAAAGGGAAAAATAAGAAGTATTTAGGATTCATACCAAGCCAGTAATTAAACTAATCTGAAATCATGACTTAAGAATTTCTGCAGGAAATTAATTTATTTTTGTCTTCACAAGACATAATGGCTGCATAGTACTGCTCTGCTCTCACAGTTCCATGTGTTTTTGTCAGACTTTTGTCTTTTGATCACTGGGAAACTACAGAGGTGGAATGACTCATGATGACACAGCACAGAAGAAGACGACCTCCAACAGTTTTCTCCCAGCATTTCCAATGCAAAATGCAAGAGAGCAGCCTCAGGGTGCTACAGGGGTTCAGGAGGTGACACACCCGCACGTATTTAGTATGCAGTCACAGTTCACAGTGCAGTAGAGAGATGGTGTGTCACAACTGTATGTTGTTTGACCTTCCACACACACACACACACACACACACACACACACACACACACACACACACACACACACCTCCTACATCTCTTCAGAAAGGGCACTTCTCCAGAGGACCACAGGGGTCAGCACAAATGTCAACCAGTTCATCACAGAGGGGGCTGATGTGGAGCTTTAGGTTTGTCATGGTGTGTGTATCCCTGAACACATCCGAAACAACACAGCGAACATCATCTTCTCTACCACCCAACACATCATTCATCAGCTGTATGAGCATGGCTCTATATGGAGTCTCTCTATGACGTGCTTCTGAAAACCATTTCATTTAAATAAAAGCTGAGGAAATGAAAATGATACTCTCAGCTCTCTCTTGCTTGGCTGCTGAGTTTCTGCCTGAGACTGGTTCATTATCTCAGTGAACAGATACATTAATTAGCTGATTTTCTTTGAAAGAAACTGTTCAACTGTTGCAGATTTTATGAAAAAAATGAAAGCCTATTAATTTGTTGGCCTCATGTATGATGATGTTAGCCGGACATGTCGTTCCATCTTGTTTACCTATGCAGTAGCAATGTTGTTCTCTACAGTAACAATTCCTAAAAAAAAAGAAATTCCAATTAAAAGTTTTATTTTAAGACAATATACCTCTCTGACACTAAAGGGTCCTGCAGGGGTAAAGAGCCATTGTTAATGTAAGGTAGTGGTAACTCTTGTGTGTTTGTGTGTTCCAATTAAAACAACTGGCTGTGGGCACACAAGTAGAAAATCAGCCAGGGCTCCTTGTCATTGTTTCTGTGCAGTGAAGGTGGTTGCTGGGGGGGGGGGGGTAGCATCAACCTCCTGTGAAGCTCATTGCTGCCATGTAACAAGGTGCAGCTTGTGAGGCACTGTATGACGGAGGTATAGCACATGTTGATCTGCAGCCTTCCCAAGACAGCAGTAGATTTAGGGTTTTACTCTGCATTTCAAACAACAGTTTCACTAAAACATCAGCTACAACGATCTCCAACCTCCTCATGTTTTATATTACTGGTGACATTTATTCACATATCGTATCAAAACACTCAAACTGATCTGCAAACCAAATCAGACCATTTAACAAGTCGTCAAATATAAATATGCAAAAATCACATTTTGTACCAAAAACACCTGAAACTCACATCAGTGTCAATGTTATTGTCAAAAATCTGAGTCACAGACATGATAACACCATTGCAAACGTCCATAAATCAGCTTAGAAATCAGAGAAAAGGAAGCTCCTCAGTCAGATCTACTGACAGTTAACTTAAAATAGCTAATTCACTTCACTTAATTTTCCAAAATGTAAACAGCCATAGGCTAAAAATCCTGATTCTTAGACAAGTTTGGTTTATTTCAAGATTCATTTGCCAGCATTTTCTTGTGGGGTTTTCAATCAGTTTTCAATTTCAATTGGATCTGATTTATACAGACTTCAACAAACAAGGTATTACATTGTGCCTTTGTGTTGTTCAGCCTTGAATATGGATCGTGCATCATGCCTGATTAGACCTAAAAAGACCTGCTTGTGCTGTTTCTGATAAAGCTGAGAGAATGACACCTGTTTGGTTTCACGCTCCCCCACCTGTGGTGCAGCAAGCTTTCATTGTGCCGTCGTTTGCATTGTCAGTTTTCTCTGTTCGTCCATGGTGGTAAATGTTTAGCTCTGCCTCGGTCCAGCTAAGACCCAGTCATTTATCTTGTCACCAGAAAGAAATCACATTTGTTAAAGTCACTTTTGTAAAAGTTGCATGAACAGGGTGTCTGCCTGATATTCAAATATGTAAAGACGTGTGCCCAACAAGAAAAACAGATTACATGCGCAGCCCTGAAAGCTCAGCCGAACACTGAAATTAAGACATTTATTGCAGTGTTAAAACCCTATTATCTTGTTTCAGCTTTAGTACTCCTCACCTAAAATGTGTTGCCTCAGAAATCAAACGCTTACTGATAAAGACAAGCAGATTATTTTTTCCAGACTCTTGACTTTACCACAGTATGTAATGGAAAAAAAGCGGTTGCATAAGAAAAAGAAGTGGCTGCTGTGGAGTAAAATATGGTGGTTTAGTTTGAAAAGACAAAAAAAAAGAAAAAGGGAGATGTTCTTCCTCGCCCCCTAGATGGGGGAGAGAGAGAGAGAGCAGAGGAAATAACAGAGGAAAAGTTTATTTCCAGAGCGCTATAGTTGAATACGTAGTAGACATTGCATAACTTAATTTCTATCCGTGCTTGTACCCACTCGGATGTGTGTGTGTGTTCGTGAGTCATGACTATCTGTTCAGGTGCAGTATGAGCTTGTTAGCCATTAATACATTTGTGCATGTGCCCATTTGAAACAGACAAATGCATGTGCGCAGTGTGTGTGTGTGTGTGTATGTGTGTGTTTTCAGGTGTCAGATGTGTGGGCGTAGGTTGTGTGCTGCTGAAAAAGACACACTGGTTTCCAGGTAACAGGCAAAAGAAGACCGTCTGCCTTCCTCTTCTTTTGCTTCCTTTTAGCCGACAGGGAACAATACTTTGTTGCTGCTCTGCTTCCAGCCTGTCTCCGTGCTGCTGCCGCGCTAATCAGTTTTATTCATTTTCTGTTACACAAAAACACTGCAGACACTGGGAGATGCACTGTAAAGCATACAGTTTTCTTCAATTAGCAAAGCTGCTTGTTAATAGTTTATTGTCCAAGTTTTACTGCCCCCCCCCAAAAAGCTACATGCAACGCTGCTTAGTTATTGACTTGGACCTGGTAACCTGCACAAGCAACAGTCATGGCTTGGTCATGATTATGTAATCGAATAACATTCTTCCTTTATAAAAGAATACAGGGATAAAAGATACAGAATATCTATTTGCACCCAGGTGAAAATAGTCACAAGGCAGCTTTTGGGACTATTTGCACCCGATGCCCAATGGCTCCCTAAGTGCCTTGTTTATTGTGCCATTAAAAACAGGCAGACAGGACTGCACAAATGTTGCAATGCACCATTTAAAGAGTCAAAGTCATTCGAATTCACCTTCTGGGTACCATATTCTGTTCATGACACATCCATCCAATAGTTGTTGATATTTCAGTCTGGAAAGTGGTGTACTGATCAACTGGCCAGCTGACTGTCCGACCTGCGCTGCACCACTGGAAAAAATTTATTCACATTATTTAAGGAAAAAACTTTACCTTCTCTGACTTTCTCTCTATTATCTGTCTTTAGATCGTCACCGACTATGTCTTCCTGTGTCCATCGCGGAGGTCAGCGCGTGCCGGCACAGCAGTGGGCAGCAAGGTGTGGATGTACGTGTTCGACCACGTGGCATCAGACCACCGTGTCTGGTCAGGTCTGACTTTCTGCTACCAGCACGCCTGCCATGGGGCCGAGCTGCCTTTCCTCTTTGACTCGGCCTCGGTGGCCAACTTCACCCTGTTGCAGTCAGAGAAGCTGCTGTCCAATAGGATGCTGTGCTACTGGGGCTCCTTCGCCCACACCGGTGACCCGTCCTCGCGAGCCCAACAGACAACTTTCTGCCGGGAGCAGCGTCTGCCTGTTTGGCCGCGCTATTCTGACACCAGCGGCTGGCTGGTCATGAACCTGACAGTGCGTTCACACGCGCAAGTGGGAACCAGGAACCATATATGTGACTTCTGGGACCAACTGGGCATTTATTAGTGAGGAGACAGGCCGGGCAGGGGGGTGCTGGGTTGACCAATCATCAATACACGCTTTTCTCTTTGTTCCTGTGGATGTAAATTCAGTCAGAAAATGTTGCAGTGTTTATTATGTAATACAAATTATACATTATCAGTTTTAAATGAACTTTTAGGAACCACTACCAGGCAGCAATTGTTTAAACAAAAAGTACACTTTTAGAAAAAAACTGTCTTTTCTTTCACCTTTCTCCAGAAATATATACTTTACAAAGAGTTAGTTGTTCACGTCAGTTTCTCATTATTGCTTGAATTATCAGCATTCTTTCGCCATCTATTGGGCACCAGTAGCAATAGTTTTTTTTTTGGTTGTTTTTTTTTCATTTTCATTTTTAGACTGAATGTGAATAAATTTCATTTCAAAATAAAGTTAATGGAAAAATGTAAGTTAATGCAGAACGATACATTTGCGGTAAAGTCGGGTGACGATGAGTTCTGTGACTCTACATCATGAACACAGGAGACGTTTATAGTGGAAAATTACAGAGAGGAAAGGTAAGTTTTAAAATCAGACCATGTGACCATGTGACAGATAAACACATAGTCAGCATGTGTTGTTAGTTAGCCAGCTACTCGCTGTTTGAGGTGAATACATTGCAAGTGCCAAAGTAAGGCCTCTGGAGATTCTTCCTAGGACACAGTACATTGTCAGACTGTGTGAACAGTATATAGCTTCAGAAGGTGATGGGACTTTTGCTGTCTATTTGAATATGTGATAAAAATGAGAAAAAAATAACCAAAAATAAAAAACGTTTTTTATTTCCCTGTTTTCCACAGCATTTGTCATATGTAATGGTGAAATCGAACAGTGTGGAAAAAGCTAATGTGGTGTGACTTATGGTCGTCATCTGAGGACTTCAATTTTCAGCTGTGTTAAAAAACATTTTGTAAAAGTAAAGCCAGTCTATTAAATGTGTGCATAATGAAAAGAAAGCTTCCTTTAATTAGGAATATTCTCTTCTAGTTTTGTTTTAATTTTACTGAATCCCAGCACTCATGTACTGTTAATATATTTCTGCAGGTTTGACTTTGATTACTAAAACCACCTCAGCCACGAGAGGGCACAGAGTCATAATTTAACATTTCATTGGTACATAAAAAAAAATGTAGGTTTATAGGGTACTATGATTTTTGCTCACCCCCTCTGAGGAGGATGCAGACTTTGAAGACTTGGGGAAGACTCACTCATGTTGGGCTGTCACGGCTGCCTCATTGTTGCACGGAGGTTGGTGACAGTACCTGTTAACTGGCAGGCTGGGGTGGTGGTTTTAAAAGAGGCACTAGAGGATGTCCTCTAATTATTGGGGTATCACACTGCTCATCCTCTGCTCCACCTGTGGTCCATATGAGTGTCGGACTTCGGATGCACGAGGAGCAATGAAGATTCCTCCTGGTCATGGAACAGTGGACCAAGGGTTGCAGGGTTACCAAACAGGACATGGGAGTACATGTGTTTTGTGGACTTAAGAAAACTTATAACCATGTCCCTTGTTGGGTCTTGTGAGTGGTACTGTAGGACTATGGGGTCCCAGGGTCATTACTGTGAGCCCACTGGTCATTAAATAATTGGACTGAGAGTTGTGTTCGTAGCCTCAACAGGAAGTCAAACACATTGCCTTCTCCCAGGGTTGTTCCGTGTCACCTATCCTGTTTGTAATATTTAATGGATGGTATCTCAAGGCACAACCAGGGGTAGGAGAGTGTCTGGTTTGGGGATGGTTGCGTTGGCTTCATCAGCCCATGACCTCCAGCATTCACTGGGTTCACATCCGAGTGTTAAGCAGCTAGAATGAGAGTCAGCAACTCCAAGTCTGAGGCTTTGGTTCTCTGCTGGAAGATGGTGGATTGTTCCCTTTGGGTTGGGAGTCAGTTGCTGCCCCAAGTGAGGACAGTTGAGGTTTTGTTTGGACATCTGATCAGGATGCTTCCACCATAGGGTTTCTCATCTCATCCAAATTTGTAGAAGACCCAGAACTCACTGAAGAGACCACATCTCTGGCCTGGGAATACCTTGAGAGTTGATAAATGTTGCTGGGAAGAGGGACATCTGGACCAGCTTGCTTAACCAGACTTTACCAGTAAGTACCAGAAAATGGGTTGATGCTGATTAAGGCTTCAAACAACAACTCTGAAGTGAACATTATGTCCAGTTTATTGCACCACTCCGCCCTCCTATTGGTATAGATACAATACACTCCGTCACTCTGGCCAGTGTGTTTCTCATATAGAATAAATCCTTAAAGCTGCACCTATCAGTGTTTTACATCAACAATGGAAAAAAATGACAACATACACAAACTCATAGAGAATCATCAACACTGCAGTTCCCTTCACTTCAACAAGCAGTTCAACTTATGTTTGTGTTTCTTAATCTATAGTTTTACAGCTGTTTTCAGTGAAAAAGCCCTTACAAACCTATCTGACCAACATCAGTCAACAAAGAGATTAAATTAGCAACTGAGCACAGTGAACACAGTTGAGCATTTTGCAGCTAAAGAGCCTGATATATTTCTCATGAGTTGGTGGAGACTATAACATACTGTAACTAAAAGGAGCGAGAATATATTGAATTACAAAGTTGCCAGGAACATGACTACAAATGAATTCTAATGTTGCTCTATATCAGGGAACTGTTGGCTAATGTGTCCACCAAATAAACTTAACTTTACAGCACTTGTGTTGTGTTCACAGCCTGTAAAGCTGCTCTCAATGAAACCAATCAAAGCAGGTCTAACGTGAACGTAGCTCATTTGGAGGATGTTTTTTATCCAAGGTGCAACAACTCACCACAGTCTTAGCATGGGAAACCTAAATCTGGCTGGCTAAACAGCAACGATACAAGCATGCAACAGCCAAGAATATTCTTAGCGTTAGGGGCTAACGGCTAATCGACAGTGCAACAATATTTATATACCAAAAATTAAGTAGTACTCTCTATGGCTGTCTCTGTTTCTCTCTCTTTCTCATCAGGTAGCGACTATTTATCATTTAGAAAATCAATACTTTGTATTGATTTGTCAGTTGAAGGCTTGGTTCAGTATAGCTGGTTAGAGTATGAGATTCTAAGTGGTCTACATGATATAAAGTATTTCAATTATTGCATCCTTTCTACTGAAACTCTATTTGTAGGTCCAGGGTTAATTTGTACAAAACACTACAGTTTTCAAAAGCCTATTTATATCGTTACCTTCCAGCTATATAAAGAGGGAAATTAAAAAATTAATAAAAATGATGTAACACTAAAATATACTCCCCTAATGGGCTTTAACCCCCAAAAGGAGAGGGCAAGTTTTTTGAGTGCTCTTGGTCTTTTATTATAAAAATTTAATATCTTACCATCTCTGAGGCCATGGTAATTAATGCAGTTCATTCAGCCTTAGAATTATCTCCTTGGTACTGAATAAAGAGTCTGCGGTTATAGTTCTGTTTTATTAGGTGGGGAACATGAATATTTGTTGTTTGTTAGTCCCTACTGGAGCACTCAGGCTAAAAAAGTGTTTCCCTTTCAGTGCAGCACAAGGATAAAGGTGAGCAAGACCTTTCAATGCAGGAGAAGAGCAGCTATAACTGCGCTGCTCTTGAGTCATGTCTCATCTTGAAGTATTTCTAATCATGAAAAGGAAGCGTTAATGTACGAGACATTCTTACCCCGAGGACCATGAGGTCTAGTTTTGGGGAAGAAAATCATTTTACTGATTTTGCAGGTTTTGTTTGTCGTTAGTTCATCACAAAGAAACATCCTGTGCAGGAGAATTTTCACACAGAATACAAATGTTGAAGTTTTTTATAAACAGGGTAGGAGCTGTGTTCCATCATCTTGGAGCAAAGCAGACAGTGATTTCGATGAAATTGTTGCAGATTATTACTTTAAGGATGACTCAACAGTAGCCCCGGTTTCTTTCGACATCAGTTTACAATATGCCACATGCACACACAAGCTCGATGTTATTGGCTGTTTACAGATGTGTATTGATTGGTAGAGTGCTGACACGTAGGGCGAGCGGAGGCCACCTCATTATCTCGGCAGACATTTACTTTGCTGTCATCCAGGATGAAAGCATAGCCCGCACTGTGACTGAGCTGTCTGAGATGGCCGCACAGATAATCAGTTGCAGTTCATCCCAGCTCCGCGCCCACGGCTGGACTCTCACATGCTGTGTTTTTCTCCCCCTCCAAATCCTGCCACTCATTATAGTGACAACTGATAGGAGAAAGACACAGTGAGAGCGAGAGAACAGAAAAGGGAGACACTATCCTCTCTCTTGCCTGGATAATTTAGGAAAGGTTTATGAGATCGATGTGTGGCCGTCACTCTCTGGCTTTGCAAGGGCACATTCTAATAAGATCTGATTACAGCCACTGTGGCTGCAGTTAAAAGTCAGATGTCGGCTCTCTGAGCCTGGTGTGCTGCTCAGGCCAGCCAGAGTACTGCAGTGACTGACTGCTGTTGGCTGCAGCACACTGTTCATTCAACTTGAAGGTATAGGTAGACATTTTGCTTAGCTGTATGGCAGCTGAACCCTGTTAGCTTAGCTAGCATGAAACAGCTATTCTGGCTCTGTCCAAAGGTAACAAAATCTGCCTACTAGCACCTCTAAAGCTCACTGATTAACTGTTTATATCTCATTTATTTAATCTGTGCAAAAACCCGAAAAAGTTGTGATTTTCCGGGGGTCATGTGCTGTGCTACTTACACAATTTAATATAAACTCCAAAAAGTTTATTGCTCCTTGTCAAGATCCAAGGACTTTCACAATCTTTGTACATCAATTGAAGTGCTCGACCTGTTTTATAGAGGATACCTGAGGTGCTGACTTGTGTGGACTTGGTGTTGAAAAGTATCCCAAACACCTATTCTATATAAAGATGGACGTAGCCTCTGTGATGTCACCCGTAGGTTTCTGAAGAGCAGTTTTGAAGCTCAGAGTGAGCTGCTCCACTGTAGCCATCTTTGCAACCATACGCTCACCTACCTGTCACTCAAAGTAGCCACGCCCTCAAGTATGCATAACTTTGACTTTAATAAAATTTAAATAAGTGAATTGTCTAAAAATGATTCATGTCATGTCATGATTCATACCATGATGGAGGAAATGTATCAGACTGTAAACATGTTTCTTTCTGCTGTAGAGTTGGACATTTGAACATGGGAGTCTGTGGGGACTGACTCACTGCTGGAGCCAGACTCTAGTGGTCGTTAGAGGAACTGCAGCTTTTGGCTCTTCAGTGTTGGCTTCATTTTTCAGCTTGATTGACATACATTTCTCACCGACTAGACAAGCTCAGAACATCTATTATTGTGTCACTGAAGATTTGATCATTTTTCACTCAATTTCAATTACGTAGTCAATTTATGAAAATAATATTTGTTAATGTTTCTCTTACATCATCCTGGGGAGAATCGTCTTGGCTTGCTGAACATAAAATAAAATTATTTTTCTAAGATATATTTTCATTTCAGAGTTGAAATCTAATCTTTCTTGTTGCCAAACTGGTTTTCTAAAGATACCGTTAAGGTTCTTGCTGTTATTGGACAGCTGTACAGTCGTGCTGCCTTTGGCTCCTTATATGTCCTTATATTTATAAAAATTAAGAAATATATAGAAATGAAAATGAAAACAGGCAGTGTGGGTTATATTATATTTTGTTGTCCATACATTAAAGTAAAGAGTTTCCCTGTGTCCAGTCTTTATGCTAAGCTAAGCTTACTGGCTGCAGCCTAATATTTACAGTACAGTGAAGAATATTTTCAATATTTTCATGTTGCAATATTCCTTTAAGGCCTGAATATATGTTGATATATATAGAAATATTTAATATAGAAACTTTGTAGAAAAAATAACAATAATAGTAATTGTAGTAATACAATTTTTAATGTCTTTGAACTATTGTCCAATCCTATAAATTTGTTTGCCAAATTCATTTTTCAAAAAGTACCCAGAATAACACTGCAGATAAATGAGAGTTTAAAGACAAGGAGGCAGTTTTTGTTTTCATAATGAAGCTTTTTTTCCCCACCTGTTCTCTCACCTGCCTTTGCTCTTGGTGAGGGGACATGAATGAAAAGCCACACAGGCACATATGCAGAGATTTGTCTCCGCACAGTGAAGGCTCAAGGGCAGATATGAGCGGCTCAGTGAAATTAGGATTGCTGTTGTTTATTTCCAGGTTTAAAAACAGAGCAGAAAGGCCTTTGGCAGAAATATCACATAATGTCTTCAGTTACAGTTTTACTTTGAATGTGCCCAAACTCAGATTCTCTCTTATATTACATTTTAGTGCTGCAGGCGAATATCACAGAGGACAAATTCCATTTTAAAGACATGCCATTTATTGTACTATGAACAAAGCTGCCTAAGCTTTAGCTTTGCAGTAGAAGCTTTCATATGGTGGTGCTGCAGACTCAGAGGACAGTTCAACCTGGCCAACCATTAACATGGGAGGACTTTGGAGTGTCTATGAAGAGCCACATTTTGGAGGCATGACCCTGAATTTGCCCATGATTTAGCCTTCTACAGGTGGTAGTTCTCCTCTACCACCTGTACAGTTGTGCCACATGCCTCCCACTCGGCTGGCGTAGGGCCTGCTGGGCCCCAGCCTCCCAGACATGGTTGATTGCCAGTCATGATTCCCGCCATACTCGACCCTCCCACCAGATGTTTCTCAACTTTCTTTCCGTTCCCAGATCCACCTGCTCACCCGTTTCCCAGTTCCCATCACTGGAACGTCCCTGTCTATTTACACACCTGTTCCTCGTGTCTCTCATTTGCGCCCTGGTATTTATACCAGATGTTTTTTCCAGACAGTTTCCAGTTTGTTTGCTCATGTCTCAGTGTGCCTCCCTTTGTGCTGCTGACTCATTCTTGTTACCTGCCATCTACCTGTATTTAATGACCTGTTGTCTGCTTGCTTATCCACCTCTCTACCTGTAAGCCTGGTTAAAGTTAAAGTAATCTCATTGTGCCAGCCTGCCTGCTGTGTCAAAACTTTGGTTTGTAGTTTATGAATCAACAGTTAAGCATTATGGAAATTAAAGGTCCCATACAGTCTAAAGGTAAATGTCCATGTCTTTTTTTTATGATTATAAAGCAGGTCCAGGTTCTATATTAAATCCGTGAAAGTATCAAAGCCTCAGTCCACAGAGAAATGCACACAGCCTGTATTCAGAAACTGAGCCTTAAAACCAGCCGTCAGGACTTCTGGGACTTTGTGATGTCACAACAAAGCAGTCACTGCTCTCAGCCATGACCCAAGCCCCGCCCACCTGGACCCACCATCCAACCTTGCAGGATTTGGTTTCTCTGAGTGTTTGCCTGAAATCTACATATTTTTATTTGATTACTCAGAAAACAGGCTCAGATCCTCTCTTCTTTCTTCTTCTTTTGACCTGTTGTTACTAGAGCTCCAGAGAGAAGCCTGAGAGAGGAGATGTAAAACTACACTGAGATGGTTTTTGGTTCTTAAAACCACAAATATATCTTCTGATGGAGATCAACACTTAAAACACTGGAAAAGGGTGAAACATGGGACCGTTAATATGAAATATAATAAACTTGATACAATTAAGTGATAATAACAAAGATCAACTGCACTGTTCAGCATCATCAGCAGAATAAGGATCAGTGTAATCATTGTACGACACCATCTGACCTAGAGACCTCTGTCAGTGGGATCAGTACAGCTGTCTCCAGAACCACATTTAACCCACACACACACAGATTAACATCTATAGTTAAATTTAAAAAAAAAGAAAGTCATCAGTAAAAACATGATCCCTGCAAAGTCACATGAACTCTGCTCCAGGTGTCACAGCCCCTTCCTCTGCTGTTTATTCCCAATCACAGTGATTTTTATTGCAGATGTCCCTGAATCTCCGTGGTGTCTATTGAGAGATGTAGCGACAATGAAATTTTACTTTGGGTTTCATCCAGTTTTGTCCAGTTTTTTACTCAACATACTATGTGCCCATAGTGGGCATTTTTCAAACAGCAGAGAATAGCTTGTTTCCTGGCCACCAGTATGGCAGGTGTTAGTGTTTGTGACAGGTTAGGCAACCCAAGCCTTCCCAGAGTGGTCATGGAAATATAATGCTGAAGCATTTTGAGAATTACTTGAGTTGCTGATAGTGATTTGGATGCCACAGCTAACAGGTTATTTTGGTGAGAGAGAGCGAGCGAGCGAGCGAGCGAGATAGACAGCTGAGCAGGAGCCAGACAGAGACAAAAGCCTTTAGTTACCGATTATAACAACCAGCAGGAGCGGCGCTCCAACCGTCCCCTGACCTTGAGATTCACTCTGCCTCTCTGTGTAATTTGGTGCCAAATGCAGCACGCACAGTGCACAGGTGGGAGGAGATGAACAAACAGGTGGGGGGTGGGGGGGGTTATTCAGATGAAGTGGTGCAAAGTGAGTTGTTGGTGTTGCTGTGCTGAGAATAGACACCTCAGCACCACATCTGTTTCTGAAGCTAGTGTCACTCCGCTGGCACTCAGCTGATTTTATCAACAAGGACAAACTGAACACACAGAAATAACAGAATAATGATTAAAATGTATTAATAGATGCGTGTAAATTTAATTTGGTTGATGCCAGTAAATATATGATCGCCAGAGTGCAGAGCCGTGTAACTATCCACCATGTTTACTTCTATTAGTTCATGTGCAAATGACACCAGACTGCTGCAGAATAATCACACACAGCTCTATTCACTTCAGACTGGTTGGTTAGGACTCAGTTTTCTGCCTGTTATGCAGGAGACGTCACATTTCTGGAGCTCATTAATCATGTGGATAATGAACCTTCTCTCTAACTTTGCAGTTTTTTGTTTTTTTGCAGCGCTTCATGATTTATTCTTGAAATACCTTACATTGCAAATACTGCTGCATCACATTTTAAGATCTGATGTAACAATTTACAGCATGAGACAGAGTGGAGTTAAGACAGAAAATGGATTGATGTGATGGTATAAACAGCTTCACCAGACTATCTTTTTTTCATTATCTATTTCTACAGGTCAGTGTTAAATAAGACAACACTTTGTTTTGTGTTCCTGTTCAGACAACGACCTCTGGAGAAGCTGATTCTTCATCTGTCATCCTTGGCTGTGATTGGCACAGCTGTCTCAGAGCTATGAGACGGGTGATGTGACTGGTTGACAGATTTATTCATCACCAGACCCTCCCAATCTGTATTCCACCTCACCCACTGGACCAAGCCTGAATAGCTGGATCCTCCACCTCCAGTCTTTATGCGAATCTATATCAACCACATCCTGACTGATTGATCAATAATTTTAATGCAGAAAGGAGCTATGGGAGCTATGGCTGATTTCACAACTGGCTGTCAAAGATTACTTGCCTAACCCCCCATTCTATAAGTAGCACATGGATCCCTCAGTGAGATGCATGCTACTTAGAGAACCGGGGTTATATATGTCATATATATCTGTGCAACTTCAAAATGTTGCTGGGTTATTTTTCTTACAGACTGCTGCTGCCAACGACTCTGACGGTCATTCCTGGATTACCCTACGGCTTGTGGTGTTAGGAGAATGAGAGTTTACTATAATGAGCACCCAAGTGGATGCCTGAGACTTAGATAAAGCAGCACAAACTCAAAGCTTTAATGACATTTTACAGATATTTCTCTGTTATTTTGCTGTTTATAAATAGGAAGCACTACAGGAAGTTCACTCCACCATGGTGAGTCATTTCTGCAAAAATGTAGCATTCCTTTCAGCCGACCACTTGTTTTAAGCTTTGTAAAAATCCTCTATGATTAATATTTTGTTCAACATGGTTTTCCCACTAAAAGAGTTAAAAAAAAAAAAAAAAAAAAAGCTGTGCCTGGAAGCACACCTACAGTTACTTCCTCATTGAGAAATCTGGATCAGGCCTCTGCTGCCTCTCCAGGTCTCCAGGTGAAAGAGCAGAGTATGAAGATGGTTCGAGGAGGAAACATCAGAGAGACTCAGCCTCATGTTTGAGCCTCAGTCAGACCCAGACTCAGATGAGGAGTCTGTTGAGACCAGAATCAGAGACTAGCAGACGTATCAGAATGGTTAGTGTAGTTAGCTTCTTTTATTTTTATTTTTTTATTTTATTCTCTCCTCCCCCCACCCACTCTTTCTCCTCTTAAACCCAACTGGTCGAGGCAGACGGCCGCCCACCCTGAGCCCGGTTCTGTTGGAGGTTTCTTCCTGTTAAAAGGGAGTTTTTCCTCCCCCCTGTCGCCAAGTGCTGCTCTTTGTGGGAACTGTTGGGTTTTTCTCTATAACAAAGTAAGGTCTTGACCTTACCCTGTAAAGTGCCTTGAGATAATGTATATTATGATTTGGTGCTTTACAAATAAAATAGAATTGAAAATTGATTTGAATATTTGTTTATGTTGTTTGTTAGCTTGTAACTGGCAGTGGCTGACACAGTGTTAGTGGTTGTGCTAATGCAAACTCTCGCTCTCTGTACTGACAAGATTTCAGATTTATTTTTCCCGCCCCTTGTCCCCACAAGTTGACAGGATTGGTTCCTTAGGTTTGTGACGTATGAATCCCCGACTGTCTGAATCTGTTTTTATGAGACCGTCATTGGTTCACTGCAGTTCAAGGTAGAAATACTCAGTTACGGTGTTGACTAATTATTTCACTCATGATATGTCTTGTATGATACAAAAACACCATATGGAAATGTTAACAAGGTTAACACTTGATTTTCATTTAAGGGGCTCTTTAATATTCAGCTGGATGATAGGGAATGACTAAACCTTTGGATTATTGTGGGACTGAATGTTTTTTTTTTTTTGTTGAAAACCAATAGTATTAGTAGATAATGCTAATCAGTGAACCTAATACCAGGCCAAGGGAGGAACTGATAAAACTGGATCAATTACTGGGTTTACAGTAGAAGTTAGACATTAGCTTTGCATGTTAATTTCATCTAGAGATGAAATAAACTCTGGAATCATTTTCATCAGGTACAATTATTCTGCTTTTAGCTGTGCTTTTACCCTGATATCATTACTCCACAGGTTCTCTGTATATCCTCATTATCAGAGTCATGCCCCCCATATCGTCTGAAAAACACTGGCACATGCACAGTGGGTCCTTTAGGCATATTGGCCCATTCAAGTGGCAATTAAAAGTGGAAAAGTCACTTAATCAGCTTTTTTATTACTGTATGATACAGAAACCTTGTGCATATAAATTGCTGCTTTCAGAAGATTGGGATCTCTGCTGACTCGCACACCTCTGTCTCATTCTCTGGAGATTTACCATGTAATGGGAAAGCAGCAGCCTAGGCTTTTTTTCCCTCTCCAGCCTCAATTGAATTGGTCCCAAGAGCTATCAGCGTAAATTCAGAAGGTAGACTACAGCGCAATTTGCTCATAAATCAAAAAAAAGCGCTCTAATCCTGAGTGGAGGCTTATGTAGGGAAGAATGTGTGGGTGGGAGGGAAGAGATAGCAGAGCATTCAGCCTCTGGTTTGCTATGGTTTACTGTAACAATAACACTTGAGAGGGCATTTTTACTGAAATGAGCCAAAGACATACAGCACTGATAATAGTTGCAGAACATTCACGTGTGTATAACAGCTTTAAAGCTGTTGTGACTCTGTGTGAAATGACTGGAGCAGCTGTGTTTACATTGTAAGAAACTGAAAACAGAAAAAAAATCACAAACCAAAACCACTGTCAGTCAATTGTTCATGAAGGTAAAGCACTAGTTTGAGTAGAGTATTTAATTTTTCCTGTTCATCTGACTGTATATAATACTGTTACTATGGCAACCACATGGCACAGAGCCATGGTTTGTCTCTTTCAGTTACTTTTATTTAAACCTGCATTAATAGTTTGGGCCAGGACAAGCTGTAAACACAACACTAGCTTTTTTTTTTGTTTTCACACAGAGCAACATTAGCATTCATTTAGAGTCAAGGTTATTATTGTTAACTAAAACGAATGAAATAACAAAAACTAGATGTGAAAAAACATTGTTGTTGACTGAAATAAAATTAAAAAAAAGGATTTCTTAAAGAATGATAACTAACTGAAACTTTATTTATTTTGCCATTTTCAAAAAAATAAAAAATTAAAGAGCAAACCTGCTTTAAAAACTAATTAAAACTAAACTGAAATTTAGGACAAAAAGTCAAAATAAAAAAAAAAAAAAACTCATGAAAAATATAAAACTATTAGGCCAATAACCTAATCCAATATTCATGCTCCGTAGTGATCCTTAGAGACATGTCTGGCTTCATTATGTTCTCCAGCTAGTTTCTAAGAATTGGTTAAATTGCTGAGCCTGAACCAAAACATTGAAGTTGCAGGCATAAAACCAGATCAATGAGCTCAAAGACACTAAAATGCTCCTTAGAGCTGAGGATTTGGTGATGATTCTCAACACCTTTAAGCTGACAGGTTGTAATTCTTCCATTGTTAATATGGAAATATTGATTAGTGCAGCTTTAATTCAGTTTTTTTCCTCTAAAAACATTGGGTACACATTTCAGAGCATGCACTAAGTTTTTATGTTTGCAAAACGTAAATATAAAAAAGAGGAGAGTGGTGTTCAAACTCAGTGCAAGACATCGGTTTAGTGCTTTGTATTGGAACTATGTTAAATTGCTTTGTCCCTATTAAATAAATAAATAAATAAACTAAACTAAAATTATGACCCTCTCTAGGGGTGTTTGGGTTTAACACTCCTCAGTGGTATTTACATTATGGGAGCCAGGATGAAGAGGTGCCTTATTTTGGAAACTTTTATTTATATCTAGTACATCTTTACCTTAATAGGCAAACTTCCATGTTTCATTTTGCTCAAACATCACTGGACCACTCAGTTAGCTTAAATACCTCTGTGGTACAACTAAAGGCAAAAATGAGTCCCCTCCTTTCCCTGAAAGGTGGCCTTATAAATGTTCACACCTGCTCCTGAAAGACTCTGTTTCACACAGATGGTGGTTGAAAGCTAGTGGACATTTGATTTGAGACTACTTTGTCAGACAAGTGCCTTGCAAAAAAAAAAAAAGATCACAAACTTTGCAAGAAGTCCTTCAGAGAAGCTGGTAGTTTCCATTCAGTTTAGTACAGGCTGGAAAACTCAAGGACCAACTAAGCAATTAGTGCACCAATTTATGCTCATACGCCTGCTAATTAGCTACCTGTAACCAAGTGATTTTTTGCCTTGTGAAAATGGCTACACACAGTGAAACAACTGACTAAGAACAAGACCCTGTGAAGAATGTGGCTTTGCAATACGAGAAGGAGAGAGGTACAAGGTGAAAGTGTTCAGGCTCCAGGCCTTTAACCTATCCCGGAGGTTAGCACTGTTTAAACAACCATCATTAGCAGCTAATCAAACCACACCAGAGGGGCTAACAAAACACAGCCACAGGCACCACAGTGATGGACGAAGGGATCGATGCAGCGGACAGGTTCAGCACTGCTGGGTAAATTAATGGGTCCGTCCATGAGCCCAGGGCCGCTGCACTGATGACAGAGACAGTTCAAGGTGCACCTGACTGCTCCTTAAGTTAACTGAGCTGCTCATCAGACACAGTCCCACAGGCTGGCGGTTTTATGAAGCCTGAAATAAAGTTAGTTTATGAGGCCATTTCGTTTTTATGTGGAATAAAATTGTGTCAGTAAGCAGTCAGAGCAGCGCAGAATTTTAATACATGGCTTTAACAGCTGTGGCCTGCTCCTCGTGATTGAATGAAAATGACCTGATGGATGAAAGTCTCCAATCAGTCAACAAATATTAAGTTATTATCTCACCGGCCACTCTCAGACTTCCTCCCCCGGGCGGAGGAGTCAATCATCAAGTAAATGTACTCAGAGAAGAGTGGATAAATTTACATGGAGTGATGGTTTCACTGTATGTAGATGATGGATCTCTTATGTATCCACACACTGATGGTGGCCAACCTTTATAAGTTACTTAAATATAAAAGCAGTTAACTTTAAAATACCTATATATAACAAATGCTTTTCCCTTGTCCTCAACAAGTGGGTGTGATACTAATAAAGGGTTCCGAAAATTTGAAAGGAAGGCTACAACCCAAAGCTCCTCAACCCCTATGCAAGAATTTGTCTTTTTTCTTTGTTTTGATGCAATGAATCGTCCAAATGGGGATGATGATTATTTATCAGTCTACATGACAGTCAAACTGTATGTGCGCAGTCTTAATGCATTTATAGCTTGATGCATTTACAGCTTCTTAAAACTGATGTTAAACAAAGATTTGGTTGTAAAGTGTAAAGAATGAAAGCTGTTGATGTAATGAGACTGGCATTACTTACAGTCCTTATCGAAGTGTTTGGTTGTTTCTTCATTTCTGGTTGTATTGATATTTATATTGAAATCAATACAATACATGTAAGTATGTGATTTTAAGTATGTGATTTAAAGACTAACCAAAACACAGAAAACCCAGCAGAGTCACAAAATGAGACGGGAGCTGCTGAGATCTGCTGTCACCAGTTAGCTTTCACTTGATGCAGTCGTCTAACTGTGCAGTTTCTGTCTCCGTCTGGCAGGGAGTACAAGTGTAGTGACGAGTCCCACAGCTCACGCACTAACAAGCCTGGGCAGCAAGAGATAAAGTGCAGAATCTGTTTTTAGTTAGTAACTGTGTTTATCTTTGTAGGGCAGCATGGTCCCCAGAGGATGAATCCTACTGACCTTGGTGACCTCCTTAACTTTGGTCTAGAAATGGATTGTCATGAAATTTTGATGCATACATGTCGTCCTTTGCATAAATTTTAATTACTGCAATGCTGGTTACTCTTGGCATAAACTATAGACTATTTCTCATGGGTAGAGCAACGACACAGGGTCCACTTCATCTGGATAATAACTTGATCCAGTTTTGGGTCCACTTCCACAGTGGGACAACTGAACACTAACAACTGTCATAAATCACCTCACTGCCTTACATCAAATCACTCTACCAATCTTAATCATTACTAACTGGTAAAGTGGATAATGTACTTACAAATCTAAAGGAACAGTACAATATCTGTACTGTCTCTGTTAGGGATGTCACGAGACCTGGTACTTAGGTACCAAGTTGATGCCATCTGAAAATCTGATGGTACTTGTTTTTTTACAGTACCGTAAGTACTGACGGTATAAATGCATTAGCCACAGCTGTCACGCTGGTTAGTAAATGTTAGTAACACGTTAGCACTCAGCTGAAAGCACAGCCTCACAGTGCTGCTAGCATGGCTGCAGATACTTAGTCTTGCTTGTTAGTTTCTGGTAGGTTGCACCAACAGAACTGAGCTTTGTTATTAGCCTCCTCCTCACTTAGCCCCTGAATTCTCAACTCAGCTTCAGTCTCGTGTTACTTTGCTTGAATAATCTGGCACTTGAGCACTAACTACAAAGGTTTGTAGGAACATGACCATCACTGTGTCCCAGTTCAGAGGCTATGAAGGTGTGGCCCTTTGTAGACATTGTAGACTGAGAGGGCCAAACCAAAATGAGACGGTCTGGCCTTTGGAGGATTTTCACTTTGTGTCATCAGCTGTGTCCGCCCTAATCGTTGTGTCACAAAGCGTGGCTCCTGTCCTATAGCAACCTTGACAGCACGTAACTTGAGGTTGAGGTAAACTTGAGGTCTTAAGGCCCCTGGTTTTTGGGACAGACTAGTCACAGTGCTGTGATGCAGTCTGTCTTCAAATGCAGCCCCTGACCTAGGACACAGCTTCTTTGTCACTGTCTTTGTTGCTGAGTTATTTGTTGCTACTCTTCATTAGCATCCATATAAAGCAACCTCTCAGCAACAACACTCTTTTCTCATGCAAACTAAGCCTTGAAATATTAAATGATAATAAATGATTTTGTCTCACTGACTGAAATATAATTCAAAGCAGTGCATACTGCACCACGACACACGCCAAATTTCCTCCAGTCCAATTACCATTTCACTTAACAGCCGGTTCAGCTGCAATTAAATAATTACCAGTAGCAGTGATGGAGCTGTGGTCATTAATCAGTGTGTAAAAAGGGTTATAGTGAGAACATTAGCCCCAGTGTTTCGCCTATGAAAAAACTACAGTATTTGTCACTGCCAGATGAATAATGTAGATAAATAGATAGTGTAGGAGGATTTGACAACATTTACCAAACAGCCACAGTTTAAGACTTAAAGGTCTCATATTGTATAAAGTGAGATTTCGATGTGTTTTTTGATCATAAAGCAGGTCTAGGTTCTTTATTAATACTGTGAAAGTATCAAAGCCTCAGTCCACAGAGAAATGCACACAGCCTGTATTCAGAAACTGAGCCTTAAAACCAGCCATCAGGACTTCTGGAACTTTGTGATGTCACAACAAAACAGTCACTGCTCTCAGCCATGACCCAAGAGCTCCAGGGAGAAGCCTGAGAGAGGAGATGTAAAACTACATTGAGATGGTTTTTGGTTCTTAAAACCACAAATATATCTTCTTATAGATATCAACACTTCAAATAAAACACAGAAGTGTAAAATATGGGACCTTTAAAACTGGAAGCTAGGATGTGTTCCTCCAGTGAAGAAAAGACCTGTCAATCATCTATTATACAGCTGGTTCCACCAAGGCACACTGAGTGAAGCTTTACTCGTGGAATAACATTTTCATACCAGATAGAAACAAACTAAAAAACGATGGATATCTGGAAGGTGGGAAATCAGTCTAAATATCTGTGGGATCCTTTAGGAAATGGTCGATATTAATTGCAGTTTGTAGCCTCTGGCCAAAACCATACTGAGTTTATTGTGGGGGAAGAAAAAGTATTAATTAGTTAGAAATGAACAGCAACCCGATTTTAGCTCCAGGATTGTTTTATAGCTTTAAAAATGAGTCACCACTGCCACCCACTATGAGCTGTTATGGCACATAATGAAATGATTGATTTATGTACACAAGCAGAAGGCCAGTAAGACAGACGTTAATTGCATTGAGGAGGAGGTGAAGTAGAATTAAGTTGGCAAATGTTTGCCTCTTAACTTATTCTAGGAAGATGTTCAACTGTTGAAGGAAGCAGTGACTGGTGCTTTAACACTGGCAGTTGTTTGTCATGTTTCACGGTAGCAGCGTTGACCGTGGGGAAGGTCGCCTAATTACTTGCATCTCAGCAGGAGGTCTGCTGCTGCTGGAAGGCAGGAGGAGATTCTGTCAGCACTGCCACTGTGTGTCTGTGTGTGTGTGTGTGTGTGTGTGTGTGTGTGTGTGTGTGTGTGTGTGTGTGTGTGTGTGTGTGTGTGTGTGTGTGTGTGTGTGTGAAAGCATTTTAAATGGAAATCACAAAGCAGAAGGAACCCGCCATATTGTTGATCTGTTTGGATGCAGGGCCAGTCTTTGATGGTCTCTGTGTTTTTCTGCTGATGAACGTTGAAGATAAAAGAAGACCCTGAATGAACAGTGGGGACAACAACTTTGGGCAGAAAATCTGTTATGCCTCAGCTCTCTGATGGCGTCTAACACTGGAGTCAGTTGAAAACCATGTGCATCAGTTGTAGGCCAAAGGGCACCTTGGATGTATCTATGAGACGCCAGCAGGTTTGAAGTATTTGATGACCTGGGGATGACAAGGGACTGGAAAAAACCCATCTCTCCTCCTTTGGCATTTAAGTTGATTTTCAAGTCAGCAACCCCTTCACTGGTTTTACCCACTGCACCTAATAGTTCATATGGGGTGAAACCAAGCAGCAACCTGTGGGGCTGGAAAAGCCAAAAGCTGCAGTTCCTCTAATGAGTCTGGCTCCAACAGTGAGTCAATCCCCATAGACTCCCATGTTCAAATGTCCAACTATACAGCAGAAATAAACATGTTGACAACCAAAAAAAGTGGTTTTGTTCTCGAGCTAATTTCCCCGTTCATGGCAACTGTGCAGGTGGTGAATTTTTATATAACTCACCTGTTTGAATTTTATTAAGATTTAAAGTTATGTATAATTGAGGGCATGGCTGCTTTAAATGACAGGTGGGTCTTGGCTCAGTCACAGTCTTGGCTCCACACATGCACCACCTCTTTGCCCATTTTTGGATTAGCCAGGAGTTAGGTGGATCAGGCTTTGCCAAGATGGCGACGATGGAGCAGCTCACTCTGAGCTTCAAAATCACTCTTCAGAAACCACTTCAGAGGCTACGTCCATCTTTATTCATGGTCTATGACTGAGACACACTTGTTTGCGGGAGACCTGCCTCGCAGGCAGGACAACCTGAGGCGGGATGAGCCATAGCTAGCTGGTTAGTGAATGAACCTTCAAAGTAAAACACTTACATATGGGACCTCAATAACAGCGCTGTCCAAACAAACACTCCATATGAACTAAGCTAAAAGTGTGATTGGTTGAGTGATTGGACCCAAGTTGTAAACAGAATTGTGGGTGAAGAAAATCAGCAAGCAGACAACGTGTCAACCCGGTGGAAAGATATGAATCACAACTTCCGGTCAGGATCTTCACAATAAAATCAGAACGGAAACATGACGCAGATCATGAGTCAGATTGAGGATTGAGATTCTTCCCGTGAAGACTGTCATGTGATTGTCATCTTTTTGCCAGATCACCCACCCCTAAATACAGCAGTTAGTAACTACCAGCATGGTGATTTGGTGGCTACTTCAGACTTGAGGAAGATGGGGTTACTCTAGAGCGGACACGGCAAACAGGAAGCAGAGATGGAGGGATGCTGTGTGGCTGCAGCGATGAAGATTAATGACAATATAAGATTTTATAAAATGTTGTATACTTAACAACTCTGTAGTGTGCTGTTGGCAGCCTATTATTTATTATTTTGTCTGGTCTGACTGCAGCTGTAGGAGGGCATGACAACAGACCCAGAATCCTGCCACTGCCCCCCGTCCCTCAGGTCTGATCCCCGCTCAGCTCGGCCCCACTGCCAGCACCACCCTCAGGACAAACTTCACATATTTAACCCCATAACTGATGCAGCTCTAATAATAGATCCTTTACATACAGGTCAGTCTGGTAATTGTCCCAGTGGTTAATATGCATTTACTGATGTCTGGCCGGCCATTGTTCTCCACTCTCTTCATTACAACATGTAAATCAACCTGAGGGATCTTGAATATCACCCTCATTTTCATCTAGTGGAAGCTGCAAGCCTCTTTGAAGTGTTTATGGACTGAGGAGAAGTTAAAAGCCGCCTGCACAACAGCACTGAAGTCGAGAAAACCAAACAGATGCTGTGAATTTGACTGTTTCCTTCTTTTCATAGGTCACAGCCGACTTCTTGGCATTGGATTTTGAAGTTGCCCACCAGCACCCACACATTAATTATCTGCCTCCTGGTGGTGAAGTATTGATTATTAATCCTGTCGACCTCCTGTGGATACATCCTGGTCACAGGGTCAGTAAATATCTTATTTATGGCGCCTTTCAGTCAGTAGCCCCCTGAGATCGGACCACTGGGGTGTATGAAAGCCAACTCCATTGACAGAAAGCCAAACAGACAACTGTTCTCCTAAAACTAGCCAACGCGCTGGCTGTGGGTGCAGCGTTTCCCACCCACTGCCTGCCTTTCTTTCCTATTTAGCCCTGAGCGTCTTTCAAAACACATTACATTCTCCTGTGTCAGTGCCGCTGCAGCCTGCTGTGCCGGCTCTCCAGAGTCTGACACATTTGTTGTGGTGCCCTTACCCTGGGCATTATGCAGACCAGCCATTGTGTGTGTGTGTATGTGTGTGTGTGTGTGATTGTGTCAGAGTGGGTCTGAGTTTATTCAGACTCTCAAGCTGGCTGAGTGATGGCCACAACCAGAAGACCTTAAGGGCCGCTGACATGACACTACACACTCACTCTCTACTGGACACACACACACACACACACACACACACTTAAGGGAAGAAGGTCTGTCACTGCCCCTCCACAGCTCTTTAATCTCCCACTGAGTGACTGAACAAACATGACAAAGCTGACAGGCCGTAGCTGTTGGCGAGCGTGTGATTCAAGTTCAGCCGTGCAAGTTTGCTCGTTTTTTTCATGTACGCGCACAATCATTTGTGTTGTGCAAGTTCACACTTCACAAAGTTCAGTTCACAAAGGTTAAAATGAACTAGTTCATGTTTGTAATTCACAATATTGAATTTGAACTAAGCTCACAGTCCCAAAAATGAACTAGTTTGCATCAGTTTCTTCCTTTTTATTAAAATTCTTTTTCAGTAGAACATCCTCCTACTCATCCATCCCAGCCTCAAATCATTGCTGCTTCTCAAACTACATGAATTAGTGTTAACCACTCTACAGTCACAGGCAGAGATTACTTTTAAAAGATAAGAAAAACCAATGTGAGTATATGTTTTATGTGTATATGCTGTGAATTTGACTCAGGTGCAGGAACATGGCCTGAGCTTTTCTGAATGATTTCTTGTGATCGATGTGTTGTTTAAAAATTGTTACTGATAAGGCTGTTTATTCAGACCAGGTTTGCAAAAAAACATTTTCTTCTGGAATCGGCACTGATTTTTTAATTACAGTCTGTACCGGACACATGCTGGATGCTGCGAACCCTTGTTTGCCGCTGTAAAACCAAAACGCAGCTTTTTGGTTAAATACCACCACCTCCTGTTGTGTGAGTGTCGGTAACGGCCTCCAGAGTGAGCGACGCCCACGTTCATGAGTCGCAAACAGACACATTCAGTTCATCGCTCACCAAAAGATGAGCGCGTTCATGCACATCACTGTATTTGCGAGTGCACTGTTTCCTGTGTTTGTTGGGCTTGTTTTTTCCTTTTATTGTCAAGGTCACACAGTAGAATTTATTTCATTTTTACACCTCAGGTTTGTAATAAATCTGAGCTTTAAAGCTTCAGGCCGACAAGGGAATTCACCAGCGAACCTTTCCCAGATTCGGTTTCAGTCTTTAAACTTTACTTGAACTGCACTTTTCACCCCAGAGAAGAGTCTATTAGTAGATTTCCTCCACCTCCTAATTAGCTTCACGTTAGCCCTTAAAGCAGCTACATGTTGCACTTTATCATCAATAAATCATAACCTCATTAATCTGATCATACTATTAAGGGATGGACATTTTGAATAATTACTTTGATCAATTATTGTTCATTATAATGAAGGAATAATCATTAAGGGAACTTCTTTTATAGTGCCGCAATAAAAAGTTCATCTGTCTTCTACTTGATCTAAGCCTGATGAAATACATGCAAAACACTGTGTCATAGAAAATATTTAACTGGGCCTAGAGCTTTGATGTTCATTTTTGATGTTTTCGCACTGTGCCTATGTTTGACTTCACACTGAATTACACTGCTGCTGTGCAGATGATTTCTGCTGTTCCTATACATTGCAATGTGTTTTTTTTGTTTTTTTTTTCATTTCAAAGAGTAGGGCCTATCCTGTCACCAGGCAAACTGATCACAAAAGCAGTATTTTTCTGGTCACTCTGGTGGAAAGTTTCAAGCCCATTTAACCTCTGATCACACCCAGTATTATTGATGGAAGTGGTTTGGTGTTATTAGTGGTGTACACTGTAAGTGCAGACAATATTGATGTGATGGAGCACTGACACACCCTGGAATTGACTTCTACATCAGAAGCAAAGTGAGAAGTTAAACCATCAGAGATCAGCAAATGAAGACTTTCAGGGGAAGAAGATGCTCTGCTCTGTTACCAACAAAAAGTGTTATCACTCATATTAAATTATTATGCATTGAAAATACTCAACAACCAACGTTAATTTCACCCGTTAAATTTCTTAACAAATCAACTAAGTAACAACAGGTCAGTCAGCCAATCAGAAGAGAGGATGTGAGCCTCTCTTCTGATTGGCTGACTGTTTTCTGAGTGATAAAATGAAAAATATAGCAGATTTCAGGTAAACACTCAGAGAAACCAAATCTTGCAGGGTTGGATGGTGGGTCCAGGTGGGCGGGGCTTGGGGCATGGCTGAGAGCAGTGACTGCTTTGTTGTGACATCACAAAGTTCCAGAAGTCCTGACGGCTGGTTTTAAGGCTCAGTTTCTGAATACAGACTGTGTGCATTTCTCTGTGGACTGAGGCTTTGATACTTTCACAGTATTAATATGGAGCCTAGAACTGATTTATAGTCTCATTTTATACAATATGGGACCTTTAACCTTTCACATGACTGTGAAAGGTTAATCTCATCCAGATAAGAGAGAAAAACTTATCTGACAGAAAAATGCTGCTTCTCAATCAGTCAGTCAATCAGTCTTAACTTGTATTACACTTTTCATACCAGTTAGTGCAGTTCAAAGTGCTTCACAGTTGAATGATAAACTACAAAGAAAAAAGGACAAATCACATAACAGCCTAATTTGTACTTTATTTGCTTATAAAAAATCCACAAATAATCCATTGAGAGTACTGAGATATTTTTTGAGAATGATTTTTCCATTAAACTAATCTTATAACATGGTCATTATAAAACAGATATGAGTGAGTGAGAGAGTAAAATTAGTGTGTGAGAATCTGGGAGGGAGAAGTCCTCTCCTCCAGCTGGAGTGGCAGACTGACTGTGGCACGGCACAGTGGCAGGTGCTAAACATGGAGCAGTGGCTTCTCAAAAAAAAAAAGCCATCCAGCTCAAGAACGAGATATGTGAAGGTGGACCAACTGAAAGTGATGTTACACCGTCAAGTTCAACTCGCCAGATTTGTCCTCCAACAAGTGTCGGAAATATCAAACGTCTGGTGGCTGTCATGTGTGATAGTAACCCTGAGAATAAACGGAGCAGAGAAGTGTGTTTGCAGCAGAGGATCGCTCAGTTTTCCAATGCTACAAAGTCCTGTGCGTAGATACGCAGAACGCTCTGTGCGTGTGCAAATGTGTAAACAGCAGTGACGGCAGGGCAGGATGCCGCAGCGAAGCAAGCCACTTCAGTGTGAGGATGGAATGGACACATACGGAACTAGAATTGCCACCTCGCAGCTGTATGCCTCCACCAACCAGCCAATTGGCAGGGTTATGGTTGCAATCTCCCCTTCCTGAGTTACAGCATTGGATCACAACCTTGACCTTTGACTTTTGACCTTTGACCACCAAAACCTAATCCGTTCAACCTTGACTTTGTACCAAATTTTAAGAAAATTGCCTTCAGGCATTACTGAGATATCACGTTCATGAAAATGGGACAGATGGATGGAACGATGGATGGACAGACAACCTGAAAACTGCCTCTGGCTGTGGCTGCAGAGGCATGAAGAGTGGTTCACATCAACAGCTACCACTGTCTAAGTGGTCCTGACTGACTTGGACAGATTCTCTGTTGCCAGTAGCAGATGTTGCTGTGAAAGTGCCCAAACTCAGTTCAACAAAAGTCAAAAAACTGCAGCAGACAAAGTTTTATATTTCCTCTGCAACAGTTGGCTTTCATCTCAACAATAGCGTCTCCTCTCAGTGTCCCATATCTCCTGCCTACGTCGCCTGACTCACAGAGTAACATCCTCCAGGGGAAACGGGAAGCCGGCAGCTGCACGCCACTGTCTTTACATCCTGCTTACATCCCCGCTACCTGATCGCCCCTTAATTTAGGGCTCTTCAGAAAGTATCAATTACTGTAACTCTGCCCATCTTCTCTCTCACGAATGAACACCCACACAGTATAGCCTACATACTGATGACATTTACACTTGCTTTTCTTACTATTTAATATCACTCCCTTGATTCTCTAAAATACACCTGTGAGGCCTATAATAATTTATGAGAGTATGCAATCATTTGTTCCCTTGCTCCCCTCACTCAACTGAAGAGCTAAAGGCCAGTTAGTGGAGTGATTCACGGCCAGGGAGAGCGGCTGCTCTGATTGGAGATATGATGTTAGATGACCTTTAACTTCTCACTCATATGGCCCAGATCTAATGCCAGAGGCCGAACCCACAAAGTGCTGTTAACAGCTGTGTGATATAGATACACAGTCAACCAGCCGTGGCACACAGACTCACAACATCAGAAAATAATGACCTCAGGTAACGTCGCCAACACTTCCATAACAACCTCCCACTCCATTACCTTGTTACTCAATACCTCCACCCCCACACATGTTGCTGGGAACTGAGATATTATACTGGTGGGAAACCATTAAGACAAGAGTGGAACCTACACAACAATAACACCCTTGGGTATATTTTGTGAGGGTTAGACTCTTAAAATGTCTACATTGTCTCTAGGAAGATTATCATGTATAAACTGACTGAAGGAAGTAAAATCAGTTAGTTTTGACTTCAATGACTTTCAATGGACGCAGTTTGAAGACAGTGCACAGGTGAGGTCAGCAGTTTTAGCTGCTTTGCCGTTGCAAGCTTCTTGGAACGGTTCGGCAGGGTGACAGTGGTTGAGGTGTCTGATTAAGTTTGTTTGTCTGAACATTTTAGTGGTTGTTCTTCCACTCTTACTTTGGCCTTACAGTTAATACAAATTGCTTTTCAAACCACCAATCTATCAGTGCATCTTTAGATTAAACAGTGTGTTTCCCTGCTCTAACGCAAACTGCAAACGTTAGCATGTCCATCTAACTCGCTTATGGTTACAATAGTAATCTTACAAGTTACATAAAAGAAAACCTTGTACTTTCCCACTGTGTCTGAGTTTAGACTAACAGTCGCTCCTCTTTATTATTAAATTTGGGGAAGTTTACTTTCCAGGAACCCCAGTCAAAGATGTTAATTAGTCTTCTACCGAAAAGCCTTTTCTCTAGCATTATAGGGGAAACAGACAACCTTGACAATGGTCCAATAAACCATAAATATAAGCCTTTATTGCTTTTCATACAAGTCAAGCAAGTCATAGACTGTAAATAAAGATGGCTGATACTCTTTGACGTCACCCATAGGTTTCTGAGTAGCTGTTTTGAAGCTCAGAGCGGGCTGCTCCGCCTAACTTCTGGCTAATCCTGAGATCGGCAAAGGTGGGGCATATCTTGAGCCGAGACCTCAGTGAATGCTGCTTTGTGACAAGGATACGCTCACCCACCCGTCACTCAAAGCAAACTGAAAATTCACCTTCTGTATAGTTGTCATGAAGGAGACAGTTTTTTTTTTTTTTTTTTTTACCAGGCAGTAAACATGTTTATTTCTGCTGTAAAGTTGGACATTTTAACATGACACTGTTGAAGGCAGCCTCGAATGGTCATTAGAGGAACTGCAGCTCACTCCCATGGCTTCATTGTTCAGCCCCAGAGGTTGCAGCTAAGCAGTGCTACTTTAGAATGATGCCAGTTTGGGATCATATTTATCGAACTTGGTGTCCAATCAGGGTGGACCTTGTTTCATACTGTCGCTTCAAGAACAAGGAGACAGACAGATCAGACAGTGACATACAGAAAGCCATCAACACGAGGCGTTTAATGTTAATGTTAAACAGTGTTTTGATGAGAGACAGATATGACAGGTGTAAATATAATCCAGCTACATCTGATTTTTACGATTTTTACATTAATGTCTGAAGTAAATGGATGTTCTTCACTCTTATTATCGCTCTCTGTAAGGTCTTTCTATCCTCAGTTTCCCAATTGACCAGTAACAGGCTATTTCCTACCTCCTCATTATCCCATTTTCTCTCTCACCTTGGCGTGTCTCCATTTTCACAGAGACAGAGAGAGAGAGAGAGGGGGGGGGGAGAGGTGTGGATATAAAATGGCAGTAGCCCTTGGCATTCGCCTCGGCCCACTGTTTCCAAGTGTGTTCACACCTCAGATTGTGCGAAAGTGAGCGAAAGAGGAATTACAGAAAACATAGCCGTGGCCCCCCACCCTCCACCTCCTCTTCCTCCTCCCCCTCCTCCATCTGCTCCGCCTGCAGATATTGGATTCAGCTGGGGAAGTTTGCTCTCACATTTAATCCTGTCACCTCTCCTCCTGGGATTGAGTGACGGGACCTGTGTGTGTGGGCGTGTATGGGTTGCTGTGTTTGTGTGTGTGTGTGTTTGTGTGTGTGTGTGCGTGCGTATGTGTGTGTGTTAGCAGGACAGCCTCTAATGCTCCTGCCCATCAAACACTTTTCCATAGCAACATCTAAGAAAGGTTTAGCAGGTTTGTGGGGATGGCGAGGCTCAGAGTAAACTGCCCAACAGTGGCTGGCTTTAATGAGACGGGTGGAGGCTTGATGGAGGCCTGTCATGAAGCGTTACCAGAGCGTCTCCCAAAGGAGGGCTATGTTGGAAGACTGACAGAAAAAAAGATTGATAAAAGACTCTGAAATGTTCCTAATTAATTCATTCTCAGTAATTTTTGAAACAATGGCTCCATGATTTCAGAAAGAGGAAGACAGAAGCAAGGTTTGTAGTTCTGTCATTTCTGCTGCTTTCAATGACAACTGGCAGATTGCAACAGCTCTAGCTAGCTAATGACGCTAACATTAGCTCCATGCGTTGGTTAAAAGCTCCATCTCTTGATTGTTACAAACCGGATATTCTGCCAAGAGGCTGAGGCTAATGCTAAAAAAGGCCTCATAGGTTGATGAGCCAAGTAAAAGACATGGAAATAAACAGAAAATGCTTCTCAGGCTGAGTCTTGTTTGCTTAATGTTATCTTGGATGGTGGCTGGGGCTTCAGGAGTGAACCTAAATGCTAATGCTAGCTTACATCAGTCACACAGTTTAATCAAATTTTGACACTTTTGCTCTTACCACAGCCTCAGGTAAACAGCTAAAACCTGCCTGAAAAGTTGCTGGATGACGTCACACAGTAATTTGGTCTGTTTTTTTCTGGCCCAGTATACACCTGGTTCTACAGCCTGAATCTGGCCCACACAGCATGATTGTCAGATGATACTTCCACATCTGGACCAATTCTGGCGCACACACCAGCAACAGTCATCTTTAGGATATCAGCCAGAGCCTGCCAAGACTTGGAAGTATATGGGCCAGACTCAGGCCGAGGACCCAGGCATATGTGGGGCCAGAAGTTTCATTTCACTATCTGGGCATGTAAGCACTGTATCTACGTGCACAGTAAATAGAAACTAAATTGAAAAAAAATTGTAAATGTGTGGCTAAATATCTTCTTCAACATTTACCCCCTTGTAATTGATAACATTAATTAGGGGCGGAGCAAATGCAATCATTACTAGAGTAGTTTTGTAATATAGTATGTATGTCTGACCAGATCTGCTGTGCCAGTGTCACGTGTCCTGTGGCTCCTATTACATATAAACTCAGGTAAAAGGGACATCTTGGAGATTGTTAATGATGATGTGGTGAATGATGTGGAGCGTTCTTCAAGTACTGAGCTCAAGTTCAAATCTTTTCTTTCCTCCTAACTATTCTTCAAATACATCAGCTTATATCTGTCACATATGATGTACTGTATACTTTAGTCAAATTATCAATCACAAAAAGTGGGTCCCAGACCATCAGGCCTGAAACATCCAGGTTCACAGGGCGGCAATATGTTTGTGGTAATTCATTCATTCATTCGCTGAATAATTAATTAATTGGGGCAATGACGACTCTCTTTCGGAACTGTAGAGGCACGATGAGAATATTTTCGAGGATGTCAACAGTTGCACCACAAAAGCACATTATAAATGATGAGGGTGATAATGATATTATAATAGTAAAGCTCTTAAAAGGGTTTTTGAAGCCATTTAGCATTCCACTTCCATGAAGTTTGGTGTTTCACAAGAGACAGATTAAAGACAAATTTGTCACGCTCTGATCAGCAGACCAGATCCTGATTTTTAGGCCCTAGTATGATTAAACTTTCAAAAATGCTTAATCCTACATTTCCCAAGATGCACCTCAAAAGCATATTTCATTAGAGCCCACTTGTCTCCTAAATGTCCACATCTTTCAAACCCCACAACCCCTGGTTCTAAAAAGACCAAGCAGAGAAAACCCTGATGGCACCAGGGTCTGTATATCACTCCTGACAAGGGGAACTTTTCTATTATGCTTACACGGTGCATACTTCCAAATAAATTAATGCAGTGTGTGGTGATGTTTTCTCCACAAACTAACTGACCCACAACAAACCTGGGGCAGGATAATTAGTTGGTGGTGGATTGGGGCCAACAACTCATTTGCCCTGGGCCCCCTATGGGAGGATAATCCGGCCCTGTTTACAGTAGGTCATACAGTATGATATGATAGTGGCTACTACACCTTCGCAGGGCTGTGGTGGCGCTGCAGCCCATCCCAGCATGCATTAGGACATCAGGACGAACACAGACACAGGAAGAACGTCCCACAATCAGTGCACCACTTTACCACCTTTCCAAAAAAACAGTTCAGTCCATGTCGAACCACTGCTGTAGAAGGTGGTTGCTAGTTATAAATAAAAACTGTTTTTAAGCTATAAATTATCCGGCATCAGCTCCACTGGCTCCAGCACCATCACTGCCAACATGAAAACACAGTAACTAATCATCAAGACAGAGGAGGCGAGCACTCACACGTAAACAACACCAGCTTGCGTGGTGCATGGAATATATTTCCATAGATAGTTAAAACTTACCATGCTCCTAATCACCTGCAGCGTATGCATCACCACATGCCTGAGCCTGCCTGCGTGTGGCAGAGAGACAGAGTATGTAAACAGTCTATCAGGGGCTGAGTCTGCACAGTGCATACATCACAGACAAAAGACGGCCAAAACACTGACAGGTCCAGTAATTGCGTTCAGTGGATCATAAAATTGCACAAATTGCATCATTCTTGCCCCGGTGACAGGGGAGGAGGCGAGGGGATGCGGTTCGGCCTGGGTTTGAATGCGCCCCGCGTTCCATTGCAGTTTAAGTTAATTAAAAACCAAGGGGCACTTTGTGCATAGCAATGCGTCATGTCAGCGCCGGCCTTCATCAAAAGTCTGCTGCAAGAAGAGTTTCAGGGGGTTATTTCCAGCGCTCGACCAGAGACTCCATTTATCGCCAGCGCCATCATCTGTGTAAATATGGGGGACACACATGGATGTTGACAATGCAGGATCATTTTGTCCACTGAATCCTCAGTGAGAGAGCAACTCATCTGTGTGTGTGTGTGTATGTGTGTGTGTGTGTGTGTCTTTACCTTGACCCAGAAACCTCTTGCAATTACTCTCCTCAAAAGCAAAATCTCATTAATGCCCCATGGAACGTTTTGTTTGCTTCTTCATCTGAGCACGACCGCCACAGTCAGCGTGGAATATGAATATGATATTGATCTTTGTATTGATCACAGAATATTCTCTCTCCAGATCCATAAAAATCACACGCAGGGTAAATATTGGCACTCAAAACGTGCTGCAGCCATCTTGTCTTTGATAGTAGCTGATGACTCCTGATGAGTGTGTGATAGTGGGAGGTCTTGTGAATGATGACTGACTGGGTCCCTCTATTCTGACTGCATCTACAGAAGGGGGGAGTCATTTCCACTGGGGAAAACCACTGAGCTCATCCACACTCCCCGCTTGAAAAATAAACACAATATTTGACCTCAGAACTTATGTGTGTGTGTGTGTGTGTGTGGAGGGGTTTCATTTGTGAGACAGACCAAGAAAGGGCCTCCGGTCAGTCCACCAGGACCATAAAGGAGAAGTCTGGCCTTCCTCCATATTTTGTCATAATGTTGTCTAATCCAAAGATACAAAGAACTAACACTGCATGTTGTATCCTACTAACAAATATTGTTTGTAGACAACATGTAATATACAATATACAACAAAATATAATATGTAATGGAAATGTATTCGTTTTTAGCCAAAACCCAAGAAAAATGAAGCCAATTCATTTGAAAAACAAAAATGTTTGATGAATTAAGCTATAATTAAAGGGCTGTATTAGCTGCTACAAAAGTCAGAGCACCCTTCATTAGTGAGATTTCATTCTTTTCTTTCTTTGGCTGGACTCCAACAGCGAGGCCAGCCCTATAATCACAAATAAGAGCAGTGCAGGGACGACGTACTTTTCTAATCACCCCGGTTTCCTCAACAAAAAGCCAATGAGATTTTCACATTGTCTTTTGGATTACTGCAGAAAATAAGACGTGTGACAAACAGAACTTTTAAAATGATATAGAGCGCATACACTCGGCCACGCACAAGCAGACCGTGCTGAAAATGCGCTTCGTATGTTGGGGTAAGTCAGGTGGAGGTTCTGCAGAGCAGCATTCTTTCTTCCTACCTGGTAAATCTGATCTGGCAGATTGTGCCGTTTCATTTTTGTACAGCTGTGTGCAGCGCAGGTGTGCACACAGCTGCTGCGTGTGTGTCAGGACTGGGCTCGCTGGTCAGTCGCAATATCTGATCAACAAGTATAATCTAATTCTGTGTGAAACACTACACCACTACAACAACAATCCGTCGAGGTGCAAGCGCAGCTGGCTTTTAAAGGGAATGGGAGAAGACACTCTGATTGGTTTATAGCATGTTACGCCCAAAACGCTCCTATGAATAATTGAGAGATTAAGTTCAACCCTTTTCACCCATGTCCCCGGTGCAGTGAATGTTTTTTTCCGCCGTTAAAATAGCAAAAGTGTTTGTGGACACACCCTGCACTTGTGCTTTTAAAATAGAGATTAAAATAGATTAAATTTCCAAGTCGAATACCATGTGACTGAGTTGGAGTTTCCCCACTGGTCATTGCTCTTTCAAAACGAATTGGTGCAAACCGTTTCTCTCAGGGGGGTGTTTGCAGCCTGCAGTGATGCCAACTTCACACATTTGAAGAACTGAGACGGCCTCATTTGGGTCCTGCTGTAGACAGATCACATGCTGTTGCACTGGCATGCTAGAAAAACCCTGCAGACTGAACCATGGCTGCAGGTGTCCACGTGAGCACAGGGAGCGAGAGAGAAGAGATAAGAGGCTGAATCCGCCTGACACCAGGCTGAATGCAAATGGTCAACAGCGCAGTCCAGCCTCAAACTAGATCAGTGGTTCTCTACCTGTGGGTGGCAAAGATATCGCAAGTGGGCCGAAAAAAATCATTTGCAAAACAGAGTCATCTTTTCATTCAGGGTAATACACAAACTCACATCCATAGTTCCGTCCATTAATGTCATCTCCCTGCACCTTTTGTTCTCATGCAGCCTCATCTCTGCAAACTCCCCCCAAAACTCTGGTTTCTTATTGTTCAGGCAGCTCCTCACCACGTGGAGCCCTGTTGCATTAAACAAAACCCAGGTCAAAACCGAGGAAGCTGTGGTGTTGGTGCAGTCAGCCTTAATTGGAAATCACAGATGTAGTCACGTTTGTTTGGTTGTGCTTTGGGGCCCGAATTTTCAGTTTTTTCTGTTGTTGACTATTTTGTTGTGTTGCTTGCAGAGAATATGCAGAGCAACAGTGAGAACATGCAGGAAATTTTAATGAGTTCTTCGGTTTCTCTACATCCTATCTTACCCAGCATGCTCTGCATATTTTATTCAACGCTGAACCATGGGAGGAGAAAGGAGGAGGCTTGTGTTGTTTATTCCTCTGACATGGTGTGGTGACTGTATCTAAGCTATTCATTGCACATGGTTACAAATTATTTATATAATTTACTGTACACTCTATGTAATATACATGTACTGTATATAAAACATAAGGAAATTGGTTACTATGACGATGCTTCCTGACCTTTATTTAATGATGATTGTATAAAACTCTTATTATCTTGGAGGATGTTCTACACTGTGATTATGGGATACATCAGTGTAACAGACATGAGCTTGTTCATAAAAGGAGGCTCAGTCAAACCTCCGGTCTCTGCCTGGGAATCAGGTGTGAATTGTGCTTCAGCAAAATAAGACAGCTATCATCACACAGAGAGCTTTAACTGTCTGTTGGCTGTTCAGTTTCAACGAAGGGACAGAGAATGAGTGAAGGGCTCTTTAGTTTCCTTCAGTTAAGCTGTAACAATATATTTTTTGCATCTTGGCATATCTTTAGAAGACGTTACTGTTTATATTGACTCGAGAAATGCACTTGTCTTGTGCAGATACTTTTTAAAAATATAACATTGGCCAGATTTTTCTGAAGTGTGCAATGATAAAACTGTAAAACTGCAACATGAACCTCCTACATGACACCTATCAGTTCTGATTTCAGTGGAACAAACTCAGCTGTCAAACAATTCTTACTTTTCTGGTAAAAGCTAGTAAAAATAATGCGGTTTTTTATTTCTTTAATATCATGTTGGCAGTGGTTCTCTGTGGCTTTCTCTGCCTTTCCCCGAGAGTGATGATATTTTAATTAATATGGTAATGAGTATATTACAATGGTGCAGAGGTTAGCACTATCGCCTCTCAACAAGAAAGTCCAGGATTTAAATCTAATATATATATCTATATATATATTCATGTATTAACTTAGTTGACTGGAACAAGATCTGTGGTTAGTTTAGCTTAGTGGTGGTGACGCTGAAGTCATGAAACTGTGGTGTAGTCAGGTTATAGCCTAACATTAGCTGTTTACTTCTGGTGACTGTATTTAAGTTTCAAAAATCATAAAGTGTTGTTAATTAGTGAAGATTATTCTGCTGAACAAAACGTCATAGGTATCATAAAGTTTTGTTTGTCACTGAGTTCCTTTTCTGCAGTAAAACAAAACGCCCATGTAAAAATCCCTTTGGCCCTTTGTCCAGGGATCCAGGGTTGGCCAACAAAAATACCATCTATAAGGCACTATTGTGATGTAGAGTTTACAGCATCATTTGCATTGTGTCCCAACGGTATGTGAAAGAAAACTGTAGATGAGAATATGTTCATCAGCATGAATGTGTAAATGTGGCTTCTCAGAAGGGGCCTGAGTGACATAGCTCCGTACATGAAGCTGTTGTTTCTGTTTCTGCACACGCAGTTGAGACATTCTGACACTTGATCTCACGGACGAACTTGCTGCCAGTTTCCTCCTTTTAGGACTGAACTGATTCATGTGAAGAACTTCATCTCATGGCCGACTCTGCCATGCCTCATCACAGGCTACAGTGAAGGAGGCACTTTTTAACATCAATAGACAATTAACACAGACTTCATAGCTGGCTGCTATTTTTCTCGCCAGTGCAGTCTTTCTCTGCCACAGCACAGATAACGACAAAACAAACGGGGCTGCCGAACAAAAGCGATTGCTCTCTTTTTATTCTGCAAGGAAGACAAAAGTGTTATTGACAGGCGCAGACAAACGGCTGGGGCTTCACTGTTACACAGGGCTCCAGGTTTTCTGCACACTGCAGGCAGGAAGCCTCTGCCAGCCATCTGCTTTTTCATGAATTTATCTAATGTTGCAGCTTTCGGAGGTAATGAAAGCCCCGGCCGTGTCCGTGAAAAGGACAGACTCTTGGGAAGACACATACACATAAACAACCACGTTCTGAGCAATTTGTATCCTTTTAAAAAAAAATAAAATAAAATAAAAAAATAATTGCCTCAACAGGAGGCTCCGTGAATAAATCAAAACCTTATTGAACACCCTTCATGCCAGACGCCCACGTGCGTTGTTTTTTTTTGTCATTCCTTGCAGCCATTTAATAAAACAAAGTGTTGTGATTTCCATGGTAACCACATGTACCACGGCCATAAGGTTCTTGAATGCAGCCCAGTTTTCATCAAGGGTCACAGTGAAGTGTAGCTGAGTAGGGCAAGCATGTATAAAAAAAACGTGCGTCAGATTTTAAAGGCAGATGAGATGAATTTTAAAGAAATACTGGGGCACAGGAGCAAAGCAAAGAAAGCTTTTATTCTGCTCTTTAATGATGCAGTTGCAGTGACTTCAACTTATTTTGTAATAGCCTGAAAATTGTTAGCATTTCAGTCTTTTATTTCACTAATCTTGTTGCTCTATGTCTATGTGTATCTGCACTTATTTATAACATTTAAGCTTATTTAACAGACTTAATGGGTCATCAAATTACCATAGAGCATTTAGATATTCCTTATGTTCAATAGTAAATGCCTCTGCTCTGTGACAAACAAACAAACAGTGTTGCCTGTTAAGAGGCTGAGTGACTATGATGGCCCACAAGTCATTTCCCAAAGCAAATGTCTCATGCATGAGTAATTTTACCAGTCGCATCATTATCATATTTATCTGTAAACAAAAAAGAAAACTGTCAAATTCAAAACACAACGATCATATGTGGAGACAATGTGGTCCCCAGCTGGTGGATTCAATTACTATGGATTAGTAGAAAGCTGCATTTAAGCAAACATGAATGTAATCTCAGAGTCACGGGCGGAGATCAATATTCAGGGAAAAGAGATGCTTTTCTAAATTGATTATATCCAGCAGAGTCGAGCGGGAGGAAGCGTGCAGGGGCACAGATTTCTCTGTAAACTGATTACACCCGTCAGTCAGTGAAATCATAGAAGAGATGAGATAAAAGCTGGACATTCAGAAACAAAAAGACATTACCTCATCTTTTCTTATGTTTAATGTAGACAATCTGGTCTAAAATAAAATAAAAATAAATGCCTTTAATTCAGTTACATATTATTCGGTGGCCAGACAGGTACTTCACTGTACTGTACTGATACAACAGTCAGAAAGGAAAATAAAACCTGATATAAAGTAATAATAGCAACAAATGCAGAAAAACAAATGTAAAATGAAAATGGCCAAAATGTAAAATGAACAACAGGATAACAGTTGTTGTTTTCATTGTTTTTATGAAACATAAAAACTGATGCTAGTTTTCTACCCATATGCTAAGCTACGTAGGTATCTCTTACTGTACTTGCTGCTGCAGCAGCTAACAACCAACACTGGATCAACATGTAAAAGAAAAGAGTAGTGAAAAACACATTTGCACATTTGAATTTGCACCTGACTCTGCAGTTCCCCTCATTTCTACAGAGCATTTGAGAATCTTTCCGCTCATTGTTTTGGCAAGAGACCCAGATATTTCCCACTATTTCCTGCTGGATGTTTGCTAACATATATGTTACATCAATTATATAAGGTTTTATAAGCTATTGTATTTACAGCTGGTTGTGTTGCTACAAGCAGCTAAAGTATTAATTAATGTTGCTTTAATAATATAAGCACATTGTCAAAATATTTAGTTAGTACTTAACAACAACTACAGCGCTCACTCCCAACTAACTGTGTTCATACTAAAATTAGTACTGAGTTGAAACACCAAGAGGGACTATATTAATGTGGGAGGAGACTGTAGTCCTGTAAAAACGAGCCCACAGGTCATCTGTGCAGCAGGTTATTATGACCCATAGTTAGATTTTGTTGCTAGGTGACATCTAGTGGTCGTAGTAATGATGACAGGAGCAAAGGGAAAAGTGCAGTGACATAGTTTATAGAGCGACAAAGTCCACGTCAGGAGGAGGGTGGGGTGGATGGATAATATGACACAGGAGTGTGGTGTTCGATTCCCATGTGACAGTAGCAGTTTATGTTGTTTCTATTTTCAGTGACCATTCGTTGTTATTATTGTAACCATGACAACAAAGACTAATGTAGAGGAAGTAGTTTCCTAATCCTAGCTAAGTAGTTTTTCTGCCTAAATGTAACCAAAGCATGACCATTTATGATTGTTACCATGACGATGAAGGTCTGGTATGCTGACATGACAACCAGTGACCAGTACGCCTGCCACCATAAGGGCACTATGTCAGGAGACACTGTCGTATCAGAGAGTTGGAACAAAGGACCTGCATGGTTGTTCAGGATGGAGGATTTGTTGTTGTTACTGGGACCAGTGAGAGGATAAAACCCTGCTAACTCAGTCAGACCACCAGAGTCCAAGTCACAAGGTGTCAGCCATGACCAACCACAACCATTCAACACCTTCTCCACCCACACGACAAGAGGAGGACTGTTGAGGAGGCTACATTAACGCGTTAGGGCTGCACACCAGCCAGCTGAACATAGCTAGTCAGTCCCAAGCTAGCTAACGGTCACTTAACTAGCTGCTTAGCTTATATGTGTTGCAAATGGGGCACTGTTCAAAAAACATTAATACCATCAACTCCTGTTTCGTAACTGTCTGAAAATCTTTTATCTGTGGAGCAGTTTAGACTCCAGCAGAGGAGGGTTAAGTTAAACGAAAGTGAATAACACTGTTCAGTTTGAAATGTTGGTGGAACCAGACCCTCTGACATATAAACACGATAAGAAAGTTTTAAAAAAGAAATTCCAGTAATTGTTCATGATAACAGCGGTATATTGATTTTGAAGTGAACTCAAAAAGCTCGTTAAAGGATGGGCGGGGGCTTGATTAAGGAAGAGGGGCCACTGAGAAAAGCCCTGGCATTACCTTTTAATTACCATAAAAGCAATATCTGCAGTTGGTAAAGCTGTCTTATATCATGAAACAAAAACATCAAACCCATGTATTACTTCTCATTACCCAGCGGGGCAGAGCCAGGGCCCAAGGACACAATTAAGAGGGGACAGAAAAGGACCTGTCGCACATGAATTAGACTGAGCAGTGAGTGCTTCCACTAACAAAGATGACTTTACCCTTTGCAAGATGCCACAGAGCTGATTTTGAATTCTCTTTGAGGAAATAATAGGGAATAATCTGCCGTGGCTGGGAGTTTCTTTTCTCATGTGAGGCAGTCTCTGAAGTGTGTTATGAAGTGCGGCCAAATGCTCTCTGGGAGCAGGCGGTGCAGAGGTCCGGGCCCACAGCCCCTCGTATCATTAGTTAAAGCGAATAAATAAACAGCATTGGATATCTGATTCTTTTCAAAGTCTAATTTCACCTCCTTGATGAAATGTGTAGGCACATATCCGGCCTGTTTGGTCTTTGAGTTTGTAGTCCACAGAGAGGAGCAGGGCGTATCAAACATTGATAGCTGGCAGTTTCCACCTGGAATAACAAGAATGTAAACAAACTGCAGTGTAAAGTACTTTAGCCAGGTCGAACCAGAGGCCGACGTGGGGTTAAATGATACATGTGGTCTGGGAATTCTGCCCAAGGAAATGTTCTTCAGCGTTTAGCTCTGCAAAAGAGATTTACCTCCTCAGGTAAGCTTAGGCCACGTCTACACCACTACATTTTCATTTTTCTAAAACCAAAACGATCTCAGTTTTAGCTCCGTGTCAGAACTAATCTCTGTCCTTTCTAACACACCTGAAAATGTACGTCACATGACCATCCACGAACACTGGGCACGTGTGTGCCAGTGTAAACAGGAAGCAGATCGTTTACTCTGCAGTTGATTAGTTGCAGAAAATACTACAAAAGAGTAAGAGCAGTGACAGTTGTAGCATTGAAACACATGATTTAACTGCACAACAGCTGCAAGCAAAGAAAACAAGGTCAGTCATGGTTGTAATTCATTATGCATGTTGCTTTCACCACTGGTAGTCGTGACTGATAAGAGCCAAACAGGAGGTAAACGTGGGTGTCTGTGTCATTGTTTCCAAAGGTCTTTGTTTCTGTCCGTCCAGACTACAGCACAACCCCCAGAGTTTTCAAAAATACAGATCCAGCAGCATTTCCAAAAATCGCTGTTTTATGGGCTTGGAAACGCAGGAGTAATGAGACAGCAGGTGTATAAAAAGCAAAAGTGATGCATTTTAAACTGAAAACATTTTAGTGCGGACTTAGCCTTAGAAAGTGAAGGAGGACAGGTGGCTTCATTTTAAAATAAAGGAATTGAGTAACTGCTTATCTGCAGGAAACAAAGCTGACCATCTTAGCTTAGCATTTTAGCATTAGCTCCAAACACATGGGAATTAGTTTTGCAGGTATTTGGTCATAAACCAAAATTGGACAAAATACCATTTTTGACCTGATGCTGGAACCAGATGACAAGTCAGAGGATCACCTCAGTTATTACTATTCTCTGGGGAAGATGAAAGTGTGAGCGGAATTCATGGCATTCCACAGCTGGGAACACACTGGCTTTGAAGCGGCTGCAGAAACTCTTGGTTTTCATTTTGGGGCCCATGTTAACGGGTTAGAACTGCGCACCTCGCGCCTGCGTCCAGCAAAGATAGACAGGGGAAAAACCTGCTGATGTCATATCGACCTCATACTAGCAACATTACACACAATTGACACCTAGTATCAATGTCTGGCCTGAATCTGAATGTCTCTCAAATATAAATAATATGTTTTTTAAGCAGCTGCATGTGGAGACTGATATTTCTTTCAAAATAATTAATTTAGAATGAAAGGAAATACAACACTCAAGTAACCTGCAAATGCTATGTGGAGAGAAAAAAAAATTCTAACAAATCCAATCCATCAGCGTGCTTTAACTGTGCCTGACAGCTCCTGTGTGTTCTATGGCTTCAGCCTGATCTGCTGCTTCTTTTTTCAGGGAACCTGGTGATGGAGGTTGGAGTAAACAAACCCACTGACTTTACTCTCCAGAGGTGGTGAGTAACCACAGACCAGCACAGCACAAACAGAGAGCACCATCAGGGCCCAGTTTGTTGCAGGAGTGCCTTGTTTGCAACAGGCTGAGCACCAAGTAATTTCCCATCACTGCCACTGTAATGTAACCTAATGGCCCCCTGGTGATCAGTAGAGTGTTCTGATGCTCCACAGTAAGGTAATATATGATTTCTACCTGATGTTTTGTTTCAATCACCTCCCTTATTTGACACAACTACAACTGCGGCCTACACTGCAATCCATTCCTCTGTTGTGTCACATTAGAGCCTGTATCAGTCTAACATCCAACTGCTGCTATAACAGTTTTCTGTCCATCTGAAATGTTCAAAACCAACCTCAATTTCATTGAGTGATTAGTACGGGATGAGGGATGTGTTCAAAAAGCTTTGGGGGTAAGATGAGCACATTTTTTTTTTTTTTGTTGTCTGACGCATGCCTGCTTGAACCAGGACAACAACACACTGTCGAATGCTTCCTCGGGTTTTGTGCTATTTTTGTCACTGTATTTGGCCAAATGCACACCCGAGCACATTTCTCCACAGTTACACAAAATGAAACGAGCCTGTGAGCTAGTTCAGGCAGTCACTCCAGACTCCCTGCTGTGCTGAGCTTGGCGTTCCCTTGTTAGGAGCGACAAGCAGACAGCCTAGACACCAGATATCAACACTGTTCATATTTCACTTAGACAATTCACATGAGTTGGCTGACTGATTTGCTTTAACGTATATTTGCTATGCTACTCTGGTAAAATACAAAAAAATCCCAAACTTGAGAGTTCTGCCTCCGACCAAATAAACTGGAGGTGAATGGAATTCAATTTGTGATGCTCACAGTATTAAAATAACATTTAAAAAGTACAAACAGCCCCATCTCCTCTCCATCTGTTCACTCCATAGATCTCAGTGAAGAAACAGTCTTTTTTGATTATAAAGCAAAAGGTCTCGGTTGTGCACAGTATTGTAAACGCAAATGTGTACTCCGTGGACAAAATGCACACAGCCTGTTTGATTTGTTCTACTGTTTACCTGAAATATGCTTTTTTTTTTTTCAATTAGTCAGAAAACAGTGAAGAGGCTCAGATCTTCTCTTCTGATTGGCTGACTGACCTGTTGTTACTTGAGCTCCAGAGAGAAGCCTGAGAGAGGAGATGTAAAACTACACTGAGATGGTTTTTGGTTCTTAAAACCACAAATATATCTTCTTATGGTTATCAACACTTCAGATAAAACACTGGAGAAGTGTAAAATATGGGACCTTTAACAATCCAATAAGTTCATGTTTGTAAAAGTGACACCTGTACATGTTCACTGACAAGAATGTTCCAGCCTTTCTGGATTTTTCTGTTGGATATTTCAATGAATATAAACAGATATATGATGGCATATTAAGACCATTGTGGTAAAAAAAAAAAAAAAAAAAAAATTATGTAGCCGGGGGAGGAGGCTAATGTTCTGAGAAATTCCAACATTAAAGTAGTAAATTTACGAGAGAAAAACTCTACGTGGTCCCAGACCACCTGTACAAGGGCCATGTCTGGCCCATGTAGTTGAAACATAAGAACCTCCTAGTGAAATGATGACGATATGATGATAAATATAAAAGATGGGCCCTCATACACAGGTAGGATATAGCAGAATAAGAGTAGCATAGACTGTAAATAAAGATGGACGTAGCCTCTGTGACGTCACCCATAAGTTTCTCAGAAGCGGTTTGAAACTCAGAGTCAGCTGCTCTGCTGTCGCCATCTTGGCAGTGCCTGACTCCACCTAACTTCTGGATAATCAAAAAATGGTCAAAGAGGTGGGGTGTGTGTGGAGCTGAGACTTTGGTGTATGCCAGTTTGTGGCGAGCATGTTCCCACAAACTGGCAACTCACTGACTCACTGTTGGAGCCAGACTCTAGTGGTCATTAGAGGAACTGCAGGTTTTAGCACTGATGTGCTGGCTTCATTTTTCAGCCCTGTATCTGTCTGCTTTAATAATAGATATTTTATATTTTATTAACTTATTAAATTAATTTTTTAGAGAATTTTTTTTGAAATTTTAATTAAACGATTAATTTAAAAAGAAATGTGCATGTGATTAGCTTTGCATAAAAATAACAGAGGGACACAGCCTGGCTTTATCCAATCAGCCTACCAGCAGCTCTGAAGCTCACTAATTAATTAGCACATTGAAGCTTGTGTGTTTAGTCCACACAGAACCTGAAATGTAAAGATTTGGTTTCATAGGGGGAATAAGTGAATTTCCCAAAATGTCAAACAAGCATCACAAACATCTCAATTCACTTCTATCATATTCAAAATAATAAGACAGTGATATCAGTGATTCAGAGTATAGATTGATGGGTGACATCCGTCATCCACATCTGCTTGAAGTTTGTATGAAGGAGAGTGAACAGTGTGATTCACAAACACCAGATGTATTGTGGGTATAACATTATATCTCCATCAGTGTCTCCTGTTGAAATGTGGATTTACAAACATAATCAGCCTCTTGCCTGAGTGGTGGACCTCCAATATGGCTGCCAAAAGGCCCGTTACACCACCTGACAGCTTGTTTATTGCCCCTGTCACTTTGAGGTCTAATTATTTCTGTGTAAGTTAGCATACTGGCTATTTTCATCACCCTGTCAGGACGTGTCGAGCAGCACTTCCCTTCCCAGTGTTGTAGAGAGCTGTGGCTCATGAATGAAATGTGATGGTGTGGAGGTATTGACATTATGTGGGATTTGTGCTGTGTTATTTCCCCGGAGGTACTCGCAGCGTTTTCTCTGCAGCAAACATAAGCTCGGAGATTGAAGGTCTTTTGACATCACCGATACCTCCTGACACACACTGGGCACGCTCCGGCAATTCATAGAGAGACCCGTAACCTTGGAGGGATAGAGAGAGAGAGAGAGAGAGAGAGAGAGAGAGAGAGAGAGAGAGAGAGAGAGAGAGAGAGAGAGAGAGAGAGAGAGCAGACAGAGGAAGAAGATAATGTACAATGTGGGGAAAAAGACTGTTTGTTCATATAAGACAATATATGATATAGTGACACAATAATGAAGATTCTGTGTGTCTATGTGTGTGTGTGTGTGTGTGTATGTGTGTGTATGTGTATGTGTGTCTTTAATCACCCCTGCATAAAGAGCAGCCTGGGAAGCTATAATGTACCGTAGCACTGTCGAAAGTTCTACAGATCTGAAGTTTTCTCTCTCATGCAAAGAGAATATTTGATTTCCAAACACTGTCAGCTGGTAATGAGGGAATAGTCCGCTGCTTCTTTCAGCGCAACACCAGCTTTTCTCTCACAGGCAGGAAAAACATCAGGAAATTGTTGCCACAATTCTGTTACTGGTTCACTAACTCACAGTTTTGCAGCACTGAGGTTCCTTTTTGTGGCCCCTGGTGTACTGGTAGTTGAACAGATAGAGAAAATGTTACTTCAGACAGCAAACACAACTGAAATAGATTTAAATGATCCACTTGAGCTTCCAGTGTAAACACTGTAGAGGAGAGGATGATCAGAAATAGACTTTGAAGACTGCTGGTCAGTATGGTGGCGTTTCCCCTCCTGCTTCCTGTTGAGTCTGTGTTTTGTGTAAATGGCACCCCTGTCTCTAGCTATGTCCCAATTCAGCAGCCGCATCCTTCAGGGGCCGAATTTGAAGATCGATTGCGCCACAGCGGCTCGACTAGAGAGTCCCATTTCAAAGGCTCCTTCAGCCTTTTTTTCCTGGGCAACAAACAAACAAACAAACGGGTGGATCCTTCGTGGACCTACCTATCCCAAGATTCATTGTGCACTTGTAATGAAAGCAAACAACTCTACAGGGAGCCTGAGGATTACACCTTTAAATGAAAGTATTGGGTTTCAGCTCAGTTTGGTACAACTGTGAAAACCACAAGCCATAAACCTCAAGATTTCGTGAAAACGTACGTGTTGTCAAGGTTGCTAGGCAACAGGAGCCACGATTTGCGATAGCAATGGTAAGGGTAGGCGAGACTGGTGACGCACAGCAAAACTCCTTCGTAGGCCAGACCATATCATTGCACTTCTGCCTTCACGCGTCTACGACGCCTACGAAGGCCACGCCTCTGAAGGCCGTGTCCTCTGAAGGATGCAGTTCCTGCATCAGGAAACAGCTGTTTTCTGTTCAACCATGGCAGAAACTCAAAACCCAGACAACATACAATAAAAAAAACAACATGACAGCAGCAATGGAATAATATCAATTTGGTAGGAAACCTTTGGAAGTTGGAAATTCCCATAGCACTTGAACCACAGTAGAAAAGCAAGTAGAATAAAACAAACATAGGGTTCCTCAGCTTTGTTATGTTATGATCCTTTTATATATATATATATGTATGTGTGTGTGTGTGTGTGTGTGCATTGTTCAAGCATCTTACAGGTGTTTTTCTCACTTTATTCCATTTATAATCATTACGACACATTCAAGTGCTGTTGGATTCTCAAGACTCATTCACTTTTTAATAAATAAAGTTGCCAAATTCAGTTTCTTCTTTAATCAATATTTAAAAGGTATTTTGAGTGTCAGTCTGATTTTCTGAAAACACAGCTTAGAAATGTAAATATCCCGACATGATCACATTACTACAGCCTGGTCATCGGATACAGATCTGCTCATGTATGCCAAACACTCAACTCCCCCTACTGACCTGGTGACAATCATTATTCATTTATTCACAAATAGCTGATTCCCTTTTCCTTTAATCCATTTCCACCAAACAGACTTGATATCACTGTTACTGTCAAACTGTTCGTGATAGTTCACAGAAAAGAACAGACACAAAGAGTTTATGAGAAAATAACGTAAAAGCTTTTATAACCTAGATGATGGAGTTACACAGTTCAACAAGTATACTGCAACATCTTAGTTTGTTTCCATTTTTTATGAGTTGAAATAAGAGAAATAAATAAAAGATTTTTTCTACACACAAAGGGTTTATTTCTCTTTAATTCTGGTCATAAATGTGTTTAAATCTGTGTTAGTGAGCACTTCTCCTTTGTTGAGATCATCCATCCACCTGACAGGTGTGGCATATCAAGATGCTGACTACACAGCATGCTACACAGCTGCACACTATGAAAAGGCCACTTTCAAATGTGCAGTTTTATTTTGAAAAAAAGACATTTCTCAGGCACTGAACTGTGCATTTCTCATGACTTGGGCTCCTGATGTGCATGTTTTTGGGGGTAAGGTCACTGCATCAGAACCCTAACCCTAGAAATTCACAGTTCATTGCCTAATCAATGTATTTCTTCAAAATAAAACTGCTTTCTAAAGAGGCCAGGGCAAACCTGTGCAACAATCATGTGCAACATGCAATTAAACTAGTAGTTTAACTATATATGGCAGTATCTTATTGGTAATTCAACTACATTCATATGTACATAGTGATTCAAGTAGATACATTTTTTGTTATTACTGTGTAGTTAACTACTGAAACCACAAGCAGGTCTGGCCCATCAATGTAGGGACAATTTTTAATTTTTATTTTACCATTGCTTCTCTACTGTAATTGGACCCCCTTTGACCAACCCCAACTGCTGTGAAGGAATGTCCATTGTCAGGCAGCCACCTCCACACATTTGATCTTTATGTAGTTTATGTGCCAAGGCCAAGGGGAGTGTTGCTCAGTGGTCACAGAATGACATCATCATCATCATCGATGAACCCGAGGAAGAATCATCAAGGCCATACAGAGACAGTTATTGTTTACCAAACCAAAGCTAACCTTCCAGCACTTTCCCATTAATAGTGGAGTATTTTTATTTTTGGTTTCTGTCACGACCTGTGAACAAGTAGCACTTTTAGCAATAAACTGGCTTATGACTTTTTTTAAATTAAATTTTGTTATAATTTCATATCACATGTACATCGTCAGTTTGATTATAGTTATGCCTGGGACAGCCAGGGCCGGAGGCATATTTCAGGTTGTCTGTCTGTCCATATGTATGTACGTCCATCCCATTCTCATGGACAAGATATCTCAGTAACGCCTTGACAGAACGTTCACTTGATCTCAGGGATGAAGTGATAAGATTTTGGTGGTCAAAGATCAAAGGACAAGGTCACAGTGACCCCACAAAACACTTTTTAACCATTGCTCAAGGCTTCACACAGCAATTATGACAAATTTCACGCAAATGGTTAATATTTTATATGACTCTGGATACACAGGGATGTAGTCTGAAACTAGTCTGAGTTGCAGAGGCATACAAGTGTGAGGGGGTAAGGAGAAGTGCCCACAAACATCGATTCAAATACGTTTTTTGAACAAAAGACGCCTTTTGTGATCTTTAATTTAAACTCATGAAAAATGGGAGCAAGAATAAAATTGTTGCATTTATATTTTTGTTCAGTATATATTTTCATCTTGCATGAGTCCAGGATCTTAGATGTTAGCAACCAACTAAAGGCACTCAGTGTACAGTGAACCAAGAAACTGCCCACTGTACACTACTTATGTACATGCAATTTTTTTTTGTTTTTTTATTTTTAATATATTTGCAAAAATTTTAAGCAAACTTTTTTCACTTTGTCATTATGGGGTATTGTGTGTAGAATTTTGAGGTACAAAATGAATTTAATCCAATTTGGAATAAGGCTGTAACACAACAAAATGTGGAAAAAGTGAAGCGCTGTAAATACTTTCCGGATGCACTGTATGTTGTAGCCTGTGAACTGGTGGAGCCATAAGGCTTACTGATAATTAATTATCTTGTGCTTGTTCATGGTTTCTGTGTACATTCACATTTCAAAAGGAGAAGCTATTGTTCTATTGTGGCTGAATTCTTGCAAATAAGACTATTCACCCCGGCCAAAATACACTGAACAGCTGAAGAGCTGAGGTTCAGTGGTCCACTTCACAAGAGGTTGCTAATGCACTCACAGAATGGAAGAACAATGTTAATCTGGATATCTCTATATGTGCCTCATGAAAAAAACTCCACACATGCACAGGCGTACTACACACTGGTACGCACACTTGAAGCCCTTGGGAGTTGGAAATAGTCAAGCAAGATATAAATGTAATCCATTATTCATAATGTATCTCAGGGATGTGTCAGGGAGAAAAAAAAAAAAAAGCTCTATATTTTTAGGTCAGCATGTGGAATCACAAAATGTACACTCACAAAAAGCTGCAAAATGTGTTGAATCCCACTCATCTCTAACCAGAGAGACACTGGAATCCTATTTCTTAAAAGTGAGCGTGTTCTGGCTTTACAAGTGCCAGCCCAGTCCATTACCAAGTCTCTGAGTGTCTAGGTTTATAGCAGAGAGAGAGATGCAGAGAGCATCTTATTGGCATCATAAAACACCATCACTGTCACATTGATCCAGTTTCATCCACTGGCTGACTGGTCCAGGCACCAGCAGCCTCTATCAATCAGAGACGAGGGGCTTCACAGAGCCCGTCGCCGCCCCGGAAAAGACACATTCAGATGTTTTCATCTCTGTCTGCTAAGTTAACAGACTTTGCAGTTTTTGGCAGCAGATGTTCACAGAGAATTATTTTTTCTAATATTTATCTATTCACTGAGGGTGAACTGACAACGTATGCTCTTTTTCAGTAGCACGCTCACTCCTCTACAGCTCCACTGGGTTTAACTGTCTTGTTCCAGAACATTTCAGCAGGGAGCAACCTCCGTGTCATGACTGCTGCAGAGATTCAACCCACTTTTCTAACCTCTGCACCATTTACTGCACATAACTTTTATTTAAACAGCGCGTTGTTGCTTCTTTTTTTCATTATTTTTTTTATTACAGTATTAAAAGGTCCCATATTTCACACTTTGCCTGTGTTTTATTTGAAGTGTTGATATCCAAAGGAATATATATTTGTGGTTTTAAGAACCAAACATCAGTGTAGTTTTACATCTTCATCTCAGTTTTCTCTCTGGAGCTCTAGTAACAGACTCTCTTCTGATTGGCTGAGTGTTTTCTCAGCTCATAAAAATATAGCAGATTTCATGTAAACACTCAGGAAAACCAAATCCAGCAAGGTTGTTGGATGCAAGTGGGCTGAGCTTGGGGCATGGCTGAGAGCAGTAGCTGCTTTGTTGTGACATCACAAAGTTCCAGAAGTCCTGACGGCTCATTTTAAGGCTCAGTTTCTCTGTGTGCATTTCTCTGTGGACTGAGACTGTGATACTTTCACAGCATTGATATAGGACCTAGACCTGCTTTATAGTCAAAAAAGACATGGGCATCTCACTTTACACTATATGGGACCCTTAAAACATCCACCACCCACCTGATTTAAAGCCTCTGCTTGGTATTGCAATAATAAATGGTACAAAAAAGAAATTCTGCTCATTAGTCTGCACATTCTATTCATTACATTTACAAGCTGTCAGTCATATACATTCTGCAGGCATACAAGGCAGAATGCAAGAATACTTAGGCCCCATTTACACTTAATTTCTCATTTCAAGTGTCTCATATCTGTTGTACTGAAGAGGGTCATCAATTAGTTCTCACTAAAGCTACAAAAAGTGGTAAAAGGCTGAACCATACTTGTGCCACTACCTGCACTCCACAGGCTCATATAATTACAAATGGCTTTCATAGATATTTGCCTTTGTTGAGCAGCTACTGCGTTGTTTTTATTAATCTTGTATGTTATGTGAACACATATGTGATTGCTGTGATCACATCCTCAGAGTGTTAACAGAAAGAGAAACAGAAAGCTTTATTTTGTGCAAAAAAGAAAAATATGGAGCTGCAGATGGCAGGAAGACGCAGACTGTGTGGTCTGTCTGTTCTGCAGCAAACTTCAGTTTTAAAGGTCCCATATTTTACACGTTTCTGGTGTTTTATTTGAAGTGTTAATATCCATAAGAAGATATATTTGTGGTTTTAGGCGTGAGGCTCTTAGTCAGCCAATCAGAAGAGAGGCTGTTTTCTGAGTGAGTGAATAAAAATATAGCAGATTTCATGTAAACACTCAGAAACCAAATCCTGCAAGGTTGGATGGTGGGTCCAGGTGGGCATGGCTGAGATTAATGACTGCTGACGGCCCCACTCTCTCTGACCTCTCTGTGGAACCACCACAGAAAGACTCTTTGAGTATAGGACAGGTCTGATCCTGTGGAACAAAGTTGTTAGAGCCAGCATACCCCTGACCCCCTAAAGCTACCCACGTACCAGCAGTGCACAGTGGCTCAGCACAATAGAAAGTAACCATGTTTTTCCTGTAAAAGGTCCAAGATTTTCAATAATGGGTGTTTATATGTTGAAATGTCCTTGTGGCAACGTGTATGTGAGGCCTGTAAGGCTGTTGTACATTCACATCCCACCTCTTCTCTAAGATTTCAAGGCATCAAGTTCTTAGCTTTTGTAGTTCTTTGCTACAATGAAAATACACTATATGACACAGATGATAGGCCTAACAATTATCTGTCCTTGTTGAGAAAATTGAAGTCCACATGTGAATATGAATGAAGCTCAAACGCAGTTTAATATTTCCAAAGCTCTGCAGTTGAGACCTCTTGGAGAGGGTAGGTTGAGATTTTCAGCAGGGAATACTCTTTACGGGAGCTAAATGAGATGCTGCATGGCAGGAATACAGAGGACAGGCTTAGACTGTGTTAATTTATTGGCCCTTGTGCCAGCAGGCAGCATGACAAGGTGAGAGAAGGCAGAGAGAATTTATTTAACCGGAAAAGATGAGCCCCCTGCTCCTTTGAGCATATCTGACATTTTCTAATAAGTAACTTAACACCTTTTTCCTTTTAATTCCACTTTATTGTGTTCTGAACATCTGAAGGTTGTCTAATTTATAGGTTTTGTATTTATGATGTGACATGAAGAGAGGGAAAACAAGCCTGTCTTACTTTCCTGATTTGTATGACATTTATATTACAGTATATGTGGGTATAAATAATGTTTTAAAAAAAATGTACATTCCATTAAACAGATTACCAGTGTCATTCGTGTGCAGCCACACTAATCTGTCAGAAATGGACAAAGACTCCATTTTTGGCTGGATTGCAACAGCAGGGCCAGCCTTATAATTGCAAATGTCCTGACTGACTGACTAAGTGATCATATTTCCAACAATGGGTCACAGGACTGTGCTGGAGTTCCCCCACTGACTGTTGCTGTTTCAAAATGAATTGGCACAAACAGGTTCTATCAGGGAGATGTTTACACCCTGCTGTGTTGCCAACTTAGCAAATTGTTGCTAGATTTAGAGACTTTTTTTTTTCAAACAAACTGGGTATAAACCTGGTACATGTCTGGACCGTGTATGGATGCCAACCAGGAGTTTAGGGCTACATCTCCGTTACAGGTAGTCTACCAAGCCACTCTGGTTTCCCTGCTGCTAAATACAATGAGTCAATACACTGAGTCTCACCTCCATTACAGCAGATAAACTACTTTCATTACATGTATCATTATTACTAAAGGAGACAGAGGAATAACTAAACATAAGACACACCCAGCAGAGAGAGCAGGAGAGAGAGAAGTCATCGCTAACTGGCAAAGAAACTAGAAGATCTGAACAACATGAAACAACAGAAACACCAGCAACAGGAAATGAGACAATACACTTACTGCAGCACAGGAATAAAAGCCCTGTGAAGAAATCCAGGCTGTCTGTTTACTGAAACGCTAGAGGACTTTTAAATTGAAATGATTCCAGGAAGAGTTGAGTTTGTATGAACATGTAATGTAACTTTAACACGGGAAACAGGAGCAACTGAAAACAAGGCTTCGTACTAAAATCCAGCTCTGACCAATTCTACATATCACAGAGAGGGAGTTAGAAATAAAGACCTGCCTCTAATAAAAGTCTGTGGCAATCTGGAGTTGAGGTAAATAAAGATGAATAAACTATTGTGGATCCAGACAGAGGCTGTGCTCTTTGTGAAAGACAGCATAATAAAGATACTCGGTCTCGTCTAACTTTATCTCTGAATGATCATTTTATAGATAGATCAGCCTTGTGTTTGGTGATTAGTGAGATGACGTTGTGGTTATAAAATGAGCATTTTAGCAGCAGCTTCTTTAATTTCAGTCACCATTACATACTTGTACCGTTGTCTGACAACAAACAGAAAAACGTGAATGAGGACAGCTTTTTTCGTACATTCAGCTGCATTGAAATGCTGTAAATATGAGCACAAACAGCAGGAGAGAAACGAAGAGATAAAGAGCTGAAACCAGCTGACTTTAGGCTGAATGCAGATACAACGTGGGGGTGTCAGTTGTTTACAGCAGTTCGACAACTACGTCCTCAATTTCACTCACTGGCCTAGTCTTGTTAAACGTTCTGAAGAGCCATTTCAAACAGGAGGCTTTGCTCAAACACAGATTACACTTCATAGGAAAAGGAAAAAAAATGACCAAGATCACTGTCCAAGTGTTAATCACACATACTGAAGAATCTGACACTTGCATTCTGTTTCCATTATCCTATTTGTTGTATTTGCATTTAAATTCTGTAATTATCTCTCTACACAATAGAGAAGTTTTAGTTAGAAGTGGCAAATTCCACCACTTCCACTCTGGATTCAGATTGTCAAACTAAGAACAAGGGTTTAAGTGGGCAACACCGGGGCGCCATAGCATGAGGATCTTGGCGTAGAGCCGCTACTCCCTCTTGAAAGTCCAGCTTGTTAGCTGATCCCTCAAAGATGTCTGGCCATCTGATTATGACACCTGGCTGTGGAGGTTTCAGACACATTGACTGGAAGGAGACCCTGCGGCAGGCCCAGAATACGCCTGAGGGATTATATATCCCATCTGCCCTGGGAATGCCTCAGAATCCCCAATGAGGCTCTGGAGGTTGTAGCCAAGGAGAGAAGTGGTCGATGCAAAAACACACACTGAGCCAAACACAAAGATGCTGTAAGTGGCTGAAATACACAGACTGGTAAAGGCAAGGTAAGGGCTTGCGTCATGTTATGTAAATTATTTCTGCGTACTAATGTCTGCTTGACCTAAAATTCAGAATTGGTACATGTCAAGTGTGGTTTATGATGTTCCACACTGAACTATAATAATAATAAAAAAGTAATTGAAGAAACTCATACAAACAGACACTGTCAACACTGCAGCTCAGAGAACCAAACTTAAAAAAAAAATAGAATCTGAAAATAGGTAGACAGTTCGACTACTGCAAATTGTAAAGTTGAAATGAAATAACTTTGTGTGTGTGTGTGTGTGTGTGTGTGTGTGTGTGTGTGTGTGTGTGTGTGTGTGTGTGTGTGTGTGTGTGTTTCCAAGAGACAAGCCTCTTCAGTGCGGCTCATCAACAGCTCTTCGCAGATTGTAATGTGCTGTGGCAGGAGATGAGCTCTGCTGTCTATAAAAAGCATAATTCTGCCACATGCTTGAAGTCTGCGGCACATCAGACGGACACACACGAGACAGCAGGGACTGTGTGAGGCTGGAGGGATCAAACCCAGATGGTCCATTTCTTTGTGAACTGGCACAGAGTATCCTAATTATTATTCGTGCGAAGAGAGGCTCCTCTTTGAGTCTGATAGCATTGGCTGACATGGCCCGAGGCGAGGCCAAGACTGACCCCCGAAAACACTGCAAAACAACAGCGCTATTCTCTGTGCTGGAGACACAGACACACACACACACACACACACACACACACACACACACACACACTCTCTCTCTCTCTTTCTCTCTGGGCTGATCATTAAGCCGAAATGAAAAAGGTGGAACATCAGCAGTGCTGACTTCAGCCTGAACATACTGGTATCATCCTCAAACACCTTCACACATAAAAAAGTCAAACACGTGTAAATACACAGGCAGACAAATCCACCAGTATACACACAAACGCACACTTCAACTCCTACACATAGGTACACACACACGCCCACACAGCAACACACTGTCACATGCTGTGACTGAAATAGCAGCAGTTAATTATGTCGGCGAGTGAATGAAACGTTTATAGTCCACTATCTTTTTATGGTGTTGACTGTGCCGCTGTTTAGCGCCTTTGTTCACTTACACCACTAAAACACAGTTTAGTCTACAATGAACACACTGTGTAAGCTGTGATGCTGTGACTGTACAGTGTGTAATTATCTGCTGACGTCTTCTCAGTTTCAAAACGAACTACAAAATACACAGAAAGTGTTGTAGTACAGGACTCATTTTCAGGACCTGAGCACTGATGTCTTATACACATAGTGTGGAAATAAAGATTGACGTAGGCACCATGATGTCACCCACAGGTTTTTGAGAAGGGGTTTTGAAGCTCAGAGTGAGCTGCTCCTCCATCCATATCTTGGCAGTGGCTGACTCCACCTAACTCCTTGCTAATCCAAAAATGAGGTGGGGCGTGTGTGGAGCTGACACTTAGGTGAACCCACCTGTCACTTAAAGTGGCACACCTGTAATTATGCATAATTTAATAAGATATATAGTATAACTTGATAAAATAGTAGTAGTGTATATATGTGTGTGTGTGAGTGTATATATATTTATATTTATTATCTCCACACTATGTGTATAAGTCATCAGTGCTTTTTTATTTGTATGCCGGCTCTTTGTGCCAGACTGGAGCGCTGGAGCCCATCGTGAAACTCGACTCAGACTCAACCTTGATGACTCAGACTTGGACTCAGGTAATGGGGAATCAACTTGAACCCATCTTTGGTGACTCAACTCTGAATCGAGGTTTAGTGATTGACTATAATAAATGGGAAAAGGACTGCACATATACCGTATAGTGCTGTTCTAGTCTTGTCGACCACTTAAAGCACATTACACTACAAGCACATTCATTCAGCACTTCTACCATACACACACTCATACACTGATGGAACAGCCACCGGAGATTCAATCATCAGAGACACGTGGACTGGAGAAGCACAGGAGTGAACCACCAACTTTCTGATTAGTGGATGACCACTCTGAGCCACAATATGACAACTTAAAATAATAAATAAATAAATAAATAAATAAATAAATATTCTGAATGCGTACTACTTTTGACACAATGCATGTATCTACATAAATTGAATTTATCCTAATGACACATTTCTGCATGTCATTTGTCCTCAGTTTCAAGTTGCAAAGTCAGAGGACCTACTCATTCCAGTACTTTTCCCTGCTCTGAATTTCTATTTTAAATGCATCTTTTAATGATCCACTCAGTGTTCCTCAGAATAGAAACATGGGACTCTTCCAGATAATGTGAGGGTACTCTCGGTTCAAGTTAGGGCCACAGGTTTTAATTATTTCAACTTTGTTTCTGAGAAATTATTTTTTTATTTCTGTCAATTGGTTCTAAATACCACATTACCCATATTTCTCAACCACCTCAGAACTGTAGCTTTGTTACTGAAGCTGGGGGAAAAAAACAAAACAAAAAACACACAGTGCCGTGCCACCATTCAAAAGTGAAAAGAGAGTTAGATAAGAAGATTGAATCTATCTCATGTGTGTCTGTTAAGAGGTGATTTGCTTAGCTTAGCATGAATACTTGAATCAGAGGGAAAACCACTAGCCTACCTAACAAACTAAAGCTCACTAACTAACTAACATGTTGTGTCAACACATATGTACTTTTTCCTATTTGTTGTCAGTATGAGGTTGCCAGTGTTCAAACAGTTCCTGCTTCCATATCCAGACTGTGGTGGTAGCTGCTTCTGGTGTTTATGCTAGACAAGTTCAATTACCTCCTGGATCTATCTTAACAGCAAGATGTGAGAGTTACATCCTGTCAAACTCTGAGCAAGAAAGTAGATTAATGTATTTCCTAAAATTTCAAAATATGCCTGCAGATTTCATGCATATGTTTACATGTCTATAGGTTAGTATCTCTGAGCTTTTATCGAAGAACCAGATATTAACATAATTGTTCAAATCAGAGAGTTTGTCTGTCTATCCAAGTGCTGTGTCACCTGACATTATCTACTCAGAAAATGAATGAAACAGGGGTGCCAAAAGAACTCCTTCCACTTCCCAACTCTATGAAATGTGTTTCTAAGTGGTACTAATGTTTGTGCTGCTGTTGCAAAGACCAGATTGAATATAATAGATTAGAATATAATAGATATTACGTTTCTCCAGTGCTCATTTTAGAAATGCCACTGCCAGAAAATGTGTTTTTTGCTTAGATTATCAATTGGACAATGACTCATAGATGTTTGTTTCTGGCTCCAAGCATTAGCAACATCATTACCGCTATTAGTCTGACAATTGTCCAAAGCCGGAAACAACTGTAAGAATCCTATTTCAATAGAAGCCCCGCTCTCAGTGCTACGATAAAGGCAGAGTAATAAACACCTGGTTGCATTATTAAGAAGGTTTCATAGAAATAAGGTGAACTGGATGTCGATTTGGAGCTCTCCATTGTTGCACTGGCCATCAGGACTACTGGGATAAATCTCAGTGGGCCATGAAAAAATCCCTAAAGTTTTACCGACCTTGTCAGTCTCTTCATTGGCCCTCTCTCAGGTCCCAGTGGAATTTCTGTTTCAGTCCAACCATAGCTCTCTCCACTGAGTGAATGCCCGAGATTCACTCTTGTGTTATCTTGGTTTCTATCGGTCTCCATAGAGTTTCCACAGTTACTTCAGTTGTTCCACCATTTCTGTTACCTGGGGAAAACCACCAATAACTACCTGGGGAGAAAAACGCACTACTCTCTTTCTGTTTTGGCTGCACAGTAGCAGACACACTTTCTTTGTGCCATAAATTGAGCCTTCATTTGTCCTGCAATTTTTCTTGCCCGGTGGCAGACAGAACTGAATAGTGGCTCACAGGGAAACAATCAAAATACCAATGGTGTCATTATTTGTTCCATTATATTGTGAAATCAACATTTACATCAAAATGATAAGTCAAAGCAAAACACTTGTCTATTTTCCACTTTAAGTTAAACACAACACAAAGATAGATGAATAGAAAATGTCTAAGTGAAAGGAAAAAGTCAAGGACATGGCAAAAGGTGGCATTAAAAAAGGGCACAGTTATCCATCCAATTAAATTTATAACCCACGTTAAGCACATTTGGCAGTCTGGGTTGCAGAAATTGAAAAATGGGGGACGTGTGTCCTCAGGCATGCCCATTCAACACACACACACACACACACACACACACACACACACACTATACTCCTCAATCAAAGCACCAGCAGCTGTAAGCACCATTTCAAGGGATGCCATTATGCAAGGAAAATGTCATTAGCGATTTTACAATTTCACGCGTCAGTGCCACTAACATGTCTCTGGAAGACAGCAGGGCACAACGAAAGGTAAGGGCCCCAAACACTGAAAGCAAACCTGTGACTGAGATGGAGGAATGTGAATTCTCTGCAGTAGACCCACCTCTTGCCTCCAGCAGTACTGTACATTTGTATGTGCTTCGCAAGGTCACGGTGACCTTGACTTTTGACCTTTGACCACTAATGTTTGCGTCAGATGTCATTAACTTCCTGGGCGTTACTGATATATCACATTCACAAAAGAACGTGAGGTCACCATGACATTGAACTTTGACCACCAAAATCTATTCAGTTCGTCTTTGTCTAAAGGTTTGTAGACATTCCCTCGAGGTGGTCTTGAGATATCAAATTCAAGAGGCCAAAATCAGTTCATCCTTGAGTCCAAATGGACATTTGTGCCACATTTGAAGAAATTCCCCCAAGGCGTTACTGGGATATCTTGTTCACAAGAATGGGACAGATGGACGGACAGAAGGTCAACCTGAAAACATTATGCCTCCAGCCCTGATTGTTTCCGGTGTGGAGGCATAAAAAATAAAGCTGACTCTGTATTCTCGATGCATAGGGTGTGGAACAATAATGGTTAAGCAAGCTGTGTCCTTATGCCTTCCAGCTTTCCATATAGAGGTAAGACTAAAACCAAAATATTCCTAAAGGTTAAAGTCTGACTGACACCTTAAATATCTGAAGCAAACCAGCTATGACAGCACACTGGCTTTATAAAAACCACCTTACTGTGAGCAGCTTTATTAACACCATTAAAGATTTATTACAACTCTGATCTTGTTTAAAGTTTGCTGGTAACGTACTTAACAAATTAATAGCTGTGATCTGGGAAAGTAATCTTGCAACACCTAAGATTTATCTTGCAACTACTCCTGGGGTTTTCATAATCTGGCTAAACTGTTGGCATGTTTACAACCTTGTATTGCGCTGGACTGGACTTTCCATTTGACAATGTTGCAGTGCTTTGTGGTGCTTTGAAAACTAATATATGGGCGTTCATTGTTTGACTCCTTCCACAAATGATGCATGGTAGTACTTAGCTTTAAACCAAACATGACTTATGTTTAAAACTTGTGATTTTTGCTCCTCAAGTCCTCTTCATTGTGTTGTCAACAATGTTTTGTTCACCCCCTCTTAACACATCTGCAATAACTTACTACAGTAACCCTGTTCAGGACCTCTTGTTCACTGTTTAAACATCTGAAATACCACAAAAGTAGAGGGACAAAAAAAATCTGCATTGCAAATGTGAGTCAGTCCGTGGGCAGCAGAGATGGATGACTCTCCTTCCACAGAAACAGCCAGACTCTGCCAGTGTGCAGATCAAAAGAGGTTATAATTAAGTCACATCATCAGAGACGTCTTGGAGGGATCAACCAACAAGCTGTCAGTGCTGTCAGTCTTTTGGACGAGAACACTGTACCATAATTGAGCGAAGCTGGATGTGTACAGTTGGGATGTTTTTGATAAGCAGCAACAAAATAAATGTAATGTACTAAAACTGTGTGGAAAGGCAACATGGTACTTGGACTGAAATTAGACGCTTTAAGCACATCTAACCTTTGCCTTGAAGCTCAACTCCTGTCTGCCATTCAAAATGGCCATTAATATGTTTTCCTGAGTTTGTTTTTAGCATCCTGTACCCTTAAGGATGACTTGGCTGAATGACTTAATATCTTGCTCTTGGTAGTAATTAAACACTCTCTGGATTCATCCTCATGATTTCCATGGATAAGAGGCTCTTTTGACACATTAAATGCAGCCAAACACATCCTTCAAACTGCACTTCTTCACTGCTTTTTTACTAACAGTATCTATTTTCACCAGTCTGTAGACACTCTTCTGTCCAACTGCCAAATCCTCATTGGTTGCTAAACTGTGCCAAGTCAGCAGGGGTAGAAAAAAAATCGAATAATTCATAATATATCAAAGATAATTATTGCAAGTATTGAAGAATACACCCACCACACCACACACACTCGCAGTTTGTTCTCAGCCTGAAATTCCAATAAGAAAAACGAAGCAGCGACAAACACAATGAGCGATCTGTTGGTTCTCTGTGTTTAATTGATGTTCATGTTACTTTAATTTTATCAAATTTATTCCCCACTTTGGCAGAATGCCGTTTCGCAGCTGTGTTAACAGCTCCACTAAATCAAATTTGGACTTGAAAGCAGGCTTGTGTTTGTGTCATGGCATGGAAAAAAAGGCCCTGATAAAGCTACTGTATCATGGCTAGCTTGAGGCTATTTTACAACAAGAGCGCATTGAGGGAGAGTGTTTCCATAAGCGTGCATCCCACGGGTCGCACATGATCAGTGTGACGTGAAAGCCCACAGCTATGGTGCGCTGTCGGAGGCATCAGCACAAAATCCTGCACAAAAGCACTGAAGGAGAGGGCAGAGTCGCTCTAACACCCATGGGTAACAGTGTGACCTCTGAAGGGAGAAGGACTGTCCAGCATACATGGACTCATGAGTGTTTTCCAGGCAGTTTCTACCAGCCTTTATATCACTTCTCACTGGAGATTGGAGATGTTTACAGGGGGGTGAGGGTGGCACATATTCAGTGTCAAACCAAACACAGTGAACACAGCAGCTGTGTGCACTGCTCAGAAACACATGTCAAAGTTTTTGGTTGTTCTGTATCCTCTGCACACCCTGCACAGACCCCTGAGCCTTATAAGCTGATTACTTGTATGTCTACACAAATAAAATCACAGTGTCACTGCTGCACATATGTTTTACTCAACCAGACCTTGTTGTGTAAAGGATACTTAAAAGTTCCATATTTTACACTTTTCCTTTTATTATAGTGTTGATGTCCATATATTTGTGGTTTTAATAACCAAAAACCATCTCAGTGTAGTTTTACATCTCCTCTCTCAGGCTTCTCTATGGAGCTCGAGTAACAACAGGTCAGTCAGCCAATCAGAAGAGAGGATCTGAGCCTCTTTTCTGATTGGCTGACTGGTTTCTGAGTGATATACAAAAAAATATATACCAGATTTCAGGTAAAGACTCAGAGAAACCAAATCCTGCAAGATTGGATGTTGGGTCCAGGTGGGCGGGGCTTGGGGCATGGCTGAGGGTGGTGATTGTTTTGTTGTGACATCACAAAGTTCCAGAAGTCCTGACGGCTCATTTTAAGGCTCAGTTTCTGAATACAGGCTGTGTGAATTTCTCTGTGGACTGAGGCTTTGATACTTGCACAGTAAATAAAGACTTGGAAATCACACTTTATACAATATGGGACCTTTAAATTGCAGTATCAATGGTGCACATAAGCTCAATCAGAGTGTTCTTGGAAGGTCAATAAATAGCTAACAAAAGCAGCTGTGCAACAGTTTGAGAAGTCACCCAGATAGTGCCCACAGCTGGTGGAGCAGGCAGGCACATAAAAGCTGATGCACAATAGGGACAATTCATTTCACTCCGGGGACTAAACCGGTCCATTGCATTGTATATGAATTGTTTTCAATAAACCCCAACATCACATTGAACTTAGAAAATTGTTTGTGTTTTAATTGAGTCAGAGTTGTGTGGTGGAGGATCTGGCCTCAGTGAAAATGTCTCTCCCACAGTCCCCTGTGGAGTTTTTCACCACTAGTGGCGCTATGGAGCAATATTTAAGTCGTATCTCTCAAACATGCATGGACAGTTTTACTTGACTGATTCTTGCCGATGTCTTAATGCTCTCCCACTGACTGACAGCTAATGGCAGTAATGTGTCAAGACACATAGCAACGCACAAACAAAAGGCAGGAGAGCAGATTAAAATCGGCCTTGCAAATGTTTTACAAGGAGGGGAAGGAATTCAATGCATCTGTTGGACCTGTTTTTTTTTTTTGGGGTGAGAAAAAACTGAATGTAAATAAAACTTTGTTAATTAGAGAATTCCACAGGGTACCTTTGCACCTGCTAAATCAAAAAAATGACAAAGCATAATTAAAACACCAACAGATGCTAAAGCCAAACAGTAATGTGATATTTGAGTGTAATGTTGAACATTAGTGTCCAAAAATGCAATATATAAAGTAGAGGAGCTACCCATCTGGAAAACAGTTTGATCCAAGGTGAACAAGGTGAAGTGTTCAGATTTCTCATTTGTGAAAATTTCTGAGTTCTGAGGTTTCAGTGTTGCTTGGGGTTCCTTAGCATTTTGGTGGAATTTGCTTTGGAATCAGAAAACGCTGTTAAAGGTCCCATATTTTACAGTTTACTTGTGTTGTGTTTTATCTGAAGTGTTGATTTCCATCAGAAGATATATTTGTGGTTTTGAGAACGAAAAACCATCTCAGTGTAGTTTGACATCTCTCTCAGGCTTCTCTATGGAGCTTTGGTAACAACAGGTCAGTGAACCAATCAGAAGAAAGGATCTGAGCCTCTCCTCTGATTGGCTGACTGGTTTTTGAGTGATCCAATAAAAATATATCAGATTTCAGGTAAACACTCAGAGAAACCAAATCCTGAAAGGTTGGATGGTGGGTCCAGGTGGGCGGGGCTTGGGGCATGGCTGAAGGCAGTGACTGCTTTGTTGTGACATCACAAAGTTCCAGAAGTCCTGACGGCTGGTTTTAAGGCTCAGTTTCTGAATACAGGCTGTGTGCATTTCTCTGTGGACTGAGGCTTTGATACTTTCACAGTATTAATATAGAACCTAGACCTGCTTTATGATCAAAAAACACATGGATGTCTCATTTTATACAATATGGGACCTTTAATAATAAAGGTAAATTATATTTTTCAGTTGAAACAATGCTGTTTCATGCCTTCCTCCTCCCTCCTGTTTCAGTAGCTGCAGCCACTGAGGTTTGACTTAACAAAGATTATTTGTAACTCCAAGTATTAATTGATCAACCAAACCTCATGCTGCAGAGCATGATAAAAGCATCACACCTCACAGAAGGGCAATAAAAGCCCCATGCTGACCAGTCATCTCCAAAAGCAGCGTCAGAGAGAACTACTCTACATAATGAAACGGTTTGGACACACTGTGCTGAGAGGACATCAGTACTCGTATTTGCAGCTTGATGAACAGCACTGGCAGATGGGGGCAAATGCTGAGCTGCACCCGGGCGCTGTCCTTCAAACTAGAGCAGGCTGCTGAATGCAGTCAGAGAAGTACAAATGCCATCTGCTCAAATGATTACAGGTCCGACCAAAGAGAGGCAATAATTCACTAACCTCAAAGGAAAAATGGGACGCCGTCTCTGCCATTCCCACCTCAGAAATAATAGCCTGTGTACATGCACCTGTGGCGAGCCACATCAGATTTGACCTTGCACTTGTAAGTGTTCGCCCCAGTGTTGCCAGACTGACCTCAGATAAATTACACTTCATCTGTCGTTTGTAGAAAATGTAAATTCAGGCAGCTAGCTGACAGCTGGATCAAAACACACAGCGCATTAATTGGCTGAGGTGGTCGGGGGTTAAGGAAAATAAACTGATTCATTATTTATCACTGATTTATTTATTTATCAGTATAATGCAGCAAAACTCAATCTGTGAGGCATCTGCACCAGTGAAACCCCTCCACCACGGCACAGTCAGACATTAAAATCCATTCAGACCATGGACGGTGATTTGTTCGCCACAAGCCAGCTAAGCTGCCTAATTGGGGGCCAAGAGCAAAAGGGTTTTCTTATAAACAGCAGATTGGATTAAGGCATGGCTGTGGAGAAGAGATTCTAAAGATACTGTTCAGAGGATTACTCTTAGCAGATGTGAATATCACATCAAAAGGGATTTGAAAGTGTCAGTCTGTGGTGGATTTATGCACTGTGAGAGCAGAGGGGGAGAGGATCTGCAGCAGGGCGTCTTTGTTTTTGGAGGAAAAAGAGCAGTGGAGCTTTCTCAGATCTGACTTCACAATGTCACTGTTAAACATGAGCAAGGATATCTGACAGGAAATTGTGCCATGACCTACTAAACTAGACTAAATGTAATAAAGTAATTACTGATCCTTAGCTGCGCAAAATTAGCCAAACCCCATGTGATATTTTTAAAATTAAGCAGAACATCTTGCCTGGTTACAGACGTCTGAACCATCAGCTCTCAGATCTCAGATTTGTTCAGCCATTTAAATGAGATGAGTGTTGTAACAACTGTTTCCTTCAGTCAGAGAAACAATTTGCAAGTGAAAGCAGGTTAAAAAAAAAAAAAAAACAGGTGAGTCATCTTCCTGTGCGTCTAACAGAGCAGTTTGACAGCCTCAGACAAAAATGGTGGAGCTGTATGATTTTTTAAACCAGCACATTTACACATAGAGCCTGTCAATATGAAAGACACTGCTAATAGCAACCACTACCTTCTCTTGCATGTCAACTGAAAATGACATTGCTGTGACAGGTATGGCACTCGGTACTGACTGGTTGAGGCAAAACAAAACAAAAAAAGAGAAATCCGTCTGGATGAATGACGTGAAGTGAAATGGCAATTCAGGTAATTAAACATTTAACATCAGTAAAATATTAAAGTTTCTCCCCAGACATGTTTATGTAAAAATACTCTGCTATGACTAATATTTAGTTTAACATGGTTTTCAGAAAAAGTGAAAATAAAAATAGAAAACTGGCTCTGGAAGCTCATCTACTCTTACTTCCTCAAGGAGACACCAGGATCAGGCCTTAGCCCCGCCCACCACCTGCTTGCTCCAGTTTGAGACTCAACAGACTCCTCATCTGAGTCTGGGTCTGACTGAGACCAGAATCTGAGACTAGCAGACATATCAGTTAGCATAGTTAGCATCTTTTATTTGTTCATGTTTGTTAGCTTGTAACTGGCAGTGGCTGACACAGTCACAGTGTTAGTGGTTGTGCTAATGCTAACTCTGGGTCTTTGTACTGACAAGGTTTCAGGTTTATTTAGCCCCGCCCCCTGTCCCTACAGGGATTGGTTCCTTAGGTTCTATGACGTATGAATCTCTGGCTGTCTGAATCTGTTTTTATGAGACTGTCATTGGTTCACTGCAGTTGAAGGTGGAAACACTCAGTCATAGTGTTGACTGATTATTTCACTCATTTTTCTTGTATTAGATTTAAAAAAACATGTAGACATGTTCACAAGGTTAAACACGTCATTGTCACTGGAGGGGTTGTTTAAATATTCTGATGAGCACCTTGGTGGCTTTTTGTAATTATGTTTATTTTTCTTATTGAAATAATTGTTCCATAATGGACACCACCTGATGTAATTACCAACAGTCATTCAAATAGATTACAGATGAGTTTCTTATAAAACCTGATGCAATACATAACAGCTCAGCCATAGATTCTACTATTACAAATATATTAATGTTCAGATTGTTTTTTGAAAGTTAATTGTGTTATAATATGAAATAATGATAATAGTTTATTTGTGTCACAAATTGGCACGTGATGTTAGACTCCACTGATCCCTGGTGTTCAGACAGGATATAAAATTAATTTTAAACTGCCTACAAAGTCAGTGGTGATGTCATCAGAGTTAATTGTTGTGGAACCACATTTTGTCAATGAAAAACCTCCAAATGTAGGAGCCAGTGTTGATATAGCTTGACTCATACAAGGGACGACATGTCAGCTACATCAGGTTTGACTGTCTTTTGTTTATCTGTCCCTTGTAAATCTTCTAACTTTATGAAACTGTCTCTTTAATTCAAGTTACAACCTGCGTCATGTAGCCTGGAAAAATAAACCGAACATATTTTCTTTTACTCTGCAATTAAAGAAGTTACACCCCACTTCTTTTGAAATGGAAAATTTATGGTGCTGTCAACAAGCGTGAGCTGATGCCCACCTTTCATTTATTTTCATTCACACCATACTTCCATCCTTAATTAGCCGGAGCTGAAAATAATTAAAGACCTGTTTCCAGGCCTAATGAGTGAGTCAGAAGAATTAAACAAGACGCTGACAGCCACACACATTCCTACATCAATCCAATTATCCCAGAGCCCTTGACAGTTTTGTGAATGGACAGACAACCTGAGACCACGTCCTTAGAAACACATCAAAGTATGGGAACCGGTGCTCTGCAGGATCACCTGCCAAGTCCGCTGGATGCACCGTCGGTCCCTTCAGAGCTGACGGGCTTCGATCGCAGTGGGAGGGGGGAGGTTATTAGATTTTATCAGTATGCGTGCCGTGTTGGAGGGATTTCCATCCTGAGCACAGAGCAGCAGCAGCAGTGAGACACAGAATCTGAATCTACAAGCTGCACGATGACCTGCATTCAAATCCAGTCCTAGCTCTCCTGTCAGTCCTCTAGGACACACACTTTTCAAACTCTCACACACACACACACACACACACACACACACTGCATGCACCAAATTTATATGAACAGTCACGGATACGCATGCCCTCACACACATCTCCATATGGTACAGACACATGCAGCCTTACACACATGTTCCTGGGCTGAACCCTGTCACACATGAACACACACCAGCTCATATACACACACACAGACACACATAAATGTATAAACCTGCATTTCTAAAAAATATATACTATATATGCACACAAATACTCTCAGATACATACTACTATGCTCATTCTCCTCCCTTTTTGTATAAGGAAATGTAAATTATGATTATTTTTTCAAAAGAGACAGACACCCTCTGTGTCCCTCAGCTGTGGGAACTGACAGCAGACGGCCGACATCACTCACAGGCGTGACGACAAATTTTGTGTTGCACTTATAAGAACTTTTTTTTTTTTTGCCTTTGTACAACAGTTCCACATAGCAATGGTCATTTAAGACGTCTGTGTCTTTGTAACATTCAACATATAGGAAGATCCACTGCAGGGTGAAGTGAGAGTGGAGGCTGGTTAGTCTGTCAGTGTTATCACTGCAGCTGCCTCCTTCTAAACATTACTTTTCTTTCATGGTTTCTGGCACCTGCTGAATTATTAGCAGGTCTTGCACACTGTGTGCATCATACCGTATTGAAGGGGGGAGGGGTTCCTCACACTGGCTGTCTGTCTAACATGGATCCATATGTGGTGATACCAAATCACAGTCCACAGGCAAATCATATTGTTTTGTTTTAAATTGTTATTTATTTATCATAGCTTAAAGGATCTGATTTTAGTGTTCATCTTTAATTTCAGCTCCAGAAAACATCACGCGGTTTTCCCCAGGGATCAGTTTTAGGCCCATTATTGTTAATTTGTTGTTATTCAAAAACACAATCTGTCCTAACAAGTATGTTGATGGCACACAATTATATATTTCCCCATAACCACAATGATCTGAAACCTATTAATACACTATTTGAATGCATCAACAATATTGATAACTGGATGTCTTGTTATCTTTCACAGTTAAATTGTGATGTGACAAAGATCATGGCTGTCGGGGCAAAAACCAATAGACAGGAAATTTCTTCCAGATTATCACATCTGTCTCTGGAAACGGTCACACGGACTAGGAACCTCAGAGTGACCCTGGATGCTGACTTCTCTTTCCAGAGCCATATCCACAGCATAGTCAAAACCTTTTTTTATCATTTAAGAAATAATGCAAAAGTAAGGAGCTTTTTATGAGAGGGGGGGTGCTGAAAAAAAATCATCCATGCTTTTATTTCCAGTCAGCCAGACTATGGTAACGCGCTGCTCACAGGAGTATCCCAAAGACATGTCGATGTGCTGCAGCTGCCAAAGTTTTAGTTAAAATTACCAGTAGCCTGGTTTACTGGTCTTAATTGACCATTTTATTCTAAAAATTTGACACAAACACAGGTGGGCCCACACACACACAGAGACACACAACACATTACACTAGCACACACTCACAGACCAGAGTTCAGCGTTCAGTGTCACTTATACTGGAGCAAGGCTCTCTTTCATCTCCTCTCTGTGTGTGTGTGTGTGTGTGTGTGTGTGTGTGTGTGTGTGTGTGTGTGTGTGTGTGTGTGTGTGTGTGTGTGTGTGTGTGTGTGTGAGAGTGTGTGAGAGAGAGATGGAGAGAGGACAGCAATAGGTGGGGATTGCACTGATCGTAAACAACAGCAGCAGGGAGATAAATGGGTGGTCTCCCAACAGCTTCATCCCTGAGCCCAATCGATGATGCATGATAACGCAGCAGCGAGGCCTTAGGGGAGACGGATGGAGTCCCGCGTCTGCAGTGAAAAGAACGCTGTCAAACACACCAGCAGCAGAGCAGAATGCTGTTTTGCATTTCCGGATGAGGCGATGTTAGTTAATTTAAAATCTTGGAGGTGTAGGCAGGGCAGCGCTGGACTCCACAGAACATCCAGCTTCACACAGGGTTTTTGAGTATTTCTGAAATCTCAGTGACAGTTTTTGTGTGTGACTTTCAAAACAGCTGGGCTCTTTGTTCGCTTTGTTGTTCTCCACTGCTCTGGGGATTACAGCAACAGGAAACACGTTCTCCCAGAGGAATGATGAATTTCCCATCAGAGCCAATCAGTAACAAATACGTCTCCTTGTTTTTTGTGCCTCTGCCTCGGAGCAGTCGGTGCATGTTCGAACACTGGAGGAAATGCAGAATCTCAGCATCCACCTGATGCATTTGTCTAAATTAGATTTTAATTATGACTTAATTCATGTTTCTGGGTAATTATATGTAGCACGTGACTGGATTTGTGTAATTTAGAAACTGCACAAGTGTAGTGATTGTGATTGACTGCAATCACGTGTGAGTAGGAGGGAGATGGCAGGTGAGGGGATGTGTTGATTTTCATTTATCCAAACTCACTGTCGTCCCACTGGGTCAACACTCTCAGTGTCATGGTGCATAATCAGAAATCACCATTACTGCTACATCACCATATATATTCATAGACCTCCTGAATATTTAGCTGTGCCCAGGTAGAGACTGAGAATCGCATTTATTTATTTAAGCTTCAAAAAGCATTGAGGTCGCCTTCATTTAACAATGATGTTGAGATACACAGAGTTACAAATTCAATACTCAGTGAAAGCATTTGCACACTGAGATGAAGTGGTTTGAAATCAATGTCTTGAATTGTCCATGAGCAGTAAAATATGCATCAGTGAAGTCAGTCTGCATGGGATGAAGAGCCCCTGCAGGCATGTTTTAAGAAGTATAAAAAAAATACAATGCTTGAAGTAATAATGGGTCTAATCTGTGTTGGATTTTTCTACAAAAAAACAAAGACAAAAGCAAAAAAAAAATTATCCACACAGAAATCCTAATAGAGGGGTTCTCAAACTTGATATTCAAAGGTCCAAATCAGATTTCTAGATAAGGTCAAAGGACCAGAACAGCTAGTGATAAACAAATTCCTTTTATTAATTTTGCTTACAACCAAAAGAAATGGTAAATTGTTTGCTTGTGAACCTAAACTTTTGACAGTTCAGGACTCCAACTGTCTCTGAGCAAATTAGACACAGGGCCCTGTGCTGGACTGGGGCAAAATAAATGCATATTTCTCCATCCACTCATCTTTGAAAGCTCAGTTTCCTAAGTCTACCTTTATTTTTTTGCACATTTAGATAATGCCATGGCGACGGGACATAGCACCTCCTTCTCTGCTGCTTCTCTGATAATGACACCGACAGAGGATGCTGGTGTCTCACTCTCGTCCCTGTCACTCTCTCGACTGTATATACATGCCTTTCAGCCCTTAGCTGACTTGCTAATGTTGACATGAAGCCATGGTTACATCTTAATCTCGGCCAGGATCTAAAATATGTTATATTTAACAAAATGAAAAATTTGGATTTGAGAATATCTGTTCTAAAGCATCTACTATACTGCCCCCCACTCTATGAACATGCACACATACAGATATGAAATGCTGGATACAAAATGCTTCCCATTTCATTGAAAAGTCCATTCTCAGTGTCTGTGCCCTGGAGGTGTCAGGTTTCCCCAACACAGCTGTGTGATGTCACAAATGCTGCTTGAGGTAACACAAGACATGTTAAGTTCTTAAAGGGCCCACACTGTATAAAGCTAGATGTCCATGTGTTTTTGCTTATAAAGCAGGTCTAGGTTCTATATTAATACTGTCAAAGTATCAAAGCCTCAGTCCACAGAGAAATGCACACAGCCTGTATTCAGAAACTGAGCCTTAAAACCAGAAGTCAGGACTTCTGGAACTTTGTGATGTCACAACAAAGCAGTCACCGCTCTCAGCCACGCCCCAAGCCCCGCCCACCTGGACCCACCATCCAACCTTGCAGGATTTGGTTTCTCAAAGTGTTTATAACTGAAATGTGGTATTATTTTTTTTGGATCACTCAGAAACCAGTCAGCCAATCAGAGGAGAGGCTCAGATCTTCTCTTCTGACTGGTTGACTGACCTGTTGTAACTAGAGCTCCAGAGAGAAGCCTGAGAGAGCAGATGTGAAACTACACTGAGATGGTTTTTGGTTCTTAAAAGCACAAATATATCTTCTGATGGAGATCAAGCGTAAAATATGGGACCTTTAAATCAGATTTAAGGTGAGAAATGTTCCTACTCAAACATCCAAGGGTTGTAACAAGAAGCAAACACACAATGGAGGGGAATTTAACCAGTGACGTGGCTCCTCTAATCCAGAGACTGTATAAATACAACCCAAATCACCACAGGTGTCAGATTTATTCGTTTTTCTCCAGGAGTGGCTGTCATTTGAATCCTTAAACAATGTTAAACCTTCAAAACAGGCAAAACCCATCAGATAAAAATAACATGATAATCAGCACTGAAAACATAGTGACAGCCAGGTCAATTCTAGCATCTTTTCAGGAGATCTAAAATCTAAAACAACTGCTGTTTAAATCATTATTCATTTAACCTGACTTGATAAGCGAATAAGTGATTCTTCAAACTGCATACAGCCATTATAATGTTAGGATATGTGGCCTGAGAGGCATAGTCAAGGTCAACAAAATACAGAATACTGAATGGTTATTAACTGAAGGAGACTCAGGTGAGTGTTATTTTATCAACTTAGACGTCCTCTCGTTTCGACTATGGTGGCTGGACCGTGAGATACCTAAGCATCCCCAGAAGAAACTGCGCTCTTGTGGACAACACCAAGAAAGTGAAATAAAGGAATACACAGTTATAGCTCTGCGGCTTTGTGACTGTGTCCACTCCTCTATTCAACATTAATGCATGAAGCTAATGTCTGATATGTCCCTAAATTGTCTGCTGCCCAAATCAGAATAATCTGATAAGAAAGCAAAAAGGTGCCTCGTTACATAATACAGAGACAATCTTCTATGGAAGATTAGGGGTTAAAGTGTCTTTAAATGTATTCTACAGTTAGATTTAATTAACTCTTAAACAAGAAGCCAGCATTTTAAGATGTTTAAATATTGGCCACTAAAATAAATAAGTAAATGTGCAACGTGGAAAAGGCTTTGAAACAGCATTTAGACAGTCATGTTGGATATAAAATGAGAATCCCCTTTTTTTCTGGTCAATAATTTCTTAGTAATTTTCCAGCACAGTTCCTGTAAAGAACTATGCAATTTGGTACTAATTACAGGGAGAAAGAGACAATGTTCTTAGTGAGTAATTTTAGTTAGTTAGTTGATTTCCATTGGAATTTAGTTGAAAGCTCCTTCATTAAAATTAAATGTTCAGTAAATATAATTGAACAGTTAACGGGATAAAAAATCTTTCTGGTGTCTGGGGGGTGAGTTTGACTCATGAGCTCAGTACTCAGTAAAATCCTGGCTATGACCACGACCTCATTCGTTTGCACAACTAAGTTGCAAGTGCATTATGGGTTTGGATAATTGCACCCTATCTTTGATCATGACTGAAATCATCTTTTTCGTAAGCTAATGTAAACTGGCTCCATCACTAACCACAGGGCCCAGCTCAGCTTTATTTCGACACGAGCAAGAGGCTGAAATATTCCAATCAAATATCATCTTGAAATTCTGTTTGAACAGGAAAAGTGTATAAAAACAATGCTGGAAGAAAAAAATAGCTAAATCTCTTTCACTGCCAGCTCGGAGCCTGAAAAATGATCCCCTCGGGTGACAGGCCGATAAGAGTGGAAACTGAGAGGCGAGGTCACCTTCAGACACACTGAGCTCTGTGAGATCATTCATCACAGAATATGATAGATGGAGAGGCGAGACCTTGACATCAGGAATCACAGGACACGACTGGGAAAAACAGATGAGTGTTCTGACGCAGCTGGAGCTCTCGGCCAAAACCAAACAAACTGGAGCTGAAATGTCAGATGATAGATCACACTGAGCTTACGTGACATGGATTTTGATTATTTTTTCTGATGCATTCATTTGTAGTTCGGTAATTATTAACCCAGAGGGGTACAAGATGCTGAGTAACCCAAATAAATAAACACCACCTAAATAAATAACAAAATGAATAAGGAAGCCTTGGCCATTGGGAACAAATGTAAGATTAAGCTGTTTTTGCTTAATACCCCAGCTGCAAAGGAATAACATGCATATTTTAAAGCCTACAGGATAGAACTGTGTGCACAAGTCAGGCTGTCTGTTTTTATTTTGTTTGAGGTTCTGTACATATCGTTCCATTGTTGTGTTTCATTTGTTGCCCCGACTTTAAAGGTCTCATATTTTACACTTTTCCAGTGTTTTATCTGAAGTGTTGAAATACATAAGAAGATATATTTGTGGTTTTAAGAACCCAAAACCATCTCAGTGTAGTTTTACTTCTCTCTCAGGCTTCTCTCTGGAGCTCTAGTAACAACAGGTCAGTCAGCCAATCAGAAGAGAGGAGCTGAGCCGCTCTAATTGACTAATTGAAAAAAAAAAAAAAAGAAAATAGCATATTTCAGGTAAACAATAGAACAAATCAAACAGGCTGTGTGCATTTTGTCCATGGAGTACACATTTGCGTTTACAATACTGTGCACAACCGAGACCTTTTGCTTTATAATCAAAAAAGACTGTTTCTATGGAGTGAACAGATGGAAAGGAGATGGGGCTGTTTGTAGTTTTTAAATGTTAATAATACTGTGAGCATCACAAACAGCTCAGTTAGCCAATCAGAAGAGAGGATCTGAGTCTCTCTTCTGACTGACTGTTTAAACACTCAGAATCCAAATCCTGCAAGGTTGGATGGTGGGTCTGAGTGGGCGGGGCTTGGGGCGTGGCTGAGGGCAGTGACTGCTTTGTTGTGACATCACAAAGTTCCAGAAGTCCTGACGGCTGGTTTTAAGGCTCAGTTTCTGAACACAGGCTGTGTGCATTTCTCTGTGGACTGAGGCTTTGATACTTTCACAGCATTAATAAAGAACCCAAGTCTGATCTATAATCAAAAAACACATGGACATCTACCTTTATATAATATGGGACCTTTTACCTTTAATATGCATATTTAAAACTTGTATTAAATTAAATATGTCCACACGTCAATAATTTACTTGACTGCATTGGTTTAGTTGAGAGGGGAGAGCACGCAGCAGGAACTGCCAAACCAGAAATGCTGGGGATGATCAGGGAGATACACAGATACTATTACTTATGTACCTAAGCTTACCTAACCCTTTATTCCATTTCGATATTTTTTTCAGGTGAGAAAGCAACCACGAAGATTTCAAACATGTGGTCAGTTTGTCCAAATCTTTTGGGAAATTTATTGCATAGTTTTCTGAGATGTTATGCCCCTCTAATCAACTGATACCTCAGTAGCACACAGTCCAGCTCCAGCCAGTCACTGTGCACTGTAATCCCAGAGGGAACCGTCTTATCTCGACTAGTGGTTATTTACCGCTGGCTGTGTTGTCAGCAGTCTGAAATATGATTCTTTTTGGAAGATGAGATTTGCATTGAAATAAAATATCTATTGCTGCTCAGTTTTTCTGAAGGTAAAGATGAATACATAATGTTTTATTGGACAGTTAACAACAGCACTGCCTCTGTAAAATGTGTGTGTGTATATATATATATATATATATATATATATATATATATATATATATATATATATATATATATATATATATATATATATATATATATATATATATATATATATATATAAATAAATCAAAATGAACAGAGGCAGTGCAGTCTATATTAAATTGAGTGTTTTGATACATTTTACAGATCATAACAAGATAATAAGAAAGACATTTGTTCTGCTGTCTGGTGTGGCAATTCACCTAGCACATGTTTAGCCTTAAAATGCTTTTGGAAAACGGGGCCTTGGCATAATTTGACATCATGGTGTCACATTACACACTAGAAGACTTTGAAAAGACTAAAGTCTGACATCCACTTACATCTAAAGACAATGTGTCATAATTGGTCTTACACTGTAAGACAAAGACTAAAACCACAAAAATAAAGAGTTGAGTAAATCTGGACAGTAAAAACAGAATCAAATACAATTTCACCAGTAAAACTGCAAACCATGAAAAACTATTAGGGAGTGACAAATTTGCTTTTGGTTATCAAAAAAGTAAAAATTAAGTAAAATTTGGAAAACTCCGTGATAAAAGTGTGTTGAGCACTAGATTCCTTTGAGTTTGTTTCCCATGAAAAACTTTATTTCAGACTTTTTTGCTCTCTGAAGTTCTACATTATAATTTTATAATCATGATTATTATTATATAAAGTTAGTAATTCAACACAATTTTTTTGTCTAAAACTACTTTCAATTTATGAATTCCTGTTCTATTTTGAAATTATTTTCCTTGTGTGTGCTGCTGGAGAAGGCGTCACTAAACATCCCTATTTGCATGAGCCAAGACAAAAAACTTACGATAATATAAACATGTTGGATTTTATTAGAACATAAAAAAGACAGACTTAAGACAGCTCAGACGATCACCTGACACCTACAGCAAAACTCATGATTTTATGACACAGGAAATTGGACAATGACATTGGAAATTTGTCTCTGACAGTGAAGAACAGTTACATCAGAATATATTGGTTTAATTTTTTTTAAATCTAATCATATTTTCCCAATACTCTCTCTTTTGTAATTTAATCAAAATTGTCATACAAGTTTGGATTTTTCCCCTCACTTCAATATAGTTTGAGTTTGGTTTGAGCCCGGATCTAGAGAGTGGAGATACTGAAACTAAGACACTGCGTTGGAAAGTTTCTTATCATTTTTTCTGGACTTTTTCTGCACCAGATGATTTTCAGCAGCGATGTCTGTTCGTCCTCTTTAAGATTCATTTTGTTCTTCTCTATCCTTTGTCAGTGAAGAAGTGTTTGGACTTCATTACAGCTGCGGCGAGGTCTCCACAGATCATTTTTGCCCTGAGCGCTAGCCGCTGATGCTAGGGAAATGTTAATTACCTTGCCAACCATTCTCTCACACACACACACACACACACACACACACACACACACACACACACACAGGCTGGTGTCTATGCCTCTGTGCTTCCTCCTTCCTCTGACTGCAGATCTTGGAGGGAATGATACACCAACCAGAGACAGCATGGCTCATCCCACAGGCACAAAATGTTCTAGAAACTTCCACAGTCTCTCATCACGCCTGCTATTAGAGGAATGTAGCAATGTTCAGATGATAAAATAGAAGCTACATATACTGTATCATTATGGGATTTTAGTTAAGCCAAAACTGGCACTCTACAATTAAAAACACAAACACACAAACACACACACACTTCGCCAGCATTGGTATTTTCTGGGAAAATGCTGGCACTGATTGCACACCTGTTTAAATGCTGCTCCCAAGGCTGTTCAGTTACACCATGGACTTGTTTGTTTATAATAATCACACTAATTAAAATCATTGCTGTTAAAATGCCACATCTCATCAGTGAAAGGGCATGATACCAATTTAAGACATAAAGGTCAGTAAACTCGTCATGGGGTGGAATATTTAGCCTCATTGGAAGACATTGTGCTTCTGTGCAGAGAGCTTTGAAAAATAACCCTGATGATGTCATGGGGGGGGGGGGGGGGGGGGTCCCCTGGTGCACTCAGCAAGATCATTAACAACACTGCTCGAGTCCAAATTCCTGCTCTGCTTTTCTCTGTTGAGAGCACAGCCAATCCAGCTAACTCTAGCCTCTGGCGGAACATCAACAGTGCCAGTATTCGATAAATCTGAGGGTCGCCAGTTCAGCAATAAACTCCTCCCGTTCTCCCCTCTTCTTCCTCTTCTGAGCGCCGCTCGTGTGTCTGGGCTTGTTAAACATTTTGCTGCTAACTGAATCGTCCACTCACTGAAAAACTCACTTCTTGCTAAAAGACTGAAAAAAACTGACTTCCACTCAAGCAAGTTATCAGAAATGAGAAGGAGCAAGCCGATCGGACAAATTAGGATTTCCCAGAAAGCCTTCCTTCGTAACTTTTGAGATGAACGTAACCAAATTAACCAAAGTGATAGGTAGAAATAAGATTTATTTTTCATTTAAAAAAAAAAAAAAAAAGCAGTTTTGGAAAATTTCAATAAGGGCAATAAAAATATAAAAGACTAAAAACTAAGTGTGATGGGCCCTTGATATTGTTTCCTGTACAATGATTTAATTGTCCATCAACATACACATCGACAGCTACACTCATTACTGTTAGTGCAATAAAAAGTAAAAGGCCAATAAGAACTTTATCAAACCACCTGTTCAACAAGGATCTAGACAAGTTATGTTCTCGACTGTCTTCTGAGTTTGCCACAAATCTCCAAATATGTCAGTTTGTTGTAAACTGAGCTGAGACAAACCAGGCCCTCCTCTTTCTGCCAGCAGGTAGTGAGGAGGAGGATGGAAGACAGGAGGAAGGACACTGACTGATGTCTTCACTTTTCACTCAGTATTTTCATGTCACATATATTATTTATTTTACTGACAGTTTAGATTTCTTCTCAGTGAGATATTATTGAGTTTATAGTGACTTTACTGATGTGAACATTACTGTTGCTGCTCTAGAAACTATTTCTACTTGTATTTAAAGTATTAATCAATTATTATCCTGTTCTGAGTTTATTCTTTTTTAAAATAATTTAAAAGAATAATTCTTTAGTAGAACCGAGATTAGTACAAGCCAAACTGATAAGGGTGTGGATAAGATAAAATCTGCTCAGCTGAAATTGGGAGGATGGACAGCACCCAGACAGATAGAAATCAATAACTGAGTGGAGAATAGAGGCTTCCCAGTGCGCTGCTAGCTTCTACTGATAGCATGTGAAGTGTTATAGGAGCATCTGTAAATTGTATTGTCTACTGATAGACTGCATGTGAGGTGTTTAGGGGACATATGTAAATTGCAGCTACAGAAAACTACCTGTGTTATATGCTCCCCCTCTAAATTGCATGAGTCTCTGGCACTGCTCTGTCAGGACTCAAATCAGCAGCACATGAAACCTGCTCCAGGACCTGAAGCCATGTGGGACTCTTTGAGACTCTGATGCCAGCTTCCAAAACTGAAACTTAAAAGCAGCAGTCTTTAGCTGCCTAATTTTCCAGTGTCACCACATTTGACAACACAAGTTTTTGTTGTGTTGCTGTTTGTTGATATTGCACATATAGAGGATATAGTTTGTAACTTGTTTAGGACTCAGAACTCTTAGTTCAGGATTAGGGACTTAAGTGTAAAGACTTGAGACTTACCTGTGACTTGCAAAACAATGACTTGGTCTGAACTCTGCAAATTAGGAAGTGCATTCAACTGAAAGAATACAACATAGGACAACATAGACACTGCAGCGCTAAGCTAACAACAGGATGCTAAAGTGCTACAAATACAAAGCTAAGGCTGATGTTTAGCGGGTATATTGTTTATTATCTTAGTTTAGCATGTTAGCATGCTAACAGCAAATACAAAGATGAGGTTGATGGGAATGTCAGAATTCCTTAATATAATAATAGGTGCTTTGAGTGGTCAATAAAACTATAAAAGACTGGAGTCCAGACTGGGTCAACTCCAAACACACAGGATCTCATCCATTACTCACAGTTACTGTACCTGCCAGTTTCCCACTGACTGACACTGTTCACACCAACATCTGACTCAAGTGCCAATATATTGCATTTGGTGTTTGATATTAAAATGTATAGAATGGTAGATAAATACAATAAGGACGCCTCATGATAGTTAAAGCTGATTGAATTCTGTTCAGTTTATTTTTGTCCTTATTAATATTTATGCAGAGCAAATACACATAGAAATAAAGCATAACAATACTGGTCTAATAGGTGTAGGCTGAAGCTATAGCTTATTACACCTACCCTCTCTCCATAACTTCACATGAATCGACGACTCTCACTACAGGCCAACGTATAGTCAGAGAAAACAGGAACAAGGAGAAACAAAAATGAGTTCCAGTGTTTCACACACATGGAGGCCAAAGGAAAGAAAAGAAAAACTGTTTTTCTGAATTAATGAGATCATTATTAGAATTCAAAGAAAAGTTTTCTTTAAAAAAAACCTCTTTCTGAATTAACAACGATCTATGATCTCGAGATCATGGAGATATGATCTCATTAATTCAGGAAAACAGGATTTTTTTTCCCTTGAAAAACTTCTCAGAATTCTGAGATAACAATCTCATTAATTCAGAAAAACAGATTTTTATTTCTGTTTATTAAGTGAATGTATCATTACACTTCGTATTGTCAATGCCCAGTATCTCAGCGCTCACATGACCAACTTTAACATTCAACTCATACAATGTAAACCTAGCAGCAGACCCACTCTGCCTTTCAAACTGCACACCCTCAGTTTGTAATGCAGCCTTACTGTTATAGCTCTGCAGTCTTTAACCCATCCTGGGATTACATTACACCTGTGCAGTTCTCCCTGTAATTAGTAAATTTGGTTGGATGCCCTTTTAATTTGGCAAAGTAGCCAAAGACTTCAGGCTAATTTGTTCCTGAATACAAGTTTCATAAAAGCAGCGTTCAGGTGTGAGTCATACAGATGCAGATTTGCACACTGCTTGCAGATATACTCCTCTCCTCGTCTTAGCCCCACAGAAATTCAGCATTAGTGTGTATGAGCAGGTGCTGTGTATGTTTACTCAGCACAGCAGCACTGTGTCTGTGTCACCTCATTCTCTCAAGGTTGCCCTTTAACCTCAGGTAGGAAATATGGCTTGCCCAGATCCCTGCTCTTTATTGAGGCCAAACTGATGGCCAGGCGCTCGCTGTCCATTGCAGTCAATCATAAACCATTTCTGGGGAATTTGCCACACAAGTTACAGCAGCGACCACATCCTCATAAGTCATCGCCCTCCCCGTAATTCCATTGCGGGGAAAATGGCGGATTTATTGCCACCGTGTGTTTGATAAGAAATTAATGAGGGTGATAAAGCAACTGTAGGCTTCCATACTTCCTGAGTGATCAAAGGAGGGTTAGATGACTACTGTGATGACTCAGAAGGAGCCTTCATCCTCACAGCGCGACACACTCAGCATTTCCATGTACATGTCAGCTGTGCCTGTTCATTTTGGGGGAATTTGTCTCATTAAAACGGTTCTGAGAAAGAGCCAGTGCTGATAACAAAGGCTCACACACATACACACACAATAATTTAAAGGTTCTTTAAATGAGATTTCAAACCATAATAACAGCAGATAACAACTATGTAAAGATAGAGTAATGGCGTCCCGAGCAGAGAACATCCCACATCCCCTCCATGTGTGTTGTAATCCGAGCTCCTCATCTTTGTTTTGGTATCTGCTCTCATGCATGTTGGAGCATGTGAGTCCCTCCTGTTAAACACTCAGTAATCGCCCACTGTGTGATGGCACATTGCCGTATGTAGCATTCAAGTGAAAGCGACCTTCCCGAATTTCCTCCACTTAAGAAACTTTTATGTCTAAAAAGACCTCCGACAAAATATGAGATGAGACCAGAGCACAGGCGGACTGGTTATAGGGACCACCAGCTCAAATTCTCGTTGATATATCCATAAAGTTTTTTATATTTCTACCCTCAGTGTCATTCTTTGCAGTCGGTCCTGGCTGATAAGTCTAAGGCTGAATATCTTTCTCAGTCTGACTGTGGAGCCAACACTGGTCTGTCTTCACCGAGATGGAGAAACCTACGAGCGCTAAAAGGCTCCGGCTTGACTCTGAACTGCTTTTCTTCTCCTCCATGTGTAATTAACTGGACGCTACATAATGTTACATGTCTGTTTTCATTCATGACAGCAGCATAATAATGTTAGCTAACTTGCCGTTACTGATATTATTAATGTGTTTTAGCAAATGTTGCTATAGCTAGCTGGATAACTGTCAGCACCGCTAGCGCAGGCTAATGGTTGTGGCTGGATTGTTTTCTGTTGGCTCTCGTGCACACAGTAACCTCACTGTTGTGTGTTCGGCGACTGCTGAATCACCTCGCTGACTGAGAACAAGAGGCGGCGTTGTGGCTGAACGTCGGCTGGAGGTGTAGCCGATGAAGCGCTTGTTTTGGTCTGAGACGTTGGTGGTCTAGTGCGAGTGGCGGTGATGATCGTTTACAGAACCTTTAAAGAATCTTCACTATATTTATTTCAGTCATTTCTATTCGAATTGAGTATAATGTAGGATAAGCCGTTACTCATGGTTTGACTTTATGTAAAATAAAAACCTGTCTGGTTGAGTATGATTTGCTTGACACACATTTTGCTGGAGACACAGACGCACCGACAATGTGGCACACAGTGCTCTGCTGCCTGTGGTGTGCGGTGCAGCGCTGGTCGTGGGTGTAGACGCCTGCTGTCCACATGTTTTATGACCCCAGCTGACTGTAACTGTAAACACATGCTGCTGCTGCCTTTATGGAGGCAGAGACAGACAAACAGACTGATCCCAGTTTACACAACAACCAGTTCTTGCCTTCACTTTTAGTCTAACTCCTCATTACCTCCTCAGTGATCCTGAGCTCATGAATAACCACTAGCCGTTAGCTACATGGATGAGTTCATAAGTAAACAATGCTGGTGCACGGTGAGCTCCCAGCAGCCTCCGCCGCCAGTTTCTTGTGTCACATCAGGTGAATGGATTTCAGGTTTTGTGGCTGACAACAGTTTAATGATGCAAGTCTCAAATTCAGCATCAGAAGATGAGATTAAAGGTATTTTATAAAGATTTGTAAATTAATTTATATTTCATATGTATCGTGAACTAAGGTCTGTCTGTTGGTCCACACCTTGAGCCCATTGGTTCTTACTGGAGTAAAGAAGTAAATATTTAAAAACAGGTCAACAACAAACATATATTTGAAAAAGTCCATGTGTCTGGGCTCTGTAGATTTTAGCATCTGTTGGGGGATGTTTTCAGCAGCAGAGCAATAAGCGTTTTGTGTAAATGAGTATTTCTGGCATGAGGACGGTGTGTGTGGGACAAGTCAAAATAAAGTACAGTGTGTGTGTTCACGTCAACAAAGGAGCGCGTCACCCAATGCATTGCTGTGGCTCACTGATGTGTTTTAAATAGTTTTTGGACAACAATGGAGCTCAGTGGCACAGAGGAATAAGATATGTCAGGATTTACACACACACACACACACACACACACACACACACACACACACACACACACACACACCATGAGGTAAATTTTAGACATGGCATGACTGCATGAAAAAAAAAACAGGAAGATGTGAGTGGGCAGCACAGAGCTGAGCAAACTGAGGTGAAGAGCCATCTGAAGTGGAAAATGTTTCAACATTTAAGCCTCTCCTGGAGCTTTATGAATCTAATGCAGCTTCATAAATGTGCAGAGACTTCGGTTCATGGTGAGCTTTGAGACCACACCAGAGACTGAGCTTTGCGTAGCGTAGTTCATTGTTGGCTTTATGGTTTTCATTGGATTCATTGAAGAAAAAAAAATATCTTTATCCTGTAATTTCACAGGTCTTTATTGCTGTGAAACACTTGACTCAAGTTGTCAGTTCAGTGTGTTATGCATGACCTGTGCCCCCTCAGGCCAGAACACACTGGCTGCACAGGTTAGAGCAGGCACACTGCCTCTTGTGCCTGTGGCTCGGAGCAAAAACAGACAAAAGACCAGCAACATTACCTAAAACTGATACCTTCCATGATAGTTATCCCTGTCAAGGCTGAATCTGTATGACATGAAAAAAATTCAATTATATTTATAGCGAAAAAATAAAAATATATTTTTCACTATAGTTTCAGTGTCAAGGCTGATTCTGAATATGACATGAAAAATATAAATATGATATTTACACAATATCTTATATTTAAATATATAGTATATATATATATATATATATATATAATATATTAATATAAATCTGAAATGTTTATTTATATATTTTATAAATATGTTTATATATTAAAATACTATAAATGCTGTATATTAAGATCATATTTATATATTATAAATTATTATAATATTTTATATTATATATATATATATATATATATATATATATATATATATATATATATATATATATATATATATATATATATATATATATATATATATATATTTTTTTTTTTTTTTTTTTTTTTTTTTTTTTTTAACCATTAACAGTCGCATTTTCTGTCAAAATATTATCCTAGGAAAACTCTCTGTAGAATCACACACACACACACACACACGTGCAAGCAGCAACAGTTCAGCAACGCAGCCTCCACGCACACACACAACGCAGGCAGTGTGTTCCCAGTGGAAACCTTGTCAGGTGTAGCACACAACTTTTGCACCTTTCCAACACTTCACACTGTGATTGGCCAGGTGTGTAGAGGTGAGACAGGAGGTGTGACCTTCTCTCCACACGACCACTGCATGAAACCATGAACACCTTAAAGGACAAAATCTATTCCCACTGCTTCCAAGTGTGGCCATTCCAAACAGCTATAAACACTTCGGCTGTGGATGTACAACTTATGTTTGAAGGAAACTCCAGCCTCAACGCTGAACTATTACAGCGGGAGTGTAAAAATCCAAATGCCAGAAACCTGGCTCATTATTTACTGAACTGATACAAGGAGGATGTCTTTATTTGCCCAGGATGTTCATGGATACGGCAGACAGGTAGGTCCCAAAAGTCCCCGGCTACACTAATGTTCACTCCTTCTGTCTCCTGCTCTTCATCCTTTCACCATCCACTGTCCTGATTCTGATCACAATCATGTTTGACAAAAGCAAAGACAAAAGAGTGGACGAGCTGCTTCTTTATCAAATTAGCTGGCTTGGCTCCCCTCAGCCCCCTTTGCTTCATGTTGAGCTGTGGTGAAATATCGATCGGAGCGAGGCCTCAGATGACCGCTGCACAGATAACAGTAGCTAAATGATGGATCTTTCAATAGGCTCCCTGAAGAGGGCCTTTAAAACAGATCTCTGCTGTCTTCCAGCCAGAACTAACAGCCTCGGGGATGTTAGCTCTTATCTATGATGTATCAAACTGTATTCGTGACTGTTAGCAAAGTGCTATAGCTTGTGTTCCAGCGCCCCAGGGTTATATTCCTGCCGACTGTTCAGTCTGCAGACGGGTTCCTCAGATCTGCCTTTTTCCTCCCCCCTCTTCCTCCTCTTTCCTCCCCCTCTCTACCTGTCAAACACTGCAGACTCCTGCGCTTCCAGCCAACACAAATGCCTGCTTAGTCCTGATGGATAGAGACAGCTGTAGTGGAAATACAAAAAGTTTGAGGATGCACACACACGCACACGCGCACACACACACACACACACACACACACACACACACAGCAGACTGTTTACAGAGGGCGCAGCCAGAGCTGCAGAGCAGGTTAACAACTTTACTTCCCAATTAGCCCACTCAGCAGAGGAAATGGCTCTAACTGGCCTTCTGCTTCCTTTCTTCTCCGTGTGTGTGTGTATCCTCATACAAGTATGAGTGTGTGCTGGCTCTCTCTGATCTAATTCTAATATGTTCAGAGCTGATGTCTGACAGCTGCCCATGGGCCCATGGCTGTCACATGTTGCCTTCACTTCCTGTTCATGTAAAAGCTCTTCAGAGAACTAACACAGGTCTGGGGGCAAGAAGTCTGTGTGTAGCCTGAGACACACACAGTCACACAGTTGTAGTTAGTTAAGCTGAGTAGTAGTAAGCAGAGTAATAGTAGTAGCACATTTGAATAGAGTTATTTATATTTCTTGTGTAATGCCTTTTAATTTTTATTTTATAATATCAGCTGTCACTGTTTATTCCCTCAATCCCTCAGCCAATCACTTGTTCCCAGCAAGAACAGCTTCAGTTATCGAACCAGCTACATCCTATGAACTTTTCAAAGTTTTTTTTGCCCTATCATAGCAGGAGAAGCACAGCTGCAAGTACTAACATTAATAATATCACTAATAATATTCCACTAAGCAAAAACTCAATGAGACAGCATCTACATTAAAAGCACCATCAAACTGGTGCACCTAAGTGGAATGCTGCTCTTATTAAAGTCGTTAGTTAAAAGGTCCATATTTTCCACTTTTCCTGTTTTATTTGATGTGTTAATATCCATAAGAAGAAATATGTTTGGTATTAAGAACCAAAAACCATCTCAGTGTAGTTTTACATCTCCTCTCTCAGGCTTCTCTCTGGAGCTCTAGTAACAACAGGTCAGTCAACCAATCAGAAGAGAGGAGCTGAGCCTCTCTTCTGATTGGCTGACTGTTTGAGTTATTGAATAAAATATGCCAGATTTCAGATAAACACTTAGAGAAACCAAATCCTGAAAGGTTGGATGGTGGGTCCAGGAGGGCGGGGCTTGGGGCGTGGCTGAGAGAGGTGACTGCTTTGTTGTGACATCACAAAGTTCCAGAAGTCCTGACTTCTGGTTTTAAGGCTCAGTTTCTGAATGCAGGCCGTGTGCATTTCTCTGTGGACTGAGGCTTTGATACTTTCACAGTATTAATATAGAACCTAGACCTGCTTTGTAATCACAAAACATGGAAATATCACTTCATACAAAATGGGACATTTAAACCTGCCCCAAAATGTGTGCCATGACAAAGGGAAAGGCAAAATGGTGTCTTGGTAAATCGGTATACAGCAGCATCCATCTCTTGAGAGCAAACCGTTTCTGTTTTCATACATCAGAGTATAGAAGATGCACCAGCTTGCTTGGCAAGACAGCTTGAAATCTCAGCACCTGTTGAGTTATCAGTGGTCTGAGTGGCATTGATTAGCAATACCCCCATGGTGCTGAAGCCTCTGGTACATTGCTACATCAGTCTCAGTCTCCTTCTAGAGATACTTCTTTAACCTGAGACTGCTGTAAGTGCCATCACCAACAGACACAGAAATCTTTTTAAACTGTGCGCTCTGGTGTCTTCACTTCAGATTTATGATTGTGTATTTGCAGAATAGAAACCAAATCCAAAGAGGTCTGTATTCAGAAACTGAGCCTTAACACCAGCTGTCAGGACTTCCGTAACATTGTGATGTCACAACAAAGCAGTCACTGCTCTCAGCCACACCATGTGACACAATGTTTGTTCCATCTGAAACAAAATTAGAGCCTCTGCAGGTTCTGGTTCAGGTTCTCTAACGATACACAGAGGTACGTGATTAAAAACCAATTGTGTCACAGCAGCGTGACTAGACTGTCCCAATTCAAAGGCTCCTTCAAATGAGGCTGAGAAATGCAGCCATCTTTTTCCAACAAGTGGATCCTCCATGGCCCAACCTATCCCAAGATTCATTGCACCCAGTAATGAATGCAAACTACACCAACAGAAAGCCTGTGGACTACACTTTTAAATGTAAGTATTGGGTTTCGGCTCTGTTGAACAGCTAATGGTCCAATTATTAAAACCATGGGCCATTAAACCTCAAGATGCTGTTGAGGTTACTAGGCGACAGGAGCCATGCTTTCCAATGCAATGGTAAGGTTGGGCACTGCTGGTGATGCAAAACAAAAATACTCTTTACGCCACACTGTCTCATTTCGGTTAGGCCTTTGCAGTCTACAGTCACATATTTTGAAGGATGTGGCCCCCGCATTGGGACACAACTCACTACATCCATCTGCCTATTAGACAACTACCTGTACCTGTTTAAGCACAAACTAACCAGGAGGTGCTTAAGCAACATTCAATTTAGCATCAAAACTGAGGCTACAAGGCCAAAAGGATGAATGGAATGAATACACTATTAATCTGAAGGAGTGAATGCAGTGATTTAAATCTGTGTCTGCATGAAAACACAGCTGCCGCTCAGCTGCCGACACTGTGGGCGCTCCTCCCCACCAGACCGGCTGCAATAACCTGTAACTTCAGTTACAACCACATCAATACCTTGATGTCATTCGTTTGAATTTGAATGACTCATTTGAAGTCACCTATTAATTCAATTCAAATGTGCAAATTATTAATCTGGATGAACAAATTACTAGTTTGTGCACACTAATTATCAGAAATTGTCCCCTTGATACCTGGTGGGCTGCGTCGTTCTCAGTCTCTCTGCCTCCCTTTGATAATAATTAAATGAAACTGGGATGAAAGAAATAAAATGTCAGTGTGAGTGCGAGCCGCTGAGCTTTGATTAACTGATCTGCTGACTGACAGATATGCTGGTGGGTCTGCACCTAAACCGTCTGGTGAACATATTTATATTTCCCAGTAAAAGGCATGTCAGTCTTGAAACATCCCACACACGACTCTTGCTCAGCATTACTGATCATCCCAACATTTCGGTCTCTCTAGACCAGTGACAGTTCTTACAACCATGATTTTAAATAGATAATGCTCCACCCATCTTGTTTCATCAGTATTACCGCCTCTCTCAGGTGGAGTCACGTTTTCAGTGTCTTGGAACCTGAATGATGAGATGTCATGTTTAAAGTCATTAAAAGGTGCTGTGATTGGGTAATTTCTCTTTTCAGAGCTTTTGTGTTCACGTATTATCTGTTTTAGTAAACGTGATGTTTTTCCAATATAGGATAACCCACAGGGACATTTGATCATGTAGATTACATGCGAGGTGGAACATGTGATTGATGGGACACGTGACATTTTTGATTAGGCACTTTTTTCCACTATGGGGATGAGTAATAGCACAAAATACTGGCTGTCACATGCCATATAATTCTATCCATGATGTACAAACTCAAAGACCACCCAGATCTAAGTGATATCGCAAAAGCTTGACAAACTCACACACCAAGAATCATCTTGAATCATTAAACAGAGCAGTTTTGTTTCTGCTGAACTCTCCTTCCCTGTTTTCTCCCTCTGGGTATTCTCCCACCTCATGAGGATCCCAGCCGCCCCTGTGCTGTCTGCTTGACAGTGTTCTGTCAAGCCCCAGCCTCCTCTTCCTCCTCTTTTGTTGCCATAGAAACCGGCGGCCGTGGAAAAGTACAAGTGAGTGGATTGTCTGGGAAAAGGACAGTGAGAGGTAGCGGCAGTCTGCCACGCCACACTGCGAGACAGCTGCCAAAACAAAAAGAAATGATTTTGAGGATGGTCTGTTTTATCTGAGAGACCAAAGAAAATGCTGTTTTACACTGCTGAGGTTGGGTTTATGGGATGGTGTCAGAGCTGAATATTTCTGGTAGCTTTAGCACATTGAGGCATGAAGTAATAACAGTGAAGAGTAGATTCATTAGTCACGCAACTTCCCCAAAGTCACAAACAACAAAAAAACACTCATGACTACAGGCCTTTTTCAGCAAAACATCCAGGAACTGTGTGAAACGCAGAAACCACATGTGCAATTTAAAAGTTCTAAGCACATTCATGCTTGTTTTGTCACTGAAGCTACAATAAAGACACAGTGAATCAGGAGAAATCTGTCAGCATGTACCAAAGTGGTTGTGTAAGATTACTGAAGGTTTCTCTCTCAAATGTCAACTCAAATGTTTATGGCCCAGTGAGACTTTTATGAGGGAAGAAAGGAAACAAAATCAGAACTAGGTCCAGTGAGAAACAGGGAAAACCTAAGTTCTTGAAAAACCCCTGTGGTGGAAATGGGGCTGCAGTCACTGGACTTGAAATCCGTCATCTTAAAAGGTGCTATATGTACGTTTTCTCTGCTGATGAGCGTGGTTTCTTGCTGGGTTGTGATGATGGTCACTTCCCAAAAAGGTATAGCAGCGCTGCTTCTTCAGGGCAGCCTGGACGGAAAGTATCGGAAAGTGACAAGATGGGCTGGCTGGACCTGGGCTAGCTGGTTAGCATGCTAACGTCACTCGAAGACAGGAGGTGATAGAAATAGAAGTAAGAGTTAACACTGACGTTTGCTTTCCACCTCCAGAGACAGCTCTTGGTGAGGCTAACATTAACATTGACTATGCAGCAATAGCAAAAACTTACATGTAGCACCTTTAAATTTCACTTTTCTACTATGGCGCAGGTGAAGCTACAAGTTCAGGTGGGAAAAAAGTGCACATGTAAGGGAAACCCAGAGCTGATGGATTCACTGAAATAAAAAAAACTTCATATGTTTCCAAGCAATTAGAAAGCAAAAGAAAAGGGTGATACATTTAACCTTTAGGGAAAGTGTAACTGTTTGTGCACGTACACAATCACAAGATCATTAATCAAATCATTGACTCATAGTGTCTCACCCTTTTTTTAGTGAGCCATTAAATTGTATAGAAAGAGAAAACCAAAGCCTTAAAGTGACCTTGTTAAATTTCTGAATACTATTAGTGCAATAGAGCACTGTACAGCATTGCATTTCAAGTGTGTGAGCCTGTTGTTTGTATCATCAGGCAGTATACATTCTCGTGGATGATTTCACACGACTCCACTCAAGATTTGATGGTGGTACACACCACAAGGAGCAGCAGGGAAGACAGGGAAGAAGACTGACAGCTAGCAAACATGGATGTAAACAATTCACAAATCCTCAGCGCCCATTCTCTGTGAGGGAAGAAAGGCTCTCAACATGTTTGCTAGACCTCAAGAAGACTCACAATGATGTATTATGGTGATAAACATTGAATCCAAGAGATGCATGTTGGAGCGAATTGTTGACACTGCTCTCGTTTTCCTAACCGATTCGACGGCAAGGACATTTGATCCACTCCCGATTAGCTCCAGCTGCCTGCCTCATCGCTGCCCTGTGGCTGCTGATTTTTAAAGGCTTTGGTTCGCCAATGATAATATGAGTTTTAAATTAAAAACTTACCACAGCAGACCTTTGTAATAATTTTACTTCAAACTGTTCTCTGCTAACTCCCCAGTTTTCCAGATAGATAGATAGATAGATAGATAGATACATGCACAGCCCAGCCAAGAGCCAAACAATAAAGACACATTTTAGCTCTGTCACATTTTGTGAGAGTTGGATGAATAAAATTTTAGCAGATTTGGGTTATTTTTATGTTTGAGTGAGTGTTTTCTTATTTTTTTCTTCTTTGGGATCCAATCTTCAATATATCCCAGAAAACCCTAAGATGCATTTATGAAAAGCAGTGACAGTTTTTCACTATATTCATCTGCTAAAGATGACAACACGTTTCTCAGGCAGCAGAGTGGCTGCCACTCATAAAATCAATTAACAGGTAAGTTTGAGTTAGGTGTACCAATTGCCAAATCCCGACAATTACATTTGCCTGTGTTCATTAAATAGTATAAATTAGTCGTATCCATAATTAATTATAGTAGCTGCAGCTGTGTGCTCATGCTATGAGACCTCCGGAGAAGCAACAGTAAACATTACAGATTTACACTATGTTAAGCAGTCTGTGTGTTTTTTTTCTTCATTTCTACACTGCAGACAACCACAAGGGGAAAAGCAATAGTTTCACATTTTAGAAAATACAAATATTTACTTATCTGTTAGATGGTTACAGCCTGCAGTCAGTTCACTTAAAGGCATCTCCACTGATTTTACACACCACAGTCTGTTCACAGGTGTCGGGAAGTAGCAGCTACCGTATATGTGAAAAAACAAAGTCTTAAGTGTCTCCAGAGTGAGCTGTGTGTAGTCTGACAATGCCCTCAAGTGATGTCGCTTGACTCACTGTTGGTTATGGCTGAAGATTACAAGTTTGGAAATGAAAAAAATGTGAGGTATGGAGTTAGAAGGAAGTGAACTTAGCAGACCTCTGCAGCTCAATACTTATCTCTACTGGAGGCTTATGCCTCACGGCTACATTAGCTGCATGAATGACTAGCATAACACACTGCACCAAACAGCTAGCCTGACTCTCTGACGGTACGAAACCACCACCAATTAAAGTTCCTCTACAGACATGTTTTAAATGATGTAGAAATGATTAATATTTTGATTAAAAGTAAAAAAAAAAAAAAAAAAAAAAAAAAAAAAAACTGGTGGTGAGAGTTCATCTACTCTTACTTCCTCACTGAGAAATCTGGATCAGAGACTCAGCCACATGTTTGAACCTCAGTCAGACCCAGACTCAGATGAGGAATATCTGAGCATCTTTTATTTGTTTATGTTGTTTGTTAGCTTGTAACTGGCAGTGGCTGACACAGTGTTAGTGGTTGTACTAATGCTAACTCTGGCTCTCTATACTGACAATGTTTCAGGTTTATTTAGCCCCGCCCCCGTCCCCACAAGTTGACAGGATTGGTTCGTCAGTCATATGACATATGAATCTCTGGCTGTCTGAATCTGTTTTTATGAGACTGTCATTGGTTCACTGCAGTTCAATGTGGAAACACTCAGTCATGGTGCTGACTGAGTGTTTTCACTTATGTGTCTTTGATTATATAAAAACACCATATGGACGTGGGCAAGGTAGAAACAAGGTAAAAACTTGATTTTCATCTAAGGGGTCTTAAACATATTTTATCTTGTTTAATCCATACAAAATGCAAACGTAAAATAGACCTGACTGTTAATTATTGAGCTTTTGATGTGCTAATACACAGATTGTTACTTTTGAACAGGAAAGATTTTTTTGCCCCCATGTCCTGTGTTTGTGCTAAGCTAAGATAACTGGCTACTGACTGTGGCTTTATATTCAATGGACAAATATGGACAATTATTCTTCTCAAAGGATGTAGTCTCACTTTTCAAAATCCTACTTTTGTACACCACACTGTTACAGTTTCATACACATTCACTAAAGACCACTGAAGCTTGTCATCTACCATCCTTTGGCCAAAAGATGTGAGAAGCTCTGAGTTTATCAAGATGTTAAAAAGCTCATCTGAGTCACCTTCAGTTACTATTGAGCACCTGCATAATTTCAGCTTTATTGGAAGTAGTAAATGATATGCAGATTTCTTTGTTTTTTGGTCATTTTTATCTCTCAGGAAACAAACAAGATATGATTCCTCTGTATTTCGAGTAAAAGAACAAAAGCTGTTTTAGTTTACAGTTTATCTCCTACAAGACACCAATGTAGTCATATTTTTTTATTTGCCTCACACTTCTGAATCCAAACCTTCTCATGTAGCTCTGCCAGAAAGCAAATGAGTGAATTTCCCAAAATGTTCAACTATTGATTTAACATAGGCACCAATTTCATACACACCCAGGGTGTTGCTTGAAAAGTTTACACCTGTTATGTCAACTTTCAGAGCACATGTAGAGGTTTCCATCTTAGTCATGAAAGCCTTTGTAAGTCCATGGTGTTCTTTGGGGGTTTTTTTTGGGAGGTGTGCAGTAAAATCAAAACTCAAGTATTTAGAAAAGTGTATTTTTTTTTTCTTCACAAAAATGGAAAGAAAGTTCAGCGTCAGTGCAGCAGACATGAAGGCAAAAGTGGATTTTCAATGTGTGCAAATTGAACATTTCAATATGAGTTTTAATACATTATGTGTATGAGCATTGGCAAAAAAGCTAATTCAAATCACATAAAAGCACATCCTGTTTCAGAGCTAATGAGCTAACACAGCTGAAACAAATCTTTCCCTTATTGTGACTTATCAGGCTAACAGAGAGGTACCTGACTGGAGTCAGGTGTTACAAGTTGTTCTCATTCATAAAAGGCGGTAATGACAGAAACGTCTTATCAGAGGCTCACAAGCTACATGTGTGTTATGCAACCACACAAGTCTATTTAGGGCATCTTCAGAGAGATTTGATCATCAATAATGAATGGCTTGCCCCTGTTTCAGAGCAGGCTGGTTTAATCTTGATCACACGTTCACAGTAAGGAGTGTGGCTGTAGCCTGAAAGCTAATTTACCAAACACTAACTGTACCACAGAAACTGTACTTGTGCCCAGAATGCATCCTCTATCCTCTGTGGAGCTGTATTTACAAATGTGTGAAGTTGCGATGCAACCATCAGTCGTCCTATTTTTTATGAGTGTCTCCATTTTACAGTGCTCTCATATAATGCATGATCGCAGAAATAAATGGATAGACTGCTACAGTTCAGCTCTCTGGCTGAAGTAGACAATCGTAGACAATACGATAGTGCAAGTGGATATTTCCAGCAGCAAAAGTGGAGCATGAGATGTTTCATTCAATAATGACGCAATATCTGCGGTAATTAATTAAAGGTCCCATACAGTCTAAAGGTAGATGTCCAGGTCTTTTTTGATTATAAAGCAGGTCTAGGTTCTATATTAATACTGTGAAAGTATCAAAGCCTCAGTCCACAGAGAAATGCACACAGCCTGTATTCAGAAACTGAGCCTTAAAACCAGCTGTCAGGACTTCTGGAACTTTGTGATGTCACAACAAAGCAGTCACCTCTCTCAGCCACGCCCCAAGCCACCTGGACTCACCAGCCAACCTTACAGGATTTGGTTTCTCCGAGTGTTTATGTGAAATCTGCTATATTTTTATTGGATCACTCAGAATACAGTCAGCTCACTGACCTGTTGTTAGTAGAGCTCCAGAGAGAAGCCTGAGAGAGTAGATGTAAAACGACACAGATGATTTTTGGTTCTTAAAACCACAAATATATTTTCTTATGGATGTCAACACTTCAAATAAAACAGGAAAAGTGGAAAATATGGACCAAGTAGGCCACTTGACATGGGTGTGACATAGTGCAATATCTTTTTACGTAGGGAAACAATCTTTGACAGACACAGACTGAGGTCCAGTGTGGGCCAGCCATCTTCCTCCATCTGCGTCTGAGTCATATGTCATCTAGAACCTTCTTAGTATCAAACGCAGGACCAAGGGAAAACCAAAACCTCTCCTCTATGACGGGGTATCGACTCTTCAGTCGTGTTATACAAATGTTCCACAATCATACAGTGAGAAAGTTATCAGACTGGTAACTCTCTACATAATCCAATGTACTTTCAAAAAAAGTTGTAAATTGAATACAGTCAGCAGAAACAGAAGAAAAAATGCTTAGTGCCACAAGTTTACATTTGTTCTGCAACCTCTGGAGCTACCAGGCCCCCCCCTTGAAATTAACTAAATAACCACAAAAAGTACTCATTTGTTGGGTGATATGCACCACTAAAGGACAATATAAACTTAAATGATCAGGAACTAAAGGCCACTCTTGAATTTTTTACTAGCCGGACAGGCTGGTTTGAGTGTATCTGAAACTCAGAATGAAGCCAACAGAAAACATCCAGTGAGCAGCAGCTCTGTGCAGGAAACACCTTGTTGAGAGAGGTCAGGGGAGAATTGTCAGACTGGTAGGAGCTGACAGAGAGGCTACGGTAACTCAGATAAGCACTCTTTACGGCTGTGATGAGCAGAAAAGCTCAGGATGAACAACACGTCCAGCCGTGATGTGGACGGAGTGCAACAGCAGAGACCACATCAGGTTCCACTCCTGTGAAAACCCTGAGGCTGCGGTGGACACAGACTCAGCGGACGGTAGGGTCAGAATTTGGCATCAACAGCACAAATCTATGGATCAATCAATTCATCAATTAATCAATCAATGTTTGAATGCCACAGTCTGAGTGCTGCTGACCATCTCCCTTTGTGGTCCACCCAGCAGGATAATGCTCCGTGTGGCACAAAGCAAAAGTCGTCTCAAACTGGTGATTTTTTTTTTTTTTTTTTTTGAGTAACTTGTTATAACTGCTACATTTTTTTAAATTAAGGGTGAGTTTAAAGATCTTATGTGAAGTCAGATATTTTTGTGTTAATCCACATGCAGAAAAGACTTCAGAGGAGATATTAAATTATACATCCAGTATGTTAGTGCTGACTGACTGCAGACTGCATCTCAGATCGTCTCAGCCTTTCAAATGTTTCATATTTTGTGAGAAAATGTCATTACCATTTAGAGTGATTACAATTTCAAAAGTTGCATCATGTAAAAAAAAAAAAAAACAAAAAACACCAGAGTTTTCGATTTACTCAAGGATGTAAATGTGAAGTGGGGTTCTTCTGCACTTTGCTGAGGAACGGATGCTGTGTCTCAATTTGTGTACTTAGATTTGCTATTTTGAGTGCATACGTGCGTTCATATACACACGTATGGCAACATGCCACGCACGAGTACCTAGATGGTGCACTCACAATGGTCAAAAAGTGGACACGTGGGTCGCTATCTTGGCTGCGTAGCAGAAGGGGGGGGGGCACCAACGTGTTTCAAACATGTGAAATTGGCAGCCTACCAGAGAGGACATGTTGTCGATGCTGATGTCAGGCGAATTTCTGTTGAAGACAAAACAGGCGGCTCACACAAGACAGTAAAACATTCACTTTGAAATTTTAGCAGACGACAATCATGGTCAAATTTTACAACTCTCATTAACGGTAAATGTGCAACAGAAGTGTTTGATTTAAGACAACACTACCCTGTTGGAATTCAAGCAGTATTCCAGTAAGTATACTGTGTACACTGACTGGAGTATATAAATTGAGCTGCAGCATTTAAGACAGTGTCAAAAGGGGTATGCATATAAAAGTGACTAGCTGAGGATGGATAACTTGATATTTAATTCAGATTTATTTGTTTGAAATGTTCTTGATTGCAAAGTTTTTGTCCTGGAAGTGCCTTCACAAGAGTTTAAATTCTCTAAATTTGTGTGGGAATGGACTCCAGCTGCAGCATACAGGACTATTCTTTATTCTTTCTTTATTATCTATTAAAGAGATAGCGGAGACTGCAGACGGTTGTAACAGGGGATGGTTCTAACAAGGCTTATTCCTCCCATCGAAAGTGATGCCACTCATTCTGCACATGCTCAGTGTGAGTAGCTAGCACATGATGCTCTGTCATCGGGTGGGCATGTTTGCAACAATCTGTTGTAACTGTCCAAGTGAAGTAGTCATAATAGGAAAAAAGTTAATTAGAGAAATGTAATGTATTTCTCATATGTTGCAACCGCCTGATCCATGTTACCATTGTCCCCAGGGCTGGTGTCAGTTGCAACATCTGAATTCTTCCATTCAAATAATTATTACGAATGATGTTTCATTCAGTAATCATCTTTAATTGGTATGGGTAATTAGCAGACAAATGTGAGTTTAACATATAAAAGTTTGGTTGGTCTAGTCCAAAGAGTCTGAGTAACAGAAATGCAAAAAATGTTGCAACCGTCCACAGCCTCCCAGACAAGTTTGGGTCCGTTTCATAACTCTGATTTCTCCTTCACATTTTCACTGATTGCATTAAAGGCCATGGAAAAGGACCTATTTTTCCCCAACTATTCACATTTCTAGCTCATGTATGATTGGTAACTGAAAATAGAAGCTGTTTCATCTTAGACAAGCTGAACTGAGGCTTCACAGGCGTTTTTCTGTACTCCACTCTCCAAATGTGAGATCCAAATTATTACACTCATGCTGGGTACAAAATACTGAATTGATTATGTCGTCAGATGTTGAAAATCTTGGTACAGGTGTCGAGGGTATGGCCACAGTATTTTCAGGTGCCGGCCACTCTGATTCCCCAGTGGGGGAAGTGACCGAACCACAGCATGTTGCTGTTACACCTGACGTGCAGGAGACTGGTTCAGGGAAAAAGCCGGTCTCGTTGCTATAGTTTGATCCAGACTCTGCTGAGTTGTCTCCTGGCTCCAGGTTAGGGGCCCAGGTGAAACTGCGGATTGTTCGTCTGAACATGGAGAGAGGGAGGAGTGTGAGTTCCAACTCAGGGGGGAACTGGAGTTAAAAAGGTTAGAGGCAGAAACTGCGATCAGGATGCACGAGTTAGAGCTATGGAAGGGCACGGCCGAGATTCTGTCCCAGATTCAGCTACCACCTTTGACGTGAGTAGACATCTTTCCCTGGTACCTATTTTTCGCGAATCTGAGGTGGAATCATATTTTGGTGCATTTGAGCGCATAGCTAATGCTTTACACTGGCCAAAAGATGTGTGGGCAATACTTTTACAGTGTAAGTTATCTGGTAAGCCTCAGGAAGCTTGTTCTTCTCTTTCTGTAGAAGACAGCCTTGTGTACGATAAGGTGAAAGGTGCGATCTTAAGAGTGTATGAGTTAGTGCCGGAAGCTTATAGGCAGTATTTTCGGAGCCTCAGGAAAACGTCAGGCCAGACGTTCGCTGACTTTGCTAGGGAGAAAGAGCTACTGTTTGACCGCTGGTGTTCAGCATGCAAGGCTGATGACCTTGCTTTAGTGCATGAGCTAGTGCTGCTTGAGGAGTTAAAGAACTGTGTACCTGAGTGCACTGTGGTTTACTTACATGAACAGAAGGTAACCACCCTGCAGCAGGCGGCCTCTCTGGCTGATGAGTTTGCCCTTAGACCCAAAGCTGTGTTTACCAAACGCTGGCTGTGGCCGACGCGCTGTCCCGGGGGTAAGGGGATTGCGTTACTTTGTCCTTCCTGAAATCTGGTGGTGAGTAGCAACATGATGTGTTAGCTATGTATTGTGGGGTGCCAATATAGCAATGATCCATCTATAGTTTTAGCAAACAGGACGTTTGCTCTTATGGGAGGGGGTGTTACAGCTGTTGGGCCGTGTGTAGGTGTGGTTGTGTGTTTCCCTCCTCTCGTTCCAGGTATCTGCCTTTTTTCCCTTACCCCGTTCTCATGGTAAGTGTTTTCTGAGTGATCGAATAAAATTCTAGCAAATTTCAAGGTTGGATGGTGGGTCCAGGTGGACAGGGCTTGGGGCGTGGCTGAGAGTGGTGGCTGGTTTGTTGTGACATCACAAAGTTCCAGAAGTCCTGACGGCTGGTTTTAAGGCTCAGTTTCTGAATACAGGCTGTGTGCATTTCTCTGTGGACTGAGGCTTTGATACTTTCACTGTATTAATATCAGGGGTGAAAGTAAGCTGGTACAGTCTGCTACCGCATACCACTAAAAGATTCCGTGGTGGTACGCAGTACCAGGAAGAGGGGAGAGCAGCTGCCTGCCCAAATTCAGAACCAGTCACGGCCACACTTTAGGCCAGAAAATAGATCTGCTAGTAATATGCAGTCTTGAACATCACTTTGTCCGTTTATAAATTGCTTTTAACTCGTCCCTAATTGCTTCAGAACCATCCGTGCTGTGTTTTGGTCCATGTTGGACGGAGCCTTGTCCTGACATCTCCCTCTCTTCCTCAGGGCTCTTGCCCTGCTTCTCTCCCCCTCCCCTGGGAGAGAGTCTGGTGGTCTCCTATTCGAGACGTGCAACAATACATTTAATGTCATTCCATTCATTGCAAAATGTCCCAAATAAAATCAATAGCAGAATAAACAGTTGTGTTTCATGTTATTTCAACACAGAGAACAGCTTGAACAAGCTGTGTGTGAGCTAATGATCGGGGATTTCACTCTCAGCAGTACGTGACTGTGCATGTGCGTCTACTTCCGAAACACAGTGGTTGCTGAGGGGATCGGTACGTTTGATTTATTGTACTGGGACGTTTGATTTTTCCACAAAGTACCGGCAAGAATTTAAAACTACTTTCACCCCTGATTAATACATAACTTAGACCTGCTTTATAATCAAAAAACACATGGACATCTACTTTTATACAATATGGGACATTGAATGTTATTGACAACACCCTTATTGTGGCCCAATTCCAACAGGCATATTATATTGGATTGTTAAACAGGGCTGTATTCTGTCTTTAAACCCTCTTAGTGTTAGCAGTATTAATTTTGCCCTGTATTGTACTTTATACGATCTAGGACCTTTAATATAAGAATATAAATTAGTGCTACTTTAAGTTGTTTTGAACTCACTCGCCCACGGTATGGTTCCTATTTCAAATTCACTTCCACCGTTCTGCACAGGTGGCTTTAATTTGTCCTGTCATCCCTCCTCTTCGTCACACTGGACAGACAGCTTCAGCTCACCAAGTGTTCAGCGCAATTAAAAACTTAATGACACACTCCAGTTCAGCCTGTCTCTGCCTCCTGCACAATTTATCACTATAACTAACCAATTAGCTCGGTGGAGAGTTACAAGGGAAATGGGCAAAAGAAGAGTATTCAGAGCTGATTCCTCTCGAGCTACGACTCAATCTGCAGTGGCAGCAGCCCTCACAGTGACAACCGCGACATTTAAAGTCACACAGTCTCCCTTTCACTCTCATATCCTCTCTGCTGCCTCTGAAACGTTTATAAATGTGACAGTATCGTTCCTGGGAGAAAAATGCATGTACCTGCCTGTGAGACAGAATGTTAAGAGGCAGGGGGTAAGAGAGCGAGAGGGAGAGATGAAGAGAGGAGAGGAAACACCGGAGGGGCGGAGGGACAGGATGACAGAGAGAGGAAGTGATGAAGTGTGTTGGATTACAGGGTGACATTGAAGAGAAGCCTCTCTGCCCCTTTTTACGCCATTCCCCTCTCTCAATATTCACTCACACAGCGCTCTTCACTTCCCACACATCCTCCACCAACTTTCACACCCACCCACCCCAACACCCATCCCCCGCGAGCGTCCCCCGGCCGCCTGGTGGCATCGCACGACTGCCCGTCAGCGCTCTGGAGTGTCACAAACATTTTCCCAAGGCGGGCATGAATGAGATCATTGTCCTTCACCGCGACGCTGTACGGCAGAATGCGAGCGGGGGGAAGTGCAGGGTGAAATGAAAATGAGAGGAGAGCTGACAGGAGACAAGGAGAGTGGAGGGAAGGAGAAGACAGAGAGGAAATGAAAGTAGAAAAGAGACAAGGAGAGAGGAGGAAATGAGAAAATAAGAGGAAAGAGAGGGTAAGAGGATGAAAATTACACAGTTAACGGAAAGGATAAGAGGGCAGGGAAGGAGATAAAGAGAGGAGTAAGGAGGAAAGTAAGGAGAGATAGCCTAAAGAGGAAAATGAAGGGTGGGAAAAGAGGGTGAGACAATGAAACAGGAGGAGGCAAAAGGAGAACAGGGAAAAAAAGATTAAGGTAAGGAGGACATGGGAGATAAAAGAAGGGGAGAAAAAGGAAACAATAAAAGAAAGGAAAATGTAAAGAGGAGAGAAAGGCAGAAGGGAGGAATGAGTGGGAAATATCAAGGAAAATTACAGGTGAGACAAGAAGAGCGCACAATCACAGGGCGATGAAAGGTAAAGAGACAAAGGAGAGTCAAGAAATGAGGAGGGAGGAATGAAAAATGAATACAGACTTTATTCTGAGGAGGAGAGGAGAGGGAGAGAGAGCGGGAGATGGAAAGCGAAGCTAGGAGGCTAATGGGGAAAAAAAGGAAATGGGAAAAGGAAGGAAAGGAAGGGCAGATGTAAAAAACAAGGAAAATAAAGGTGAAAATGGAAAAGAAAGAATGAAAGCAGAGCTGAAAATGAAAAGATGAAAGAAAACTAGACAAAGAAAGAAAAACAGGATTAAATTCAAATAAGATGAGAAAGAACAGAGGGAAAGCAAAAGAAAAGGAAGCAGAAAACTGATAGGTGTTGACACAATATGTCACGAAGCAAAATAAGAAAAAAGCAGATGAAACATTTGTCATAGACGGTGATAAAAAAAGGAGCAAACACTGGTGACCAGTGGTGTAGTGTACTTTGTTTTAGTGGGTACACTTGGATTGACTGAGTCAGTCTCAGTCAGTTTACAGCCTGGTTCAAAAAAACTGTTTTGGTCTTTTGAGCTAGTTTCTGCCTTCATGACGCCTGCACAGGGTGAACTTTCATACAACTCACCTGTTTACATTTTATCAAGGCTTTAAGTTGTACATAAGTGAAGGAGTGGTCGGTTTGAGTGACAGGTGGGTGAACGTACGCTTCCTGCAAACCGGTATTCACTGAAGTCTCAGCTCTGCAAACACCTCCCCTTCTGGCCCATTTTTGGATTAGCGGGGAGTGAGGTGGAGTCAGATAAGATGGCGATGGGGAAGCAGCCCACTCTGACCTTCAGAACGGCTTCTCAGAAACCTGTGGGTGACATCACGGAGGCTACGTCCAACCCTAACCAGTATTTTTTGAAAATGCTGATCTGAGATTTTAACATGACAGTTTTTACTCAGAATGGAGCCAACATCAAAAAACCATCCAGTGATCAGCAGGTCTGTGGAGGAAACGGGTCAGAGGAGAAAAAGACACACTGGTTTGGTTCCTCTCCTGGGTATCACTTTCACTATTCACCTTCCAAATAAGTTTGGTCACCTGTTTCCTTTTTTTAAAGTATTTTCAACAACCTGCCTGATCATATGACTGCATGGGTTGTGTCCATCTTTCTATTTAAATATATGTTTCACCTTTATCGGCAGATAACATAGTAAATACAGAGTTAGTATTACTAAAAGGAATAAGGGTTAAAGTTTGACCCATGTCATACAAAAGTGGAATTCCCCTTCAACAATGGTAACGTCATGATCAGACGGGAAGCGCGGACAGGTCAGACAGACACACCTTACATCCTTATTACCATAAAACTTCAGTTAGAGGCTGAGTCCCAGTTAAACAGAGTCCCTTTTACTGGTCTGGTGCGGCTGCACAGTTTGTCAAATAAACTCAGGTCTCAATTAGACGCCAGGATGTTTGAATGAACTGTTGCGAGAGCTCTCTCTCTCTCTCTCATAGCCTGGTAATAATTATACAAGTAATATTCAAACTGGTTTCAGTAATCAATTCAATAATATTTCCCATCTTTGTTGTGCACGAGTTTTGTGTGAAAAGAATTAAAGGTCCCTTGTAGATGCCAGATGAATTCAGTGACTGAAGCAAATAAAAGCCTGTGATATAAATTCATATTTTACAGTATATATACATATTGTTTGTGTGTGTGTGTGTGTATATCATATATGACATTGGGAGTTAAACACAAATACAACTTTTTTTTCTTTTCTAAACCACTGAGAAATAAAAGAGGGATCAGCTTGAGCAGTATTCAGTAACAGGCTTCTGTCCTTTGAATGTTAAGCCACACACAAAACACACACACCAGACTGAAACAACACAACCACTGATATCAGATCACACCCCTTGATATCAATATGACGTCAAACAATAAACAGCTGAATCTACCACTCTGACCTTCTGTGTGTCTTTGCCACTGAAAGACCTTCATTGTTCCCTAATTATCAGATAACCGGCGGCGAGGAGGTGGTGTCGGAGCTGAGTGTTTCGACCAAACTCCACCCTCCGAAAATCAACTGTTTCCTCCAGCAGTTCACCTGACTCCTCCTGCTCCTGTTGTCAGGTTTGATGGCGATGAACTGTTTTCACTGATCTCACCTCTGAACATTAGTTTCCTATTGGAGTGCAGCAGAGAAGTTTACATAATACACTTAAAGCACAGTTTGTAGTTTCTCTGTGTGGTTTTCAAATGAAATTGTAAGTTTGGGTGAAAGAATATTTTCAATATGGAGGTAGACTGATATATGAATACCATTAACTTGGGAGTGAGGTTATAGTTTTCCCATAAAAACAATATTATCTGGTGGTTCCCTGGTAGAGAGCGTACTATTAAGGCTTCGTCCTAACCACAGCAGCCTGTGGCCCTTTGCTCCATGTCAACCCCCCCTCTCTATCTCCCTGAATTTCCTGTCTCTGTCTCACTGTGGCTATCAAAATAAAGGCAAAAAAAAATAATCTTATCCAGTATCCCTGGATGACACATTGCCATGGAGCACCTCTCTTTCTCCAGCCTTCAGTGCCTTGTTTCGAACTAGTTGTTGAAGCATGTTTATGTCCTGTGTGCTGAGGATTTCTTTCTCAAAGGCCCAAGACTAAAACAAAGACCTTGTTAGCTAGCAAGCCAATGGCTAAACACAGCAGCAAGTGGGAAAACTGTGCCTGTGCCTTTGATGGAAAGAGTGCAGCAGGGTTGACAAGTCTTTTGGATTATTACAGAAATTAATCTCTGACAAACAAAAGTTTATAATCCTGACATGTTTTGTTCAGCAGCATCATCTTCACTTGTGAAAACCACTTTATGATTTTGTGAAGCCTAACTACAATCACTGACGTAGAAGCTAATCTTAGGCTCGAAACGAACTACCTCTTCTACAAAAGCCTTTCCTCTCAGAGAGTTAGTAATACTTTGCAGGAGCGTGCACATAGCGAGGCTGTGCAGGTGGACCAGTGAGTGGATCAGGTTTTATTCAGTATGATGGCGTTTAACACCCCCGACAACCTCTGGAGTCCCATTTAGCCACTTATTAGCAACTGCTAACACAAAAAGTTTAAAAATATTACGCCCGGGTCTGGAGTATTTACTGACGGATTTTATGTTGTAGAATAAAACGTGAAAATGTCTTGAGCTTGTGTTAACCAGACTTTATTTCAGTCATCTGACCAAAACCCCAGAGACTTCAGGACGAGGGAACAGGAGGCGCTAAAATGCAAACTGATTTCCAGGTTTTAGGATTCCTGCAGCACTCTGCTGCCTTTACATTTCACTCACAGTTAAGCATCTGTTATTGTGGAGGGGGTGTCAATGGGGTGAGCGCAGCAATAAAAGAAAAAAAATTCAGGGTGGGGGGTTAAAGTAAATAAATATATATCACATACATAAACACATCACAAGATTCATTTAAATTTTACATGAACATAAAATTTATCATTTTTGTTTAACTTGTTAGTTTAAAATAATTAATTCCACAGTCAGCTGTCCTTTCAAAGAGCAGCTGCTCACACCACTTGAATCGGGTTGTGGGTCGCCAGGTTGTGGTAACAGATGGGTTGAAATTATATATACACAATGTGGATGTGGATTGTGTGTCCAGCTAGTGTTTCATTTACAATCTGGCAACATCAGACAAAAGATACAAAATGTATGAATCTGTTTTATGATTGATTTTTTATAACAAAAGGTTGAAAGCCATGTATATGACGGAGAAACAACAAAAGGGAGGGCGCCAGGAGATGACCTTGAATTGTGGGAAACTGGCAGATATGGTGTTGTGGAGTTCATAAGTAAAACTCCAGTTGGGACTCATTCCTTCTCAGGTTAGCACTGAAACAGTCTGCTGCTGGTCAGTGTGTGAATTCACACATCACAGCTCATCAAAGATTCATAAGAATTTTCTTTGCCTACACAAACAAATCCACTAATTGTGCAGTTGGATAGAATTGTATGAATTTTTCAGCAACATTTTGCTGATGTTATCTCAATAATTATTCCTCAAAAAACATGTGCACATGTTAAAAGATCATTGATTAAAAAAAACTTTACCAACTTTATTTAGATTTTTTTTAAAGCCAGTTTGAGCCTGTAAGTTCTGCAAGTCTTAAAAAAAAGTATATGAACTTAGGTGAGTCACTATTGTGCTGTATCAACAGACATTTATTCATATGAAAATGTGATAGACTACTACGTCACAGCTCACGAGGGAGAAAGAAAAAAAGGGGTAAATGTGGAGAACAAAAGGAAATCGGACCTGGGGCTGTTTTCTTTTTCTTCACATTGTTGAGCCTTGAATCAGACACATGGTCGTGTCAAAGGAGGCTTCTCACTTTGATTCCACACACGCACACAAAACCAAACACACCCATATTATAGCCTATCCCTGTGTGCGGTGAAAAGCCGCAGCCCGACGCCTGTTACACGGCTCAGGTGCTGACTCACCGTGTCGCGGTTCATTCACATTCCAGGAGACTGAACAATGTGTGCATCTGTCCCCAGGATACGCAAACCAGAGAGGAGCCTCCTGCTGGGAAAGGCAATAAAAGATTAGCTGAAACTGGAGAGGATGGGGGGGGGGGGCGGTTGTCACTGAGCCAGCCTCGCCTAAAGGACACATCACCACATGATCTCCTGATGTCAGACCCCTATCTGACACACGTGCACACGGTCAGAGCTCGGCCATTTTGTTTCTCCAGCAGCCCCATCAACCACATCACCGTGTTCTCAGACGCATCAGACAGAAACAACGTCAATAAAGCAGGTTAAAATGCACAATATGTAACCTGAGCTCAACATTAGCTCAACTTTTCTCTCTGATAACTGCAGATCCAGGCGTCCAATGACTAAAATCCTTCATCTGGTTCAAATATATAGTTGGAAACAACCAAGATGTAAAAAGTGAATCTTAAAATGTGACTTAAAACTGGATAAAAGTCCATTTTCAGCTTCTGGCAGGAAACAACAACACTGTCGTATGAGCATAGAGGATATGACATCATTGACAGACGACCAATGAAACAGAGCGCTACTATGATTCACAGATTTCTCTGGTTTGAGAATTGATGGAAACATTTGGGATCATGTAAGAACACAACTCAACAACATATAACATTGATCTAATGGGTTTTAAACATTTTAATGTGGAAAAGTTACAAATTATAACCACACATTCAGTAGTAAAGGCCATAAATACACCTGTGTTTTCTTTAACAGTCTGTCACTGGCTCTGACCAGGGGCCAGATGCATAAAACTCTCTGCAGATTCATGATCAAAACTGTGCGTAGGCACAAAACCAGAAATATGCGTACACATTCTTTTCATCAGAATTATAAAGGTGTGCATGTCCATGATTCAGTTTTATAAATCTCACTCATTGATAGTCCCACAATTAGTCATAAATGGATGAAGACACTCCCTTAATCCATCAGTTCGGATACAAAAACACTGTCTGCGCCACAAGTCATCAGGCAACAAGAAAGAAACTTCACTGATTGTTGGTCGGATTACAAACAGGATCAAACAGGCTCCAGACAGACGTCAAGCTGTGATTAGTAAATATTAAAATAGTCTGGAAACAGTTTACAGAATGACTCACAATAGATAATGAGGATACGATATTAAACAATACTGAAGGAAACACTGAAAAAACAAACCCAATTATTTCTGTTTATGAATTGTCAGATTGTTATTGCTGTGTAAACAACAAACCTATAATGATATTAACTAATTCAAGTTCCATGAAGTTGCCTGTTTTCTTTCATGTTCAATTCTGTGTCTCTTCTTTATTTAGCATTTTCTCTTCATTGTATCTAACTTGGCTTGCTCTAAAAAAACCATGTGGTCAAAAGGATACGTGAGGTGCCACAGTCTCACTGCACCTCCTGTGTTCATAAATACTAATTCATGTGCGGAAAATTGCGTATGCATGGTTTGTGTGCACGCACCAGATCCTTAAATCCACTCTGAGGCATGATGCCCGATTCCTGTTACTTGGTGAATATTAATCTGGTCACAATAAGAGATATACACTAAACAGAAAACTCTCAGAAAGCCACAGAAGCGATGTAAACTTCCATCTGTAAAGCATGAACCCCAATACAGACCCTCCAGGAACAACATCATGAGACTTATCGCAAATTCAGCCATTTCCTGCAAAACTGCAACATGTTACAAATCCACACTTTTTCCACAAAAACGCTATTTTCACTCATCTCTGCAGTTTCCCCTCATGAAAATCATCCAGTTCAGAAGCATTAGTTTGTGAAGTGTGCAGCTTGATTTTGGATCAAACAAGCCTCCCTCCAGCTACAGCACAAAGAACTTTGCCTTTCTAAGTCTTCTCTGGGACCACTTGCCTGCAGGCTGTTTTTCACTCCAACAAAGTTTATGAAGCCTGTTAGCAGAGCTGCACAGCATGGTGGGAAACACTGAGGTTACATTACAGACTCAATTTAGGGCAAATAACTATCAAAATCCTATTTATTAAACATTTTACTATATACTGTTCCCTCTATATAAGTGATATATATAGTATAATGAATTGAGCATGTCCTCCTGTAAAACGAGCCCACAGGTCGTCTGTCAGCAGGTTATTATGACCCATTGTTAGGTTTTGTTGCTAGGCGACATCTAGTGGTCGTAGTAGTGATGACAGGAGCAAAGGAAAAAGTGCGGTGATGTAATATATGGAGTGACAAAGTCCACGTCAGGAGGAGGTTGGGGTGGATGCATGAATATGACACAGGAGAGCCGTGTTCGATTCCCATGTGGAAGTAGCAGCTTATGTTGTTTCTATTATCAATGACCGACTGACAAAGTTAACCATGTTGTTATTATTGTAACTATGACAACAAAGATTGTCTAATGTTGAGGAAGCACTTATCACCATCTTTTCCTAAACGTAACCAAACCATGACCGCTATTATAGTAACCATGGTGATGGCGGGAGGTACGCTGCTCTTGGTACAGTCTGTGTGTTTATTATTGTAAGAGACTTGAAGTCATTTCCTGTATTCATCAAATGGGTTTCATTTTCCCCGGCCCTTCAGGAGACCAGCCCAAACAGATCTGTGATCATTTTTTAACTTAGTATGCTGCAAAATGTTTGTGTTTTTATTTGTGTATTTTAGTTTTTGCGTTGTGTCCTGAAGGTGTAAATGATATACCTGACATACTACACCTGGTTAGATCAGTTAGAGTCTGAACAATTCCAATATTCAAGTAATTTTTCAGTAACCTTGAGCACATGAGTATCATTTATTAATGTCTACCAGCATCATAAACCAGTAAAACCATTGGCGGCAGTGATTCCCTACCTTGAAGAGGTCATGAGGTCCTATTGAGGTCCATTCTGCTATCATTGATATTCTCTTCGTCCGTAAGGGTCCACAGATCCATTCAGATTTCACTCCAGGATGGAGTGGTTACTGCCTGTGACGAGACGATGACCTCATCACTGATCACGGATGGCACATGGTAAAGACACTGAACATACATTTATAAATGGTCATTCAGACACATGATGCCTTCTGTCATGGTGGTGGGTGCACACACCACATTGAAACTACAATTTCAACTTTACACACACATCCATTGCAGTTGTATGTACAACAAAAGAAACATTACATCACACATTAGTCAATTCAGCTCAGTTTAGTTATAATCATCTCATATTACCAAAGTGCTGCCATGTCTGGACGCTCCGCTCCTCCACAGTTCCGGGGCTGAAACAGAGCTGCTACCTGCTGCTGCCTTATATGGGAGCAGCAGTAACCTGCACAGGTGTGCTAATGGCAGATGATACCATGTTTAACTGGGCCATGGGTTATGTTGCCTAATTAGTTCAAATATAGTGAGATTTGGGGATTTATTTAAGTAATTTAATTGCTAAATTGTGCTTCCTTGATAAGTTATTATTCTTGGCATCAGAACTGGTAGTAGAGCTATATACTGGGGGGAAATAGAAGATAATTGATGTAAGTACATTGTTGGTTGGTCTAGGGGGAGGGACTTAGCCTCTGGCCAGCAAGGCACTTGAGGAGAGGGGAGTGTGGCTGTGAAATTTGTTGTATTTTATTTTATTTTTGCCTGGGATGTCCAACGTTTCGTTTGCACCATTTTTTTTGTGTAAATAAAAGCACCTCAACTTATTTTTATGACTCAAGCCATCCTGTTCAATTTCTAAACTGAACTGAATAAACTGAAACTTTACACAAGAGTTTTTGACAAGATGTCGAAGCATTTTAATGGTTTTCATAGTTCTTTTTTAAAGTACATCCTAGTTATGGTCATCAAACATGATCCTTTTTCAGGGGTTAGGGTTAGGACAAAAAAAACAAAACAATAATGTAAGGCAGTTCAATAGACAGGATTGCCCCTCTTTCCTTGCTAAATGTCACTGGTGCTAACTGTAGCATGTTGATTGGTCAGCCAGTCTGACACGATCACGCGTGAAACCAAACCAGACTTTCCACGAGAGTTGGTTAGTGTTGAGGTTTAAATGGTGCTTGCAGCTCATCACATGAACAGCGCTAACTTGCTGTTTTGTGCCCGAGCTCGAGTCCTCAACCCAGTTTAGCTCCTTAAATCACTGATGTTCGTGGCTGTGTCTTCTGTACTCACCTGCTGAAGTTAAGTAAAGTTCATAAACAGAAGATTCGCTGTCGTGTGAAGTGTTTCCACCCACGCACATCCAGGTGAAGTAGCCTAGCATACTTCAAGGGGGTCAGAGGGGTCAAAGCACAACAATAAATACCATGTATGAACTGATGTAGTTTAGGTTGGGTTTTAGTCCCATGCAAAACAATCTCATAAATACATGTTGGCCTCACAGTTCTTCTGTTATAACCTTTTCACTTGCGTATTCAAATGTATGCAAATTGCATTAGAAAGCAAGTGGATGATAAGAGGATTTATGTTTGTATTTGTGTATTGTTACTTCTAATGTTTTTTGTTTTATGTCTCCTGCCTAGGGACCAGGGATGTAAATTAGCATTTTCGCTACAATCTGGCATGTTTACATTGTGTGTTTTGTACTAATGTTCATTAACATACATTGCCCCTCTCAAATAAACAAATAAATACATTAAAGTAACTGCGCTGTGGAGAGACAGACAGTGCAAGTGAGACCCAGGAAAAATGAACTATGAAAAGCAGCAGCCTCACAGACACACAGACAGAGAGTCTCTGAATCCAGCTGTGGCTGAACCATCACATCTCATGCATAGTTCCTGCCTCTGGGCAATCGTTCACACTGAAGTAAGCAGCACCTCAGCGGTCGTTGCGTCCTCTCAGGCCCAGTCTCTGCTCTCCGTCCACGTGGTGTCAGGTCCGAAACCATGACAGTGGCTGTGTGCTGCAGTAAGACTCTATTACATTTCAGTGCATCTGAAGCACTGAGAGGGATTTATATGAAGATTTGATCTTTTCCACGCTTCATTTTATTTTATTCTTTATGTGATACTATATTAACAGAATCAGAAATGTGTCCATTCGCTTGTACACGTCAGCACTGATTTTTTTCAGCAAAGATTTTAACTGGTACTGGGGGCTGAACCTGAGTCATCTGAATGAAGGAAGATCCCCCGATTTCCTGTGCAGTGTTTTAAAAATGTGAGTCACAGCAAACTCAGGGAGCTGAAATGTCAAAATTCACTTAATTGTGAAGATTTAACAAAACAAAATGGGAGTAATGAATAGCCTTTAAATTTCATTTATTTCCTTTGCAGCAGCTGGCACTTTCCAGGAAAAATAAATCTACAGCTGTCCAAAGAAAAAAAATGAACAAAAAAGCTGTATTGTTGGTTGCCAAACCGGTCCTGGCTAACTCTCCAATTTTCCAGAGCAGTTTGCCTGCAAAATGGTCCATTTGCATTGTTTTTAACTGCTGTTTGGCTCCTGCGGGAGAAGATAATCCCAGTGTAACAACAGCATTATCTCATGCAAAAGAGGAACTGAGCTTTTCACACAAACAGAGGGAGGCCGGCAATTGGCTGAGAGACAGCTGTCGCTGCCGCTGTCGGCCTATCGGTGACCTTAGGGGAGCGAGGAGGAGGCTGAGTCGGCTCAGCTGCCTGACTGCTGTTATCACTGGCAGACACCATATCACCTGTGTGTGCGTGTGTGTGTGTGTGTATGTGTATATATGCAGGAGTCAGCAGCTCACACCACCTGCATATTCCTACTGATAGGGGAGAGGATATTTACATTGTCTGTGTGTGCAACAGAGAGACAGCAAAACTGGCGTGTGGCTTAGGGAGAGGACGTGTGGGTCACAAACACATATTTGTTCCCTGGTTTGCTGATCTCATATTTTCTAACCGCTGACAACAGAGGAAATTTAAGGACAAAAAACACAGTGTCTAAGGTGTTTCTTGTTCCTGCTGCGCTTACTTAGAGTCTCACAAACAGCCTGAGGAGTACACACAAATCCACACTCACATTTTTTAAATTAAATGAGATGTTTTCTGTGCTGTTATATGGCAGTTAATAGACTCTTTAATACAAGTTATCCTCCAGTGTAACACACTTGCATGTTGTTTTTTTGGTTTTTTTAACCCTGCATTGGTTCAGACTTTTCCCTTTAACCTGTCCAAGTAACTGAGCAATTCATTTTTGCAAATGTTTTAGAATTTGATTTCTGGCAACAGCAGGAAACCTCAGTTTTTAATTCCTTTTCCAGATGTGTGATGTGCTGAATGCATGATGCAAACTGACACAGCAGGTCTGCTGAGTTTAAAAGCTTGTTTTTTCTGTTTTGTTTTGTTTTTATCACTGCAGCACTTCTTTTAAAATGGTTTCTTCCCTGATTTTATACAATCTTGATCTGACTTATTTACATTTTTTTTTATTGTTTTCATTGTTTTTAAATGCAAATTTAAATAGCATCTTAATGTTCTGTTTTTAATGCATTTCCAAGCCTCTGTAAAGCACTTTGAATTGCCTTGTGTCTGAATGGTGCTATAGAAATAAACTTGCCTTGCTTTGATGGGGATCTAATAAGAGCGTCTCAGTACGTGAACACTTTGGAGGGTCGCATCAGTTTTAATCTCTTTTCCAAAACCACAAAAACACAAAAGCAACGTCAGGAATTAAAACACTTCTACAGGATCCTCAGTATTTAGTCTGCCAGCTGAGGATGATCAAATCTGCCAGCAACAGTTGTCACTGCAGCCAGCACAATAGACGGTCACCAGCCAGACATGAGAAGCCCTCTTTTGTCTTCTTCTGACTGAAATCAAACACCCATTGTTGGCGAGCGGTAAATCTGCCAGCGCCACTGTGAGCTGCTGCGATGGAAAGCTTGACAGGTGCAGGTACCGAGGTGGTTTCAGTAAATGTAAGCAAAAGCTTCCGTAAATGCTGTAAAGCCTCCAAGTTATATTCAGCGTAAAAAAAGGATTTTCAGCTCATACTATACGAGTGATGTTCATATAACTCACAGAGAGGGGAGTGATAAAATGTTTTCTCATAAAGCACAGTTTTACAACTGGCACTGCTGTGTGTGTGTGTGTGTGTGTGTGTGGGAGGTCTCAGTCAGGGTTTTATGGAGTTTTCAGAAGCTGCAGAGACCAAGGTGACATTTCTGCTCTTATCACCGACTTCCTGCTCTGATCGCTCAGAGAGGCTGAGCTGAGCCAGCTGACCAGCACTGCCTCTGCCCGGTGGTTTGGCAACAGGTGCTGCACTGTGTGTGTGTGTGTGTGTGTGTGTGTGTGTGTGCGGAGGTGGTCTAGGACTAAAGCCAGCAAGCAGAGAGGGTCAAAGGGCAGGGAGAGCTAGGAGAGCCAATTTTACAAACACATTTTACAAAGACTCCAGACTCACACCCACACAGGCACATACACTCACAACTCTGTGATTAAAGGACAAGAAAATCTATTTTTTGTGTAGTTGTATGTTGACAAACTTGAAAGGTCGAATGGCTGAAAATAAATATGAAGGCGATGCATGTCAGTGACTCAGTTTATCCGTTGCAGTAGGTCATCAGCTTTGCTAACTGCGACACAGAACGTGACCTGAGCACAGGCTGGTGTGGGCGTTTTTAAAGTGGAAGCGTGGCTATGTCACTGTGTAGCTAAATTAGCATGATGCTAATATAACTAGAAAACCTACTGCTCAGTTCATGTGAAACAATCCTGTCAACAAACACCTTCCACTCCATCAGCACCTAAATACAATAAATAAATGTCTTCCTTTGAAGATAAAGAATCTCACGGACAAAAATGTCCAAAAGATTTTTTTCTAAAAAATCTACAATGTCTTCTGGGTACATTTAGATGGTTTTCATTATGTCAAAACACTTGTTATCTGGAAAAATCTTACTTCAAAAATACATAGCAGATGAATGAATAGCAGAAATAAATGTTTAACATGTTAAAACACCTTTCATGATGATTTTCTTTTTTTGTGTCTCTTGGTAACTACAAAAAAACAAGCTGAAAATGACAGTAACACATCATCATCTTATTAAAGCTACGTCCACGCATTTAAAAAGACGTGATGAAACGAAAACAATCGCTGTCCACACAACTGTTTTAGCTCTGTATCCGAAATTATCTTCACACCACAAGACACATATCACATGACTATTCACATACATTGGGCCAGTTGTAAACAGAAAGCAAATTGTCTACTCTGCCATTAGCTGACTTAGAAGAGAGACTCGAAACCTCTCTTCTGATTGGCTGACTGTTTTCTGAGTAATCCAATATAAATATAGCAGATTTCAGGTAAACACTCAGAGAAACCAAATCCTGCAAGGTTGGATGATGGGTCCAGGTCTTAGGGCTTGGCTGAGAGCTTTGCTTTGCTTTGTTGTGACATCACAAAGTTCCAGAAATCCTGACGGCTGGTTTTAAGGCTCAGTTTCTGAATACAGGCTGTGTGCATTTCTCTGTGGACTGAGGCTTTGATACTTTCACAGTATTAATATAGAACCTAGACCTGCTTTATAATCAAAAAACACATGGAAATCTCATGTTATACAATATGACACCTTTAACTCAACCAATGAGATTACATCATCTACTACACGTCCATTTGAATCTGGCGAGAGAAAGCTAAATCCAAACAAGCCTCTGCGTCTATGCATCAGCGATGGAAAATGATGACCTTGTAGCAGCTTTGCCTCCAAGACATGTTTGCATAACTGAGACTGCAGTCTGCACCCACACACACATGCACACAGCGAAATGGGCGAACTGACAAGCTGACATAGTTTCTCAAAAAGCCAGCTTGCCTTGCTCATCATTTTCAGTTTTTTCTTACCATTTGGGTAATTTACACAAAAGTATAAAACACACAGTTTATGTACTACTGAGCAGATGGCTCAGAGTATTCCTGGATTTTTATATCCCAACATCACACTGCACAGGCTGCTAACGGCTAACTACATAAAGCATAATGGTTTCATGACGCTGAATAGTTAGACTCAAGATCTGAAGTACGGGATTGTTCATTTTATGTTCCTCATAATTCTCTACTGCAGAATAATGAAACTCAAAGTTAAACAAAAAACATGTATTGGAGCTCTCACTAGTATCCAAGCTTTATCAGAAATCCACACAAAGGCACGAACAAGTTGGCTTTAATTCTGACGCACAGCTTGAATAAAGCCCCATAAAGCAATCTTACACCTATCTGTCTTCCGCCTACACAGTTGGAAGAAAACAAAACAGCGAGTGTGTGAACAATCTGCTCTCCGCTCTCTGTTGATGAGCTGTTTCACCGTCTGATGAAGCCTGTGGAGTCGGGCTGACGCCAGATGTCCCAGAATAATGGGCCTTTCTTTGTGTACCTGTTATCTCTTCGCCAGGCACTTTGAATAACGAAGTGACGTGAGGGGCTGTTACATCCACATCTGAGTGATCTGTGATTACAGATATGACGGTGATGTGGCGCGATAAGCGAGGCGGCCGAGTCCCTGTAATCTGAGTAATGAACATCCTGAAGATGATTATGGCTTTTATGCAGCAGTTAACAACACTTGTGTGCCGTCTGAAAAGTTTCCTAAAATGGAGAGAACATATAAAACCAACACGGAGCTGACTGTCAACTAACCCACTGCTTCCTGGAAAGGCATGGCAGCCAATCAGGCGCATGGAAAACAATACATCAGGAGGGCAGGAGGGCATCTTTGATCATCAGATCATCCGGCTGAAGTTACATTCAATTCATGGAGCTAACACTTTGTCACAGCGCACTGCAGCCTGTATGTTTATGGATCATCGCACTGAGGATTGAGTTGATCATATGCTGCATGACGCTGTGTGCAGTATGTTTAATGAAAAAGGTTTGTACTTAAGCCCACCATGTTTAATACATCGTGCTAATGCATTAGCAAACTGCACCGTACATGATTAGCACATCATGCAATGGCTTTAAGGCTGCATTACTAACCAGATGAAGTGGGTTTGTTTTGTATCACCATGTACCACACAGAGAACGTTATCTCAGGTACTGTCTGGGTCTGTGGAAATATCATTAAAGTTGTCATGCAGTCTGCTCTGTTCACTGTACTCAGTGAGAACTTGAGGGAAATAAACATGAGTGGGCAGTGGTGGTGGTGATCTGGTGTCCAACAGCCAGCCGACAGCAAATCTTTGCCCCACGGCCCCCCTACCAAGGTTAATCCTGTCACACTGTGGAGAGCTGCTGAACAAAATGGTTGATCAGGTGTTTTGGTCTGAATGTTACATCCTGTACTGTGAAGCAGCCAAATACAAATAACAAAAAATTCTACTGAAGCACTTTCATATCCAATATGAAGTGTAGCCATGGCAACTTAAATATCCCAAAACATGTTTTATGCTTAGTTTAAAGCTGCTCTACTACTACAATTATTATTATAATTATTATTATTATTATTATTATAGACTCTCATTTGGACTTCCCACCATGCATACACACATACATCCAACATAATTCAACCTTGTTCTGTCAACTGTCTTTCCATGGTTTCCTCTTCATAATATCTTCTGTCACTTCTATCGTGTTTTTTCACCAATAAATTAATAAAAAATAACAATAATAATAACAATAATAATGTTTAATGATGACTGAGACTCCACAGCATTGACTGCATTTGGACTCAGGGGTTGGAGACTCACACTCAGACTTGTTTTGCTATTGTGTCGCACACAGTAAATAAACTTCAAATTGTGTCACTTGTGTTTAACGTCAACCTTTTGTATTTGTACGTCAGCTCTTTGTGCCAGACTGGAGCCCATCTGGGGCCTAAACTCAGACTCCCCAGACTTCCCAGATAGCAACAAACATCTGACCTTATACTCGGGCCACATGCTTGTGTTTCTTCTGGCCCAGTATTGGCCCACAGCATGATGGTCAGATGATACTTCCACATCTGGACCAACTCTGGCACACACCCAGAAAATCTTCCAGCTGTCAGCCCAGATGTGGAAGTACATGGGCCAGACTCAGGCCGTGGAACTGGGGTGTACACTGGACCAGAAGGTTCATTTTGCTGTCTGGGTTGATGGGGAGTGGACTTGGACTGGACTTAGACACTGAGGTTCAGTGACTGAGACTACAACACTGCCTCTTATTGACAGTTTTATTATTAATAACAGGACTGACTGATGTGTAATGTGAAAACTAACCTGTAGATGAAGAACTGGACTCTGTTTCACCGACACAACATGACACCCTCTTGCAAGGATTGTAATGACTGGTAGACCTCTTCTGGCTCTTCTGGCTTTGGCTGGTTCCTCGTTCATTGACAGATCAGTTTTATTTTATAGGTTTAAAAAGATACAAAGATGAAAATTTACTCTTTTTGATCAGTGTTACAACTAAAACTCTTCATTATGATTTCATTCAAACTGACACCAGCTTTTCATGTGCACCGTCTGATGCTAACACTTTAGCAGCACTGGATGGCTTAGCACCATCTACATGTTATCTTATGGAGCATTTGCATTAACAGGCTACTGGACAGACCAAAGAAAATCACTGTTAATCTTACCCACGAGTGCATGAACTAAAAATTCACTTCACAGCTTAAGTGATATGCAGTTTATGGATCAATAATCCTCTGGTACTGCAGTGCTTATAATGTCATTCAACCTAATCAGATGCAATGGATCCTGGGAATGCGACTGATTAGTGGGAATATCCTGGGATTTATAAACACATGAATGCAGTCCAATAAAATCAACAAGGCGTGACAACATTCATGCGCTGTTTGACATGCGGCATCGTGATGTACATACAAATGGTCTGTTTAAGGGCCAGATTGTTTTTTCTCACCAGGACATATCAGCCCTGCACACAGTGTTAGTCCAGTTCTGAGGGAGGACGTCTGAAGAAGTCATTTTTAAGACATGAAGTGTGGGACATCAAGAAAAGCAGAGATAGCGTTTGACAGGGGCTTTGTGTTGTGTCACTGACAAACTGCCACAGGGAAGGGAAAATAAATCAGTGAGGAGTTTATGCAACCCACTGCGTGTTTGTGTCTAGAGAAAAGGAGGACACACAGGCTCGGAGGAGGGGGAGTTGTCTGTCAACATAACTTCATCATCATCGTCTACTGTTGCCCAGACTGGCCACAGCTACCAAATGACATGAGCCGGCCAATGCCTGCCATCCGTCCAGACAGGCTGGTATCAAGCCAGTCAGTGTGGATTTCACTTCCACTGGTCCCAGTGATCAGCCTGAAGCATTTTGTCACCTAAGATTCACCAGGCAACAATGAAAAATCATCTTTTTTTCCCTCAGAAAATAAAGTATTTGGCATCTTGCTGACCCTGCGACTTCTGAGGCTGTTTGTCAATGTGACAAGCACATCTGATGAAACAGACTGGCAGCCTGATTTTAGTGATATTCCATATTTTTCTCAAACCCAATAAAAAGACAAAAACCAATTATCGGTAGGGACTATAACTTATTCCTCCGTGCCATAGAGCTCCATTGTTCTGCCATGTTCTTTTATCACCATGAGCACGCACACTGTAGTTTATTTTCACACAGTCCCACGTACACATATGTTCTGCAGCCAGGAATACTCACTACAGCTCCAAATGTGGATTAATCTGCGACTGAAAATAGTCCCCAACAACTGCATGATGTCATCCTGTTTAAAGGTCGCATGTTGTATAAAGTGGATTTCCATGTCTTTTTTGATTATAAAGCAGGTCACAGGCTGCAGGTTGAAATGTATGTTGCACTGCTCTACAGACCTTAACATGGTGCTTCACAACCTGGAAAAAACAAACATTTAAGTGCTAAGAAATTTGGACATCCATAGTAAAAGTGTAACATGTAAACTATAAGAGAATCGAAATGATGATTATATTTACAAATGATTAAAGGTCCCATATTGTATAAAGGTAGATGTCCACATGTTTTTTTGATCATAAAGCAGGTCTAGGTTCTATATTAATACTGTGAAAGTATCAGAGCCTCAGTCCACAGAGGAATGCACACAGCCTGTATTCAGAAACTGAGCTTTAAAGTGAGCCGTCAGGACTTCTGTAACTTTGTGATGTCATAACAAAGCAGTCACTGCCCTCAGCCAATCAGAAGAGAGGCTCAGAGCTTCTCTTCTGATTGATTGACTGGCCTGTTGTTACTAGAGCTCCAGAGAGAAGCCTGAGAGAGGAGATGTAAAACTACACTGAGATGGTTTTTGGTTCTTAAAACCACAAATATATCTTCTGATGGAGATCACCACTTCAGATAAAACACAGAAGAAGAGTGAAATATGGGACCTATAAGTAGCTTCAAAGCTACAGTGGGCAGCTATTTCAGGAAATGACTGGCCTGCTGGGCTGATTCAATATTAAATGTAAGAGCAGAGAGCAAGATTCTTTTTTACATGATAAATAATTTGTAAAAAGAACTATTTTATGTGGAGCCAAATCAGCAATACCAAAAACTTTCTTGAAACAAAGGTGGTGAGGGTTCACCAGCTCCTCCTCACTCACTCTCAGCCAAGTCATCACATTAGTGATATGTCTCTCTGCAGATCAAAGAGAGATGGTGATGGTGAGGAACAAGTTGGCGGTCAATCTACATGCTAATACAGAGCTACAGAGGCTTCTTATGCAACGTGTGAAGGGCAGCTGCTGCGGCTGGTTCAAAGTGACATGTCACGATGATGGAGGGATGTCAACAACAGTGGAGACTGTAACCTCAGCATGTCCTCACCTCACTGATCTTTCCTCTGTGGGCTCCACCACACAGACATGAACCGTGTCTTTATTCGGACGAAGAGCAGGAGGAGATTCTCAGACACTTCATTTTACTAGTCCATTATGCCCTAGTCATCTCTTTACATTAACCTGGAAGGTACTTTGTTGTTTGATGATAATTATACAGAAAACAGAACCAAGATGTGAGACTTAAATTAACCAGTTATGTTGTTTTATCTTTATTAAGGCCACTTGTGGATTTCCAGTGGAAAGAACTGCTCCCTTTAAACCAAAGTAAAAGTGTATTTATCAATTATTTATCAAATTTATTTTTCATATATGGTGAATCATCTGCACAAAAACTGCACATACTGTGGGTTACGGAGAGGTTAGCAATGAACTGGAATTGATGAACTGGAAGTGCACCAATTAAGTATTGACACTATTGATGCAAAATTTTATAATTCATTACAGGAGTTTCTCTAGAAAGTGATTTACTGATATGTCAGTGTTGCCAGGGATTTCTGTTTGTAGTCAGTATAATGTCAGATCGCATCAGTATCATGAGAACAGGAAAAATCCAAGCTATACATTTCACATGAACAGCCCTTAAAGTGACACTAGGTAACTTGAAATACAAAAAAAAAATAAAACAATATTCAGTTTGTAAAGTAAAAGTTCAATTAAGCAATGTTCAATTCAGTACACAGGTTGTGCTGCTACACCCTCACTTGACCAGCGACTTGTGGCTAATGTTGACAAACCCTGATAGACATTGCTGTACAGTCATTTTAGTAATTGCATGACTATTAGACTTTTTTTAGTTTTAACATTTAAGTTATCATATAGTTGCCACATGTCGAAGCAAAAATACTCTTGCTTGTAATGCTGTTTTCAAGGACTTTTTTTAGTTTTCGCTCTAGATTAAAGCACTTGCTAAATGTCTGAATGTAAATGCATTTCCATTATGGAGGGTAATTGCTCCTGTGTGACTATTTTCAATCTCTGTGAAGTAGTGAAAAGAGGAAAAGCTGTATTCAAGGACCAGGGTAGGAGGCGACTGAATGGTCCAGACTTAAGTGTTCAGAGAGAAAGGATGCTTCTTTTCACTGCAATCGAACCCACCATGTGTCAGAAAGGATGCCGTCATGTGCCCCAGGTTTAATTGAATTAGCCTGGCTTTAGACAGGAGAGTAGCCAGAGCCACGTGTGCTTTTGACATTACAGACAGGCAGTTTATCTGAGCGGCAACAACTGGCAGTGAAACCCTATTCTCCACACAGCCTCTACTTTTAGACCAGGAAACCAGGGGGTGAAAGGTTCGGCGGCTTTAAAGCATGAAAGGCTGGAGACCGACAAAGCAGCAGCTAGTTAAACAGGTCATTTACGTGACCCCAGTGAACTGCAGGTCCCTGACATTCATCTGCTGCTGCGGGAGAAGACGGAGAGAAACCACACAAGAGACACCGTGCTGTTTGTTTACTTTTCTTTTTTTTAATGGAATGTATCTTCTCAGGTATGAAAATAGATCTCACGTTGAAATAAGAAATTGGACAGTGGCTACAAAGGGTGCAGCTATAACTGTGTGTGTAATGATGACAACAGGAAGGTATGTCAGAGAAGCATCACACCATTTGCATTGGATAAAGGGCACAGCTATAACCCTGCCCCGCGAGATGACAGCAACACAGAGGCATGTGTTGGCGGCGATACACCGGCGAGAGGGGAAAACAGTGGGAAACTCTTCCAGCAAACAGGAAACAACATGAGCCACAGTGAAATAAAATGTTTCCTGACAGCAAGACAGCCCTCCATCATGAAATGTACAATACAGAGGCAATTTCTGACACTGTTACCTGTCACGTCCCACTAAACGTTGCCCTGTGTATCACCACCTTCAAAAGCTTCCCAGCAACCACATTCATTAGCCTGTTATTTTCTCCTGAAAATCATGAGGTGCCTTAAAATATACAACTTGCAGATTAGAGAGAGAGTTTCCTGAACATTCGTCAGAGGCAGAGCTGCAGCAGAGACAGAAATACTCTGACTGGTTGCAGTAAAGGTCAGTGGATTTAGCCAAAGAGTCTGTTTTAGCTTAGCATAGCTAGTTGGAAAGCTAAATACAAACTCTACTGTATTTATAATATTGTAATATCGGCAACTAGCTAACAAGCTAACATGTTTATTTTGTGTACAAAGCTTTCCAGCCCCTACCATTTTGTAGCCAAGAGACATTACAAGATATAGACAAGACACGAGACCTTGCAGCAGTGCTACATTTAGTGTTGTGGTTTCACCAGGTCCCCAGGACCACGTCAACAATTTTGGAGTAGTGGCCATTGTTGGAACTGCAGGTGGCCCAAAAATATTAATCCTCGTACACAAGTGTCAAAAAATCTCTAGGTTTGGTTTTCTTTAGGGTTTATTTTTCACTTTCAGTCTGATGTTACCCTGCTGTTGTTATTCGGCCACACTCACTGGCAATTAATGCAGCCAGTGAAACTGTCCTTAGAGCAACTCAACCTCTGAAAATTGCCCAATTTGACAAAAACTCCTCTGCGCAGGTTACTTATTGACTACAGCTCCTCTCTGTAACCACTGGAAGCAAACTGAGGGTAGTGAGCGAGTATCTTACTCAGATTTAAGACTCACAAGAAAGCAAGAGATAGCTTTTTGTATCAATGAATGCAACCAAATACAAATGATGGAATATGATTGATGAACACAATGAAAATACTAAGTTGCACTGTAATAAATCAAGCACTCAAAACAAATCACATATAGGTCAAGCAGGTGTCTCATCATATACAGTATCTATAGTATTTTAGTTTAGTATATTCTGAGGTGTAACACTGCACAAAAGAGAGAAATGTAGTGAAATGATTCTTTGGTTCAGTTGAAAATGAAAATATGGACAATGTGACATTCTACCGATAATGAACTGATTCGACTAACCTACAGCAAACATCCTAGGATAACTACATATGAAAGCTTATTCCCAACGGACTCATAAACCTCCGAGCGAGTATTTCCTGTTCCACTCTGATCAACAACCACACTGAACATTCATCAACAACATAACTTTTTTTTTATAGAAAAGATATATACACATCTAATAAATAAGGGATAAACCCATCGCACGGTAGAATACAGCTGTTTTCTCACATGCTTTTTGTCCATCAGTCTTTTGTGAAATAAGTCTCTGTATTGAAAAAGGGGCGGGGCTCTGGTCTGTGGAAACCACTACATGGAAGAGGGGTTCTCCTGGAGAATGGAGCTCGATGGTGAAGCGGCAGGGGGAGATGCAGCCCGGGCGACAGTCATCCTCCAGCTGAGCGTCCAATTAACCTGCGGATGCAATCAATTAGACAGACTGCAGACTGGTAGTGACTGACACTGGAGGCAAAGGAAGCGTGGACTTAATATAAGGTGATCTTATGACTGGATAAAAACACACTCTGACATAATGCAGAAGCTTTTTTCCCTGAGTTTAAAGTTATATTTTTTATGTATAAGACAGTTCAGCAGGGCTGTGGCAGAATTTTAGAAATACTCAGGTTGAGTCAAATAGCTCCCCATGTGAACATTTAATAAAATGGTTTTTTTTATGTATTCGGCTAAATTTTCTGAAAATGATCTCCCCAGAGCTTGTCACAAATCCGTCTCTACACAGGAATAAAATTCAGGAGGGAAAAATACTGAATCCTTCCTTCGTTTAATAATTTTTCTGGTTGAAAATGGTGAAATTAAAACACAGTGACAATACAATGACAGTAGAATCAGCCTAAAAAAGACCCACCATGTGTGTTCTTTTTATGTTATCTTCCTCAATTCTGCTAAAATCCCAGAATTCTTTTAAAAAAATGCCAGTCATGACCTCTGACCTGCTGATCTTAAGGTAAATGTTACTTTATTAGTTTAAGATGGATAAATATATTACTTTGATGAATCGATCGTTCACTAAAATAAGTTTTGAGCCAACACAGCTTTGATCAGCTGCTTAAAAAACAGAGAAAATCCTTTGACAGGATGTGACAAACCACTGCACTTCATCAGGGAGGTGTTCAGGACCAGTGTTTTCAATTTGGTGAGTGACTAAATAATAATGATGAAATCATGTATGCCCACACTATAACACATGTGACGATGTTTTGCTGGGCTGGATCGACTTCATGACAACAGTCACCATGTGCCTAGGGGAGCCACGTGTATGGAAATCTGTTGTCAAGCAGCTCATTTCACTCCACACAACCTGAGCCGGGAACCAGGAAGTGAGACGAGCCGCCGGGGTGTTTGGTTGGGCTGAGGAGCCGCACACGCTTGGCTCTGTTGTGGCACTTCGAGCGGAGACTGCGCTCCAGTGCAGATGACAGTGTCTGAGCACATTTGGAAGTCGGTGTGTGTGCACACACTGAACAACATCAGGGGGGGTTCTCCTGACCGCATCTGAGATTTACGCGCATTTTGTGCGTCTTTTTAGTGACTTCATTTTGAGTCACTAACAGATATTTACAGCTTCTGAAATGCTGGACTTTAACACTGTGAACTCAAATATACTCCAGCATTGACACAGCCATATAAATCTAATTTTAACTCGATTCTAAAAACACACAGCTATGCACCTTTCTGTCACTGGTGTGAATAATCAGGCGACGTGCGTAATGCAGATCTATTTATCGCCGCGCGTAAAGCCATATGCTGTGTTTTGGATATAAAGGAGCTCTCCTTGTATGAAAGCTCAGACCTGCCTGGGAATGTATATCCACCACATTTAGCCGGAGGTTTTCACCTCCATGAGGGGGCCTACATCAGGGGCTCGCAAACTTTTCTTTACGCCAAAATAAATCCACATTTTGCGAGATTCTGTCTCCTTCAGGAAGAATATTCGCTCAGGGTTTGATCTGTGAGGGAGGACTGAAACCTATGGTGCAAACAGACGTCCTCACTCATGGTATAAATATCCAGGGAATAAGACAAAAATCGAAAAACGCGTCCTTAATTTGCAAGGGGATCCCCAGGTGGTCCCCGGACCTGGGGAGCCCCCCCTCTGTCTCGCTTTCTCATAAGCCGTCTTACCGCTAATGGCGCACCAGTGTCCGCGGGACTCGCCGCAGGTCACGCAACGTTTGGCGAGCTGCGGACCGTCTTCTGGCCGGGCATCTGCACGACGAGCAGCTGCTGCTTCTGCCGGGTGGACTTGACGGCCAGGATCGCCTGCCGGTTCTTGTACTGGACCATCTGCAAGGTGATCTCCGCGTTCCAGCCCTCGTCCTGCGGGCACCTGAAGTCGATCTCCTTCCCCTCCGTCATGACCACCGTGAAGTAGACGTACTTGCCTTTCCGCTCCACGCAGTCCACCGTCTTCATGTTGGCGAAGTGCAGCTCCTTGACTTTGCCCGCGTCCCCGCCGCCGTGGTGCGGCTGGTGGTGCTGCGGGTGGTCGTGCTGCTTGGGCGGCAGCAGCAGCACGCCGTCCTCGGTCAGGACGCAGTGCTTCTTCTTCCACAGCTGCAGCAGCCCGTCGCTCCGCTTCTCCAGCAGACCCTCCTTGAACACCTTCCTCCCGTTTTCCAGCATCTTCACCTGGACGCTTCAGGCTCCTACCCTCCGGACTGCTGGACTGGACGGACGGACGGACGGACAGAGGGACGGCTGTCTATCCCGGAGCAGGTGAAGGCATGAGCTGCCGCTGTGACTGCGGCGGTGAGTGGTGTCGGTTGTAGTGAGGAGGCTGCCTGTCTGCCTGTCTGGCTGCTGGTCACAGTGTGTGAGGGTTGGGGGGGGCGGGGGGCGGGAGGGGTCTGGAGAGGTGCACCGCCCCCCTGAGTGGCAGCGGCTCCCGAGACCATGAAAACAGTAATAGTAACAGTAACAGACATCACAATATTATCAGCCTATTTTACAAATAGGCTGATAATATTGTGATGTCAATTTACACCCAGTCTTCAAATGATACACAACTGCATAATCTAAATATCATCTGTAAAACACTGATGGATTCTATAAGGAAACTTCTTGAAAATGTGTGTGTGGATTAAATTCAACCTGCTCAGCTATAATCAACTACAATGATGCTTATGTTCATAATCATAGTTCAATGTAGGCTACTGCATATATTCAGTTCAGTAAAGTCCTTTTACTTTTAGTATATTTTAATATTTCTGTACTAAACATGATTTTTGCTGGACTGTTAAAATGGAAAATATCCAAATACTTCCAGCTCTGATGGTTATCTGATGACACCAATTTTGAATTTCCTCAAGGGATTAATAAAGTATTCTATCTCTCTCTGTTATTTTCAGTTTTAATTCAGCCATATCCTGATTGTATTGATGTCCTAATTTAAATTTCAGGTACACTCAGTCTCTTTCACACTAATGCTGAGTGTTATGGGCTCAACTACAACCATTTGTAACCTGAGTGTTTTGAATCCGGTCTATTTTTAATTTCCATCACTGTCACCTCTACATTAGCATATCTAATGGCTCTCTTGTGTTTGAGTGGTATTTGATGTGGTCATATTTAATTTCATTGCAAACCACATTCCCCATGGAGTATTTGTCAAGTGTGACAGACGCACAACCTCACAGCAATGGCGCCCCCTGCTGGCAAAAGGTTTTCCATGAACTCAACCATCCAAACTACTACAGTTGGTGTGACTGTCCAAATAACTGTCCATTGAAAAAAAAAAAACAAAAAAAAACGAGTCAACCATCTCAGACATGTTTAACCAATTTATTCATGAACATACACGTACAGTTATTGAGTACATTAGTATTTTTGTAGCATAGCATTTTGCCTTGACAACAGCTGCTGAGAAGGACCCTACAGAACCCTGTCCCGTCCTTCTCCCATGAACATGATTTGAATACTCCCTGCAGAATGAGAAGTACCCTGGCTCTCCACAGTGGACACAATGCTGCCCAACACAACCAACACATGGCTGTTCTCACAACTAAAAAGGCATTAAGAATGGACTGGGGAGGAGGCAGGCTACGGTTCATCTTGGTCCCCCCTCCTGGCTTTAGATATTGCTCTGACATGCTTCTCTGTGGCCTTCTGGGTAACAAAGGTAAGGAGGGTTTGGGGGTGGGGAGGGCAGTGGGTCATTGGCCACACAATGGCCTTATCACGCTTCCCCTCTTTCTTTCACAGTGATAAAAATGAACAGAGGCCTCAGGGGCTAGGCTGAGGTCCACCAGAGTCACCTGACCAGTCACACATCGGCGACACAAGAGGTAAACTGAAGAAAAATTGGGCTTTTTGTGAACCTGACACATCGATACACTTCAAACCCTGGTTCGGTCTTTCCTCGCCATCCCCTGTGCTACATCTGCCCAACCCCGTTCCTCTCTGAAGTGTGCCTCCCCCAGTAAGAAACGTAGCCAGATAGCACAAGTTGAACCCTCCACAGAGCGGGATGACAGCACCATCCCTGTTGGGGGGGGCGTCAAAGTGCTGCTCACAAGGAATACTCAGACAGATAACCGATGACAGGACGCCACGGGTACACCACACACTAGTACAAAGTGCTATAGAAACGACAGCCATGCCACTGTGAGCCTACAAGGAGCCTGAAGCACTGGATTACTGGGGCTATGATGCCTGAACTGGCCAATCCTGTCCAGCTCTCACACTCTTCCTCACCTATGGAATTCTCTGGAATGTTCAAGAGACTCCACCGGACTTCACCGAGCCCAGGGAGCAAACCAATATGCGACGAAGCAGTCAATGCAAACTTCCTTTTTGTTTAATTTAGAAGAGTCCGTCAAAGTTGAAGAGAAGTGGACTCCTTTTGAGAGAGGTATACCGATGGTGCCACAGCCAGTCTGCTTACTGGAATGTATCAAGAGCGGAAAGTCGTCGAACACAAATGGCACAGGAAGTGACAAACACCAACTCCAGATCTCATGCTCAGCAAGATTAGACAAACTGGAATGGACACCCGGCTGCTGGACACCCATCTGTGCGCTGGAAATGCTACAGTGCTTTAACAAGTGCTAAAGGCCCCGCTAAGAATTAAAAAAGATTCAACTGGGACAACCAGAACTGACCAACCTGGAACTTTGGTAGGAGAAAGAGGAGGAAGGGGTGGGGGGGTTATCAATGAACTGACGTCGCCGTGATGCAGTCTAAACCACAGCTGTTGTCTAAGAGCAAATACAACAAAAGACTTCACAAGAACCCAAACTAGTTTAGCAGTGAAGAAACAAGTTCATGCTTTTTGAGGGAGTTTTTTTCCTGTATTCTATCTATTTTACAGAGAAGGAGGAAGAGAAGGAAAAAACAGGTCTAGTAAAATACTATGTATATTGAGCCTCACAGCTCAGCAGTATATTACCATGAGTTTTGTAACAAAAATCTTGAAACCTTTTTTTCTTCAAATTCTCTACCAAGAAAAATACAAAACATTATAAGGCGGTAAGTAACTATTTTTTTTTTTAAATCCTTTTTTTTCTTTTTTTTCCCATTTTTTAAATTTGAGAAGCCGTTACAGTGCAGTTGATCCTCGAGGCAGCCAGGCCAGGCTTCACTGCTGCTTGCACTCAGCTGGGGGGGCTGCATCCTTCTGTAAGAAATCACAGGGATGGGGAGAGGAAGGGAGGGGGGGATGGTTAAAACCAGCATTACTCCAAACAGACACACATCCCTCTGTCATAATACAATCTAATCTACACACACCCAAACCACTTCAAGACAAGCTTCTAAAAACCTGAGTACAGTCTGAAAAGTTTCCTGTCCAGACTGTTCTGAACACACAACCACAAAAAGACAAACCACAGATACAAACTTGATGACTGACAGACTGTGATCACTAGTGATCGCTGGTTACAGTGCTATGGCTGTCAAGTGTTTGGGATCAACATCCTCTTAAGTGACCCAAGACCTGGTACAAATGCTACATCTGCACCTTCGGGGTACAAAGGTTGAGCAAGTGTACAAAGTGTCCCCAAGGTTGAAGGATTAGGAGACCAACCATGAAAGCAATGTCCCCGAGTTTAATCCATCCAGGGACCTTTGTTCTGCCTTTATCTTTTACTTTTGGTCATCTTTCCACTATTGCTAAGGTAGGCAATGTCCCCCCAAGAATAATTGGACTGTGGGTGATTCTTGCCTTCTTGATAGCAGTAGTACAAATACAGATGCAGACAGGACAAGTGGGGAAGGAGGGGTATTGTACGAAACAAGGGTCCGCCAGCTAAAGAGTCAGCAGCTATGTGGTATGCACCTTAAGCATTAGGCTCCTGGGACCCCAGACTGTAAGTGTTTCTAAATTACAAAGTCATCAAACTGAAAAACTGGGATGTAGCACAATGTCTTAGTCTGGATTCACACCCAGGACAATATGTTGGTACAAACACTGAGGTCAATGAGCCACCAGGGGGGAACATATTCAGATCTGGGAGTCAGCAGTCAAATCGCTGCATACAGGCTAAGGGGGACATTGGTGTCAAGCTGTATCATGCTCAGACTAATGAGGACTATAGTGTTACGTGGCACTGCGGTCAAACCTGTAAAGTTTTTATCGTCAAGACGTTTTTGCAGCCAATTCTGATTCTGATTAAGATTTTTAGTATGTTCAGAAATCTACGCAATAGACCCCAACCAGCACTTAATGTTTATAATTATTACTGATATATGAGCTTATACAAGTTTATCACTCAGGCTACATCCACACTACAACATTTTAGTTTTAAAATGCATCTCTTTTTCTACCTTTACGCCGACCGTTCACACTACTTCGGAGTTTTCTCCTAATAGATACCTTTAGAAATGATGACGTCCACGGTTGCTCTTAGCCTCAACTACCAGTCATGAATGCAGCGTGGATAATGAATTACAAGTGTTACAGAGCTTGTTTTTTGTAGCAGCTGTTGTAGCACTAAAATGCAGAATTTAACTGAACTACTGTCTTTGCTGTTACATCTTCCTGAAATCTGTTTTCAGATGTGATAGTATGGATGGAGATTTTTTCTGATATGGAGCTAAAACGTTTGTCGATTGTTTTCATTCTAAAATGAAAACATGGAAGTGTTGACGTAGCCTTAAACAACCAGGAAACTGGACATTATGCTAATGGAAAAAAAAAATAAATAAATAAATAAATAAATAACTATTCACCAGTCCAGATCTAACTGTGATAAATCCATTGATAATATAGGCCTGGCCAATGTATGGATTGTGCACCATTGAAAAGTATGTCCAGGTGTAGGTATTTTCAATCCGCACTTGGCTGAGAATTAACTGAACTATATCACCTCCATTGTAAATGACTGAAGTTCTTCAAGTTTGCTGATAGTGAACTTATGTTGGGATCTAGATAAGTAAATAAAAGTGTAACAGCTGAGGTTATGGAGCCGTTTGAAGAGTATACACTATAGAAAACAAGCTTTGAGACACTGGTATCTACCAAAGGTGCTCATTTCTGTTGTTGCTACAAGTTAACAAATGTAAACACCTCAAACGTAACCTCAGGCCTGAGCTTTAATTAATTAGCTGACAAAAACAAAGTAAACACTATATATTATACAATATATAAAGAGGTAAAAAATGCACAGACAGATAACTAAGACCCATCATACTGGAAGCAGGGCGTCCTTCCAGCAGACATTAGACTCCTCTGGAGGTGATGGCACACTGCAGCTGTTCAGGCTGCTCTCAATGGCCTGATGCCACACTGACTGCACGAGGCAAGGTCATATTGGCCATTGTGCAATACACTTGGCCTTTACTGAACCCTTGAAAGTTTTGAGTCCAAAATGACTCCCCTTTATGTGACATACTTGACTACACTACTATCTCTGCTTCTACTGCAGACTAGAATGCAGCATCTGTTGAAAGATTCATCTTGACTTTTAGTGTTTCCTCTTTTTCTTTTTTCAGTCACATTTCTAATGAAAACAGAGAACAGGCTGTTACTGCTGACAATGATGCCCCCCTCAGAGGTATTAAAACTTTGTTGGCATTTCTTGTATTAATGAAAACTGCCAACTGTTGGTTAGGCCTCATTTCAAAGAGAAACAGGCTATCATCCCAGAATTAAAAAGTAAAAAGTATTCGAACAGAACTAATGTGAACAAGAAAGGACGATAAAACCATGGACATATGGACCAATGATGTTTCAATGGGTATTAAAAACAAACATCCACAAATAAAGCACAAAATCTATGACAGACAAATCCTCATCCTGACAAAAACTCAAAACTAGCTTGCGTTTGTGGACGGGACGAGTTCAACATGGAGAAAAACAAAAAAGAAAAGGGAGGGCTGGACTATCTTCAACATACAGAAATGATACAGGTGCAAATGCAGAGCTCACTATGGGTTAAACTTCAAAAAACCAACAACAAACCAGTGGGTTAGTAAATCGGGGGTAGGGTGCAGCACGGCGGCATAGGAGGAGAGGGTGCTCATGTGTGGGATGGGGGGGTGCAGAGAGATGGATGGACAATGGAAAAACGGCAGGAAAAGGAAAGTTAAAAATCAAGCCTGAAGGAGGTGGGGGTGAAGGGTGGGGGTGTGATGGTAGTAAGCTGACAATTCACAAGCTTTACCTACCAGGATAGGGTTATTTTTCTACTGTCACCACTTAAACCTAGTGAGGAAAAATTTAAAGAGTAGCTGACAAAAGATGCCAAAGTGACCGGAGATGAAGAAACATTAATGAATAGGAGAAAAACAAAAAAAGCAAAACTAGCAGAATACAGAATGTCAAAGACATTTTTTTTGTTTAGCAAAGAAGAAGCAGAGGTCATGCTGGTTCGTATCATGTAGTGTCAAAACTTACAAGCTGCTCCAGTCGGAGAAGAAGCCCCTGGATTCAGGCCAAATCAACCAAGTAACACTTAAAGTGATAGTCTGGGTTATTTGACGAGGGGTTGTGTGAGGTTCTATAGTCAATGTGTGACTTTTAGATCAGCGTGCTTCCAGTTTAGAATAGCAGCTGGAGCACTGGCTCAGAAGCTGAGAGATCAGCTGCTGTGGACGGGGACATCATCAAAAATGTGTTTTAGCCGTCAACCGTATTCCTACGCACACAAGCACAACTACAGGACTTCTGGGTTCGGCTAAGTTCAAGTAAGACATGAGCCACAGAACTGCTGTTCTTTGATACCCATTATTTCTGATGGCGTGCTCCGCAGTTTGTCACTGCGCTCAGCAAAGCGCATGTGCAGCATGCCATTTGGCAAGCTTGTGCGAGCACTGTGGTGAACACCGGGGCAACCAATAGAAACAAGGCATCCAGCCAGGCATAGAAAGTAGACCTGAAACCGGTCGCTGCAGAAACACAGATCTTTCACAAGCCTAAATTCCCCTAGCTGCTCCCTTCTTATTAGTGGGGCTAGTGCTAATGCTAGTTTCATAGCATGGGAAAGATACATTTTGTTGTTGCCCAAGGTAAAGTCTAAACACAGCGTGAGCTTCGTAGTGACGTGTCCCACTAGAAGTTTGGAAAACTCTGCCTATGTTTGCTCTGCCCCCCGGACTCCCCTGAACAGTGCGCTGACCTGAGCGGCGAGCGCAGTGCAAATTGCATTCTGTCTTAAAGCCCCATAACTGCTGCTTCTCTAAACTGGCAGTGCAGATCTAAATCTACTGACTATAGATAATTACCTCACACAACCCTACGTCAAAAAACCCAAAGTATCACTTTAACAAAAGCCCTAAACCAGCGCAATAAGACTGAGAAAAATTCATATATAGTATGCACAAATGGTGCAACTACAAAAACTGCAGACAATGAGTGTAGCAACACACTGTGGGGCCAGACTATTTACCACATTTAGTATCAAGAGATTCTCATTTGTCTTACTGGAGTTTGTGATATGTTTGAGCTTGCACTGCTTTTGTTCTGCACACTCTGCTTATTCATAGTTTTACGGCTAAATTAGCTCCATCAGGGAAGCAGCCATGCAGAAAATGAGTGAATAAACAGAGCCTACAGGAGAGGAGCCGTTATTTGTCTCAGTGGAGTTACAGGCAGCCTCTGCAGGTTTGCACTTCATTGTCTGTGCTTCCACCAGCTACACTTCTATAATAGTTTCCTACACAAATGGAGGCATCTAAATGAGGCAGGAATGTCATCCGTCTGTCTCAGGTTAAGTTTCAGGTTTTAGTAACAACATGCAGCAGTCAGACGTAACTGACTGGTGATAAATACAAGTTCAAGATGGCGGTGAACAAAGGAGAGGTGTTTTTTCTGTCTTAGTCTGGGAGCCAAATTAACATCACAACAACAAAATAAAAGCTGAAGCAAACCAAAAGCTGGTGTAAAATGAGATGCATTTGACAGTATGTATTCTGTATGTTGAAATCTGACAAGTCAGTTTAGCACAGCCGTTCTCGACCTGCAGCTCAGGACGTCCAGAAGGTTCTGGATGAACTGAAAAACATTTCTCACTGTAATAACAAAAAAAAAACAAACAAAAAAAAAAACATCAGAGGTTCAGAGAGATCACTGCAGGTCTCCATGGCCTCCAGTCTGAGCTGAAACGAGCGTCCTGAGCCAACAGAGTTGAGAACAGCTGAGTAAGGTCTTTCTCAGGACACCACAGATCTTTAAAGAGTGAGTGTGTGTGTGTGTGTGTGTGTGTGTGTGTGTGTGTGTGTGTGTGTGTGTGTGTGTGTGTGTGTGTGTGTGTGTGTGTGTGTGTGTGTAGGGTGCACTCACCTTGGGATCATAGTCAGGGTCGTTCTCCTCGTCAGCCTCCTCCTCACCTTCCTGAACACAGCACAGAACAACTTCAGTCTACTGGCTTCCCTCAACACAAGAAACTGTTTTTATGTTTAAACTCTGGACAGTGTCCGAAGAACCAGGAGCAGAGAGCAGCAGCTGGTTGGGAGAAAACTAGGTCTTCACTCTAACGCAGGTCTTAGCTACATCATAGCTGCGCCTGGTCTTAGAATGTGTATCCACGTGGATACATGCCAAGTGATGATTGTTGTTGTTAAGCAATATGACTGAAGAATTAATTGAAATATTATCGAAACTGCAGAATGTGCAATATCCAAATCACAGGAGCTGTAGTTTGTTTTGGTTTTTTTAAATAAAAAGGTAAAATGTGTCACAACAGACCACAAATTAAGCATTGTGGTGCTACAGAGACGCCCCAGCCCGCAAATCATATTCTCTAGTTCGATAAGAACATGCGGGTTCAGTACAGGCCCCAACAAAAACCATGTGATGATCATTTTAGAATTTTTTCAGTGAAAATTTAATTCAAAAATAACCATTACTATTAAGTTGTGACTTATATGGAAATATCTGCCAAAATAACAGCAACGTGATTTTGTTTTGCAGATTGTTCAGCCCTTCTAAGCAACACTTCACTCTAACTTCCTCCTTCAAACAAGCTGGAAGAAGCTGGAAAACCTGAGCGTGCTCAGAACCTGCAGGGCGGAGGACAGCACTGCGTCTTAACACCCTTTTGTTATTTATTCTGTAAACAAGACCTGCTGCCATTGTTGTTTTTCTCCCTGGTAATGTGATCATAGTGTGATCAATATTTTTCCTATTATTACCATGGATATCACTCTGAATTTTAAACTTGCACCTGCTCCACATTAGACGTAAAGTTAGCACACGCAGGGCTCAAGTGTCAGTGGTGCACTAGTCTCAACTTGAAGTTGGTTTTAAGAGAACTTCCTGAAACTCTGTCTCTCCAGTTTGACATTTTCATTGGCATCTGCATGCAAGTGACCGTCCTACACCCTCGGATGTTTGTATTCCTCTGGTTTTGTGGCAGTCGCATAACGGGAACATCCATTTGCTCAGCATCAATTCTCCAGACAATGACCTTCAGCTCAATCGGACATTACAGACTTTGTTACTGTGAGCTGCAGAGTGAAGTCAGTTTAATGTCTGCTCCAACTGATGCAGACATTTGTGTTCTCCAGGTGATGTCTGGGTAAGTTCAGGGTTGCAGTGCATACATCACAACTCTGAAACCATACATCTCGTGTACATTGTGGTCCATCATTTTCACAAACTAACTGTGCCGAGTGCCCTAAATAATCTTACCTCATCGTCCGCCTCCTCTCCCTCTTCATCATACTGTAAAACACAAACACGAGGATTAAAGTTCAGTCTGACTTAATGTTTGTTCCCCAAAAACAACAGTCACATATTTTAAATCAAGAAAACACAACTGTGGAGGAATCTGTCATTAGAGCTGATGATTATCTTCAACTTCTAAATTAAGTCAAACTAATCACCGATACTCACATCATCGTCATCATCCTCTATGGCCTCTCCTGTGAAGTAGAGCACAGCCCGAGGTACAATACGCTCACGGATGAAGTGGCCGATTTCAAAGTCAGCAGCCAGAACCGCCTCCGAGTCCTCGTCCTGAAGAGAGAGACATTTCATTCATGTGTTTCCCGTTTTCTGCACGGCCTGAGATTTTAATACGAGGCGACCAGGCCTGAATGTAAAGGTCCAATCTGATTCAGCAGTTCAACACAACTACTGGTTTTCAGTCTGAGTTGGTATCAAGCTACATTAGACTAAAGTATTTTGATGGTGGAAGCTCCACATTTTGATTTTCACATTGCACTGAAATTAACTTAAACTTGTGATTCATCTCAGAACAGTTTGTTTGGAAAATGTTTGTCTTTAGGTTTGAAAGTTCATGAGGGCCAAAACTGGACCTGCACTGGCTGAGTGACAGTGAAGTCACATATATGGTTTTGGTATTAGGACTATATGATGCATTACAGATCAGCCATCTTGGTTAATATAAGTATGCTTTATGCAGTTTAGTGCCGTCACAGCAGAAAAATAAAAACTTAAGTTAATTTCTTCTGCAAGTCGTCAGTTCACCAGTGAAACATTCGTCTCATATACAGAACGTTCAGAAAGTTTTCAGACCCCGAAACTATTTTCACATTTTTGTTGCAGTCTTTTGCTAAAATCTTTGAAATTTACTTTTACCCTCATCAATCTACACAACATCCCATAATGACAAAGTGAAAACAATTTTAGAATTGTTGCAACTTTATTTAAAATGACATTGACTTTAGTATTCAGACCCTTTGCCTGTGTGAAGTCCTGTGTGCTTTGGGTTATTGTCCTGTTGGAAGATGAACCTTTGGCCCAGTCTGAGGCCCTGAGCTCTGGACCAGGTTTTCATTAAGGACCTCTTTGTTCTTGGCCCCTTTCACTTTTCCCTCAGGCCTAACCAGCCTCCCTGCCCCTGCTGCTGAAATACCTCCACCATGCTTCACTGTTTGGATGGTATTGGTAGATGATATCGATGATGTGTGGTGACTGGTTGCCTCCAGACATGGCGCTTAGAATCGAGGCCACACACACTTCAGCCTGGTTTCATCAGACCAGAGAATCTGATTTCTCACATTCTCAGAGTCCTTTAGCTGTTTTGGACTCTTAAGAACAGCAACTAAAAATCCATCTGTTCAGACAGGTATTCAGGTAGCATGTGGTCTTCTATGTTTTTAAATTGGTGTTCAATATCTGTTTCTCTTCTGCATTTTACATTTGCTTTAATTTGATTTATTAATCTTATCATAAAGCACTTTGTGACTAGTGTCTAACGGTGCTATATAAATAAACTTTGCTTGCTTTTTTGCAGACTCCAGGCAGCTTTCCTGCATCTTTCACTGAGAAGAGGCTTTGTCTGCAGTCGCTCCCATAAGACCCACATCAGTGGAGTGATGCTGCAGTGATGTTTGTCCTTCTGGAAGTTTCTCCACACAGGATCTCTGGAACTCAGCCAGTGTGACCATCTTGGTTACCTCTCTTACCACAGCCCTTCTCCCCTGACTGCTCAGTTTGTCAGGCAGCCAGCTCTATGAAGAGTCCTGGCTGTTCCAAACTGATGGAGGGCACTGAGCTCCTGGGAACCTTCAATGCTGCAGAAGCAGTTTGTAGCGCAATCCTGTCTCTGAGCTCTGCAGGCAGCTCCTTCCTCCTCATGGTTTTACTCTGAGCTGTGAGACCTTATATAGACAGGTACATGTCTTTCCATGTCACATCCCATCAGCTGAATTTACCACAGGTGGACTCCAATCAAGGTGAAGAAACATCTCAAAGATGATCAAGACAAATGGAAGGAAGCTGAGCAAAATTTTAAGTGTCATAATAAAGGGTCTGCTAAAATTCTGTTTTTGCTTTGTCATCATTTGATCTTAAACATTTAAAATTATTATTACTACATTATGATTATAGTATTTTAGATAGTTTTTCTTCCTTCTAATCCATGTTTTTAGTTAGTTTGATATCATATTCCTTCATGTAGTATGTTTTTAAAGACTAGTTAAAATGAAGGAGAGGACTTTGTATCAGTCCTTCCTTTTTCTTCATTTAATGTCTATAACTGTCTTTACTGTCTCTATTGTCTTAATGACTATAACTTTTGTGCAAATAAACTAAAAACTGATATTGAGTCTAGATTGATGAGATTTTTATTTTAACATCAGGCTGCAACATAGATTTTGTGAAAAACTAAAGGGTCTGAAAACTTCCTGAATGAACACCATAAGTATCTGTTAATAAAAGTATGAAATGTATGAACAAGTAGAGGAAGCACAATAACTTACCAACTCTCCATTCTCTGGGACTGTGAACAATAAAACAGATAAAGTTCATTAACAAACACAGTTGTCACAGTACAGGTGGCAATGCAGTATCACACCTGCTATGTTAAACTACACCTTTATATTTCTGCCCCATCATTCTTACCCTCTGGTGGGGTGAAGAAGTTGAAGAAGGAGTCGTTGGGGACCGTCTTGGTGACCGTCCTGACCGTGCCGCGGCCCTTGTGCTTCTGTTTCTTCTTAATTGTTTTCAACGTGACGTTCTTGCCCTTTGTCCAGTCAATCGTGCAACTGTGGTGAAACATGAAGAGGAGGAGGAGGAGGAGGAGGCAGAAAGCAAGGTCAGTATCCAGCATTTTAAATGTCAAATCTAAATGACATCTGGGGATTTATTTTAGGAGCGCCAGTGGTGAGGTCGCCAGTGTCCACTTCGAAATGATTCAGAGGAGAGAGGTGGCAAGATAATGGTAAGAGAAAATGTTTGGTGCAGGTCATGTTGGTCGCTGTGGGGGTGGTGTTATTAAATAACAGGCCAGGAGAGAAATGAGGCTGACATTATAAACAGTACAATAAACTCTGACAGCAGGATGTCACGTAAACAATGATCAAAGTTTTACTTTCAAAGCAACTTGGTAAGAAAATGACACATTTCACATTTGATACTAACTACACAAACTACACAATACAGCAACACAAGAGTTTATTTATTTAGATCCCCATTAACTACTGTGTTGTAACAGTGGCTTCTCTTCCTGGGATCCCTGTAAATCTATAGACAATACTTCAGTGACAACAGATACATCAATACACATCCACCCAACACCACCTCAAATCCTCTCTAATACATAAGACAGCTCTATTTAATAATTTCATTACTTTAATAACCGAGAAAAGGGAACAGTTCGATTCAATCAGCTGAGTCACATATAAAACTAAGTGGGATGAACTAGCTCCCTGTATCATATCCCATCTTCAGAAAACAAACTAATTCTTATAAAACTCAGATGAGGTTCACTGAATTTAACCCATTAAGACCTGATAGTAGTACATGATTATGTCTTTTTTCTTTTAGACGTGAAAGATGAAATGCTGAAATTCACATCAGCAAGACAAAATCTGTTATGGGAAATGTATTTGTTTTGTTTTTTCACTGGTTTCGCCGCAAAAAAGTCGCAGCCCAGACAATGGCTGCAGATTACAGCAGTTACATGGAGGCAAACAACAAAGACAATGACTTAGAACATTCAGACACTGACTGCAACCTGCTAAGCTGCTAAACAAGCTAGTCAAGGTTCAGGGTGAGACATGTTGGAGGAGGAGTGAGCCTCTATCACTGCTGGCTGGAGGTAAAGAGTCACCTGGTGCAATACTGCCAATAAAACCTTTGTTTCTCAGCCTCCGAAGCAGATAGAGACAAGAAATCAAACCTTAAACCTTCCAGCCATATCCAATTTCCAAGGTAAAGCCAAAGATTTACAATAAAAGTCAGAGGTTTAAGCTCTCAGATAGTATTGTAATTTAATGTTTCTATCTGCTTCAGAGGCAGAGAATAAAGGTTTTAGTCAAGTTTTTCAGAAAACCCTCAGGTGAGAGGAGGTTGTTTTCAGACAATGTTTAGGTTTTAGAAGGAGCCTTAGGTCTTAATGTGCTGACATAAAATGAATAACAAAACTTGGACTCACCCTGTGCAGCACATGATCTCTGGTCCGTCGAATGAGAAGGGGTCGTTCTCGTCGGGCTCTGACCTCATCTTGTAAGTTTTCGTCAACACTGTGTTTGTGAAGAAGTCGTTGGGCTCGAAGTGGAACTCTAACGTGAAGCTCTGGAGAAACCCAAAGAGATTATGATTACACACAGCTCATTTCTTAAACTAACAGACTGGTTTGGTCTGACTGACTCACCATGGGCTGTCCTGGATCTGAGAATTTTACTTTAATATCTTGTAAATGTTTAAGGATGGGTTCATCATGTTCCTGAGGAGGAGAGACAGCATGGGATCACTCACAACAGAAGAAGCAGAGCATAGATTTAACTTACAGCTGAGGATACACCTTATATACATTGTTATAATCCAGCTCAAACCGCTGCTCTACACAACTTCACCAGCAGGTGGAAGCAAACCCTGATTTTTTTTTTTTTTTTTTTTCCCCCAGTGCAGTAAGCAAAAACTGTCTGTGACCCATTTTCTCTGGCGTCTGGACGGGCCTACCTGCAGCATGTCGCTGAGCAGGTCCACGTTCTTGAAAACCGTTAACCAGAACTCAGGGATGCCTTTGGGGTCTTCCTTCTCCTCGTCCTTCTTCTCCTCCTCTAACTTGGCCTTCTCCTTCATTTCATCCTGGTCGGAGGGAGACATTTTCTCTTCAAAACACACGGCTTGCTCAACCATTTTCTCCTGTCACATATTTTACTGTATTAAAGCTTCTCACCACCTACACCCACAAAGAAACATGCAGACCAGATGAAGAAAAAAAAACAGCTTGCAGTTAAAGCCGCAATAGATGCAGCTCTGCAGCTGCAGCTGCAATCAGGGGTGGTGATTCTGAATTTGAATCTCTTGCCATTAATTATTAGCTGCATGCAGTGATGCAGTTTTGGGAAGTGACTCTTATCCAATTCTGGGCAAGCATGTAAGATCGATGCATGAAACAAAAGCAGGAGAAATAAAAAAGGAACATGTTCAGTCAGACAGGAAGCATGCAGGTGTATACGTCACCTGTACCTGCTTACTTACTGTCAGCTCTTCCTCCTCATCTGCCTTCCATTCACACTCCTCATCTGTGGGCTCATAGGCTGCTTTCACTATGTCGCTTCTCTGTGAACCAGATGGAACAAAGTTAAACCTGCAGCTCTGAAGTGATGAACATTACCTATCATGTATTTATTTATTTAAATCCCCATTAACCAAGGTAGGAAGTACTCTTCCTGGGGTCCACTCAAGTTAACCTTACATAAGCATAAGAAGAAAATAAGCATGCGTTAAATCAAGCACGAGTCACTTTCACTGGAGAGGGAAAGAAATGACACCGGCCGTTCGTGGTAAAGCAGCTGCTTCCATCCTCAGTTTGTTTACATGAAAACAAATACACCTGGAAAGCTGCACTGGGCACCTGGGAAACATGAGGGTCGAGTGTCTATAAAAACGGCTCCTCACAACAAAACAGATCAGGATCAAGGTTGAGAGCAGGATCGAACTCACTGAGCAACAACACTGTCAATTTTGCTGAGTCATGTGCCCAAAACGAGTATAAAAACTGCCTCTTTAACCAGCGTCTGATTTACCTTTAAGTCTTTTTCACATTTTCAGACCAATGACAAGACATTTATTTATTTAGGTTATTTAATGGGCCTCAGGGTTAAGATGCTAACACAACTGATCTAAAGGTCAAATCTTTACAGGGTTTGGTATCAACTTAAGCTAAAATATCTATTTCCTAGTTTCCTATTTAGAACAATGACAATGTGCTCATCTTTAATAAGGCCGTCCTCTCTGGTGGCTCATCAGCTATGAACAGTTCAGGACTCCTTCACATCAGACTGACAAATACTCTCAGGACCAACTCATTTCACTGGTGCCCCTGAGAAGACGTATGGAGAAGTGTTGCATTTCAAGGCCGTGGAAACTCATGGAAATTCAATTCAAGCTGAGCCGAGATGACCTTGATTAAGCCATAATTAACAGACAAAATTTACCTAATCTGCAACAAATGTATAACAAACAAATGTGATACTGTCGAACTCATTCTAAGAAAAAAGGTGAAAGATTCTGTTGTTCCAGTTTAATCAAAAGATTTGCTGCTGTTCTTAATCTGCTATGACTCACACTTTGTATTTTGTAATGTCAGTAATCATGCATTTTAATTGAACCTTTATTATAATGTTTTTGTTTGGGTTTGTTTGGACACATTTCTTGTTCTTCAGCCTCCAGTTTCAGCGCGTTCAACTGGAAATAAAATAATGGATGTTAGGTTTAAGTGCCAAGTCTCAGCTTTAATTCGAGTGTGTTTACATCGGTGTCGAAAGAATCTATCACAGATATTAAAGACAGTTAGTTTGCCAAAATCAACAGTTGGGTACTTTCTAAACTAGAATCACCACCTCTCAGTTGTATCCCTCCGCCAAGTTGCCAGAAATATGGTCACGATCTCACCTTCCTGAGTTACAGCGTTGAATAACGGCCAGAGGTGTTTCCGCACAACAGTATGTCGTCACAGTGAAGTTAACTTTTTGGATGTAAAATGTCACCACTTAATCATTTTGTTCCAATTAGACATTTGTGTTGAATTGTGTCATAATTAGCGTATGGATTTGTGAGTTAGGGTCAAAAAAGTGTTTTAAGTCCTAGTGACCTTGATCTTTGACCTCCAAATTCTAATCAGTTCATCCTTGACGAGGGGGATGTCTGTGTCACAATTGAAGAAATTCCCTAAAAGTGTTTCATAGATATCACATCATGTTTATGAGAAGGACGAACAACCTGAAAACATAATTCCTTCTGCGCGCCTGCTCTTCTGGCACAAACCCAACGGCTGATTGTGGCAAAGTCACCATTATTTTATTTCCAGTTGAAGATGTTGAAGAACGATTGTTTAACTGTCCAAAAACTTTTGACCTGAACTGTTCAGAAGAGAAACAGGTGTAAATGGGCTGCATTAGTATCTTATCGACACCTCAAAGCACTTTACAATACGTGACACATTCACACAGCATCAGGGACAATTTGGAGTTCAGTGTCTATGAAGAGGAGCAGCCAGGGGTCCAACCACCAACCTTCTGATTCGTGGACGACCCGCTCCACCGCCACAGAAAGTTACTTCATAAACACAGACATTTACTTCCATTTAACAAAGTGCATGACAACAACAAGGCTGCAGAAACACAGCATCAACAGTCAAAGTCAGGATAAAAACTGTGTATAAATGACGTACTTTGTCAAAGAGCGGCTGGTAGAGCGCCGCATACTTTCTCTCCAGTTCATGTACTTCTTCATAGAACTTGGCCTCAATGTGGGCACATTTGACCTGTAGGTTCTTCAGGGCATTCACACGTCTCTTTACAACCTTTGGTAAACTGTGGAGGAGAGAGACAGACATCAACAGAGACAATGTAAACAAGAAATCCTGGTGTACAGTTGGGGTTTTCACTTCCTTCACCGCAAACAGCTACAATTACTGCACCTCTGTCCAATCATGCACACAAAATCTCTAAACTGTAAAGCAAAGCAAACACTATTAAATGAAAAACAGCTGGACTGCTGTTTTTGCTGGGTTTGTGTAGCCCTTTGTAGATACTGAAATCTAAAGATAGATGTATTAATCATTTTGTGATCAGGCTTCTCCTTTGCCCCCAGGCTTCTAAATTTAAAAAACACAGGACAAAAGGTGCATAATGGGGGACAAATGGTGGCTGAGAGGACCCTGCCTCTGAAGTTAATCTGCTGAGAGCTTCAGAGCACAGCAGCACACTGCAGAGGAGCCCTCTCCCCAGAGGATCTCCAGTAAGTCAGGGTGGCCTTCCAAGTACGCTCTTTTAAACAAACTGAAACTAAGCCAAGAACAAGTTTTTATTGAGCTTTGCTTCATTTAACAGCACAGCGAGGAAATTATGTCGTATTTGTACACAGATTTATTGGTTTATGCTTCGAGGATTCACGGCCTGATCCCTGCTCTGGATAATGTTGTGGGTTCCTCAACATGACAACATTTAAAGTCTTTAAAAGGGACATAACTAAGTGTTATATATCTCCACTCTGTGAACTCTAAAAGAATCAAAGTTGGTCTTCTGTCAATTAGATAATACTTGTACACATATTACAGGATGTTGTACCATCTGCTTACAAGCAGGGCTAATACCAATAATTTATTCCTTCAATCAGATTTTTGTACTAAATATTTTTGATTTTTTGCTTGAAAAATGATTTAAACCATTAAATCTGTTGATATTATTCAGCCTTTGCATTTAATAACTACTAGTTTCTTTTATTATCCTTAATTATGTTATTGTGGTTGAATATTGTAATAGTAGGTCTATCTCTGAGTTTCTAGTTGCACCAATGCAAAATGAATTTAAAGGTCCCATATTTTACGCTCTTCCAGTGTTTTATTTGAAGTGTTGATCTCCATCAGAAGATATATTTGTGGTTTTAAGAACCAAACCATCTCAGTGTAGTTTTACATCTCCTCTCTCAGGCCTCTCTCTGGAGCTCTAATAACAACAGGCCAGTGAGCCAATCAGAATAGAGGATTTGGGGATCTCTTCTGATTGGCTGACTGTTTTCTGAGTGATCTAATAAAAATATAACAGATTTCAGGAAAACTCTCAGAGAAACCAAATCCTGCAAGGTAGGTAGGTTGGTTGGTTGGTTGGTTGGTTATATATATATAAATATAAAACAAATAAACGTCAGCCATCAAGCTGCTGCTTTCAGCTCGTCCAGTAGATAAAACGTACAGAAGGTTATAGAAAGCCTTCTATGTAATGTATTAACAGAGCTGGAAGTTGTTTGCAGGATACTTGAATGTTGGATTTCCCTTCATTTTTGATTTATCTTTGACAGAAAATGCCTCTAAAACACCATCGTCTCCACATATGCATTTTCTTTTACTGTCTGACATTTTCAGATCCAGCCTAGACATACAGACTATAGTGGAAGGTGTTAGTTTTGTGTAATATACCTGGTATGACGTCAATAAGACATCAACAGGTCTCTTCTCTGTATTTGCTGCAAGATGTGCACGTCACACGTGAAAAACAGGTGAGATGCTGAATCTCTAGATCACACGAGGATCACCCAGGAAGTGTCCGCTCTAATCTGTTAACATGGGCGCCAAAATAAAAAATCTGGAGCTGCGACGCACAAAAAACATCCAGTGCGTCTCCGTCCAAAGTGTTCATCCAGTAATCATGTGTGCATAGGGTTAGGGTTAAATTCCTACCTGCTGCCAAATGCAGGTAAAATTTAGCAGCTTCAGTAACTTTTGATCTTGTCCTGCAAGTTGTCTTTATCCTTCAACTCAGGCAGTCAATTCAAGCTTAACAATGGCTGTGTATCAAACAGGCTGCCAGTGAAGAAGCTCTGTACAAAGTGATGTCTGAAGATGCACCAATTTTCCCTTTTTGCTTCTCTGCTACTGAGCAACTCGGCAGCACCACAATGAAACCTGCCTGAAGCCTCTGTATGGACTCTTCATTCATTCAGCATCACTTTGAATTGTTGGCTCTTCAGTGTATCATCGCCTCTGGATTCAGTGGCTTAATATTTTACTGGAATATCGCTGCTACAGATGATGACTGAACTTCACTTGAACTTGATATCTGTATGAAAGTGTCTCTACTCAACACCGCACAGTCACCACTTAGAAAACTAATTAGCATGTAAGTGCGTAACTGGAGTGAGCAAAAACATCCACCTACTGAGAGCGGGTAAGTGATTACAACCTATGACTGATCCATAGCAGCAATATTAAACAAAATGATGAAAAGTTATTGATAAAACAAGATGAAAAACAAATCTTGATTTTATGAATATTCTAATAATGAAGACTAAAACACAGTAGTTTTGACCAATAAAAGATTAAAGGTTCCATATTTTAACCTCTCCTGTGTTTTATCTGAAGTGTTGATATACATAAGATATATTTGTGGTATTGATTTTGATTGGCTGACTGTTTTAGCAGATTTCAGGTAAACACTCAGAGAAACCAAATCCTGTAAGGTTGGATGGTGGGTCCAGTTGGCCTGGCTCTGGGTCATGGCTGTTTTGTTGTGACATCACAAAGTTACAGAAGTCCTGATGGCTGGTTTTAAGGCTCAGTCTCTGAATACAGGCTGTGTGCATTTCTCTGGACTGAGGCCTTGATACTTTCACAGTATTAATATAGAACCTAGACCTTCTTTATAATGAAAAAACACATGGAAATCTACCTTTATATGATATGGGACCTTGAATAGTTTTTATCAGCTGCAGCTGCTAAGCATCCCTCCTGCTTTAGCGTCATTACAGATGGTGCACATCTGTTACCTATGGTGCGGCTGATTCTGCTCTATAACAGCTGTAGATGGACCAAGCAGGATAAACGTGATCCCTCACCTCTCCATGTACCCTGACGGCGAGCCGTTCAGACCATCCAGCCTCTCCTGCAGCGCAGCCAGGATCTGTGGATTCTGCATCATCTGCACAGTCAGCTGACGAGCTGAGGACACAAAACACACATACAGTCAAAAGTGCAATGTGACGGCAAACTAATTTGAATCCATTCAAACAATGTGATGACTTATTGGTCTTTTCCATCCAAGCCTTTTGTAAGACTCAATTGTAACCAAGAGTAATGAATCTGAATTAAAATAGATAACACAGAAGCAATTGAGGACCAATGAAGTAAATCAACCATATGCATCCAGTATTATTATTATCATTATTATTATTGTGACTGTTACAGAAACCAAGCCAATTAAAATAACTAAAACCAAGTTGGGGTGTACCTGCATGATACTCAAATCCCTTTAAAAAGGGGATACAAGAAAAAGAAGAAGTTGTGCAAATGATGGACGTACAGGTTTGATGCACTTTATCCATCTTTCCCATGTTTTCATAAATTTGGCTTGTTATATACTTGGTTCAAATGGGACGTCCACCTGAAATACTTTTTGCAAAACTTTATGAAACTCCCACCAGAACAGAACAGCAAACGAATCAATTCAGGAGTGTGAAAAGTTTGTTTCGCTCATACTCTGATGAGAACATGTTTGGCACAGGAATCAGCAGCTGCACAAGAAGATTTGTTATTTACTTCTACTCAGTTAAATTACTTGATCCTCGCTGTAAAATCTGAGCCACACTGAGGTGTCCTGCACATCTCAGCATTGTGTGTTTTCAGTATGAGAGCAGTTTCCTATTCAAAGCATTCTGTCATCTCTCCATTACCTGATGCGTTTTTATTTCAGTATGTTTGCCTCCTGCATGCTTTGAAGTAAAACAAGGAACAGACTGAATGAAGTCTGGTTATTAATGTGGAAGTTGCCAGTTCTGCACAGGCACAAGAGGTGGAAGTCAGCAATAACGGGTGTTCTCCTTTTGTAAAACCAGACAGGTGACAGATGGTACAATACGAGTGGCCAACACATTGCTTGCACCTATCAAAGCTCAGTCAGATTGCTGCTGGCAGGTGAGAAGCTTAAAGAGATTGGAAGTCACTTTTCTGTGTTGGCACATCCTGGGCATTTTACTTGTAATGCGTTACCAGCTACAATAGATCAGCTGTCCCCGACGCTGCGTCCAGTCAAATATTAACACCCACGCTTGTCTGTCTGAAGATACTGGCTGGATGCTTTGATACAAAACACTGCTTTTGGTGGATAAATCAGTGAGGGTCAGCTGCCACTGCAGAGACAGCTACACCTTCTAGAGGACAAACGGTGTCCTGTTGACTATCACATACTTTCTGACCTTGACCATTTGCTTCTCCACAATAAATCAAGGCTTCAAAATAACTTAAATTCAGTCAGTTACAGTAGATATCAATCTACAGAAGAGCTGAGTGTATGATTAGCGGAATATCACTAATTATGCTCCACACAAGCCAGTTGTATCACAGCCTTTTGTGCCTTACGAGCTAAATTAGCCTTGAAACGGTGGTAAGCCTGTGAGAGGGTGACCACGTTTAACACAGGAGGGGGCGTGAGTGAGGAGTTTCACTGTTTTGTATATTTCTTCCATCAATACACTGAAATAAATACGACCAACTGGATTAAATTACCATATATGCTCAATGAAAAACCTATTAGCATGTTAGCTATTAAAATATGTTCAAGGATGTCAATTTTCAATAAAAAAATAATAAATCACCATGTTCTGACTAGTGTTTCAGGTCAGAATCAGAACCTACGTCAGCATGGTACAAGCACTTGCTACGTTAAGGATTTATACCAGTAACTTTGCCAGTGGGGGCTGGTGATCTGATGATTTCCTATCATGGAGGATCTTACTTTGGCACGATTCACTTTTCAGATGAATCATACAAATCGCCTCATTAATAAGTTGCTATATTTAGATATTTAATTTTAAAGTTCAATCGCTATTAATCAGCACATTGTCAACAGCTAGCCTGCTAACTGCAGCTGGTGACAGCAGTCCTTGTTCTTCTCCACAGCCTCAGTGAGTTTGGCGTTGCGGTACATGAACCAGTTCTCCACCTGAGCAGAACAAGAACCACCAGCACCAGTTGGAGTCCAAGTTCTGCAGAAATCAAGGATGGAGGACAGCAACTGAACTGTCACCTCAAAACACTTACATATAGCACCTAATAACAGACAGAAGATATGAATCACAACTTCCAGACTTTCACAATAAAATCAGAGCAGAAATAGAGGAAACAGATCACGATCCAGATCGTGGTTTGACATGTGATCTTCACGCCAGATCGCCCACCCCTGGTTTGCCAGTGTTGTTGCCAAGTCCCATGCATTGGTGAGGATCGCATTTACACATCCCTATTTTCAAAAAGAAAAAGTAAAACTATTCACAGTAAATAAACTTGACAGGAGCTGCTTTATGATTTACAGACATATTTTCACCTTTTGTTTAGTTCACTTTCACAAACCTTCAGAGCTGAGATTTGTGGGTCCTCCGAGTGTGTTACAGGCTGTCTCACAGCAGCCTTGATGTGTGAAGTGAGGTTTCTTAACAAGACTTTTCACTGCATGTTAATGTTGGCAAGCTGTAACTGTGTATTACTCGTGCATTTCTAATCTCCCCTCGGCTTCCAGACCTCATGTACGGCTTTCCTGAGAGTGTGGTCGCTATGACAGATCAGTCATAAGCAGCCAGAATGAGCCTTCTTTCAAGTCCGGCTTTTGAAAGACTTTTCACTTTTACTATAAATAGAAAAAGGCCAAACAGCCATCTATATCTATCCACAATGAGCCGGGAGTAGGCTAATATACGAGAGGCCGTCTGAATCATTTATTGAGCATCAAAGGATGCATAAACAGCATCCAGATCCTAAAATAAAACGGATTAGTGCCTCCCAGCTCTTAACTACAATTCAAAACCATGTCATGCAAATAACTGCTCAGTTTAAAACCAGGCAGAGGCACAGAGTTCAAACTGCTGTTCTACAACTGGAATGACATTCTTATACACCTGAATGACTCAACATTTACTTACATTTCTACCATCAAGATTATTGCACATTTCTTAATCTTAACTGTGATGTCCACTTTGCAAACTCCACATTAACAATTCAATTGGCATCTTTAAAAAAAAAAAAAAAACAAAAAAAAAAAAAAAAAAAAAAAAACAGGCTTTCAATAACTGTACTCAAATTGCTAACAATCAGGCTTACCTTTGCTGTTTTCATCTTCCCCAGTCTCCTCCTCCTCCACTTCCTCCACATCCTCCATATCTGCCGGGTCCATCTCAGCCTGGTCTTTGCTGCTCAGGTAAACACAGAGGGGGGGGGGGGGGGGGGGGGCAGAAGGGAAGGTCAGCCAAAACATAGACACTTCAGGGTGTTTATGAGTACACAGCATTAACACTGGCCACCAAACGGCTTCTGGCTTGTTTAGGCTGGGGAACCCTCTTCAGTTTCCCCAAAGCATCCAGGGAAAAACTCAAATCCGCACCTCAAGTTTTCCTGAATGAGCATTCGAGTACTTTCTTATAAAAATAAGAAATAGCTGCAGTCGTACTTAAAGTACAGAGCTGAAGGACAAAAAAATTCTCTGCTGTTTCGATGCAGTGTAGCTCTAAAAGAGAAACTCCAGTAGTAATCAAAACAGGAGTCTTTTTTTTTTTTTTTTTTTTTTTTTACCCATAATGCCTTTCTAAGCACTGAAACATGACACCACCTTTGAGATGCAGTGCAGTGAGGCTCAATACTGAACTCTGTTTTCCCGTCTGTCTTCAGCACTTGGTGAAAATCAATGTCCAGCAGGACAGGAGAGTGAGAGAGTGAGTGAGTGAGTGAGTGAGTGAGTGAGCGAGCGAGCGAGCGAGCGTGTGTCAACCACTGGAGTGTTACTCTGGTTGGACCAATGTTCAGGTCCATCGTTCAATGTTGTGTGGTGTCTTGTATGTGAGTGTTTTGTGTGTCAAGCTGACGATACACTCGAGCTCACTGAGGGACAAACTGCTGCACTGCCCTCTGGTGGTTTCATCATGGTGTGTATCTGACCACACCCACATCAGTGATGTCAGAGCAGGTGTATCCTTTAACTGTCAAGGACCCCTGTGGTCTACTTCAGGGACCACAGACTAAGAGAGGAAGAGGAGACAGGTGGTAGAGAGGCAGAGTGTTTGTGGTGGTGACTGAAGGAAGATGCACTTACTTGTCGATGTCTGCCATTTTAGCTGAGTCTTAGGTGATGCTAAAAAACAGAAGAGAATAATTAGCTTCACAGCACTGGAGGACACAAGCTAATTAATGTTGAGTAACATTTGACTGTCACCAGATCTGGGTCAAACAGCATTTACAAACAACTCCTGATGCTAATTTTAAGCTGCTTAGAGCACAACAGGGGCAGTGTTAAATAATGAATGACAGTTAAAACAGCTACAACCTTTTAGTGTTAGTTTTTAATATCACAGCAGTGCCACTGCAACTTTATGAGAGTTTTGTCAATTTGATTTAAAGGATAAAAACAAAAAAAAGAAACTTTTCCCTCATTAATAGTTACATCAAGGCCTTCACACCTCTCCATCACCCGAGTGGATCCTGAACATGTTTAAGACAAGACGCTGGTGTACACACACACACATCATCTGACTGTAGCAGCCGACTGATTGCCATGAGGATTTCAGCTATATACATGCTGTACATTTAGATATGTGGCAATATACCCCCTTCTGCAGCAGAGACCACCACAGAACAATAGATACTTTACATGATTTTTATTACGCAATCTGGATTTTACATAATGGCTTTAAGATCTTTCCATTCCAACCATTTTGATGGAAAAAAATTAAATGAGCATCACAAGTAATCCTACTTCTGCAAATTACTGCTCTGTATGCGAGTGTGTGTGTGTGTGTGTGTGTGTGTGTGTGTTCAACCCCCATACAAGAGGAAATGCATATAAAAGGGGACGCAACACAACACAGCCTGCATCCGATGTAAGATCAAAGCAGAGCAGATCCTTTTCTTTGTAAAACCTCTATCTGTCAATTCTCCAAGATACTTAGAAAAATGTTAAGTGTGCTGATCTTTCAGGCCAGGGAAACCTGACTGGTGGTTTTTTCATTTTTTGTTTGCCTGTACTTTCCAGGTCTCCACTTAAAAGTAAAGTTGTGGGCAGCATTACTAGCTACAGGACCACAGCAATAAGGTGACAGTCAGCTATGTGTCTTAACAGCCTCCATCAGTCATTTCATAAATAATGACAAGTGTACACTGAAGGGGTTAAATGTGCCAAAAGATTTGAGCTGTGGTGACCTCATTTTCCTCAGCCTATCACATGCTTTGAAACAAACCATTTCCTGCTTCTAGTGGACAAAGAGCATCTTTATTAAACAAACACCCTGGATTTGGACAAGTCAGGCCACACGCTTATAAAAAAAAAAAAAGTCCCCATCTTGGTCCAGACAGGATCGACCCTGTCTGTGACTCAAGCACCCGTCGTCCCCTCCCAGAGCCTTCGTCCCCTGAAAGAGCTGGATTACCACAGCGCTCTGTTCAGAGGGGCAGACAGGGGACACTTACATTGACAGCAGGTAGCCATAAGACAGTAAGGAAACAGATCACGACCTGGAAGTGACAGTATCAAAGCTCACAACAGCTAAGGTGGCTGTAACACAAACCTATGGCCTTGTAATGAATTAAAGACTGGGCAGAAATCTGACTGTCAAATGTAACCGAGCCACATCTGCCGTTCATCTGAGGTGATGGAGATTTTCAGTACTGGTGCTGGATCAGAACAGACATGACCTTACTATGATAAAATTACCTTTAACTCATGTTGATCAATGTTAAAATGACAAATGACCAGATGTTTGTAAATGTTTTGTCATGTTCAGCGTTCGGGTTCCTCCTGTCCAACCAGTCCGTCACCTCCTCACTGTCCTTTCAACAGTGAAGAAAGATGACAATCGCAACCATGAAAAAGACCCAGCAACGCTCTGATGCAAATCACCATTTGTCCCACTAGTGCCCACTTGATGTCTAAAATAGGAACTACACTATTTCTTTGCACTGTGCATATAATGTTAAAATAGCTGAAGTTCTAATGTGTGTAAAAATAGCTTCTCTGCACATAAATAGCTTGTATCTGTGTACTATGACTGTATTATTATCATTTTAGTTTGGTTCAGCCAAATTCTCTAGCCCCTCCCTAACCAGGAACAAATACTGAATAACTGTACCCCAGTTTGCACCTTTCACACGAAGCTGCTGGTAGCATTACCCTGATAAGAGCCAAACAACAACATTGTGCATGAGGCACACTTCTTTCTCTGCAGTGGCTGGGGTCTGCCAATAACGATGCTACATGCCAATCTTAAGATATTTAGGGCTGACAAACTGAGGCCGTAAGCATGACAAACAGCGAGGCTATAACCTATGTAATGACACTCTCCCACACACAGGAGAACTTCTTGTAAAGCCACTAGCTCAGCTACAGCACAGTTTCCCTCACAGCAGCTTTCTCACTGGGCCATAAATGTGCCTCTCGTGGCTGTCAAAGCTCCGCTGGCCCCCTGTCTTTCCAGCAGAGAGTCTGACAGGGGCCTCTCATGGCTGGTTAGCTTCAACTACCTGCTTTGTGTCACTGTCCATGCTAAACTGAGCAGTGGTGGTCAGTCAGTCTCCTGCATGCCCACGCTGCCTCCCCTTGTCACATACTGCGTAGCCACGCCTCCTACAGTTGTTGCCCCCTCGCTCCTCTGTTGCCTTTTTAAATACGCTGGAAGAGTGGGGTTATCACAGAACAGGAGATATGGTTAAAGGCAGCAGCTGATCAATCCACTACATGTATACACACATCTTTCCTATAATCAAAATGTGAAAACATTTTGTCCATTGTCACTGCACTTTGCTTTGATGATTGATGCTGATTATCTACACCTAGAAAACTAAATTTCATATAGATGTAATTCAGTGTTTCATTTGCCACATCTGGCTTGTAAATCCTCTAATAAATCAGTAGAACCACTTCCTGATTATAACTGACAGCTGAACATCTTATAGCAATTTCCGTTTGTATTTGTAGTTTTCCAAAAGTTAGGAATTCAAGGATTAACCAACCATCTTATTAACACTTGGGTTTTAAAGATGGAGATTTGATAGAAGATGGGACAAGTGGTTGGTCAGTATTAAGTGAGTCAAGCTAATAAACACTGCCTACAGAAAACCCTCTTGGACCATTTCGAGGGTGTTAAGTCTGCAAACGCCAGTAGGAATTATATGCATCAGTGTTATAGTTAAAGAAGGTCTGTAATTCAGATGTATAGTTACGGTTCACGTCTACCTTTACTGTGTGAAAGTCAGCTGATAGCAGGAGTTGTTACATCACAACATGGTTGTTACTGAATATTAATATATACATCTTCACTTTTAGCAGAAACATATTCTGAGGATGATCTTATGTTGTACAAATTCCTGATGTCCAGTATTAATGATTCAGAGCAAAGTGTGATGAGTTTGTTACAGAGTAATTCCTCTATTACACATACACAGCAAAGTTCACAGACGATTAATCGACTGATTAGTCATTTGGCAAAAATTTGCTACTATTAATCATTTGAGTCTCTTTTCAAGCAAAAATGTCAAATGTGGTTCTAACATAAGGATTTGCTATTTCTCTTTGTCTTAGAGGTAGTATACTGAAATCTTTTTGCATTTTAGACAGTTGATATCTGTATAGATTTCCTTGGCATCTTGGAAATGATCAACATTTTCATTATCTGACATTAAATAAAGACAATTTGTTCATTGAGAAAATAATTGACAAATCAATTAATTATGAAAATTACATCTCATTGCAGGCTGACTATCATCCTGTGATCTTGAAGACATTGGGCAAGTAATATAATGTGAATAATGAAATGTGAAATAAACAAATACTTCAAGCAAATCTTCCAGCCCCAATCCAGAGTCTTTCTCTCAATTTGTTGTCAGATAAAATGTTCATCTTGCACCTCCTGGTGGGAAACTCATAACCATAATCCCAGCACCACCTGAAAGCCTCATCTGTTTAAATCCAGATGACAATTCAATATGGTTGAGACTATGGCAAAGGTCCCTAATCCTGGTCTGACTGCCACCTTCCTGATGACTTTCCATCCTGTCATCAAGAAGGTGCATTCACTTGCTATCCCAAAGGTAAATCAATCCCTTATTTAGATGGCCACACTTTTAACAGCAGCATGGTTCTGATTCCCAAACTCCAACATCTGGAGTCACATAAGTGAGAAATTCACCCACTGAGATCAAACTGTTCTTACAGGGGACTAACAATTTAAACCAAAAATTGAGAGACCTTTAGGTTGTGAAAAGTTACATAAATGAGGAATACAAAGACATATCACCACGTCTACATATATTAACTGGCCTAAATTCGGCTAATAAGGCAAGATTATTCAACTACAGAGCTGGTGTGACAGCTCTGAGTCATGTGACAGATCAAATTGTTTCATCCTTCATGAGGGGATAAATGATAAAGAGAGCAGACTGCGAGTTTACTCTGGTTTCTGGCTTTCATTATGTCCCATTTCTCAAGTGAGAGCTTCATTCTGTCACTTTGTAATACAGTGGTACATTCTGAAGCTTCCACTTTTTTAGTCAACAAGGGCCCAAGTGAATAAATCCACAAGCATGACAGAAACAACTGCACATGTGCCACCATATGACAATACAGTATCTAAGGTAAGATGACACCCACCAAACCCAGTCATCATGTTTTCTCTATAATGCCAAATTATTGATGGGAAGGTACTGCAGAAAGCTCTTAGCAGCAGTACTCATTTTTCAAGAATTCTGATGTTGCGCAAAATATGATGACAGAGTTTTTCAAGTTGGGGTCAATGCCTTCTTTTTAAAATTGGACAAAAATAGTTACAGCCAGGCAGGCAATGTGGAGAAATTACTCAGAGACCAGGCTCCACCATTACCAATGCATGTCCCTGACGCCTGTGAGGAGTAATGAGACCATGTGTTGTGTTTGTTGCATAATAAAATACCTGAACATGTTTAAGTGTCTCTGATGATGTTTTAGTCGCAAAAATAAATCACAACCACCATCTCCTCAGAGAACATCAACATCTGATCTGTTCAAGTGATGACTCATAATATGAGACATCTCTGATAATATTTGGCAACATTACAGCTCAGGATGTGTTAAATTTGTTATGTTACTGCTTAGCATATACATACAGGGGACCACAGAGTCCCCTCACCCCCTGATAAAAAAAAAAAGCTAACAAATACCAAATAGCCGCTAGGCAATAAATGTTTTTTCATGTGTATGCATTAACACTATTAACTACATATGTAACACTGGTCCAGCAGACTGACCATACACACTTTTCCTTTCTGGGACAAGCCTTTTCCCCTAATCCTGCCCGGCGACCACGTGTTGCATGCTCAAGTCTAGCAAACCATCAATGACTAACAAAAAGCCCTGGGTGGGTGCCTGCCTGCTCACTCTGAAAGCCACATTTTCAACTTCGCTTGGCCCAAGCAAGACAGCGAACCTGTTGAAACACTTGCCGTCCGACGTCTGACAACGTATGTCCGCTCGCTTCATCCACAAACAAGCCGGCCCCTGGCTAGTAAACAGGCTAACTTTAGCCGGCCTGCCCGGTCTTGTCAAAGCACCGCCTCGGTGTGTCCGGCTAGTTAAGCTAGCTGGTGTGCTGCTAGCTTGATGCGCACTACTTGGGCTGAGCAAGTGGGAGGAACAGCTTCGACAAACGCGGTGCAGCAGCTACAAAATATGGGCCAGTTGAGAAGTGCTGCCAACGCGCCGGTGCCGTGTTTTAACCAGCTCTCGTTTTATATGAAAGACTGCACAGTTAAAGCAGCCGCAGTGTGCTGTCCCCTGAAGTCCAGGCTCGCATCCCCAGCTCCCCACCCTGGGTATCATCCTCCAAAAAATAAGGTCAAGTCCAAAAATACAAGATACAAGACACGTGTCAACAAATGTCGAAAAACGCCGACAGTTACGGGAATTAGCCGACGTTTTGTTGTTTCTACAGACGCCACAACTGTCGGAACAATCCAGGGGAGACGAGCACAGATGATAATCGTTGTTTTATTATTTTTTTAATCGCGTGTAACGTTAACACACATCATGGTGGAGCCAGTCTCAATGGCTGCTGCCGCTGTCTGACTTGACTAGTAGCATTAGCAAAGCTCTTTCTCTGTCTTCCTCTTTCGTTTGTTAAAGCAGCAGAAATAAAATCCAACTTCTGAAACGACGCACAAGTTTGGGGCGTTGGCGCCGAAGCCATTTCCAAGTGCTGTCCCTTACCTTCGCTCTCTGGCCGGAGGCTGGACAGGTTAGGCGGCGCTGCGCAGTGAAGCGGTCCCGTGGAAGAAAGAGACTCCGCTCCGATGGCGGTAAAAGGGAGCGAGATCCCGCCGCCTGCGCTCATATACATCCGACGTCATCACGTAAACTGGCAGTCACCGAGGCAACGCTGTTCATGGGAGGGGCAGCGGCGAGGGTGCCCCCAGGGGGGCGCAGGGGATGAGGGATCATCATCTCCACCACCATCATCATCTTGTTCCTCCTCTAATCGTTTTGATAATCTTCTTCATCACCTTATCCATTTTTCTCATCCTCATCCTCTCTTCGTCTTTCATCATCTTCTTCCTTCACCATCAGTTTCCTTTCCATTTTCATTTATAATCATCATCCTTATATTTATAATAATTTACATTTATATACATAATCATCATCAACTGCAGATGATGTTAACATTACATCATCACTATCTTCATCATGATCAGCCATCATCACAGTCACTTCACTGATCCTTGCAAGACACTCCAAACTTCCATTCATTACTTGAACTCTTATTTTAACAGCGTTCCCTTTATATTTCTCTATGAGTAATTTTAATTCTACATAGCAACATAAGTGCCGCAATGAAGTTATGTCACAATTTGAGCTTGAAGTTTCATCAGTGACCTTGGAAATAAAAAGTTTATTTTCTGGATTTTTTTCAAAGCTTTCAGATGCATATTATGGCCTTCCTCAGTAAATGCATATCAGTCATTTTTAAATTAAATATTCATATCCAAGATGTTGTTTTTATAGTTGCATAATTGCATCAAATTGCAAATCCTAGATGTCTTGCACATCATTTTATGTCCTTGTAATTCATCCTGAAATATGATAATGAGCAGTGGCAGACCTGCCAAAGGGTCCATGGATCTGAAAATGTAAAACATCATCAGACTTTTGCATTCTTACCATTGCAATTATGGCTGGGATATATGCTACATTGTCCTGTTAGTATGAGAGAAGCTGCAACCCCTCCTCTGCCAACAGATATTAAAGTTATCAAACCGGCACCTGACTTAATGCTGTGCCACCTGTTGACAGCCCTCCTTGTGATCAACTTGGGTGTGATCACACTCTCTTCTTTAATTTGTTATGCTTTATTTTGTTCACTAGCCAGTTATATGATGTTATGCTAATTTTTTAAAATCACAGGATCACAAGCAGCCTTCCCTGGTGTTCACGCCAGTTAAAAAACACAAAGACAAATCAGAGCATCAGTCCAGACTCACTTCCTTTTGTTCAGCTAAGCTTTCCCAGCATGCACCTGCTAGCTGCCAGTTGTCACCATCCTTCTCTCCACAGCCATAAACCTCTCTATTTTGGAGAAATTTTTTAAGGCTGTTGAAGTTTAAATTCTCTATGGAAATAGCTCATACTTCCAGGCATGTTACAGCAGTCATTTGGTGCCTCCAGAGTTTAAATAGCATTTTCTCACTTGTTAAAAGTAACAAAACGCATGGAGACGATGTTCCAGAGAATAAACTGCTTTAAAATTCGTGGTATGAATGTTATCACAGGGAGTCCTACTGATCATTTGTAGGTTTCCAGGACAATACATGCATGCTGATTTGTTCATAAATTTGGGAAACTCCTAAGATACAGATGAATTTCTCTGTGATGAGACATCTCACTCATACAAAATCCTTTGCACTTGACCCTGAACGAAGCCAGAGGCATAGACTGTGAGGATTTCAGTGTGATTCATCCATCAGGCAGCACCAGCCAGAGTGTTACTAACACCAGGCGCGCTGCTCAGCATCAACTCTCTCTGAGCAATATCTGGCACAAGCCCAAAGGTCACATCTGTCATCCAACGCTTTCCAACAAGAGGAAGTCTTCCCACGTGTGCCATCCATGTCAGAAACTCGTAAGTGAATATTTCCCTGAGTCATGCAGGTCAGTAGCATAGGAATAGACAGTGGACCAGGTGACTAGAGGGATTATTTTCTAATCCTGCAATGTTTCATTACAGTTCATTACAGTTACACCTGAGAGCTGCCAGGTATAAGATACTGTTAGCTGGTGAGCAACTTCACTGGGCAAGCTGGGAGGCTGTTCAGAGGAACCTTGATTAGAGTTGCTGATGAAAGCCTTTTTTAGTTTTAAGTTTTCTTTTACAGAGAATTGCATTTTTTATTTTCCTCCTTTGAAAAGGCATGCAATTTACAACAAGCCCCAATTAAAATGAGAAAAATCTCAGTCGCACCAGTAAAACAAGCTTTGTAGTATAAAAGGCAGTTAGTGTTCGCAGTGGCTCTGACTAATCATAATAATGTCACGCTGATTGAAACTGTTCATTTGGGAATTTGCAGTAAATTGAAATCATATTCTCTGACATTTTCTCTGACATAAATCAGAGCTCAATTTATTTCTGAGAAAATAATTTGTTGTCCTTATTATTGTTACGAACTCTCTAAACTTTCTGTTCATTTTTATAATGGCCATTTTCCCAACCATGCCCCCCTCAGACCTTCTTTGAGGCGGACATTTTGACGTGTCACCAGAGGAAAAGCACATGTGTAAATGATGGATCTGCTGCGTTAAAGAAACACTAAGTAACTTTGGCTGAAAAATGACCACTGTTGGTATTTACAAGCCAATGGTACATCAAATTTCCCGTAGAATTCATGAGATTCTCCTGAGTTTGCTGCTTACAGGCACATTGGCTGGAAGCAGTTATGGTGCATTTAAGACAGTAATTGCCAAATAAATGTTAAAACTGTGACATGTTAAAACATAACGTAACAGTCACACAAGTAGAGAGAGTCATAAAGTCAAGGAATTCTTCTTATTTTCAGGTAGACAGGAATTATCCATCTGACATTCACTAACAAAGCTAACATTAGCCACCATAAGATACTGGTCATACCAGACAAAGTGGGGCTTTAGCAACAACACTCCTGAGTGTACTGAATTGATCCAGAATGTATTTTATTCCTTATAAGTCAATCATTTCACTTGTAAGAGAATTAATGCAGGTTTCCTTTCTTTAAAATGTTATATAGTGCTAACTTTAAGTGTCTCAATAAGCCATCGAGCATGTGTAGCAGAGGGACCTGGCTCAACTGAACTGATTGCAGGTATCATTTATAACGACAGACGGTGCTTTTCTTGCTATACATCAAAATGTACTGGAAAAGGTTGGTTACCCAAAACTATCTAAGTAGGGGGGATTTCTATCTGAATTTCACCTCCCAGAGTTTCTCAAGCCATGCTGGTCGTGTAGTGTTTCAGTTGGCCACTAATTAGGTCCACAGTGAAATAGCTCAACAACTATTGGATGGATTACCAGGAAATTTGGAACTGAATTTATTTTTCCCCTCATAACAACCTCCTCTGTACTATGTGCTAAGTGCTAATTAGCAGATGTTAGCTTACACACTAAATTAGGTAAACATTATATCTGCTTACTGTCAGCATGTTGGCATTGTGACTGTGAAAATGTTGGCACGCAGGTGTTAGCATTTAGCTCAGAGCACTGCTGTGCCTCACTATAGCCTCACAGAGCTGCTAGCACGGCTGTAAACTCTTGCTGTATCTTCAAGTTTCCTATGTGGTTTTTATGGGTAAGTTTTTCCTGATATCATGAAATAGTTTGGACTTGATTTCATGCACAAATGAGTTGGAGCGTGAAGTGATGTGACTGAGCCTGTGTGACTGAAATCTGAAGACTTCAAGTTTGAATATTAGACAAAATCTGGGGTTGTGGAGTTCAAAGAATTGAACCTGTAACCTCGTAAAAAGACAATATCTCTGGGTCTGCTGATGAATTCTGATTCATTTTTCAATGTTAAAGGTGTGAAATGCTAAATAAGCAGAGTACTCTTAATGTTGAGAGAGTGCAGCCTTTTTAGACATTTTAGGTGGCATTAGGCTGCAGTAATTCAAGCTGCAGTTATGGCAACGCTGTATTTTACATAAGTTGTTGGAAACTGTCAATTTCTAGTTAGGGTAAATATTCTACCTTCCAGGAGGCAAATAAAAATAAAAGCTCAGATTTATTGAAAATATGCATCAAAGTGAAAAGAAAAAATGCCACTCACACTATGTCAATATAAAATCTAATGCAAGTTAGATTTTATATTGTAGTTTCACAAACACATGAGTTTGATTCTCAATACCTCCAATGTAATAACAAGAAAACAACCTGCAAATAGAATACAATATAAAGTGTTACTTTGTTTTGCTTTTTGACAATGAATATATGTAGGTGGTCATGTATCACTGATATTCCCTTATAAACTAAATATAAACAATATAATATAATATAATATAATATAATATAATATAATATAATATATAAACTTTTATAGTTTGGATTCCTAATCTTAGATATTCACATTTCTACTTTATAAAACGCCCTATTGGTAAATCGCACAGAAAACTTCATAGCTGCTCCAAACATTTTAAAGGTACATTTATTAACACTAGCTCAAGCCTTGTATTGTTTATTATCTTTTTAATTCATGTTTTTAGCAAGCACAGTGATCCCAGACATCATTTCCTTTTACTTTAGTGACTAATTTGCCACTGACACTGACAAGTTATAATTACAAATTACTGTCAAATAAAACTTGATCATATACCATGTTTTACTCTAAAACAGTGCACATATATCTATTATGGAAAAAAGGCAGAAGAGAATATAACATTTTTTTAAAAAGTCATTATGTAAGAAAAAGTGCAGTTTTTTTTCAGTGCCCCTTATCTACTTTATTTTCACTCAGTCATTTTGTGAAAGCTTATTTTTTCAAGTTGTGGACTGAAATGTTTCAAATAACAGGGAAGCACCTTCTCTAAACAAAACTCTCCGCTGAGTTTGCATTTATGGAGGCAGCCTGGCCTGTCAGCAGGATATCTGATAAGCTTCAGACTGAACTGGACTGTGGGAGCAACCATGTGGGTGACGTAACTTTATTTAAATTACATTGAAGTGCACCAAGCAGAAGACATGGCAGTTTTAAAGGATATAGAGTCACTTCTCAGAGCCCTGCTCTATGGTAATGAGAACTGGGTGCATGCTAAAATGCAGTACATGCCAGCCTCAAAATGTCAAGGTGGGTTTGTGTTTGGAGCCATAACACTGGCACTAAGTTCTCCACCACTCCTTTGAGAATATTTCTCTGGTTTTAATCCCCCAGCTAGGATAAAGAGAAATGAGAGGCTGAAAAGATACTGACAGTGAGCGGGGTCTTCAAGCAGAGATATACAGGTGTCTGTGACCATCACTGGTAGGCTGCAGTTGTAGTGGGAAAGCTTGGTTGCAAAGATCTTGATTATTCCTTCTTTCCTGACCACAGAAATAGAAAATTAATCTACCAAATTTCTCTTCCTTTCTTTTGTTTCGATTATATATACATTATTTTTATATTTATATCAGTTTCAGTAATAGGATATTATAAAAACCTTCCAATTATTTCTCATTAAACCAACTGATTTTTTGGTCCCATATTGTATTAAATGAAATGTCCATGTGTTTTTGATTATAAAGCAGGTCTAGGTTATATGTTAATACTGTGAAAGTATCAAAGCCTCAGTCCACAGAGAAATGCACACAGCCTGAATTCAAAAACTGAGCCTTAAAACCAGCCGTCAGGATTTCTGTAATATCTACTACTATCTACTATATATTTATCCAATCTGCCATATTTGTATTCAATCATTCAGACAACAGTCAGCTCATTGACCTGTTGTTACTAGAGCTCCAGAGAGAAGCCTGAGAGAGGAGATGTAAAACTACACTGAGATGATTTTTGGTTCCTAAAATCAGAAATATGTCAACACTTCAAATAAAAGTGTAAAATATGGGATCTTTAATTTTAGAAATCCAGCTCTTGTATTCACCATAAAATAACATAACACAAAACCCAAATTCTAAATGGGATCTGGAAATCAGAGAGTTTTAGTGTCCAAGACTATCAAGACTATTCATTTTTGAGTTGTAGTTTATTCAGTTTCCAGTTTTGAATCCAGGCTTTACAGCATCTGGTTTGAATGTACTGTTTGAAACACTGTCCTGGATTCTGCTCTGTTCTTACAGACTTTCTCTAATTGCAGTTAGTACACAAGCACAAATGTTCCTCTGCCCACATACTCTCACTGCCTCTTTTCATTTTTGATTTTTAGTCCTCCAGGGATGGTATGTTAGTGATGTTTGGGTTCTTTGGAAGACTGAAACATGCAAAATCCACACATTTATGAAAAACAAATATTTAGTTGCCTTAAAGGAATCAAAGGACTGGTCTGAAGTCACTAACAGGTTTTAGCCTGTTTGGATGCAGGAGTGGACAAACTGGGAGCTCAAGTCATTTAGTTTCATCTTTATTAAAATGTTTCCTGGGAAATACTGAGTAATAATTGTCTAATATAGTATTTTCAGAGAGATAGCTATTGCAATGTCTGTTGGGGGTGTGGGTGTTCTTTCAGTGCAGATTTCAGTGTGGTGGTGGTGTTGGGGTAGAAATTGTTCATCCGTCATGTAGTCCATGCTTTGGTAGACCTGTAGTGCTCTCCTGAGAGTGCAAGGGCAAACAGGTGAGGGGCAACACAACCACTGGCGTGTCCTCTGTGAATTTAATGATTGTGTCCGTGTTGTGGGTTGGTATGCAGTCATAAGTGTACAGGGAGTAGAGGAAGGGGCTCAGCACAGGGGCTCTAAAAGGCTGTGTGGGGAATTAGTGGGGGGGCCATCCTGTCTGCCTGTGGCCCATCTGTTAGGGCAGTCCTCGATCCTTTATGTGCGCAGAGCGTAGGTGGGGTAGCTTGGAGACCAGTCTGGTGTTAAATGCAGAGCTGTAATCAGCAAACAGCAGCCGTGCCTATGCTCCCCGTTGTTCCAGGTGGAGCAGCACAGTGTGGAGGGCAGTGGCAGTGTCATCATCTGCTGATATGTTGGCTCTGTAAAGGTACTGGTGTGGATCCAGGGTGGGTGGGAGAGCAGCTTTGATGTGCTGAAGGACCAGTCTCTCCAGGCACTTCATAATCATGGGTGTCAATGCAGCTGGCCTGTAGTCGCTGAGGCAGGTTTTGGTTGTCTGCTTCCAGACTAAATTTTTGCCATGTTGGGACAGAGCACTGTTCCAGGGTTAGACTGAAATATTTGTGAACACTTTAGCACAGTCGCTGAGAACTCATACCAGTGAGGCCCTGCTGCTGGTGGTTGGGTTGGTGTTGTCCTTATAATTGGTGATGACAGGGGTCTGAGCTGTCACAGTGGTAGACCTGACCACACTCTATTACTCTATGTTGCTAGACCGGAAAACCATGTTGCATTCTTTAAACAGGAGTTGGTCATCCATGATTTGTTGTTAGGAAAAACACTGATGTGTTTTGTGGCAGTGACAATGTCTACACAGCTTTTTATGTAAAACTGTAAATGTAGGTGTTAACCCTGTAATGCCTGACCCCAGAAATAATGGGCAGAAAATTCAGATTTCTTGAATCTGGAACCTTTATTTGGCCCTTTGACAAAATTTGAAAAAAAAAAATTACAAAAAATTATTTGCATATAGGTTTTTCCAAATTTTATACATGATTTTCTACATACTAAAATGCAAAAAATTATGTAATTATAATTTGCTTCAACAGATTAAGTGTTCATGTTAGAATATTACTAAAAATTTCAAAGAAAATGTCACTGGAAAATTGTAAAAATCGCAATTTTCTTGACCTTGATCCAGTGAGTTGGGAATTATCTGAAGGTGGCCAACTTGGATTGTCCCATGTGCTGTGTTTGAATTGTTGTAGTGATAAAGGGATCCACCAGGGGTTGGAAGACAAGTATCAGATTGGATACAAGAGGGTTTTGAGTGAAGTTTTTACCATAAGGTGATGCAATAGGTCTCAGAAATGCTTGTATCAAATTTGATGCATTTGGCATTATAGGGTTAATATCCTCATCCTCTCATGGGGCCCTGCACATGGTTGAGTTCTGGGAGGACAGTCTTCGGGTTTGCTTGGTTGAGGTAAAAGAAGATGATGCTCGATGCGGCTAACAGAGTTTTATGTCTAATTTTTAAAGTTCCTCTCCAGACATGTTTTAAACTATATAAAAATCACATGGTTTTCCCACATGAAAAGTGAAAATAATCAAAAACTGGGGCTGGAAGCTCATCTACTCCACATTTACTTCCTCATTGAGAAATTCTGGATCAGGACACATGCCCCACCCACCACCACCTTCTTGCTCCAGGTTGACAGGTGAAAGAGCAGAGTGCATCAAGATGGTTAGAAGAGAAAACTAAGCCACGTTTGACTCAGTCGGACCCAGACTCAGATGAGGAGTCTGTTGAGACCAGAATCAGAGACTAGCAGACGTATCAGAACAGTTAGCGTAGTTAGCATCTTTTATTTGTTTATAATGTTTGTTAGCTTGTAACTGGCAGTGGCTGACACAGTGTTAGTGGTTGTCCTAATGCAAACTTTCGCTCTCTGTACTGACAAGGTTTCAGGTTTATTTTGCCCTGCCCCTAGCATTGGTTCCTTAGGTTATATGATGTATGACTCCCTGGCTGTCTGCACCTTTTTTGTCACTGGTTCACTGCAGTTCCAAGGTACGAAGCCTGATTATTTCGATCATGAAACGTATCATATAAAAAATATTTTTATTCATCAGAGAGGGTCTTTAAATCAGCTGTCACTACGAGCTCATTAGAAGTACCTGCTAGTTTATAATGTACTATACAGCTGGTGTGATTGCTAATTAGCATGTCCAGCTGTAGCTCTATTTGTTAGAGGCAGTGCTGATGCATCATATAGTGTTACTAGGTATGGACAGATGAGTGGCAGATGCATATGTTTCATACTGACCTCTGCAAAACAGCTCTGGAGCCAGAATTTCAGTGACGTTCCTCCTGAAACTTATTTCCTGTTGGACGTAATTAAGTCCTGAATGACGTCACTGGTTTTTCACACTGTCAACACGTTACTCTTTATTTGATGCATAATTAGCTGCAGAAGCTAGCAGGCGTGTCACCCCCTCAGACGCAGAGTGTCCTTTCTCTGTTAATAATGCAAGGGGGTGGTGAAACTTTAATTTTCAACTTGAATGCATTTGCAGTAACTATCTGGTGTGCATTTCCCCTCCTCGCACAGTCGGGTCACTGTGTCACTGTGTGCAAACAAAGCGGAATTACCCCCACACTTAAAACTTGATAGCTCCTGTGAATCGCCACGAACAATGCAATGGCAGATCTTACAGTGAGATGTCCTGACTGAAATACTATGCTCAGGGAGAGCTGTGACATTTCAGATAACATTTAGAGGCCTGTCTAATTAAAATGAGCAAGGGTGTGTTTCCGAACCTCGCCCACTTAGCAAATTCAAATTTATTTCCCAATTAGCTCAAAACAACTGCTGTCTTAATACACTTGACTTGCTCTTTTGTCAGCTCACTCACTGCTTTACTTCCCAGCATGGCTCCTTTCACACATGCAGGCCCACACAGTCCCTTTAAAGCTGAAATGCTGCTTAATTACTATGGACTCTGGGTTGATGCATTAGTTTGTAGGTTCATCAAGATCTGAGTAGATATCCTACATTTATTCCAGTGCTATATATACATACAGTAAGTTGAAAATGACACCTAACAAACCATATGTGTATATACTTGTGTGCAAAAGCTTAGACACCCCTGTGCATATTCAATATTTTTGTTGATTTTTGAAGTGACAACCACTGCAACAAACAGACATTAAAAAATAAGCCTCTCTTCAGATGTTGATGCAGTGTTATGTTTTTTTTCATAAACTTCCATATAGACCCTGTTTGTGCATCAGTGCTGCACAGGAACAGTGCACCACTGCTCCTGCGTCAGCTGAAGCTTCCTGCAGCTCCTTTATATTCATCCAGGGTCTTGCCTTTCTGTCCAGCAGGCCTGCAGTTTTATCTGAAAATTTTCTCAGTCTTCGAGATATTGTCTTGACTTCCACACTTCCCCTTAACTGTCATTTTTAATATTTCAGACAGTGGAAGTTTCAAGCTGGAATCATTTTGATGTCTTTCCACAGACTAACCTGTTTTGTAGCTTCATTTTCATATCCTTGATCAAGTTGCTTCAAGGAGTCGATGGTTGTTGGGTGTTAACATCAGGTTTGAAGAATCAGGAAATTTATCATCAGCTGATAATTCCTAATGATTGTTCTTCACCTGCCTTGTAAGTACTAACTAAGGACTAACAAGTTAATGAAGTTCTGAGACTTTACAAGGAGAAACGTGAAGAAAAAACTTGCACATGCCACAATTTGCTTTTATTGTATTATAATTTGTTTTTATAAGTTGTTGACCAGGGTGCCCAAGTGTTTGTATACACTCATATGCAAATGTAATATTTGTACATATATTAAATTTTTACATATAAGATAAAAATTATGTATGAAACCTATTAGAAATTGGAACAATTTTATATATTGACATATATGTCTAGCCCAAACAAATATGTATATTTATGTATGTATGCTTTATTGTAGACATATGTTACATAATTATATATCCATCCCAAAGCCTGTCAGTATATGCTGATATTATAAATAGAAGGGTCTGAGACCACTTTCACCGAATAGACATGTTTTAAATGAATGAGAAATTAATGAGAAAAATGTGTAAACATATAGACTTTTTATATGTATGCTGTTTTAATGAGCGTGTATAAATTAAATATATATTGTTAACATATGGTCACAACATGTTGTACCATATAAATTCATCCTTGAGATATTTTTTTATAGATGTAAATATACAAATTTTATTATAGGTATTTCATATATGTTATAAACATACATCTTCATATATCCAGAGGATGTATATATGTGATAATAATATAAGTGACAGAAATGGTAACATAACTCTTGATACAGGGAGTTATATATCATATTACATTTATGTATGGGCAACTGTATATTATATGTTGCTTGGCTGGCAGTGTGGCATTTGGGATGGTAATGATAGCTGGTAATTAGGTGCTCCAACATCTTGATCCAGACTGTAAATCTCAACAACTTTTGAATTGATTCTAGTGAAACGTATTAAGTCTTTAACATTTTGTTCCTTCTTTTAAGAGTACTTAGTTTAAAAAATTCAGCAACGTGACATGAACTTTGGCACCTCAGTGAACTTTGCCCCTTGTGGATGAACCAGCAGCCCCCGAATCCAGTGGTAAGCGATGACCGGGAAGGAAGAGGTGACACATTGTTATCAGAGATCTCCGCGGTGAATTCTGAGCATCTGACGTTTCTGCCCACAGTGAAAAGTTATCTTTGTGTTTGAAAACTTTTTCCCCTTCACTCACACCTCCCCCCTATCCCGTGGGTGTGCATCAGAAATACCACAGCAGCTCATAATGAACTCCTGCCATGACGTTCATTAATTTCATACAAGGGGAATCCATTATGTTCCAGATGTATTATGTAGCATTTAAACGATTGCATGTGTTAGCTTGATTCTGCCTCAGCTCACATTAAGTATACATGACAGTTGTTTTACAAGCCCTACAGGACTCTTTTACTCACCTCTGTGTTAAACTCTGCACAAACACAAACATAGACCTGTATTACAGTTAACACTCCACAAACATAATTACATAACGAGATAAAAACATGCGAACAGAGGATTTTGGTGAAAAAAACGCACAAATCTTCAGCAAGTAACTAGTTTGGTGTTTTCCACTGTGAATGGAGATAGCTCAGTTGTCATGGAGATATTTTCGTTTAATTCAGATTATCTGGATCTGTTGATGTTGTCTGATAGACTCAGAAAAAGAAGTGATTTTTGCTTTTGAGGGTCAAAATTAAGTAGGAATCATAATCCAGAGTCTGGAGGAAGAAACTGAAGATGCTGGAAAAAGTTGATTAATGGGTATAAAATAGTCAAATACTTATTTATGTGAGTTATCACAACTATTGTGTCAAGACTGAAGCCTAATAATAACTAAACAAGACTAAACAGTGTTCCTAAAACTGCAAATGCAGAGCTTCCAGTAGGAAGGAAGTAGTAGGAGAAATGCTACATACTTCTCAAGGTCACCTGGCAGGGCAGCACACGAACGCATCTCATGGCCATCAAACTGCAAATTGCCACACAAAGCCTCCCATCCACACTATGAGGCTCCCTAATGGGCTGTTTAATGAGACCATCAAATGCAAATGGGACCTTAGTTGTGACTCTTGAGCGCCCAGGTAAGGTGTTTGGCTTCAGAGCGTGTGGGGGTGAATATTCCACCTCAGCAATTTTCCATTTAAGAGCAGACATAACACTTGGCTCTGGCGTGATCACTGTGGGAAGCACGGAGCAGTGTTACTGCACATTGATAAGCACTGCTGTCACACTTATCATCATTTAACTCTCACAGGCCAGTTGATCAATAGCTAGCATATTTCAAGGCCTGAATAAACAGTTTTTCTGTGTGTGTGTGTGTGTGTGTGTGCGTGTGTGTGCATGTTGTTTCCCATTTGTAATATTTAGCAGTGCTAATTTTTGACACAGTAATCCACCATCTGCTCACAATCTGCTCAGAGATTCGGCCCTCTGATTTCTCTTACCTGGGTAAATATGTCCCATTCATTCTCTCTGTGGAACACAATATGTGCATTTTGTATGTTTTGAAAGTTCCTGAAAACTTCATAACATTCTAACATTAAATATTTGTGACTAAATAACAAAAATCCAACATAACTTTTGGAAAAAAATCCTTTGGTCATGCTAGGCTAAATGCTAACATAGAGATGCTAACGTGCTAATGTTTAGCAGGTGCAACGTTTACCATGTTTACCTTTCAGGTTAGCATGTTAGCAAGCTAACACTTTGTCAAAAGGGATGGGCTAACTAGCCAACATTGCCTGGCATGGCTAACACTTAGCTTATCTGTTTCCTAAGAATTGCTTGGGTGTGGTTTGGTTAGATTTGAACCTTTTTTAAAAACAACATTGCTTAATTGTGATTGACCTACAAAACAAATGAGATCACAATTTTGCAACTGAGCCCCTCCCACCTAAAAACAGTGAGATAAATGGGCAAAAACACAAATACAGAAATCTCTAATGTGACATAACCAACACTGTTTAATGCATGTTCGTGCTGGACACCACAGCCCATAACACAAAGCTGACCAAAAATATATGTCTTCTGGAACTTAAAGGTCAAAGGTCGTGATTGAGTATTAAATACAGACTACTTCTGTACCAACAGAAGCTACATGATAAGGTCATAATTCTCAGTTTCAGCTGTTTCTGTTCCTTGGCTCTGCAGGATGAAACTGATGACAGCACTGTCATGAACTGCAAAGATGTGACTTGACATCCCCTTAGAAGCTGTAAGCAGAGACGGCCCACTGATGTGCCAAATTTAAATATTAATGGCAGCTACCAGCTTCCTTTAACTCTTCACTGGGTGGTGGATGCTTCCCATCTTTCTCTCTCGCCTCTTTCCTTCCCACAGAATTATAATGATTATTACCAGGGTGAAGGCTGACCAGACACAGCAGGAGGTGATGAGGAGCGAGGAGCGAGGTGTTGTCTCAGTGGCTCAGCTTCACCACTAATATTAGCTGCACGGCAGAAGTTCAGCTCAGCAGCTGCCCAATAATTTAGGGATGCTTTAAAAAGTAGACACTTTTACTGATCAATGACTGTGGATCATACTGAAGCATCATTTTAGTATTTATTTAATAATATTTATGCAATGATTTTCTTGTAGAAATGTAAAAAACTGTACATTATATGTTAAGAATCATTATCATTAACAAAGCTGTGTCTTATACAGCGGGAGCTGTAATCCTGTAAGCACTGTGAGTTTATTTAGCTGAATGAGGGAATGCTGACTGCATGCATGTTTCTCTGGGATATTCAAAATAGTATATAATAGTATATTGTAGCCTATTATTCAGCTGGGTGTTGTTTTCGGGCCTGTTGGTTGGTCTTTGAAGTGCATGTGGTAGGCTAATCAGAGTTTTATGGTGGTGTTGTGTCATAACTTATGTGCTGAAACATCAATCAATCTCTCTCGCTCTTGCTCGCTCACTCACTCGATGAGCAGTCTTTTGTTCCTGTGTGAAACCTGAAGGTAGCCTACAAGTGGAGAGGCGGTGTTATAGATTTAAAATGAAGAGATTTGTTCAGTGTTGTCACCATTGTTGGAAGCACTACTGCATCTGTGACAGAAGTTATATAAAGCCTCAGTGGCTCCACAGGGAGCTGCACAAAATCTAATAAGTTGCCTCAGGTGATGTCACTTGAGTCAGCTCTGGTTGTGGCTGAAGACTAAAAGTTTGAAAGTTAAAAAGATCTGTGGGTGTGGAGCTGGAAACAAGGGAGCTGACCTGAAGCTCACCCCTCATCTCTGCATTAGCTGCTACTAACATGACCAAACTCTCAACAGCTGACTCGTGGGTAATGTAGGCTGGGATGATATCTGCTGACTCTTTTTCTGTTCATCATGAGTCTGACAATGTGACAGGACGACAATGCTAAATCAGTGATGTACTCTTCTAAATGGCTTTAGGGTTGGAAGAGTGATCTTATTCCACTCTAACTGTATCGTACATGCTCTGTTTACTGTGAGAGAAATACTCAAACCCAGGACTCCGTGTTTTCTACAGCAATGTGACAGAAATGGCGGAAGAGCAGCTAGTGTATCCACAAATGATCACGTCTTGTTTCATGGACACATTCTTGATGAACTATTGTGGTTAGCAACTCAATGAAAAACACTTTGCGTTTCTTGTGGTCGCTTCGTAATAGAAGCCATCCCATGTTTCGCCAGTTGAATGTGAAGCAGCATCAATAGGAAATAAATAGGTTTGCATTAGCGGTAACTTCATACAGCTCTGATGTCTGAGGCTGATATCAATGAAACAAAATTACAGACAGTAACACTGGATTACATACATCCTGTCAATCCCACATGATACATAGAGAGGTAATTACAGGGCATAGATACACTGAATGCTATTGCTGAAAGATGCAGACCATTGAAATATCACACCAGAAACAGGGTTTGATTTCATGAAAGTCTTAAGGTAAATCCTGCAGTCACTACTTTTCCCCTTTACACACGTTGCACAGTTTTGTAATAGTAGTAGCAGGTAACAAAGACACGGCCTGTCAGAAAAAAAGAAAAACCCCACACACCCACACAGGTGGATCCACAAGGTCGGGTAAAAAAAAAAATGGGTAAGAACACATCTGGGAGCTTCAACATGAGCCCTTTAAAGGTCCCATATTGCATGAAGTGAGATGTCCAGGTCTTTTTTGATTCTAAAGCAGGTCTAGGTTCTATATTAATTCTGTGAAAGTATCAAAGCCTCAGTCCACAGAGAAATGCACACAGCCTGTATTCAGAAACTGAGCCTTAAAACCAGCCGTCAGGACTTCTGGAACTTTGTGATGTCACAACAAAGTTGTCACCGCTCTCAGCCACGCCCCAAGCCCCACCCACCTGGACCCACCATCCAACCTTGCAGGGTTATTTACCTGAAATCTGCTATATTTTTATTAGATCACTCAGAAAACAGTCAGCCAATCAGAGGAGAGGCTCAGCTCCTCTCTGCTCAATGACTAGAGCTCCAGAGAGAAGCCTGAGAGAGGAGATGTCAAACTACACTGAGATGGTTTTTGTTTCTTAAAACCACAAATATATCTTCTGATGGAGATCAACACTTCAGATAAAACAGGAAACGTGTAAAATATGGGACCATTTATTGCCCTTATTTTGTGCTTTATTGCAGAGTTTACAGAATTTCAGGTCAGACCTTACAATCTCATTTTGTATGCATCATTAGCCAACCAGGAGATATCAAGACATACCAATGTAAGCCACATCTTTCATATGTAATTATTTGTTTCCCTAATTTGTCCTTCAAGACAACATTTGTCCTCTCACGACTTGACAGCTCATTCTCAGGCTGTGCTGCTGAAGCCACAAACAGAGACCAGGCGACAGGTTTTACCTCTTCCCTCACTGCACTGCACTCCTGCAAATGGCTCTGCTGAAAGACTGTGCTGAGTGTAATCCACCGGGCTCCTGACAGACTGGATCCCAGCCCGCACTCTCTGTCTGCCACTACGGAGCACAATGGGAATTTCAGTTTGATCTGTCAGATGGGATTTTTGTCACAAACTGCCACTGTAAAACAAGTGACAGTGACTCATCGACATAGAGGAGCTCAATCACCGCACGTTTGATTTCCTGTCTCAGCCTCTGCATGTCCTGGCGTGATGTAAGTTTACACTCCTGTTCCTAAGTGAGGAGGAGTGTGGCTCATCAGTCAGCGAACAACAGGAGTTTAAGTTATGATGCTGCATCAGAAGTGAGCATTATAACAAAGTATTATGTCTGAAAGTTCCTCATATGCACTGCAACTGCTGAGTAGGAGGGATGGGTTGTGACATCTGGGTATCCTGAGAGCACACACTGTAAATGGGAGGAAAAATAGATCAAGCTTGGCAGGAGGGCGAGAAAGAGAAAGAGGTAGAGGCAACTGGCAGCCGCCTGCCGTCCCCAGCTTACACAAGGGGCTTGATAAATACTTAACAAGCCTGTAGCACATGGCATAAACCCCTGTTGCATAACAAGCAATGAATAAGGTTTGGGAGGCTGACAGCAGGGTGCAGGTCAGAGGGGAGGGAAGGAGGGAGTAATGCTATCTAGGAGTTTACAGTGACTGTGCTACACACCCCCATCCACCCCCACCTCCTCCCAGCTTTATCTGCGTCTGTAAGAAGCTTCCAGCGGTGATCTTCTGGATATTATTCTCATGTTGCGTCACAGCCTCATGTTTGCTCCCATTGATGTGGCACTTCCATCCAATTCTCTCCAGCAGCAGATGCGTCGTCACTGTCCCAGCGTCCAAAAATAGAACTACAAAACTAATGTTGGATTTACGACAAAACAACAACTGTGGTAGCCCCCCAAGAGCGACACATTAAAATCACCTTTTCATAGAAGAGGTGAGCAAGTAGAGATCCAACAGGGGCTTCGAGAGCCAGAGTCAGATACTGTAATGATCTGCCACTAGAACTCAGTGATGGTTGAGCAGGCATTAAATAGAAGCAAATAAATGCAGTTAAAGATAGTTACTGTTTTTAAAAACTAGTGAAACAGGTAGTTAGAGGCAGGCAGGACAGAGCAGAGACTTCATGCTGAGGTAATTGTTGAATTAGTGGTGAACTCATGAGTAACTATAGTTACTATGGTCATTTTATGGTCTAGATGAAGATTGTGAAATGTAGTTTGAAGCTCTGGAAAAGGAGGAGTTGATTCTTACAGACAATAATGTCCATATGGTGTTTTTTATACAATACAAGACACATCATGAGTGAGATAATCAGTCACCACCATGAACTGCAGTGAACCAATGACAGTCTCATAAAAACAGATTCAGACAGCCAGGGATTCATATGTCACAAACCTAAGGAACAAATCCTGTCAACTTGTGGGAACATGGGGCGGGGCTAAATACACCTGAAACGTTGTCAGTACAGAGTCATAGTTTGCATTAGCCTCTACATTTTTTCTTTATTTTCATAACTTGATTATTTATTCATTCATTTATATAACTTTTGTTTTTTCTGAGTAGTATGAAGGGCGTTGTTATACAATCTTGTGTTGCATAAGGATCATTGAATTGAATCTTCAATCCTCAGAGAAAGAAACTCTGAAAACATGGTGGATGTCGTTTTTACTGACCAGGTCCCCTGTTTTATATTTTCAGACATTTACAAATTAACGTCAAATTAAATTTTGGCCCTTGAAGTTGCTATAGTTGCAGTGTTTCAGGAGCAGTTCCTCCATGAGACGCCACAGGAACCCTGCGACAGCACAGACAGTTCTGTTCACATTAGCAAAGCTTCAGAAGGATGAACACAGACTTAATGAGAAGCAAAAACAGACTGTGTTGCATATAGTTAAAATCACATACTGGTAATGGAGAGAGATGGAAAAAACAGACGGCTCAATCCTTCACTGTCATCACTACAAAATTAGGGTGTTTCCATTATCATGAAAACACTCCTCTCTCCCTCTCCCTCCTTCTCCCTCTCTCTGAAGGCCCGTTTGACAGAGCTTAAAAATAGTTCTACAGTGAAACGAAAAGACTCCAGAGCTCCGGTTTGTGCCGTCAAGCTGCGCTGTAATCCTATTCACCACTGTCACTACAATGTGTCTCCACACTCACTGGGCAGTGGAATAACAGGCCCGCTCGCCTGCTAGCCGGCATCATTCCTGTAAGCCCCGACACTAATCTGTGTCACAAGTTGACGAGGGTGACTCTGAAAATATCAAAAAGCCATTTAGGATGTTACAATTTGAAATGTGAAGCAATGATTGAAATCTGTGCATGTGCAGATTTCCTAACTTTACTAGGAATTAAAAGAACTGGGACTCAAAAAAAAAGAGTTGAGATATTTTCAGCTGCAGTGTGAAGACAGCCTGCAGGACATCAAGTACAGAACATGATGAAATCATTATACAACCAGAAAAAAAAGACAAGGGAGAGGAAAATAAATTTAATTAATTGTGATGCACAAAATGTTACAGTACAAGGGTGTCGGAAGAAAAGTGTCAAGTCACAACTACTCAGAGAGGATTAAAAAAGCTCTGGAGGTTCAGTCTCCAGACGACTGTCGCTCCCTAAAGCTCTCATGCACCAGTTTACATAGAGAGCAGGAGTAAAACAAAGCCAAGAAAGAAATTGTTGATGATACTAAGCAGGGAGGCATGTTGCACAAACTGCTTTAAAGATGGAAGTGCTTTGATGAATATGCACTGAACAAAAATATTTCATCTTTTGTTAAAAAAACAAAAGTAAGTGAAGGGTCTGCCTGTGACTTTCTGGAGTTTCACTGAAGCCTCCTTGAAGCCGGAAGTCATTTTTGAATATACCTCCATGCATTATTCATGGGCTGGCTGCTGCCGTTGGCCTGCCCGTGTGCCATGGCCTATTTACAGAGCCACTCGTGAATCCATTAGCCGTGAACAGTGGAGTGCCAAGGCTCATCTATAAGCAGCTTCACAGGCACATGAATCCATTCATAAACATAATAACTCTTAGACAATAACAACAGCAGCTGGGCTTCTTTAACCTGACTGTGGCTAATACAGCGATCATGTCATCACCCTGCTGATGAGCAAACAAAAAGAAAATGGACATTTTTGTAGAATAGAGATCAGTGCTAATTAGCAAATGTTAGCATGCTGAAATGCTAAGTTCAGATGGTGAACATAGTAAACATACCAATTTAACATCAGCACGTTAGCATTGTCATTGTGAGCATGTTAGCATGCCGATGTTAGCATTTAGCTCAAAGCACCACTCTGCCAATTGCTGATAAAAAAATTTCCTGTTGGTCTGTTATGTGGCTCCATGTCCAGGGGGCCAGTCTGTGACACCAGGGGCCAGTTTTACACAGACAGACTTTGACTGTGGTTTAACAAAGCCATTTAGTTCTTGACCATCTTAATTTTTTTTTTTTTTAAGAAAAAAAAAGCTGAGCAGACTGAGGACCCACAACCAACTGCTGAGTTCTTTCCCTACTTATTGCCTTCTCCATAACAATATTAATAAACCAAAATTATGAGCCATGTTTTGCTGTTTTATGTTGTTGGGTCCGTGCAGGTGATTGTTACCATGGTAACATTGGTCTTAGGCCTGTGTTAGCCTGGGGGTAAGGTGTCTAATTCAGCTATTGCTTTTTTCTACCTCAGCATTGCTTCAGCAAAGACTGGCCGAACACTACAGACCAGTCTAAAATATCTTTGTGAAATCAGCCCCAGGAGTCAGTACGCCCGGGTGCCCACCTTCATCTGCATTGCACCTTACCCCAGTGTCCATCCCTGTGGGTCGTGGTCTTTGCCGATCCATATGGCAACGGCAGTAATACATCCAACTGGGAGGAGGCCCCAGGTTAGACCCAGAACTTGCTGGGTTGATTACATATCCCATCTGGCCTCGGGATGCCTTGGGATCGCCCAGGAGGAGCTGGAAAATGTTGTTGGAGAGGGGGACATCTGAAACACCCTGAGTAGCCATCTGCCACCATGGCCTGACCCCAGATAAGTGGAAGAAAATGCATGGATGGATGTTGACCTTGACAGGTCTGTCAAGTGTTCATGCATTAATTCCAACATGGTTACCTCCACTGCTAGTCTCAATCACATCATTTAAATAGTGTAAAATAGCCACTTTTGTGGTGTATTTGGGGCAGTTAGTGAACAATTCATAGCTCCTTTTTATCGATTAGAGTTAATCGTGGATTCTATGTTGACGTAAAAGCCAACAGTTGTGGCCTGCAGCCTTTGCTAGCAGTTTGTTGACACTCAGTAGTGGGAGTGGGAGATATTGTTGGTGCTAGAGATTCACATTATCTCTGACTCAGACTTACAACCCAGAGTCTAACGTGAGCTTTTTCCCAGCTCAGCTGCTCATAATTACAGTTTAAACACTGCAGACGCATCAGGCTCACGGAGCAGCTAGCGTGGCTTTAGATTCTCACCCTTAACTGAACAAGCTCTTCACAGCTCTTCACTGAAATAATGTCATGCAGACAGCATTGTACCTGCATAGCACTTTTGCACGGATGTTGCCTGGACGTCAGTGTGTGAGTAGTCATCCACAGGGAGAGCAGACTGGGCCTCTGAGGAGACGAGGAGCGCCTGGCTTCTAATCCTCAGGTTCAATGAAAAGCGCCACATCGGCTGGTTTGGGCAGAGCGAGGTCATTGTCAGCGGCTGATTGCAGGCATGTGGTCGGCTGGCTCTGGTCTTCAGAGTGCTCTCACGCTATAACCACTCTCTGTGCTGAACACGGCAAACCTGCAGACTGCTGGATGGTTCACCAAAGCTGGGTAAAGTATGTGAAAATGGTAAGAATGGGTATACTGTTTGAATCAGGAGTGCTGAGGAAAGTGCACAATAACAATAGAGTTATGTAACACAGGCAGTGATATGATCTCAGGCCAATGTCAAAGTAGGAAATATGAGTCACTGTTTTTACACAGATGGCACAGCTGCCCACCAAGGGCCTTTCTTTTATGAAAAACATCAGTTATCATTCTGGTAATAACACCTGGGAGTCGGCACAAGTACTGTATTTCACTCTGGGTCAAAGTGCCATGCCTGGATTGGGGCCTGATAGCAAAATGAAACTTCTGGCCCGGTATACACTCCAGTTCCACGGCCCGAGTCTGGCCCATATACAACATGATTGTCAGGTGCTGCTTCCACATCTGGGCAGATTCCAGCTGTTATCCTTTATTGTTGGCTGACAGCTGGATGATTTTCTGTGTGCGACAGAATTGGTCCAGATGTGGAAGTAGCATCTGGTTAATCATGTTGTATATGGGCCAGACTTGGGCCGTGGAACCGGGGCGTATACAGGGCCAGAAGAAACGCAAGCATGTGGCCCAAGTATAGGCCAGATTATTGTTGTCTGGGAGGCCAGTTGTGAGCAAGAAACAGAGGAAACTATCTTGGCTCTGATCTGTAAAAACATTCTTCTGGGTAGACACTGGACAGTTGATGAACTCACCTCCTAAAAAAAGAAAATACACACTTGAAACCATACACTATGAACACACAAACATAGTTTACTGACTTTAAAACTGATATTTTAGCAATAATAAGCTGTCTGTGGTTGTCATCTTTCTTCTGTGCATGCACACTGGGCGTACATTTTAAAAATACAACGCCATTATATCAAAACAATACCGAAGAACTACTTCAGCCAAGCACCCACATATTCATCTGCTGCACAGGGATTTTTAGCTGTGCACACATCACCCACTGCTCTAAAAATAGTCCCTGCTTTTCCAAAACAATATACCATTTTTTGTATCCTTTCCTCTTAGAGCTGCTGCTGGTGCTTTTGTTCCAATTTTCATTATAACTGCTGGTCACCACGCAGGATGCAGTTTGCTCAGCATGGTGTGTTGAGTGGATTAACAGAACCAACTATCGAATGGAGACACATGGATGGTTTTGGGGTCTATGTTCTCCCACAGGGGAGGCTGACATTTCTTTTAATCAGTTCTTTCATGAGGCATCAAATTTCCTGTGTTTTCATCCAACCTGCTCTCCACCATCCACTGTCAATCAAAAATAATTTCCTGTTTCTTTAACCCCGACACTGGTGCTGACGTATGTGACGTCTTTCATTCTGAAAGAGAACCAAAACAAAACTGACACCTCCAAAAACACACACCTAGAATGTGTAACATCACCTTCATGTTTTCTAGATGGACCTAGCTGGGATTTGAGTTCACTGATCAGAACCATTTCACAATTAGTTTGAAGACAAAAATAATTTGCATTTCAAGAAATTTGGGAGGAGGCAGGGTGGAACTGAGGTTGGATGAGCAGGCAGCAGAGAGAGATTTAATGAGGCACCTGCACCTCTGTGTCTGGCTTTATATCCTTTTAACCAGTTTTACACCTCCAGACCGGTTGACCTGTCACGAGGAGCAGGAGCAGTAGTCTGTGGAAACAGGTGTGTAGTTACCTGCTGTGGCTCTGCAGGAACATGGTGTTACAAACCGGGGGCATGGAGTTTCAAAGACATGGACAATTACCAAGCAGGGAGACAAGGACATGCTACTGGCTGCATTATGGGTAATGTTGGATACAGTTGTTTTGGAGCTTCAGGGCTAAATAGCAGAATGTCTCAGCTTGTGCAGCTTTTATTTTGATGTTCTCTTTTGAGTCTCCAAACTTAATGGAAGAGTAAATCTAAATCAATAGAGAACCACATTAATAAAACAGTGATTCTGAATGTAGCTACCAAGAGACACCAAGTCCTGTACAAACAAAATATATTGATTTTTTTCCCAATATATTCAGAGTCCCATGGAGCCAGAGTTGAGAGGCTGGTACCTTCCAAAATATCATCATGTATGTTGATTGCAAAGAAAAAAAAAACAATTAAAGGAGCTATATGTAAGTTTTTCCTATTGCATTAACAGCTGTTTACTTACCAAACTAGCAGATGTATTGCAAGTTCAGCATCAAACTTCATTCCTTTATGCTGAGAGTTGTCTCCAGTGGTGGGAAGCAAAACCACTGTTAGCTCTTGTTTTGCTTCTTTCTCTATCACTTCACTGCTTCTACTGAAGTTAGCATGCTAATCACCTTTAAAATAATAGCTTGACACTTAAATATGTGAAATATGGTCATTTTTTATCTTTGTGGGAGTTATATGAGAAGATTGCAAAACAAACATGTCTGTGTACAAAACTAGACTTAGGTGGTGATTAAGACTGTTAACAGGGGATACAGCTAACCTTGCTCTATCCAAAGTTTTTTTTTTTTTTTTTTTAAAAACAGCAGTTCAAATGGCCTAAGACTCTGCTGTCTGCTCAGCATTTCTGTCTTTTAGTTGTTTCCTGGCAACTTCATGTTGATGACAAGACACCAAGTCATCACTGTAAACAGCTGTTGTTTGCCAAGAAATAGTTACAGCCTGTATCTTCCTGTAAAATGTCGTTTCTATATTTCTCTTTGTGTAAGAATTATACAAATGAGATGCAGTGTTTTAATTGGTGAGCTGAGTGAGTAGGTGCATATTTGAACTTTGGAGACAGCAAGGCTAAGTGCTTCCAGTCTTTATGCTAAGTTAAAATAAGATGATCTTCTCCTGGCTCTAGCTCCATGCACAGACATAAGAGTGAAGTTACTGAGCATACTTTGCAAAATGTCAAACTATTCCTCTAAAGGTCCATATTTTACACTTCTCCAGTGTTTTATTTAAAGTGCTGATATCGCTAAGAAGATAGATTTGTGGTTTTACGAACCAAAAACCATCTCAGTGTAGTTTTACATCTCCTCTCTCAGGCTTCTCTCTGGAGCTCTAGTAACAACAGGTCATTCAGCCAGTCTAAGATGACTGTTTTCTAAGTGATCTAATAAAAATATAGCAGATTTCAGATAGAGAAACCAGAGAAACCAAATCCTGCAAGCATGGATGGTGGGTCCAGGTGGGTGGGGCTTGGGGTGTGGCTGAGGACAGTGACTGCTTTGTTGTAACATCACAAAGTTCCAGAAGTCCTGACGGCTGGTTTTAAGGCTCAGTTTCTGAATACAGGCTGTGTGCATTTCTCTGTGGACTGAGGCTTTGATACTTTCACAGTATTAATATAGAACCTAGACCTGCTTTAGAATCAAGAAACACATGGAAATCTCATTTTATACAATATGAGACCTTTAAAAGTTTCTCTTGGGAACTTTGTAGATTGGCGTCTCAAGTGGTGGCTAAACGATGCTTTATACCAGCCCCACTTCATGTTGTAAGACATATCAGCTCATGATGGTCTAAACTGAATTTTCAATGGATGATAAACAAATAAACATGATGTTTTAGTATTTATAGCCATAGAGTTAACACCGTAACTGGCCTAAATGCCGCTCCTTGAGACACGTCTCTGTCTGGGTCAGGACAGAGCGTAACCAAACCGAGCAGAGACCAACAGAGGTGTCTGATAAGACGATGAGGAGTCAGCAGATTGTCGGCCACACAGACAGGCAGGCTGGCAACCAGAGGAGGCAGTGCTTCAAAATCTCTGAGTCATCGCCTGGCTCCCTTTGATTGCTGCCCCCCTCCCTCCCTCCCTCCTCCACCATCACCTCCTTCTCCTCTGTTGTTTCAGCCATCAGTCTCAGTGACAGCACATGCAAATAGAGCTGTTAGGAGTCAGGCAGCAGTTGCACTCAGAGGCTAAGCAGGAGAAATCTTTGGCCGCCATGAGTACAGGAGGAGAACAGTGAGGACTCAGACAATTCAGGGAGTTCATTAGCGGTTAGGGAGTGGGCAGGAGCAGAAAGATTTCAAAGGACACAATGGGGATTTGATAGGAACAAGTATGTAGTGATACTTATATCTGTGGTCAAATGGCAGAACAGCTCTCTGTAGTCTGAAAAAACAAAACCCTTGCAGCTGAATATGAAAAAGAGCATGCTGACCTTTCTGTCATCAAGCCGTTTTTTGGCAGGTTTAGATTATTTGCTGAATAATAGGAGATACAGCAGGAGGGGAGATCTGCACAGATGGGACAATGAAAATCCTCTCTGATAAACTAAACCAAGGGAAAAGAAACTGACAAAAAGATGTCAACAACTCAGACACAAAGGGGATCAGTTTTCACCAGTGATGTGAAAGTGATTTGTCTATTTATAGCAGCCTGCTCCACTAATGCAGCCCGAGATTGCCAGCAAGAAGAAAGACGATAAAGGGAGAGCGACAAAGAGAGGTTGTTTACTTGGGCCAATATTTCCCCTTCAAACCTTATTTAAAGTCAGTCAGCTGAGTTACAGCAACTTCACCATGCTCATATCGTGTTATTGAGAAACCTGGTTTATTCCCAGGTTAAACAGGTTATTACAGCACAGGTTATTTGTCAGTGAAGAAACTCATAGCTTTGTACCAGACCTCTAAATTATTGCCACCACCTACGCTTTGTTCAAATGCTGATGTGTTGATATGTTTGTGTTTAATTGTGTAATTATTAGTGTATGAATTAATGAGTTATGGCCAAAAACCTGTTTTGTTTAGGTCACAGTGACCTTGACCTTTCACCTTTGACCATCAAATTATAATCAGTTCATCTCTGAGTCCAAATAAATGTTTGTGCCAAATCTAAAGAAATTCCCTCAAGGTGGTCTTGAAATATCACATTCAAGAGGCCAAAAATGTGTTTTGTGAGGTCACCATGACCTTTGACCTTTTACCAGCAAAATCTAATCAGTACATCCTTGAGTCCAAATGAATGTTTGTGCCAAATCTGAATAGGTTCTATCAAGGCGTTACTCAGACATTCTGTTCACGAGAATGGGACAGTCGGACAAACAGATGGACGTACAGACAACCTGAAAACATAATGTGTCCAGCTCTGGCTGTCGCCGGCGTGGAGGCATAAAAATAGTAACAAGGATGAAGCACTGATGTGATCGATGCATTACCACAGGTTGTTGTAAGTCGACTTACAGAAATTAAAATTAAATCAACATATTCCTTTGATCAGTGGTAAAAATCTTGTTAACCCCTTCTTGCAAATTCTACCACACTGGCTGGATGAATACGTTACTTGCTACTGACTGGATAAAGAAAGTAACCCCCCTCCTTCCAAACAAGAAATTAGCAATTAGCTAATGCGATTGTGATCTCAGGCCGAATGAATGAAATAAAATAAAACAGTAATTTACTTTATTAACCTAAGACACTCACATTTAGTAACACAAAACACAACAAACAATAATTTGTGTGAAGTCTTTATCACACAATGTACTGACCACAAGGTCACGTTCATTTCTTGGGATCAGAGAGCACTATTTAGCTTTATCACAGGTCAACTGAGAATGTGAAAAAATATGGCCAAAAGATTAGAATTGTTAATTCTGACACCGTCTCTACAAACATATGATGGATTTTAAAGTGGGAACTTGTTAAATGCCTTCTGAGCTTTGTCAAATTACTTCAGCCACATAACTTGGCTTACAGGCTAGAGACTACATTTTTAACAAAATGCCTTTGTTGTAGATTTGAGTTATGGAGTCTGGTGAGATAACACTACTAAGTTTCATTATGGTAAATATAGGAACCAGTGTTTTTGGATCTTGCCTGTAGTAGGCAAAAAGTTGGATATCTCAGCTTTGAGTTTGACCATTTCTAAGCCGTCATATCCCAGATAGCAAAATGAAACATCTGGCCCAACATATGCCTGGGTTCTCGGCCCGAGTCTGGCCCAGCACTTCTGCATCTGGGCAGAGTCCTGCTGTCATGCTCCAATATTGACTGACAGCCAGAGGATTTTCTGTGTGTGCACCAGAATTGGTCCAGCTGTGGAAGTAGCATATTAAAATCATATTGTATATGTATTTTTGGTTGGGGCAACAGAACAAGCTGTAGGTTAATATGGCTGAAGTGCTTAGCATGAGCATCAAGTTCAAGTCATGTTTCTGGTCTCCTAATGAATGTAAGTTCAGTCTTATGTTTCCTTTCAGCTTTGTTTTTGCTTTCTAACACCTCCTGAGGGAAACAGCTGGTTCTTTAGCTGTTAGTGTCCACAGGCTAGTTGCTAACTTTGACTGCTGCCTATGGTTGCTAGAAAGATGGTGAGAGTGGTGAGTGAAACTGAAAGACACTAAAATGCTACATGGAGCTGACAGGAAGTGAAACCTGGTGATGATTCTCTGCAGGTCTATGACTCACATCTTTCACTGTAAAATATTGATAAGTGCAGCTTTAAAGTTTGTTTAGCAGTTGAATCATACTTTCAAAGGGTAAATATAGTGCTTTACATTGAAAAGCTATTATAATATTTCCTCCTTATATTTAAGTAGCACTATCACCGTGGTGTTGCTAGTGTGATGTTAGATGTTAGGTAAACTTGGTGACGACATAAAAAAATCCCATTTGATATCGCTTTTGTCTTACCTCGGAAAACCTTGTGTGCTAGTCATAGATTTACTTTAATAGGCTTCTGAGCTGGCAAATTGCTGGAGCATCTATCACAGAAAATGTTACGACGCCTACACAGAGTCTGTACTGTGTTGGTGTTAACAGGTTCTAGAAAACAAGGACACAACAGGTGAGAGAGACAGAGCAGGAAAACATCAGAAAAAAAGCCACTGACGATTGATTTAGTTTGATCTGCTGGATTTGATTTTGACCTGTGCAGACAGAGATGGAGAGTGACAGATGCAGCTCTACTAACAGCATCTTAATCTCAGTCTCCAACATCCTTCCGAGGTCAGAGGTCATCAAGCCAGACAAACAGCATCCTGGCTACAGACTTGCAGACCCACAGTAATCACGGTCCGAAGCGGCCTCTGTTAAAAAAGCTGCAGTGGTGAAACTCAATCTGAACAAACTGTGCTGTGTTGATGATCTCGTCCACTACACCGCCGTTAGATCGGCTTTTGTTTTTATGGCGATGCAAAGCTAAATGAGAGAAACCTGAGACAGGGCCTGGGAGTCTATTAGTGAAACAGAGTTGGGGGGGCATAGGCAAAGGATTTGTCTCTGGTGACGTTTCTGGACCAGGGGAACGAATGACTACAGAGTCATGGTCATGCTGGCGACATGGGTCTGAGGATGACAGAGGTGATAAGTCCACCACTTTGGCCCAGACTAAAAGATGTTTAAAAGTTTTTGGCTAGTGTCAAGAGCATTCATGATCCTCAGATGATGAACCCCAATGACTTGGGGATCCCCTGAATTTTTCTAAAGCACTAAGAGCAGATTAAAATTGAATTTATCCACTGACATTTCTCAACGTTGCCTTGATAAATTTATAGAAAACTTTTGTACCAGACATTCATCATAATTCCTGCTGATATTTGTGATCCCATGACTTTTACTCAAGCGCCACCATGAGGCTGACGTTTGTGATGACTGAAGTGAAATGTCTCAAATATTGGATGAAAATTTGGTGCAGACACTCATGTTTCCCTCAAGGTAAATCTGTGCTACATTAAAAGTTAATGGGTCACCAATCATAAGGTCAAAATTTTAATTTTGTCCAATAGAGTTGTATTCCATTTAGCCTCAGCATAGTGCTTATTAATTAGCAAATGTTAGCACGCTAACAAGCTAAACTAAGATTTTGAACATTATACCTGCCAAACATTAGCATTAATATGGCCATAAACTGTTGTTTAGCTATGAGGCATTCAGGTGAATCAGTTGGGAAATTAAAATGCATTAAACGTCATCTGTGTGTCAATCATCTTAAATAGAAATAAAATAAATACAATTAAATTGATCACTATACTAAAACAGTTTAACACTGTGAGTTGACAGGGTTTGGAAATTCAACGACATGAACATCATTCAAAGTCAGATCATATGTTAATAACATTAATAATTGAATTGTTGACACAATTGTTTGTCTTAAAAATCTTAACATAAAAGTTGTATCATAGGCATGTCGTGTCAGTGGTAAGAAAATACTTATGAGAGAATCTGTGTTTGAGTTTCCACCGAACTTGCCTGTGAATGAAACGTTGGTGCATTTGTTGCTGTTTTTTAGTCAAATTCTACTCGAGGGAATGATGCACGTGGATGTCAGAGCTCCACAACAGCCCCTGTGTGTATCAGCAGCCGTGTGCAAACGTCTGAGGGACATAGCTCATCAGCTGTCTCAGCTAATGTCAGCTCCAAATGTCACCTCTAAAGAAAAATATCATCTGTGCTGGTGAACAGATGGTCCTTGGGCAATGCATATGTTTCCCAAAATACATATACCTGTTTAGACTGTCTTTTACTGGCTGCTGTCAGAAGCTATATGTGATTCTGGTTTGCAGGTTTTTCAGCAGAAAATAGGCATTTTCACAGGATTCTAGTCCTACAATTCATAAGGATGAAGTAAACCTAGAAAATCCAGGAAGGAAAAGCCCTCAGCAGTAGCATATCTGCATTTAAGGTGCATGTGAGGGTGAGTTGTGTTCAGAGAGAAGGGAGAGGCAGAGAGGCAGAGAGGCAGGCAGCTGTACTTATAGGGGTTCCCCAAAGCAATTCCTCTTTCTAAAAATAGCTGCAGCTCTGCCAACCTGGACAAGGTTGGTACAAAAAGGAAAAAAACATCACTATCCAAGGCATGCATTTAAATGAAGAGAGAGAGAGAGAGAGAGAGAGAGAGAGAGAGGCAGGGCGGGAGGGAGAGAGGCAAAGATCAGTCTCATTGCCAGCAATTAGATAATGTGAAATCCATCTTAAAACCTCATACAATGTTTGACAGTCACAAAATGTCCAAGGAGAAAATGCCACTACCATACACATGCAAAATAACCAAATGCAAAGACAACCTCCACAGAAAATGATCATGAACAGGCTTTTTCTCTTCAAATGTACTTCGTAAGGCGTTGCTTCAATCACATGTCACACTTTTCTTATCTCTGACCCAGATGTTAGGAAGCAGGAGAAGAGAGGGCAGGGATGATGTGCAAAGAGCTGATTATATGGACCGCACTACCCTGAGAGTCAGCTAGGTCGCTGGATCGTGTGTTCGTGTCTATGTTGTCAGGGGCAGGCAGGGTAAAAAAGAAAAAAAAATCATAATAAAAAGACAACTAAATGCTCCACTAATCCGGCTGTGAATGAGAGCGGCTCGCTGCAGCAGTTCTTTTATGCTCTGTCAATTCCACAGGGGGATAAACACAACGCTGAGCCAGCACCCAGCACAACCTCACCAACCCCGCTGCACTGCAAGCACTGCGGATTACCTCATTTTATGTCTGTTAACCCATTTAAGCCTGTCTGCAACTACAGCTGCCAACGTGGGCAGAGGGCTCTCAGGTGACGTAACAGACCCTCTGGCGGCCACGGTGCAGGTCCACCATTCTTCAGCTGTCTAACCTGTAAAGGTTGAAAAAAAAGCATTTTTAAATTTAGTGTTGTCTTTGGCTGGGAACTGACTGATACGATCAATAATGAGCTGAGATACACATATTTGGACTCTGACTGATAACAATATGTTAAAAAACTGTAGATGCTCTGTAAGACACAAAATATTTCTGTAGCTACTGACTTCATTTTTGTTTCTATCAGCTAAAAGCTGTAATATAAAATATAACAATGTCTTGCTTTTATATATTATATTATTAATCATATAAACAATATAATTATGTAAACTCACTGGCCACTTACCTAATTATTTATTAGGTACACCTTGCTAGTACCGGGTTTTACCCCCTTTTGCCTGCAGAACTGATCATAACACATCACACAGTTGCTGCAGATTTGTCAGCTGCACATCCATGATGTGAATCTCCTGTTCCACCACATCCCAAAGGTTCTCTACTGGCCTGAGATCTGGTGACTGTGGAGGCCATTTGAGTACAGTGAACTCATTGTCATGTTCATGGTCGAAGCAGAAATCAAGACTCATCAGACCAGGCAACATTTTTCCAATCTTCTATTGTCCAGTTTTGTTGAACCTGTGTGAACTGTAGCCTCAGTTTCCTGTTCTCAGCTGACAGGAGTGGCTCCCGGTGTGGTCTTCTGCTGCTGTAGCTCATCTGCTTCAAGGTTCAACCTGTTGTGCATTCAGAGATGCTCTTCTGCAGACCTTGGTTGTAACGAGTGGTTATTAGAGTTACTGTTGCCTTCCTATCAGCTCGAAGCAGTCTGGCCATTCTCCTCTGACCTCTGGCATCAACAAGGCATTTTCTCCCAGAGAACTGCTGCTCACTGGATATTTTCTCTTTCTCTGACCGTTCTCTGTAAACCCTGGAGATGGTTGAGTAGGAAAATCCCAGCAGATCAGCAGTTTCTGAAACACTCAGACCAGCCCGGCACCAACAACCATGCTACATTCAAAGTCACTTAAATACCTTTCTTCCCCGTTCTGATGCTGGTTTGAACTTCAGCAGGTCGTCTTCACCATGTCTACATGCCTCAATGCATTGAGTTGCTGCCATGTGATTGGCTGATTAGATATTTGTGCTAACGAGCAGTTGAACAGGTGTACCTAATAAAGTGGCCGGTGAGTGTATATATACACATTAATCATATTATTATATGATTTATACATTAACTTCCTTCATGTTGTGGAATTGTTAGCTAGTGTACTTGTTGGCTAGCAAGTGGTCTGCTAGACATCGAAACTTTATGTCCAAATTCAACCAAAGGTCTAAAGATCAGCAGTAATCAATTTGTTTTAACGTAGGTCAACCACACCCAGAATGGGGATGGGTGTTTTAAGGAGCTCTTTGTAAGTTTTTACTATCGCTACATAACGTACATTAGCAATAACAGCTGTTTAACGCTAACATTGACGGTTCAGTATCATCCTCAGCAGTGAAAAGCTGCAGCTAGTCCTGGCCCAGTCAGCCCGTCTCGTCACTTTCTGATAGCAAGTCAATGGCTTCGTCCAAAATCACTCACTACTCCCTGTCTAGTCCACTATCGAGTGAGTTCTCCACTTCATAGTGCTGTATGACTGTATAGTGAGACTTATTATACCCTATATAGTGGACTCATAGTATCCTACCATGCATCATGAAAAGTAGTGTACAACCGATGATCACTAACAAAGCAGTATATACCACCATGCATGCTGACAGATGGCGCAGAGAAAATTACCCAAGTGTCTGAAAGTGTTTTTCCGTTTCGCCGTTGAGCTCACTATTTGTCCTCTACATAGAAGTAGGGAGTAGTGAATGAGTGACTGATTTCAAACACAACTGTCCAGGCTGCCCTGAAGAAGCAACACTGCTCAGACGGCGTATCATAACCTCTCGTGTTGTAAATGCAATGAGGCTAAAGCTCTTGGCAGGACTGGTTACGTAAACAGCTGTTAATGCTCACATTAACTATGTGCCGTAGCAAAAACTTACAAGTAGCTCCTCTAAGGGATGAATGATGATGCTGATGTTTTGGAAAGGAAACCAATCGTAGCCCAGGGCAGTTTACTGTGTTGCAAAAATTCAACTTCACATTATAACCTACAGTATGATGTGTCTCACTTATACTAACAAATATAAGCCAACAACCTTCACTGTCATCTCATCATTTTATTTTTGTCTAGCTCACTTTCTGTAGCTTGAATTGTTATCTTTTCTAAAAACAACTGTTTCTTCTGTTATAATCCTGATGGCATCAGCAAATCCTCATGATCAATGTAGTTTTCATGTAACAATGTATTTCTATTGTTACACATGTAAAACTGCAGATCAGTTTTATAACAACTCAAACAACTCATGGATCTCTACCCCCAGCTGCAGTAAAGTTCCTGTAAATATTAATGAGCCCTCTCTAATAAATAAATAAAAAGATTGGGTGAATAAATGCAGAAAAGTGGTGTGTGTGTGTGTGTGTGTGTGTGTGTGTGTGTGTGTGTGTGTGTGTGTGTGTGTGTGTTTGTGTGTTTATCTAAATGTACCATGCCAGCATTTTTGTCTGAGCTCTTCAATACACTTTAAAATAGAGCTCTACGTATGTCCACCGATGCAAAGTATTACCGTTGAGTCACGCCCGGCAACATCAGTCTGACCGCCGCCTGTTGCCAGGACGATGCCAAAGGGGGCGGAGTGTGTGTGTAGGCCCAAGGAGAAGGACGATGAGAGCAAAGCAGATTACATAATGATAAACAAAACATGAGGTGTATCCCCTTTAATCCACTATCACTGTGTCCTTGTCACCTTTTGTCCTTCCTTCTTTCCTTTTCCTTTACTATCTGCTCTTCATCTTTTCCAAGTTTCAAGTCTCCTTCCCTCCTCCTTTCATTCACTTGTCCCTCTTGTCATTTATCCTTTTTACCTTTCCCCACTCCATTTCTCCTCCTCCCCTCCTTCCTGTTTTCCTTTCACATTTCCTTTTTTTTCCTTCTCAATATCCTCCCTACCTTCCTTTTCTCCTTTGCCACTCCTATATCTCCTTTTCCTTTCTTTCCTACCCTCCTTGCTTTGTGTACTCCGTTCACCCCTCCCTGTATCCCTCCTCATTCCCTCCTCCCTGGTTCCTCTCCAGCCTTGAAGGAAAGCCAGCCAGTCGTCAGGATGATGTATCCTAGCAACTGTGTCATCCCACCCATTCAGCATCAGGATGAACCAAATTAAATTTTTGGATGAAGAGGGAGAGACTGTGATTGGGTGGAGTGGATGGGGGAGGAGGGGGGAGAGGAAGGTTAATACTCGACAGCTTATATCAGACGTTTTTTGAACATGGTTCAGTTTTGCACATATTGTCACTAATGCAGTGGTAATTTAAAAATCAAACACTAACTGCACTGCATGGACGGCAGCTTCACTCTTTTTGAGACCTTGTCCACACGTCCTTGGTTGAGCATTTTGCATAATCAGTAAACAAAAACATGTGAGGATGGCCGAGGGATGAAGACCTCTGAAGTCTACTGATGCACTAGAATTTCTTTTGACTCAGAACAGAAGCTCTGAGACTCATTAGAACGATGTGTCATGTTCTAACGTATGTGTTGGAAAGACATCTGCTCTTCTTCGAGATAATGGAAGGAACATTTTCCACAAGCTTGATGGGTATAAGATTCCTCTTATGGTTGGGGAAAGTACAGAAAAGTGATGTTAGTAAATACTGACTGAAAACAGTGCTGCTGTCTCTTTCTGCCTGGTGCTGTGTGCACTACATCAGCAGAAAAGACACAAACACTGGCAAAGTAAAATCCATGATCAGAGGTCAGAAACAGGACCTAGATCTTGATCTGAGGTAGATTCAGTATTTTAGTGAGGGACATTGTTATAAGAAGCTGAACATACCACCTCCGCAATGTTCTTAGTAAATATAATCATCTTTAATTGGGAAAATGTTGAAGATCAATGAGGCTACTAGTCTGTATGATCCCTTACAGGACCAGCTCTCTCAGATAGTCCTGTTTTTCCATGAGAGCCTGTGAAACATGAAATACTTTACCACACATTCACAAGTCTTAAGACCTGGCTCTGCAAAGTCAAACCTGTGATCACTCCTAAGACACAAAATAAATTTGCCACCTATGATCACTGTCATTATTTTTGCCAACTTGCTGCTAACTTGTCCCATGTCATATGCCTCTTGCAAGATGGTCCATGGTTTGCATACATGGACATATACTAGTATTTTACTAATAATGCACCAATGTGTCAATACTTAAAAGTCTTATGAGTCTGTGCTGCATTGTTTATGTATTTAGAGCATAATAGTCTTTCACCTGCAATGAAACTCTGTAAACATGTTATTATTATTGATGGGTAATATTTATTTTATGTCTTATTGCTCTGCATGGCTGCATAGAATATGGTTAGCAACACTATTGCTAATTCTGTGCTGTGTCTTTGTACTGCTTTGCATGGCTGCATGATGTTTTGCTACTTCCTGTTACTCTGCATGATTTGTGCACTGGCTAACACTGCCATATTTGCAGAAATGTTAATCAATGTGTGTCGTCTTTATAAATAAAGAAATGAAATGAACCTTGAAGGATGAGCTCTGTAACCACTACACAACACTGCTGCCAATATATATTTGGTCAAACTTTTCTTTCTAACTTTTAAATTTATATGTGAAAAAGTGACTTGTTCCGAAAGTACCTATATCACTTATCATTTCCAAACCTGTGGGAGACCACAAAACATTACCAGCCTATGTTTAGTAGGAGGTGAAGCAACACAGAAAGAAGAGGAGTGTTTTCACCAGTTTGCTCAAGAGAAATTAAAAATAATTAAGAGCAAACACAGAGCAGAAAGGAAGTCTCTTCCTGTTCCTTTTCAAAGAAAATCAAGACCGAAACACTGATCAGAACCAAGTGGCAACCCACCGTGACGTCACCCATTGGTTTGCGAATTGCAGTTTTGAAGCCTCGAGTTTGCAATTTGGCCGCCGCCATCTTGATTTTTTGAAACCAGACAAAAAAGATATTTGGAGAAGAAGGTGGAGCTGAGTCGGAGCGAGGGGTGGAGCTGACCTGAGAGCCGAGGTCACTATGCCCGCCCACCTAAACTGTCGACCTGACAACGGCATCAATCTTTCGGCTACGCATCACTGCTGAATCCGGAGTCATTTTCCGTAAGTCGAGGTCAACTTTATTACGAAGTGTTAAAGTACTTTTAATAGTTAAAAGGGACTGCTCTTGATTGACAAGCCAAAATGTGTCAATCATACGTTAGCCACGCCCCAATGTATACCCTACTTTATTGTCTATTCTAAATTAAATGGGACTATAATTTAAAAAATGAACATCATGTTGTATTGAAGAAGACTTGAAACTAGCGATTGAGACCATAAACTTGTTATGACAACGTTTCCTGGGGTCATAAACCAAGTGAGAAGTAGGGTCATTTTCTCATAGACTTCCATACAATCTGACTTCTTTTTGCAACCAGTGGTGTCGCCCCCTGATGGTCAGTAGACAGAATGCAGGTTTAAGGCACTTCGGCATTGGCTTCATTTTCTGGAGCCGGCGTTGACGTCCATTTTTATATACAGTCTATGATCAGAACTTTCTCAATAGTTGTAACATTTTCTCTTTTTGAAGCATTAACATGTAGTGGAACTGCATCTACCCAAGTTCCCCCTTTTAATTTTGCAGTTTTTGACTTAAGTTTTTGACTGTTTTCTATCTAAAGATCAGTTTCAGTGCCTCATCAGTCTGGATGTGTTCACTGATCCTGTCACCAAAACACGTGAACACGTCTCCTGCAAGTCCTGCATCACAGAGCACTGAAATATTAATGTCCTGTGTCTCTGTCCCCTGTGTAATAAGCTTTTTGACAGACAACCACAGCTGCATGTCAATACCTTCATATCTGAGACGGCTGCTCAGTCCAGACAGTCAGGTGTGAAGAAAATCACCAGCAGGTCAGAGCAACCACAAGCCAAACCAGGAGACATTCTCTGTGATGTCTGCACTGGAACCAGACTGAAGGTCCTGAAGTCCTGTCTGGTGTCTCCTGCTGTGAGACTCACCTGGAGCCTCATCACAGAATCACGGGTCTGAAAAGACATAAGCTGTTCGATCCTGTGGAAAACCTTGAGGGCAGGATGTGGAAGAACCACAAGAGACCTCCGGAGCTGTTCTGTAAGACTGACCAGATAAGTGTGTATGTGTGTGTGTGTCGGTAACAAGACACAGGTGTCACACATTAGGGCGGGACAGACAATCACAATGGTGGGAAACAAAAACAAATCCAGGACGTAAAATAACAATGAGACACACAAGATAAGGAATTTCAAAGTAAAACAGGAACTAAACAAAAGTCCAAAGAAAGAGTCCAAAAACTCATTAACAGGGAAGATCGTGACACATTCAAGTTCAGTCTAGTTTAATCTAATCTGATAACTGCAAACATCTGTTCTTGTAATCAAGAATTACTAGGGCTAACAATTGTTAAGGTGGCAAGTTAAACAGGTCTTATCAATGCAGGAGGTCTGTACATTACTGTACAACTATACATGTAGGTGTTGGATAGAAACAGTTTCTGAAGAGCTGCTTAGAGATTAGATAGAATTGTCCATTGTGTTTTTTACATTAAAAAGATGTAATAAAATAAAAATGATGTCAACATTTGGGTGAATCCTCTGTAATTTGGTGAAAGGCAGTGAACTGATTTTGGTGTCGATATCCATTGAAGCCAAAACAATTCAGGATATTCACTATTCCATGCCATGACTAGTTTTGTAATTCTAATTATTTTCCAAATGTACTGTATGCCACTTTAATAATGTTCAAATCTTAAGGAGGAAATGCTGTAAGAGGCAGTCTTACAGGAAAGAGAGGAATGTTTCAACATGATATTATCTGAGGGAAACAGAAAGTAACTGAGAATTTGCAGAACTACGCTCAAGACGAGTCTTCATAACCCTCCAATGAAAATATAAAACGTCTCCAATACAACAAAAACTTCAACAAACACAGGTAGGTAAAGTAAATAAAACCAAATGACCTATTTAAACTAACCTTAACACATAATTTTATGTATCCAGGTGGGGAGTTCCCATCAGCACTGACAGGTCTTTAATTAACATTTCAAAAGTTTTAAATGACTAAATAATTCAAAATGATTGTTATGAATTAATGCTAATGTTTTAATGATGTTATTTTACACTTTCACTTTTGTTCTCAATGTGTAGACATGGCAGCTGCCAGAGGTTTCCTACATGAAGATCAGTTTTTGTGCTCTATTTGTCTGGATGTGTTCACCGATCCTGTCACCATAACATGTGGACACAACTTCTGCAAATCCTGCATCACAGAGCACTGGAACATTAGTGTCCACCACCAGTGCCCCCTCTGTAAAGAGGTTTTTGACAGAAGACCGGCACTGCGGGTCAACACCTTCATCTCTGAGATGGCTGCTCAGTTCAGAGAGACAGTTCAAACGAGAGCCAGCAGCAGGTCAGAGCAACGCTGCGCCAACCCAGAGGAAGTTCTCTGTGATGTCTGCACTGGAACCAGACTGAAGGCCATGAAGTCCTGTCTAGTGTGTCTGGTGTCCTACTGTGAGACTCACCTGGAGCCTCATCAGAGAATCACAGGTCTGAAAAGACACAGGCTGATTGATCCTGTGGAAAACCTTGAAGGCAGGATGTGTAAGAAACACGGAAGACCTCTGGAGTTGTTCTGCAAGACTGACCAGATGTGCGTGTGCCAGGTGTGCACTGAAACAGATCACAAGAAGCATTACACCACTCCCATTGAAGAAGAATATGAGGGGAAGAAGGCTGAGCTGGACAAGACAGAGGCTGCAATCCAGCAGATGATCCAGGAGAGACGAGTGAAGATTCAGCGGATAAAACAGGCAGTGAACCTCAGCAAGGAAGACACAGACAAAGAGAAAGCAGACAGTGTGCAGGTCTTTACTGCTCTCATACAGTCTGTTCAGAGACATCTGGATGAGCTCATAGACACGATTGAAGAGGAGCAGAAAACAACAGAGAAAAAGGCGGAAGTTTTCATCAGGGAGCTGGAAGAGGAAATCTCTGAGCTGATGAAGAGACGCTCTGAGCTGGAGCAGCTCTCAGGCACTGAAGACCACCTCCACTTAGTCCAAAGCTTCCCAGCTTTGAGCCTACACACCAAGGACTGGAAAAAGGTCCAAGTTCACTCATCCTGTGAGGGGACACTGTGGAGATCTGTGGCTGAGCTGGAGAAGACACTCTGCAAAGAGATGAAAAAGCTGTGTTCCCATGCTGAACTAAAGAGGGTCCAGCAGTACGCAGTAGATGTGACTCTTGATCCTGATACTGCAAATCCGTATCTCATCCTGTCGGATGATGGGAAAAAAGTAAATTGTGGTGATGTTAAGAAGAATTTCCCAGACAACCCGGGGAGACTGTCCTCTTGTGCAGTCTTAGGAAAGCAGAGTTTCTCTTCAGGAAGATTTTACTTTGAGGTCCAGGTGAAAGGGAAAACTAAATGGGATTTAGGAGTGGCCAAAGAGTTGGTCAACAGGAAGGGAGAAAGCACACTGTGCCCTGAGAACGGCTACTGGGCTATATGGTTAAGAAATGAAAATGAATACAGAGCTCTCGCTGGTCCTTCTGTCTGTCTCTCTTTGAAGTCAAAGCCAAAGAAAGTTGGCGTGTTTGTGGATTATGACGAGGGTCTGGTCTTCTTTTATGATGTCGATTCTGCAGCGCTTATCTTCTCTTTCACTGGCTGTAACTTCACTGAGAAACTCTATCCATACTTCAGTCCTTGTCCCAATGATGGTGGGAAAAACTCTGCCCCTCTGATCATCTCCCCCGTCAGTCATTAGACTAATCTTTATCTTTTAATCTTTAACATGTAGACAGTGAAAGTTAAAACTGTACTCTAACAAATATTTTAAAAGTGAACAATGACTCAAATGATTATGTGTAATGTTGAGGACTTTCTTGCAGTGACAACCCCTCAGATAATTATCACCCAGCTCTGCAAAGGCTTTTAGCCTCATTTAGCAAACAGTGGCAGGCAGCTGTTTTCAGCAAAATAGCTCCGATAAATGCATTATGGGCTCCCTCTCCAGCACCAAATGGCAGACAGACTGAGTGAACCTCTGACTCACGTTTGTGGGTTGTGTCCTTTGAAGGATGTGTCCCCTTAATTGGGACGTATTTTGCAAGTTCACTTGTAGAAGTTGAGGCCTGATGGCAACAGCAGAAATCACTGTCAGATCCCGAGGTTGTAATTTTAGCTGCATTATTGTCTGATAGTTATGCGACTGTTGAAATGACAAATGTTGGAGCAGTTTGATGACGAGAGTCAATAATTCTGCCCTGAAAATGTTGTGTTATTGTGACAAGACTAAATTCTTTTTTCTGTTGTTTAAATATGGATAAGAAAATACTAAGGTATGATCCTTTAAAGTTCATTAATTATTGGAACAGAAAATTCAAAAAACTTTTGTAAACAGCTTATTTACCTCCTCATTTTTTCTACCCATCCTCCCTTCTACCCTCTTCCTCTCCACCCCTTCCTCCCATGGCACCCTGCCCCTACTTCCCTGCTTGATTCCCTCTGTCACCTTGCTTCCTCTGCCTCCTCTGCCTCTGTGTTTGTTCTTTCTTGCAAATCAGTCTCTCCCCCCACTGTCTTTCCTTTCCCCATCTCTCCTCTCAGGCTTTTCTCATTTGCCTCCTTCAGTTTTCTAGTCTCTCCTTTCTCCCTCTTCCACCCTCCACAGCAGCACCAGGGTATTGATGCAAAGCAGCCGAGCAGAGTAGGAAAGGGATAGAGTGGGGATTGATATCAGATGTTTTGTTGTTATATGAGAGGGACAGGAAGGACTGTTCTGCTCTCTCAACCTTTGTCGACGTCCTTGGCCGATGAAATGACACTGGGGACGCCTGGCCGGTGGATTTAAACAACTGTCTGGATAGACCAGAGCTGCTCAAGCTCACTTGGACATAATTTTCAAAGATGTAGATGCAGTGTGGAGAAATTCAAGGACACGATTGGGTGTTATTCTGTTTTTTTGGTGAATATATATCTTTGCCAATACTGTTAATATTCAATGTTAACATCTAATAAACCCTAGTATTTTGTTCATATCTGTGATAATCATTTACAATCCAAAAAAATTGAAAAGTATTAAGGTTAACAAAAATATGTTTTATCATCTATCACAAATGTGTAACAGTGTCGTTTCTCTTTACCTCATGAGTGTATTTTATCCTTGTTTTAGGTTATTTGTGCTGATCTATATCTATATCTATATAATCAGTAAAGTGATAAATAAAAGTGATACTGAATTATAAATTGTGGAAAACATTCTATAAGAACACGAGACAAGACATTTTCTGATGAGACCCTGCAACACTTTCACCCCTTGTTGCTGCAGAACAATCAGAGTCTTTAACCTCTGGTTGCCATCTTGCTCAAGGGCAACAGCCTTTTTAAGAAATGACTCCTTCATATGAAACTGCATCAGTCTGGCCTCAACTCTCTGTAACCTCCAGGCTGCCCAGAAGTGGCAGATTATTAGAAAACCTGACGCACCAGGGTCACAGCTGGGTGTAGATGTGTGGTTGAGGAAATCACACTGTCAGCTCTAATCAGTTCAAACCAACTGGGGCTCTGCTGGAAAAAAGACTCTACATCTCCCTCTAATGGTGCCTGAACCATATGATTTCAAACAGTGAATCCTGAAAAAGACCCCCCTTGGTGATTTTATCACTTGAAATACCAAGCAATCACATTTTCATTTAAGAAGCCAAATTCAATTACAACCTTTGTTTCATTTTGCTAGTTAAATATTTTAACAATGCTAGTTTATTATGGCTGATACATAATTACTGGGGTGAGCATTCATGGATTTTAATACTCAACACATTTAGAATTTTGCAACACTGCATTTTACAACATTGACATATAAAACCTCTGAATCCTGAGGTGCAGAAAGTAGATCTTTGCTACAGAAAGCAAAAATCAATTAAGTAAAGTTTGTTAATTAGGATTAGGAACACCTAGCTGAACGCAATGTCGCTTAATACACCAGTAAATCCTCCATCATGAAGTTAATAATGTTCAGCTTTTGTTGAAACTGGGTTAAAGAGGTGTTGATCCAACTGTATAATTATTTTAGATGATGTAGTTTGTGGTGCTGCTGCATTTTATTGCATTATACAGAGAGGTGTTTGTTATTTATCCTGCACTCATCGATATAAATGGGGTGGACAAAAGCAGGACTGTTGTATCAGACTACATTAGTTTTAGCTATGTCTTCTGAATAATGTATATTTCAGTTTTAAAAGCACCATCAACTGGCTGCTTCAAGGCCATTCTGGTACTTAAAATTGTTTTCACCACCATCTGTAATTGAATTAAAATATTCAATTTTAAATATTTTATTTTCCTTTTATGTAGTTGTGCACAAGAAAAAAAAAGATAAGAGTTTATTTGATGATGACAACTACAACTAAATAATACAGAGCAGACGAAATTAAATTTGATTTCAATCTATAAAATCCTAAACCAATTCTGTTTCTCCATCTCACACACACTGATTCCCGTCAACATATCAGGGTTGTTTCAATCTATTTTCCTTTGACGGATCTTATTCCTATTTATTCATTTTCCACGAGTTGGTTTTTCTGATGCTATTTTGATTCTTTCCTGTGATGTAGCCGAGTCCCGGCCTGGGTGATTTGGGTTTATGTTTAATTCAGTCACATGTTCCTATTTGCTTTGACCTCACCTGTGCTTTTGATTAATTTGCATAATGATGCCTTGTTCATTACATATAAATGGAAACAGCCACAGACCCCTCATGCAATATCAAGATATAGACTGAATAATAAATGCCATACACAGTTGCTTTAAAAAATGATGACAGAAGACTCCCAGGTGTCATTTGTTTTTATTCTGTGTTATGTTACATGTGACCATAAACTTCTAAGAAGTTATAGTTGCCATGGAGATACATTAAATATATTCAGGTACTCAGATAGGAAAAAGGTTATGTGTATGTGTGTGTTTTGTGTGTGTGTTTTGTGTGTGTATGTGTGTGTGTGTGTGTTGGCTGTGGAAGAGGGGCAGGGTTGTAGGGCAGTTGTCAGTTGACAGTGTGCACAAGTTGAGGACAGTTGCTTGTGTGTGATGTCAAGTAACAAGGAGTGGAATAAAACCCATTGTATGTAACTTTAAAATCATTTTTGAAAAACATTAAACAAGGAGAGAGAATCTAATGCTACAAGCAGAAAAGAATGAAACCCACATACAAAAGAGTAATAAATAAAATGTATTATTTTACAGAGACAGCAACCACAACAGACAGCGGAGATGTCTATTTCCCTCTGAATTTTGTGTTGTAAGAGAGAGCGAGAGAGAGACGAGGACAACAATGGAGAGAAGAGGTCTCTCTCCCTCCCTCTCTCTCTCTCCTGTGGCAGGAATCAGCATCCGGAAACCTACAGGTGCGTTACTATGGCGACACTTCAGGAGAGGAGGCGGGAGCTGGGTGCGGTGGCAAGCTGTGGAGCCGGAGTCAGACTCGTTTATAAGGCTTCATATGGCACGTCCGCTCTAAAACGCTACAGTGACTGCAGGCGCAGCTGCAGCCAGACTCCCAGAGTCCAGGTCCAAGTTCAGATCATTTCTTTCACTATTCGTCCACCTTAAGACTTGGACTCTGGCTACATCTGTATGCTCCACACCACCCCCCCACATCCCTGCCATCCTCTGCTAAATCCCCTATCTACCCCCTCCCCAGTCTGACTCTAGAAGGCACTGGTATATACTTATTTCTCCACATTCTAATATCTGGATTAAGATGAGCGATTGAGGCAATGAGGATACACAAACATACATGTACAGATACACACGGGCCAGCCGGGTAACTTACGGGGGTACAGCTGGCTCCCGACAATGCTACCAGTTTCTTTATACCTGTGTTAGCGTTACAAAGTTTGCATCGCTTAACAGTCTGCTGACGGCGGAGGCAATTGGATATGTAAACATTGACAAGGCTAACATCATGACAGGCGAAGAGATATACAAAATCAATGTTCCAATATGGTCCTTAAGTGGGTCTAATCTTTCTGAATGGCCTCAATTTGTAGTTGCTTCCTTGCACCTTTGAAGAAAACCATGACAGACTGTGGTAAAAATGTCAGGTACGAGTTCTAATGTGCTGCCTTCATCCTTGGCTGACAATGAAAACAAATATAGCTAAAGTTTGGTTTCACTTTTTCAACTAAATTTTCAGGATAAAAAAACAGATTGCAGAGAAAATTTGTATTTCTGGTCAGGAATGCTAAACACAGACTAAAAGTTAGTCAGTCCTCATAATCCATTGTCATATAGCATGCTGTTTCTGAGACTTTAGAATTTCAAAACCTATTTAGTCCTCATAAACCATAGTCCTCATAAGTTTGTATATGTCCAGGGTATTATGTCAGTCATTTAATTCTGGACTTTGTCATCAAGCATGCTGCTTCTGAGACTTCTGAATTTCAAAATTCATTTAGTCCTCATAAGCCTGTAAATTTCCAGGTTATGTCAACCATTCATTTCTGAGAATTTAAATTTTCAAAAGCTGCAAGTAACTACTGCTGAATTTTAGCAACATCTTGAGGCCATCTCTCAATTTTCATTTGGAATCTGATTGTGCACCCCACTAATCTTTTTTTTTGCCTATATCCATGTGTATCTACAGAGCAGTGGACAGAAGGACACACAAGGTTGAAAAGACTGGCTTGTGCACAGAACGCAGGAGTGTCTGTATTGCGAACCTTGGTGTTGAGACGCCACGCGCTACTCGCGAGGAACAAGTCGTCCCGTTGGATATATACACAGTGAACAGGGCCGGCTCCTACTCTACACACTGAGTTTGGCTGGTACTTGCGTACGTTTGGAATGGTATACTATGGTGATAGTAGTAAGTAGAAAAAGTCTATCTTCTCCTCTCTCTAGTAGCTTACTAAAGTGTCTATCTAGTTTTCCTGGTTAATATCTGAGGCGCAAAAGCACTGGAAGTGATGATCAATGTTCTGAACTTTGCCATGATGTTGGAGTGTTAGGGATTTTCTCGTCCATGGCTTGGTCTGGAGACAGTCCTTTAGGCCTTTAGTTAGTCCATACACCATTTTCTATTTTTGTCTTTGTGGTTCCACAACTTAAATCCTTTAACTCTGCAATTCAAACAACTCAGTCTACAGAAATACTTTGAATGTATTTTTGGAAATACACTTCCCTACTTTCTTGCTGTAAGTTTGATGAGAAGATTGATACCACTCATGTAAGTAAACAGGGACTTAGAGCAGTAATGTTGAAGGGAAGGCTACGGCATGATGTAGATGAGAGAACAATTGGTTTACTGTAGTAGACAGTTGGGCTACAACGGTACAAGGTGTTATCCATTTGAAATAGTAAAATATTTTCAGTTCATTATGAAACTGTGAAGGGACTAATTAGACTGAGGCAGAGGATATCAGTAGACTAGATGCTCCAATGATTCAATATGGCCAGGACACATTTACGTTCACACTGGTAAAAGAATGTGGCCACATGTGACCCAGACCACATGTGGTCCAGACTACCTCCGAATGTGGTCTGAGTGATCGGATCTCAAATGTGTCCTAATGCGTCTTGGGTGCATCCACACCTGGTCCACTTGTGAGCCTTGCTAAAGCCAACATCTCACTACAAATACTTTGAACATATCGTACTTCCTTTACCTGAAACTAGGGCAGTGATCACTGAACTCTTGGGCCCCCTGTTGATGCTCCAGACCTCCTCTGAGCAGAAATATAAAAGTTCTGTGATGTCCACTTGAGCACAAGTTGAACTGATAAAAATGAATAAACAATACAAACATTTCCAGTGCATTTGTGCCTTAAAACAAAATACTGTACAACGGGCTAATCTCCTAACCACGCTCCCGTCTGTACATGCTACCTACAGTATACAATGACATTGTGTCAAACATCTGACTCTTGTTTTTTAACATTGACTTTGTATGAAAAATGTGAAGTTTTATTATACAGCAGAAATTATAGCTTCTGTTCCTTTTGACAATATCACTTGTGTTATTTGTCTTTCTGGTCTATTTCCACAGGTTTAAAAACCCAGACGATATGAAAGTATGTGATAATAAAAAAATAAAACTCATAGATTTGGACCACTTCATTTTTTTTTTCTCCCTTATCAACACTTTTTTTCAAAGCAGACCCCATTCACAAAGGACACACCAAGCAAAGAAACAAAACAATAAAAACATTAAAATTAAAGTTTTTTTTTTTTTTATCTTTGTTACCATCTGAGACATGGGACTTGTCTCCTTGTTAAAAGGTTCCCCGTCGTTTGAGGTGAAATGTGAATCAACGGAGTAATTTCACTCCACTAGAAAAACAAAACAAAAAACAAACAGCTAAAAAATGGCTGATGTCTTTGCCTCTTCCATCAAGGCAAATCAGAAAGCTCCAGAGTGGCAGTCGAGACTTCATCACACCAAAAATCTCACCTCCAACAGCTTCTCCTCATTGCTGCTCCTCTCCGCTTTGAAATCTGTGGATCTCTAAAGAGTTTTGGAATGGACTGCTTCAAAATAAATACGAGTTTTAAAAAGTCTCCTTTATGTTGAAGTCTCCACTTTTCTGGACATGTGCAGTTGGATTTAATAAAGACAGAGATGAAGAGAGCTGGAGGATGCTCTTGTAGTCACTTATTGTGAAAGGGAAAAGTTCACGTCTTGCAGTACCCCATTGTGATGCCTAAGGCTCAGAGAGTGTGTGTGTAAGGGCATCACTCTCTCTGTGGGGTATGGCTGCTACTTGAAGACATAGTTGATCAGGACCTGAAGGAGGATGAGGAAAATGATGATGATGTAGTCGCGCTGCTGGAGGAAGGAGCCGCCCTCCACCCGGCCCACTGCACGACTCCGCAGGACACTGATGCTCCTGCAAACACACACACACATAATGTGTAGCAGCTGAAAAAGGAAGGCGTCATATCATGCTCATGGCACAGTGTGGCTGATGTCCCTCTCACCTGTTAATGTCCTCCTGCGTCTGCTTTATAGATTCAATGGCACTTTGAAGTTCACTGAGGTCGGCTCCTTTTTTCCTCAGACGACTGTTGTGTTTACTTTTGTGTCCTGCAACAAAATAAATGTAAGACCTCTTTAATACCACGCTGAAAACAACTTAAAGATCCCATATGATGAAAATAAAGTTTTTAACCTTGTTAACATGTGTACGTAACATATCATGAGTGAAATAATCAGTCAACACCATAACTGAGTATTTCCACCTTCAACTGCAGTGAACCAATGACAGTCTCATAAAAACAGATTCAGACAGTCAGGGATTCATACATCACAAACCAAAGGAGCCAGTCCTGTCAACTTGTGGGGATGGGGGGTGGGGCTAAAAAAACCTGAAACCTTGTCAGTACAGAGAACCAGAGTTAGCATGAGCACAACCACTAACACTGTGTCAGACACTGCCAGTTACAAGCTAACAAACATCATAAACAAATAAAAGATGCTAACTATGCTAACTGTTCTGATCAGTCTGCTAATCTCTGATTCCGGTCTCAACAGACTCCTCATCTGAGTCTTGGTCTGACTGAGGCTCAAACATGAGGCTGAGTCTCTCTGATGTTTCCTCCTCTAACCATCTTGATGCTCTCTGCTCTTTCACGTGGACACCTGGAGCAAGCAGGTGGTGGTGGGGGACAAGGTCTCATCCAGAATTTCTCAATGAGGAAGTAAATGTAGATGAGGTTCCAGTCCCAGTATTTTTACATAGTCAAAAACATGTCTGTAGAGGAACTTTAAGACATTTTTAAGGGTCATACCAGAAGGAACCATAAGGTCTAACATATTTTATTAAGCATAAGAAGTTACATTGTCTGACATTTATATCAATATATTCGACTAATATCATTCATTTAGGTAAATTTACGTTTTTCACACTTGGATATTATGACTTGCTGAGCTGAACTGCCTCCTGGATTGTGAGCACAGTTGCATTGTAGTTTATAGAAGTATAACAAATGTATAACTAATGCTGCTATCTGAGTCGAGCAAGGAAAAAATATTCAGGACCTTTGTGAATAAATTTAAGACTTTAATTCCCTCTAATATGTTTTTGGGAGAAGTGAATTCACCGCTTGTTGAGAGTTTTCAAGACCTGCAGATACCCACAGTAAAGCTGACATGTGAAAGCAAATATTGTTTTTTTAATGACAAACATACCCACTAGCTTATAGTTTATTACAAGTTCAGATTCTAATGTTGTAAAAGCTAGTTCCTACACCAGTGGTTCTGAAAGTGGGGTGTGGGGACACCTAGGGGTCCTTGATGGAGCTCCTGGGGATTCCAAGCAAAAAGGGGAATCATTTATTTCCACTATAATTCCATCCATAACTAACACAATAACAGGATGTGTGACTATTTTGGTCATGGGTTTCAAACACTTTCTGTAATAAAACATCTAAAAGCAAAAATCTTATCAGATGGGGGACTCCGGGACAAGATCTTATCAAATGTGGGTCTGTGGTTTAATTTGTATCAGTCCTATTAAAAAGTTTGATAACCACAGTCCTACACCATCACCTCCACAAGAAATACAGGAGAAATTACTCACCTCTACAGTGTAACTGCTGCTAGGTCTCAACACTAAAAAGGGTCTAAGAACTCATTTGTTGGTTTGCAGATTTAATCAACAATGGGGAGTTAAACTGGGAGTTAAAACTTAAACTGGGATAAATAATAAAATTCAGTGATACATAAGCTGTTGAAACAACAATTTACATCAAAATTTTTTTTAATTTTTCACCAAATTCATCCCACTTTTTAGCTACAAGTTTGTTTGACCTGATTATTGTGCTGTTTTGTATCTGTAATAATAATAATAATAATAATAATAATAATAATAATTCACAGTATCTGTGAGATTTAGACAAAATATTTTAGTTCAATACAACCAAATATTAACAGCTCATTTTTGTGCATGTTTTCCAGTTACTGTGTATATTTCTATTTGAGTGTTAATGACTCACGTTCGCTGCCAGATGAGTCTTGACGGTCGGGTTCAGGTGACGAGCAGCCACTCTCCGGGCTCTTAGGCTTGTCACTCTTGTGTTTCCTCTTTGGCACCGTTACCTATATAAATACACACATACACATACAGACACACAAAACACACACAAACATGCAAAGATAAACAGGTCAAAAAATAGGCCACATACAACAGCTACAATCAGTTATCACTGCACACAAACATACTGTGTGTTCGCATCAACACAAAGAAATTAACAGAATTATGTAAATACACATCAACGCAACAAAATAATGCTAATGCTTTGATGCAAGTTCTCCCCCCACACACACACTCCCACACAAACATGCTAGTCGGCGCAGTAATGACAGCTGTGCAATACAGTGCATGCTGGTACATCGATAGGTTTCATCCAACTTAAACACTTAGTGACTCACAACCAGAATCCAAAATCAACCAAACCTGCCAAGAGCTGGGACGTTAAAATGATTCAGTTCAGGGGGATTAAACTCTGACCGGATTACAGCTCTGACTCTGAGAGCTTTTCTTTTAATGTGATGCAATTTAGCTGCACGGAGCTGCACGGAGACAAAATATGTTCATTCAAGGTTGCTAGCATAAAAACATTTTGTGTGACAAACACCAGAAGGTCAAAACGTTCAAGTGCACAAACAAAAGCAGGTTTATTCCAGATAAAGAGGTAATGTTTGTTAACTATTTTTAGGACTCTTTGTGATTGTAAAAATGAATGATAACAGTAAATAGATTCCAGATAGCATTAAGAATTTACACATAAACAAAGGTATTTTGTTTTCTCAGAGGAAAGCTTGAATTTCTGGATGTTACTGCTGTGTGTGGAGCACCCAATCAGGGGCCTGATAGATTTGGAGACACTGATTTGCTTTAGTCTGACAGATTTAGCTTCCACTCAGTGTCTGTGCTGGAGACAGATCTGAACCAGAACCTCAAAGCACTGATGGTGGCAGATAACTATCCACCAGAGGGAAACTTCACTGGCTTGGACACTTGGCAGATGGTTACTTTGAACACACACACACACACACACACACACACACACAAAAGATGGCAAACAATCAGCCAGCTAGTTAAACTGACTTCCCACAGCAGCCTTTAGTCTCTGAACATAACACAAACGAGCAGCAGCTCAGTTAAAGCTAAGAGTCCATTAGTGAAAACGACACAGAAACAAACACAATGAAGACGACGGAAGGTGACAGGTGAGGAGGGCATGGCGGCTGCCTTGAAGCAGCCAGGCACCGATGAAGCTGAGGAAGCTTTTCTCTCTTGTGGCCTTAGAAACCTTTTTTTCCTCTTCCCTATTCAGTTTGGTTTGGTTTCCACCAGCTCCTGATGGAAATATCTGGCTTTTCAGCTGCTGAATGCTTCATTGTGTTCACCAGCTAGTTGCTAACTTTTTCTGTTTGCCATTTGGTGCTGGGCTGGTACTGTACACTGAGTTTATATGATCTGTTTCACTGCCTGCTGAAGCAATACAGTAAAGACGTGGTCTGGGAAACCAAAAGATTGAACAGAAAGATGCTATAAGAGCAGAGCTGGTGATTATTCTCCATGAGGTCATCGTGAGCGACAACTTTCACATTACACATAGTTGTTTTCATAAAAAATATTGATTAAAGCTGTGAAGTGCAATAAAATGTACATTACACATTGTACATTACATGTTCACTATACTGATATCAAATGGTGTCACGACCGTTTTTAATATACTTGAAGAACTAAACACTCATGAAGGTTCAGTCATAAATGTCATATTTAATATTTAGTTTGCTGCAATAGATTCTGCCTCCACTTCACTGCGGGGAAATACAGTTAAAATTACATTTTGTTGAGCTAAGTGGCAAACTGCTGGGTTACCTAGAGTGCCTTTATAAACTAGGATTGTGTTGCTGCGCTCTTAATCAAACTGACTATAACTTGATGACGTCATAGTTACAACTACATCTGTAGCGTACTGCTGGTGTGGTGATGACTTGTTTGTATTGGATTATTATTTTCCTCTTCAGAAAGGCAGGAAAAGGAAGAAAAAACCTTGTTATCCACTTACTTTATTCTGCAGTGTGACATGCCCTTCCCTCCCATACAGAGAGAGCAGCAGGTGCCAGAGTGAAAAAAACAAAAAAACAAAACAAAACAAAAAAAAAACAAGAGGTCGAGAGACACAAAAGGAGCAGAGGCGATGACGGCAGTGGCGGCACAGCGATGACGACACAAAGAGAAGAAGCGGACAATGGAGACGGTGCAACGGGTGCTGCGTGGAAGGTGGCTGAGGCGGCGAGATGCTTTTTTTTTTTTTTTTTTTTTTTTTTAATGGCGGTTTTCGATCGGGACAACCTACCTGGCACTTGCAATTGTCCCTCCGCGGCCCCTGGTTACTCAGACTAATAAGACTGCCAGAACGTACCATAGGGGTGCGGTGTCGGACCTTGGTCTGGATACAGCCGTCTTTCTCAAACTGGATCAGGTCGTTGAGGGGATCCCAGGGCCTTGTGCTGGGGAGGGGGATGAGAGGCACAAGAACAGAGAGACATACTTAGAAGATGGTAAAAAAAATACATTACCTACAGAGAATATATCTAAGACAGGACGAGAAAAAGAAAAAAGTGGCAAATAAAGAAGCAAAGAGAATGAAAGCAAAGATGGATGAAAGAAGTAGACAGAAAAGAGAAAAAGATCCAAAGTGCCCCCCACATCATTCCAACTTCACTATACTGATTGGTACCTACAGGGTTTTCCTGTCAATCACACAATATATAAAAAGCAGTTTACAGAATCTATTGATTTACACCTCCATGACAGCAGGCTGGACATTACCCTGCAGTTACCAGGAATCACCACTAGATGGGGCCCTGTCACACTGGACATCAAGGTCTCTCACAAATGAGTATGATGTCTGATTTTTATTATATTTATATTTATTGTATTATAAAACATATATAAAGATCCCTACAGTCTTAATTTAATATCAGCTCAAGGTTTGTTTATTTGTCTCCAAATTATAAGTGGATAAATAAATATTATTGGATGATATTAGCTTTAATTTTTTTGGCACTTGCAGTACATTCATAGTACATATATATTTGTGGTAATTTAGAAGCAGTGTCTTCATTACAGCACTGACAAGTTCTTATTAAATAACTCACAAATACTAAACATAATACTTTAGTAACTAAATTTAACAAATCTTTATTAAAAATGTTCATGTCTTTGTTAAAAGGTAAAAAAACAAAAAAAAATTATAGGACCATATACTGCTGTTAAGTTTATTATCAGATATTGATTGGTATCAGATTCACAAATCCAGTATTAGTCTGCCTGTATTTGTTCATATTGTAAGATGTATATATAAGGTATGAATTCATTTTTCATAATTGTTTAATTTTCAATGCCCCTGACAGCAGGCAGGTTCATAACATGCTGTTTGTTAAATGCAGTGGATGTGAAGGAGCTCTGAACTCTGATGCGAGCTCACGGGCAGCAGGGGAACCACAGCAGGGCGGTCACTCACTCAGCATATCTGTAATGCCACTCTCCGGTGATGGGGTCCTGCTCAAACAGGGCAGGGATCCACTCCTCGCATTTGGCTTTCCGCTCGCGGGCCGACTTCCTCTGAGCTTCCTCCAGAATGAACTTCTCGTTGGTGGCCTCCGTCTGGTCCTTGTTGTTGATGGCCCGGGTCACGTGCTGCCACAGTCTGACGGACACAGAGAGGACAAGGACATCGAGTTTAGTTTAGACAACAACAGATTGAAAACAATGAAGGCAAAATTAAAACATGCTGCTACATACGTGCTGATACTAGTTAAGGTAAAATGTACCTTTCTGATTCACACTCTCCCTGCTCCTCTGGTGGGACGGTGCAGCGGGTCAGTCGACTCTGTCTCAGGTCCGGTGTCGGATTCCAGAAAGTGTCCACCGTCCCCGTCTTCTTGTCGTTGATGAAGATCTCGCTGTCCTGTGAGTGGAGTCAAGATCTCTCCTTAAAGACAGAATCTACCTGGGCATCAATTTCTCCCATTGTTTTCTTTATCTCTGACAACCCCGTGGTGAGAAAGAAACTTCACTGACAAGGTGCATGTGGCTGAGGTTTCAGCACCAGAATACCAAATTAACTAGATAACCAACCACAGTAACAACTACTTCAAAGTTTGTCTGTGAAAGGCAACATAGTTTTTTAACAAATAACAGCTTTATTGTTTGTATTATATGACGTATTGTTTTCTATTGTTTGTATCTTCACATTTGTCAAAACAAGGTTTTAGTCCTGACACACTTCTCAAAAGAGACAAATCAAAGAAAGCAGCACAAAGGAATAAGTGAAAGAATGAAAAACACCTCAAAACATGAGCAGAGTTTTATTCCTTCAGTAACACACAAGCAGTCAGTAGGAAAATGTGTCTCACCCAGTGTCCTTCTAACGTAGCCAACACCTCCTTCCCCAGCTTGATCTTTCCGGAGATCTGGTTGACGCTGTCGCTGCTGCCTAGGAATGGCTGGAAGAGAGAAGAGAGAGACAGGAAGGGAAAGGAGGAGGAGGGAATAGGATAGGACAGGAGAAAGATAAAGCAAGGTGGAGAAGGAGAGAAGTGAAGGATGGGAGAGGAAGGAAAGGAGAAGGAAAGCGGGGGAAGGTTTTAGAGGGGAAGGGAAGGAGAGATATACGCACACGTACAGTTTACTTTCTGCAGTTACTGTGGAAAAAAGTCCTGCACTTCATTGTGTCTATTATCTGCATTTTGTGTCTGTAGTATGTTAAAATGTTATAAAGTTGTTGTGTTCTAGCTCTCAGAACTGAAGAGGAAGAGTCATGAAGATAAAGCTTCAACTGCAGCTTCTAACTTTTTAAAACCATTTAACAACAAATTGAAAGAAGTTTTCTTACAGCACCTGCTGTCAACTTTCAAATTAACTTGATTCATGAACATAATGTTTATAGTGCGAGCATCGAAGAGATTCACTACTGCAGGGTGGAAATTACAACACATCTAGTAACTTTTTATTTATTATTATAAAAAAATCCCATCTACACTCAGGACCCAAACATATCCTCATTAGCAGCAGCAGCAGTTTAAATGGAAATGTGTTGTGCTCTCTGACATGTACCTGTCGCTGGTTTGTGACGGGATAATGCAGTAAGTGGTGTGAATAAAGGGATGGAGGATGTTTTTCAGGGAGGATGAAGGAGTGGAGTAGAGTGGAGTTGGTGATGGCGTGGAGGAGCAAGACATTCAGAGACACGTGAGAACCTGAGGGTTTTCATACTCCTACAGTTCCCCTCACTAAGAAGGTTATTACTGGACACCTCTAAATGTCTGAAATCTGTATCAGTTAACAGGGAAACACGGTTGTACCTTCAGTTTGAACTCCAGCTGAGCGCTGTAGCCCGTTTTCTCACATGCAATGGTGATCTGGCCACCCAGCTCCAGGGTCATGGTGCCATACAGGATACCTATCAGATAAGCAAGCACCAATAGAAATTTCAGACAGCTCAGACACACACTGAAATTTTAATGACTGGATTGTTTGTTGTTCTGTCTTTTTCTACTAAAGGAGACTGTGGAGTGAACTGACGGTTCAAAGTAAACCAGAAAATAGACCCAACTGACCCAGGATAATTATTAAAACATTCAAGTCTTGGTTGGGGTACGGCATATATCCAACAGCAATGTGATAAATAAGACAAACTTTTATTCTGTTTGATTTCAATGTTGCATGAGTCTGTATTTGTTTGACCTCTGCATTAATCTACTCTACGACTACCATCAATGTTGCTGCAGACTTGACACTGTACATCTACATAAGGCACCACTCAAATGTGACCATGGTGTACAGGGTGCACTCTGACCTTTACAGTGGGCGTAGGGCATGTTCATCACATAGTCCTCTCCTCGGTTGAGAAAATTGAGCCGAGCCTCACCATCTAATATGGCCGACAGGGAGTTTCCTAAAAGGTAAACAATACAGAGCTAGAACAGCAGCACCGAGACCCCACAGCTGAATAAATATCTATTCACTTCACGTTCCTGTAGGTGATATAAATCTGATTCTAGTCGTGTGTGTGTTTGTACCGTAAAACTTGGACTTGGCCAGGATGCTGCCACTGAGGCAGAAACCATCCTTCCTGTTGCTGACATAGAAGGCAGACACTGGAGGATGATGAGATACCTGAAAACACACAGTGGATGAGTCATCTTGAATTAGGTAGATATTTGAGGGAACTTGTTTTGGTGATTTACATCAGACAAAATAACCATCAGCCTCTGATTCATCATATCACCAACAGCTGATAGCTGTTGACCAATCAGATCAATTGATTTTCGGTGAAACTATTGTTGGTATAGAGCAGCTGTTACCTGCTCTGCGATGTAGAAGGTCTTGCTGTTGGTCCTCTGGTGGAGCCACATGCAACGGTACGTCTCCCCTATAATGGGGTTGTAAGGCTTCTTCAACCCCTGTGGATCAAAACCCGACAACATCAGGATATTATTAAAAATATTGTAAATTAAAGAGTCTGTTTAATCTATGTAGCTTATCAATATGGAGTACATGTTTATTCTGCTGACCTTTGGCTTTTTGTAAAATCCAGAAATGTACCACTTCACCACCTTCTTCATCCGGTTGTAGGCATTCTCTTCAATTGCAGCCCTGACAATGAAATTAACAGTCAAACCTTAGACTGATGCTCCTGTACAACACAAACTGACTCAGTGGGTACAACCTCTCTCCATCTGCTATTACAGAACAGAATTCTCTTTATTATCTTCCCTATCTTTGTAGTATCCACAGAACCTCTTCACAGTAAACAAAGACACCCTGCTTTCTTTTGACAGTAAGACACAAGGAATGACAGTGTCCATATGTCACATTATACAGGTCAAAAGGACCACCTCATAAACAATAAAGAATTCCCTGAAAAATGTTAATGTTACATTTTCAAACCTTTATTGTTTTTTGTTTTGTTTTGGGTTTTTTTGTGCTTTTTTAAACACACTTTTTCAATCCTTTAAAATTAATGGTCCCATATTTTACACTTTTCCTGTGTTTTATCTGAAGTGTTGATCTCCATCAGAAGATATATTTATGGTTTTAAGAACCAAAAAGCATCTCAGTGTAGTTTTTCATCTCCTCTCTCAGGCTTCTCTCTGGAACTCTACTAACAACAGGTCAGTCAGCCAATCAGAAGAGAGGATCTGAGCCTCTCTTCTGATTGGCTGACTGTTTTCTCAGTGATCCAATAAAAACACAGCAGATTTCAGGTAAACACTCAGAGAAACCAAATCCTGCAAGGTTGGATGGTGGGTCCAGGTGGGCGGGCCTTGGGGCGTGGCTGAGAGCAGTGACTGCTTTGTTGTGACATCACAAAGTTCCAGAAGTCCTGACGGCTGGTTTTAAGGCTCAGTTTCTGAATACAGGCTGTGTGCATTTCTCTGTGGACTGAGGCTTTGATACTTTCAGTTTTAATATAGAACCTAGACCTGCTTTATACGATATGGGACATTTAAAACAAGCTTTTTCCTTTACTATATCAGCATATAGTAATCCTTTTGAGAGGCTTGCAGCATTAAGTTGTGTGCAGGATGTTTTCTTTAAGTTCTAACTTCTGTTAAACACAAAAAGCTTAAGGGCAAACAAAGAGACTGGACTTACTCTGACAGGAAGTCTGCGTGGTAGTAGTAGTCAGAGAGTTTGTCCAGGAAGGACCTTGGCTCTAGGATGAAGGTGGGCAACACCACCTTGGACAGGTCCATGCCAGGTCGGACCTGCTTCAGCAAAGTCCAGATCAAAGATTTGTTCTCCTCTGATACCGTCTCTGTCTGGGCAGCCTCACCAGCCTGAAGACAGGAAAAGCACACAGTGGTAGAGAGGTCATGATGTTTCTGTGCATGTTGCCTGCAATTATACTGACATCTTACAATTCACTCACTCCTATGCGGACTCAGTCAGTGGCCTATTCTTTGATTACTTCAAGCCTTGGACCTGTTATTATTCTCTCTCCAGACTCTCTCTGCCCCCCCAGAGCCACAGTATCTCTGTGCTGGGACCTCTCTCCCTCTCCTGACTGTTGCCTCATTCTAGATGTTTTGGATCTGGGAGTCCCAGCCTCCTCCTGGTCTCTCTCTCCCTCTGTGTGTTTGTTTATTTCTCCTAGACGTGTGAATGATGTGCCTGCTTTTGCCTCCTGTGTGTTTGTGGATTTCATCCTCTCTCCAGGGCTTCATGGTTAAGAGGAGGTAATAGCATCTGTAATTTTTAACTGTTAATCTACTATGTTTCTCTATTTTATGATGCACATCTTATGCATATCTGGATCCCTCCTATGTTGCTCTTTCTCAGGGTTTCTGTGGACAGAAGGTGTTGTATGCTATCCAGGCTGTAAAAAGTCCTTAAAAGCAAATTTGTGATCTGTGATAGTGGGCTGTATGAATAAAATCTGACTTCACATGTACACAGAACCTCAGAAACATTTACATGAGTCTTGGATGAGTCTCCACAGGCTTTAAGGTTTTACATGGCTGTGTGTGCAAAATGAGGCTTTAATTAGCTCCTAACTCTAAACATTTTGCCTTGGCTTCAGTAAATCTTCAAATAATGAGCTGTCAAACTCAGATTTCATCAGTATGGAATTGCATATTAGCACTTTCACACTTGTTGTCAGACCACTGCAGTCCCTGACAGAAACCCACACACACAAACCCACACAGACGGTGATCAAAGCCTGTCCATGATACAGTTTTATAAATCGCCCCACTGCAGGAACATGCTAATTTCTCCTCATTAACAAGAAACTCTGAGAAAGAATAAAGCATTTAGCTGAAGTTTTAATTCAAGCTAAAAATGAAAATGGTTGCTAGAAATCCTAAGAGACCGTGTCCTACTGCTGCAAACACGACTGAGCTACTTTTTTAAATTAAAAGCTCTGCAGGAGAACAGTGGACTTCATGTCCTACCTCTCCCAGTTCCTCATGGGACTGTTCCAGATACGGGGTTTCCCGCAGATGTTCGTTAGGATCCAGGTCAATGTACGAGTCATCTTGGCGCTCTGATGTATCGCTGTCGCTCTCCTCACTCTTCTCAAGGCCTTCTGGGTCTGACTCCTCATGATCCTGCTCTCCCTCCCGGTCTGACTTATCTGAGTATAAGTCTGGGTCTTTGAGGTGGTCACTATCATTGAACCTGGAGGAGGAAAGGTGGATAGAGAGGTGAGGAAATTTACCACAACAAAAAATGTGACTTTTAAGGAGAGGTTTAATTTTTCTACTCACTGGAAACCGTGCATGTTGTGTGCTCGCAGGAGGCTGTAGAAGTTAATGGAGTGTTCTCCTCCAGTGGCAACTGTGCTCATGTCCTCCTTCCCCTCACGGATCATGGTCCTCTTCAGCAGACTGGAGCACTTCAGGGCCAGTTCTAAGGCATCCATCCAGCATCGACCTGAGAGAGAGATTTTAATTTACCATTTAACTGCAGAAAAATACAGTTGGGATGTTTCAGTGTTTTTTTTAAAGAAGATTTTGGTTCTTCTGGGACCCACAATCACCTCTCACCCTGCTCCAGATATCAGTAAAGGAGGTGCTGCAGTTTAAAAAATGTTTCTCATTTTGGGGCAGCCCGGTAGTCGAGTGGTTAGGGCGTGTACCATGTTGAGCGCAAGACGCTCTTAGCAGGCAGTCACCGGTTCAACTCCCGACCGGTCCGACTCTTTCCTGCATGTCATTCCCCTCTCTCTACCCCCTTTCCTGTCAGTCTCCACTAAGCTATAATAAAGGCATAAAAAGCCCAAAAAAATAAAAATTAAAAAAAAAATAAAAAAAGTTTCTCATTTTGATATTTACATTACAGTACAGACACTGTGTTTTCTAACCCTTTTCCAAGACAAGATGTAGTGCCTTCATTTTCACACCTTTAGCCACAGCAATGAAATAGTGTGGAGAAAATATTGTGTACTTGGTAGAAAATAGGAAGCAGTTATGGTCATTTTTGATTTAGCTTCTGCTTGACTGTTTCAGCACCATGGAGAGAAACTGAAGGGAAGTGGGAGAGAGTGGGCTGGATGTTTCAGCACCATGGACAGAGGCACAGAGCTGTGGCTGAAACCTTTCACATGTTCATTAATGTACTTTGTAGAGAAATCTATGGAAACGATCTCACAAAACTTCATAAAACAAACTTTAATTTCAATTACAGCTCAGGTCACAACACTCACCACTCAGTTTCTTTTTATTTTATATTATCTATTCATCTTTTTCTCTGAAAGCCTTTTGCCTCAGTTTCTGTTTTTTCACCCTCACACACTCGGGCAGATTGTAACACCCACACACAACACACATACTCCTAGTTTTTACTAAGGATTTTATTTAGGATTTTATACAGACACACACAGTCATTGCATGGTGGTCCTCCGCCCACTCTGGGCCTGGGTCTGCTTGAGGTTTCTGCCTCTTAAAAGGGAGTTTTTCTTCAGCCACTGTTGCCAAGTGCTGCTCATGGAGGGACTTGTTGGGTCTCTGTCATCAGTTTTATAAAGATTACGGTCTAGACCTGCTCTATTTGAGCTCTATTAGTGCCATGAGATAACTTTTGTTGTGGTTTGATGCTATGTAAATTAAAATTGACTTGACTTAACGCAACGTGACCACAGCAGACAGCAATTCTTCACTGTTGTACTTTTGGGATGTCACATGCCTCTATCTGCAGCAGCCCAACAATAGACACATGGGTTTTGTTCTAACAAAAACAAGAAAATGTGACTAAAAAACAATTAGTTAAAACAAAATCATTTTAAGGGATTAAAAACTGAACGAGGGCAGACTGTTCTTTGCATTTATATCTCTCTAACAGGCCATGGATTATCATGTGCAAGCTCGACAGGGTTCGGTCACGACTGTCAAACACTGACACAGACATTAATGTTTAGTTTAATGTGTGAGTCAGTGGAGAGAAACAAGCACGCTGCAGAAAAACAGAAAAACTAAAGTCAGCAGAGTGAATCGAAATTTGCATGTTTCCATTTCCACAGTGAAAACACCAACTCTACTGGTAAGATACAGTTTTCTACGGCCCTTATCAATATCAGCCAATAAGAGTGAAGGTGTAAAACAGTGAGCGCTTTTCAGATGTACATATCTTAAGGTACTGCACTGGCTTAAAAAACAAAGATTAGGATTAGTGTCATTTCCTGCCATATACCGGCAGGATACGTAGGACTGAGCCAATGATAATGATGCTTTATGAAGCCACTACCAGTGTGATGCCAGTTTACAGGTTTATCCCCATCACACAATGCAAACAGAGACTGTGAAGACAAATAGTGTGAATGAGACCCTGTCTCTTACCATCAGACTCAGAGGCAGCGCGGAAGATGAGGTGGCTGCTGGGCAATGGCTGCGTGATGGAGCCCACTGCTTCTCCTTTAGGACCCTGTTTGGAACGAGAACCAGAGTTCAGTGCTTAAGGCTCAGAGGGTTGTTACTTTGAGTTTTATCTATGTCTCTTTCTTTTGAGACAGTTCTAAGATCCTTTGTGATTTCCTTGTTACAACTGTAGTGTTTGTATTTCTCTTTCAGCTTTGAATTATTTATATGTGCAAACAGAAGAAATCTAGACTCCTGAGTATGTCATTATGCAAAAGAGCTGTGAGAGGGGTCAGAGGGGAGAGAGGCTCAACGAGTGAAGAGGACAGCAGGGAGAGAAGGAACGCTGTGCTCTAAAACCCAGACCGTTAATTGTGATTCAAGCATTTTCATAGCACAAACAAAAGGAAAAACACTTGAACACACTTAGTGATGAAAACCCAATCACTGTTGGAGTGGACGACTGAACAGAGCTGCAAACACGGGCACAAATGGAACATGTGCGCTGCCAAATATGGAAATGGCTGGACGTATAATGTTCTGTGTCCTAAACTAAACTAAAGATGAGCTCTTAACTCAGTTCACATCCATGTCGGCATAACTACTTGTTCTGACAGCAGGAGACAAAGGATTCTGTTTTTTAATGGAACATCCTGTTGATGTGTTTGTGCTCATTTTGTTTCATTCATCACCAGAAAACAAAACAGGCTGCACTTGTCTGCAAAACAAACCATCAGCATTATTCTTCCTATCTAGCTTTGCAATGATCAATTATTATGATTAATAATGAGATAATAAGATCAGAGACTTTTTCCACAGCAATATATAGATAAATGAAGCAATGTATGAAACATTTAAAGGAACAGTTTGACTTGATGTGAGAAGTTAGATACCACTCTCTACAGCCAGCAGCTGGTTAGCTTAGCTTAGGCAAAGAAACTGTCCCACACATAACCCCTGTAAAAGTGTAAATTGTTGCTCTTACACTTTGATGCTTGTGTGGATTAAAGAAACGTTTGGCTACAGCCAGGTTAGCCATTTCCCAAAATGTCAAACTATTCCTTTAAAGGCCAAGTTGGCAGATTTTCAACTTGATTCCTCTCTTTCTAATGTGGAAAGCACACGTTTGTGAATGAATGAATTAAATTTCCCACTATTCAAACATATACTTAAAAACAACAGAGCCTGGTCTTGGTCTTGGACTACATGCTGTACTTCCTAATTTTTTGTAAGCCTGTCTCCAAGAAACTGCAGAGTCTTTAACTCAGAGCTGAATAATCTGCCCCCTTACTGTTTTCACAAAGCTGATCTTAAAATACCAGCATTAATGGAGGAAAACCAGTTTAGTAATATAAAGCTGAAATTAGATATCAGGGGCCTGAATTATACCGCTGTGGAGATGGATGAAGAGGCTGCTGGATCTAAGTGTCTGCCGAAAAAGAAACTGTGCTTACTTTCTTTTAGATGTTTCAGAATTTTCCGCTTTTGAGTGACAGGACATACCACAGCCTCTCAGATTTCTCTGCTCACTGGACACAATTTCAAACATAACTGCAAATTTTGACAACATAGGCATGCTACAGTAGTTTAAAGAAAGTGCCCTTTTCCTAGTGGTGAAACAGCTTTTCAATGTCACTATGAATACTACAAAAATGTTATCCTTTACAAACCTGTCATTCATTCACGTTAGTACCTTTTACTCTGAGATGTCTATTTTTTGCTGCTGTGACCGACAGCTCAAAGTATCCTGCAGTTTCCATGACTTTTCTTTTACCATAAGTCAAACTGCTTGGATTGCCTGTATCTATTTGTCTTTTCTTGTTAAATATGTTATGAACAGTCTGAATTTTTACAACTTTAATTAAAGAAATGCCGGAAATTACTGGTAGAACAAACTGGAATTCACAAAGTCTCTCTTATTTCCTAATTATACACACACTAAACGCTCCATGACTTCCCTAAAATATCACTGATGTGTTATTATACACTGGTGTAAATCCTGTATTTGAAAGGTATATCCTGACCTTGACGGCCCAGATAGACTGCTCCAGCGGGTGGAAGAGCTTGAAGCAGAAGCCATCCTTCTTGGAGGGCCTCTCGATCAGCTCACAGGCGTTGAGCAGCACCGTTCCCACCCACTGGCCGTTCTTGTGGGTTTTATAGATGAGCAGGACGCCTGGCTTCAGCACACACCACAGCTTGGTCCAGCTCTTCAGAGTGCCGCGGATCTGTTTGTGGAAACACAAACATATGAATGCAAGATATTCTAAAGGTTTACCTGACTATAATGAACTTCTGCATTATAATGGATGAGGATTTAAATGAGCCAAAACATTGATGCATTTACACTGAACATATTTAGAGGCGGTTTATTCTGTAACTGTAAAACAACACAGAGATTTTGCACAGTCAATGTTTTGCATAGTCCTGTGTTTCAGATCACAGTTTCAGTGAGAGTTCAGTTCTTTAACTGCACATGGATAAAAACTATTCAGGAGTGTGGAGGTGTGGGTTTGTGGCGTGACGGAGGCATTGGGCTCTGTATATGTCAGTGAGAGAGGGTAGCTGTGTGTTTGTGACATCTTGTGCTGATTTAATAACTCTCTGTAGTGTATGCAAACTGGTATACAGGATGTGAAGTTGAATCAACTTTTATAATAATAATAATAATAATAATAAACTACATTTGTGTAGCACGTCTCATGCAGGAAATGCAATTAAAATATTAATGTAAAATGAGATGGAATAAACAAGAATATAAAAACTGATTACATAGAGGGTTAAAAAGGGCATAAAATCAGCAAATAATCAATAATTATAACAGCATTTAAAAGAAGTTGGCTGTAGTTCATTTGTTCCACAGCTTTGGGCTGTAACTGACATACAAAGGAAACTAAACTGTAACTGTTGTTCTCACCTTCAGCCAGTCGGCCATGACGATGACAGACGGATCAGTGATGGTGCTAAGCAGCTCCTTGGTTGCCCTCTTCTTTTCTTCCCTGTAGTTTTTCTTCTGCACCTACAGAAAAAAAAACAGAGCGGTGGACAACACTCAGAACATCAATCTACATGACGCTGAATAATAATGTTCCACACTTGCTGTGTCACTGAATTACATTTGGCTGCAAATAAGAGTGAATTCACACTCTTCATTGTCTCTGTTAAAATAACACCTGGTGCATTCTGACTGAGGGGTGGGGGGTGGGGGGGTATATCTGCTGCATTTTACCCCCCCTCCCTCTCCCAGTGCACAATATGAAGAAACAATGAAGTTCATCATCTAATACACAGTATTTTACTGAATTACAACGTTAACACAGTGCGAAACGTCAATCCATGACAAACATCAGCCATTAGACTATACATGTACTCTCCATGTTAGGGTATTTATAAGACTCATTCTGCCCGTGTTGAGAATTAGTGTCCGGACTTAAGCTGATTTAATCTCACTCACCTTGAGGGACTCCTTCTTGGTGAGCTTTCCTCCAGACGTGGACACATCCTTGTCTGACCCATTGTACAGCTTTGTTTCAGACTGAATACACAAATAGGGGTGAAAGAAGGGGTTAATAGCAGGAAACTGATAATTGATTAATCTCTGAAGACATCAATATATGTCTTTCCACTAAACTTAGGATCTTCAAATATTACATCTGTTTCTAACATTTGTTCATCAGCCATGTTAAGAAAAACACTTCTCAAACACATCAGATGATGAAAACCAAAGCTTTCATATCTTTAAAATGTGTGTAGTCTACATAACGATCATCAGCTAAATGCAGCCTAAGCCCCAGAGTGCTCCCTATTAATAACAAATCTGTTACCACAAGTGATATAATCAACAGACTCCACTGAAATGAGGACATTTCATTAGATGTTTACCAACAGCATCAGCAATGCATGTAAAGCAAGAAAACATCATCTAGAAATGATTGTTTTCTTTATCATCTCCAGCTCATTTCCTTCCCTGGGAGCCCAAACTTAGCTCAGTCAGTGGAATGAAGCCTGTAAATGCCGGACAGGTGTGTCCCTGCCAGGTGATTTAAGGTTGAGAGGCAGACGGGGGATGTGTGGCAGTCTTAAAGCAGGACTACTTAAGGCCTTAAACGCCCACAGGCAGGGCTGGAGACAGATCAACGGCACATGAACAAGAAGCCGAAGCTGAAGAAGATCCTGCAGTGATTCATGTGAAGACTGTTGGAAACATAAGCTATGGCTCAAATTTGCTTTGAAGCTGTTGATGTTCTTGATGGCAGATTAACTGAAGTCCACAGAAAAGGCTTCATCAAAATCTTGTCTTGATTTTGGGAAAGCCTCGCTGAGAGAGAGCTTTTTGAGCCAGGCCAACCTCCGAAATGATTATCCTGTCAAATGTTTTGTTGCGTCCAAATCACAACAACAAATTGAAAAGGATTCCTGTCTGATGCAAACATCTGCTGTGATTCACCCGCCCACGTTTGAACTGACAAACCTATTTGACGTGGACCTCGACAGATAAACCAGACGGTCCTCCTCCACACTCAGCTCACTTGAAAGAAGGATTGAAGTTTGAATTTTTAGCAGATGAATGTTTGATGTGTGCAGTGTATATGATGTGTGAGTCATCTCAATGTAGGCTATCTGACGCCTGAGGCTAGACCGGGAAAAGGAAAGAATATGTGCACTAATTCCCAAATTCTCTGGTCTCATTACAACAGGCACACCAAAGCACCAAATCATTCCTTCCCACCCTTCACAGTGGAGCGATCCATCTTACCTTGCTCTTAGATATGGAATGTGAGTCCTCTTTCAAAGGCAGAGGTAAGAGGTCCTCCTTCCCTCTCTCAAAACCTGTAACAAAAAAAACACAAGAGCATGAGGAGGAGCTCAGTCCATCAGTGTGTCCCCGCAAACCTGGAAACCGTTCATTTATCAGTTATCTGGTTTAATCAGGTGTCAAGACTGGATTTAGGTCCCACAGTCTCCATGTTGTTCACACTAAACAGATTCACTGTTTAAATGTGACATGTTTTTACTTTTCCTTCAACAGTTTCCATAGGGTTCCCCTCCAACAGAGCAACCCATAGAAAATATACAGTATTTGGAAATGTCAGCACTCAGTTAAATAGTCTTATTATTTAATATGGGGAAATGGTGCAAACCATTGTGGTAAAATTATGTCATTTTACCCCCTTTAACAATATGTATGACCTATATGACCCATTTACATTTTTATTTACATTTACTTTTTAGATGTTTTTGTCCAAAGCGATTTAATAGTGAAGGACACTAGTAAAGCTTCAGCGTTAAATGTCAAGTACGACATCTATTTAATAAGTGCAAGGAGAAGGTAAAAGGAAGTGCACCAGAAGTGCATAGTAAGTGCTACTTAGTGCTAGTTACCCATGTTACCCAAAACATGGAGGATATTTTACACAGATTTTTATTGTTACTTTATCTAAGACAATAGTTTGTCAACACAAAACTAGGACTATGTACAGGTTCTGTTAATGAGACTTTAAACAATAATAAAGCAGCAACCAACTAGTTTCCATGTAAAGATGTAGTGGAGGAATGGCGTCCTGAACGTAGTCCAAAGTCACATCTCTTTTGTGTGTGTTTTTCTGTTAGTCAAACAATATGAAATTTAATCATCTGCAATTTTGATAATTAAAAGTAATTAAACAAGCAAACATTATCTTACTATCTTACATTATCTTATCTGTTTTATTTCCTTGTAAACTGAAAACCTTTGGGATTGGGGCTGTTGCTGGGGAACATATCATTACTACTATTTGTTATTCTTTTTCTATTTTTTCTATTTACTTATTAATTGAAAAAATAGTCATCAATTATTGATAAACTCCAGCCCTAGTTTGCGCTATGCAGCTTCATCCTGATCCTTTCCTGGTGCTGTCATTTTGTGATTCCTCCAGCCATTCCTCCATTGGCTCCATCAGTTAGTAGCTGGCCACTGGAAATAAAGTGTGTTTGAAAATAGTTGCAGGGCTCTCACGTCCAAATGTCTCAGTCGCCAACTTGAATCCCATTACATAATGTCATTCACGGGAGCAACTGGAAGCGAGCCACAGAATCTGGTTGGCAACGAGCTGGTGCCTGCTTCAAGTTCCTAATCTGAATTGAGCTCAGTTAAAGAAGAAGAGAGAATGACTCCATGTTTTAATCCACAGTTTGGCAGCACCAGATGTGAAGCAGATAAACATCTGGTAGAGTAAGATAATCATATGAGCTCCACCTTAGCATTTCCCATCTTCATCATCGAGCCAGTTTCTATCAATGACAATAACCCCCGCAACAGATTCCCCACAGAGATCCTAGCACATGCTGACACTGGTGGTCTCAAGGTGAAAGAGAGCCTGTAAATATTTTATAGTTTCCATCTCATATCCACAGGCCATCAGCAGTCAGCCACGAGAGTGAAGGAACTGCTGCTGAGTTTCACTACCAAATAATACTTATCATTTGGAAAATTAGCATCTTCTATGAGCAGCAGTTTGCTTTAATAACAAATGTTGTGCATCTGTGGTTGCAGCAACGGAGCCATTATGTGCTTTTAATGTTGGACACTTTTAACAACAACGTGATGTTCAGTGGATTCAGGGAATGAGTTTGTGCAGAAATGTTTTTGTTGTATCCTCTTTTTATTATTCCACCTCATTTGCCCTGCTTCTTCAATTTCTTGCGACGCCCCCAAGCTTGCTAATGGTGCGTTATGTGTTTCCTTTAACTACCTAGTTAATAAGGAGTTACTATGGAGTGAAATAGTGGAGCTAAATAAAACCTCTGGGGATGAAAAACTGATGCAGCAGCGGATCGAGCGGAGCGACCCTGCTGTACAAATGCTAATTGAGCATGAGCCAGTTGCATACATACATGTTTTGTTCAAGAACACTTCAGCTATTTGAATGACGCAACAAAAGAATTAACTCAAGCATCACAACTGTTTTCTATACTAAACATGTTTGCATGGGATTAAAAACAAACCAGACACAGGAGTCTTCTCATTTAGCTGATCAACATCACAGCTACACTGTGTTTGTTTAAATCAGTTAACTTCATTAACCACAGGGATATAAATCAAGAAATTAGGGTATGCTATTGTCTCTCCAGCCTTATGAATGCTGCCTTAGTTTCAATGCAAATCTAGGTTCAGTGGTATATTAGATATCCCACCAGACCATCTGTGCCCACTTGACAGATGCATCTCCATGCCAGCTTCAGCTGGAAAACAACTCAAGGGCAATTCAACCACTATAGCACAAAAGACACAACACAAGAGGTTGCATAACTCATCATTCTCTTCCTGCATACATATGGAGAGGACTGGATGGTCATAGAATAATGACATGAATCAAAATGTAATGAATTTAGAAAGTTGTTCTTAAAGTAACAGACAAGCTCTTTTTAACACAACAAAAGCTACAATACTGTAGCATACATACATCAAACAGCATCCAGCAGCCTTTGTCTCATGATGTTAATGCTAATGTTCAATCATCAAGCTGCACAAAGAATCAACAGTCCAAGCAAAAGAATGATCACTGATTTAATGAAGTTGCTAATCTGCATAATTGATAGCCATCCAATCTGTAATCAGGCAGTCTGAGTAAATTAATGTAGTCCAAGGAGAGTCCAGTTTCAATTGCAGACACAGAAGATGCCACTTCTCCATGTCATAGGCCTTTGACCTGAGGCCTGAGGCAGCTTGTTAAATAATTACAGCTCCGTGACGTGATGAAAAATAACATAATAAAGCTGATGAAAGTTTAGATTCCAAAAAGAACAAAATGTCTGTATGTCAGTGTGTCTAAAATAAAGACGAAGTGTGTACAAATATGGTCAGATCCAAAGATGTAAAAAGCACTATAATTTCTTCACATCATGTACAATCAGTTATTTCGGTTATTTTATCAACAGATGACCCATTTCTTAAAGTGCACTCTCATTACTATAAAACATTAGCTTTTAAAATCATGAGGTGTATTTAACGTGCAATCTTAATCCTCATTAGTCCATATGAAACTTTCTGTTAAATTTCTGGATTATGCAAAATGTTCAGGACAATGACCGGGCTTAGAAACACACTTTGTTCTGAGAGCTTAATAAAAAAATGTGATAAGCGTTTGTTCTGCGAAGGACAATGGCAGAGGAGGGAAGGAAGTCAGTGTGTGAAACCAGTAGGTGTACCCTATATCTCTCTTTTCAAATTCACTTTGAAGCTTTTCACTCCAGTTTCTGAGCTCTCATGGTTTGGCTGGACACACTGAGTATTGTTAGCCTCTGAATGTGGCCAGTGAGGACTGCTGTTGAATATGAATATGTATCTATAGAGCACTTATCAAAGCAGTATTACAAAACACTCTTCAAAATAAGAAGTATGCCATGCATCATATTTCCCCAATAATTGACAGTAGAGCTGCAACAATTCATTAATTGAAGAAAATTAAGTTAAAATAACTATTTAGTTAATTAAATCATCATTTTTCATTTTTCTGGTCTTATTGTAAATTTAATAATTTTGGTTTTGACAGTTGATGATGTCACATTTGGCTCCAGAAAATTGTGATGGGAATGTTTCACTGTGTCTTGAAATAAACCAGATGATTAATCAGCAGATTAATTGATGATTAAAAATAACCATTAGTTGCAGCTTAAATTGAAAGCATTTACTTTGAATAGGAAAGCTTCCAGGAATGACTCGGAAGTGCAAACTTCAGCTGGCACAGATTTTTTTTGTTTTTCATTACTCTGTCACAAAGATGATGGAGTCACTGCTGACAGACACAAAGGTAAGAGTCCAGTCTCCCAGACAGAGACTTCCTGGATGCTGTTGTCCAAGTCTGCTTTATTTTGAAGGCTGGTGAGATGCCCACAGGTGCTACTGAAATAATCTATACATTTTTTATGTATTTTTTTTTATTTTGTCACATATACTGTGCTGTCAGGTCTCTTTGGCACTGAGCTTTGCCTCTTACATGTTGGCTGCTTTTGATTTTGACAACTTTAGAATTAAAGACCGACCTTTGATCCTACATTTTTCATTTCTGACATTTACCTCAGCCTCCTGTACATGATAAACCATTGAAAGTGAGCTGCCATGTGGCTGCTGGGAAAATACAGTGGCCTTTATGTGAGATGCACCAAAAAGTAGTTGGAGCTCTGTTACCCTCTCTTTGCAGCCAAATTCACAACCAAGCATCAACCTCCAGGGCTGAACAATGAAGCCAACACCACACTGCCAAAACAACTGTAGTTCTTCAAATGACCACCTCAGGTTGGCTCCAACAGTGAGTCAGTCCCCATAGTCTCTCATATTAAAAAGCCCAACTTTATAGCAGAAATAAACATGTTTACAGCCTGATACATAAACAGTTTTGGTCTCTAGAGCTAATTTCCCCCTTCCTGACAACTGTATGGGGTGAATATCTATATGACTCACCAATTCAATTTTTATTAAGGCTTAAAGTTATAAACAATTCAGGGCATGGCTTCTTTGAATGGGTGAGTGCCTGCTTGCCACAAACTGGCATGCACCAAAGTCTCGGCTCCACAGAAGCCCCACCTCTTTGCCCATTTTTGGATTAGCTGGAAGTTAGGGGCGGGGTCAGGCACTGCCTAGATGGTGACGGCAGAGGAGCCCACTCTGAGCTTCAAAACCGCTCTTCAGAAACTTATGGGTGACAGTCAGTGTTCACAACTAAATATCCAGTTAGGATCCAGTCTATTCTATACCTTTCACAGCAGCTGTCTACTTGGTGAGGACATTAAAATGGAGAGCGTACAGATGCACAAACAGTAAAAGGGACACCAGAATTAGGTTAACCCTAAGAGTACCTGTGAAGGTCAATGAAAATTCCAACATTAAACAATGTATGCAGTGTCACATCTAGGCTTTACTGTGTGTGTTTGTGTGTAAGGCTGGAGTGGTAGGAGACTCACGCCCCACTGCAGACTGACTGGGGAGTTTGCCTGTAAAAACTGGAGCTGCAGTGATCTCACTCTGCATCAAAGATCATAGACAGAGAACAGACAGAGAGGAAGTGCTGCGTGCTGCTACAGTGAAAGTCGTTCCACATTGATGCTCTGCCTCTCACAATGAATACAGTCGACATCACCAATGTGCATCAGGCAACATGCACAACAGTACAGAAGAAAATGACAGGGAACCTATGATGAAGACACTCCATTCATGACACATGAAGAGTGAATGTATTTCTATGTATCGGACTGTAAGCAACAAGTAAGAATGATCATTGTCTATTTAACTCAGCAACTGAAATAACTGTGCCTCAGTTTCATTTTTTATTCAATGTCACATGAAAACCTCACTTATGGTATGTTAGACATTCAGCACACACAGAAATCATCTTCATCTCAACTTCAATCATGATCAATGCAACAATGAGCTGCGTCTCCAACTGGAGGGAGCTTATTTACAAACCTCCAACATAGTGAAAGCAGTTCATTATCTCTTGTTAACTTAAATTCTTACCAGAATTAAACCAAGTTCATTCAAATCAAAGCTCATTTAAAGCTCACACTGGTCCAAAGGTATACTGACTGAAATATTGCAGCTACATGAAAGACTGTGTTTCTAATTTTCTTTAAACTAAACTAAACTAAAAGGAATGTTCAGCTTTTATTAATGCTGCTCTACTTTTTTTGGAAATGTGAAGTTTGCCATAGCAACAGGTGACCTGACAACAACAAATAGAGGGAAGAGCTGGCAGCCCAGTTTCTCCTCAGAATCCACTAGTTTTAAGGGAGCAAATTGCAGGAGTGTCTGCTGCTGTGGGAAACGTGCCACGGCTCAGCGTCTCTACTATTTTGGCTCCAGATTCATGACAACTGAAAGACGGCTGGCCCAGTGAAGGGAAAAGAGATACTAGTGGGAAAATGTCATTGGCAATGATTTTTAACTTGATTTAAGATGTCTGCCAAATTAGTAGCCAAACTCTGAATCCCTTTCTTTATTGTAACACAGTCTGAGCATAGATCTGCCAAGTACAATCAAAGCACAGATATTTGTTGATATGGGAATACATCAGTTCAGTTCACTTGCAAGATCAAGTGAACACTCTGCTCCATCTCTAAACTATTTTACTGCTCAGACTGAATGTGGGACAAATGGTCCTATGCTTCCCATAATGCAATTCAGTGTCATCTTCCATTGACCCTGCATGTCTGTCTTTAAAACTCTGCAAATTTATGACAGAAAGCCTGTGTTAAAACCTGGGATTATAATCTCCAGACCCAATCAGAGATAACCCTTATGACATCACTATGACATCATCAGAATTAAGAGACTCCTCCAGAGACATTATACAACTTTTTCATGGGCTGATTTTTACTCATGTAAAATCTGTGTAATCGCCCATTAAAACACCTATTTTAAACATTATTTCAGATACTTAAAGGTCCCATATTGCATAAAGTGAAATGTCCATGTCTTTTTGGCTATAAAGCAGGTCTAGGTTCTATGTTCAAAGTGCTCAGTCCACAGAGAAATGCACACATCCCATATTTAGAAACTGAGCCTTAAGACGTCAGGACTTCTGGAACTTTGTTTTCTCTTTTCTCAACCATGCTCCAGGCCCAGCCCTCCAAGAACCCATTGTCCAAAATTGCAGAATTTGGTTTCTCTGAGTCAGCCAATCAGAAGAGAGGCTCAGATCCTCTCTTCTGACCTGCACATTGACCTGTTGTGACTAGAGCTCCAGAAAGAAGCCTGAGAGAGGAGATGTAAAACTACACTGAGATGGTGTTTGGTTCTTAAAACCACAAAAATATCTTCTGATGGATAGCAACACTTCAAATAAAAAACTGGAAAGGTGTAACATATGGGACCTTTAAATATCACTTTAGGTCTTTTATATCCAACCAACAGCCACCTCTTTTCTTTGCTACAGTAATGCGCCAACTCCTCTTGGTAATCAAAAACTCATCTTATCTTCATGGTCAGAAACTCCACTCAGTGTTCTAACATGCAGTCTGCCAAGTCACGCTGTCCTCAGGATGAACTGTGATTCCATTTAATTATCGACCACAAGGGTATGGCTTTTTCCACCCTCTTATTGCTCTATAAAGGTCCCATTTTCAACCTCCAAATCAATTTCCCTTGCTGTTAGTCCCCGAGCTACGGAGGAAACAACAGTAAGCAACAGCCGAAAGCGCACACACCACATAAAAGGGTGTATTCTCCACACTTGATGGTAAGATATTAGGCAGTAATTTCACTGATGAATAATGCATTGTTTTAGTGTATTTGTGCTTTTAGCAGTACATAATGTTTCACTCAGACCAGCACAGCCTGTCATTTTAATCTCGAGGTCTCCATCACGGTCTTCATACCTGTTTCTTATGCAGCCTGAGAATTTCACAAACAAAAACATAGCAACAACTGAGATGAACTGGTCCCAATCCACATTAAAAGGGTCTTACTTTTATTCTGTCTGCACACAGGCGGCTTGACGACACAAAAGCACATTATCTCTTGAAAAGGATGATATTTCAAACAGGATGTGTCTGGATGAGAGTGGGGGCATTAGCCTGGTTGTATTACCATGGCTGCTGTTTTGTGCTAGTTGTATATTTATAGTTCACTGGGGTTTGTGTGCACTGGCAGATGCTGGCCTCTTCCCCGGTCCTTGATAAAGACTGCAGGCAATGACCTATTGTCCTGTCTTCTGATATTTTTAGAAGATGATTTAGGAGGATCAAACTGCAGTGTTTTAATAAAATGCTCCAAGAAAAAAACAAAAGAAATAATGTCACATGGATTAAACCTCTGGCTTAAACCTAAACTGAAATGTACAATGAACGGGAGTGAGATGTACATTAAGTTCTGGCTCAGCTGTCTGAGTAGCACTATATTGCAAGTTCTCATATCCATCCAGTTCTCGAACCATCAAATCAATTTTCAAATGTCTGGGAAAGATAATCCATCATAGTTACTGTTGAGAGACGAATAGGTATTTTAGCTTTATTGGGTTTTGTAAAAAACAAACAAGTCTATATGTTGGCACAGAAACTCAATGAACCCATCATATCTTCACAAGTAATGAAAATGTTTAAAAAAAATACCCAGCCACAGTCACAAAAGGAAATTAAACGCCTAGAGATAATTAGTTGACTGGAAAGAAAGTCCACAATGTAGAACTTCTGACACCACTCACATTACCAGGATACCAACAAAAACTGAGTCATCGACCATCCGTGAGCTGTTTTCTCAGAGACAGCCTCAAAGAGTACAAATCCTGAATGTTAAAGCTATGCAAGAGTAGGCACAATCATGTGAGCACACTCCAATAGGTGGGCGTAAAAATACAGTAGACACAGAAAGTAAGAGAAGGTACAAAAGACATAAAGTGAGTAAATGCGACCCGCCTGCACCGGCTGTCTCCTGCAGTTTCTCTTAAAGCCGGCGCCTGTTAGCAGAGTGTCGAAAATAAGGATGAATGGAGCTGAGACTGGGAGCTGACTGAGAGAAAAACACCATGACTCAGACGACGTCTCGCAGCTCAAGATATTTGTATAGCTGGAGGAGGTGTCGGTTCGGGGGGGGGGGCTTATGGCCAAAAGGTCACCAGCCCAAATCCCGAGACGTGGAGAGGTCTGAGCAGAGAAAGACAATGACGAACAACTGTTGTCGAGATGCCCTTGAGCAAAGCCGTGACGTGACAGAGCTGCACAGTGTCAAACAACAGAGGACTAAGTTTGTACCAGGTCGGATGAGTCTGAATTACTGCAGGAAAGTGTGACAGTGCTGAAAAACAGCATTTCTGCACAGTCAGCCTTCCCTGGATTAATAACAGTCATCTGTGAAGGTGGAACAGAACATCCCCTGTCAAAGCTGCAGAGGCTGCCAGCTGTCTGCCTCCAGGTCCGTGTCCTTCTCAGCAGGACAAACAAAGAGGCAGAGATTTTACAAATGAACACTAAACTGATTTAATCCTAAATGTTCTGTGGGATTTGGTGTTCTTCTAAAAAATGAGGATTATCACCACACTCTCAGAGAGGTATCACTGGGACCTGGCTAACACCAAACCAGCTGAGCTGAGGCCTGAGCTCTGCCTCCTTCATCAAGCTGTCTGCACATGGCTCCAGGGTCATCTCTCAAGTGTGACAAAACTTTTTCATTGGTCGCACAGGTGCACCTGTGCAAACCTGGCCCTTTTCTATTCCTCCTCACTGAATGCAGGATGGGAAAAAAAATAAGGCATGCCTGTATGAAACCGCGCCCTGTGCTCCCCCTTGAGTGACATCACAGCCTGATACAAAATTCAAACCTGTCCTCAGCTCTGAAAGGCCCAGACCTGACATCATAATTCCACCACCAATCTCCCCTGACCCAGTAAGATGCCTAATCCTGAACCAGCATCTTCAGCGGAGATGACCTCATCTGAGTCAGATCCAGAACCAGAGTCTGCATAGAAAAAGGCCAAAATAACTGCCTTTAACAAAGGCTTGTCCAGTGTCCATGGCTCAGATATGATACATGCTGCTGATGATATAAAGTACTGGGAGCACCTACATTGAACTTTGCACTTAAATGAAAAAGTTAGACCGGTACAACCAGTATAAAAAGTTAGTCTGGAGCCCTGTGGCACCAACCTGCTTTAAGTCCAACATCCATAATCAGTTTTGTAACCTTAACCGTACTTGTAGAGAGAAGAGAGAGTCCTTCAAGTAAACAGTCACTAATAAACATCTCAACAATTTTAACAACTAAGCATTTCCATATGCATCATAGTCATATTCACATTTACCATTTTCTCACCAAAGCACACAGTGTGTATATCTTTGAGGTCAAACAAATGTGTTCAACGCAGCTCCTTCCACATGAAACACAAAATATGTTTTTTTCTTTTTAATTATAATTGGGTTTTGTTTTACATCCATGTTAACTAGCTTGCAGTCTTCTTTACTGCTTTCGTTGGCACATTGATACACTTTTTAGCCTGTTATCTCCTCCAACTCTTGGTCGGTGGTATGACAGGAAACGGGCAGCAGGAATGTGCACAGTGTCCCTGATACAAACAATTATCACGTCTCTTCTCTTCTTCTGTTTCTATGACAGCAGATTTTTCCCTTTCCCTGAAGCGTAGCCATTTGGAGCAGCTACAAACACTTCTGCCTTCAGAAGTGGAAAGGTGCAATGTCATTTTAACAAGTTCATTTGAGCATACCTCTGCTATGAAATTCTAAACATACACACATATAAGAAGATGAAGCCCTGTAACCGTGTCCATGGAAGTGATGCCTTCTGATGCACTGATTTTTAGGTCCTCTTTGCAACTTGTTCAATGCTAATATAAGATATTTGCCTTTAGTTGCATTAAGATTTAAGCAGTACATGTTAGTCATGCAGGCAAATCTTATTCAAATCCAGTCTCTGAAACCCAAGACTGAGCAGCCCCAAAGAAGATGAGTCCAGACCAGCTTACACTGATCACAGCAACTCTGTCATTTTAATAGAAAAATCTAATCTGGTGGTCAGTCGTGCATCTGAAGAAAACGTACCACAGTCATGCTTTACAACACCAAACACTTGTAATGAGAGGTCATTTTTAAAGCCACTACTACAGAGATACTTGTCAGTCACAAGGTAAAACTACAGGGTCAGCAACACTTCCCAGTGTGGAGCTCCGTCTCAGTCTCCACACCATCGTACACCAACCTGGCAGCGAGATGGGTGACAGCTCGTTATAGCCCCCAAAGGAGGCATTGCGGATGAGTTTGCGTCCATCCGGATGTGGAGGTCGAAGCGATGCTGTCCCGCCGCACGTGGAGAATCGACGACGACTCAGCAGGCCCTCCTCCTTCATCATGGGGCCGGCGGGTGCTCCCTCCGTGGGTGGAGGGGAAGGATGGGTGTGGGGGAGTGGTAAGGAAACTCAAGGGTAGAGGGTCGAAAGGGGGGGGGGTCGGGAAACCGTCCGATCTGTCCCACGCAGCTAGTGTACGAGTGAAGACACCAACACAGACACACACACAGAGTAGCTCAGACACCAGACACTGAACCAGTGCAGTATGCTGCTCGCCTCTTCAGCCAACTGCTCCCCTTCCTCCCACACACACAGTCTCTCTCTCTGCTCTGCGAGTGTGTATGAAAGCAGCCGCCTGTAGGTACTTAATAACGAATAAGCTGAGCCCCTCCTACTCCCTCTCCTCTGGATGGGTAGGAGAGCTGCATCTTTAGCTGGGAAATCGCTCTTATGTTCCACATCTCATCTTTCTCATCAGCTCAATCTCTCGCTACATTTTTGATTCATTATTATTTATTCAAAGGGACACTTCACCGCTTTTAAACCTTATTTCAGTGGATTAGTCATAGGGATGGCATGTCTATGACGTCTAGTATACTTGTTAATAATTCTAAATATTGCTCCAGCTGAATCTAGTTTCACCTTTCACTCCTCTGACATCAGTGGCTGAAGGAGAAAATACAAGGAGGGCTTTTCTTCTGTCACAACAGCTATAGAAATGGAAAACCACATTTTAGACAAAAACAAATTCCCAATGTCGACATACCTTAGCTACTCGACATAACCACAGCACTTGTCACAGTTTAAACAGATTTGTACTGTATGAGTCACAGACCAAATATGGGCAAATGCAACAAGCAGAGGCGTAAGCTCTCGCTCTGGCTAACCAGGCCAGGTAGAGCTGCCAGGTAACAGTTTAATCCAGTTACCCACCAGTGCCGGTACCAACACCCCAGTCACTACAGGAAGTATGAGAAGTATTTAACTACTGAGTGTTTATTTTTGCTGAATGTTGCCACTGCAGTGGAAGCGCTGGTTTCTGTGGTAACGCAGGGCCACTGACTACCCTAGTTCTTGTAACCTAAGGCTCTGAGGCAATTTGTAAGTTTCTTGAACGTGGTTTCTTGGCGGGAGCAGGTGGTGCCAATTGTCGCTTGACAAGAGCTTCGGCCATCTTTGTCTTTATGATACAAGAGTTTATAATACGCCCTCTGAGCAGAGCTACATCTTCAGGGCAGAGAGGCTACAAGTTGCTATTGGAAAGTGACAAGATGGGTTGGGGCTAACTGGTTAGCGTGCTAACTTCAGCAGAAGAAAAAACGTGATAGAGACAAGAATTAACACTGGTGTTGCTCTCCAGATTTGGAGTAAAGACTAAAGTAATGAAGTTTTGATCCTGAACTCACATTGTTTCTTCTAGACTGGTAAGTAAACAGCTGTTAATGCTAACGTCAGCTATGTAGCAATAGCAAAACTCACAAACAGCTCCTTTAAGGTTAAGAGGATTTTAGTCAATCTGAATACATTGCTTCTGCATTACATTTGCTTAACAAATCCCTTATCCAGTTGATTTGAATTTCTCTTTCAACAACTTTAATCAACAAAGTCATATACAACCTAATTCATCCTAAGTATAATACTTATTATTTATAATAAATATTTGCCATTTAGCTAAAAGGCAATGCATTCTTGATTGTTTTTCAACAGCAGTTGAGAAACAACTTCACCAGAAGCTGCTTCTGTTTTTTTATCATGTCACATAATCTTCATCATTACATGGAGTTTACCCAGTGCTCATAGATTTGTACTATAGATGTTTTAATTGACATTTGTTACAAGCACTCTAAGGACTTCTCATTCATGCTTACATACAAGCTTAAGTTTAAAGTTCATTCTTAACCTTGGGAACTGCAGTTGAGGAAGCTGTTGAAGATCATGTAACATAATCGAAAACTCAAGAACACCTCGTGAGATTGTTTTCTCAGTGGCTGAACGGATATTTTGTGCATTCCTCTGAGAACAAAGATAAAGATTCAGTAAGAGACCTGAGACACACTGACTTTAAGAACTTGTTACTGACTTACATCTGGAAACGGGACATTCAATCAGAACCCAAACCTGCCTGTGTGCACCTGCCCAGGGTTAGGGTCAGAGGGCTGATGATAAAACTGCAGAAGTAACTATTGTTCAGCAGTTCACAGGTTTTTCCTGCTGTGTGCTTTCCTGTAGGTGAAGAGCATTAAGTATGCAATACATCCCCCACCCCCCCTTTTTTATCTCCTCTTAAACCCAACCGGTCGAGGCAGACGGCCGCCCACCCTGAGCCCGGTTCTGTTGGAGGTTTCTTCCTGTTAAAAGCCAGTTTTTCCTCCACCCTGTTCCCAAGCGCTTGCTTTTTGTGGGAACTGTTGGGTTTTTCTCTGTAACAAAGTAAGGTCTTGGCCTTACCCTGTAAAGTGCCTTGAGATAATGTATATTATGATTTGGCGCTATACAAATAAAATTGAATTGAATTAATACATGTAGGCCACTGGTATTCAATAATATCCACATTAGGAGCAGTGAAATGTCCCTTTAAGATAACTATCCTCTTTCCTCCTCTTAATAACCACACGACGTACTCCCTGCAGCTTGTCATCTCTGAGTGCTATGCAGACAGAAGTGATCAGACTATAAGACACACACACAAGCACATACAATCACAAAACATCAACTCTACTGAGGACAGAAGGAAGCACTTTATCACCCCGATGGTCAGGTGATGATCATCATAATTCCCAGAAGTAAACCAAGAAATTCAATAACTTCCAACTACAGGCCCCATATCTGACCAACCTGATCGATCAAAATTGAAATATATTCCAATAAAAACGTCTTCATGTTGCAATATTTTCTATTTACTATATTCAGCTCTTATATAAAGTTAGTATTCAGGATCATATTAGTAATAACGGGTCACTGAATGCTGCATTGAAACGTGTGCTTCTCCTTATACAGTTAAATAGTGCTGAAACCAGATGCACTGTCACTGATATAAATTGCTTTATTGACAGATATCTGTAATGCACTTAGGACACGGTTTCCCTGCTGTATTTTCATGGACACACGTGGCTCAGACCAGACAAAAACTGATGTATTTGGATACATCCTGTTTTATTGCATTTGAGAGGATCCATGTTGTTTTAGTTTTTGATTATTTTGGAAAAAGGAAAGGTTGTTCAGTTTCTGTGCTGAAGGCCAGGAAAGATAATTAAAGTCATCAGGATGTCTCATATCAAGTGAGAAGACAGTGTTCCTGCGAGGACACGAGTGGTTAGTGTATCTGTGCAGGAATGAACAGACTTGGCATTGGCCCTTATCTTTGAAACCCAGTCTGTGAGACACATTGTCTGCTGTTGATCCCTTCACAGTCCACTGGCATCTTCCTTTAAGCTGACCTGCCCCTTTTTTTTTTAACTTTTACATTTCAGCCCCTCCAAAAGCGTTGTGCTTGCATCAAATGGCATCTTTCTACCAACTGTCCATGGAGACATTTCATCCAAGACAGCTTGGAGAGGTAAACAGTGTAAATCCCTGCAAAACTGAGCCGACTGATGAATCTAAACCTGATAAATGTGCAGCTCCACCCGCCAGACTCAAATGTGCTTTAATTAACACAGGTAATTAGGATGTTCTGTATGTATAATTCAGATCCCAGACCTAATTAACCTGCTTACAGAGGAAACGTCCATTTCTGCTGGTCCAATGGCATTTGAGAGGCACTTGAGAAAAATCTGCTAAGTATAGTCACAATCTGGGTCATTTTTCAAATAATTTCCTGTGAAGCTGCTAATGAATATGGCAAAGCCTAACCTCACCACATTCACTGACTGAACAAATCCATGACAGGCATGGATTTAACCTACTGTAAACATTCAGTCTGCTTTCAATCTGTCGTTCATTCACACCTTTTTTTCTTCTGATTGGCTCACTGACCTGTTGTGACTAGAGCTCCAGAGAGAAGCCTGAGAGAGGAGATGTTAAACTAAACTGAGATGGTTTTTGGTTCTTAAGACCACAAATATATCTTCTGATGGAGATCAACACTTCAAATAAAACACAGGAAAAGTGTAAAATATGGGACCTTTAACATCATCCTTAGTTCTACTTTGTGCTTAATGCTAATTAGCAATCATAAGCAGGCTAACAAGCTGAAATAAGATGGTTACCATGGTAAAGATTGTACCTGCTGAACATCAGCATGTTAGCATTGTCATTTTGAGCACGTTGGAATGCTGATGTTAGCTTCGACCACTGCTGTCCCAAAGTAGAGCCTCACAGAGCTGCTAGTATGGCTGTAACATGGCTTTTATCTGAAGAATTACAGCAACTTTACTGTGACACAAGAGAAACCTCTTCAGAAAAGCTACTACAGATACAGTGTTGGTTGAGAAAAAAAAACAAATCTTTCTGATCTGATAATTATTCAACACGTTTTCATCATGACAGCCATGACAGAAGCACTCACGGATAATAACGTTGCTTTGTAGTAGCATAAAATAATTTTGCCTGAGCAGTGAAGCTGAAAGAAACTCACTTTACTAGTCACTTGTAGACATACTCTGATACAGTAACCCACAAGCTGCATTTCACAGGATACCGTGCAATGCAAGTGATACACACACAGCAGACAGTAGGTTACATGCAGACAAACATCTCTAGTCTTACATAAAGGCTCCAAGGAAACCCTGTAAGCCTGGGATTATCTTTAGAACAAAGAGGCTTTTTAAACACATGCCTGCAGACATCTTCTGCTGTACTTATCTCATCTCAGACTCATGTCAAGACTTTCAGGGCCTTTGTAGAATCAAGTGTTTTGTTTCTGTCCATTTGACAACTTTAGCGAGTAAAAGTGATTTTATGTTGGTGTGATCTTCCTTCTGTCCCCATGGGAGCTGCATCACACAGGATACGCACACATACGGAAGCACAACACAGAAAGAGACGAGACGGCACAGATCAGGAATCTTCAGGAGGGGATTTGATGTGAGCAGAGACTAAGACAGAAGAGGTGTCAAGGTGTTGCTCTAGCTGACACACTAACAAGCACTACATTGTAAACTGGTACTTCATACTGTACCTTGTTTCCCTTCAGGCTAAAACTTCAAGAAAAGTGCCCCAAGTTCAAGTTGTGGACAGCAGTCCTATCTCCCAAATCATGCTAAAATCACTCGTACTTTAGATCCAGATCGTGTCAGTTCAGACAAGCCTGAGCAGAGCTCAGGCCCCAAGGCCGACATATCCTCCATCACGTCGTCCTGCCCTCCTTTACCTCCACAGACTCTCCGTTATCTATGGTACATATCTCCACTGTCAAGCCTTGTCCCTCTTAGCACTCAAGCCTCCCAGGGCTCAGCCAATCACTGGACGAGAGCGTAGGCGGAAGAAGGGACCCTGGATTGGCAGTGGCTGAGGGTGCAGATAAGACCAGCCCCCTTAGTGTCGTTAACTCCGTCTGACAGGGCATAATCCCTGAGGCTGAGCTTAAATCCGTGCTGACCCCACCTGCTCCCTCGCTCTTGCACTCCTTTGCTTTCACCCCCCCCCAACTCACTTCCCTTCCATTTATATATTCTTCATCTCTCCAGCTCCTCTTCGCTTTTTGTTTTTAAAACTCCTGTTCAATTACCATCCTCTTCCATTAACTCATCCTGTGTCACTCTCTCACTCTCCAGTGCAGGTAGACTTTCTGTTTACCTGGAAAGCAGACAGCAAGTCAGCAAAAGGCTTTTAAAGCGAGAGCGGCTTCAAAGCCAATTGTCAAACAACCTCCTGGGTTTATTTTTGTTCTCAGTGAATCATAAGGAGCAGCCACGCCACAGACACCTGAGTCTGTCTGTGCGTATGTGATGATGCAGTTACACTCCAGTTACAAAACCAAATGACCCAAACAACACTCTGACTCCATTATGAAAGAAGTCTGAATCATAAACTAACAACACACCAAGAGTTTACTATAAATAGAGACCAGTTTAGTTCATCTTTGTTAAAGCCATCAATATTTGAATATCTGATAAATATCTGATAACGATATATAGGCCACTATTGTGTATGTTTGTTTGTTTTTTCATTTTCGATAAGGATAAGGAACATTGTGGTTGTTAAAGAATTGTGATATATTATAAGAAACTCATAAACTCAAAATTATTACGTTATTACTCAGAGCAAATCAATGCAAATCAGCCCCATGTGGACTGGATTTCTGTCTCGGGTGATTTTAACATTAACCTGCCCTGGTCAGTGACTTTAAACCCAGCTGTGTGTGTGTATGTGGGTAATGCCAACCCTGTGTGATGTGGCTTTGGCCACAAATCTTCAGTAGCCAAGTAAGTCCCTAAAAGTTTCTTGATGTTATGTGTGAAAAAAGAAAAAGGGGGAAGAAGTTATTATTGATTCTGACTTTTAGTATCAGCCTCGAATATCCAGCACTGATTGAGCTCTAGTTTGTATGTATATAGAAAAGCCTCCACATAGTCTAGAATTAAATGTAGTCAAATGGGCAAGAAACTGCCAAACTTTACCAGTGTGATTGCTAACAATGGGATGTGCAAACTGAATAAATGCAGAGAACATGAATTTTGACACTGCTCTCTGTGCAGCACTTTGTTTAGAATAACATCCAAAAGACTGATACAGAGTTCAGATTCTGCATTGATGAGGTCAGATGTGCGATAACTGACCAAACAAGTTAACAAGGCTTTTAAAGCAGTGGTGTTTGAGGTCAGTCAGAGGTGAGCTACTTCACTTCAGCAGTGCAATCAAATGTACTCATGTTTTCACATGCAGTACCTTAAAGAAATCATCTTCTGTAAACCATGGGTTTTGTTTCCTGTACAGCATCACCTTTCTAAAATGAGCTCTGGAAAATAACCAGGGGAGAGAACTGTCTTTCTTCCCACTTTAGTTGTGAATTTTCACACAACTCCTCCAACCATCCTCTCAAATTCAGAAATAACTCTGTCAGAGCAGCGGCAGTCATCAGCCTGTGACTCTGACATCTTTACTTCTTCATGAAATATACAACTGAGCCCCACATCAAACATTTACACGCATTTATTACAGCAAGCTCTAAACCAAGAAAAATCTTGCTGAATATTTTAACAATGGTCAAGAAAAACAAATCAAAGCATGCCGTCATCATTTTGACGCAAGACTGAGGGCTAGTTGAAGTAAAATCAGTTGCCATGGATACCCATGGAGGGGCTGCAGGGAGATGAGGGTCAGGGAAAGCTTTAATGTCGTCTTGCTGACTCTTTGTTTCACACAATCAGTTACAGTTAGAAGGTGAGGCAGCTGGACAGACGCTTGTAGGTTAACTGCTGCCGTACTTCACTTTTTTCCATTTGATTATACTGATGTGATTCACATGAACAGGACAGTACACAGGACTGATGCCAGATAACTGCACGAATGGGATCTTCAATTTCAGCTGTTCTGGCCAAGTACGTGGCATAAAGGCAGATCTTATTGATGATGACCACAGTACACACATGTAGCTGGAAAGCAGCGATGCAGAGCAAGTTTATGTTCATGTAATGAGCATGAATTCTCTGTAGAGTCATCAAATCAGCACAGAAAATAACTGGCAGGCAGCCACCTGCACCTGAGGACATATACAGATCCTGATGCCTATGTCGAGCTGCAAACATAATCAAGGACACTAAGACCCACACTACCAGACTTCTGAACAGTATTTACCCGAACGCCATCAAGAACTGAACTCTTAAAATATTTGAGGCTGAGTCTGTGCAATAATGTCCTGATTAAATGCAATATTACAGATAAACTCTAACAACTGGTGCAATACAGACTATTTATTATTTGCAGCTGTTTTTACAGTCCTATTCTATTCTATTTTATTCTATTCTATGTGTGTGTGCACATTAATCACATCTACAAGTCTGTAAGATTACACTTTAATGATCTTTGAGGGGAAACACAGAGTCCATTATGTATCTCCTGTATGTTCTGTGAGTGTGTTGACAAACAAAGGTGGATAATCAGTGAATTCTCTGTGACGATTACTCCCTCTTGTGGTGTGAACGCAGCTTACAACATTCAGAAAACTGGAAAAAAACAGGACAAAACAGACTGAGGTCTTTCTTCTGCATTAGTACAAGTGGATTCAACTTGTCTTGCAGCAGTCAAACATGGAACAGCAGATTTACCCCAATTTTTTAATTATAATGTAAAATCCCACATTTGAGCAATTATGAGTCACAGCTACAAATCCATATCGTCTTTCTGCCACCACAGGCTTACGTCCATCCTTTACCTGCAACCTTAAGATGAACAATATCAGAGATATCATCCAACACTGAGTCCAGTGACAGGTAGTCTTATAGTACTGACATACAGGTCTGAAGTCTGTGTGTAACCAAACAACCACAATTTAGAAGTTTTTCAATCTAAAACTTTGTGTTCTTACACTTAATTGCTGATGACTTTTGTAAACCTCTGGTTTGTATGGTTACCACAAAATAAGCTTCTTGCCCTGTTCATCACCAGAATCTGTATTTTCTTCCCTTTTGAAAAATCCCACACTCACCACGTTGTGACTAATCAAGATCAACAAGAAGTGTATGAATGTTTGAGCTACACAGATACTGACAAGCTGTTGACGAACCACAGCAAAGAATCCACAAGAGGGCAGTGTAATACAAGAACACGGTACAAGCAGTAAGACGGGTGATGTAAGACGCTGACCAAATCTCCCCTTGAGCTTATTTCTCCACAGTCATACATCCTCTCTTTGATTTGCTCCCTCTCTGCTGTCAGGAATACTTCAAAGTCCCCAGTGTGTGTTAACAAATCCAGATTCAGCCAGATCTGATCAGCTCTTCAAAGCTAAAGGTTGAAGATAACAGGGTTTTAGAGAGACTCTGAGGATCAGGCAGCTGACCTGGTCTCATATTGATGATGCATCACAAAACACATCAGCTGATTCACAAGCTATTTTGAGCTGCAGGTCACACATATCCACGGTAGCACCGTAATTCACTTAATGTAAAAATTAAATATCACAGAAACACAAAAGCAGCACAAAAAAGAGAAGATATTAACCAAACCATCCTGCAGATTCACAGCTGTGAATCAGAAGATGTGCAGGCTGGGACCAGTCATCAAGTCAGTATGAGTCACCGTTTCTGGGAAAGGTAAAAACTAAACCTAAAACTAGCAGCTGTCCTGGGGGTTGAAATGGCCAGTGTCACCAGTGTGTTTTTAAGTGTCTTAAAGTCTTATCATAAATCTAAGGAAACATAAACCAGAGAAAACAAAGGAAGCAGGATTATACTAGTTAAGAGGCTCAGGGTGTATGTAGATCAGTGAAGACAGTGGGATACAGCGTGTTTACATGTAGTTAGTGCTCTTATCTGGATCGTCATACATTCTATGAGCAAGTGGGTGTTCAGTGGCCTGCCCACGTTCAGTGAGATGTGTGGCTGCTGCTGCTGCACTGATCCGCTCTGTGACCTTTCTGTTATGAGACAGCCATTCTGGTTATTCAGCAACCAATTAATATTCATGCCTTTTATCAGGACAACTGCTGCAGAGGAAGTGGAGTTCTGCCTCCAGCCTCATTAAACAGAACCAGCAGAACCAGAAAATGTGAGGGGATTCATAAAAATCTGATCCAAAATGTAACAAATCTCTCATGCAAGAAATTTCTCTTTTAAAGCAACCATTTGCTAATTTTGCTAAACTAGGGCAGCAATGGAAACTATGAGATGATGGTAAAGTGTAGAGAAGAGTCAAAGAGTCAGCTAATTGACTCAGAAATGTCAGTAACACAGCAATGACAGTTTGCTAACATTAGCCACCATAAGCTATTGGTCATACCAGACCAAGACTGTAACAAATCCTCCAATGACCACTAGAATCAGTCCCAATAGACTCCCATGTTACTTTACAGCAGAAATAAACACGTTTACAGACTGGTACAAAAGTATTGATCTCTAGAGCTAATTTCCTCCTTTATGACAACTGTACGGGGGTGAGTTTTTTATATAACTCATCTGTTTAAATTTTATTAAGGCTTAAAGTTCTGCATAATTGAGGCCATGTCACTTTGAGTGAGAGGTGGGTGAGCACATGCTTGCCACAAACCAGCATGCACCAAAGTCTTAGCTCCACACTTTGCTCATTTTTGGGCTGGAAGCTGGGAGTTAGGGGCGGAGTCAGGCACCGCCAAGGTGGCGACAGCGAAGCAACCCACTCTGAGCTTCAAAACTGCTCTTCAGAAGGCTATGGGTGACATCACGGAGGCTACGTCCATCTTTATAATCTATGGTAACAACCAAACCCCTGAGTGTATTGAACTGATCAACAGTGTGTTTTATCACTTCATACATACAATTGTAAGCAGATTAATCTGTTATTTCTGATTTCAATTATGAGAGTGTCTTATTTTAATGTTAAACATCTGCAGTAAGTGTAGAAAAAGTAAGAGCACCGTAACACTTTAAGAAAGAATGACAACATAAAACACATGTGGCTCATTTTCTTCAAACAGGAAACTGTTAGTTTGAGTGCTAAGTATGTTAATGACTGCTGTGGAAATACACAGTACATTATGCTGCAAGTCCCAGAGGATCAGTTTGAGTTTCCATGAACTGTGAACAACAGCAAATGAACAAGGCAAATGGGAGCATTCTCACTAAAATGTAGTTAAACCTACAACAGGACAATTAGAAATGAAGGCCTGTCTCATGATAGCCTGTCTCAAATAAAGGCCTGGTTCTTTAACTTGAGGTAGAGTAAATAAAGGCCTTGTTGCTTTGTTTTTTCTGTCATAATAAGAAATTTCCAATATCTGCAACTGAGAAACATGTCTGCAGGCCATAAAACACAGAATTTACAGGGTCATTTATTTATTATGTCATGTCATGAGATAGTTAACGTCCTGTTTGAATGGGGTTTAAGCCAAGAGAATACTTTCAGCTACTTATCTACTGAACTGAGACTGTGATCTTACCGTGGCTGTAGCTGACCCCCGGGCTGAGGGTTGAGGGCGAGGCAACATGCTCCCTGTTGGGCGTTTGGAGGCCCGGCTCCTTCTCCCTCTCTTTGTCCCGCTCCTTCACCTGGCGCTGGCTCATCCTGCCTGGGGTCAGAAGGACGGTGTCATCACTGCACACTACAGCAGCTGGAGACGGAGAGAGCGAGCCAGGGAAATGACAGGGAGAGAGAGATCAGACACGTGTCCATCTCACTTCAGATCACAGAACATCTCCTGACAGCGCTCTAGGGGAGCATCTGTTGGCTGCAGCCTTCGGTTTCACAGCACATTCTGATAACTTATATAATATTTGCTTTCACCAAGTCTCCTGATTAAAAAAGATGAGTTTGATGAGTGCTGATAACCTTAGCATGTGTGTTTGTCCCTTATCACTTCACCTTGTTTACCAGGTGCTAATGAAGCAAGCAGGCATGCTATTGCTTAGCAATGTGAGCTGCGTTTGGTTGGCAGAGGACCACAAAAAAAAAAAAAACCTATGAAATTAAAACAAAAATTTTATCTTTGCTTAATGAGGCACTCCCTGATTTTGTTGTGTGTGTGTATTAATACACTCTGGATGACACACAGGTCAACATCAGCTGTGAGCTGAGAGGAGGTTTTATAATGATTTCTGACAAGGGTTTGCCTAGATGAGAAAATTAGGCAAAGCCAAAGCATGAAATATTTTTCCAGCAGTGAAGATAGATTAGATATTCTGTGCTGCTGTCACTGTACAGATTTTTCACTTCAACTTCACAGATCATTTTCAAAAAGCAAACAAATTTCTAAAAATGTTATTTAGGTTATTAGGTTACATTTGCAAGTGGAAAACTGGGACAGAGTCTATAGTTGGTAAATGTATGTGTTCTAATTGTTGGGTGACGAGTTATTCTGTCCACTTAGAAAAACAGCTTTCCCACTCTGAAATTACATCTGAATTCATTGAAAGCTCAGATTTGCCAGTTTTCCACCAGCACTTTTTAACAACACATTAAAACAAGCACAATCTGTACATAAAATATGAATATCTATTTGGGTCTAATTTCTATCCATAGTTGTGTGATCTCTACTTAACATAGCAAATAAGTTCATTTCTAAACCATCCACTGGGATCCATCTGCTACTTACAGAACAACATACAATGAATCCAAGTTAAACACACTGATTTGCACAAACACAAATATATTGTATCATCCAGATCATAATCCAGCCATGTCAGCACCTGCCTGTCCTATCATCAGTGTGTGTTCAGCCGGTGAGTTGTTGTGGATGTCTAACATGTACAGTATGTGTGTGCTCTTGTCTGTGTGGGTACACAACATACACACACTGACACACTCTGCCAGCAGGGACCAGACAGGTGACTGTAGCAAAGAGGACAGTGGTTAAGACCAACACATGTGAACAGGAGCAAATATAACATGTACTGTACAAAATACACTGCTATGGGCTCAAATTAGGGTCAAAAAGATTTTGAGCTTGTAGAGTGGTATTCACAAATAAATCTTAAGTTTGTAGTTGTAGATATATGTAAATATAAAAGTAACAGAATCACCTGACTGGACTCTAACTTCAGCATTACAAACAATGTGCGACATTTTTTATACAGATGTTCACACTCTTTTCTCACAGTGTCTTTGTGTAATTTCACCACTGACATCATTTGTTCACAGTTTTATTCACTTTTTTCCCTTTATACATACTTGAATTTCTCAGAGATTATTTTTAGACTTAAAACTAAAAACTTTGGTATTCTTTGTGAACATCTCAAAATCTTTTTGACCCTAATTTGAGCCTGTACTCACAGCAGTGATGTCACAGTAGAGTTTAAAGGTCTGAATCTCTAAAACAGCAGCGAGAAACAAGGCGGTTAAACACTCAAGAGAAGTTAAAGCATGTTGTTTAAGGAGGCAGCAGTGCTACACAGACAGCCTGTCCAACAAAGAAAGATAAGTTAATGTCACAGGAACAGACTGTATGCAAATATTGCTCTGTGACAAACTGCAGTTCCATTGAATTATTAATGAGGGTGGACCTTTGATGGAGAAATTAAGGTGCTGGCCTAAGAGCAGAAAATACCATGGCTAAATAAATTCAGTGGAAAGAACATTTGCTTGAGGAAATGATGGGAAACAGGTGCATTACATTATGTACTTTATGTCCTATTTGAAACACACACTCCCTTATGTTCAATCAGCCCCTGAATACCATCACTGGCCTTTCCCCTGACTGTGTGCACTGGCCTTAGCCCTTCCTCTGAAAGGTCACTGGCTTACCGGAGGTGGCATGGTGCTCTCTCAACTCTGCGTGGTGCTAGCAGGGGGAAAGGGAGGAGACAGAAAAAGTACAGGTGGAAGAAAAAAAAGAATAGTAGGTAGAAACAGGAAGAAGAAGAAAAGAGAGCGAATGGGATCGGAAAAGTGTGTCAGAGATTTTGGATAAAGATTAAAGAGGGGGAGAAGGGGGGGAGGTCCATCATGTGTTGTTGACCAGATGTTGGCAGTGGTAGGTTTGCGTGCAGCAGGGTTGGCAACAGTGGGCAGCATCAGCAACAGCAGCAGCAGCAGTGGATGAAGCCGCAGCCACACAGGACGACAACAAATTATAATAATAATAAAAAAAGAGGAGACAAGAGACAGAAAACAAAAGAAAAAAAACATTAGTTTAAACAAAATGTCAACAGAGAACACAACTGGCAACAGATTGAGGCAGTGGGAGGGGATGAAGACAGAGGTAAAACAAGAGGGATAAATAAACTTCAAATTAAATCACAGCGCACACACATAGTACACTAGTTTACGTGAAGACAGCCGAGATTGAACGCTGTCAACCTTCAGCTGACACCACAATTACTGTTACATCCATTCATAACAACATAAGCAACTCAAGCTGCGTAATGCCACCAGTGTGATTATATAGTGTTTAATTTAGAGCTGCAACCAACAATTATTGTCAATTGTTTTGTCAGAGAATAGTACAAAAAGGCTGAGTATAATTTCTCAGGTATGTCTTCAAATGCTAAAAACCTACATGTATTAAGTTTGCAATCATTTATGAGGGAGAAAACATCAAATAATCACATTTGAGAAGCTGGAACCAGAAAAATGACTGAAATAATTAATCAATTATTATGACAGCTGTTGACGAACTTTCAGTCAAACGACTTGTTTAATTGAGAAACTGTTTCACCTCTAGTTTAAACACAAATAATGAAATGATTAACTTAAAAAGCAAAAGAGGCTGTACTTAGGCACTATTTGGAGCTTTTAGCTAAATGCTAATGTCAGTATGCTAAAGTCTCAATTGTACTCCCTTGTTGATGCACACATGGACAGCTGGGGACACCACAGACAGGTAGTTGTTCTTATAATACTTTCTAGTCTGCTTGTGTAGATGCAAAAAGTATAACACTCTCCTCGTATTCTCACAATGACAAAATTAAAACACTGAAGTTTAGAAGGTGTTTTCCCAGTTTGTTCTTAAACACACAGTATGTAACCTCTGCCCCCAGGGGTCTCTCAATCAAAATGAACTAAAGACAGCGTTTGGCGATGTTTGCAAAATAGCGTGGGATCATGGGAGCTGTTGTCTTCACCACCTTTGCCGTCAGCTTCTCCTGGTTTTGATTCCTTCAGTGTCAGTCTCTCAGCAGGTTTTGGCTTTTTTTTTCTCTGATAAGTTCAGGATCCAGCATCCAATGACTTAAGTCCTTCATCTTGTTAAAATACATAGTCGACAAGACCAAAGTGTAAAAAGTGAATCTTAAAAATGTGGCTTAAAAAAGGTTTCAGTTATGTACTTTTCCTTTCTTTATTTGTTTCCTTTATTTAGTGCAGTATTTAGCCTGTATTAGTCATTTGCATTGTGTCTGCCTGTGTTGAGATTGAAAGTTTATTATTTTGAGTCCATTATTACAACTGTTAAAAGCTTTTCAAGCATCCATTTTAATTGTAAGTGTTTGTCTCATCAGAGATGTGTCAGTAATAGATGCCACCTAATTTTTAAATTAGGTCAAATTCTCAGAGCAGCAACAGTAGCTGTGATTGGCTAGATGCTGAGTTCAGGCCACACACACAACTCCCTCCCCCTGTTCCAGTGCACAACAGAGGGCAGAGACACTTAACAGCTGGAAAAACTACACAGGCTGTGATTAGGCTTTCTAATTAAGGCTATCTTCTATTCACCTCCACAACCATAACTTGGACACACAAAATGTCAACATACGGCAACATCTTCCTGCTCTCTACATCTTCTCATGACAGTTTGCATGAAACTGCCCATTTAACAAGATCCTAATTTACACATGATGGCCAGCGGCCAGGCTGGAAACCTGACGTCACAGTTATACCCAGAACGGGGAAGGATACCCTAATCCCCACCCAGGCCAAACACAACCACGAGCTGGTCAGTAAGGAGAAAGACAAAGAAAACAATGGCAGTGATTGGATATTGCTCAGCTAATCGGGAGGGGGGAATCAACTTGCCTCGTTCTGATTGGTTAGAACCCCGAGAGCCACTGGCTGAGAGGATAGACAACACTCCGAGCTGCTTACAACAATAAGGTGAACGGATTAGGAAGCAGTCACTGAACGTCAGAGGTCACTTCACAAGGCTTCGTGGAGAAGAGTGGTTTTCTAATTTAATCTTGGCTCAGCCCATTGTCTCGCAGTCGGACAGCACAGTTACACTTTGGCCACTCCCTCTTAGTTGCTAAACAGGGAGTTTGTGGAATTAAATCTGTGGTGGTGGGCGGGGGGCGGGGGGGTCCTTCCTAGATAGTTCTTCCTAAAGGATTCTTCCAGGGATTCAAATCAACAATCTTCTGTTTACACGCCAGCTTTTCCAACCTGTGTGATAACGCTGCCATCCAAGATCGCAGTCTAATCTACTCCCAAAATAAACTATCTTCCCCTCGTCACACTCTCCGTCTGGTTCAACAAGAGGTGAACCTCCTTGACTGGCAGCCTGACGTGTGAACCCAGGGTTGCAAGCTCTTTATAAAAGCCCTACCTGATGATTAGTGCTGATTAATTATGCAGATAAGTGTGTGGGGTGGCAAAGAGACTGACAGTGAGAGAAAGTAAAGGGCTATGAATAACCTCTAAGTGTCACTAGCAAAAAATACTGATTGTGACAGGCAGACTGAGAAGGGTTTTATTGGTACAGTGTAATGAGAGCAGACAGATGGATCACTACATGTGGCAGGCCTGTATTAGCATTTGAAAAACGTTCTTGACTATAAATTGGCAATCAAGCAATGGGCTGGTGTGTAACTCGACTTAAGGGGCGGAGGAGCAGATCTATATGCATGACAGACCAGTCAAAAGCATTAATAATAACTGGCTTAACTCTGACTCATTCAGTACTTGCAGACAAGTCTAGGACAACTGCAAAACCTTTATTAAGTAGTAGTAGGATTAACATCACTGTTTCTCTTTTGTCTCTGGTTAGTGGCAGGAAGCTCAGCCCCCTCTCACGACAAATCTTTTATCATCAAGTTAATGTAAATATTGTCTAGTTTTATCAATTTCAGGTTAACTAATCTTAAAAAAGAAACATACTGGGTTCGATTTTAAAAGTCTAGTTTAGGGCGTGTCTGTATCATTCGCTATTATAACAGCAGAAAAAACTGTTGCTGTGCCAGGATCATGGTTCAAAAGTGTTGTACTTAGTCCTTTGAGTGGTTTGGGTGTAACATCCAATAAACCTGAGTGCAGATCTTCCATTCCCTTTAAAAGTCAGACACACTTGCACCTTGGTGGATTGCTGTTATGACGGTGCAATGTTTCAGACAGAATTAGATTCTTGTGGTAAGTTGATCACATATTGTGACTGAACAGTGAGTCCAGTCCGAACATACGCAGGCAGCACCTCTGTGCACAATGAGGCACATGTTTGGTGGTGTGACTTAACAGTTGTTGATTCAGTGAACTTGACTTAGCTGGCTTTTCACTGTCACAACAGCAATTATTCAACTTTAGTTTAGTGAACTCACATTTTTAAGGCGGGAGGAGAACATGTGTGTTTCACACTGTAGATGTAAATGATCTTGAGCATTTTACTGAAGTGGTTTAAAGGCAGGAAAAGGCACCTTTGAGGGTCATTCACTTGCATTTTAGAGGGTGATATACCATGAAACCATGGAAGCCAAGCAATGTCATTATATTGCATTGAATTGAATTGAATTAACTTCACTATTATCACAGTAATTTACAAAGGTTTTTTCACTTAAGCTGTGCTGACTGAAACCCTGTGAGGTTTCTCTTCCACTTATCATCATTTAAATGGCTCACGCCAAACATTACCCCGACCTCGACCTAATTCCAACCTTAAAACCAAGTCTTGGCCCTAAAAAAAAAAAAATCAGTTTCTACCCATTGGGACCTTAATTTTTGTCTCCGTGGTGACATGAGTTCCCCATTGGTTAGGGTGTAGAATGGCCCAGATACCAATACTAGGAATGGAAATATCTTTGATACTGCCTAAAATACAGTATCGGGTATCAGTGAGTATGTAAGTCTATGCATCGATCTAATAGTACATAACTTATTTAAAAAATGTATAGTTTCACATTCAAAATGACAGTTTTCCGTTCTGTGGCATTCATGCAGAGTCATGGCAACAAAAGCAATCATACTGTATCACCTACAGGGTTAGTGGTATCCAGCAATTTTTTTTTTCATGCCTAGGTTTCAGGTCAGCACTCAGTATCACCTGAGACACAAGTTCAGGTATTGTAATTGATATTGGGAAGGAATAAAATTAATCAGAATATCTCTACAAGTGTGTATTCAGGTTAAAGTCCCCACTGGGATATACTGTAGGAACAAGCCTACACACACACACACACACACACACACACACACACACACACACACACACACACACACACAACCACACACACACACACACACACACACATTAGATAGAGCGGGAAAGCTGAAAGCTGACAGGTCATACTTGTTTTAACAAAATTCCCATTCATCTACTACAGCCCAATACATTTTTTGGACTTTTGAGACTGATATTGATATTAATAATTGGGAGTTAAAAATCCTGATATCGATGAATCATCGAATAGTATCTATTAACATAAACAAACATTCTTGATACAGATTCTTGAGATTTTTTTTTCAAGAACTGTGAACACAATGCTAATATTGGCTGATGAATCTCTGTGTTAGCTGCTGGAGCTGACGACTATCAAAAAACATTACACAATGTAATGGTGACTGTCGCATACAAAGTAATCTCTGATCAGCAATTTTACAGATTTCCAGTGAGCTAATTTGTCCACATATAAGCTAAAATGACATTGTGGATACATGCATCTTAGATTGTTTGTAAACTGTCCATAGCTTCCTCCATTTTGGTTCTCCATTCCCCTAAAGGTCAACAGTGTTAAAACAGCTTACTATTGGTCAAAGATACACATTTCCGGGTCAAAGTTCACCAAATCTGAACTCCATACTGATGTTGATTCAACTGAGATAACTGATTTTATAACAAAATTATTCAGTTTGAAATAACAGTGTCACCTGCCCTTTACACTCCCACGAGTGAAACTCAAATTTGGCAGAAAATATATTTTGCAGATCAAATATAATTACATCAGTGTACAGAAACATGAACATTCATGAATAAACTACAAGTAACAGAAAGCATCCCCATCTCCTTAAAAGCTTCCAACGTTCTACAGGAAACACTGCCTGAAACAGAGCTCACGCTCTCTGCCCCTGAAAAGATGAAGAGTGCTTACGCGGGATAAAATGCCATGACATATTACATAATGTTTAAACATCACTCGCAGCAGATTCCTGACCCAGTTTCTTTTCAGTAGCAGGGAAAGAGGAGATAATAACAACAACTTTTTCTTTTTTTCCTTTCTATATCTGAAGGGCACCTTTTGCCATTTATTCAGCATGGAATCAAAACACTATGTTATGAAGGCAAAACCTAAATGCTGGTCAAATACTGAACAGACTGTCCCATGTTTTCATGCTAAAAAAAATCTGAAAACCTCTAGCCTCTAACAAATCCCCACCATGGTCTGTGTGTAAATTGGAGTAGAGGTCATGAATACATTTTGTTATGGAAAAAGATCAGAGATTAAAGAGACTAAAAAAAGGTAAAGAAAAGAATAGATACAACAAAGATATCCACTTTGTAGGTGAGAGACTGCTGATGAACAGCTGAGTCATCACTGGTAGCTCATGGAAATCCAGTGACTGTGTGGTTACAAAAATACCATTTTATTGGTTTGTTCAGTCTATCGGCTTGTTTTATGCGTGTTAATTATGTTTTCATAGCTCCTCTCGGTTCAGTGCTTGCAACTGACAGGCAACAAAAAGTACAAGTGAACAGTAACTGTCGCCACCATACACCTCTGGAACTGTCAACATTAATTTGAAAATAATATGTTTCTTTAAAGATATTGGTTTGTGCAGCTTTAATTTAAATCTGCATTATCTGTTTTTGTTGTTGCTGAGCAACACAAAAAGTTGCATACACAAATTTGAAACATAATCTCCTTATAAAGTAGATCAAATCAAATCACACATCTAAGTGTAACATTCATTCTTCTTTCAGCTCTGTTTTGTTCTCCACAAGCTCCTAAAAAAAAAATATCTGGTTCTAAATACTCCACTAGGTATGTTCGTTAGCTAGCTGCTAACTCTGTCTGATGTTTGGTGCTGGGTAAGTCATTCTGAGCTTTTTAACTAAAAACAGCTGCGTTCAGCTGCATCTGAACACAGCACTGATGTTAGTGCTGAAAGTGAGCCAAAACAGCTTGTAAAATCAAAACAATGAGCTGAAAGACACTTAAACAGTGCAAAACTGAACTAACTGATCATGTTTCTGTAGGTTTGTCACTACATCACTGAGTCATTTGATTTATTGTTAATATAAAAAATATTGATTAGAGCTTTAAAGACATGTATAATAAATATAAATAAATATGAGAATTCATTCTAGCTAATGTAATATATGGAGATATTCATCTTTAATATTAACAATAAAATATCCATTGAACCCCAGTGAGAACTCGGTCATTACCATAGCAAAGAGTGGGACAGAAAAAATGCATTTTAACTCAAACTTAAATTGCTGATAACAAAACTGACTAACTAATCAACATGTAAATGTAAATTGACATGATATTGTAATGTTATTGGGCTTGTGCCCTGGGAGTCAATGTGCAGCCACTTAGGTTAATAAGAAAGTGTCCTGCCCACACACAGTGTTATGAAGTTTCTCACAGCAGCTGTTGTGACACTGGATTAATCAGCGGTGTTTAGAAAGCCTGGCTAGGAGCTTTGTTTATTCCCAAGGCTAATCACTGCTGCATATGTGATGGGATTTATCTGTTTTAAGGTTATAGATATTGTCTATACTGAATTAGCAGCAGGATTTAAAGGGGTAAACCAATCTCCTCTGGTTTGAGCATTTTCAAGAGCTTAAAACTTTGTTCAAATCCCTCCAGCGTAAAAATTTCACATCCTTTACAAAATTTCAAAGAGCCAAAATTTCCTAATTTATGGAAATGCTAATCAGTCTAATTAAAATACCTGGAACTGTGTTTTCTAAAACCAAAACCTACAATTTGCAAATAAACTGAAGACAATTACATCTGTAGTTTCCAGGAAGCCGACAGCACACGATGGTATCTTATTTCATTCTTTGTGCCCACATTAAGCACATGAAGCAACCTGATACAAGCTAGGACTGGTCAGGATGTCCCGATCCAGAATTTTCTGGGCTAGATGCTGATCTGGTCAGTAGCAATCAATTCTTAATTGAAGGACTCATTCTCCAAAAGGGAGAATCATCACAGACTACGGCTTGGGAGAATGTTAATTCTATTCAGACTTATTTTTTGCAGTGGGATGCAATAATTGAAAGCTGACATCAATAGAAGGAATACATAAGCTTCAGCTGGCAGCTGGACAGAAATAGGGAGGCAGTCACACTCATCTTTAGGGTTCTGGGAAAGCAGGAGAGTAGCCTGCAGCATACTTCAGAAAAAAACTCAAGAAAACTCACTTTGCAGCCTCGTTCCAAAGCTACATGGAGCACCGACATATAACAGACTGCAAGTGGGATAGGAAGCAGTCCATGCTGAAACATTATGCAGAGTATTTGACTTTAGTTAAGCTTCAGAAAAGTGGTGAAAAATAGTTTTAAAATACAATGATGAACCAATATAAAAAGAAAACATGCAGATATAATATAGAGGGGCATTAATAAACAGGACTATATTCTCTTTGCCTCATAAGAGTTTCTGGATGGTCACAGATTGCCCAAATACTATGGAAAACAAATTGTATTTAATCAGGAAAAAAGGAGTAATACAACAAAAAAACATGTTAAAGTAATGATACAGCACCATTCCTCTGTGCAGCCATTTCTACAGTATACGCCCAACTACGATAGCACAGCATCCACTAAACCCCAGCATCCTCCTCTGTAACACTAACTGAACCTGGGCCAGCACATTGTAATGTCAGAGTGGTTTTATCCATCAAAGAACTGACACATTGTGTGTGCTGCACAGTGTGTGCTGCCCGTATGTTGGCTGATTTACAACTAAAGTGGAACTGCAACAGGTGCCATAAATAAAATGTCTAATCACACAGGCTCAGGAAGGGACTGGAGCTGACTCCATTCGCCAAGATGCTGTCCAAAGTAAAAGTGGAGCCAAGGAAACAAAAACTATTAAGACCAAAAGTATTTGTGCATTTCCAAACTTGGCAGGAAGGCAGGAGTGACAATCCGTGTGTAGTGCAAAGACAGACATGAAGCAAACAGGCAGATGGAGAGCAGGTGAGGACAGAGTTCACACTTCCTTCCTGGTCACTGTTGAAATCAAAGTGACACTGAGCAGGTCTGAAGTTTCAACTTTTCTCATCACTGCTGCACTTTTTAAACTTGTTCACACAAGTGTATACAACTTTGGACGAGGTATTGTCTTTTCTTCCTCTGGTTGAGCCTAAGATTCCAGATCAGCAGAGATAAAGGTGTGGGCAGAATATGATGGATGTGCAAGGGCTGCTGGGAAACAATGACAATGGTCTCACTGCTACAGTTCAATCAGTGGAGCTTTTCCCAAGTCTGCCTGGAGCAGGTGTGGAGAACATGGCAACATGTTCTCAGCTAAAACAGTTGCACCCCAAAACTGCTCATCTTAATTAACCTGCTGCAAATGAACTTGAACCTGCTGCCTGAAATTAGGGCTGGAACTAACAATGATTTTCATTGTTGATTTTTTTTTAATTCATCTTTTGTCGTATAAAATGTCAAAAAAAAAAAAAAAATGAAGTGAAAAAAATGAGGATCACAACTTTATAGAATTCAAAGTGACATCTTCAAATGTCTTGCTTTGTCTGAACAAAACTACAAAACCCAAAGGTTCATATTCAGCCTACAATCATACATGACAAAGAGAGCTTTCTAAGCGATCAGGTATTAGCCAGACGTGACTGATCCACATTAAATAACAGGTGTCTGTTCTGCTCTATTTATTAGCTGTGGTGACCAGGTGTAGCACAGACTAGGGCTGTGATGCTAACAGCATAACCACAATACTGCGCATGCTGGAGGTCAGTACCTCCAGCTTGTATTAGATTTTTTTGCTGGTGTGTGATATGAAATGTAAACACAATAATCATTGTTTCCGTGGGGACAAGCTGCACAAACTGTGTTTGTTACTTGTATTAGACAAGTTGAGCATGATGTCTGTCCCCACACACAACTTCATAAACTGTGTAGAACAATATAAGTCGAATCTAAAAAGAAAGTCTCCGTTTTTAGTTAAAATTTGTCTCAAAGTGAGGACTGGTATCATGTTGGCAGCAGTGCCAGCAGACACCCTGAGTTAAGGTTTCCAAACCTCTCCTGGGAGAGAATCAGCCTTCAACCTCAAGTCATGGTGTAAACATATACGGTAGTTTCTGGTATTTTTACACGACTTCTTTTTCATATATCTCATCTCATTCGCTTACTTCAGGTCATGAATGGTCACATCATATAGGTGTCCTTTTGCACATTAGTGTTGAAAAATAATTTCCACTGAGAACAGCATGTACCAGACCGTCCTTTACATAAATCCAGCTAATGGTTATGAACATGGCTTTTAAAGTAGTGCTTTGTAGATGAAGTGAAAATAGCTGCTCTAAGTGATTATAATGAGGCTTCAAGTAATTCCGAACAGGCAGTGCTTAAGTGATTCATTGTTACTACATTACAGTCATGCCATACGATGTCTACATTCTAACAATGGTACATTTTCCGGTACAGAACTACATTCTTGGGAATACCATGTGATGATTGTAATGTGTGTTCAGTTTATAGATGAGGACTCGGTGCATATGTGTCTGTTCTGGATGAACACCCCCATTTTCTTGCTAATTCTTGTTAATAACATCAGATAAATGCCTGAAATTAACAGTACAAAATGTGCTAAAAGATGCTGAACTCAAATTTAATGTGCAGTATTTAACTTCTTGCACAGATAAGGTTGGAGGAAGACAGAAAGGAAATTGGAAGCCTTGTATGGTCAGACAGGAAATCCATAAAGAGATAATTCTCAGGAGCAGAGCGAATTCCAACACTAAAGCCAACAGGAGCAATCCCAGTGGATTTCTGTTTCCCATCCCCTAACTCTATTGCTAACATTAAACCTAATAATGTCCCTTCACAGGGAACCAGGAGGGAAGTAGATTAAAAAAGACGGACGCTGTTGGTTTTAGGGTCTACAGCCATTTATACAGTCATATCTTGTCCATGTTTTATCTTTCATGAGGAAGGAGCAGGGAGGCGTCTGCTCCACACTCAACCTCACACAGACAGCATTTCATTAGACGGTAGCATTTCAACACGTCAGTCTTCAAAACGGGGAAGGCGGGGGGTGGCTGGGTGGGTCCGGTGGCCTCACGCAGAGTGGAGTCTCGGTTTCATCATTGCAGGGGGGCTCAGGGTTCAGGGACAGCGTAGAGGAGACAGGGTAAATGCTCTTAAGAGGACGGGTGGTAGCTATATTGATGATCTAAAAACAATTATGAGGGAAGACTTAAAGGCTAGGTGCTGCAGTTCAACTGAAGAATAATGAGATCAAATGCTGTTTGGCCATTTCCTTTTATACTCACAGAACCCAGAAACAGTCAAAGTGGATGGATTCTTAGTACGGGCAACCAAAGTGGGAAGTGCCTAACCTTTATTATATTAGAAAAATACTCTACCCACTGATCAAATGAAGTGCAGGACACAATCTGGTCAAGTCTCAGCAAGGCCAAGCTGTGAGGTAGACCATTAGCCTTCTGAAATTTCAAACCTCACAGTGCCATCGAAGATTGGCTCAACAAAGGGGAAACTGAAACACTGGCTGATAACAGCTGGATTTCTCTCTTGTTAGGAGAGCAGAAGGTTCAAACTGGGAATTATTATATTTTAAATATATATTTTATTCTAATTTACACTGGCTCAGAAGATCTTATGCCCTGTTCACATTTCAAGTGTTGTCCTCACTGAGACTATTTTCCTCAAAAAGATTAAAGCTTCGTAGGCAGGATGAAGAATGGGGATGTTAGCTTCTCATGCAAGAGCCAGAAAAACAATCACAAAAAATGGCAACAGGCATGGATGAGATATATGTCAACTTACTGACGCACAAGACGCACAGCAAACATTACGTTACCTGTTCCTAGCAACAGCTGCTACTAACCTCTTCTGTACAAACTCACAATCACAAACAGGACAGATGGGTCACTTGCTACATAACCACCCTCCCAAACAGAGAACGGTCACTGGTGGAATTTAACTACCTAGATTTACTCATGTACTTTATAAAGTACAAGTCTGTGGTACTTGATAAAAAAAGAGTTTTTCCATTTTACGCAATTGTACACTTCTATTTCACAACACCTCAGAGGAAGTATGATACATCTAAAACACAACACATTGCCCCAGCTTCATCTAACATAGGCTACTGTATATGAATTAAGTAGCCAACACTGAAAATAATCCAGTTATATAACACAAGGAGAATAAAAATCTATAACATGTATATTTACAAATTCTATACTTTTAGGTTTAAAGTAAAGGACCTGAACACTGAAACAGCCAACGTGAACGCAATGTCAGACTGGATAATCAAATAAAAATAAGATGACGACTCAAGAGTATCAGGTTATAATTAATTTGTCTGATTTCACATGAGTGTTTTGGAGGTCTAAATTGAACAGTCTCTGTACAATGTCATTTAAATCCTGTTCTAAAATGATTCAGTGTTTTGTTGTGGGAAGCAACATCAAGTCAATGAATGAACACAGGCTTCAGCTACTACTATCAATCTGATGAGACTCGCTTCAGCACAGCTGCCTGCACCCCTGAGCCGGAGCCAAGAACCCCGCAGAGCCTCTTTTATGGAGGGAAAATGAAAAACACAACCAATTCCTGGAAAACTGCTGTTATGTAACTGCATCCCAGCAATAGATAACTGGTTAATTTGCCCTCATTCAAATGACTCATGCACATGGTCAAACATTTAGGTGGCAATTAAGAATCTTGATTGCCATTTTTGCTGTTAATTTATGTGATTGCCAGAGAGAGAGTAGAAGCACTTCATTGTGTTTTTGTTATCAGCCCTATTGGGTTTTTAATTGGACTTGAGAGTGTTGCATTCAGGAGCTATCATGTTTCTATAATGCACTTGACATCCTCAGCTGCAAGCAAACACAGACAGACCTCCCCTCTCTGTCATCAGGCTTGATCAGATCCATGCTTTGGGTATCAGCCTGCAGCCTATTTGCGCACATGCACTCTGTGCAGACACTTGAAACGACAAATATTCAGCCTTCCAACTCTGCTCCACCAACCTAACAGAAACAGTATGATCCGTGTTAGCTGTACACGTAGCTCCTGAGCAAAGCGTTGCAGCGAGCCTTCATTCAGTGACAACACACTGAGCAAACAACAAGCTCAAGTGGAAAAAACAACAAACTCTGTGACCAAGTGTGAGACTGTATCACAAAGACAGGTCTGAAGCTTTAATGGCAACACAGCGTAGCAACAAATTGTTTTATAAGACTTAACGTCAGGTTTTAAATATACCAAAATTCCTTAAAACGTAGCTGCAAACAGTTTGATTGATTTCAGCTCAGTCTAATCCAGCCTGCCCCTGCTCCCCCCCGTTCTCACAGTTTGACAGCGAAAAGCTTCACTTGCAGAAAAAGAGGAAATGCATACCGTGTTGACACTGAGTCGAGGGAGGGGAGCTCGTCGCTGCGGCCGCTTCTTGGTCAGACTAAACCTGGTACGACAAGCCACTGAGCTCAGCCCCGTCTCTCTCCCACACACACACACACACACACACACACACACACAGACACACACACACACTGAAGGGAGGAGAAAAGGCATAAAGAACAAGCAGGCGAGTGAATTCGAACCTCCCTCTTTCTCCCTCTCTCTCTCTCTCTCTCTCTCTTTCTTGTCATCTCATCACTCTGAGCCTTCAGTAATTTTTTGTTGTCCCCTTCTGTAAATGTGTTGTATTAGAGGCATTTCCTTATTCTTCCATGACTTTTATATGACCCCAAAGTACTCACAATTTCCCCTCTTACTATCTCTCCATCCATGCATCCATCTCCTTCCTTCTTCTCCTTCATTTGCTTTTTCATCTCTTTGATCCCCCTGTTATCAGGCATTTTGACTACAACACAGCTCTTTTAATCATGTTTGTCAGGCAAGTATCATCTGATAGGCAAACCACAAAAACACGGAAGTAGACTGTGGCTGTTTACAAGGGTTGAACTTAAAGCCATAACGAAAAACCGGCATATAGGAGAAGTTAGCGGTGCAAGTCAGAGCTGCGTGTACACCCTCGAGCACAGCTACTGTAACCACATGGCTCTCCCTCGTGCTCTTGTTGACTGAGACCCTTCTGCACCAATAAACCAAAGCCAGCGAGCCAATCTCCCCAGCCATCATGGAAAATCACCCCAGAGGAGGAGGACGCACACACAACGCAGCCACCCTGTGACCTTATTATGGGCCCAATAATTCAAGCTTTAATGCATTTTCCTCTGCTACTGTTTCCGTTTACGTGCTCAGCTGTTTTCCACACACACCACAGCGCAGGGGGCCATTTAAAGACACAATGCCATACGCAGATGAAAATATACACATGTTGAAAAGTTTGTCATTACTGCAGATGCCACCAAAGGATTCGATTCGATTTCAGCCTCTCCTTCCAAAAGAGCTGATCATTTTCAAAACAACACACCAGATTTTTTCCATGCCAGTCTCATCAACAAACACATCTAGTCTTCTCAAGCAAGGTCAAACTGAGGTCTGCTGTGTTTACTCTTCATAATGCTTCATCGTTTTTGTTAGTACTGATGAGGATGAGAAGGCGGCAGGAAATGGTGTTTCATGACTGCACCCTGCTCTAGTTCTCACCAAATTTGTCACAAGCTCGTTTGAAGTATGATCCAGATGTTGATAACAGGATTGGTGACAGAATAATGTACTGTGAAAAACTTCAGATAGTGTGAAGACTCAACCTGTCACCAGTGGAAAGTCACTTCAAAGCCACCATCTGCTCTGACATATTTCTGGTTGCTTGTAGATATATGCTTGTGTCTGCTGCCATGTAAATTATTTCAAGGAAACGTGCCAGGTTGTTTCCTGGAGCCTTTAGGTTGCTCAAGTTGACAGCAGCACACAACCCCCCCAAGTATAACTACATGTTGATTTGTAAGTTCTCTCTGCTACAGAATGTGGTTTCTTGCCAGGAGTGGGCATCAGCCATTGTTGTCTTTCTAATACAAGAGGTTATAGTACCCCCTCTGAGCAATGCTACGTCTTTGGGGCAGATTGGAGGATGTAGTGAGTTGGAAAGTGACGAGATGGAGCGGGGCTAGCTGGTTAGTGAGCTAACTTCAATAGAAGAAAGACGTGATTGAGACAAATGTTGACAATGGTGTTGCTTTCCACCTCTGGAGACAGCTCTTGGTGAGTAAAGGAATGAAGCTTGATGCAGAACTTTCTTCTAGACTGGTGAGTAAACAGCTCCTAATGCTAATGTTAGCTAGATAGCAATACCAAACAATACTTACATGTAGCTCCTTTAAATTCTATTTTGTACAGATTACATAAACAAGATATAGCATGTTAATTACAGGTGGTAGAAGCAGACAGATTTTGTTACTTCTGGTCAGAGCAAGGCTAGCAGTTTACCCCTACTTTCAGTCTTCATGCTAAGCTCGGCTAACCAGCTGCTGGCTGTAGCTTTGAACAGACATGAGAGTGGTACCGATCTTCTTGTAAGTGTTGGCAAGCAAGCAAATAAGTGCATTTTCCAAAATGTTGACCCAGTTAAAATGCAGACATCAGTGACTAACAAAGCCACTGAACTTATGAATAAAGGAGCACATGTGACAAGGAAACATGGGAGGAATTACAGTCAGTCTTGAGCAACTAATGGTAAAGTAGGATAATACAATTTCTTTAATATGCTCCGAAAGGATCGCCACCTCAGGGACCCCTAGAGCTATGCCAGTGAGAGCTTAGTCTCCTGGTAGGGCCACCCAAGCTGGACAGGTTGAAGGGTAGAGGCCAGATGAAGTGGGATGCACTGGTCCTCCAGGTTAGGGGTTGGACACAGGGTTAACTACCCAGTCCTGTAAAAAAATGTGTAACAGAAATAGCAACAGAGGAAACTAACACCACTGTGTGTGACAGATTTCTACAGTCGCAAGAATGGCAAAGGAAGCCACTGACAGGAAGATGGAAGTCCTAAATGCCAAATGTAAGACCAAGCTCGGACTCTGGAACGTCAGAACCATGTGTGAAACGGAGTGGCGATCTTTGATTGCTGTCCTACATGCCAGCAGGCATAACGGGCAGTAAGTAAGTAAGATGCTCACCAGCTAGTGGCTAACTGTGCCTGTCTGCAGTTTGGCACTGAACAGTGTACAGTGGGTTATTAGACGCAGCTGATGTGAGCTGTGTGAGTGAATCAAACCAGTAAACCTATGTGTCATAAAACCTAAACAATGAGCTGAAAGACACAAAAAAAAGCTCAGATCAGGCAACTCGTAGAATCAAGATACATGAACCGGAGGTTGTGTGTTTGTCAGTGTTGGAAGAACATGTTTGTGGAGGTACAGTAGCCACTGTATGAGGCTGTGGAAGCACTCCTTCACAGAAGCGCAGTGGAGCACAAAAAATGCTCTGTCCTGGCTAATTAGCTAATTCTTTCTCAACAGGCCTACAAAGGAACAGTTGTAACGGAGCAGTCTACATCCAGTCTGCTGAGAGAGATGACCATGATTCACGTCATGAGGTTAGATTAGAGAAATGATTTTCTTCTTGACAAAAAAGGCCTGTTCCTCACACTGCACTGAGGTGGCAGTGGAAGTAGAGCAGCCCTTGAAGGGGTCTGAAACAACCAAACAAACTGCATCCATCACGCCCAGAAATGTAAAGCTTATTTGCAATGGAACAGTGGCCATTTTAATTAGACTAAAGGGCTCAGCTGCAGGCAGGAAACTCCTGCTGAGTGTGACTCAGTCTGGGACTTTGACAATGTTTTCTCAAAGAAGAAGGAAAAACAAAGCATCCATTTCTGGCAATTACTATGGCAGAGGCATAAAATCCTACACAGTAAGTGTCCAGTAATCAGAATCAGAATCAGAATCAGAATCAGTTTTATTGCCAAGTATGTTTTCACATACAAGGAATTTTTTCTGGTGATTGGTGCAATTGATCAGCAACAGTGGGGCTCTCTAGCCTTGTTGATGAGGCTAATAGCAGATGGGAAGAAGCTATTTTTGTGGCGAGAGGTTTTGGTCCTGAAGGACCGCAGCCTCCTGCCAGAGGGGAGTGTCTCAAAGAGTTTGTGTCCAGGGTGGGAGGAGTCAGCTACAATCTTCCCTGCACGCCTCAGAGTCCTTGAGGCGTACAGGTCCTGGAGGGACGGAAGATTGCAGCCAATCACCTTCTCAGCAGAGTGGATGATACGCTGCAGTCTGTTATTGTCCCTCTCCGTGGCAGCAGCGTACCAGATGGTGATGGAGGAGGTGAGGATGGACTCGATGATGGAGGTGTAGAAGTTCACCATCATAGTCCTTGGCAGGTTGAACTTCTTCAATTGCCTCAGGAAATACATCCTCTGCTGAGCTTTTTTGATGAGGGAGCTGATGTTTAGCTCCCATTTGAGATCCTGTGTGATGGTGGTTCCCAAGAAGCGAAAATGCTCCACGGTAGCCACGGGGGAGTCACACAGGGTGATGGGGGTGGGTGGGGCTGGGCTCTTCCTGAAGTCCACTATCATTTCCACTGTCTTCAGAGCGTTTAGCTCTAGGTTGTTCTGCCTGCACCAGGTCACCAGACGCTCAGTCTCCCACCTGTAGGCAGACTCATCGCCATCAGAGATGAGTCCAATGAGAGTGGTGTCGTCTGCAAACTTCAGGAGCTTGACAGACTGATGGCTGGAGGTGCAGGTGTTGGTGTACAGGGAGAAGAGCAGAGGAGAAAGAACGCAGCCTTGCGGGGATCCAGTGCTGATGGTCTGGGAGTCAGACACGTGCTTTCCTAGCTTCACGTGCTGCCTCCTGTCAGACAGGAAGTCGGTGATCCACCTGCAGGTGGAGTCAGGCACGCTCAGCTGGGAGAGCTTGTCCTGCAGCAGAGCCGGGATGATGGTGTTGAAGGCAGAGCTGAAGTCCACAAACAGGAGCCTGGCATAGGTCCCTGAGGAGTCCAGGTGCTGGAGGATGAAGTGGAGAGCCATGTTGACGGCGTCGTCTACAGACCTGTTGGCTCTGTAGGCGAACTGCAGGGGGTTCAGGAGTGGGTCAGTGATGGATTTGAGGTGGGACAGGACAAGGCGCTCAAATGATTTCATGACCACAGAGGTCAGGGCAATGGGTCTATAGTCATTTAGTCCTGTGGGCCTTGGTTTTTTGGGGACAGGGATGATGGTGGAGGATTTGAAGCAGGCTGGCACGTGGCAGGTCTCCAGTGAGGTGTTGAAGATGTCTGTGAACACTGGAGACAGCTGATCAGCACAGTGCTTCAGGGATGATGGAGAGACAGAGTCAGGACCGGCTGCTTTGCGGGGGTTCTGCTTCTTAAAAAGCCTGTTGACATCTCTCTCCAGGATAGAGAGTAAGTATCAAGTAAGCAAGTAAGCAAGATAGATAAGTGCAGTAAATTTGTTTTTATGTTATCTAATCTCATTATAAAAGAAGGAGAGCTTTCTACAACTATATTCATTTGCTTATTTAGTGACTCTAATTCAACATAAGACCTGTAAGGAAAAAAAGAGCCATTCATAAGCACCCAGATGGGAATCAGGGTAGACTAACTGTAAGCTAACAAACAGTGAGCCCTGTATGGATTTCTTACCTCACCTGCACATCCACTTCATAAAAAACTATATACAATCTGACTTCTTTATTTCTTATTTATTTCTTCTGTTTTTTCCAGAGTCAAAATGCAACTCCAAAATAATTAAAGAATAAAGAATTTCATCTATAACAATGAATGTTATCTGTACTGTATCTAATTGCTAATTAGTGCTAATGGGACCATTGTGTCTTCACCATCTGCCTTTCATTGTATGTTTGGGTGATATAAACAGTATTGACACTGAACACAAACTTTCTCAATAAGAAAATTTCAAATTAAATTTATTGTTGATTAGAGAAAAAGTTATTTCTAACCAATTGCATGGCAGTGCTTTAGGAACAGAGCAGCTGGACCCAGCAGGATTGGTTAAGTTAGCTAAAGGCTACAAATGCTATTTTTTTGGTATCAAAAGTCAGACAGACAGGAGAGATGAGCACAACTCTGACTTTCTCATGTCAACAGCTGTCGACAGCTCAACAGTCACAAGAAAAAAAAAACTGTTGCAGCTGTGTAAAGGAAAGAGGAAATGGATGAGAGCAGTGGAAACACTGCTAGATTACTTTATTGATTTATTCCAAAAACACAACAACAGCTGAACAAAAAAAACACAAACAGAATAAAAACTCCTGAGGCTTCACCATCCGACAAACCATAAAGAGTGCCCTCACTTACACTCGCCCCAGCAATTAGACACATCCTCTGTAAACTAATAACAAGGTGTTTACAGAAACAAACTACAACATCATCAGCTGTTTTTTCCAGGCTAATAGACGACGTGCTGCTGCGCTTTAGTGCCAGAAGACGAGCTGCTGTTAGATACCTTTAAAAACTGTGGATTTCAACCAATTAATGTAACTGACCCAAGATAAAAGCTCCCTGGTAATAAACATCTCATACTGAGGGAATTTATAAAGATTTATTCTCACAAGGTTTATTTTTGTATAATATATTTATTTAACTGGATACTCCAGTGTCAGTTAACAGGGGTTATGCACATCACATAAAGCTTCCCTGTGCTCTCTCTGCACGTTTCCTGCACACAACAAGAGCTATATTACTCCATTAGTGCCTGACAGTCTGTATACTTTGCAATAAATGGAAGATACATGAATGCAAACTTGAATGACTTTTAACAATGGATAAAACTATATATAGGGCAGTATACAAGTACCAGGGTACGATAACTATAGGGTGCATTTGTAAACGTGGACATGAACTGTGTCCCAATTCAGAGGCTGCATCCTTCTGAGGCTGCATTTGAAGACTGATTGAGTCAAAGCGGCGTGACTAAGCTGCGCTATTTCAAAGCCTCCTTCAAATGCCGCCGGGAAGTTACGTTTGTTAAGGTTGCAAGGCAACAGAGGCGGTGCTTTTGTGACACGACAGTAAGGGCAGGCTAAGGACAGCTAGTGATGCAAAGTGGAAATCCTCCGTAGCCCACACCGTCTCATTTCAGGGCCTTTGCAGTCTGCGATGGCTACGAAGGGCCACACCTCCGTAAGGACCAGTTGGATCCAGCTGGTAGACCATGTCCTCCAAAGGACGTGGCCCCTGAGTTAGGACACGGATATGTGTAAGAGTTGCCACTGTATGATTGTGAGGAGGACTGCCAGTCATCCCACTTCTCAGTACTGGAGCTAGCTCATGTGCTAACACACAATATATGGCCCTGCTTGAGACCAAGGAAGTGGATATTCCTCAATGTGTGATGTGTGTGTCTGTCAGTTCATTGTGTCCTGATCGATTCACACCAGCAAAAAAACAGAGAGCGACATGTAGGGTCCTATGGGTCCTATAGTAAAAGCAATACTTTAATGATTACATCTTTAGGGAAAGCACACACACAGTGTTTCTACCACTTATTCATCCTATTGGATGCTACATGCCGTCGCCTTTGTCATTCCCAGTGTTAATAAATCCATTCTGTATTGATTAATGCCCTCAATTCAACAGCCCACCCACCACCTTCAACCAGCTACAAGACTGATTTTTCTGTCAGGAAGGACTAAACAAATCTTGGCAGGAGACACAGTTTCTCCACTGCACTCAGTCAAATCCAGAAAGCTAAAATCTGCAACTCCCACCACATCATCTGAAGTTCACTTTAGTCTTTTTAAAATTTGTGTAGATTTTCAGACTTTCATTTGCAGTTTTTTCCACATCTGAGGCCAAGCTAAAGTCATGGAGGATATGCCCGCTCTTCCTGTTTACTTTGGAGGTGAGAATGCGTCTCATCAGCCCTGGCTGTCAGCTCGGCTCTGTCAACAGCACCCGGAGTCCAGTCACTGATGTACAGCCTCAGCCTCTCACTCCCAGAGAGCAGCTTGAAGCCAATTTTCATTTTCACCTCTGCAGCCTCCTGTAGCTTATTTATGCTATATTATATGGCATTGTAGGTCTGAAAACCAAGACCTTGTGCCTTGCTCTGCCAGTGAGAAAATACTTTTAACCAGCAAAATAAAGATTAATCAGTACTGTGATATTGATAGCTATTGGCATCACATCTTGCATTTCTAGGACACTGTTATTTTGCTTGTACTTTACATTTTTAGTGATACCTGGGCGAAAGCAGCCATAGCTTTCCAGCACAGCTTTGACTATGTCAGACATCATTAGTCTATGACATCAATAGTAAACATCATGTTTTGTTGTCTCCATGAAAAACTACTGTGTCATGTTCTGTACCACTAAGAAAACTCGACTATAGTAGAGGAACAGACATCAGCTTCTCCACTACAGAAGACTCAATTGACCATATTGCAATGCAGCCACAAGAAATGTTTCTTTAGTAAGCAACACGTCAAAGCTAGCCACAGCTAAATGATCAGTGGAAAAAGATGAAGCAGAGGTGTCCATTTGTAGTTGACATTAAAGGGTCTTTGCTGTTGATAAGTGTCAAATTACATATTAAATCAACTTTGATTAAATGTTATAATACAATAAAACAAGAACATGTCTGAGATGTGCAAACACTTTTAAAAGTTATTAAATTAGACCACAGTCTGGGACACTATGTGTTTGCCAATCCACCAAGTGAATTCTGAGCTCAGAGCCTCTCTCCTGATTGGCTCACCAACCTGTTGTTGCTAGAGCTCCAGAGAGAAGCCTGAGAGAGGAGATATAAAACTACACACAAATATATCTTCTTATGGATATCAACACTTAAAAATATGGAAAATATGGGACCTTTAAAAGTCAGTGAAGCTCCAAGATCAAATTTCATGACAACTCAAACAGTTGTTGAGACTCTGCCATCTCCAGAGCCCCACTGCTAGTGTGGCTAAAAAGTAAAAGTTAAAAAAGTTAAAAGTGCTCTTTAAATAAATTTAGCTCCATGAACCTGGGTGAACCTAAGAGTCATCAATCTTTCATATCGGTTTAGATTTTCACTTTGATTCATTGAGCAGTGGAGGGCTTCCTGTCACGCATGAAAAGAGTCCATTAAGGAGTTGCACTATTTGTCGATTTTTATTATCAAAGTAATCTTGGCCTCCACAGACTGTGTCGATAGAAGTATTTATGGGCTGTGAATAAGAAGAAATGCACACTTGGGCCAGAATCCAATTTTTCCATTTTATGGGAGTCCTCCTCTAGCTAGACTGTCAGGTTGCTTAAGATACAGAGAACCCGTCAGCACTGAAAGAAGAGTTGGTGGGGATGGCATGTGGTGCAGCTGCACCAGATGGAAAAGGTTAAATATCTTGTTCCTGAGAGAGCACAATGACTACATTTTTTTTTCAACTTCTGTGGAAGAGAACTGAGCTCATATCTTTTTTCCAGTGATATCCTGCCTTGCATCATTACATCTGGGAACTTCCCAGCACCACTAGTCTTTCACTGTTGGCAACTGTAAAGCTCCTCTGGAACAAATGGCAAAAGGGCAATTCAACAGCCACCCAGGATTAAAGTTTTTTCTAATTCATTTCAGTCCCTGAAATCCCCCCAGTCAGTGATCTTCAGTTCACAGATCCTCTTCTCTTACCTCTAAGCCACCTCAAAGCCATTGTTGAAGAGCATAATGGTTGTCTATGTGCCTTTTCACTGCTGCCTATTCTGAACAGCAGGTCACCACCGCTTTCATTACTGTATGTACAATGCAAATGACAGCAGACTGAATGGTGGTGGATGTTTGAAGCAGGAGGGGGGCTGTGGGGGCTGGCTGCCATAAACCTTCCTGAAGCGTCTCCTGACTGTGAGGATGTCAGAGCGAGGGGAGAAGCGGCAGACACCTGGCGTGCTTCCCAGAGCCTTTCATCTCTTGTTGGGAGCCATCCTCTCTACCAACAGGGCCTTTCAGCAAACAGCAGGACATGCCAGCAACACAATACGTCCCACAGTCTAAGTCTCACACCATCCTGGCACTGCAGTCGCTTATAATGTGTGATCAAGTGATAACACACTGTCCCGGAGTCTCCACAAAGGAGGTTTATTGCTAAATCGCAGATAGGTACACATTCATCAAATTCAATTCAATCCAAAAGAAAAGCATTCAAAAGGAACAGTAAATACACAGACGTGGCTTTCAAACCAATTTATGCATCGGCAGTTTCATTATGCGGAAACTAAAATAGGCTCCAGAGAAGGCGGGGTGAGAAATTAGCTTGCACTAATAACAGAGATTGAGCATTATTAAAACTCACTCCCACTCTAAGCAAGACGCAAAGAAGCAGGAAAGGGCTTTTAGTTCAGCTTTAGTTTGTGGTGGAGGCCTGTGGAAGCAATGGCCAATTTTTTTTATCACCCCAGTTATCGGCTGTTATAATTGCCCTCCCGCTCGCTGCAAAAATTGAGACTGAGGATTACGATTAAGGTGAAATGAAAGGGCAGAGGGACAAACCTGGGATCTGTGTGTGTGTGTGTGTGTGTGTGTGTGTGTGTGTGTGTGTGTGTGTGTGTGTGTGTGTGTGTGTGAAAGTCACATCAGAATGTGTAGACACTCCTGTATGAGATAAGTGAGGAGCTGGTTTGGCTGCTCTTGCTCAGAGCTGGTTCCACATCTGACTGAACTCTGAGTAGTCTGCACTCACGCTCCCAGACTGACCTCCCATGTAAATACAAGGGGTACACACAAGGATATGTAGATGGTCCACTGATGTTTACAATCCACATAAACAATATCTTACTTCAACACATCTAACTTAATACTTTTTATGCAGATGACACAATTTTGTATTCATATGGCTCCTCTTCAGCACAACTTCTCCAACTCTACTGCAAGTATAATATTATTCTGACATCTCTGAATAACCCTAAACTTGTGCTGATAAAGATAGGACAAAATGCTTTATTTTTAAAAAACTATTCTATCTTAACGCATCCTGTGATTCATACTGATTATTTCCTCGATTTGATTGATTATTAGTTTGGTCTATAAAATATCAGAAAATAGCAAAAAACATCACAAAATCAGAAGTTCCAAGAGGACTTCCATCCAACCAACCTTAGATAGTCAGACTCAGCCCCTACCTCTCCCCAAGCTTGACCCTCAGCACTGGTGCACAAGGCTATGTGGTCAGTCCTCTCCTTTATTCCCTTTATACATACAACTGCATCCCCACACGCCCCACAAACACAATCATTAAACTTTACAGATCACACAACTCTCAAATACAGCCCACAGAGACAAAGTCTGTTCAATCACTGAACTTCAGAAAAACCAAAGAATCCCTGATAGACTTTAGGACACACTGCGAGGACCTCCATCCTCTAAGCATTGAAGGAGATGAAGTGGAGAGGGTTTCCAGATGAAAGACCTCACATGGACAATAAACTCCACTGCTCTGGTCAAAAAGGCTCAACACATATGAAGGCCAATCTGTCCATAAAGCTACTGGTGTCTTTCTACCGCTGCTCTATACAGAGTGTACCGACATACTGTGTTACAGTACGGCACACCAACTGTTCAGACGGGAGACAGGAGACACCACTGGAAGACGTCACTAGACCACGCAGCGTCCTGAAGGAAGCAACTCACCCCTTTTACCTCAGAGCCGAACTGAGCTCCACAAACACTGACCATTTCCACCAAACCTAAACACCATCATGTGTCACTTCTCTTTTATTATTGATCTCTATGGACTGGTACGTGTGTGGGTGTGTGTGTGTGTGTGTATGTGATGATAAAGGCCTTCTCTACTATTCTGTTCTATTCTGTAATAGCTGCTGATTAAATCTCAGTCAATCGACTAATGGATTAACTGACTGATCATTTCAGCTCTACATTTATATTCTCAGTGATACTGAAAACTCACATCATTCAATCAGTGTTACCTCATTTGGAACAAGTGACACAGAGACTAACGATGAAGAGGGTTTTTCGCATCAGAATAAGAACATGAAAACCACGGTGCGATTGACCATCATGGAAATATCCTGCACCCTCACACTGCCACCTTAAAACAGCTTGATATGGTGTCACATTAGGACGGCACACTGCTACACATACTACAAATTACACACTTTGATTTTTGTTAATGTCTCCTCTTAAAGCTGCTTCAGTGTGTCACATCTCTTCTCAAATTTAAAACTCCTCTTCATCAGACCGCATCACCGGATTGGCTGACACTTGATATCCCACAGATGGTACTGAACTTGTCTTCCAGTGCTTTTGCACCTTAGAAATGCAATGAATAACAACATTAACTATAATAACAATAACTTAGTCTTATCCCAATGGATGAATTTAACCTTTTTAAAGATGTCTATATTGCTTCTGATACTGTTTTCATGAGTGTGTTTGCTGTGTGTTTCCTATTTCATTTGAAGTACTTAGGTCTCAAAGAAATTGCAGTAACTGATTGAACAAATGTTCTATATCATGCCTCTTTTTTTTTAGCTGTCTTGTGTGTTTCCTATCTTTGTTTGTACCTTTTTTCAACACGTACATACTCTATTTATGAACACAACAGCTGCCTGCTGTGTGATTTATTTGGTGACAACACAGAAAAAGAAACTCGAGTGATGAGGAACTAGCTTGTTTTGCCTCCAGCCAGACCACTGTCAACCTGCAACACCAAACAGGACATTGCAACAACTTTAGATTTTAGTGGACAAAGAACAAGAACTGTGGTTGACTTGTCTTTTTCACTTTCATTGGCCTGTTTTGTCACCATCTCTGTTCCTGAAAAAGAGGACAAAAAAAAAAAAAAAACACACACCTCTTGTGACCTTTAATTGTCTGCAGCCACAGTGACTGTAGTTGTCTTGTTTCTCTACTGACACACGCCCTGACAGGAGTTTAATTACATGCAGCAAAGTGCAGTGTCTGCCACAGCCAGCTTGACAAGCCTGTGGCAGGTTAGCAATATTAGCACCTTAAGCTAATCATTAAGGTTCAGAGAGTGTGCTCTTGGAGCAGCCGTCGCGTCACTGACGCCAGCAGGAAACAGGAACCTTTCTGACTCAAGACTATATGGAGGTTAAGTGAAGAAGAAGACCACCAATTATAAGAGACAATGAAGAGACAATGACGCAGTGTGGGTGGAATTAAGATTAGTTGCTTTATCTTAAGTGAAGCCTACAGATTACAGTGTATGCTCTTTGTGTACACGATATGTAGTATATGCAGTATATGTGAATTCACAAAATCACGAATAAAGGCTATCTTATCTTATATGTTTGTTAAGTCAGAATCTTTATAAATATTTAGCAGTTACAAGGACATACATAAGCTGATATTCTTTAAAAGCACCATAAAGGTTAATTCCTAATTATTTTCCAGTTCCCCTTAAAAAGAGCAGGTTAGACCCTTGAGTGAATATCTTCATATGCATGTTCAGGTGCAGCTGTACCTACATGTACCAGCGTGCTAACTCACCAAAGTCTTCTCAGGCTCCTGTTGGGACTCAGAGGAGGACTCCATGGTTGTGGTGAACCAGAGTCAGGCCTGTCAGTGCTGCTCTGACAACTGCATATCTGTCAGGAGGAAGAAGCAGTGTGTTACCACAACAAGACAATATTACAGAATGTGTGTTTCATTTTCTTTCATTTAGTCATTTGTAGGTTTTAACTGTACAATGTGTTCAGAACTCAGTCGTCTTGGCCTTGGAGTTGTTTTGAAAGCAAGTTTTTTTTGGCTTGGAACAGCATTGAATTTTACAAAATGCTGTTTCATCTCATGTGGGATGGGTAGTTTGCAAGATTAGACTCATCATGTCTACTCATCTATCACATTTCAGAACAAACAGGCTGCACTATTCTGCCATTGTATCCTAAGGCAGCAGAAATCTTCTCACCACCCCCCACTGCCTTTTCCACCCAAACAAAGGTGTTGTAGCTCCAGGGTTTTAATAAACATCCTGTTTCTAATGCAAGCAGGAGCGAATGGAGGATCAGCCAGTCTGCCAGCTCCCTTCCCAAGAGAGTCCTGAAAATTCATTCTTTAAATCTTTTTTTTTTTTTTTCTCTCTGCCCTCAGCTTGTTTCCCTACAGAAATGTTGGAGCATGACACTGTTTTTAACCTTTATCTGTCCAGGGAAAGTTTCTGCTGGCTGCCACTTACCCGCTCCACTGGACCAGATGGAGACTTACTCAAGGGTACCTCACTGAGGATACCTGTCATAGGCTCCTTTATGAATCCATGGGAATGTGATCAAACTACCTCTTGTATATTTAAGATGGGATGTTACAGGAAAAGCTTCAGCGCAGTTCAGACTCTTTGAGCTGTATGCATTTTATATCATCCTAATCCTTTACCTTTTCTCTTCAAATCTAATTCAGCTCTAACACCTCCCTGTTCCTGTGCGGTTAGTACACTCAGATATGAAAACACTTAACTCTGCAGATCAACAGGAAGCTGTTTTTCCTGATGAAACACGATGACAAATCAAAGCGGTGATGCAGCATGAGTATGTGAAACATGATACAATAAGGCTGTGAGCACAAACAAACATTTTTATTGTCATTACTAAGTGCCTTCATGGATTCCATATCCAACAACCACTTCACTACATCCCAAACTTCACTGCCTCACCCCAATTATACGCTCTTAAATTCTTTATCTATTAAACCCTGACACTAGGTTTCACCATTAATGCCAAGATCAGACCCAAAATTATGTCTTATCTAAGTGATAATTAATTATTATCTATGCATATTTAAAAACATTCTGCCTTAATGATCTTAACCAGCAAAACAAACAAAGTTGCTATGATAAAATCCAATATCATGATAATACCGGGTACTGTGATATTCTTGGCCACAAGGATTGTTAGTGTGAAAATTTGATCCCTGCTGCACATCCACACTCATCCTCTTTCTACTGCCTGGGAAGGAAACAGAGCGATGCTTCATGTTCATTCATAAAACTGTGCTTATACATGTAAATATTCAACAATGAAGTCGAGCCCGGGCATCTGTTCCCAGTCACCTCATGGAAGATAGCAACTTATGACGGGTTGTTCAGTGTGTAGTCTGCTGAGTCACAGCTGGAATTCACTGACTGTACAATCTCCAAATCTGATGTGAACCACACAAAAGTCACAAATATTATGCAGACTCACTCTGACACAACCTGATAAAGACCACATCCATGTGGTAAAAAAAAATCTAACAGTAATACAGATAGGAAAAATCTTCAGACTCAAATATTTACTCATCTGCCTGAGCAGAAGTTCACACAGGGATAACAAGAAAGTACAAGAAAACAGATTCTGCTCAGTCAACTGGAACAAAACAAAATGAATCCTAAGGCAAAACACAAACTTGAGACTTCCAGTAAAAGATAAATCTGTGATTCAAAAACAAATAGAGGGACCCAACACCAACGATCAAAACTCAGAGGTTGACTCTGTTGAGAAAAAAAAAAAAAAAAAGATTTATGGGAAATGCAGCTACACAGGCCCAAACATGAGGCACATCACATCAGCTGCTCCACCTACGCATCTGTTCACCGCCTCATGTTAACACACTGAGACCTCATTACCTGTTTGTTCTTTTGCTTCAGTACGGTCACTGCATCTGCACACAGCCTCAACCCCAGTGTCCACAGCAGTTACACCACGAAGTCCTCAACATGACTTCATGATCAGGTGGGACCATCTGTTAATTACACCCTCTGCTTTAGGGGAGATTATTTTGCGTGGAGCAGCTGCCCACCAACACGTGGCTGTCCTAAAAAATGCTTTCAAGATTAGGACAGACAAGCAGCCACTTATGCTGATTGCTGTTTTGTGTGGATATTGTAATAGCATGAAGCCTGTGGCCCCACATGAGATTACACCTGATCCACCCATGGGGGGGTGGTGGCAGAAGCCAACAGGCCACCTGAGAAGGACGCAGCATTTTGGCGTCAGGTGACAGTATTATGACCCGACACTGCAGATCCGAGGACTGTTTGAAGAACAACATGTTGCCTCATTGAACATCGTGGCCAGTACAGGTAGTCTGGCCAGTCACATCGGCACCACCACTTTTTCAAATTTTATGACACAGCAGTCCTTCTGTTGATGCGGACCAGATGGTGTAGCCTTCATAGCCTTTGTATATCGGTGATGTGCCAGTTAGTGGTTTGTCCCTCCTCACTGCAGGTAGCTACTCATCACTACCAACCAGGAGCACCTTACAAGCCTTGTTGATGTGAAGACCCAGTCATCTGGCTTCAGGTTTTAACACCTGCATCCAACACAGTGACAAGAGACTGAGTCTATCCTATTTTGTAATACGCCAAAGTTTTAACAAAATCTGTGCTAAACTTTATTGGGATTAGAGATGAAAAACTCGAACCTTGTGCCTTCATAACCAAGCTAATCCAAAGGTGACGCAACCTCAGTATGGCTCTACCACCGTGCAGCATGTAAAGTGTTTTTCTTTGGTACCAACCAGTAACAGCCTCTGTGACTTTGGATTTAGTTGTCAGTTTGTGAAACAAAGCTGAAAAAAGGAATATGTTCAGTCACCTGTTGCTGGATATATAAATACATAATTTGCTTCACCCGTGCTTTCCTTTACCTACTGTGCTGAAGCCAGTCATTTCTTCATAAGGAGGGGCAACCAATCAGAGCTCTGAAACAATGCCAAATTGCCACATAGGCACATGGAGCAGCTGTTTCAAGTTCAAAGCATGAAATCCACAAAAAACAAAATGGGGTGTAGCATTTAGGAAATAAAAAAGCTGTGGTTGTACTGTACTGAGAACCTGCACAGACAAATACTGTGTGAAATGAAATGAAATGAAATTACTGCAGGTTTCTTCAGGTTGTGCTCTTTGGTGCTGTTGAGCTGTATCACATTTTACAGAGAAGTGTTTCTGTTATTTAGCCTACCATCATTGATGTGAAGGGAGTCAACCTCTCTGAAACAGTTTCACACAAACTGAACATCATAACCGTCATGAAGGTAAGTTACTGCAGGAATACATTTGCTTGAAAATGATGTACCTAATAAACCACCAACTGAGTGAAAAATCCAAAATCGTTGCAACAAAAGAATTGTATTAGACATGGTTATGTGCACAGATATGAAGATTTGTTTACATTTGCATTTCAAGAACACATAGCCAGCTCTTGCCACTATTAGTACATGAGTTTATTGAAAGGTGCCAGGAAGTAAGGAGAGGAAGGGTAGCAGAAAGGAAGCAGCTTCACGAGACTCTTCAGGGACAAATAGACAGAGGACAGGAGGACATCCTGACAGTAAGATGCTTACTAAATCCCCCACCCCCACTATCAGTCATTCTGCTAATGTAATGCTCCAGCGCTCCAATAGCCTCTTGGCTCCAGCCAGCACACACACTTCATCTAGCCTGGGCTCTCAAGGACCCGTCACACTGAGACAGATGCTTTCCACTCTTTCTCAAGCCCAGCTTTAGCAATCAGCCCATGACTCAGCCTGGAGCAGCAGCCACACAGCTGAGGTGGGAAAATAACAGGAGAAAATCAGGGCCGGCAACACGGGGGAATGTTTTGTAGCAGTATGTGGTAGGTCAACAGTTTTTTTTGTATGATTTTGATTCCACTGCAGCTTCTTTTTGGCTGAACAAATTCCCATTAGCTCTGAAGGAGCCCTCTATTTGCAGCTGCCCTTGTGAAGATTACGCTATATTATGTTTTTTGAATTAAATGTCACAATGACTACTGGATGGACCATAACCAAAGCTGGTACAGACATTCAGGTTCCCCACAAGATGAATTCTAATCATTTGATCAGTTATTATAACCAATGGCACGCTCATCTAATGATAATCCCCAATAGCCTCAGCTGTATTTGTGTTAAGTGCTAATTATGAAATTTTAAAGGTCCCATATTGTGTAAAGGTAGATGTCCATGTGTTTCTTGATTCTAAAGCAGGTCTAGGTTCTATATTAATACTGTGAAAGTATCAGAGCCTCAGTCCACAGAGAAATGCACACAGCCTGTATTCAGAAACTGAGCCTTAAAACCAGCCGTCAGGACTTCTGGCACTTTGTGATGTCACAACAAAAGTCACCAATCTCAGCCATGCCCCAAGCCCCGCCCACCTGGACCCACCATCTAACCTTGCAGGATTTGTTTTCTCTGAGTGTTTACCTGAAATCTGCTATATTTTCTTTGCATCACTTAGAAAACTGTCAGCCAATCAGAAGAAAGGCTCATAGCCTCTCTTCTGATTTGCTGACTGGCCTGTTGTTACTAGAGCTCCAGAGAGAAGCCTGACAGAGGAGATGTCAAACTACACTGAGATGGTTTTTGGTTCTTAAAACCACAAATATATCTTCTGATGGAGATCAACACTTCAGATAAAACACAGGAGAAGTTAAAATGTGGGACTGTTAACAAGTTGACACACTTAAACTAAGACAGTTCAATGGTAACATTATACCTGCTAAACATCAGTGTCATTATGAGCATAATAGCGTGATGATGTTAGCATTTAGTATAAAATACTGCTGTACCCAAATACACGGAGCAGCTAGTATAGCTGTAGACTCTTAATCTTGTTCTTTTATTGTCCAATTATTATTTATCATTTAGATTTTAGATTTTTCCAATCAATACCAAACACTAGTTATACAGTAGGTGTGTTGGAGTCTTCACTTATTAAACGATGGACAAGCCAGTGACAGACAATCCAATCTGCTGTGGTTCCATTGTTTTCACTCTCTCCCACACTTTACTGACTCTCTGCCCCTTCACACAAGCTGCCACACAACAATCTGCTTTCGTTGTACCACAAGCCGCCTGTGAGCTAAGAGCTGTGAATCACTGCCAAAGATAGAGGGCAAACGCACAGGGAATCCTAAACTTGTGGCTTGGCAGTGGCCCCAAAACAGGGATAGAAACACCGACTGAGGGGTTTTTCCACAGAGCCAAAAGATAGCAGGGAACCTCTGGGAATTATTTCACTAGGAACTGACAAACAAACACAATCATGTCTGTTTTCAGCTGAAAGACTCCAGTTCAAGAGCATAAATACAGGGTGTGATTATGTGTCACTGGCTTTCCACATCATTGGATTTACAGATGAGCAAATGGAAAGATCACACAGTGCCAAGCAGCACACAAATCAGCACAATAATATTTGTTGTAGCAGGTGATGTTTTAGCTATCATACAAACTATCAGTGCTGTTTCCATAGTTGCTGTTCATGAGATTTGACTAATGGACACCAAAGCTTTTCTCATCATTCCTGGTGCTGCATATTTTGAGAGACAAAGGAATTTAATGATCAGATGGTGGTTTCATGACCAAAAAATTATGTTTGATTATTCCCTTCAAAAGGTTAGAACCATATGAATATCTATTTTCGCACATCATGTCCATATAAGGGCAAACCAGTTCAATCAGAGACATTACTTGTATAGGTGCTCATTTGGATGTGCCCTCAGGTTGCTAGTGCTGGAATGCTAGGCTAGGCTAACCGCAGCTGACATCGCTTCATCTCGAGGTTCAACATATCTGCCGTCTACTGACCAAGAGTCTTTCCAAACAGAGCTTCTCATATTGAACTCTCTGGAATCATTACCACAAAGTTGCTGTTGTTTGTTCGTTTCAGCTTGACCTACATTTTATTTTCAGTCAGTCAAAGTGAAGTTGTGCGACTCCTGTCCGTCATGTGGTGCATTCAGTGCAGCAGTGAAGGTCTACGTGTGAACTGGCGAGGCAGGTAGCCAGGGAGTTCTGTTTTTTTTATAATGCAATATAAATTTTCACAATCTAATTTCTGGATATTGTTTTTTACAATTCAATTGAATAATTGAAATAATTGAAATTTAAAATAATCACTGACAGGCCTAATACTATTAAGACCAATGCAAAAAGGTTTCTGTTAAACATGAGCAAACATTAAATCCCACTGATTAAGTCCATCTGGATCTTCCTTCTGTTTTAGACGAACTACTACTTACCTTTTCTACTTTTTCCATTACTTCTTGGAATATTGTTTCAGAAACATATATATACAAACCTTATCATTTTTACTGCCTGCAGCAGTTGGCTGCCTTGCAAAGCAATTATGGTCCAATTACACTCAATAATGTTGGCCTAATTATGGTGACGATTTGCTTTAATTATACTGCACAATACTAAATGCACTCTGTCAAATAATACTGTCGCAGAATATGATGCATGAGGACTGAGTCAAAACCGGGTGTTTTGCCAAAACATACATTAAAGAAATAGAAATTGGTTTGAAGAGAATGAAAAAGCAAATCAGAAAAAAATTGTTTGGATTGCTTGTCACTATTTTTTTCTCTTTTTTTTTTTCGATCTGCTGCAGTGAACACTGATTTTGATTGTTTTTAGATTACCACTGGAGCTGGAGCTCAAGGGCAGAGAAGGACAGCAATCATTTCAGGATGCTAAGCTGATTGTAGTGATGTTACTGTGTGCTCTCAAAAGGGGGAGGCAGCTCTGTGACAGCCTGACAGGCAGATCAATAGAGGCCCATCGCTGCTGAGTGTTGTGATGATTACCAGTGGTTAAGTGAGACATAAAGAGCTACCGTGCTAGAAGAGAGATAACAGCAAAGGAAGAGATTTTAACAATGTCACATGTTGGTCCCTCATAGTTTTACCCATTTCAGTAATATAATTCAAACATTTGTCATTTTGATGTTTTTGTCTGGGGATTCAATCTCTCTTTATCACCACTTCTTGAGGCGACTGCCAGCCACTCCTCCTCATCAGTGATGATGAAGTTTCAGGATAATCTCCACCACGAATCTCTCCAGGCTTTTTTTTTTTTTAAGAAAAGGAAAAGATGTCCTGCTACACATCTGATGATGTTAGAGGCTGAGAGCACTGAGCTCCATTTAAATTGGCAAAATGGAATTATTTCAATCAATATATATTATCTGCCTGTGATCCTGTGTACATCAAATCAAAAATCTCTGGAAAGACTGGCATGTACATATTGTATATTTATTACAATTGAATTGGGACAATTTATTGCTATATTGCACATGTACAGAACAGCCTACATTGCACTGTAAATTGTTATTATACATAGTATTTCTGTTTCATCTAATTAATGTATATAGTATTTCTATTCTATCATATTTATCTTAGATTCTGTTTCAAATCTTATTTTATTTCTTATCACAGTTTTCCTCTTGCTGTGTGCTGCTGTCACTTAGAATTTCCTCCATGGGGCATCAATAAAGGTACATCTTATCATCTTATCTTACATGTTGGAATCATCCATGTCTGAATTTAGCTTTTCAATAATGTCTTCCATACCACCAAAGAACCAGTAAATATCAGCTGTGTTTGCTAATAGATCTCTAACTGTTAGCTTCATGGACACCTGTGGTGGCTCCAGAGCCAGTTACTGCAGCCTGAGGCTAGGTTTCATCAGGACTCATTAAGACGCTGAGCACTGGGACGTGAACTTGATGAACTACAGGGAAGAAGGGCAGGGCTCACCAAATACATGTACCATGCCTAAGGTTGAAAGCTAAATGCTATGCAATGAGCTAAATGCTAGCATCAGCATGTTAACTTACTCACACTGACAATGCTAACATGCTGACGTTCAACAGGTTCAAAGTTTAACATGTTCTCCCTCTTAGTTTAGCGTGTTAGCATGCTGACATTTAACACTAAACATTACGTAATGATTCATCCCGAGGGGACTGTGGATATTTGCACAAATTCCATGGCAAACCATCTATTCAGGCTTTTCAAAGTGGTGCCATCCCTGAAGCCATTGCGCTAGTGTGGCTAAAAATATTTAAACCTACAGAAAGAGCACCAGGGCATAGATGACAGTATACATAAACAGTACAGAACAAATAAAATAGTGTTTCTTAGGGTTTATTTGGCCCTCAGGCTGTTGAATAAGTGTGGCAGACGAAGTCTTGATACTCCAGTACCTGCAGCCAGATGGCTGGGGTGACTGTTGGTCCAACACCACGGTGCTATTGGCTCCACCTCTTCTCTGTGAGCTGTGTCATTGCTGTTGCTGATGAGGCCCAGCGCTTTTGTGTCATTAGTGAATTTAATGATGTGGTTGGAGGAGTTGGACGATGCAGTGGTAGAGTACACAGTCCTGGGGAGTGCAAGTGCTCAGTGTGGTGGTGCTGGAGGTGTAACTGCCAATCTGGACTGACTGCGGCCTACAAGTGAGTTAAATCCAGGACCCAGTTGCAGAGGGAGGTACAGCTGTTTGTGTGTTGGATTGTGTTGTAGACTGAGTCAGTGAATCCTGATCCATTTTTTTTCTAGGTGGGACAAGGATGGGTAGAGAGCAGAAATTAGTGTCTTCAGTGGAGCAACTGGGGCAGTAAAGGTCAAAGACATGCTAAAGATGTGTGAGCACATGATGGTATAACCTGGGATTTCTTTATGTCTTCTGCTTTTTGAGGGTGAACCCTAGAGAGGGTTACATGCAGAACCTGGTCATCTGAGGAGCAATGGTCTTTATGACCTGCACATTACTAATTTCTCAAATCCACAGATCTGGAAGGAAGGTACCCCTGTCACAAGTCTGTGGTGGGGCTCTGTAGTCTGTGATGGCCTGGATACCCTTCCACAAGTGCCTTGTGCTTCTGTTGTCAGCAAAGTGGCTGTTGATTCTCTGTTGATAATTACTGTATGTTCCTTCTCTGATGCCATGTTACAGGTCAGTTCTTGCTTTTTTGAATGTGAATTCAGAGCTGAAATCTACTGAGCATCAGTTTTTAAAGATATGGTGGCAAATGGATGTTTTCTAAAGAAATGCTCTCTTTGAAAGAAAACAAGACAAAGAGAAGGGGAACAGGTGAATCTAAAGTTGCTTGGTCCGATGTAATCTTCTGCCTGTCCCAGTTTGGTGCTGCACTCAGGGGGAGACATCTTTAAACAGAATTAATCCATGTAGGTCAGGGAGCGAGGAATATTAATCAACCATGTAAGCAGAGGAGGGGATTGCCTTTCTAGACCACAGAGAATCCAGCACTGGTTCACCAGAATAAGAATCACTTTTCACACCCGACAGGCATAGAAATGTGGAAATGTACAGAAATCTGATACTGTCCATGTAGGAACACACAGACTCAAACAGAGAAAGTAGGATCACTTTCAGTGTAAGAGGAGAACAGTTACACATTCTGTGCTTTAGAGAAACAAAAGAGAACTTGCAGATCTTTCCACAATTAAATATCATCTGGCAAACGTTCCTGTCAGATTAAATCTCATCCCTCAGCAGATCCTGTTTTCATAAATACAAGATGCCTTTGCATGACATATCTATGTCTCTGCCGCATTAAAGCAGCTCGGAGCATCATCAACATTTGTCTGCATCATCAACGATGCCGACACCCGTCTAACAAAGAGGAAATTATATTAAAAGCAGGTCGACCCATACAGAAATGTAAATGGCATATATGTCCCTACATCAAGAGTGATGTTGCCATATATGTCACCTATATTATTTATATTATATATATTATTTTCACATAAACACATATATGAATATATAACTTTATAATTTCAGCATATATGAAAACTTGCATTGATACATATATTAAAAATAACAATATAATGAATTTTTCTGTGATATAACATGTTGCAACCCTATTTGTTACCAATATATATTTAATTTATATGTACTCTGTTTTTAAATAATTCAATATGTTTTTATCATTAATTTTAAACATGTCTACCTTCACATTCTGTGACAGTGGTCTCAGACTTTTGGACCTACTGTTCATAATATCAACATATACTGACAGGCTTTGGGATGGATATATAATTATGTAACATATGTCCACAATATAAGCATACATACATAAATATACATATTAGTATGGGCCTGACATAGGTATATGTCAATATATGAAACTGTTGAAGTTTCAAATAGGTTTAATTAATCATTTTGTTTTTATTTATATGTACATATATTTCCTACATGGAAATTCAATATATGTACATATATTGAATTTGTATGTGGGTCGACTCACTTGCAGTGGAGCCTTAAACTGGCTTAAATTAAGCCAAATCTCAGTTCCTAAATCTGAATTTTCCTAGTTCCTGATTAAGTATTGTTGAACACACACACCCTTCCTTGAGAAAGACTTTTGAAATGCTTTTGTCAACTGCAACTGCACACAGACAAACTAAAGCTGAGCCTGAAAGGTAACTGCAAGGTGCACAAACTGGGATTTGTTGACAATAAGAAAACACCAGACTTCAACATGTTTTAATGTTGCTGTTTCTGCTTCATCCTCAATAATAACTGTCACAACAGCTTCTGCTGGCACACATCCTTTCACAATTTCATCATCAGCTGTTGGAAATGCAGTGTCATACCCATTATTTCATGTGCCACATGTTCATCCATGGCTTTGCCTCAATGTAACACTCACCACACCTCCACAGTCAAATGGAGTACTGCTCAACAACAGATAAGACCATTATCACAGAAATAATCCAGATTCAGGGTATAAACTGAAGAAAAATATAAATGCAAAACTTTTGTCCTTACTCCCATTTTTCATGAGTTAAAATAAAAGATCTAAGATTTTTTTCTATAAACACAAAAGACAGAAACACACACACACACACACACACACACACACACACACACACACACACACACACACACACACACAGAGAGATATTCCGTGACGATATCCTGAGGCCCATTGTCATGCCATTCATCTGCTGACATTGTCTCATGTTGCAGTGTGATGTAAACAATTCCTGGAATCTTAAAATACCCCAGGTCTTGCACGGCCTGCATCGCCACCTGACGTGTCACTTACCGAGCACGTTTGAGACAGCACGTTCCACTACCTGCCAATATCCAGCAACTTTGCACAGCCATTGACGAGGAGCGGTCCAACAATCAACAACCTGATCAACTCTGTACAAAGGAGATGCGTCACACTGCTTGAGGCAAATGGTGGTCACACCAGATAGTGACTCATTTTCTGATCCACCACCCTCCACCCAAAAAATTCACATCTGTGACACACTTCACTGCCTAAATATATGTAAGAAAAAGAAAACTGCATGTTAAAGTGGTCTTTTATTGGGACCAGCCTGAGACGCACCCTGTGAAGTAGTCATGCTGAGTAATCAGCAACTTGATATGCCACACCTGTCAAGTGAATCTTGGCAAAGGTTTAAAAACATTTGTGAAGAAAATTTGAGGGACGGATGCCTGGTGAGAAAACGTCTTACATCTTTGATTTCAACTTGTGAAAAATGGGAGCAAAAACAAAAGTGTTGCATTCATATTTTTGTTCATGACGACTGTCATTAGTTCCCCGTGTTAAAACAGTGGGCACAGCAAAATTCCCACATGACACAGACTCTCTTTTCTTTCTACAATATGCGAAGCAACGCCACCAAGTACGTCACCTTGCACAATTAAAACTGTATTAAACTTTCAAATGCCACAAGGTGACTCAGCGCTCACTGACATCCATCCATCTGATCGATCAGGATGACGTGTGGATGGTAATGCTGATGAGTAGGAGAAGATCAAGAAGGTCTGAACTCCTGTGGTGTCAAGGAGACGATGGTGACCTTAGAGCACTGAATCCTCCTTGGGAGGAGAAACAGTGCAGCTGCTCGGATTTTTAACTGACTGGCACAAAACCATCACTGCCATAGAGACGAAAGAGAGAAGAAAAATCACAGAGACAACAAAGCCACAGCTTCACTACAAAGCTGCACGTTGAAAATGTGTATGACGCACACACAGCCTGAGTTGAATAATATGTGTCTGTGTGTGTGATAGCTCTTGCATAACAGAAAAGGGAGGAAAGATGTGAGGCTGAGATTCTGACACATCCAGTCTACAGGTACAATCGTTCATATTTTACATTTTAAAGAATCTGCAGACAGAGTGCAAAGGTCACAGCGGCAGGAGATATTCCTGTGACCCGAGAACGACCTTTGGAGAGAATGGCACGTGGGAAAAAACTGGGGAGCTGGGAGACACACTCACAGACATTATCTCTACATGAACAGTGCTGTCAGCGGCAGCACTGTCTATTCCGAGGCTGGCAGGCTGCAGTGTAACACCAGACACGTTCTGAGCAGCTTGCCGGGGATCGGGACACGTAACCAGGCTGCTGCGTGATGTGACCTCAATTTATTGGCATCTGTTACCTTAACGGAGCATCCCTCCATACAAACACAACTAAAAACACCATGAAGAAGTCACAGGAGTGACATTATCACACACAGGATCACGCGCAGACTAGATCAAGTGAATTTAAACTGGAACACACAAAACACAGAAGCGTGGAGGGAGCCAGACCAATGCAGCATGCACGTGTGGACATGGAGGGGAGTAAATGAAGACCTACCTCATGCAGCTTGGGCAGGCGAAAGCACCATTACATTCACAACACAGCCTCTGAGAGAGGAAAAGAGAGAGAGAGAGGGAGGGAGAGAGACGTAGAGATGACATCACCGTATTTTTCTCCCTCCTCCTCTGAAATGTAGGCTAGTGCTGCAGGGCTGCCGGTGTCAGCGGCCGAGCAGCAGTGAGAGCTCGCTCTGCGTTCAACGACAGACGAATGTGCTCTCTATATGAGCCTTCCCTGCAACGCAGTACTGATGTGACCTCAATGTTAGTGTCTGTACCCCCAGCAGAGCCAAAAACACACACACACACACACACACACACACACACACACACACACACACACAGTATTTTAAACACATGAGATAACTCAGGGACTGAAATCATCCCTCTCAGAAAAATCGTGTAAGTAAAAGTATCAGCAAATGCAGGCATACTTATATAAGTGCAGCTGAATCTGAATAGCAGACTAATAAAGCCCTGTCTCATGAATATGCTTTACCATCAGGTAGCTGTTGCTTTAACACCAGGTTTTTCTGCAGTGTTTTGTAGTGGAAGCACCACGCCTCCACCGAAATGAAGAGCGCATCCATCAAAAGAAATTATTGCATCTTTTCTTAATATGAGGCTCATTAGCATCAGGGAAAAGAAGTGGCATTACATCACACAGCAAAAGCCATGTTTTAAGAGTGAGGCAACTGTTTAATCCATCGTCTAGTAAAGAGATGAGATGAGTCGGGATCTGTCTGATTCAGTCCGTTGCACCGCAATCCTTTCTGCCCAGATAAGACAGCAACATGTGTGCTGATTACCAAGAGGAGCTGTCAACTCAAGGCAAGTAACTCTGAGGGTTTAGAGCTAATGCTTCTTTCACCCAGTCCCAACTCCTGGCCGTTCCTGAAGCCATGTGATGTCTCGACAAAGTTATTGAAATTACCTCATTCAGAGGGAGGAACTGTGGTAAACAGTAGGTCAGTAGTGTGGACCACAGCAGCATTTTACTGGAGAATTCATCCTCCTTAGAGGCTGTTACCCAGTGTATCACTGCCTGCGTTAACTGTTCATATTTGATGATTTTTCTCAATGTTTGAAACAAAAATAAACTTGGTCATTAAGAGCACTTATCCCTCTGCTGACAGTTTTTTTTAACTATTTCAAATGAATATATTATGATCTTATTTCTTATTTCACTATAAAGCACTGATTTCTCTCTTGCTCTCTCTCTCTCTCAAACACATTGATAACAGATCCCTCTGTCATAGTCAAATAGACCGTCAGGAGCAGTGGGAGAAATAATAATAATAACATTTTTACCCTGTCTGTCTCTTTACAGCCCTCTCTGTGTGCATGTCATTGGGGGTGTGCAGTGTGCATGGGACTGAGCCAGCATGAAGCTGCTCATCCTAAACTCACAGATAATAAAATCTTGTGTCTAATAACATCAAAATGAATCCTCCTCATCTTTTCCCCCATGTCCTATTTCTACACCAACCTTCCATATTATTGTGGTGCAGCACAGCAGGAGTATAATCATGCTCTGACCCTGTCCCAGCAGTTGCTTGCAATACTGCGAGGTAGCACTCAAAGCTTATTCTTTTGTGGCACTAAGTGCAACTAAGGTGGAAGAATTGCGTAGGAGTGTGGTGGAAAAGATGAAACACAACCCTGTCTTTGTTTTATATTTGAGGTTCAAAAGCATGAGCTGTCTTTTCCTCAAGCTGTCGGTTCACAGATGTCTCTGTGATTGTGTTGTGTACGTCCTGGTCCAGCTGCAGGGGAAACATGCTGCTGACAAAAGTGCCCAGCTGTGAGTGTCCTTACAACAGGCAGGTCAGAGCTGAGGTTGTGTGAGAGGATTCTTCACTACACACCTACACCTTATATACATGCATATACACACACACCCTATCACAGCAATGCATAGCCCTGGGCGTTTGGATTAAGATGAATGACAGCACATGGTATTTGAAATTTGAAGGAGGTTATCTGATGATTTTATCCACAGCGCCTTACAGCATTCTCTGTGCATCATGTATGCTTAGAAAATGCAGCCCTTCACCCTTCCTGACCACTGCTGCCCAGTGGCAGAGATGTTTTATGATTTTTCAATGAATGGCCATAATCAAGTCTGAGCACCTCCATGAACTGAAATCCTTCACTGGTTTCTGGGTTGTTCCCCTGAAGACGTAAACAGTCTGGTTTCCAAAACATCCTGACAACAAAAACACAGATCTATTCAAAAAAATCCATTCTGCTGTAACGTTAAAATTCCCCAAACATAACAAAGAGTCTCTAGAAAGACTCTTTGTTATCTCTTTTCTTTCAAAAATCCAAACATCCACTGACCAGCAGCAAAGAAAAAAACAGTTCTGCCTCTCTCTCCTTTATCTCTCCACGGATAGATGCATCGCACTAAACTGAATTACACAGTTGTATGGAGCTTGAAGCCAGCAGTGAAGCATCAGCCTGGACCGGCCTATCTGCCTGCCTGCGGCTCACAGGTTGTAGAAAAGGGTGCAGCAACTCATCTAAGATAGCAGGAGACGATCAGACAGCACATATAGACCTCCTTTCAATAAATGCACTTTTATTGTTAAAATTGATTATTTAATAAAGGGATTATACGTAGGATTTTTAGGCAACTGTCGTAACTTGATAACTGCATCTGCTTGTAAGATTAGTTGCTGCCAAAACCCATCTGTTAACCAGCACTTTGTCGAGGAATTAAACTGACCTTCTCAAATTCTAAAGAATGTTTCTAAAGCCAGGTTAGCATCATAATAGCCTCATCACATCAACATTCAATACAGCAAAACTTTGTTTGGTTTTGTTTCAACCTGAAACTTTTGACCTTCAAATCTGCACTGTTGACTGGCAGCGAGCCATCTTGACTGAGCTGACCTCAGAGGGGACAGTGAGCCAAAGAGTTCAAAATGGAGGAATCTTTTCTTTAACCTTCTCTCAGAGCATGAACTGCTCCAGTAATGGTCTGCAGGTAGTTACCAGACACAACCTAATGGTACAAGGTCTTTTAAATAAACAGTGCTAATTTATTGTCTGACTGAGCTACGCTAATAAGCTGACTAGCTCAGTTTGCTAACTGACCATTAGCAAATTTATTTTCTCTCTTCAGTAACTATTGAATAAAATGGTTTGAAATGGTGAACAAAAGGTGGAGAGCATATGTATATTTGTGCATTCACAAAAAATGCACAGATTGACTTCACTTTTAGGATATGACCAGAAAAATCAGCATTTCTTTTGATAAAAAAATTTACTGGTTTGATGACATTGTCCTCAAATGTGGTCACAACTTCTTAAATGTGAATATTTACTGGTTTCTTTAATCTTGGTTTTTGACTGTTGGTTGGACAAAACAAGATTTTGAAGAAATCACCTCAGGCTTGTGAATTAATCAACAGATTAATCAGTAGTGAAGATTTTATTTGCCCTAGAAAGCTTCAATCCCTCCTCTGGCTCAGCATAAAATTCAACCTAAACCATCTCCCTCAGCACTTCCCAAGATCTGACTAAATGTTGCCTGCAAATGAGGTTTTGAATGAGAGGCCAGGGAGTTCATCTGACCTTGAACCATGTGAGCAGATTACGCCACTGCACTGAAAAGTCATCTTTAAGGGGATTATGGAGAATTAAGACAGTTAGAAAAAATAAAAATGTGTAGTGAGGAGTCAGTTTTGAAGTCAGGACGGCAAACACTTACTACAACCTCCGCTCGAGGTTACAGTGAGATGGAGGGTAGGGCACAGCCAAAGGCCTAATTCTCCAACAACACCTCAAAGTTTAACATCTCTTTGTTGAAGGAGGCAGCCTGTCACTAACTGCAATTATCAGAGCAGATCTTTACCCAGAGGCTCAGTCAAGCCTGCTCAACCTGAACAGGTGGAGAGTTAGGCCCAAACAGATAACATATCTACACAGAGATAGGGCTCAAGGAATTTTGAGAAAACACTTCAAATGATGATAAGAACAGCACAGCAGTGAAATAAGAGAGATAAAATTCAAACTTCAAACTTACTCAAACTTTGTTTTTATTCATGTTCAGCCAAGAGATCCAGGAAATGTCTTGATGGGCATAAAGATACAAAAACATAGTGTACATCTTCTGTCTTAAAGCTCTCTATTTATTTGCTATCAAAGCATTTACCATCATCACAGCACTGACACTGACACCTGCAATACTGACCTAATGTTGATGTTCTGGTTTGATATGAAACTGTGTGCTTTCTGAACATAGTGAACTCTCTGAGTATGAGCTCAGCAAAGCAAAGCGTCACCATCCTGCCACATCAAACAGGCTCATCAAAAGAGGTACAGCTGTGCCCAGGACTCTGGAGTCTGACTGAGTGAATTAGGACTCTAGAAAGCAGAGCGTGGATGTAGGGGTGGGAGATCTGATGAGCTTAAATCGAGGAGGATCTTATTTTAGTATATGATTCACTTTTCAGATGAATCATACAGATGGCGTCATTAAAAGCTGCTATATTTAGATACTTAACTTTAAGAGTTCAGTCGCTGTTAACCAGACCATTGTTAATGGTTGAACAGCCAGCCCACTAACTACAGCTGGTGATGGCAGTCCTGGCTCTGCAGCCTCGGTGAGTTTGGCGTAGCACCAGTTCTCCACTGGAGCAGAACAAGATGGTGGCGTTACAGTCTGCCTACAGGAGGAGTGAAACACGAGGCCGGACGAGCCGGGGGCAGCAACCGAACTTTCACTTCAAAACACTTACATACTGCACCTGCACCTCATAAACAACAGCACTGTCCAAATAATTTTCCATATGAACTAAGCAAAGTGTGATTGGTTGTGACACAATTTGTAAACAGCATTATGGGTAAAGAATTCTAGCAGACTAATATCTGAAATCAAAGCAGCGAAAGATACGAATTACAACTCCCACTCAGGACTTTCACAGTAAAATCAGAGCAAAATTAGGATGCAGACTGTGATTCAGATAATGGATTATGATTCTACCCAAAAAAAGGATCACGTGATTTTTTGGCCAGATCGCCCACCCCTACATGGATGTTTATCTGTGCTCTGTGGTGACAAAATGTTATATTACTGCTTTAACATGAGGACAGAAAATGCCCTCAAAGAGCATTCTTATGCTTTTCACTTTGAAAACTTAAAACATGCTACATTCTGAGAGCTGTCTGATATGGAAAATAGCTTCATCTTCTTTTAAAATGGTGAGAGAAAGAAGGCAAGCTGTGAAAAAAAAACAGCAATATAACTCCACATGGGAGCATAACTAAAATATCAAAAACTGCAATTTGTCCACAAACTAAAATAGCTGGTCCTGCAGTTCTGATCAAACATCCCTTTGAGATAATCTTTCTTTTTGTTTACGACATGTATATACTCTTTGTTCCTGCAGGAACATATTTACGGCAACTACAAAAAAAAAACCTTTGCCCAAGGCACAATGGTAGAGTAATACAGCAACAGAAAAGGCATACTCCAGTGCCTTTGTTCCCAACTGCATTCAACAAACAACATATTTCGTTAATCATTTCAGAAAGCTGCAGCAGTGGATTGTTGTCGTTCAACCTTAATGTCTCACGTAAAAACTTGGTTCGCTGGTTATCATCTGCGCCACGCGTCAAACATTTTATCCACAATGTTTGTTTTTACCTGTTGTACATCTTCTGTGGCACACCTACAATTGTGCTCGGTATAATTGCAGGTGTGGTCAGTTGCTATAATTAGCTACAGTCCTACACATGTTTTTTTGGGGTGGAAGCGTCGTCTTCTGAGAGTCTGGAAGCTGCTAATGACAGTTATGCAGCACAGCAAGATTCCTGTGTGACGGTTAGTCAAGGATCTCCAGTCCAATAACCAGGCCAAAGGAAGAGAGAGGTGAAGGAAGAGAGAGATATGTCTCTCAACACTTGATTAATTGAATAACTAATGAATCTCTACCAAAAAAAAAATGTTTGTAGGTATGCAGGCTTTAGCAGTTTTGTCCCTGATGATTAAAAGTTTAAGATTATTAAAAATAATCTCTAACCCTGCTGGTGACATCATTTAGAGCCAGAGTCTGTGTCACTTCTGGGGAACTGTGGTGTCATCCATCTTTATTTACAGTCATTGCACCAAAAACACAGGTGTGACACTGCACAGAGCAAGACAATTATTTTCCATGGGTGGTGTGGCTGCCACTTGGACAGCTGCTACAACCACAGTGGTGCACACTGTCTTTATTTCCACAGGGTTTTGCAGCCAAAGTCAAACTAAATAGAACTTCTGACACCAAATACAGAGCAGATCTGATGGTATTCTGCCACTGACAGACACAAAGTTATGACACAATTGTCTTATTGTAGCCTGATCAAAAAGGACTGGACAAATTGAGTTTGTGTCTCTCTAAATTCCCAGAGTTATGGAACTCTACTTGCCACTACCACCGGGAGTTCACGGTTTCCTGCAGTATTTAATAGTGAAGGCTGCTGCCTCTGTAGCTTAGAAACCTGCTGATATCACTGTGGTGCAGGGAGAAGTCGCAGCTCAGGTGGGCAGTAATAAGGTTCCCACACTTCCAGAGCGATGGTGTTGGGGCCTGATGAGGGTGGACAATGAAGTTAATCGGCTCAGACACTCACACAGGGCCTGACGCGCCCACGCTCCTTTATCAAATAAGCAAATATTTCGGCTCTAGCTGCCGACATGAGAAACCACGCTTAACTAAACCCTGTCATCACAGGAGACAGGTGCAAATTAAAGTCATGTTTGTTTAGTTTTGTTTGATGTGCGACAGCCAACAGCAGTTGAGCCCCTCAGAATAATGAAGGCTGAGACAATGAAATGACATTACACAGTAATATGGTTTCACTAAAGTAAAAACAGCTGTTTTCCTTTGGTAAGCCTTAGCTAACCCTCTCATGGATGGTGACAAAGGCTGATGAACTACACACTAGGGCAAAGTGGGCCAGAATGTAACCTGATTTGTGTGTCACTGCTGGATAAATCCCCACTGACAAGAAGTGAGAATCAACTATCTCACTTCAAGCACATCTGGCATTTGTCAGAGCAAATGCATCCAATCGGCCAAACCACAGCCAGTGGCCTGAGTGTCCCAGCTGGGAAGATTAGCCTGCACTGATGCACCAACCTTGGCATTTCAATAACTTCGCGAGCAACACAGTATTTGTTATGGCTCCTAACAGTGTTTGAGTCTGGAGGCAGAGACAGGTGAGGCTGCTGTGGGACTTGTGACGTGCTGACAGGTGACTATTTGTCCAGTGAGGGCCTCAAGTTGCCAGGGTTGTTTTACTGTGTCATCATGTGGCTGCTGTGAAACCCCTGAAGGACTGTAACTGTGATTAAGAAGTATAAATACATACTTTATCTCACAAAGCTCTGAGCTTATACCCTCTATTAGTAAGATTTGCTGACTGACTATCAGCAGTTTTTACAGCATGTTCTGATGAAAAGTACATATATTTATGTAGGGCTGCCCCCCCAACCAAAGACTTTCTTTGTCAACTAGTCGTCTCTTTGTGTTGTTTTTTTTAAAAAACATTTTTAACATCACAGGCACTGCTGTTTGCACTGCTCCTTCTGGATTGTTTGTTTTTTTCAGAAGAGGTACAACTTCAGATGATACATTTACGTTTTAGCCATCACTCCATGTTTGCAAGCCTTCAAGTCTTAACATGCTGGTGAGAGATGCTGCAGCGGGGGGGGGCTAACAGACAAGAGTGTTGTCCAGGGCGGAAGTCGCTCTGCCTGATGCAGCGCCATGCGGGTGCAAGCGTTTGGCTTAGACATTGCTGTAAATGTTTGTAGAAATGTCCTGCATTGTTAGAGCTAGATCCCGCACTGAAATTCAAGCACTGATTGATTTAATTATTTAACTATCTATGTTTAGAGCTCCCAGTTGAGAAAGAATATTATAAGATACACGACTAACACTGTGCTACATTACAAAGAAATACAAAACTATAATCATGAGCCTTTAAAATATAAAATTTTCAAGCGTGTGCGTGAAGCAAGCCGGCTGTTAATGACACCGGTAAAAGCGGTGATGATTCTGAATGTGTCGCAACAACCAGCAAGGAGAGTGGAATTTTTTTGTTGATGTATTTCAATACATCACACAACTTATGAAATTGTAACACCAACATAATATAGACAGAAATGCACCTTGGGCACAAAATGCACAAAGGTGCAGTAAGCGAGATAGTTTAGCTTCCCTGAGTCCCCACGAACACATAGTGCATATCTATCAAGGCTATCAAACATTAGAGGTCATTTGAGGTCAATGAATAATAGGTGAGCATTTGCCTGAAGAATCTGCATGTCGCCTTCTTGGGTCCTTTATCCTCATAAAATGATTCCACACTTTTTCCTGTGTGGAATATGTGCTGTATGTGGGACAGATTTCCTGTCTCACATATATATATAAATACTATCTAATAACCACAGGGACCAGCTGTTAAAGCATGTCTGTCTGGGACTGACTGAATGTTGCCACTTTCTGTGGAGTTTGATTTTTTTTATTCCTGTTACCAGCTGACCCCTGAAAATTTGGTTGAGTAAGACTCTCATCGACTTGGTTAAATATTAAGGGCAGGCCTATATGTGTGTGCAAAACAGGTGTAAATACATCACCATGGTACTGCTGTACAAGCTAATTTACCGCTGTAAAGCACCGCTCTCAGATCCAAATGCAGACCTCACCAAGACAGAATACACTAAACAAACAAGGTCCCGTCTCGCAGCAGCCTTCGAGAAATCTGTCTGTGACAGTTCAAACAGGCAAAGTATTTCTCAGCACAATATAGAATTCATCATTTCACAAACCAAGTGATGACACGGCAGAGAAACAGGTTTCATTACATAAGAGAATCAAAGCTAGTGTAGTTCGCAGTGACTGACATTTGACAAGGGTGGCACACAGACATGCTGCTGCGAGTCACAGTCATGTGCTCCTGACGGCAGATGCCTATCTTTGTATAACTGAGTGATTCATTTTCACTGGAGAGCAACACTCCATTAGGAAAATTACTCACTGAACATTTACAACAATAGAAATATTTAAATAATACTAAAAAGGTTCTCTCTGAGAAATGCTCAATATGAATATTGATCATCTGTAGGAGCCTATTTTGCATGTAGATAATGTTCTGTGGGAAGCTTAGGTAAGCACTTAAGTACAATCTCCATGTATTCAAAATAACTGATATAATAAATACATGGGTTAGTGACAGTCAAAAATACACCGAAAAAACAGGTAATAATAGACAATAGATTTTCTCTTTTTTTCATATCAGGAAAAGCAAACAGATTTTAAGCAGAACAAAGTGGCGTTGACAAAAAGCTTTCATGCTAAGCAAACCACTATTGGAAAATAGGAGGCGGAAAAAAATGCAGTTGAATCTGCTTGTGACATTTTGTCCTATTCATTTTACCGACATCTGATTTCTCATGCATGAGCAAACAGATAAAACAACAGTAGGCAAACAAAAGCTACTGTAGTGTGGAGACAAGACTACACCCTTCAGTTCTGTAAAAACAAGTGTAGAGGCTAATGTGGACATCTAGCCCAGCACTTGGCATAATTAATCAGCTTCATTAACGTAACTGTGCATCTCAAGGCAAATGTTCCACTAACATCTTATTTTTCATGGCCATAAGTGTTCATAAATGCTTCCAAAGAAGTAGCAATAACAGTGGAGGAAATGGTAAATATACCAGATTTTTACTGCAAACAAAACATATTTACTAACATCATGACAAACTGTTTAGAATGAGCCAAAAGCACTCTGTATGTCTGGTTTTAACCCCAGGATACATTATAGCATACACGCTGAGCAGAGGCCACATGCCATGACACCCTCCTGCAATATGGAAATTTCTGTATTTAGATTGTAAATTTTCATGTTATACAATCACCCAAGATTAGTCAATTAATGGATCAGTCCAAACAGAAAACTAATCTGCCTCTATGTTGACAACTAATTCATTTTTTTAGTTGTTTTTCACACAAGACATTCTTTGGTTTCAGCCTCTAAAATGTCATGATTTCTGAATTCCTCTGTTTTATATAATATCATCATACTGGTTGTGATGCCCTGTGTTAAACCATTTCAATTTTCTTTTCTAGTTCAGTATGTTCCTTCCATCACAGCACAAACAAACAACATAATAATCCAGTTCTGTTTATCTCTCTACGTCAGCATTAATACATTGCTGATGCTCACAAATAGATTCTGAATTCAAATTTAAAACGACGTGTGTCGACCAGAGAGGTGAACAGACAACGAGATGTGGTTTCGAGAGAGGCTGAATGGAAACTGCATTTGACTGACAAATGAGCTGGTCACCCTTGTGACCCTGGATTGCGCGCCTCACCTCAACAAAAGTTTGTCATGGAAAGTCTGGGATTACCCTTCATTTCTATGCAAATACGCAGAGGATGGAAAACATGGAAATACAGTATGTGAGTGGCAGAGAACCTAAGCTGGCTCAGGTACACAGACAGGAGAATACAGATGGGTGTTTTCATCATTAACTCAAATCACCCCAGGCTAGTTGCAAATTTGAAAGCCACTGATTCAGTGTCTTCAGATCTGAGCATTTCCATGCCAAGTAAAACGAGTTATACTTGGTGCTTCCATTATAATTTCATGCTTCTTATAACACCAATGGAGGGGGGTGTTAGAGAATTGATATATGTAGAGTTAGCATCCAACTACAAACCACTCTCTACATAAATACACCAACTGGGCAGAAAGTCAGAGGGAGAAAGCTTCAGAAAACTCGCAGGAGGATGACATGACAGGCTGATATCTGATATCTGATATCCGATAACAGGCCAGGATCCACCGGATGCATCAGTTGTCTGACACAATTAGGACCAGGTCTGGATGCCGGCCAGTCTCCTGTTTCTGCTCCTGGCTCCTGTTAGGTGAAAGTGGTAACAGAGCACCAGAGGCTGCAGACATGCAACACTGCAGCAGGGAGTAACATGCAGACCGCAGGGGAAGTCAGGGAAAAGCTGTATTTTCCTGGCGCTGACGATGGTTATTGAAACATACCGCTGAACACCAAAGCCGAACATCACCCAGACACAATGTGGTTGCAGGAAATGTAAAATGAACAGGCTTCACCACTCACCACTTTGCTGCAAGGCACTTCGCGTCCTGCCCGCACGGCTGCAAACACGCTGACTTTAAACACCCCGATAAATACAGACTGTTCCTCAAAATGTTCACCCTGCGGGACGAGCTGGGACAGCCTGCTCAGACGTGAGCGGAGCCTGTGGAGATGGAGAAGCTGCTGCACTTACGCCTCAGCTAACGCTAACCCTGGTTTATTACATAATAGTACGCACTGCTCGACTGCAGAGTCACGGCTGTCAACTCGCCACAGACACACACACAAGGAATTAGCAATTAAGCTAGCTGCGTTTAATCAACCTTAGCAGATGGTTCATTTTGTGCCCCCCCCCCCCCCCCCCTTATTTTTGTTTGCGTGGCACTCACCTTGGCTTCGTCGGGGGTCTGCCGGTGGGTTGTCTGGCTGGTTCGCGGAAGGAAGAGTCGGCCAGTCCTCGGGGACGTCTGTCTGTCTGCTAACTGTTAGCTGTCGACGTTTGAATGTTTATCAGCAGGTATTCCCTGCTTCAGCCTGTGAGGGCTGGCGTCCCGCTCAGTGCAGTCGCGTCATGTAGGTCCAAAATAAAAGTCTGGACGGTAAAAAAGTCACTTCACAATTACTGGTATGGTTTCTACTGTTAATTTACCACTGATATTGAGTCAACTTGTTAGCCACTAGCCCGCCTGTTCGATTCTGTCATGGGTTTGAGTGGGCAACGGTCAAAGCAACAGAAATACACCTTATTTCCGGTTACACATTTCAAACTAAAAGCCAAAACACAGCAGCAAATGTGAAGGCAGCAACATTTCTCATTTTGTTCATTCCATAACTGGCAAGCTTTTAGTCATAATATAACTTCATTTAATGTTCTTAATTGTTATTTCATTTAATTAAAATTGTTTTACATAGATTTGTTGTCTTTTAGCATGATGCTCTCATGTCTGAAATCTCAAATTATACAAATAAAAGTATAGTAAAATAAACTGTTCCACCTCCCACAGGACACAGAGCAGTTTCCTTTATGTCAACACCCAAATGTGTTCACCTCTCTAGATTAGACTCTATATATGACTCTATATATGAATATATATATATATATATATATATATACACACACACATTTGTATATGACATGCATCTATTTATTTCGCGTTGTGTCTTCACACATAGCTTTATTTTTATAATGCTGAACTATGTTCATGTACTCTTCTCTTATTGTTTTTCATTTTATTCATTTATTCATTTATTTGTCTTTTTTGTATTTCTCTATCTTTATCTCTGTTATCTTGTTACACAAAGGCTATTATTATAAATAATAGTCATAGGCTATTTTGATAAATTATAGTCTGTGTGTTTACGCTATTTTGTCACTGTTTATTAAATTGCTTTCCTTTTCTCAATAAAATTGCAATTGTTTTTGTGATCAATGTTATATATTAATAAAGGTCATATTCTTATTGTAAGCAATCATCGCACAAATGGTTCTAGCATAAGCGCTTCTCTCATTGGTACCAACGTTATGGTCCGAACTTTATTTTGAAGGTAAAACGCTCAATATCCTGTCTCTGATTTACGACGGGGTAACTTGATGAAACAACTGTCGACTTCCTCCCTTGTTTCTGGTCGGTGATCGTTTGATTTGCCTGGCTGGACACAGGACGTCACAACCGTGATCACATCAGTCCACTTTCACTAAAAACGCAGTCCAGCTGAACGCTTCACATCTTTTACAGACAACATTTATTGTGAGACGTTAAGTGAGTGGGCATCACGATCGTCTTCTCTGATTAAAATCATCTATATCATGTGTCATTTTAATAATAATTTAAGTATTAAGTGTAGTAAACATATATATTTGTCTATTAGCCAAAATTATATTTGTAAATGGTGTGTGTGTGTGTGTGTGTGTGTGTGTGTGTGTGTGTGTGTGTGAGATACCATCTCTAGCATGCTCCTGGATTCATGGTTGTGAGATGAATATAATGGGCTCTTGGGGATATGTGTATTTTATCACAGCTGATATTTTTGTTGGCTCCTATGATAGCACTGTGAACACACAGTAAACCTGTGGGTTTATAACCTCTGCAGGGGCACTGTGCATGCATGCCTCGGTAAAGGAAGACATCTAGTGGCACATATTAGTAACTGCAGTATTGTCCTTGCTTCCCATTGGGCATTTATGAAATGTCATTCAGTCAGTATGGAGGTTTCCTCATAACCATAAGGCAATGGACACTTGAGAACCACAATTTCTATTCTATTCTATTCTATTCTATTCTATTCTATTCTATCTATGAATTTTTCCTTTTAAACCCTGTCTTGTGGACCTTCTTTCTCATCAGAAATAACGTCACCAGTCTCATCTAAATGTCTGTAACCCCACCATGGTCATTTTGACTATCATTGTTTCTTTATCCGTGCCACAGCTTTTAAGGTGCTACACAAATCAAGTTATTATTATTATTATTAATAATAATAATAATAATAATAACAATAATAATAATAATAATAATATTACCTGAATGTAAAGAAATATAAGATCATTTCTAAACAAAAAATAAACCATCAAAGATCCTACATTAGACACATGCAGGAACACTTGTATGTGTACATGGTACACTGTGTGTTGTATAAGTATATAAGATACTCATACTTCTGTATAGGTACAGTAATTATGGATACTAAATTCATACAGTTGCTCTGAAGCTTTCCAAATTAAAAAAACGGGAAAAAAAAAAGAAGGAGAAACAAACCAACAGAAAACAGACAAACCAGAATATATAATGACTTATAGGTGATGTCTGAAAGGATGATGGGTTGATTGCAGGAACTGAATAACTCAAATTTCAAATCAATTGAAATTGTGTTTCCACAGTAAAACTCAGAGTCTACAAATGAAATCTTGTCCTTGTTCCTTTAAGCAAAACTACTTGTATTTGAACTTACCTGTCAGGACAACAGCACCTGGCAACTGAATGCAGAACACAGGTGTAAATTAACCTAATTACACTGTAAATAATGTGATAGATTGGCCTAGACACCTAGACAACACTTGTCCTGGCACTTTCACATTTTACTGTAGAACCGGTCTGGTTGAGTCTGCTGTAATCACCTACCCCAGAGGCAAAACTGCACTGTAGACTTCCTTCTTGCCCTCTCTGCAGTTGTCCATATCCTCCTCTCCTTCAAAAACCATGAGTAAAGTATGCAGAATACATAATGTTACCTCATGGGTGATTGTGGCATGGCGGGTGCTAATGTTTTCAGTTGTGGCCTATAATGACTGGATAGTGTCAGTGACAGCTAAGCTTACTCTAGTCCTGCTTATATCAGACTTGGCCAAGAAGTATTTTTGGACAATGGTCGTTTTGTTTTTCTGTAATGTGATAAAAAAATCTGATGACAGACTCCTGGTAATGATGCAGGTTTAAGGCTGAAAGCCTGATGCTTTCCCATATCCTCTTTGTCTGTCCATCATTAGCAAGAGCCATACAGTGGACAACCCTAACATGAAACCCTACAGGTAGTATTTTCAATAGTAATCATTTCTAAATATATTTGATATCATTTGTCCTCTGCTGTATATTAGTCCGCCTTGGACACATGATCTGATTATGTGACCTTCTGTGTGTTGAGGCCTGTCCTCCTGTGTGTGTGTGTGTGTATTTTTTTGACAGCTCCTCTCTTCTCCTCCTCGGTTTGTTTCCCCCCTACACAGCCTCTTGTTTCCCACAATGCTCAGCGAACATCACCACCAAGATGGCCGACGCTATGGAGGAATATGAGAAAGAAGCTGGCTGCGTCCCTATTCTCCATCCCGAGGTATGGTCTTTGCACTTCACGCCTTCGCACGCACACATGAACCTACACAAAACGCATTACACCAGTCCGTGTGTGGCTGTCTGCGTGGTTTTGCCGTGCTTTTTTTTTTGAAACAACGATGCCCCCTGCAAAACCACCGGTGGGGGGTGGCAGGCAGCTAACGATGCTAAAGGTGCTAACGCTAGCCCCCTCCTCCTGCAGCATAGCCAGGAGACGCTAGGCAGATGTTGGCGTTCATGTTAGCGTTAACCGCGGCGGGGCTCTCCGTGCTTGAGACGCCGTGCAGCTAGTACACAGGGCTGCGAGCAGTGCGATTAAGTCTGCAACGGGAAAAGTAACGTTAATGGTTAATCCTTGCTGTCATCCGATGTTAGCTTTATAGCTAAACTGGCAGTGCTGCCCTGCTTAGCTGCGGTGATGTAAACTGGTGTCAAATGTGTAAGCGTACATTAAACCGTGGTGTCCAGTCTGGTGTTATAGGTTCATGTTAACAGTGACGAATGTAAATAAAAAAAATCCACTTTTCCCCCTCATGTTCGTTTCTTAGCAGGAAACCTGCAGCTGGTCCACCTGGTGGGGATTGGCACTCACGTTATCTGTCAGTTCGTCAGTCTGGATTTGGTTGTTTCTGTCATCTAGTGTCGTTGTGAATGTTTCGTCATGTTTGTATTTAAAATATTTTTAATCAGCATAAATAAATTAGTTGTTATCAAATATTGATTTGAAAAATAATTGAATTTGGAGCTGATGATTTATTTCTTCATTGTTAGCTAAACAGACAAGCTAACCTGACAGAAACACATTTATTTTTGTGTTCTTCTCTTCATCAAAGCCCATTTAAGGTCATCTTATTATTTTATTTTAAGCGTATACCACTAACTTAACAGGCCTTCACTTAATACCCTGGTTAATAGTTGTTATCCTTGCTTGGCAGGTAATGTAGTCATCGAGAAGAGCTCTGTTTGATACAAATAGTAGTTTGCTTTAGTGGCAGTTGACTATCCTGTTTTGTTTGTTGGTTTGTAGCCAGCAGGTCAGATCAGGTAATTTACCTCCAGGCTTGGTCTCTCACTGTTAATCCTGGCAGTGTGTGGTTCGAATGATTCATGTCTTCAATGTCCAGTCAGTGTCAAGATGCTGGAAGATGAATTCATGTACCCAGTGAAAACAGGCTGAAATGGATGTAGTGGTTTATCATCTGGTTTTGTCTATTTTGGTATTGTGTCCCAGTTCATGCATAAACCCATAATGGGAAAATGTGGTCAAATCAACTATAATGGCTGCATTTGTGAAAACACATACTATATGTTAATCCTATCATCTTGTGAGGTTGGGTTTGGTTTGGACAAAAGCAGAAAACAAGGCAAAGGAAGACAGTAGTTCTCCACCTCATTATTCAGCAATGTGTTTGAATATGACTCGAGATCAAGCCTTGGTTATATTGGAGATTACGAGGCCATCTTCTCCCTTAGATGCTGCAGTGAAACTTGAGATCCAAAACAGCTTGGTGATACCAAAACTGACAGCTGATCTGAGTCGGTCGACAGATGTCATCTCCTAACCTAGGTTTAATTCAGGTCCGACTTGTCTCTGGTGAAACAATGTTTCTGTTAGGAATGATACATTGATTTTTATCTCATGGTTAACACACAAATGTCATTAAACCTGCAGCCAGACCTGTATAAAATAAGGAGAGACTGAGAGAAAGAGGGCAGCAGGAGAGTGATGGTGTCAAGAGAACAGAAACATACAGTATGAAGTACTTTAGTAATGTAATTCTCTGTAGTTTTATGGTTTGGGATGTGGAACAGTTGATGACTGTGCAGATTCATGACTGTGTCAAACATGAGTTGAATATTTATCTCTTTAACATGAGAAGCAGAACCCTGTCATATGCACACACTGTGTGGAAGCTCTGTGCACTGCAGGGTTTATTTCAAGGCAAGCTAAACTGACTGGAGTCAAAATTTGCATCGTGTTCTGAAGAGTACAAATACACACATTTAAGTATCACATTTTAGTAATTGGTCTTTCTGTTATTTTGATTATATACATCCCCGGTCGGTCCTTTTTATATGTGTGCATTTAAACAAAATAATGGTGTTTCTCCTATTTTGCTCTCTTGTATGATAGATAACATGCTTCCACAGTGACACTCAGGCCTAGACTAACATAATCAGCTTGCTGCTAGTCCTTGCTGACTGTCCAAGCACTGTCCTTTTCGACACACTAGAAAAATCTGCTTTATAAGAAGGAAAGTTCTCCTACCCACTATTCTTTGCTCTCTTCCTGAGCTTTGTTTATCTGGATGTTACTGCTTGACCTGATGGTGAAGCCTGAGAGGCCTCAGACCGACTTGGTTGAGTAGACGTGTCAGTCAGGATTCAGTGTTGGAGGCTCAGCCAGTGCCTGACAACATAACCGACAGGAAAATACAGGAAGAGAAAGCTGTCAGCTCGAGCTTAATACACACACAGACACCAGCAGCAGCGATTAATGGTAAAAATGAAAAAAGAGAAAAGTTAAAATTACCCCCAATGGCACTGCATGGTGGAGACGAGGAAGTTTATTGTTATGGAATTGACCTCTGTTTTGCAAGAGTGGCAATAAATGCTTTAAAATAAATCAAGGGGAGGAGGAACAAGGAAGAACAACATACAACACTTTGTTGACACTTTTCACAGGCTATATGGGGACAAAAAATGTGCTTGTGCTTTATCCAAAGCTAATTTTTCCCCAATCTTGCCAGAGGTAAACTGTCTGCCATGAATTTAGAGGTGACACAGCCTCTTTAAATCACTGTATAGGAGCGTTCACAGGATAACCTTTCGGCTGCACATCCACCTGTCATATTGAAGAAATTTGTCTGACGGTTGTAGCGTCATCGTAAATGAAGTTTATTTTCTCTGTGTGCCCACACAGCCTTGGCTTAAAGTCGCTCCCCTTCTCAGCAGGGTGCTGCCTGGTATCTGGGTCAACTCGTAGATTGTAGTGAGAGCAGAGTGAAGCTGAATGCATGAGGCACCTGAATTAGAGTATCAGAACTTTATTCGCACAATGAGAAGGGCCAAGCATTTTTTTTCCTTCCTTGTTGAATGCAAACATTCCCTCTTCTGAGGAACATATGGGATAACTGTCCTCGGCTTCCAATCTCATTTGAAAATGCAAATGAGTGTTCTTGTGTAAAAGGCATAAATACGTAGGTGACGTGGTCAGTCGTTTCATTTCTTTCTTTGAACATGAATTCTGTTTCCCCGGAGCATTCCCATCATTTCCTTCCAAACAAACGTTTCCCCTCCGCTTCCTCCTGATGCATAGATGTAAACTGCGCCTTGAATATTGAATTATCCCGTCGAAATGGCTCTAATTTCAGGCCGAATCTGATTGTGAGCTACAGTCAGCAAGAGCAGCAACACAACAACAATGCAATTTAGTGCAAGATGCATTAAAAAAAAAAAAAAAAGCAACAATGATGTTCTTGCTGTGTATTTTTTCCTGATGAAAATCTAAATGTGTGAGCACTGAGAGCTGGTCACCATTATTGTGCCATTTCTACCACCACTGCTGGATCTACAGTAGACATTCATTTTCAGAAGTGGTGCTGTCTGACATTTTTAGCTCATGGCACGTGACCCCCACCTCCCCCCCAAGGAGTAGTTGCCATATGTCCCACTGACCAGCCCCACTGACAAAAGCTAGGCCTGCTGCCTCACTAAACAGACGAGCTTCCAATTTAAAATCAATGACAGGCATGGAATGGATAATATGTTTAATTGATAATATCATCGCTACCAGCTCCCCAGTTGTTGTGTGCTTTTCCAGTAAGCAGGTACATAATTAAGAGGTGAGAAAATGCACAGGCTGCAATTATCACTACAGTCACAGATGCCACCATCAGCTTTTTAGCAGGCAGGAGGATATGAAGAGAGGGAACAGAGCTGCCGTGATTGGCAAGGGGTCAGAGGCTATCTCCGTGGAAGGCTGAGATGGAGAAAGTTACTTAACATCTGGTGTCTGAGGGTTTAGAGCTGAGCCCCCCGCCCCCCGGTCCCTTGCCTGACAGGAAAGCAGTTTTCCTGGTGAATGATGCAACTGAATTTTCCCTCAATTGAATATCCAGATGAAGGTAGAGGCTCCGAGTTCCACTATTTCTCGGGGTTTCTGTTTGTCGGGCGGAAGAAGAAAGCTCAGCACAGTCACGATCGTAATTGAATGACTCCCACCCGCCCTCCTCTTTTTCCTCTGGCAGCGGCACAGATCTGAAGCACACGGGGTAGTTGGAACAAATCGTATGGATTTGTAAAATGACCAAAACTTGGCAGAGAAAAGTGCAAACGCCTCCCATCAGCTTTGACACTTTTAAAATGCACAGGAATAAAAATACAAGCTGGTCACCTTCATATCTGCTCTGTCACACTGTCCTCCTTCATCCTCCTCCTCCTCAGGCTCATTTACTCTCCAAAATAAAATCCCCTCTGTGCTGCTCTTCCCTTCTTATTTCTCCCTTGTATTAAAGGTGCTGTATATCATCACAGCACCTATTTTCCTTACTATTGATGATTTGCGATGTGGGATTTAGGAATTAACTTTGTTTTACAGTACAGACAATGTGAGGAGCATTGACATTTCATTTATTTTACTGTGACATGTTGGCACAGAGGTAGAGTTGGTTGTGAAGGCCTGACCTCACATCACATCATTGTGTGTATATTGCAGACATGGCAGACATTCAGTTTTGTGTTGCTTCTGTAATTTCACATAATTTCTTGTGAAAACAAAATTTTGAGAGACCACTTAATGAATTAGAACAGGAATCGTAAAGATGATATTGGGAGTATTTCTGACCCTTATGTAACAGCACCAGTAACCAGCGTTACTAAAAACGAGAGTTACTGTAGGCTAAATGATTGTTTTTTATAGTTGAAAAAATGAAATTTTCAAATCACAAGAGTCATAATAATATTTATAAGTTACATAATTAACAGTGTCTTGAAAATGTTTAAAGCAGGGCTGAACAATTAATTGAAATGTTACCAAAGTCGCAGTACAGCCAAGTGCAATATCCAAATCACAGGAGCTGCAGTATTTTTGATAATGGTAAAATGTGTCATAACATTGTAGTGAATTGTTAGCACCATAAATGTTGTGATGCTATAGAGACGTCCCAGCCTATAACTCATCTTCTCCAGATGTAAAGGGACATGCTTGTTTGGTCCAAACCCCAACAAAAATCACATCATCATCATTTCTATGTTTTTTCCAATCAAAGTGAAATGTAAAAATGATCGTTCCAACTGAAACCGTGACTCGTATCACAATATCTGCCAAAATAATGGCAAGATGATTTTTTTCTTTTACGAAAGGCTATCATTCATCCCTAGTTCAGAGGTACCCTGTCTGTGGTTTGTGCTGTGGAGCAGTTTTTCTATGAGCAGCTCCCTGTCTTTTTTGTCTCATGTCAGTGGTGTCACACTATTGCATGGAGGTAAAGCGCTTAGAAACGCTGCGATGTGCCAACAAAGGCACGAAAGTGGAAAACTAGAAAGCATGGATGTAAACAATCCAGGTTTCAAACTTCAAAAATCAGCTTTGCAAATGTGTTGTGCACTCATCACACTTGTTAAACCCAAAGGAGACACTATGGTTTGGATGTTAACTTGAGTTTTTTTTTTTTTTTTTAAACAATAAAACTCTATGGGGCTCCTTTAATTCTGCAACAGTTGTTTTCACCAACTGTCGCTGACAGATTTACTCAACTGTAGCTAATTTGCATTAGCTCTGTGAGTAGAAAGCAGAGGAAACCTTGGCTGTTGTCTGGTTAATATGCTCTGCATGCCAGTGTCTGTGCACGCACACTTGGCCAAAGATTGCTCAGTGAAAGAAGATGCTCTACTCGGAGGAGTGGGCTGTGTCTTTTTGCTGTTCATAAAAGACCAACAGAGTGGAAAGCTTTTTTTTTTTTTTTTTTTAACCAGCTGCTCGTTATAATCACCACAGCTGGCCAATCATGCAGCTGTAAATATAACAGCACGTTGTTATTATTACATTTGGAAGTAATTGAGCGATAGTAGTAATATTGAGGTCCTAAATGACATCCACATGGACAGTGACTCAGTCCTTGTGTTACTGGATCTGAATGAGGCCCTGATAGTAAAGAATGAAGCTCACATTATTTTTGAAAGAAGCCTACAGGAAACATGAATTTCTTTACGACAATCAATATTTCAGAGACTGGGACACACATAAGTGGAGATGATCATCTGCGTCTTTATCATGGACAAACAATGCCTTTAACTGGATTTATCATACATATTCCTGTTCTGTCTAGTTACCCCCGCATACCATTTTAATCCAAAGAAAAATGCTACCATTATTCTTATGCCTATAAAAGATTGTATTGTAAGAAAAATAATGATTGTGCCTTCACTGTAGTTTAACTTTAGGGCCGTATAAAAATAAAATGCATAGGCTATATTAGTTTTGGTTCAAAGAAAACATGTTTGTCCTCCATCCTTACAAAGATTTTTAGGCTAGGAGCTAAACTTGTTGAGATGTTAATGCCTAAACATGGCTTCCCCCAAAGTGTTTATGAGACTATGAAACTGAAATAATCTCAAGGGCTGAAAAACTATGAAAACACTGGAACTGTTTTGAACACAAATATTTTACAGGCCTTGGTTTTGAGATCCAGTCATGACTCATTCATGAGTTTCAAACACAACCTGTCTGTATTAGTTTTTCCCATGCACCTTCTCCATCTTGTTCCTCCTCCGCTGTTCCCCATGGTGGCAGAAATGCTGGCTCAGCATATCCCTCTGGTGCTGTGGGGAGGCCCAAGCGAAACTCAGAGGCAAGATGGTTCAGCTTGAAGTCTCTGTGGCCCCCGAGCTCTCGTCTCAGGCTACCCAGCACCTCCCCACAAGCCTGCCATGTCCTTGGCCCCCCCAGAGGCTGCCTCATTATTCCTCATCATTAAATGCGTACGAGCGGCAGCACAGCCAAAAAGCCTTGAAGGCCTGCTTGAAACCAAAACACTGAGCTTTTAAAGTCAATGGTGATGCCGGTTCAGGAATCATGATCGCAGCTTCCACTCTAAATTTGTGTTCACCTCTCCACTCCCAGGTGGTCCTAGCAAATAGAAATAATTCAATTAAATGTGCCTCTGTCACTTGAATGTAGAGGAGCTTTAACTCAGTTAGCTAGCATCACTTCTCATTCACTAAGTCAAGAGTCACAATTACATAAGCCAGTGTGGGGGCTCCGTGTCTACCAGATGCAGCCCTCGTTTCCGCGTGATTGAGGCTAATTGTGGTTTCCGTGGCGTTACTATGGAGGCTAATTGAATGTGAGTAGCACAGTTGCCACATCTGTGTGACGGATTAGATCTTCAGCAGCAGCAGTAGCAGCAGCAGTCTGTCTTTGTCTCTCTCCTGCTGTCTTATCAGCTATTTATATGACTGTGTAAGTGTTGTGGAGCAGGGCTCTGTGTGTGTCTGTGTCACCAGGAGCTCCGTCCTGTAGTTCAGCTGCTCCAAAACCTCTTCCTGTCACACCCCTCCGAGAGCCCTGTCCATCTTTTCTGTATGTATTGTGTTGCTCTCTGAATAAATCTTGCTAACCATAATCTTGGTCTCCTCGTGAGCATTGGAGCACCTTTATTCTGTTTTTTCTTTCTTTATTCCCAGTTGAATCAGTTTATAGACATTTTCACAGCACACATTTTGACTTGTCATAGCAGGAAGTGCACTGGAGTAAGTAACAGAGAAGATGGCTGCATTCTCAAGATAAATAAATATGGCTCAGAATGAGGCTTCCAGGCCTGTGTGTATTTGATCTTTCCTCCATGAGGTATTTTATCATGCCGTGCATTGCAGATGACGCACGTTTCATCAGTCTCACACACTTTGTAACTGTTCCATACAGCAGATGTTTTGTTTTGGTGGCCTGTCGTGCAGGAAGCGGGACTACACTGCACACAGTGCTTCTCTCAGCTGAGTATTAACCACAGGTGATCAGTTTTAAGGTGATCAGTGACAAGAAGCATTAATTCCAATCTACCGATCAAATATTTTTAATGAAAATTGGCCGATCAATCGGGGCATCCCCACAGCATTGCTGTCGTACAAAAACATAAATAATATAAATAAATATAAACATTATAAGGTACACTTGTGTTTTATAAGTCAAAAGGTGTATTCATTTTAAAGGCCCACACACCCACACAGGTGTTCTCTCCTGACTGAACCTCTTCTGTTGGGCTGAATGTACACATTGTGCTTGACTGACAGCACCTTCACTCTCGTGTTAGTTTTGTTGCAGGACTAAACTGTTACAGTTGTTTCATCATATTTCTGTTTAATCGTGTAATTTCCTGACTAGACATCTAAAAAACTATTTAAACCTGTTTCAAGGCTTTTAACTTTGCATGTGTGTTTACCCTGCTGCTATGGGCCGCAGCTATTGGACTGTGTTATGGCAACTTAGTGGACACAGCCAGGTCATATACAGTACAAGGCCGTTTGAACCCCACTGTATATCCCAAAAGACAATATAAAAACCCTGCATTGTTTATACTGTGGTACCTACCCCTTAATATCACTTGGTATATTAGGGGTAAAACTGGTATATTAGGGGTAAAACTGACAGTTACTTATTGATTAATCTGCCAATTTATTTTTCAATTAAATGAGTGAGTTTTTTGTTAAAAAATGTGAAAACATAGTTTAAAAACTATGGCATTCACGATTTCCAGAGGCCATAGTAATGTCTTGAATTTGCTTATTTTGTCTGACTAATAGACTCAATCTTTAAGTTATTCAATTTACTGTCTGATGTGGCAAAGAAAGCAGGAAATGTCACATTTCAGAAGCTTGAACTTCAGAATTTTTGTTATTTTTGCTTGAAAATTAAATAATTAATCAATGACCAAACTGGTTGCCTATTAATTTTCTTTTGTTTGACTAATTGATTAATTGACTAATCGCTGCAGCTCCACTTGCATTAAAGGTCCCATATTTTACACTTTTCCAGTGTTTTATTTGTGTTGATCTCCATCAGAAGATATATTTGTGGTTTTAAGAACCAAAAACCATCTCAGTGTAGTTTTACATCTCCTCTCTCAGGCTTCTCTCTGGAGCTCTAGAAACAGCAGGTCAGTCAGCCAATCAGAAGAGAGGATCTAAGCCTTAGAAAAACCAAACCCTGCAAGCATGGACGGTGGGTCCAGGTGGGCAGGGCTTGGGGCATGGCTGAGGGCAGTGACTGCTTTGTTGTGACATCACAAAGTTCCAGAAGTCCTGACGGCTGGTTTTAAGGCTCAGTTTCTGAATACAGGCTGTGTGCATTTCACTGTGGACTGAGGCTTTGATACTTTCACTGTATTAATATAGAACCTAGACCTGCTTTATAATCAAAAACAGACATCTACCGTCATACAATATGGGACCTTTAAACCATTGCGTGAAATATTACATATCAATCATCAGGTTTGCGTTATGGCAATTTTCAATTACATTTCCAGGAAATATATGAATATTGTGATTTAAAAAAACATATACACATGCAGTGATAGATTCTTTTCTGTATGATAAATCAAGTATATAACACACCCCCACAACCCCAACCTCAGTGCATTTTGATATGTTCCAGCATATTGCAGATGATCTATCAAAATATAAGACCGTACTGACTTATCTTTATGTCTGTGTTCCTCTTGCTTGTGTCCTCCATCTTTCTTTTCAGGAAATCAAACCCCAGAGTCATTACAACCACGGCTACAGTGAGAATGTCAGCCGTAAAAACCATGTGGACGACTACAGCACCTGGGACATCGTCAAAGCCACACAGTGAGTGGATTGTTTGGGTGTGTGTGGAGCTAACACCACTATGTGGTGTTGTGATTCAGTCTGTGCTAAAGAAGTAATTCACAAGCTTAGTCTGGTGAGAGAATTTGCGTGTGGGAAGAAAAGAAATGTGGGAATGTCGGCCTGATAAGACAATGAAAGCTTTGTCTGACTTGTTGTTACAGTTGACAACAACAGATTTATGTTGTTTTGATTTGAGGTTAGGAATATCCGCTTAAAGACAGTCAGTGCTGAGTTAAACCTCAGTGTGTGGGCGAATGTTTGAGTGTCTCTATTTAAGTTGTCAGTTTGTGTGCGTCTGTTTTCATGCATGTCTGTATCTTGTCAGTGTTTCTAGGTTTTATTCATTTAACCCTGTGTTTGAACGCATGTTTGATTGTGAGGAGACTGTAATCCCCCTCCACCCTTCCTCCTCAGGTACGGCATCTTCGAGCGCTGCAGGGAGCTGGTGGAGGCGGGCTTCGACGTTCGGCAGCCAGACAAAGAAAATGTAACCCTCCTCCACTGGGCCGCCATCAACAACAGGATAGACTTGGTCAAGTGAGTCAGCTCCATCGTGTATGAAGCTGGGGGTGGAGGTAGCTCAGAGGCCGGAGAGTTGAGGTTGTGGGTGGATGGTTGTGAGTCTGAATCCCAGGACTGGCAGGAGACTTGTGGTTGTACTCGTCAGTTCTCAGGTGTGAGTTTGAAATATGAAGCAGAAGACCTCAAAACAAGAAGTGTACTCAGCCTGCTTACCCAAAATAAAGATGACGATGAATATAACATTTACAAAAATAAATGTAGCTGCTGCTTTGTGCCATTTTTTGCTACTGTTTATTTGCTTGCACAGCTCTGACCTGGCTTCAGCCACCTACAGGTCGCTCACTGGATAAAGGGTTAAGACTAATTGAGCAATGAACCGGCTGAGATGTATTATACATGTTAATACTTCTGGCAGTGACTGAACCTCTCTAGCACCTCCTCTGTGTTTCTCTGCTTCAGTTTGATAAGGATGATGAGTTCAACTCCAAACACACAGAGTGTTAATAACTGAAGTAAAACCAACACCAGATTAATTTAAATGAAAATTGTTCAGAATTTTGAATATTTATATGATATTCAGATGGGTAAGAAGCATTTACATCATTTTCATATTCATCAAACTAGCCTGTGACCCTTTGTGCTGTGGATGGAAACATTTGCATTTGGTATTGTTCTCCCCTCATTTATTCAAGTCGAATATGTGTTGTTGCTCCCACACACAGTGAAAACACTCCTGGATAGTCATTATTTATTTAACTTTCAGCATTATTAATTATCTACAACTAGATTTCAGCTTGTCTGTGGTGGCAGAAGTTCATGTTTGGGGTGAAGTTATGAGATGAATATAAGTCAGATTTATTTCTTAGAGTTTTGTGGAATTGACTTTTTTCTGAAGCTGAAGTTTCTTGTTGGGTCAGCTGATAAAAGCAAAGATCAGTGAGAGTGATTTGGGCAGAAAAAAAAAGATGTGTCAACAGCTGTTTAAAAGTGGATTCAATTTTGTGATAACAGCCTTTATTTAAATGGCATGTTGATTACTATGTTTTCAACTTGTAACAAGTTCCATAGCATCTCTTGGTGAAGTGCTTTAAACCTGCTTTCTATCTAATGACCATCAGGGAGCAACTCCACTGGTTGTAAAAAGAAGTCAGATTGTATTGAAGTGTATGGGAAAATCGCATTACTTCTCACTTGATTTATTAACAACATGATGTTCATTTTTTAAATTATGGTCCATTTAGAGGAAAATAGACCATAAAGCAGGGTCTGCATTAGGGCGGCGCTACTGTGTGATTGACAAACTGTACTACACACTGCGACCTGCCTGACAATCAGGATAGAGGACAGAGCAGATCAGATCCATCCCTCACTCCTCCTCAGCTACACCTTCTCATCCAAATATGGTTTCTTCTGGTTTCAAAAAACCAAGACGGTGACGGACGAATTACAAACTCGAGGCTTCAAAACGGCAGCTCACTAACCAGTGGGTGACATCATGGTGGGCTGACACTTGTAAACACAGTGTTTTTGTGCAGGTTTACCTGTGAGATTCAGCCTCAGTCATTTGTGTTTACTCACCACTGATTAGTCTTATATGTTTCACAACAGCTGCAGTACAACTTGGGGATTCGTTTTTAGTGTAAATGGTTTGTAGCTGGTTGTTGCATATTAAATATCCAGTGTGGATCTACCAAGCCTTCTCTCTCAGCAGTTTCCTTTGCCAGGTCTCTGCATGTGGAGCATTGTTCTACTGCTTTGTTTCCTTATCAAAAAACAGCCAACAGTCAGTCTGTTAAAGTTTATGCCAGTTTTACAGCCCACACCCAGATCACATTAACAAAAAGTGTGTAGATCCAGTATAAAGTTCACCTGGTACACTGTTTGTGTTTGCAGGTACTACATATCAAAGGGAGCCATAGTTGACCAGCTGGGAGGAGACCTGAACTCCACACCTCTGCACTGGGCCACCAGGTAACAAACAGTCACCACAGATATAACATATCTGCAACATTTCACCCACAGAGCCTTTACCTTCTTTCACCTGAGGTTATTCATGTTGTTATTTAGCTGAGACGTCTGTGTTGAAGTGCCTCTGTTCATTTGTTCTCATTTGTTCTTGCTGGTCCACAGTTAAAAGTCAAAGTGGCTGAATCTGAGAGACACTTTACTTCAGCTTCTCTCTTCCAATATGAATTTAGAAATCAAACATTTATGAACTTGATCCTAAACTCTTGACTCCTCTCCATCTTTTTATATTTCAACACTGCTGTTTTACAAGTAAATCATCCATCAAGTCAAGTCAGTTTGTTTGACGTGTTTCCCCCTCGGTCCCAAGCAGATGGGGGGGGGGGCATGCAGCTCTCTCCCCCTGAATTATTGATAGGTTTGACAACAGGCATCTACACCATCACTGCTACACAGACACATAGGAGTCCTGTGTCACCTCCCCCTCCACCCTCCACCTGCCAATGACCTTTAAAAGCCCCCAGTCGCCTCGGGTCTGCATGACCTCAGCCCTTCACACACATGCTGCAGCTGAGTGCTGGGTGTTACAGGCTTTGTCTGCTCAGGTTTACAACCAGCAGATGACTCACTGTATGTGGTGAAAGTGCAACACACACCTTTTTTTTTTTATTGGTGAGATAGCGAGTGGGATGTGAAGGCAACTCAGGACATAATTATTTTTTGTGCAATAATTCAACTGAGTGCCATATTCCAGTACAAGTGCATTTACCAACCTATATACTGTTACATTCATATTTAGATTGTATATTTTACATCATAATTTAAGGACATTTTTACATTTTATTTTTTTATGATTATATTTTCTTATCTTTATTCTTTACCTCTTAAGTTATTCTCTGCTGTTACACATCTATTCTTGATGGAGCAACTGTAACATCACCTAATTTCCCCCTGGGGATCAGTAGTATTTTGATTGATTTATTGATTAATGGACAGACAACAAAAACACTTACAGAGATATATTAGGTAAAAATGACAAGAGTGATGTGTGATAAATGATGTAATCTGAATATGATTATAAAAAGAATGTAATAATAGAATAAGGTTGTACCAACAGACCATGATCTCGTGATTGATGATCATCAGATTGATTGCCGATAACTTCTGTGTCTGCCAATGTCAGAATGATACTTGGCTTGTTTTCTCATGAATGTGTTAACTTATTATTATCATTATCTGTAGTATAAAATGAATATTAAACGTATAGTTTAACGTTTATAAGCACATATAACTGATGCTTGCAACATCGAAGCACCAACGCGCACGCACACACACACCATCCAGCTGACACCGTTGTGTGTAGGTGCGACTCTTTCAGTGATTATTGTGAACGCTCTGATTATTTAATATGAAGAATTAATACGAATAAGAGAGAGAGAATGCTGTTGGCAGTTTCATAGGATGACAACAGGACGATCGGACTGTGGATACCATTGCACACCCCTTTAACAAAACAATATAATAATTATTTAAAAAATGATATAATAACTTGATATCATGTAAATGATATATCCTGTCAATGTAATGGTAATGTATCTAACAGCAATCGTGTAGTGATACTATGACAGTCATTATATACAGTGTGATATAATATAATATGTATTATTTATATAATTTTATTTTATACAATACGATAACTTTAAGTATATCATTATAATAATAGAATATATATTATTATATTACCTAATAATAATTATTATAATGTAATTACGTTATGTTCCATCTGCCAGTGACCTTTAAAAGCCTCTTACCCTGAGGAACTTTGTCTGCTCAGGTTGACACACAGTGAATTACTCCTTATGACTCACACACCTGCCGCTTTCTGCCATTTTTACCAATTTCCTGTCACATCTTTACTGTCCTGTGGGGGAAGTTTACATGGGAGACAAGGGTAGTAATAAAAATACAGTTTACAAAACCTGACTGTAATAAAAGCATGTTACACATCACCAGAGAGATGTTTAATGAAAGACAAGGCAGTGAATAAGTCCGTCAATATCACAGCAGCATGTGAGGATACATCGTTCCACGTGCAGATACAGCAGTTTAACAGCAATGAGAGTATATAAGACCCTGCTTTAGACCCTGGTTTATCCTGATCACCCATCAAGTGAGAATGACGTTGACTTTCTTCGTCCCATACCTCTTAAGTATCATTTTTTTTGTCCGTCAGATTTGTTTCTAGTTGTGGCATTAAAAAAATTGTGGGATGTTTCTGTATCTCTTGTAAATTATTGTTCATCTTCTCCCAGACAAGGGCATCTATCCATGGTGGTGCAGCTCATGAAGTACGGTGCAGACCCATCTCTGATCGACGGCGAGGGCTGCAGTTGCGTCCATCTGGCTGCCCAGTTCGGCCACACCTCCATCGTGGCCTACCTTATTGCCAAAGGACAGGTAGGAAACACCCTGCAGGGCAGACTAAAGCTTAGTCCAGAAAAGTAGCTGAAAATAATCTTTAAATGAATAAAATGGTCCTTTTCACACCAGCACATGTGGGAGTATTTATGTTTTAAAAGCTGTGGTTTTAACGAAGTTGCATTACATTAAACAACACACATTTCTCAGTTGTTTAATGATCTCTTGTTCCTGTTTGTGGGTTTTGTACCGGTGCACTCCATCAGGGGGAGCCCTGATGCCTCTCATTGGCTCCTCAGCTACATCAGGTTTTTTTTCTTCCTTTAACAGGACGTGGATATGATGGATCAGAACGGCATGACTCCTCTGATGTGGGCAGCTTACAGGACACACAGGTGTGTATGTTATAGTTAACATATAGTTAATAATCTGAACCTTATACCAAGATCCTGGTTCCTGGAGAAACTCCAACACTGAAACCTTTGTACGTGTTTCTGCTGACACACAGAAGGTTCTCACGTATAAATGAATCGTAATTCATTAGACAAATTGCTAACACAGGGAAACAATTCCCAGTGTTGCTGCTCAGCTTCATTTGAATATCCCCTGATCAGCAATTTATCACAAGGATAATTTCTCTTTCTGTATTTATTACTTTCATGTATTGATCCATGAGTGTAATTATGTCCGTGGCAGCATAAAGTAAGAGGTGTAGCAGCATTTAGAAAGGAGAAAGGTAATTATGTTATGTAAATAAGGAAGTAAAAATGAAATCAGGTGATGAACATCAGGTTGTGAACATTATTGTTTCACACTTACAGTGTGAAACAATAATGTTATAGTTTCCATCCATCCTCTGATGACCACAGATATTTATTTGTTTGGTTAGTTTGACTTCTTCACCCTGACAGAGTTAAACCAAGAGGAAGAACATGTTACAACATAATAGCAGTATTATAACAGCCAGTAATGAGGATTAAGAAATGAATGAACAAATAAACAAATTAAATAAAAAGAAGATAAAATCAATAAGGATTGTTACTGCTGTGTCTTTATTATTGTGAGAGGGTATCTCTACAACAGTACAAAAGTTGTGCTACACTGAAATCTCGTTCCCTTCGGCTCCACACCCACTGCTGCTGTAGTGCACTGATGCCTGATGATCTTAAAACTGATGTAGAAATGTACATTCACCCCGAAAACCAATGGGAGAGAGAGAGAGAGAATTAAATATGAACCAACCTCAAATCCATTTTAAGTTTTACAACTGTCCCGTGTCTGTTGTGTTTTATCTTGTTTTCTGTAACGTGTCATGACAACATGTTTGTCAGTAGGGATGGGTATCGATAAGATTTTAACACCACTACTGCTTTATAGATACTGCTTATCGATCCCGTACTTTAATGGTTCTCTTATCGATCCCGTACTTTAATGGTTCTCTTATTGATCCAGAACTTTAAAGTTTCTCTTATCGATACTTTAAAGTTTCTCTTAACAATCCCGTACTTCTATGCTTCGCTTATTGATCCCATACTTTAATGGTTCTCTTATCAATCCGATACTATAAAGGTTCTCTTATCGATTCAGTACTTTAAAAGTTCTCTTATTGATACTTTAAAGGTTCTCTTATCGATCCTGTACTTTAATGGTTTTCTTATCGATGATTTACTGCAGGACTTTTCTTTAACAGTATTTGTATTGTGCAGTAGTTCACCAGCACCCCCACAACCTGAACCTGGACTTCTGAACGACACTCACAACAATCAGCTGGCTAACGGCTGCTTTTTATCATTAATCCATGTTCATATGTTCCTATGATTTAGTTAACTCTGTGTGTGGACCTCAGGCTGCTAGCATACAAAGCAAACAGGACATCTGTTATCCTTTCTCCTGCACTCAGAGCAGAACTGATACTATTGTCTTAAAAGTGTGGCCCGAGGCTTGTTTAATACCAGGTTTCAGAACCCATCCCTATTTGTCAGGTGGGTTTCAAACTAATGTGACTCAACTTGACTTGATTTCTCCGGTTGAGGTTTCTGCCTCTCAAAAGGAAGTTTGTCCTTGTAAAGAGTCTGTGTTCTGAGATGTTGTGATCTGATGCTATATAAATAAAACCTGACTTGATTTCCTCCACTGTGTCACAGTGTGGATCCCACCCGGCTGCTACTAACCTTCAACGTGTCTGTCAACCTCGGTGACAAATATCACAAGAACACAGCGCTGCACTGGGCGGTGCTCGCCGGCAACACCACCGTCATCAGCCTGCTGCTGGACGCCAACGCTAACGTTGATGCACAGAACATAAAGGTAAAGCTGTCCTGACGCCGTCACTAAGAGCAGTGGACTTGTAGCCAGAGTTTCCAGACTGTAGCGATGGAGGATGTGTACAGACTGGTGTGCTGTTGTTTTTCAGGGGGAGACACCGCTAGATCTCGCCAAGCAAAGGAAGAACGTTTGGATGATCAATCACCTACAGGAAGCGCGGCAGGCTAAAGGCTACGACAGCCCGTCCTACCTGAAGAGGCTGAAGATGGACAAGGTACACACCACAAATACACTCAGATATATTCCATTATAATCAAAAGAGAAAGGCTGGAAGTCACAGAGTAACGGAAAACATCAGAGAGACAGAAAACGTTGAGAGGGATTGGGTCTCGCTGTGTAGACACACACCTGTGCAGTTCACTGGGTCGCCTCCCTTTTTCTGCCTCAGCTGAAACAGATGTGCTCAGACCACAGCTGTCTACAGTGTGTCAGCTGTTTACTACATTTCACCGTCTCATTCTGAGTGTGACAGGAGGACGAGGGTCTTAAACACCCTGCTGGACTTAACAATGTTACTACAGGAAGATACTTGTGTCTGTTTAGTCTGACCACAGTGGGGGGTCGTTCACACACATCCTGGTGATCAAGAACGTCTTGTATTCAAACTCTGAACTTGAATGCTGGATTTTCAGATATTTACTTGACAGAGAAGGTGATCAACAAATGTGGGTCATTTCCCACCGTTGTAGAAGATGTGTAATTTTTTTTCTTTGTGTTTGTTTCCATCTCTGGCTACGTCTACACTACTACATTTTTGTTTTAAAATACATCTTTTTTGCTACATTTTCGCCTCCCATCCACACGACTCTGGAGTTTTCGGGCCCTGAAAACAGAGACTTTTGGAAACGCTGCTGGACCCATTTCAGTTTGAAAACTCCAGGGTTGTGTTGTAGTCTGGACGGACAGAAGCAGAGACCTTTAGAAACGATGACGTAGTCACACACGGTCTTTCCCTGATTGGGTCTTATCAGCCTTGACTGCCAGTGGTGAAAGCAACATGAGTAACAAATTACAAGTGTTACTGATGTTGGTGTCTTTGCTAGCAGCTGTTGTTCAGTAAAATTCTGAATTTTAATGCTACAACTGTCTTTGCTGTTCCTCGTTTGTTGTATTTTCTGCAATTAATCAGCTGAGTGTGACTGAAATCTGCTTCCTGTTAACACCAGCACAGATCGTTTCTGATGTGGAGTTTGAATGTTCATTTCAAAACACCATTTTAAAACAAAAATGTAGTAGTGTGGACGAAGCCTCTGAATGTTTCGATGTTGAGTTTTTCTTTCTTTTTTTTTTTTTTTTTTTAACAACCTGTTACTATTGCAACTTGAAACTCTGTTTTAACTCAGCTTTGATGTGCTGTTGTCTTTCCACTCATCTGCTGGGACATTATTAGTTAATGAAGGTAAATTAATTTAATAAATAAAATAAACACTTCAAGAAATTCATTTTAGAATTAGACAGAAAGTTTTCATAAAAAATAAAAATTAGGGTTAGGGTTAGGGTTGAATTGTGTGATAGATTTAGTAGACTGTAGACTATGAGCCTCATCACACTGAGGTCTGAGGTTTGTCCAGCTGCACAGTGTCTGGTGTTGTCGTGAGTAGAGCTTCATAGGTCATTAGTTAATGTAAAACAGTAAAACTGTGACCTTTTTTCTGCTTCCTACCTCCCTCTTTATGTCTCCACAGCTCAAAAGAGCACAACAGTGTAAAACTACACATCATTAAAATTATATAAAACTAAACTTCACTTATTCTGGGTCAGGACATTTCACTCTTTATACACAGGCACTTATTATTTATTCATTAAAAATGAACATATCTGTATGTCTGCTGTTTATTGTGTATTATCTATTGTAACAAGAACATAAAAGCTACAGTTCCTTGTTTTTAATCATGAACTTTTGCACCTTTAGCTGTAATTATTCTTACTCTCTGCTCTCCAGCTTCAAATAGAATACTGAGGGTCAAGAGCCACGACCATGACTGACATGAATTATTCATCATATTTTAACTTTTACGGCAGATTTTAAAACTACAAAATGCTCAGTGGACCTCCTCCTTCCTTCTGCCCACGACTCATCTGCATTTTCCATTTCTGCTTTTTCTGTCCGGTTTCATCTGTTTGATCTTTCTTCCATCCTCTGCCCAACATCCATCTGTCTCTTATCAATCTCCATGTCTGTCTCTCCATCTCTATCCCAATACTTTATTCCCACCCCCCACCCCCACCCTTTTTTTCTTCAATCTCCTCCTTCTTGTTTCATATCTATATCCACCTGCCTCTTCCTGTTATTTATCCCTCCGCCTCCTCCCTCTGCAGGAGTTCAGGCAGAAGGTGATGCTGGGAACGCCCTTCGTGGTCATCTGGCTGGTTGGCTTCATCGCTGACCTGGATATCGACTCATGGCTGATCAAGGGCATCATGTACGCTGGCGTCTGGGTCGCCGTGCAGTTCCTCTCCAAGTATGTCTCAGTCGCATAAACACACACACTTTCTTGTCATTTATCAACTAAATGCTTAATCAGTTGATTATGTTCATTTGGTCATAGATGGGTTTTGTCAGAATCAGAGGCTCTGAGCCTCTCTTCTGATTGGCTGCAGTGTAAGACACTGGTTATTCATTAGATGTGTATTTGTTTAAACATCTTGACACTGCACATACATTTCCAGAATACACACAATCTCTGTTGAACCAACACATAAACTGTATGTACCAATATGTGTAATATGTAATTGACAACATTTCTCATGCAGTGACTAACACTGGTCCCTTCCTCCAGCTCCCTCAAATGCACACACACACACACACACACACACACACACACACACACACTACCCCTCGCTTACACACCATTACTACTGCCATCTGGTCCTGCTGGTACAGTTTGTTGTTTCTGCTGTTATCTATGTGACTACAATAACATACATTAACCAGTGTGTTAGCTTTATAATTACTCACATTCCTGAAATTCTTGCTCTGTGAAAAATACAATTGGGATTATGAGCAGTGTTGTCATGTATCATCAGGTGACGATTGGTTTATTTTTGCTGCTGTCTGCTCTGACTGCAGCGTTCAGAACAAAGCTTCAGGTCTGCATTCGTCCAGATGTGCTGCAGTGAGCAGGTTTCACATCTGCAGGAAGAATGCCTTGATGTACTGAACACATAAGTTATGAGCTGAGTGGGGATGATGAAAAAAGCCACAACAAAAAGGCTCATTTGTCATGAAGTTCAATCATCTTTCAACAGTGACAGTGACAGTTGGGAAGTGTAGTGGCGAAAAGAGACAATGGCAAATTTTAACAAAGAAACAGATGAGGCAAATTTAAGAAACACAGCTAATGCAACATTGCTCCTCTCCTCTCCTCTCCTCTCCTCTCCTCTCCTCTCCTCTCCTCTCCTCAGGGCTTTCTTCGACCACTCCATGCACAGCGCTCTCCCTCTGGGGATCTACCTGGCCACCAAGTTCTGGATGTACACCACCTGGTTCTACTGGTTCTGGAATGATATCCTTTCCTGTCAGAGACTGCATTAGTCTCAGCTTTGTTTTCTACGGTGGCCCTGAGGGTGTTGTGAGTATTTTCAGCATATGTTGTCAAATTAATGAAGACGTTTTCTGAATTTGTTTGTGTATTGTGTATTTGCATGTGTTTTCTTAAGCTGCAGTGTGTTGAGCTCTCAGGGCCACAGTAGATTTCTTAAAGGAACAGTTTGACATTTTGCGGTTTTCTTAATGTTTGTGCAATAAAAATAGAGGTACTTCATGAAGACGCTTAGCTTAGCATAGCATAAAGACTGGAAATGGAGAGACAGAAAGGTAAAGGTAATAAGATCTACTTACCATCTACCATCTACTTACTAAAAGACACCAGCCATGTGTTTCTTACATGATCTCAAATAGAAAGTTCTGCACTATAACTTTTTGTGTATAAGTTTTTGTGTACAAAAATGAAATTTAGTTTAAACAGTAAATAATTGTGTTCCCATCTGTGTGATGGATGATTGACACTGATTTAATAATTGTAATAATTCAGTCTGAGGAACAGGGGCAGAGTGAGAGGAGTTAAGGATTCAGTGTTTTGCTCAATGACATAGAAACACTTTTGCAGTTTCAGGGATCAAGCACTGACCTAGTTATAGTTGGGTCCTCTGAACCTCTTTCCCACCACTCAGAGTGACAAAGGGGCTTTTGTGTCGACCTAAAGTCAAGTTTTATTTTTTATTCGCCCGCAATCCACTTGTGTGTGAAGCAGAATGCTGGAGGTTAAACCTGGCACACGCTGTCTCTTTACTGGAGAAAAGACAACAATCAAAAAGCTTGCACTTCTGTCCCCTGCTCATTAAAATGGGCTGTTTACTCTTGCCTTAGTAGAACATGAGCCAAGAGCTTTTATTTGTCTGTCAGGTCTACCAGTGTATGTGACAAATGTTACCTCCAAGCAGGGAGGATCTCAATAAAATATGGGCTTGTAAAGTTAATTTTTGCTGCTTTCTGCTGCTTGAATTGTGTTTTGCTTGAAAAGAAAAGATGACCAGGAAAATTTGAGAGGAACATGAGTGAGTCACAGGCCATTCTCAGTGGATTAAAGGAGGAAGGGTTATGTAAAGAGCAGGAGTTGATGGAAGTGTTGAGAAAATAGAAACATAAAGTGCCCCAAGCTGTTGGGTCAAAATATAGAATAAGTTATGTGTCTAAATGAACCGTGCGACGTGCTGTTACAGTTGTGAACGTGGAGTTTAGTGTGTAACAGCTACAGAAAGTTTCTGTTGGCCTCAGCATGGCTGCTTTCACATGTTTTTTTTTTTGTTGATGGAAGAATTGCCTTTCTGTTTGGTAGCTGCTAATTGCAGGAGGTGAGTGGGGAGTTCTCATTTGTGGAGGGCTTTTAATTTTACGCCTCATTGCTCAGCTGATGGGAAGGGAGAGGAAGATGTCTCTGCTCTTAGCTTATTGAAAAAGAAAAGTGTGCTCTGAAGTTCCTTTCAGTTCATTTAAAATGCAGCTGGAAATGTTCTTCATGGATGCATGGTGTGTCTGTTGATGGAAGGAGTTTAATACATTGACATAGAGACGGTGACAAATTAAAAACCTGAAGAATGAGTGGAGAAACAGGAGGACAAGGGACGAGGGGTCACTGAATGGTCTGATGAGTCTGAAAATGATGTGAATCCAGGATAACTTTTTTTTTATCAGTCTTAACTGAACCTAACATTGTCCATCCTGATAGCCTTTACTACAAAGCTGGTTATCAGCTGGCTCAGTTAACCCTGGATTTATCGATCAGGCTACGAGAGACTTTTTAATTATAAGCAACGTCGTCAGAACCATGAATAATGTACTTAACATGATATGAGAAAAAATGCTGATACCTGCAGGTAAATTCAGTGTAGGCCTGGGTTAGACAGCACTAACCATCATCATCATCAAATCACCAAATAAGGGAATATCTTTCTTGGGAATGGTTCATGGTTCGTCCCTCCGGTAGAGTTCAGAGCTGCTCTGGTGGCTCGTGGTGACTCAACACCTCACTGAGACACTTCATGTTGGTTTTCCCTGTAATCTGTCACCTGTCTGCACTTGCTGCTGACCTGCTCCCTAAACCAGGTTTTCACATGTGCATTCATCTTCAAAGAGCAAAGGTTTGGTGACGTTATGTCCTTTGCACTGTTAAACGTAAGTTTGTACATGGATCATTAACCTCATGGAAAGTTGTCCTTTTGACTGCAGACAGGTCCATTCTTGTGTGAAGACATTTGCCTGTGAAAAACGAGTTCTCCTTTGTCCTCCAGCTATCGAGGCCATCGTTACGTCAGTGTATCTGCCATGAATCTCTCTGCAGCAGTGGTGTGTCTCAGTTCAGAGACGTGCTGCTTCATGTTCCTGACAGGACAGGAAGTTTAGCTTTCCTCCTGCAGGGCTGCAACCGTGGGCCATCTCCTGTACGTCTTGTTCAGTCACTCATTTGAGGACGTTAGGCGGACCGTTGGTTCTTGTCCTGTTGTCCACATACATACAAATGAGTGCACAGTGGTGGCAACACAATCTCTAATCGCTGGCATTTATGCAAATCATGTGGTATGAATGTGAAGAGCACGATGGGACTGGATGATTCTGTTTTAACTAGAAGTTAATATTAAAGTTAGCAAATGAGCAACTGTTCATGCTGTTGCATAGCAACAGGCATAAGGAAAAGCATCATTTTGATACATCTACCCACACGAGCAAAAGGCCTGTTTAAGGTCCAGGGGCTGGCAGCAAAAAACACCTTAAGTTTTGACATTTGACGAGAACTTCACATTGTTCAGAAACACCTCGACTATACCTGACCGGAAAGATCTGTAGCATGAAACTGTAGAGCAGTCATTAATATCGAAGGAGCTTGAGGAGCACAGCTGTGGAGAATGGACTGATCCAACTCCATTCAGACAAATCATGAACTGCCAGTTAAATCTGATGTAAGATCAATTCCTCATTGTTAAGGGTCCATTGGGGTCTCCCACTCTTCTTGGGATGTGTTAGTTTTACTCATGTATCCCCATAAACTTGGTTATGTTTTGGTCAGAGTTAGAAGTACCTTTAGTTTTCTGCCTTAGTTTGGCTGCTAAGGTCTTTTGTGCAACAGTTTAAGTGATTCCTTAAGTGTAAGACCAAGATAAGGAGAAAACCTTAAAATATATGTGAATATTTAAAGGAAACCTTAAAGAGAAGACTTAAGGGTGTTTTGTACAACTGTTTTTATTTTAAGGAAACCTAAACTCAGACTTTAAGGAAAATCTTAACGTAAGGTGTTTTGTGCAACTTGCCCCAGATGTGCTTGATGTGTTGTCAGGTGTGAAGGCAGGTGTTGACAGATGTTCTGAACAGCTGGATGAAGAGTCTGCTGTCCGAGAGAGGCAAGAGAGAGTACGGGGTTAATCGTGCACACTTTCCTGTAAAGCTTTCATAGTGTTGCGCTTGGTTTTACAGCCAAAACAAACTATTGTTTTATTATTGATTAATCTGCTGATTATTTTCTTGATTGATCGATAACTTATTTAGACCATGACATTTCAAAAAGTAGTGAAAACTTCTCACGGACATCTGAAGGGTGTTTGATTCGTCCGTCCATCAAAGATATTTCATGAACCATCATATCTGACTGGGCTCAACATATTTGAGAAAGCAACATTTTTGCTTGAAATATGACTGATCGATTATTGAAATATTTATTTATTCAATATTTATTGAAATCAATCGATAAAGTAATTGTTGCAGCTCTGCTTAGGGGAACCCACAAAAAGTGAAGAAGCAGTTGAAGAATAAAAATAAAGGAGCTTGACAGAGAAGTCCAGACCCTGCTGTAGTTTCTCAGCGTACTCCTGCATGAAGTGGGTGTGATTTCAGACGTTGTAAAAGTGAAAGGTTTTCAACCACATTTCTACCCCCTGACAGCACCTCAGCTGATGCTTTTACCTCCTCTAATGTCCTCCTTTCTCCAGTCTGTGGTGTCGAGGGAGGAATCGGTTTACTCCTCAGAGCCTGGTTACATAAACTGTGGGCTGAGGCCCGGCTTGGGCTGCTGGTTGAGCTCCACGTTTGGTGGGTGCCTGCAGCTCTGGTGAACCTCCGCTGAACTTGTAGATGAGAATCTAAACCTTTCATTTGTGTCGAGGGCTGACAGATTCCAACATCTGGTTTATAGTGACCTATGTTGAAGGAGACATTTTCATTTCATGTTTTAACAGTGTGGAAGGAGCTGCTGTTTGTTTCTACACTGTCAGGCGGTACAGCTGGGCTTTGTGTCTGCCATTTCTGACCCACTTTCTGATATTGTGAGCTCCCCCTCCTCCTCAGGCCTGTGGTTGAAATCAGACCAAATGACAAAGGTTTGAGCTGCGTGATGATACTTTTATTTGTCTTTCCCCGACCCCAGTTCGTATGTCTCTGATTTCTCAGACGGAAAAGGAGGGAAGCCTTTGCTCATAAATGAATTCCCAGCAGGCGAATGTTTGACAATAAGAGAACGATGATGTTGGAATTAGGTAAAACTGATGAAAGAAGACTTTGTTTTGTAGAAGCAATAAAAACCGTTGAGCTTTGCACTGCATGAAACATAACTTCATTATATCTGCAGACTATTATCTTCAAACACCACGGTGATAAATCCACCTCAGACACCCTGCTGTCAGCTGTGGGCAGCCCTCCTCAGCCCTGCAGGAGATAAATGGGTGCTAATGTGAAGGTGCTGACTATCACCCCCTGAGGAAGCACTGAAAGCCATTTGTCTGAGGAGCTGCATTGATCACTGGCGCTACCCTTGCAGCTCCACTGGTCATTGAGCGAGTCGACCAATGAGCTGCTCCTGACAGCGTTTTACTCATCAGGTCATTTCAGACGTGGGTTCTGTCAACACCCTGCTCTTTATGGAGATGTTCATGGAGATCAATGACTTCATGTGGTCCTCAGGGTCTCATAGAGGCCTCTCACTGTCAGGGCAAAGACGACGCTTAACATAACTGTGCTGAACTATTGGTTCATGCTCACCAACAAAGCACAGTCGTTGTGTTTGGGTCATGTGATTTCTCTCGTAGCTACCAGCAGCTAATTCTCCAACAGGTCTCTAGGGCTGCACAGAGGATTTTAGTGTCATCTGTGGCAGTTGTTGGTGTAACGTGTTATGGCTGGTGCACACATCAAGTGTGTTTTGACAGATCCCAGATTCAGTTTAAAAATAAAGCACTACGCCTCGTAACACCAGCTGTAGTCCCTGAAACGACACGCATCCGTTTGATGATCTGGTTGGTTGCAGGCATGAAAGAAATAGGTTTTTTTTGTTTTTTTTTTGTTTTTTTACAAAGTGTGTTTATTGAGGTTTGCTCTTTTTTCCTTTTTTTTAACAAAACAACAGCAACAAAGAGCTCAGCACAACATTGGTCCACACAATCAGCATGAATAAAGACAGCTGGAAATATATAGTGAGGGAAAAAATGAATAAATAGATAAATAAATTATAATGAAAATGTATTGAAAGAACACTTTCCTTAAATAAAAACAAAAGCCATGATATTATAATTAAAAAAAATCTGATGACAAATGGACAATATAATGAATTATTATGAACAGGGTACAACTAGTGGTTACCTCATGATTACTCAAGGATCACATTTGAAAGTTTGAAAGTGAGATACGGTGTCCATATCTTCATAAACTGTCCCTATTCAAGATGATTATATTACACCAGTTTGCTTTAGCAGGAGCTTTGTCATTTATTCATGACATGAAGATATTCTGAGAGACAGTTTTTGCCGTCCAGGTGTGGATGGCTGAGACAGGTCTACTCTTCAGCCGGTCCAGCATCGTGGCACCTGGCATGGCAGTGTTGGTCAGATGGTCCAGACACTCATGGTTCCAAGAGGATGAATCCTGATGGTGATCCCCTGACTTTCCTCTAATGCCACCATGTTCACATCTGTGGCTCCTTCATTCAATGCTGCCATCAAAGGTTTAATTTGTCCTATGCTTTCGTTTATGACCAATATTCCCATCACACCTGCTAAACATCAGCGTGTTAGCAATGTCCCTGTGAGCATGTTCGGGTGGTGGTGTGAGCCTCACAGAGCCGCGAGCATTGCAGCTTTGTTTCTGTCTGAATGCACTTGATACAAAAGATTTTCTCACACTGTGGAAACCTGTGAGATTAAGTTAGCTTCCATATGTCTTTGTGTGAGTAACAGTGCAAGTGTTTCATTTTAAGCCTGGAACATGATCCAGACACATTAATGCAACATGTCTGCCACAGATGGAGGCTCTGTGCTCTGCCAGCCTCGATCCTCAAACCTTCTCTTGAAAGATCCTTCCAGTGATCTCCTACTGCATAACCATGAAGCTGGTGTACTCACTATAGGCACATGTGAAACTGGTGGAATGTCCTTTAATTTTTTTATCAACAAGGACAGAGTGAAGCCACCTCTTAGGGTTCATCCATCCTGTCTAATTCAAAGAAAAAGACATCTTTGCGTGTACTTGTTGAAACACTCATGCAGTAGCGTCTTGCAAAAGAATATTTGACCACACATTTTCACATCCAACTCTTAAATTTAGACTTAAACTGTTCTTCATGTGTGTTATTTTCTGTCCCTGGTAGCAATTGAAAAATCCTGCACACCCTCTAATTTGCAATAAACAATCTGCAGCCTTTCAGTGCTGGACCTTCATCAGGCAAATGTCACTGGATTCCACTCAAAGACAAACTTCTAAAGTTTCAGGAAATCAAATGAAAAGGTCATGGCTCCAATCAGTCATTTTTTGTTAGTTATTAGTTAAAAACCTTTTGAATAGAAAAAAAAGGAAAAGAGAAAATAAAAAAGCAGCAAACAATATCAGCCCCTTCACTTTTAAAGCATTGTAACATAATACATTCTGTAATCATGCTAATTTATTAATGAATCTGTAGGTATTTTGAAGAACAGTTTTTCATTGTGAGACGGAAGTTTAATTACAATTAACACAACAATTAACAGACATCAATTCATTATATAACAGTTCATGATCTAACATATAAAAGACTGGAAACTCCACATTGTGACAAATTCAGTAACGTCATGAATGTTCACATAAAAATCTATTCACAAATCATACAGGTTACGCATGTTAATTAGCCTGCAGGAATTAATACATTTTACCATATTGGCAAACATCATAAGTAAATAAATAAATGTAAATCTCACAAAAAGTAGGTCCTTATAAAAAGATTCTCCAGGCCCCAGAAAACTGACTTCAGAACATCTTTATCAGGTTGCTTTTTTTTTTCAGTGAACCTAATGTGGCTTATGGGAAAAGTACCGGTCATAAATATACTCCAGTCCTCTACAGTACATATCATAATAATAATATAATGTCCGAAGACTGTCCTTGTGATCCATCACCATGATTGGTTGGCTCGGAGTTTTGTTTTGAGCTAGCAGAGGTGTCGACGCCTCCGCAGTCTCTCAGTGTCTCGGCTGCTTTCCTCAGAGATTCAGCTGACTCATGCACACCTGCAGGACTGGCTGCGCCACTGATCCGCTACAGTCCTCCTGAGGCCGCTCCACAGCTGTCACCACGTACACTCCTTATCTCTCCACGGTCATACACAAGGCCGTTCCACCCACAGCTCATGTGGTTATTCAGTCAGAAACAGTGCGTCTGTCCTGTATGTTGGACTAGATTTACATTCTTAAACCAGTGCTCTTTGTGAGCAGGTTTCTCCACTTTCTCTTTATTTATACTTTGTGAAACACCCACACACGACAGGTAACAACATCTTCTCTGTAAAGGCAGGAATGATTCATTGGATTCAGGCTCTTGTGTGTTTTCATAGGAGGAAGTGATGATGAGCTGTTGTGACAGGCTGAAAAGATCCAACCTGGACTCATTCATGATTCCCTTTATTCCTGCTTTAGTTTTCATTCACTGCTGCTGTCAAAGGTTTAATTTGTCCTGTACTTTGGTTTATGACCAAATGTTCCCATCAGCCTCAGCTGTAGTTTGTGTTCTAATTAGGGAATGTTAGCATGTGAATAAGCTAAACGAGTTGAGACAGACCTGGTCTCTGTGTCCCGGACTGTCCGTCATCATGTTGCTATGACGACAATATCTGACTCAGATTGACGTTATCGTTGCAAAATTGATTTTATAGAGGTTTGTTTGTCATTTCTGTTTGACATCAGTGGAGCTGCTTCTGTTAATGAGAAACTGCTTTATAGAAATAGGCTCTGAGAATGATTAGTTTTTTATTGACACGGAGCATAACTTCATGAGAGGTAAAGGTTAAAGGAATGGCGTTTTGGGTAATACACTTATTAGCTCTCACACTGAGATTTAGATGAGAAATAGCAGCCAGCAGCCGGCTCCACCACCACCTGATGTGTTGTAAGATTTGTTTTGATGCAGCTGAAGTGTCATCAGTACATTAGTGGAAAAGCTGCTGTGTTGAGAATGAATCGGAGTTGATTGTGGTTAAAATAACAAACCAGAGGGATTCAGGAGAAGCTGTTTGTCCACCATCTTCCTTAACCTCCCTGTACATCTGCCTTTCGCCACCGTCCACGTGCCCTTCCTCATCAACACCCTGGCTCTGTTCTACAACTTCGGAAAGTCTTGGAAGTCCGACCCAGGAATCATCAAAGCATCAGAGGAGCAGAAGAAAAAGGTGAAATGAAACTGTGTCAGAGAAGTTGTCTGATCCTGACTCTGTGTTTATCTCTGTGGTGAATCACTGTAATAAGAACCTGCAGCTCATGCTTTTTGCAAACATTTGTTTTGACATGTAAACATTTGCCCTACATTGCTTCCTTACATCACGTGTGATGTTACTTCAGTGTCAACATTTCAGTGGCTGATCTCTGGCCTGCTGCCCAGGGTCCTCACCCAACCCCCCTCCCCTCCCCTCAGCCCCCCGTCCCTCATTATCACACTCTAACCGAGGACGACGGGGACTCTGCTTCTCACCAGGCCCCTGATTCTCCATCCTGTGATTGATGAGGAGCTAAATTTACCCTGCATTGTTAGCACAGTGCAGGACTCCGCACAGTTCAGGCCAGTCGTCCACCTCAGATCAAAGGCTTCAAAGCCTTCCCTTTGCTGCAGGGGCTCCTCTTCCTCCTCCCTCCTCTTCCTCCTCCTGTTCTCCTGTAGGTTAGGATTGTTTTTATCTTTTATCTAGTTTATTTGCACAGAGATGAGCTGTAAAGGAAACAGATTTCTCATTTGTGCAAATTAGATACAAGCCAAACCTCCTTTAAAATGTATTTTTCCTTATAAACAAACAAAAAAAAAAAACAGGAGTGAATTAAACTGTAAATATCACAGCAGCCTTTGTCCCAGTTCACTGTGAACCAGCCAAGTCTCAGCGTGATCATTCAGCTGGAAATCCAACTTGAGCTTGTTCACTGTCAGTGGATCTTTTGTTGCGGTGCCAAATCGTCCTCAGCAAGACGAATTTCTCCGTTGTTCATTCATTTTTCTGCCGTGTCTTTTGTCTGCTTTATTTATTTATTTATTTTTTAATCCTGCTTTTGTGTCTTGTTTCCTTCCTGCAGACGATCGTGGAGCTGGCAGAGACTGGCAGCCTGGACCTCAGCATATTCTGCAGCACCTGCTTGGTAAAGTCTGTCTCCCTTTCTTCCACGGGATAACCTCAGTAACAAGACATTTCATTTAAAACAGTCCTTGTGTGTGTTTCTTTGCAGATACGGAAGCCCATCAGGTCCAAACACTGCGCCGTGTGCAACCGCTGCATCGCCAAGTTTGACCACCACTGTCCCTGGGTGGGAAACTGCGTGGGTACGTCAACAATGCCACACGTCTACGAGGATGTAGCGCGGCAGCACATGCAACACACACCACCAACAACCAGCTGCTCACAGTTTCCCTCCTCGGCTTTTTATTGTGTTTGATCAGCTCCAGATTTCCCTTAAAGAAGCTACATGTGTCCTCGCTGAAGGCTCCGGAGTTGGAGTCACAAATCTGCAGTTGAGGGAATAAAATATCAAAAAAAAAAAAAAAAAAATCACAGAGGAAGCAGTAGATAGTTATAAAATAAAACTTTATGACATAAAAACCTTAAATGGCGCATAAAAACATCCTCAACATGATGAATAGTGACTGGAAAGTCATAAGTGAGGCATCTGTGTGTGTGTGTGTGTGTGTGTGTGTGTGTGTGTGTGTGTGTGTGTGTGTCTGTGTGTCTGTGTGTCTGTGTGTCTGTGGAGACTTGTCGTCTGCAGACTGGACACAGTGGGGGAAGGGAGGAGTACAGGGAGCTTGTTGCACGTCCATGTAGAAAGCAGGTGGTCAGGATGAGGCTTTAAAAGTGAGGAAACTGTCTGAACAAACAAAGTGCAGCCTCGTGACTGTCGGGACCGGAGGCCTGTAAAAAGATTCAAAAGTTTTAAAGCATGGGAAACAATAGTTTATGATGCAGTTGTGTCTCTCTGACTTTCAGGGCTCATCTAGTTATACAACTATCGATATAGTTGTTTTCAGTAAGACTGAAAACTGTGTGTTCAGACGTTGTTAGACTGATCTTAAACTTGAAGAAAATCTCTTAAAGACTTCAGTGTTGACGTGTGACACAGCCATCCTGTCAGGTCAGCAGCTCTCCCTCTTATCTCTGCAGCTGTTAAGCTCCTTCATTTGCACACATCTGCATGACTTTGTGTATTACATAGTGACTCCAGTGAACAGTGATGGCAGTGTCTGTCTGTCCATCCATCCACCCACGGCTGGATAAACTACGATGGCGAGCAAACTGAGCTTAACATTAGCGTGTTAGCATTGTGACATTAGCATTTAGCTGAAAGCAGTGCTGTGCGTGTACAGCCTCACAGACTCTTCTACAGCTGTAGACTCTTACTCTAGTTACAGTTCAAAAGCTGTCCGAACATTTTCCTTCTTAATGCTCAAAGATTTTCATCTGTTTTTAACTTCCAGACGTTTCTGATAAAGTTGAGTGAAAAAGTGTGAGACCACTCTGAGCATGGGAAAGTGGCCTCAGACTTGTATACCCCTCTGTGTCCTCCTGTCTCTGCAGCCTGCAGCTGCTACAGTCTGTGTGCAGGGTGAAAAATGCCTGACTCATTGTTTGTTTGCAGACTGAGTATCTCCTGCTCAGCAGAGAACTCGGCTGGTGGTGATTTTGTCTATGAATTGAGCAACTCGTGTTGATGACATATAAAACTCATCTTACTTCAGTTGGCAGCGGCAGCCAAAGCAACAAACTGAGGTGTTGAGAGTAGAGTCTGACGTGTCTCTTTTCCTCTACAGGAAGTGGGAATCACCGCTACTTCATGGGTTATCTGTTCTTCCTGCTCTGCATGATCTGCTGGATGATATACGGCTGCATCTCCTGTGAGTTAAAAAGCCAGTTTTTTTCCATTCGTCCAAACTTCCACACGTGAATCCTTCTGTTTCTCGTCTAACTTGTTCACTTCCTTCTCCCTGCCCTCAGACTGGAGGATCCACTGTGCCACCAGTTACGCCAAGGACGGTTTCTGGCTCTACCTGACCCAGATCGCCTCCTGCTCCCCCTGGATGTTCTGGATGTTCCTCAACAGCATCTTCCACTTCATGTGGGTGGCCGTGCTCATCATGTGTCAGCTCTACCAGGTCTGGATTCACTTTTTCTACGCCGGCTTCATCAGGCCGAGTCTAATTACCTGAAATTAGTGATACAGCTGTAATCAGTGTGGATTTCAGCAGATGTTATGTCTGTGAAACGTTGGCTGACTCTCTGCTCTCTCCTCTCTCAGATCGCCGCTCTAGGAATCACCACCAATGAGAGGATGAACGCTCGGAGATACAAGCACTTTAAAGTCACAGCCACGTCCATCGAAAGCCCATTCAAGTGAGTGCTGCTGTTATTTGTTTACTTCAGAAACTATGTCTTTAACTATTGACAGCTTGTTCTGTAGATTCATCAGAGAAATAAAGAAACTGTCTATGAGATGCTGCCGTTGAATTTCTGTAAAATTCAAGTTTTAAAGAAATCAAGGTTTTTGTATTTTGGATGACCCATTACTTTTAAGACAGCGGTTGCATTAATTTGTTCATTTCCATTGACCACTTTTTTATTTTTCCAACAAGATAAGCACACTGTCCACTGTCCACATACAAGATGTGTCTTTGTGAAATAGCACTTTGGCCCCAAAGGTTAAAGCTTTATTTCATAAAAGTGGAAGTTGTCCACATTTTAGACAGTTTTGCTGATGGAAACTTAAAGTGTCCAGAGGAGAGTTTGAACTCATTCCTCACTATGTGAACCATCATCAGGTTTAGGCTTTGGAGCAGACACAGAGTGTTCACAACCACATAATATATTTAGATCTTTAACCTGTTAGAAATGTATGGAAAACTACTGGAATGCTCCTGTACGTGCTATTCGTGGATACTGTAGATATGAGACCAGGCATTTCTTCTTTATTTCACTCAGCTCAGTCTGTTAAAGGTGCTCTGTAGTTTTGTTATGAGGAATTAAATTTTGTTTTTCTGAATATTTGAATGAGTATTTTAAATCATGCACTGTTAACATGCATGTTTGCTAACTGTTTGCTAATGATACAAATACATTTGGGACCCATTTGTAAAAATATTACTCTGCAGCACCACAGGTGGCCTGAAACTGCGCAAGGTTCCTCTAAAGGTCCCATATTTTACACTTTTCCTGTTTTATTTGAAGTGTTGATCTCCATCAGAAGATATATTTTAAGAACCAAAAACCATCTCAGTGTAGTTTTACATCTACTCTGTCAGGCTTCTCTCTGGAGCTCTAGTAAGAACAGATCAGTCAGCTAAACAGTAGAGAGGATCTGATCCTCTCGTCTGATTGGCTGACTGTTTTCTGAGTGATCCAATAGAAATATAGCACATTTCAGGTATAAACACTTTGAGAAACCAAATCCTAAAAGGTTGGATGGTGGGTCCAGGTGGGCGGGACTTGGGGCATGGCTGAGAGCAGTGACTACTTTGTTGTGACATCACAGAGTTCCAGAAGTCCTGACGGCTGGTTTTAAGGCTCAGTTTCTGAATACAGGCTGTGTGCATTTCTCTGTGGACTGAGGCTTTGATACTTTCACAGTATTAATATAGAACCTAGACCTGCTTTATAATCACAAACACATGGACATCTACCTTTAGATTATATGGGACCTTTAAGCTCCGACGACTGTCTCCTTTCTGTTATACAGCCTGCAGGACATCACATTTAAATCTATATTATGTAAACCAAAGGTCCTTAATGATGCCACCATTAGTTCTTAGCAGATATATGACTGTATAATTATATATCAGGTGTTTCTTCACCCTTCCAGTGCTGCAGGTGGAGTACTGACACTGTTCCCTCTGACTGATGCCACCATGTTCCTCTCTCTCTCTCTCTCTCTCTCTGTCTCTCTACAGTCATGGCTGCATCCGAAACCTCATAGATTTCTTCGAGATCCGCTGCTGTGGTCTGATCCGGCCCGTGACGGTGGACTGGACCACGCAGTACACAATAGAATACGACCAGACGTCTGGCTCGGGCTACCAGCTGGTGTAAGGGAAGAGGAGGAGGAGAAGGATGAAGAGGAAGGTGGGGAGCAGGGGGGAGTCGAGTGTCGCTGGATGGAAGAAAAGTTTGGAAGGATTACCCTCCCCCCTTTCCTCCCCCCGGCGTTCATATCGGAGTGATGCTGTTCTAGGGAGCGCTTGCTTTTTTGGACCATCTCTCCCTCACCAATCAAAAGACTTTGGAAAAAAAAATCAGCCAGGACTAGCATGCTGTTACAGGGCAACACCACAGCTACACCCCCCTCTCTGCCCTCACCACCACCTTTACTACTATTACTACTACTACTACTACTATTCTACAACATCGAGACTTCATTACTGTACTTTCACTGCTATCCAACCCCTCCACCTCGTCTCTTCTCCCGAGCCCTTTGGACGGTGCGTTGCTGCCAGGCACAAGTGGAGAGGAGAGAGGCCGATGGATGCGAGGAATTTCAAAATAAAAGCGGTTCTGTTTGTACTGGAGACGTGTGGCTGCACAGACAGCAGCACCACGACGTGGCAGTATCGTTCTTTCCCCTTCCCACTTTATATCCTTATTTATGGTGTCCCTGTTGATGTGCCCTGTATGTATTTTTTTGTTTTTGATTGGTTCAGGAACTCTCTGCTGTTCCTGGGGTAATTAACTGTGGTGGCAGTGGAAGTTAAAGGAAACATGTTGTTTTTTTGTTTTTTTTTTGTTTGTTTTTTTTTTTTTCAAACCATGAATTTGTTTCCAAGTATGATAGAGATAAGGGAATGTCTTTTTAAGGTCTTGATTTTGCACCGAGATGAATTTTGCATGGAGCTGATGAGGATTTGCCAACATTGTTGAACTTATCAGAGGAAAGAGTTGGGTTACAGGTCGAGCTGCTGGAGGAGTCCCACTTCTCACCTGCTGAACTGAAGCTGCATCTGCTGAGGATAAAATTTTAGGAGATTTTTTTTTTTTTTTTTGGCTGAGAAATAATCTGAAATCAGTGGCTGTGCAGTGTTAGGGTTAGCAGGAGTAAGTGCGGGAAATGGGACTTCTTCAGTTGCAAATCGCTGTAAATGTAACAGAAGATATCCTACAGACAATGTGATACAGGTATATTTATTTTAAAACTATTTATAGATAAAGTAACTATCTTCTAGCGCCATCGTTTTTACATTTCACATCATTTTAGCTGAGTAGGTTTTTATGAGAAGAAATATTAAAAGACGTACCTGTAGCTGTGGAACATGGAAACCCGAGAACTTTACCATAAAACTCTATAGACAGGTACAGCAGGTGTATTTATTAACAGCAGAGACGAGTGTAAGAGAACGAGAACGCCGCAGAAGGACGGACGAGTTTACATGAAAGGTTCATTCCATGTTTTCCTCTCGCGAAGCTGTAAAGTCTTATGTGTTTTGTTTGTCTTTCGTCTGCCTACAACATTGCACTGATCCTTTTCTTTTTGTAGTTTTTATTTTTTTTTTTTTCCTTTGGCCATTACTGAACAGAAGGGCCCAGCGGCGCCGCTTCGCACCGACGCTTCCATTGTTTACAGTGAGGAAGACGAGGGGCCCCATCAGACATGGCTGCCTTTCCAGCACTTCCTGTCTTGGACTCCCCCCCGTGCAGTCGGCTCTGCGGCAGCAGCAGGATGGACATAACTGTAAAGAATGTGCATCTGTACATAAACAATCTTTTTTTTTTTTCTTTTCGTCAGTGTTAGTTGAAGGTGCTCCTGATTTTGTTTTGTTTTGTTTTTCTGAGTTTGGGGGATTTCTTCCAACCACACGGAAAGAAGAAAATCAAGTGACTATACTCCAAGTGTATGACTGTAGCTTCTAGTGATGTCTGACACTGCTGTCTATAGGCATTTTAACCCCTTAATGCCCTCACCCCCCCCCCCCCCATCCTCCCCCAGCCAAGAACCTCCACTGCATGTACGATGCTTGGGACAGCTGGGCTCTCGCCGCCCCCCCTCCGCTGTGTCAATCTGACCCCATCATCATCACCACGGTGACAGCCCGGCAAGCCACGTGTCTGTATATAGTGAATGTTAAGTATTTGCAAGTACTTTTCTGCATTACGTTCATTTGTCTTTGTTTTTTGTTTTTTTTAGTTTCTTTCTCTCAAATCCAGTGTTTAGTGGACGTTGTCTTTCAGGTCGTCTGATTTCCAGTCGGGCCCTCCTGTGCAAGTGTGTAATATATTTGAATGTCCCATGCTTGTGGACTCTGTAGTCATCCTAAAGGGTTGTTTTGTTTTTTTTTTTATCTGTCATATATCGCTGGGTTTGTTATACCACTGGATGTACAAATTGTAAAGCAAAGACACTAGAGAACTAAGGCAGACGCCAAATTTTTTTGTTTTGTTTTGTTTTGTTTTCTAAAAGCTGAAATGTGATCATGCAATAGTTTTAAGGATAGAGGGAGGTTATATTATATAAAGGCCTCCGAAACTTTTGGGCCTCATGTTTTCATCATCAGAAGGAGACAGTTGTGTCATCATTCTGCGTTTGACCCCACCCCTCCCCCCTCCATCTCCATCGCTAACCACCGATGTCACTGCTCTACAAAGACGTTTCGTGAGCTGCAGAGGTCAAACATCACAACTCCGCTGTTAGATTTCATATCAGCAGAACCCGCCACCGGTAACGAGCCACTCATGTTCTGATAAAGCCCCCTGAGTGACAGGAGCTACATGTGGGCCTGTGTTTTTCTCCCAGCTCATCCAGGACACATTCAAAGCCATTTCAGTCATCACTAGTTCTTCCAGCAGCCTGCTCTGTCTCCCTCTCACCTCACCACGTGGGATAATAAAAGAGAAAAAAAAAAAGATAAAGCACATAATCATCTCCAGTGCCTCTCTGCCCACCTTCAGACATCACTGTAACTCAGCTTCAGATGTAAACATATGGGCATGGTTCAGTTTTAATGGCTTTAATAATAAAATACAGTCAAATGTGAAAGAGTGGTTTTGGTTTGTTTGATGTTTTTATTCGTATCATGAGCAACTGTTTCAGCATCAAAGGTAGAAAACACAAGCTGATGTTGATGTAGGACAGAGGAATGTATGAAGGGGAGAGGGTCCGAGCGATCCAGGTCATCACTGAGCGTGGACCAGAGCACCGGCTCCTTGGCCATATCCAAACCCTTTGGGCCCGAAGTTCTTGGCGTAGCACGCTGTGGAGAGGAAGAAGGAGGAGCCGACATCAGAGATTTTATACAAGTAGGTTTTATTCAGATTCACCAAAACCAGCAGGTTTATGCATGAGTAAAAAGATTCACTGCTGATGAGTCCATGTTTGTGAGTGGAACTGAAAAAAATAAGAACACTTTTGTTTTTATTCCCATTTTTAAATAAAAGATGTAAGATTCTTTTCTATGCACAGTTTATTTGTTGTGAATTGTGTTCACAAATGTGTTTAAATAAGTGTTAGTGAGATCATTCCTCCACCTGACAGGTATGGGGTATCAAGATGCTGATTACACAGCAGATTATTGAACCTGGTCTGCCACTTTAAAATGTGCGCTTTTATTTTGAAAAGAGATATTTATTAGGCACTTAACTGTTCACGACTTGTGCTACAGATGTGCATTTTCTTGGGGGGGAGGGGTTATAGATCTGAAAACGAGTCACTATCTGGTGTGACCATCATTTGCCTCATGCAGGTTGATCAGGTTGTTGATTGCTGGACGGCTCCTCCTCAGTGGCTCTGAAGTTGCTGGTTGTTGGCAGGAAGTGGATCACGATTCTCAGAAATGCGCGCTACCTCAAAATGTGCAACATCTGTGGAACTGTGTTGTGTGATAAAACTGCACATTTTAAAGTGGCATTTTATTGTGAGCAGCCTGAGACAGACCTGTGCAGTTATCATGCTGTGTCATCAGCATCTTGATGCCTCACCTGTCAGGAGGGTGGATGATCTGGACACAGGAGAAGTGCTCATTCTCAGATTTAAACACATTTGTGAAGACATTTAAAGAGAAATACACTCTCTCTGTGTGTAGAGAGAGTCTTAGATATTTTATTTCAACACAGGAAAAATGGGAGTTGAAACAAAAATGTCTTTATATTTTATTCAGTCTAGTTATTCACTGTCTCCAAGAAAAAGAAGGAAACTTCACAAAGAATTATGGGTAATCATGCCATCCCATTTAGAGGGAGTTGTTTTAAGTTTCACTCTGTCTTGGAGGAAATGTCCCTTTAATACAGTGGCCCTGAGAGCTCAGTGCAACTCAAGAAAACACATCAACACAAACACAAATTCAGAAATATCTTCATTAATTTGACAACATCTGATGCAAGTACGACACAACTACTGTGTGTTGTGGTCCCAAGGGACACACAAAAATTCTGAACCTGGCTGGGATGCACTTGGTGTTCAACGCTTTGTGACTTTTGAAGTTAAAAGCATTGAACAACAAGTGCACATGGATGTACTGCAGTCCATTTATTATAATACATCCATGCAAGTGCGTCCCAGCCGGGTCTATTTGCATGTGTTCTCTGTGTTGAGCTCTCAGGGCCACCGTACTTGAATCTTTACTAGTTACTCAGTGCAGTTAGAGTCTGCAGCCAGCGGCCTTTTCACAGCAGACGGCAGGAAAAATCACAGGTGTCACTGATAACACGACCCTGCTCTGTCAGTGAGTCAGCATGAGCAGCACCAGGACCTGAAACTGAAGCAGCTAAATGGAATTCAGCCCTCAGTTATTTTATTCTATAGAACTGTGCCGTCCCTACAGTCGCACATCAACATGTCGTCGGATGACGTCTCCATGTTCCTGCACTTCGACCTGAGCAGGAGTCTCATCAGCCGGGACAGAAAACACCTGTGTGTGTGTGTGTGTGTGTGTGTGTATGTGTGTTGATGCTTTAAATGGCAGCAGCTGCAGACAGAAGCAGTTTCCCAGCTCAGAACTGTTCATCTCACATCAACATGTAAAGTTTAAAATCAGCTCTCAGGTGATGGTCTGACAGTGAGCTGCAGAATTTCTGACTTGCTCTCTCCATTTAAACCATTTGGAAACGGCTTTTTGTTTTGCAAATAAGATGTCACAGCTCCTCTTCTCACATGTGTCTTCAAACTGTTCATGATGAGAGTAACGACGTCCAGCTGCTGCTCAGGCAGAGTCAGGACTCAACTGATTGTTCGCAGCAGCAGAGTTTGGTTCTGTTTGGGTTTAGAGCCGAGATGCAACATTCCTGCTCATCAGTGCAAGGTTTCATTATGACGTTCAGCAAACATCCCTCTGCTGAGGTCTGCCTGTGTGTGTGTGTGTGTGTGTGTGTTCATCCTGTCTCATTGTGCTGATCAGGAGAAAGAAATCGCTGTGGAGGTCAGCCTGCAGATGTTTCTGCCCACTGGAGCCTGCTGGACCGTGAGCAGCTGTGCTAGCAGGGCGAGGCCGGTGTCATGCAGCCAGACCAACACACCACACGTCAGACAACAGGATGACACTACGAACAACAGCCTGTCAGCATCGTTGCACAAGAGCCAGTCCCTCCAGTTTTGCTCTTGCTGATATGATCACATCAGCAGCTTAGCTTTAAAGGCTGTTCTCTGTCTTAGTGGTGGTGAAACACTGTGGTATCAGATCATATTACCAGGCACACAGACAGACTACCCGTGCGTTGTCATGACGATCCACAAATCCTCACCTGAGTGAGGTGAAGTGTCATAACTTTTGCAGCCTGGTTGAACTGTGAGAGCTGAATCGTCACTTGGCAGATTTTATGCAAATGTCAGTTTGATGTTAGCTTGCTAACAGTGACAGGGCTAACATGCTGGAGGCAATCAGGTATAATGTTGACCATGTTCACCATCAAAATGTAGCATTTTAGCGTGCTAACGTTTACTAATTAGCTCTAAACACAAAGAGTTTTGCACGGTGGCCCTGAGAGCTCAACACACTGCAACTTCAGAAAACACAAATTCAGAAAACATTTTCAAGTGTTTTCAGGGGATACAAAAAAGTGATGAACCTCATGTTGCCCCTGATGCCTGTTCCATCAGTGTATGAGTGTGTGTGTAATATGGTAGAAACACTCTGTGTGGTCGATAAGACTAGAAAAGCGCTGTGTAAGTGCAGTCCATTCACCATGAACAAACCTGAGTCCAGTTTCTGCAGCCTCTTAAATAGCACCATTACATCAGCAATTACACAGGAGACTGTGTATATTACACATCAATGGATGTTTATCTGTTTTAAGTGAGAAAATGTGTGGCTGCTGGATCCCTCTGTCGCAGATGAACTGCATCACACTCTAAGTGTTGCACAGTTGATTTACTCTCCTCTTGTTTTGCTGGTGCATGTGTTGGCTAAAGCAAATGTTATTTTACGCTGTGAAACCTCAGTGAAGACATTCATCCATCAGCTGCAGCAGAAACATTGTGCTGTAGCGCTGTAATGAAACGCTGCATATTCACATTCACTCACCTTTGCAGTAGATTTCTCCGTCTTTCTCGGTCTGGGTGGTCGACTCCAGGCTCTTGCCACATTTTGCACAGCGGAAACAGTTCTTATGCCACGGCTGTGAAGAGAAAGAATTTTAATTTAATCCCCGCAGTGGCAGCTGTTCAAGCCTGTCTTCATGCCTTTATGCTACATCTACCTTAGATTGTTAAAAGTCCAACAGAAAAGCTTTTGTTTTTGCACTTTTTACAGCTGATAATTGCATGTTTCTTGGATCGTGTTCATTCATTGTTTCCCATCAAAGCGGCTCACTTTTCCCACAGCCGGGGGCGTTTCTGAATGTCTTCATTAAACAGAAAATTACAGGTTGTGCTTGAGCTCGTGAGCGGAGCCGCAAATAGATTTGGTCCCATTAGGAAACATATTAACGGCTTCCCGCCTGATGACATCACTACCTGTAAATCAGCTCATGGGTTAATCCACATGTGATCAGCGACAGGAAATGGTCCACTCCCGTTTTTCTTTTATAGAGGAAACAGAGATCTCTGCTCCTCTGCTCTACAGTGAGAGCTTCATGACTTCATCTACTGTAAATCTGTGTCAACAACATCTGGCAGCCGCAAACGATTAGCTCCAGCTGTTAGGAAGCTCCCATCCAAAACTTTATGGAACGGCTTCAATCAGAAAAACAGGATCTGTGTTCTCTCATTAGCAGCAGCCACACTGAACCTCGTGCATGTGGTTCAACGCTGTTAAAAAAATAAAACTTGTGCGTTCAATCCAGTCAAACGAGTTTCACCCATGTGGTTTGTGATGTCGCCTGTTGTCCTGTGGCGTTCAGGGAACTGAAGCAGCCTGGGTTAGAGGTTTGATTTCTGTCCATCAGGACGTGATGACGGCTCTGTAAAGTTGGATGCACGCTACACAGAGAGTTCAGTTACCACCCCATTAAGTTCACACTGCAGCTTAAATCATGAGAGCATTTGTGGAGTCTCTCCCACTGTTGTCATGACAACTGATGAATCCTCACATGAGCCAAGACTCTTCAGTTTTGCAACTTGGCTGAACAAGTGAAAGCTAAAGAGTGGAGTTGGCAGATATCTCAGTTTCATCTGGCCGACAGCGAAGACTGTATCCACAGTGTTTTACTCCTGGCTTCACTGTCAGTTCACACTGGTATATTTATTATCTCATAAAATAAATATGAACTGACGCAAAAAAAAAAAGATAAGTCAAGGGCGACCTGAAGCCTGATTGGTTAGGAGGCATCACATGGGCTCATGTGCCCTAAGCAGAGAGTCTTCAGTTTGACTCCTCCACCTACGGGCAGTTTAGTACCTGGAGAGAACCCATGAAGACACGGGGAGAGCATGTCAACCACACACAGGCCCCTGCGCTAACCACTGTACCACTGTGCCACACACATGGACAAAATTAGCTCAATTAGCAATTGGCCAATTCAGATTGAGGGACATTTGGTTTGCATTTACAAGCTGAGTGGAAACAAGGGCTGTGGTTGAGAAGTCTTTTTTGTTCAGAGAGGTTCTTAACTGAGTGAAATGACCTGGAAGTATCTAAGTATCTAAGCAGCAGCCATGATAAGGAGCTTTAGTGCTTCCTATCTTATCTCCTTTACCACAGGAAACACTGGAGCTACCTTTATGAAAGGAAAGGAGAAAATGCCATCCCACAATCCCTTGCTGCACCAACATTTAAAGCGATGCACCATTGTAGTTCTACCACTGCAGACCCACATAAATGTAGAAACAACAGAGCAGCTGTTTTATGTTTGTGACACGATCCAAAACATATGGAAATCCTTATCTGATTGTCTGAGCTCCAAATCCATAATAGATTTCTTCTCTTTCAAATCCAGTTTGGAGTCATCACGAAGAACAAGAACATCGACTTTACCATCATCATAACAATCATAACAATGTAGATAATATTCCTGGACATAAACATTTATATAAAATAAAAAATGTCTCCAAAACAAACAGACCAGGTGATTTGTAACCAGACAAAACACTGAATACAGCAGACTGATTCTCCGACACTCTTCAGTGGACACAGAACGTCTCAGAGCAGCTGTGAGCAGAGCTGCCCAACATTTGCTCGGCTTTTTTCCCTGATGACTTCAGATCCAGACGTCTGACAACCAAAATCCGTCACTGGTTAACATATATAGTTAAAAACAATCAATGTGTAAAAAGTGAATCTTAAAATGTGACTTAAAACTGGATAAAAGTCAATTTTGTGCTTCTGGCTGGAAACAACAACACTGTCGCATGAGTAGAGAGGATATGACGTCATTGACAGGCGACCAATGAAACCGTTTAAAATCACAGATTTCTCTAGTTTGAGAATTGATGGAAACATTTGTGATAATGTAAGTACACAACTCAACAACATTTATAACGTTGGTCTAGATACAGATTCTAACTTTAAGATGCTTAAGATCAGACTCTCACCTTTCCCGCCCCCATGATCTTCTCAGCTGCATAGACAGAGTCTCCGCACCGGGCACATTTCTCTGAGCCTCCAAACTTCTGAGCAAATTTGGACGGGTTGGGGTTGGTGGTGGGTCTGTGAGTCTGTGTCCTGGAGAAAAAAAGGATAAACAAGGATGAAAATTTCTCTCCAAATAAAAGAAAGCAATCTGGCATCGTATTTTAAGTGGTCCTTTAAAAAGTGTTTTTTTTACTGGTTATTGTGTTAAATACTCTATTAGAGACATTTATTTTGGAATGAGCACTGAAACTAAAATAATGGTGAGTTAGTGAAAAAGTTAAAAGTTCTCTGACAGCTCTCATCAATAAAATCAAACCTTGAAAACACTGGTAACTCTGCTCAGCGTTCCTCCTGAGCCAGAACCTGCTCTTCTCTGTCAGGGTCAGTCAAACATTACCTCCTGCTTCATTAATATTTACTGACAACCTTCTTTATTAATGACTGTCAAACATTCAAACAGAGCAGAAATGAAGCTGTCACACCCTACTGCTCTGCTCTGCTCTCTCTCTGCGCAGCCAGTGGTGGGAAAGCGTGCAGAGCACCCTGGGGCCCTGAAGCAGTGCTCATCGAAGGGTGACTGCCCCTGAATGAAGCTCTTTGTGGCCGCGGACAGAGAGGAGGGTGAGCTGGTCCCTGCTGGTTACATAATAAACTCTTTCATAACAATAATCACCTGACGTCTAGAGCAGGAATAAACACGAGTGTGTGTGTGTGTGTTTGTGTGTGTGTGGTGGGGGGGCTGCCGTTTTCCTGTTTGTTTTTGGTGCCCGCACGATCACAAATTTTGAGTTCCCAGCAGTAGTAGTAGCTGAAGGCAGTGATTTATTAGATGATGTATTAATCTCTTGGATCGTTAGTTTCAGACCTCAGCTTTGACTTCTCTCCTCCTGGAGCTCCACTTTCTACCAAGCCAGCTGGGAGCTGCTGCAGCCAATCTGGATGTGATCAAGAGGCAGACTGCCAGTATTCCCGTCAAGGTCTCTATCCTCTCTCAAAGCCTCGTGGTTCGGGCCACAAGGAGCAGAAAAGGTTTGACATCTTTAAACCGGAGGAGTCCACTCAACCTATCAGGCTCCTGAGACTCCTGATCTTCACTGTAACTAACATCCGACTTGTGTGCGAGTCAATCACATAATAATCTTTTATTATTGACATTTGGAGCCACTTAGATTATTCTCCCATCTGGTAATCCTTACAGAGACCTGGGAACAGATGCATAAATGACGTGTACACACAAAAACCATGCGTACGCCATTTCCCACACATGGGTCGGTATTTATAAACATAGGCTATGCAGCGAGACCTCACACATTCTTTTGACCCTGCGTACACAAGGTTTTTTAGAGTGAGCCAAGTCTGATACGGTGAAGTGAAAAAATAAAGAGGAGACACAGAATTTAACATAAAACAAAACAGACAACTTAATATCATTCTAGGTTTTACACAGCAAAAATAATTTGACAATTCATAAACTGAAATAATCATGTTTGTTTCCTTCAGCATTGTTTAATATTATATCCTCATTATTTATTGTGAGTCATTCTGTAAACTCTGTCGATACTATTTCAACTTTATCACAGCTTGACGTCTGTCTGGAGCCTGATGAAGACGTCTCTGGTCTGAAAGATGAAGCTCAGAGTAAAACAGGACTTTACAGTCTGAGTTATTGAACTGAAGGTTACTGATCAGCTCCTGTTTGTGATCAGACCAACAATCAGAGAAGTTGTGTTTCTTTTCTGTGCCATTCCTGATAACTTGTGACACAGACAGTGTTTTTGTTTCCAGACTGATGGATTAAGGGAGTGTCTTCATCCACTTATGGCAAATTGTGGGAGTGGAAATGAGGCTCATACACATGCACCCAGTTTCTCGGTGAGTGAGATTTATAAAAGTGAATCATTCATACGCACGCCTTCATAATCCTGACAAAAAGAATGTGTACGCATATTTCTGGTTTTGTGCATATGCACAGTTTCAGTCATGAATCCACACAGAGCTTTATGCATCTGACCCCTGGTGCAAGTTTACTGTCTTCATCTGGAACCAAAACCTGGACGACCTCTCAAACAACTGACTATCATGTTGATCATGTTGGATTTTGTTATTTTCCAAGTTTATGTGTGGACAAACTGTTTCCAGTTGAGCAGCATGGATACGTGCTGTCTGGAGACAACAGCACTGTGTTGGTCTCCTGCCACGTAACTTGATGTGCCCTGAACTCGCTGACCTTGTCAAACTCGCTACAACCAATTATGTGATGAAGTCAGATGAATGATCCTTTATTTGGACATGTCAAGGCATCGTTTGTGTTGCTAAAGCTATGAAATTGCAAAACTGGCTCTAATTTAAAGACATTTCATAGTTACTGGCAGCAACACAGCTCTGAACAAGAGCATACAGGACTGTACGACAGTATCTGTAATTATCACGACGCTTAAGACAGACACACCCACACTGCATCCATTATATGATGTCTGGCAGAAATGACCCTCTTGCTCACAATAAGTCCCAGTGACTTGAAGGATTTAGTGCCCCTCTGTGCAGTACACAACCATCAGCCCAGCTTACTCTTCAGGTTTGATTCCCAGCCGCTCTCCTCGGTCCATGTTGAGCGTTCCCGCCCCCTGTCCGTAGCCGTAGCCTTTGGGGCCGTACTTCTTCCCGTAGCACGACTTGCAGTAGATCTCCTGGTCGTGAATAGCCAGTGTGGTGCTGTCTAAGCCCTTCCTGCAGACCACTGGGGAGACACAGAGAGAGGGAGGTACAGCTAACAAAGAGGAACAGTATCTTCTTGTTGCCAAAACATTACAATGAAAAAATATGTGTATGTTTGTAGCTGAAAATTTGTACTTAAAACATTAGACACAAACTGTTTCCACCCATAGACTGTATATAAAAATGGACTGAAAAGTGAAGCCAATGCTGAAGAGCCTTAACCTGCTCTCTATCTAATGACCATCAGGGAAAGAAGTCAGATTGTATTGAAGTGGAAAATGGCTCTACTACTTATTTGATTTATGACCTCAGTAAACATTTTCCTGATGAGTTCATGGTCTCAGTCTCTAGTTTCAAGTCTTCTTCAATACAACATGATGTTCATTTTTTAAATTATGGTCCATTTAGAGGAAAATGGATGGGTCTGCATTAGGGCGGGGGTACTGTGTGATTGACAGACTGACAATCAGGTACAGAGCAGGTTATTTATTGCATTGGTAATGTCATTCATGTTATGTTGTCATTCCCATTATAATATATTTTGTTTTGCACTGATGTTGTTCTTCATGGTGTTGTCATTGTCATCCATAATGTGTACAGTTGGTTGTGTGTTCTTTTTGTGTATTTGTGTATTTTTAATGTCTATTCTATGAGCCCCCTCGGGACAAATTCTTCAATTGAATTGATAAAGTTTGACCCTCCTAACTAAGTTTAACACTGACAACCTGAAGTCAAAAGTCATTCAGCCGCCACTTCAACTTCTTTCACATTTTACATCTGCTTGTGAAGTGAGAGGCAAGAGATTTAAACCTAAAGGGAAAATATACTTGGGGAGTTTCCAGTCCTTCATTTGGATTTTTTATTTCTGTTATCTTCGTCTTCTCTCTTTTTTTTCGCAGTTTGTTTTGTTCTTTGAAGCATTGGGGATTTTTTTGTCACATTGCTTTTGCTCCAACTGCATGTGCACATAATTTAAGACTGTGAAGTTAAAAAATATTCATATGCAGAGAAGGGAAAGGCTTCCAGCAGTGGGACTATATTTTCTTTATCCAGATTTTCATCATCATAACTGGTTCTCCTGATGTCAGTTCTGGATTTATTGAAGTTTAAACTCCAACAGCTACTGTATGTTGTTCATTTTTATGGGTTATGCATATGCAGAACTGCAGCAGCTTAAGACTGCACGCTTGCACACTGCACACAAACGCTGGTTGTTGGGATTAGCTGAATTCTTCACACCTTGGTCTACACTGTGTGACCATCTGAACCTGGTTTAAGGTTTCACACGCCTGGCTAGAAAAATGTCTCCACTCACGTCTCAACACACCCAAGCGTGTCAGATTTCTCTATGTCCAATCAAATGGCTCCAAATCTTCATTTTTTCCTTAACCACCTTTGTTGCAGTTGTCATGGTTTCTCTTTGTTTTTGTTGAGTATTTCCAGTTCCTCTGCCCCATTAATTAATTTTGCGTCAAGTATTAATAGATAACAAAGACAAAGCCGGAGTGAGTGGAGTCATACGAGGCTTGATTACAACTCTGGGACTTTCCTGTCCCAGAGTTGGGTATTTTCATACACAGAAATGAAAAGTGGTGAATGTCGATGAGAAACTGGAGAAGAGGGCAAAGGAGGGTGAAGGACACCAAGTCCCCTCTGCCCATGATCTCTGTGGTGAGACAAAGCGTCCTTTGTAAAGGAACCGCTGGAAAAAATAAACTCATCTCTTGTGGCTCAAATTGCTTTGGTTTCATCTTAATGGCAGCTAAATGTAACCGTCAGTATAAATCCTGTTCTCCATGCGTGGGACATCTTCACTGACATTTCAAGGGCAGTTCAGGATCAGAACAGGCCGCCCACTCATCCAGCAACCTGACAATAATGCAGTGTGAACTCGACAACCGACGTCCAGTGAGAGAAATGTCAGTACAAGTTCCCTTTGATGCGCCATGGAGAGGTGAACCAGAGTTCACCGAGCTTTGATGGTGAACTCTGAAAGATGTTTTCTTCAAAATGAAACATGTACTTGTCTCTCATGTGAGTCAAACTTCACATTAAACCTTTTTAAAATGTTCATGTTTTTAAATGTTTGTCGGCTTTGACTTCCCGATGACATTTGCAGCAGTTACCTCTCAAATCTCAGATTTTTTTATCTTCCTTCAGTAAAAGTTTTCAAATCCGTCTTTGTTCTCAGTATCACATGACAAGAACTTAGTGTTGCACTGGTCCAGCTTTTTCCTGTGGCTAAACTCTGCACAGTAGAGATACAATACCAGGGCTCTCTTTGCTGCAAAATGAAAATACATGTAACACTACCTCACCACCTCAGTAGGATCATTTTTAGTAAAAACTTCACATTATTTCTGAACTGTGGCTGGAAACATGCTGTACACCAGCTTGCCCTTTTAGGTTTGTGCATATTTAAAATTTTGCTCTAGACAGTTTATGAGACTAATGCCTGATAAACTGAGTCAGCAGTGCTGTAAAGTCAGTGAATGTAACTGAGAGCTCAAACACTGAACCTTATATTGACATAAACAGTGGTTAAGTCAAATCAAGTCAACATTTATTTTATAAATCAAATCACAACAGAAGTTATCTCAAGGCTCTTTTCAAATAGAGCAGGTCTAGACTGTGCTGTTTATAATATTATTCAGTCACACCTGGCCTCTACACAATCTGCTTAATGAGTTCAGTAACAGCACAGATACTGATCCAGTGTATCTAAGTCAAACAGAACAATGGTCGAAGTCGATGCAGCAGAGGCTGACACACCTTCACTTTTAGTCCCTTCTATAAGACATATTGGGGGGATCCTACATCTCTCATAATGCATCTTAATTGTCTCTTCATTAATCCACTAAATGCAAATGCCTTAGTCTTCATAACACAGGTTTCCTGTTATTTGTTATTGATGACCACGCCTGTTTGCTCCCTGTCTGCTTTCCAGGAAGCAACCCAGCAGAGTGGTCGTCAGCCAGAAGCAGTTCACCTGGGCTGCGGGCTGAGCCACCCTTTAAAAGCTGCCTGCTCACTCTGTCCTTCTCTCTCCCATCAGTGACATCCCTTCTTTATTTGTTTCATTTGCTTTGTTAATTTTTTCACTCCTCCATACTTTACCACACATGACTGATTTTACTGATTCAACATGTCCTGTTTTGGTTTAGTTATGTGAATAAGTTACTTTGATAAATTACTTTTGTTGTTGGATTTCTAAGCATGTGTTCAGTTTGGGACATTGTCTGTGAGCCTAGTCTGAGATGACCCTGATGACATCATCAGGGTTGGCGTACCCCTCTCACAATAACCAACAAAAACAGCGCTGACTTCACTGGCTGTGTGAGCGTGGGAAATCAACATAAAAATGTGTGGCAGCTTTGAGAGCTGTGAAGTATGTAGTTCCTACATAACCACAAAATACTGTCTTTCACACTTAATCTCAGACCAGACGACACAGTTACATCCCAGCAGCAACACTTACTGCAGAGGAAGCAGCATTTGTGGAAGCTCTTTCCGTCACACTGCACTTCCTCTGCGTGGTAAACCGTCCCACGGCACGCTGCACATTTGTTGCCTCCTCCCCAGTTTGGCATTGTGTGCGGCCCTGACAGGAGACAGAAGGAAGATATGAGGTGGGGTTATTTTGTCTGTTCCTCCTCTGCTTCTTCTCATATGTCCTCGACTGAACTTTGTAAACAAAGCAATTTTTCTGGTGCTCTTCACTGAAGAGGGATGACTGTGAAATTGAGTATGACTGTATTTCAGCAACACCCTTCTTCATTCATATTCACACACAGTTCCACTTGGAGGTTGTGCCATCATCATAGCACCTGATAAGCTCTACTGAGGGTAAAGGCCTTGCTCAAATGCACATCAACTGTAGTTTCTGATTAAGAGGAGGACTGAGTGTCATATTTAAAGCATACCAGTATCCACTAATATCTGCAGCAACCTCTGAGAGCCTGTACTGCTGGATACCTAATCACAGTAGCACATGTTTGAATTGAAAACCACTGCCCCAGGCTACAACTGAGAAAAAAAAAAGAAAGAAAAATACACACACACACACACACACAATGCAAACGAGGTCGGCCTAAACAACAGGGTAGACTAATACCCAGAGGAATGTTTTAGGGCGCCGTGCCTCAGGGCTTTTGTTGTCTGTTGTCTGACGGGCTGGGGCTGCAGGGTATAAACACAGGAGTGTGAACTAACCTACACTCACATGTGGATCTGTCTGTAATTACAAACTCACTCATTTGACGTTTTAAGATACACTGCTTTCCTTGTGTATCACCCACCGCAAACCAGGGGCGCTGTGATATCATACTTGGAGATTAAAAGTGAAAAGCTCAACGATTCTTAATTAAGAGAAAAAAAAACTCTTAGAGGTATAAACTGCTAATTTTGTCCTTGTAAATCCTCCACCCAGCTGGATTAGAGGCTGTAGAGCAGGTCCAAACATGAGAGGGCCACTAACATTACCCTTTAAGTTCCCGCAGGGGTTAGCTGTGATGAGAAAGTCGACGTTAAAGTGTACAGACCAACAAGTCGGCTGATTGCTACTCTGATAGACAACCACGGTCATTTTAAAGTAACAACTTCACTAAGACTAAGAGTCCAGATTTGTGTCTATGACTCATTAATGAAAATGCTAGACTGACCTTTGTGCTACTGGTCAGTGTCTTTAAACTTTGCACATTTCATTCAGAGTTCATTGTTCCCCCCAAAAATCTAAAACAGCTTGAGCTCATATTTGGACACTGAATCGTTCCTCTGAACCAAGACTAACGATTTATTTTTTTTTGTTGTTAAACTCTTAAACACAGAGTGATTGTTTTAAGCTTTTCAATATGGAAGCTCTGGAGCACATTACTGCCTTTAATTAAGTTCATGTTTGCTATTTAATTTAAGTCCAGTGAAAAAGTCTTTGTTCCTTTCTCTCATTTTTTCTGACACTTGTTGCGTAATCTTTTCAGAGGACTGCTGTGGGTACACACTGTGACCCCTCTGACCTTTGACAACCTCAACAGTGGCTCCTGCACCATGTCTATCAGTGGTGGTTAATTAAACACTGTCAATGTATTTAATTGTTTTGAAATTTGACCAAATTTGTCAGTAGACTGGAGGTTGAAATCTATTGTCCTGATGCTTTAACATATTTACAAAGCTGTTAACACATGTCAGCTGGGCGCAGACTGTGGGTTTTTATTCTTTATATATATATACATATATATTTCAAGCTGCCACTTTAGATATTAATCACATTATAACACAAAGCAGCCTGTTATTATTACATATTTATAGTATTGTAGTATTGTAAAAATTGTATATTTAAAGCCCCTTATTGTCTTGGGCACGTTTAGCTTGTTAGCCTGACAGTTTGGTTTTAGATGTTTTTTAACCAAATAGCAGCAAATAAAAAGTTACTATTAATGTTTAAGTGTTGAATAGCTGGCTGAACTTTTCACTATAAAGTAAAAATAACTATTTTCAACCTGCAACGAATGTACTGCGCAAAAGTTAGCTTAAGTTAATAAGCTAACTTATCAAAGTATGAAGAAAAGCCCACATTCAATAAAGCGAATACAGGCGCCAACATAAATAAACAGCCATAACTTACATTCAAACAGTTCAGCTCCAGAAAATCAGTCTGAGATGTACAATATTAAGTTTCAGTACAATGAGTTAGAATTTTTTTTTTAAAGTTACCTTCACGTAGGTTTTTAAAAAGCAGATGTTCAGGTGGTTTGGCTCCAGCAGAGCAATAGCTGAGTATCCAGACCTCTACTACACTGCCGCTGGAACGACACATATTTACTGTTTCTGTGGGAGGAGGGATTTCAAGAGGCGTGAACTCAACGCTGCTGCCTTCACTTACTGTCGGAATTACCATGAATACTGGAGGCGTTGAAGGTGCATATAAAAAAAAGAGGACTCTGCACATTTCTACATTTCTATGCACCAGGGAAAGTAACGGGCTCACAGAGGGTTTTTATTAGCTAGAATCTCAAATTTACATTTACATTCACTCATTTGGCAGACGCTTTTATCCAAAGCAACTAACGAGTGAAGGACATCAGTAAAGCTTCAATTTGTAAAACTACATTGAGATGGTTTTTGGTACTTAAAACCACAAATATATCTTCTTATGGAGATCAGCATTTAAACTAAAATTTAGAAAGAGAGTTTTAGAAAGAAAGTTTAATTGCAAAGTTGCCGACATATTGAAATATGGCTCTGCACTGATAACTGACTTGATATTTTTGCCACCTGAAAAATTGGCTTAAAGGTCCCATATTGTATAAAATGGGATTGTCCATGTGTTTTTTGATTATAAAGCAGGTCTAGGTTCTTTATTAATACTGTGAAAGTATCAAAGCCTCAGTCCACAGAGAAATGCACACAGCCTGTATTCAGAAACTGAGCCTTAAAACCAGCCGTCAGGACTTCTGGAACTTTGTGATGTCACTATGAAACCACTATCCAGTGCTGAAGGATTTGGTTTCTGTGTTTACCTAAACTCTGCTATATTTTTATTCAACCTCTGTGAAGGACTCTTTCTAGTGCTTTGTTTGGCCTCTCCAACAATACTTTAAGCTTGTAACCTTTTTAACACTATTCTTCTATCCATCACTGGATTACTCTTCTTGTTGTTTTATTTACACTTGGGCTGAAAACCAGCTATTATTGTGCCTGTGTGTGTGTGTGGACAACAAACTTGCTTACTAATGGTTAAGTGGTGATATCCACCGCCTGGAGTCAGACCTCTGAAAAAAGGATAAGCTGCTTGATTAGCTGACTGACCTGTTGTTACTAGAGCTCCAGAGAGAAGCCTGAGAGAGAAGTAAAACTACACTGAGATGCTTTTTGGTTCTTAAAACCACAAATATATATATCCTCTCATTGATATTGACACTTAAAATAAAACACTGGAAAAGTGTCAAATATTGGGCCTTTAAATACATTTCAGATACACCTATATCCTCATGGGTGTTTTTACCATCTGAGGCAGCATCAATTTTATAAAACAGTTCTATAGGATAGATCATTAAAAAAAGAAAAGCTACATTTGGCATGTTTGATTTCCCTGGAGCTATATGGGAAGAGAAGATGAGGAGTGTTGAATGAACCTTCCTACACAGTGAGATGGTAATTATCATGGTGGTGAAAACCTATGATGAAGATACAGTGCATTACTCCTGCACCAAAAAGGACATGCCTCATTGTTTTATATGATTTTGGACCAATGGCTCTGACTTCAAATGTAATGAAAGTTTTGACTTAAATGACTCTGCTCTAAACTCAAGGACACTGGAGGACAGGACACATTTTCTGATGGCTGCTGTGTTTGGATCTATTGCTGCAGGAGCTGATGCCGGTTCACTGATGCAGGTTCACTGCCTGTGTGGAGATCCTGCAGGGGCTGTTGGGATTACAGAGGTGAGGTGGAGACAGTAGACTCATACAAATGGGTTTACACTTTGCTTTTCTATCTATCTATAGTGAAATAATTAAAACTTTAAATACTGTAAACAGCACAGCTGTATTACTCTGTCCAAACTTGCAGTCATTCTACCCCCTGCTGGACACTGAAAGTAAGATCTAATCATCAGGTCACGTTTACCTTGCAAATAGAGATGGGTCTAGGTTGATATAGCAAATATGCTCTAACATACTATACTGTTGCATTGATGCAACACTCACCACTCAACACTCACACAAAGCCTCCACAGACCACATCCTGATAACGACCTGATGTTTCCAGCTCTGGTGCGCGGTGACCACTGTGATGCTCCATCATACAAACCTTGTTCTTCATTTCAGTTAAATGTATGCACTTCACCTCTGACTGTTTCACGAGCAAGCATGGATTCAGCACAATTTGACATGTCACACAACATCAGAAAGACGCTGCTAGTTATGAAGCCTGTGACCTTTAGATTCATGACCTTTCTCATGGCATCGCTACAAGTCTCACCACAGTGAAACAACATGGCGGCACTGAGAGCAGATTAATGTGATTAATTAAATTTAATTAAAAGGTTAAACTGTAAAAGTAACCCCCCCCCCCCCCCCCCACCCAAAACCCTGAGCAGAGTAGTCTTAAATTAAGTCTAATTAAAGTCTTTAATGTGCACAGAGCTGCAGTAAATCTGGTTTTCAGTTCAACCAACTTGTTTTATTGGTCCAAGTCTCCTACTGTTAGAATATTATCTACTGCTCTGTTGCCAATAAACCTGTTTCATTATTTTCCAATCATGCAATTCATTTGAATGTAACCATAACTATGGAGCGGTTGCAAAAAGAATATTAAATAACTTTCTAGTTTTAAGCAATAATCTCAGACAGAGTGAATTAGTGTCATCTCATCAAAACAGATGATGAAGAGGTCAATAATGGTGAATAAAGATCACATCCTGATCACACGAGCTAATATATATTATTGCAGATTTGTCACAAAGATCAAATGGGTTCTATAGACAAAATGTTGTGATAGAAAATGTAACAGGCCTCTTAAATGGAATCTATGGGAAAATAGGAGGGTGGAAACCAAAACCGAGTGTTGGACTCTGAGACTTTGATCTGACGATGGAGAAAGAGTGATTAGAATTCATGCTGAGGGATGTGAATGTCTGGACAAGATTTCATATAAATCCATCCAATAGTTGTTGACAACTATTTTACTATTTACAACACAAAAATATAAATGCAACACTTTTGTTTTTGCTCCCATTTTTCATGAGTTGAAATCTTTTTCTAACCAAATAAAAGGCATCTTCCTCTTCACAAATGTGTTCAATCAGTGTTAGTGAGCACTTCTCCTGTGCCGAGATCATCCACCCCCCTGACAGGTGTGGCACATCAAGATGCTGCTTACACAGCATGATGTTGCACAGGTGTGTCCTGGGCTGGTCACAATAAAAGGCCACTTTAACGTGTGATGTTTTATTTTGAAAAAAGACATTTATTAGGCAGTGAGCTGTGTAACTTTGGTTACAGATGTGCATTTTTCTTTGGGGGGGGCACCATTTGCCTCATGCAAACTGATCAGGATGATTGAGGCCCGTGGAAATGTGGCCCGTTTCTCTTAAACGGCTGTGCAAAGGTGCTGGATATTGGCAGGAAGTGGATCATGCTGTTGTATCTCAACCACGCACAGTGTGTGACATGTCTGGTGACGATGCAGGCTGTGAAAGAACTGGGGGGTTTTAAGCTTCCAGGAATTGTTCACAACCCACTGCAACATGAGACGATGGTAGCAGAGGAAAGTCCACAGCTCCATTACCATTAAGTATAGATCCTCCTGGTCAAATATTACTCCAATACAAGTGACAGTTATTCAGTCAGGTTTTTCTTGAGTTAAAGTACTGGAGTACTTGCTTCTAAAAATACTGAATTATTCAAAAGTAATTTTTTTTTTTAATGTGAACGCATTGTTTTATTGTTCAACAGTGCATTTACAGAACCTAATGACCCTGAAGGAACCCACTGACTGCACTTACTTACTGTACAACCTGTAGAATAAAAAGCTTGTAGAATGATACAAGAAATGGCCAATAAAGTACAACTGGATCAACAAAAGGAGCCATTGTCATTTTCATTCTTTTATTTCTTTTTTTTTCTTTAACATGCCCCAACCCCCACAAAACAGCATGGCGTGGTCATCATTAGGACACTGCCAAGTTCAAATTGACCTGTTCAGAAATGCAGCAGCACAACATGAACAACGTGTAGGACTTGGCTGTGATTGTTTTTTTGAACACAGAGTTTTTCCTATTGCATTTTCTAAAATGAAATAAAATTCATTCTGCTTACTAAATGCTCTGCTTCAAAGTAACAAGTACTTCATAGAAATGTAGTGGAGTCTAAAGAACAATATTTGTGTTTCAAATGCAGTGAAGTAAAAGTCATACATTTCCAAAAAAAAGAAAGAAAAATTCAAATAAAGTACAGATAGTAGAAAAATATACTTAAGAACAGTACTCAAGTAAATGTACTTTGTTACTGTGCATGATAGATGATGCTAGAGAAAAACTCACCGTCATTAGGATACCCTTTGTGTCAACCCATCTGATAGTTGTGGAGATATTTCAATGGTTGATGGAAAGTTTGGCCTGAATGGTGGATGAAGTCAGAAAATAATGAAAATCATGAGGCACGATCACAGTAAAAAGCACCAGAGATATTTCTACCAAATTTTATTGCAAGCTGCCCAAGCTCAAGCTGTTTCACACTAAACCCGAAAACATCATTTGTGATGGTGGCACTAAGGTTAAAGTCAGAGGATCGGTTGCTGAAGTGAAGATGATTCATCCTCTGGGGACTTTGAACATCAGTAAAAAAAAATATGTAGCAAGACCTTTAGTAGTTGTTGAGATACTTTATCCAGGACCAAGGCTGTGGAATGACTGACTAACCGATGCTGCCATAGCTAAAAACCTATGTTAGTCCTGACTTCAAGCCATGAGAGCTGCTGTGGTAGAACCTGAACTGAAGCAGTTTGTTCTTGAATAGTTATAATGTGTTGGAGCTGGACTCAAATTCCTTCATAGTGATCTGAGACCGATATCAAATAACAGGACGCCTTAGTGAAACTTTCATTTTTATTTTAAGGAAAAAGTTTTACAAATCTGGCAACACACCTGGGTTTAATAGTGTCACTGAGAAAGAATTCCTTGCAGCAGTAATAAAAAGCAGATTGAAGCAGGTAGATCCGCCAGTCCTCTGGCCCTTATATGGACACGAAGGCTTGAGGTGAGGAAATCCCAAAGAGAAGCCTCGACTAAATGAGAGGAAATGAACTGAGTGTTTTGTACCAAAAATAGTTGAGCTTTTAGAGGGAAACAAATATGTTTGCTGTTATATAATAATGGGATAGATTATGGTTGTTTTAAAGGACAGTGGGTACACAAAGTTAAATCATTTTCAGATGTGATTCTCTGTGTTTCAGAGACATTATATAACAACTTGAGACATTATTATTTCCCCACAAAATGTAGCCTCCTTTGTAAAGGAAGGAGGAACAATCCGAGTTTTTTTAAGCACAATGTAAATGAACAAACAGAGCAATGACTGATCATTTAGAAACCTTTTGATGTGTCTCTGAAGGTGCAACATGTAACATAGAAATCTGGTTTGCTTTTGACTTCAGTTTGATTCTCACAAAGCAACAGCATGAACCTGCTGAAATAGAATTTGCACTTGGGTGTGAATGCAGTAAATCTGTTCAGGTTATCTTCTGGGTACATATAAGATATAATGAAAGCATTAAGTGTTGCTCACTAGTAACGCACAAGATCAGTCAAAATCAAAGCAGCAGATGCTGAACTATGCAGCTCATAATGTTTTCTATGTGAAATCTGTATCTTAAAAGTTTAAGTATAATTGGCAAAAGCACTTAAAGTAAAGTTAAGGGTCATAACTCAGTGAAATGGTCCCCATGACTGTTATACTTGTTTTTTTTTGGTACCACATAAAAAGAAAACCCTGAATTCATGAATGTGGAATTTCTGATGCAGCTCTCTGATTGGCCTGTGAATATTCTCATTTGTCCAGGTGCGAGAAAGAACTGATGAAGCCTCTTGGATGAGAGGTGAAACGTCTTCCTAGACAAATAACCAAGTCCAGTTGCTTTCGATTTAAAACTCCTTTGAGAAGCTCTCTGACTGGTTTGATTACTGAGGATGAAAATGACATGGATCATATGTTGTGACCCTCATACTCACACGTTCTTCTTTTCTTGTCTTATCATTATTCCAGTTTATCGTCTTCCTCCTCTCTATTGTCTTTCATTCGTCTTTTTAAAATGTGTCCTTTTTAGGTGGGGGTTGGGCGATACAGAACTCTGCATACATGTATATTATTCATGTAAGCATATGTGCATAGGTAGCCTATGTCTCCTGTGTGTGTATGTGTATCTGTGGTTATATTTTATTAGGTCCCATATCAACTTTATATTGAATGTCCTTAACTTACATTACTCTGCTTTATAGAATGAATGACAATTTTTTTTTAAATTAAAAAAGGCACACACACAGAATGAGGCTTAGGGTCAGGGGAGTATGTATGCACTGAAGCTGTTTTTGAGCCTTGCAGAAGAACGACTCCTCACTACAACACTTCATGTTTTTTTCCCTGTGTAATTCTGTATAATTGTTGTTCAGCTGCATTTAAAGTAACAGACATGGCACCTGGCCAAGAAAATGTCCTGTACACACCAAAACAAAGAGCGCTAGCTAGCTGTGCTAGCATGGATGTGCCAGCAGAGGCAGGAGTAGAAGTAGTAATGATAACCACAGGAACAGCAGCAGTAGAAACCCAGTAGGAGCTGAACTAGCAGTAGTAAGTGGTAGCCTATGACACAGTGGCAGTGGCTGTTGTCAGTGAGGTGGTTTTTGGTCACAGCGGATACTTGGCTAATCTATCTGTCTATATAAAGTTAGCTGTCCCATCTGCTGAGGTTTACTGTTATAAATGCCTCACAGTGGCCAAACACATGGACTGGCAGCTCCCTCAGCTCTGATATAAAAGCTCTGATTAGATGCTTACGTCTGACAGACGGTGTGTGTTTTGAAGTGTGACTCAATCGGCCTGATCTGACCCCGAGATCACACCTGATGTGGCCAGTGTGTTATTCACCAATGAAATTTCAGTTCACAGATGAGTTTATTATTGGATTTGTAATTTTCTGTTTTAATCACCATTATGCTTTGTCACTTTATAATAATGCATATTACACAGTGGCTTCACACTGATCGACTTGTGTGTGAGTGTTTGATGTGTATGACTGCAACAACGCACAAAGCAGTTTGTGTTACAAATGAAGTGTGCCGTCCAACCACATTAGCAGGGACTGCTTTCATCTGAGTCTTGGGTCGCTCTGAATTATTGATGCAAAGTTGTAAATTGGTAAAATGAAGCCATCTGTAAATCAGACTTTTTTTTATGGCAGTATAAAACTAAATGACAACATTAAGTCTTTATGAAACAGTGAACAGACCAACAGTCTGCCCCATTTTATCTCTTTGAAAATTTAGAATTAAAGGTCCCATGTTGTATAAAGTTAGATGTCCATGTCCTTTTTGATTATAAAGCAGGTCGAGGTTCTACATTAATACTGTGAAAGTATCAAAGCCTCAGTCCACAGAGAAATGCACACAGCCTGTATTCAGAAACTGAGCCTTAAAACCAGCCATCAGGACTTCTGGAACTTTGTGATGTCACAACAAAGCAGTCACTGCTCTCAGCCATGTCCCAAGCCCCGCCCACCTGAACCCACCATCCAACCTTTTAGGATTTGGTTTCTCTGAGTGTTTACCTGAAATCTGCTATAATTTTCTGGGATCACTCTGAAAACAGTCAGCCAATCAGAGGAGAGGCTCAGATCCTCTCATCTGATTGGCTGACTGACTGTTGACCTGTTGTTACTAGATCTCCAGAGAGAAGCCTGAGAGAGATGTAAAACTACCCTGAGATGGCTTTAGGTTCTTAAAACAACAAATGGATATCAACACTTCAAATAAAACACAAGAAAAGTATAAAATATGGGACCTTTAAATATGAAAACATGGTCATATAATGACTTAAATAAGTCAAGTCAGTTTCTATTTATATAGTGCCAATGATAATAATAATAATAACAATAATATATGATGACTATAATACCACTACTACTAATAATAATTATTATAAATTCTTATAAGTTAAGCACCAGGTGTTGGTCATGGCGGTGGAAGGGGGTTTAATATTGTCAAACATTCCTCAAATTAAAGAGCACACATTACAAAACTAGTCAGAATCATACATTTTAATTAAAGTTTGTGAAAGTCGTACAGAAGAAAAACCAGTTGGGCCTATGACTACAGAGAGCAGAGCTAGAGTGAAGGAACGGCTATGTTTTGTAAAAGTTAGATTACACAACTACTAAAACTAGCAGTGCAATTATCATTATTTTCAAAACAATAAAGCAGCATTTAACATTCTGCACATGGAAATATTAAATGACACTATGGATACAATGTACAAAAATAATTACAGGCACAAAACTGTACATTAATAACTACACATCCACTGGTCAGAGTGGATTATCTGTGCACCCTTTGGCGTGACATAGCTAAGCTCTCCTCAATGATTCCCATTCAAAGCACCAATATTTGTGGCAGCACTGTGTGGAAGTTAGTGGGTCTGTTACCAGAGGATTGTCAATCCCTGCACAGCCTGAGAAAGTCTCAAGGTGCCTTTAAGCAAGGCACTTAACCCCCAACTGCACCAGCGCAACAGCAGACTGTGGTCATACTGGAAATGCTCCAAATGTGTTGGACTTTATGAATGCTGGAATGGTGCTGCTAAAAACAGACAGCATATAAGCTCAGTCTACTTTCCCTGGATAAATGAAGGATAAAAACCTTTACAGTACTCTGATATCTCTCCAGATTCTACTTCTAGTAAAGTCACAAGGATTCAAGTACCTGAGAGCATCAAGCCATGTCACATTGTCCTTTAGTTGCCAGTAACAGAGCTAAAGGGTTTGGTGTTTAACCATAAAGCACCATGGTTGTAAATCCTCAGTGAAAACATACACAGCAGAGGTTTGTCTTCCTGATGAGTAAATTAATGCATATGTTGTGCATCAAAATGTCCAAGAACTGTTCCTTGAGATACTTTGTTAGCTGTAAACATTTAAGGCTTTAGTGATTTTCTCCTCACAGTACTGTCTGAAATGAGCCAAGAGAAGATTGTCAGCTACTGCCAATGTAAACCGGTGAGCAGCAGCTAATACATTTCCTATTATAGCTTGATAATGTAACAAAACCTGAAGGGGCAACTAAAGACAATCACTTCAACATTCATCAAATACTTAGTGCTAAAAAAAAATAATGTTCCATTACAGTCCCTGTAATCAACATATATTAGCTAATATATAAATAGCAATTGGGCTATAATACATAGTGATGGGGATTAGGTAGCTTGATCACATCTGAGAGGGAAAATCATGTCTGAAATATAAAACACAGCAGTGGCCGACTCCCACCACAGGAGGGCACTGTTACATAGGCAATACTGTCTCACTTACTCTGAAATCTTGAGCCCGACAACTGAACCATGGGGCACGTCTGAACTGTTACCGCAACAACCAACAACTGAAGAGTTTCATTTCAAAATGAGACACTCGCCAATTGGTAAAAATGTACAGTCAATAGCAAAAAGTGAGACTCTTTAAGACCTCTGCTGTCCAGAAAGAGTTAATTTCTTCTCTCTTTGCTAACTTTTATGTTGTTGCATTTCAGAAGAAAACCCTTAATTTATCACTTAATGAACCAAAATAAGCACCAGTGGCTTTAAACCATATTTTTCACATTCAGGACAAACACCTGAATATTAAGATAGTACATTAGCCATCTATGCCTTCTCTTAAGAGCTCTAACTGGTGGGTTGATGGCCAACATCCAGTCTCCTCTGCGCAGAGCCTCGTCTTCGGGCGGCTGGCACGGCGCTGACTACACTTCCCAAAGTGCCTGGGGTCTGGAAGAAAGCCTTAGAGGCAGATGCTGTGGCGTCCTTTGGAGTATGTGGAGTCTGTGGACAGAGAGAGTGATGTAACTTCAGAGAAATTTTGTGGTGCATCCTGTTATTGTTTTTGCACAACAATATGCTTCCTATAGACCAGTGGTTCCCAACCTGTGGTCCATGGCCAACTGGTTGGCCGTGAAGGTGTTGCAAGTGGGCTGACAAACCATTTGCAAAACAGTAAAGTTTTGGTGTAAAAATGTAATTATAAAAAATAAAAAACATAAATAATGATCTTTAAAACTATTAGAAATGTTTAAAAACTCAATTAATTGTTTTTTGTTTTGTATTGTTTGTATTAAGGCTTATCACTGTGACAAGCCAATGACAGGAACTTGGTGCAGTGTTACAAGAAATTCTATACATACAAAGATAAGAAGAATAATCCCAGTGGTGAACACCAGGCCCTGGATTTATGCCTCATTACAACACGACCGTCAACTCTTCCTATTGTTTATAAAGCTGCATTCCTAAAAAAACGACTGATTAAAAGAGGAGCAGCGGCAGCAGAGCGATACTGGGCTGTACAGACAACAACATTAATCCCTGTTTGAAGAGCTGGAGATTCATCAGCTTGAAACGCACAAAGTGTCTGGACGAGTAAATGAGGGGAAACCTTCCACAGAACAGATGCTGCACTTCCTCTCATGTCAAGCTGTGCTGTGGCATTTTGGAAGCGCCTGATATCAGAGAGGTCATGTATCATTATGAAGGCAAATTATGTCTAAATTAATGTTTTTACAGGACAAATGTGGTGGGTTGTATCAGTGCTGAAGATTCTTAGCTGTATTCATTTAATTTATTACAGTTCACACTGTCACTGGTGCTGGAGCAGGGGGTGGGGGTGGTGTTAAAAGATCATTCTTACTAACAGTTTTAAATTCTTACCAGTGGCTCTGGTGTGTTGATGCTGACACTCTGACGTGGTCCTGGCGGTGAATGTGGAGTCCCTGCCGCCGACCCGTACAGTCTGCTTTGTTCTGGAGTGGATGGTACCGGCGCCGGCGACCAGCTGATCTCTGATGCCGCCGCCAGGCTGTAAGGTGCTGTCCCCACCGTGAAGGGGCCTGGCGACATCACAGCGGGCAGACTGAAGCTGAGTTTGGTGTGGGCGTCGGAGCCTTGCTGTTGCAGACCGCTGGCAACCAGGGGGTAGTGGGAGAGGGCAGCAGAGGGCACCAGGACGTAGGGCAGCGCCAGGGTGGGGACGCTACTGGGAGGAAGTGCTAGACCGGCTGGTGTCTGGCCGGCAGGGAGGAAGAGGTTGAGGTTGTTCAGACCTGGAGAGAGGTGGAAAAAAGAGTCAGCTGACCTTTACTGAGGCAAGGAGACACAAATCAAGCGCTCCCTCTGTCAGCACCACACACAGGTGTCCTGATGACTCCTGTGAAGTGGGTCCTTTGTTCTCATCTGAATACATGAAGGTGAGTATTTGCGCAATCAATATCTCTCTATTTATGTAAAAATAGTAGATTAATACCTTATAATTTGATTGCTGATTATTGATTGTGTCATGACAGTTGAAGACAAGCCTTCCACCATCTCATTAAACCTCAAGGTCTCCTGAGTCATGCACAGTTGTGGTTGGATTTGGTGAGTTTTTATAATTATGTTTATTTTATTTCATCTGATATCAACATGTTGATTTTGCAGACAGGACTAATATATGTTAACGTTTCCATGTGTTCAAAGCACATTTTGCTGTCACTGTTTGGCTTGTTCCCTGTTAAAACGAGAGCTGTGTCCACTTGTAGCTCACATCAAAGATTATGGCTTCAGTGGAGATGTGGGCTGTGAGCAGGAATAACTGATGAAATCTGGTTTCCAGTGCTGCGATCTGCTGTAAAAGCTTGTGGTAGTCGTCTATGGAGAAGGGAGACATCTTGGCATCTTGGTGCTGATTAGCTTTGGCCAAATGCTTTGTATCTAGTCACTGATGTGCAGCCTCTTGCTGTTGGCAGGCCACACTCATGTAGTACTGAAAATTGCCAACTTTATCTACAATAATAATAGTTCCAGTGATTTATCAGTGTCCAGGAGCTGCTGCTTGTATTTATTCACAGCAGAAAAACAAGACTATCAGTAGAAATGTTTATTCTAATATTCAAATATTTATTTATTTGTTATTATAATTAATAATAATTTTACTGTTATTTGCTATCACTATTACTATACTTTTATAAGTAGCAGCATTATAGTTACCATTAACATTACTATTGTTCTTACTGCTGCCACTATTATTATTATTACTATTATTGAATGGTGGTCTTTTCTCCTGCAGTCTCCCTTGCGCTCTCTCTTTCTTTCTTGCTAACTCGTTCCCTCTCCCTCTCTCTTAACCCAACCAGTCGACACAGATGGCTGCCCCCCCAAGTCTGGTTTTCCTCAAGGTTTCTGCCTCTTAAAAGGAAGTTTTTCTTTGCCACTGTCACCAAGTGCTTGCTCTTAGTGGGAATTGTTGGGTTTCTGTGGATAATACTATAAAGAGAGAGTCTCTACTTGCTCTAATTGAAAAGTGCCTTGAGGTAACTCCTGTTGTGAATTGGTGCTGTATAAATGAAAATTGACTTGACTTGAAATGTGGAAGCAGAGGAGAGAGCAGGCAGCAAAGTGTCTGCACTGGAAGAAAGCAGGAAGTAAGTTTTACTTTCAAGGAAGCAGTGAAAGTGTCCAGGGTTTCACAGGAGGGAAAAGATCAGAAATCAGAGAAAACTCAGCTTTAATTCCCTCAATCATCTAGTGACACCTTTTAAACTATTGTTGGGACCCTGTGGGGGAGGGGTCCAGACCCTCAGGTTAGAACCAGCAAGTATAAAATATTAAAAGCTTTGAAGTCTCTTTCTTCAAATGCAACCCAGATGTTTTCAGTTATTAAAGTTTCACCTTTAAAAACATTTTTTCCTAAATACTGAAAACATAATGAATAAATGAGCAGAATTTATTTTATATATGACATTACAAACTCTTTTTCTAACCCAGGTGTCTGATCTAGTGACAGCAGTGTTCAAATTACTTACAAACTCCTATTTTTAATATTATAAATATTTCCAAAATTGATGAATTTGTTAGTTTTCAGGGGTAACTAATACTGAATTTACAATTATTTTCCTTGCCTGCTTTTCCTGATCATAGAAACCAGTTACCACAGATATTCTTCTGCATTATTGCGTCAGTCTAATATGATTTCTCCTGACACTGCTACAGTATTAACTCCCTTTAAATTTGATTTAAATATATTGACAAACAGCTTGTTTTTTAAAGGGGGAGGGGGGGGGGGGGCAGTATTTTTTTGTCTTCGGCTTCCTGTAGATTTACAGTGTTTTCAGAGCTGTATTTACCTGCATTGTTGGGGACATAGAGGTAGTGTGATGGCTGGGCGGGCTCGCTGCTGTTGTTGCCACCGTGACTTTCCTTGAACCCTCTGGAGAGGCCTGCTGGGTGACTGGGAGACGTCTTCGTGGCACCCATCTGTGGACACTCCCCTGCTTCCCTGTGAGCTTCAGCTCTCACCTGCGGGGAAAAACAAATTAATTAAACATGACTGGATGATAAAAACAGTTTTACTGTTGTGTCCATTTGGAATCATTGTAAAAAATGTCTGATTCTGCAGTTCATCCTAAATAACATTTCCAGTGCACTGATTAACCCTCCTCCCATCTAACACTGGAGTCTGCCAAGTAATTTTCCTGATGTAAAAGTGCAGCTCTCTTGAACTACCTCTCTGCAAAACCGTCTCACCATGAAAAATTTACTTCTCCAGTTCCTACCACTGATTAATTACTCAGGTTCTCCCATTATTAAATATCCTCTACATCACTAATGTAAGTCTGTAATTATACCAGGGAAGAATTATCCTCGTCAGCACGCCTGTTTCATATTTTATATTTTTAATTTAATGGTCTGCCGTCCTGAATAACTAACAGGATCTTCTGATTGTGAACGCGACACTGCTCAGAAAAATATGACATCCAATCATATTACTGCACTGAACCAAAATAATTATGTTGCTCCCAGTCAATCTGAGCCAAAATGGAAAGCGATCAATAATATTAAACACTGATCTCATGTATTTTCCTCAAAACAAACCAAATATCTCCTCACCTTGTCACCTTCCTCTAACCCAGATGTTCCCTTCTTTTTCACCACTGTCTCCTCCTCTTCTCTTTCTTCCCTCCTCCTCTTCCTCCCTTCCTCAGGCGCCGACTTGGGCGACCTCTGACCTTCAGGAGTCTGGTCGGGCTTCTCCAGTGGCCGGTACAGCATGACCAGCGAAGGCTGAGACAGGCTGGGCAGGTAGGCCAAGCAGTGGGGAGAGGAGGGCGAGGCGAGGAGGTACTCGGGGTGGAGGGCGGGTGCCAGTGGGGTGGGCTGGGTGGAGGACGGAGGCAGCTGGATGTTGGCCTGCAGTGGTGCAATGGGCTGACTACTGAGGGGAAACAAGAAAAGACAAGAAATTAGCTTTTTTTTGGAGAATTAAAGCTTTAATTTTAGCTTGGACATCAAGTGGCAAAACAGGCTTCATTAAATCCAGTAAATTCTGCAGCAGTCTGGGCTTGGGCCCCTAGTTTGATGGTGTCAAACCACAGAAGCCTCCTGCACATTGAGGCATCCCTGACTCTGGAGCTCAGTCTTGAAATTATCACTCCCCGATCAGCACTGTTTCAGGAACGATAATCTCTGATCAAAGGAGCTAAACTCAGAGGAAAAAACCTGGTTCATGCAACTGAACTGTAAGATTTGGCAAATTAGTCCAATAACAGATTGAACACCAGCAGCCAAGCGACAGCTGTGTTTGACAAACTATTTCCACAACAACAGAGTCGTGTGTTCGCTGTATTTACTGTGCTGAGACTATGTTTAAACGGATGTAATGAGTGGATTTAAAGCAGATAATCATCAGATTTACTTTTTTCTCTCGCCCCCTCTCAGTCACTCTCTATTCTCATGTTTTTAACAATACACATCAGAAGAAAAGTCTGACTCTCGTCCCAGCAGAGACACCACTGGCATCCAGTGCTTCCTCATTGTGTGAATGAAGCTGTGCATGAAATGAAGCAGCTGCAGCCCTGTAAGCCATTCCCATGGAGGAGTGTGAACAGGGTCTAACAGATGAAATAATTTCAGTCCTAACTGCCTCCACTAGAAACGAGGTAAAGTTTCTGAACCCCTCGAAATGCTCCGGTGGTAGAGAACGGCCTAGATGTCCCTCCAATCTGTCCTGCTGATGTGCAGATTTCTAACTGCCCTCCCATCCTGTGGGCTACCGCGGCCCCCGGTGGATTTTCACCCAGCTTCACATATTCCTTTTCAACACACACTTTCATGTCCCATCATCTCGCCCCCCCCCCTTAAGAAACACTTAACAGCCACAGCCGTGGGGCGCTGCGGTTTGGCCACAGGCAGGCCAGCCGTAGAGGAAACATGAACCAGTGTGTGCTGCAGCTGAGGAAGCCAACATTACATTCACAGGACACAATAACTGTTCATACCCGCAGCAGGCAGCTCCTGTTACATGTAGCCAAAACTAAACATATCGGCCAATGCAAACACTTGCAGTGAGTGTGAAATATTGTGTACAGGAAACTGAGATTTGAGCCCCCCTCCAGTGAGTGGGGACCCTTGGCATGTTCTAACTAAGGCATTATCAATAACTTTTAATGTCTAATGTGAAAATAAACTGAGTTGATCCATTTGAATGTTATTGTGAAGCCTCAGCCCGAGAGCAGACAGTTTGTCTACAGTGTTTTATCTCCACTGCTCCGTTTGCCCTTGTCACAGTTACACTCGCAGTCTCTCCGGACTGAGGTTAACATGAAGAGCCGCTGTGTGCAGTAAATCTGTGGAGGACGGATTAATTTAAACCAAGGGAAGGCTGCAGTGATTACAGAGCAGAGTGTGTGTGTACTTGTAAATGCTACATAGTGAGGACACAAAAAGGTGTTTTCCTGACAGAGCGAGGACATTTTAGTAGGTCCTCACTTTCTGACTCACCTTCAAATAGAATATTGGGGGTAAAGACTTGGTTTTAGGGTTGGGGTTAGAATTAGGGTTAGGTAAGGGGCTAGGAAATGCATTATGTCACTGAGTGGCCTCACAAAGACAGTAAAGTACGTGTGTGTGTGTGCGCGCGTGCGTGTGTGTGTGTGTTGTAACTCACTCCGAGCTGTTTCCAAACTGCAGTCGACACACTGCACTGTTGCTTGTCGTCTTCCTGGAATAATCCACAGGCTGATTGTGCAGACCTGAGGTGTGAGGAGCACACACATGTTCAACTGTGAGCAACTGTTCAGTTTATAACAGTGATTCTAAACAGTGGGCCGCAAAGGTACTGCAAGTGGGCCAACAAACCATTTGCAAAAGAATATAATTTGGGTGAAATTATAAAAATATAAATGTTTTAAAACAACAACAACACTGTGATAAGCCAATGATAGGATATTTATGTTGTTGCTGTCAGACCACATTGTGTACTTGTTTGCTATCTCAGTCTGATTTTGTGCAAAATTATTACACCCAAGGCAAAAACTGGAGAATCAAAATGGACAGCTGGTTAGCAACAGGAAGAATTAAGAGGAGAGAGTCAAGAGTCAGCTGCTGAATCTCTCCCCTGTCAAACACAAAAGAAAAATTGAGCTTCCTCTGCTTTCAGCTCAGTCTTTAATGTTTGATCATTACCATTAAAATAAGAAGTGCTCTCAGAACATATTATTTGGCCACCAATATTTGTGAGATTTTAAACTGAGCTCTGCGTTGGAAAAGTTTGGGAACCACTGGACAATCAGACATGGACATAACTGGTGTAAAAGTGTCTCTTACCTGTTAGTTCTCGTCGTGGGCTGCTGGGGGCAGAGCTGACCTGCCGTTGGACGGTCACAGAAGTTGGCGTAATGTTGAAGGAGGCGTGACGTGCCATCTTGGCTTTTCCGAGGTCCTGGCCTGCCATTGGCTGTCTGGCCGCGGGCGGCATGACAGCTGCCACGTTCACAGTACTTCCTGCAGATTAAAGTTAGTACGACATCAGATATTTCATCTGCACAGACAGTGTTGTGACTTCTTATAGTTTAATGTTTTGTTTGTTAAAACTTTATTTCTTACCTGCATTTCCAGAGTTGTTAAACTCGACCGGGCCGAGCCACTTGAAGGCCGGCTTCCTACCCCTCTCCTCGCGGACGTGCACCTTCTTTATGAGGCCCAGGCTGGTCAAGACGTTGGCAATATCATAGAGTCTCCGCACCTTAGCTGAAGATAAAGGATTTCTATTACAGGACATACAATGACTACCTTCTTAAACATTTGCACTTCATTTGCCGTTTAATCACATCATGAGGATGTGAATCTTGGACAATACATGTGCTGGATTTCTTACTTTTGTACTTGCTGTGACTCGACGAGTCTTGGCTCTCCTCGATGAGGATCTTTGCTGCGGCGTCCAGGGTAACGGTCTGAGTTTTGGACACCAGGAACAGCATGACAAACTTCTGGCTCATGATGCGCAGAGATTTGTCTTTCCTGTTGCCACCAGCTGCAAACACCAGGGTGACATGGAGTCTGTTAGCAAACGTCTTTACCGGTCACAGAAATCTGCACAATCCAGCACAGAAGCCTGAGTCACTGCAGCAGCAAGCAACAGAACCATAACTTGTGAAACAACTGATAACAGAAAATATGAGGTCCCTCTCCATTTATAACAGGCAGCCATCTTCAAATACCTGTGATTCTAACTCACCCCTCAAGACTAAACTGCTCCTTCTGTCTGATTTCTGACTTCTTCCAGAACAAGATATAAAGTTTCAACAATATTACATCATCATTTGCAAACCTGTGGTACAACTGAACACACTAATCTAGATGTTCCTGTTTCACAGCATAGTGGTGACAGTAATTACAACTTCAGGAATATAGCTATGACACATCACTGTGACTTTGCAAAGCTTTAATGGCTGTATGATTAGGCCTCAAATTAGCAGCTTGATGTTTTCTTATACTACAAAGATTTGATGTTTTGATGAATAATAAAATAATAGAATAATAAAATTTTATAGTTTGTTCAACAGCTGCTGCCAGATTTATTATAATGTCATATTAGTTATCATGATTAATTATATCAGTGGTAGCATTACAGTTACTATTGACATTATTACATTGTACTTGTTACTGTTACCGCTCTCTCTCTAATAAATAATATAATAAAGAGAAGGTCTAGACCTGAAAAATGCCCTGAGATAACCTCTGTTGTGAATTGGCACTGTACAAATAAATCTGACTTGACTTTACCACAGTCTCTACTAAAGCTTAGATACTGTCATGAGTCAAAATGGAGATTCATCCCTGATGAAACCCTTACATTCATCAAACTGACTCTCATATCTATAGAAACCGAACATCAGAACAGTTTGCAGCATCGGTATCAACATCTTGGCTTTTTCATTCTGGGCTGAAGCCAAATGTCTCTGATCACAAACCATGAAATTATAAATGTTTAAATATGCCTCATTAACACTTTCTCTGCTGTAGGTATTTGTCCTGCAGCTCAGCTGGGATGATTCATTACATGTTGTTATCATATCGCCTGAGGTCACCACATTCAAGCAGCAGACACTCACCATTAAAGGATTTTCACCAGACTCTATTGTAAATCTTTTGTAAACCACCTCTTTGTACGAGTGACACTGATCCAGCCACATTTCCAAGTCAACACACACACACACACACACCCTCTTTATGAATGCTGTGTGCGTGTGTAGGTTGCCTCGTTATGGAACCCAGGCTTGTATTCATGAATGAACTTTTAGCTGTTGGGTTAATTTGGAGGCAGCTGCTCCTGAAATTAAACCTGCACTTAAATTTTTACATGTTGGTGTTTAACTGATGCTGGTCTTCTATAAATACAACAATAAACCTTTTAGCTCAGGGGAAAATTAGGGGAAAGGGGCTTTGTAGATACTTATGTTGGAGAGTGATTTAATTCTAAACTCTTCAGTTTTATGTCTCTGTTCATTACCGATGCCGGTGTCCCCTTCCCCGCTGTCATCCTCGCGCCCCGGCCCGGTCCCCCTGGTCTCAGCAGCCAGCTCCATCTGGAGGTGGTAGCCCTGCTGGCGGCCCCTCCGCTGCAGCTCCTCCAGCGTGGCCTCCAGCTGCTGGCGTCCATACCAGGTGTAGCTGTTTTTGGCTATACGGCCAACAATCATTAGAGACTCCAGCACGTTGACGATGTCGTAGATACGCCGCCGCTCCACTCCTGACGACGAGAACGAGGACAGAGAAATTACTTGAACGAAAATTCACCAAACAGTCAGTGTTTCGATTAAAATGAAAGTTTCAACTGCACCCTTCATTAACTACAATGATATGCTTAAATGAAAGAGGTCTCCATGGAAACCGCTTCTAAATCCAAGAGCATAAAATCTTATAATGCTCATGAAATGGACATTAGTTGCTTCCATTATCATCTTGCTCCCATTAGATGTATACAACAGTGGCACCGGTGTGAACTGGGACTAGTCACAGTCGTCACCCCCCCCCCCCCATCCCCACATCACTGGCTCCTACCCAGACTGGTTGCCACCTCATCCAGTGAGATCCAGATGGGGCTGTGTGGCGGAGGGTAATCAGGGTAGAGGGCCAGGAACTTTTGGCACAGCAATCCCAGACTCTTCTGCTTCCTGCTCGGCTTTTTCTCTGCCTCATCCTCCTCGTCCACAGCTTCAAACTGCACAGACAAGATACATAAACAAACAGATAAATAACGACTTCTAGTCTGGTGTTTAAGCACTAATTTAGAAAAACTAACATCGGCTTTGGTGCCGCCGTCTGCATTGCCATCACCCATAGTAATGCACAGACCCTTAAATTACTTTGTCTTCAAGGCCACATATGTTACAGAATGAATTCTCACAGTCCCTAAAAAGATATTAAGGCTGGAAAAACGTTCATTGTCAGATTAAACTAACAACTGTATCACCAAAGCTCAGAGCAATTCAGGCTCCATCTGCTGCTTATAAACAAAATGACTTCATGAGGCATAACTGAGGGATTTCATTTGTGCGTTGGAAAGCATCCTATCTTGAGAGTTCAGCTGCTAATATAAATAAAGTGCTGGTAAAAAGTGTTTGCTCTTTAAAGACTGTGGAAATCCCAAGTTCCTTTGAGAGCATTTCCATAATCAAACCAATTAACTATAACTGCAATCTAACTGCTTTCTCCCCTGTAGACCAAACCATTAGAATTTTTTAGACATCTAGAACTAAATGAGAACTTCAATGTCTTATTGACTGTTTTATATTTGGAAATCGTGTTTTTTTTCTTTTGTTTTGTTTTGTTTTTTTTGATAGTTTATCTCTTAGTCTCTTTCATATTTCACAGACCTGACAAGAGTCGTCCACCTCCGTATCCTCCATCACAGTATCTGGACTTGCTGGCGCGTCCTTCTCATTCTCTATGGGTCTGAACAGCACCTTTTTCATCTCTCTGTCTCTAATGTCTGGACTCGCTGCGCTGATCAGCATCTTCAGATTGGCCGTGGGCGTCCAGGGCTCGGCCAGGACCACACGTTTGATGGGGGTGATGTGGGTCAGGTCAGGGGTGGCAACTTTTCTGCTCATTAGCAAATTAGGGACAGTGGACTCAGCAGATTTCAGTGGTGTGGATCTTCTCCTCTCTGTGCAGATGTTTTCCTGTGATTGAGACAGTTGTGCGGTTAAAAGACAAATTTAACCCAGTTAAAATTTAAGATTGGTTATTCTGGAACAAAAGTGACATTATTTATTTTAAATAAATGCTGCTGTATTAACTCAATTCTCCATCACAGGCTTCTATGTAGGAAATCAAATACTGACACCACTACAGAGACACCTAGTGCATGCTGATTTAGGTGCAGTATTTGCATAATAAATCAAGTACTTTTAAGTTAATGCACTGACTTTTAAACATTTATTTAGCATTTTTTCCAGTCCACAAACTATTTTCCACTCCTCATTGAAACCCACATCTTATAAGTTCAACTCACTTGAGATGCCACCACATTGCTCTGATTACTCTGTAGGGTTCTCCCCTTTACCCTGACTCTGCAGCTCTCCTTCAGTTGCATTTTATCAAACCTGCTAACAGTTACCACACCTGAGATCAAGCAGTGGTCCACCTTACCTTTTGTTCACTTTGGCCCTCATTCTCCTCGGACCCCACCGTGAAACTTTTCCTTGGACTTGTGAGGTCTTTCAGTGCAAGACATTCAACTTCCATTAGGGAAAACTGCAGTTCACAAAAAAAGTAAGGATGTTTAGAAAATCATAAAAGGACCACCTGACCACTTTTTTAGCGGGGTGAATAGTGAAGTTAAGGAAGTTCCAGCCAGTACAGAAAACTTCAGACGAGTGGGCAGCTGAATTTGGCGCAAAGAAAATCAGCTAACTAGCCCTTAGCAAGCTAACGACTGTAACTTCGCTAACAGCCAATCTCCCTACTTAACAGTTCGCATTATTGCTAACATAACATGACCCATCCAACTGCAGCAGATGTGGCAAGGTGATGGGTGAATGTGTTGTTACAAGACGTTAATAAGTTACATTAATTCTAAGTTGTAACTAAAGATGTAGCTTCAACGTTGTTAACTTCGTAAAGGGCAAATTCACTCAAATAGCTCCATATTAACACACATTAACTGAGCCTGGGAAAGGTAATGAATATATCGCTGTTATTCGTTTATAGTTTATACTCGTTTGTAATAAGCTATATAGCTAGCACTACTAGCTCAGCTGACCAGCATATCACGACTTAGTGTTACAGCAAGCAGGAAACCGCTGGAGGGAAATCACTATTCCTCACCTTTCTCTGCTGCTGAATGAATGAAATGTTCCTGTGTGGCTCCGTGTCCGTTATTACAGACTTGTCAGCGCGTAGTTTCTTCAGAGCAACATAGCAGCTAATTTCCCTCTTCGAAATAAGCGGGCAGTCCTCCTGAGTCTGTACCTCCAGTCCTCTGCTGCTGTCCGGTTGGAGGACACCCTGTACTGTCCCGGGGAGACCTCGGCATCACCCGCTCAAGCTTGTTTTCTGGCGCTCTCAGACATCTGGGTCACTCCAGCCAATCAGCGCCCAGTTGAGCGCCTTCGTCATTTAGCTCCAGCCAGTCAGCGTTGTGGAACTCGGGTACGCGCCTCAGCTTCTACCAATGGGCGTGGAAACGACCACGCCTCCAGAGCTGTGTTGGCGGGGCAACCGGCGCGTTCTGTCCAAGACTCCTGGGGGAGTAAGAAAAAGTATTAAGATGGGGAGGTCTCACTCTGCAACTTCTTTCGGGTGCAGAACCAGAAATGGCGGCGGGGAAAGCAGGACAGCAGTTGTAGGCGTTCTGATGAAAGCAGAGGCAGTGAAGTGACAGCGCAGTGCCGGAAAAGGTTTAGGCTTAGATAGATATGTTACACTTGATATGTTGTTATCACACATTTTAACTTGTTAAAATGATAACGTTGATAACGTTAATAGTTTGACATTACCCAATTTTAATTCTATTAATGAGTGTTAACCCGCTTCAGCTCAGTTTTAGACAAGTGAGAGACATTAATGCAAACTGAGTTTTTTTTTTTCCATTGCACACCGATTTATTTGACGGAGTGACTCCTCTCTTTTAAAGTCGATCTTTAACTTTGAGCTGAGGTTCGGCCTGTCCCCTGCTTCTTCTCCACAGTGACACCGGCGTCAACACCTCTAACCTGATCACCCAGGCCTTTGTCTCTGCAGCTGGCTGTCATTAGCTCTGCGGCTGAAACAGACTGATGGGAGGGCGGGGAGGGAGGTGGGGGACAGCACCAGTGGCGCTAATATTACCTGCGCCGCAGCGCGAAAAGTTGCGGGGAGAGAATGAGGGGGGGGGGGGGGGGGGGGGGGTCCAGTGTTCAGCAGACAGGGACCCGCCCTGCATGCAAGCAGCCAGTCTGAGGACTAGCCCCAAGTGCTTGCATAATAGCCCTCAATACACCAAGTCTGCCGCCAAATGCTATTCAAATCTGGGCAAGTGAAGATGAATGTGAACACAGATTTGAGGTATAGTAAATATATGATGCCCTTTAGAAGGATTCTCTAACAATAGTATCGCAGATCATTTATTTTTCACTGAAAGTTACACTATTACATTTCACGCAAGAAAAACAGGAAGGGCCACATGATTTGAGGGATACGCCAAAAGTTTTTTTCTTGTCTAATGCTGATACTTCTGTTCATGCTTCAGAGAGCCCTTCAGATGAAACAATCAGGGAAGAAAATCACTGTCACTTTGGTTGGAAACTAAGACTTTATGATGTAGTTATACATGTATTTTGCTGTTAACTGTTACTCTATGGTAATTGTTAAATGGAGCCCGTTTAAGCTGTGAGAGGGGACTGTGATCTTGATGTGAAAAACTACCATCAGGATTTTGGACCAAGAGGAAGTCCAAGTTGTGACTGAGAAATGACTTCACCCTTCACAAGCCAAATGTGACACGCTGGGTTCCCAGACGCATGATAAATAACATGCCAGCAATGGACTGATTCCAGGTGCTAACGCTGGCCCAAAGTGCTGCTAACAGGAGCTGGGTCCTGGCCCAAAATCAGCCCAGGTTAGTCCCCCAAAACAGATCTGGCAGCAATACATGAACCAGTAACTGTTTGCATTCAGTCCTTCATGTGGTTGCATGGGGAGAGGCTAGAATACATCTCAGGGTGCTGCAGACAAGTGAAAATAATATTCTCTTATTTTTTTGGTGTCATGTCTTTGCATTAGAACCTATGCTCGGCACTATTTGTGCAGATGCTTTATTATTGTAATTCATTTGAACATCAAATGAAATGGTGTATGTATGTTGCAAATGTGTCATTGCACATGTGCAAATGCTCTGGCTCTCAGCACCTGTGAAACACTGGTTAGGGGTATGTTAACAGCTGGTGATCACTCTGTGTGAGTGTTATGATTATGGTAGCGAGAGGAGCAAAGAGATGCATGTTTGCATGCAACACACACTTTGTTACAGCCTAGCTGTTAAAGCTTATGTTTCTCTTTCTTTGCTTTTCTGCTTGTGGGCTCGCAAAGCTTGTCATGTCATTACTCCCCACTTTTCCCACTTGAATGACATTGTTTCAATCCAGCTGGGACCTAAAACTACCCACATCAAGAAATGTAACAGCCCAAATCAAAGGAGAACTCTTAACTGAACCAAGTGCTCACATGTTTGTTTGTTTTCCAGCGTAATGGACGTGATACAGCTGCTCCTTTTTCAGCAGAATACTGTTTCACATTTCAGACAGTTTTGCACTTGAGAGCTTTAACAGGTCCAAAATGATTTAATTAGTACAGCTCTTAGCTCCTTCATCACTCCGACAGGCCAGTGTCTGTTTGGATGAGGCCTTACAACCACTCTTTACAAGTGTGGTGAGCAGAAAAGCATCTCAGAATGAACAGGACAAACCTTGAGGTGGATGTGAAGACCACGTCAGGCTCCACTCCTGTCAGCCGAGAACAGAAATCTGAGGCTGCAGTGGACACATGGTCACCAGAACTGGACAGTTGAAGAGTGGAAAAACGTAGCCTGGTCTGGTACTGAGGCTGCTGTGGAATGGTACAAGTTATTACTTCACAACAAACCCAGTGCTTTTAGTTCTTAGTTTGGCTGCCCCCTTTATTCTCTTTTGAGATGAGCTAGCTGATGTTGTTTTGACATCCTTTGGACAAGGTTTAATAATTATTATTATATTATTTTTATTCTCTTATTATCACATCTCTGATTCTGGAACAGTAAACCTGCACTGCCTTTTAGTAATGTATAAGAAAACCTTTGAAGCATCTTCTCGTATATTATCACAGATACACCACAGTGATCACAAACTCCACTACCAATGATATAAAGTGATCTCAAACACCATCACTGTTTGTTTTTTTCATGCTTCCTGTGTCCTAGATAGGCCACAAGTGAGAAAGCTGCAGATCAGTGAACTTGCTTTTGACATCACTAATATTAACCTAGTTTTTCACAGTTGTGTTGGACTTAGTTTCGATAGCTTTCTTTACAGAACTTTGGCCTGTAAGAAGAACCTGTGCAAACAGGAACTCATTTATAGCATTTTAAGGTCGCTCTGGTTCAGTTTCCACAGCGTGGTTTTAATCTGCAAAGCTCTTCATGTATAGTCGTTACAAACTGCAAAACATTACTCAGAATAGAGACACCTCATCCCAAGATTCAGTGCTTTTTTAGTAACCAACATTTGCAAACATTTCTCAGTCATGACGTCAGTGAGTAGTATTGTAATGTAAATGTGAAACACTCAGCCGCTGCCACCTCCCACAATAAAAATGTTTTAGAGAGGAACAAAAGGAGAAGTTTACAGTTTATTTCCCTTTGATTAGTGTTAAATGTCAGAATTAACATTAACATTACAGAAAATTGGATGTTATACACTAATCAGCCACAGCATTAAAAGCACCTGGCTAATATTGTGTTGGTCTCCCTTGTGCTGCCAAAACAGCTCTGACCCCTTGGACTCCACAAGACCTCTGAAGGTGTCCTGTGGTATCAGGCACCAAGACTTTTGCAGTAGATCCTTGAAGTCCTGTAAAGCCCCTTTTCCACTGGTCAAAAAAACCACTAAGACCCCATAACATGTTGGCAATCTGTCGACAATGGAGAAGGGTACAATCGGCATTCACACCCAGGGTATTTATTGCCTCTGGCTCTGATCGGCATTGATGTAAACACAACACCTGAACCTGCTAATATTCGCCCCTTTTCCCGCTGTTACATCTTTCAGTGCACACAAGACACTGCAGACAGACCTATCACCTGTGCAGCATGGTGCTGTTACACCAGAAACACCGAGGCTACTCTGCGCTCAAGGATGAAAGAATGAGTGCAGCCCTGGAATAAGGTTGAAAGACACACAATCACTGGTCGGAGCGTCTTGCACGGAGCTTCTGACACGTTTACAGGAGCACCAACCGGGGTTGAGATGCGACAGATCGGTTTTACCAGTTAGCACGTCAGCTAGCAGCTCAATCTGTGCATGTAATGACATGGCTTCTTGCAGTTGTGTGTGTCCTCAGTTTTGAACAGAAAGACAAACTCGTCTGGCAGAGGAAAAGGGGTCCATTGGCTTTTTTACCCATGTTTAAAAAACCCGCTTACAGCCCCATATGCAGCAAACTGTGTGTGTTCTGACAGCTTCCTGTTGTAGCCACACATTAAGGTTTTAAGCAATTTGTGCTACAGGAGCTCCTCTGTGCAATTGAACCATATGGACCAGCCTTCACTTCCCACACGCTTCCCTGAGCGTTGGGCGCCCATGACCCTGTCACCGGTTCACCGTTTGTCCTTCCTTGGACTTCCTGTGGCAGGTACTGACCACTGCATAGCAGGAACACCACACAAGACCTGGAGTTCTGTAGATGCTCTGACCGCTTGTCAAAGTCACTCAGATCCTTACACGTGCCCATTTTTCATTCTTCCAACACATACAACGTCTTGTATAAAACAAATTTTGATCGATAAAGAACAGAATATTAAACTGATGCAGTGAAGTGTAATAATGATCATCATTTCGCTTTTGATTAATGTCACACACTCATTTTATTATCTGCATTTACTGCAGCCAATTAAACACAGGAAAATCAGACATTTCAAAAACCATTCTTCGTGTCCTTTTGACAAATGTCCTATGCATAAATTACTTTTTCTCCCTCATTTCTCTTTGCATAATTTTGAGAAAATGCCCACTGCAGTTCTGATGAAAATTAGCTCAAAGTATTATTTGATGAACATTTTGCATCTATAATTATAATTAAAACTCAGTGATAAACAATTTTGTGATGCTCTGATAAACCTACTGTGTGGTGTGTTACCTCATTTGCGTGCTGTGTGATATTTTTGGAGCCAAAATCAGTAGTTGAATTAAAACTCAAATATGAAGACTGAGCCAAAGCAAATGTAAAACACAGTAAAAAAAAAAAACACACAAACCAAACTTTATCATAAATCCGACAATTTTCATTTCTTTTGTTAGACTGTTTTTCTGTGCTGACTCAGCACTGTTGATTGTTATTGAGACGGGCACAGCAACAAGTTCAGGCACGTTCAGTGAGGGTTGTTGATGCAAGGCATTCTGGGAAATGAAATGCACCAACTGAAACAGTCTATAGAGTGGTAATGCATTGATCCACACAGATTGAGATGGTTTGTTTTAGCTCAGTAGATGATGATTTCCTTGAATGTTGGAAGTTATTTTCTCCACCTCTCCTCTTGTCGCCTTCTTTGCCCTTTTCAAACGTCCTTCTGCACTTTTCTTTTTTGTAGTTATTTATTTTTTATGTTATATTGTTCTACTTTTTTTGGTGGGAAAAAAAAACATGACAAACAAAGCAACATAGAAGACATTGTGACAGACAGTTTATGCGACATAATGAAATATAAAATAACATTTAGGGGTGATAATGAATGAATGAATTATGTTGGTATGTTGTGGTTTAGTGTATGTATGTGCATGATTGGATGCTCTAATGAGATTGCATTGTATACCGTAGTAATAATGATAATAATAATAACCAGTCATATGATAACCAATGTTGTTGTAATCATAAAAAAAGACAAAATATTATATATTTGTATGTAGGCCTACACTTATATACACAGACAGCATCATCAAAATAATCAACAACTGTGTTTGTAAAAAAAAAAAAAAAAAAAAAACATCTCACTGCAAAAGAAAGATTCAAACACAGTTAATATTTGAATTGCAACAAAATAACAAATCAAATCTTCCAGCCTTCTCAAAGCCATTGAGGTATCAAACTGGAAACACTGACATGTTATAGAGGAGTGAAGACAAATGGAAATAAAAGTGATAATATATAGAGATAAAACAGCCACACCCACAAAGAAGTAGCACACACACACACACATACAGAGTAATGTTTCATTTCCGCGTTTCAAATCTTATTAGCACTTAATTATCACTCCTTTCATGTGTGCTAGACTCTGAAAATACTGTGTTAAACCTGATTTATAAATAAACAGGATTCTCCTCCACAGCGTCGACACAGACTTTTCTTTGACAAACAAACTGCTCTGATTAAAACACGCTGAAGTCTGAAGATTGTGTGCTGGGGGTTGGGAAACTGTGTGTGAACCTACTGTAGGTGTATTTGGAGATGTCTGTGCATGTCGGACAACTGATTTTGTGTATTTGTGGAGTGTGTGAGACCATACCGGGCTGTGTTATTTGTCTTTTTGTGTGTAGATGTTTGTCTGTGTGCCTTGGGGCTGCAGGGTTGCAGAGTTAAAGCACGGGGGGCCTTAATTCTGAGATTGTGTGTGTGTGTGTGTGTGTGTGTGTGTGTGTGCTTAACTGGGCAGGTTGTAACTTGTTGTGTAGCAGTCAGCTGAAGCTGCTTGGGCCCCAACAGTCGCAGGTGACTCCCCTCCTCCTGCTGTCACTAGTCTCTAACATTTGAATGTCACAGCTCAGCTTTGTTCACTGCTCAGCTCTGATTGGTTGGTGGAGGCTTTGTGAGTCCTAAGATACCAATCTGTCAAACAAGGAGCTTTGAGTGTTGTTGACTCTTGGCATATACTGGGTGCGGACCTCTAAATGTATTGACTATTGACTACTCTATATCAGGTTCATCTGTGTTCCTGTGAACTATAGGCTTTGTACACAAAGAGAAAGTTACAGCTACACTGTAGCCACGGTGCTGGTAGAAGTATTTGAATCCTTCACTTAAAAATAGTATTAATGAAATATAGAAATACTCCTTTATCTCATTAGAAGTAAAAGTTGTGCAATCAAAATGTATGGAGGTAAGATCAGCAGTGAGTATCACAAGTAAAAGTAGTAAGTATTCACTCTGCAGGAAAAATGTCCCCTGTTAGTGTTATTATACATTCTGTTACTGAATGATTTTTACTGATGCTTTAAAGCATAACTAGTGCTTTAATGTTGTAGATGTTGAGTTGGAGCTAATTTTGGCAATTTTATACACTGTAGTTTAATAATGTAATGTAACAAAGCATATTTGTATTTTTTTGGATTATAATCATCAAAGTCACTGCTGTCAGGTGAATGTAGTGGGGTAATATGTTCACTATTTCAATCTGAAATGTATAGATTAGCAGTACAGATTGAAGTACCGAAGTACTTAAAGCTTTGAAACATTTAAAGTGAAGTACTTGTCTAAATGTCCTTAGTTAATTAGGAAAAAGAAAAAAAGAGGCTCAGGGCCTCGCTGACTGTTTTCTCAGTGATTCAGTAAAAATACAGCAGATTTCAGGTACACACTCAGAGAAGCCGAATTTTGCAAGGTTGGATGGTGGGTCCAGGTGGGCGGGGCTTGGGGCATGGCTGAGAGCAGTGACTGCTTTGTTGTGACATCACAAAGTTCCAGAAGTCCTGACGGCTGGTTTTAAGGCTCAGTTTCTGAATACAGGCTGTGTGCATTTCTCTGTGGACTGAGGCTTTGATACTTTCACTGTATTAATATAGAACCTAGACCTGCTTTATGATCAAAAAAAGACATCTTAAAAGTTACAAAACTAAAGGATTAATGTGGAATTGATCTTCATGGATTTTCCCATTGTAGATTAATTCCTTGCTTATCATACTCTATGCAGTCATCCGTAGCAATTTACATTACGTGGGACTAAGTAAGTCAATGTCATGGGTCAGAGCCAACTTTATTGTCTTAAATAGAACAGAGCATACACATGCATACAATGGCAAACAACGGCAAAACGTATAACTCTGCCCCAGAGAGGAGACAGTCAGTAACTGCATGCTGTGTTTTCAAGGTCAAAGGTCATTATAATGGACAGTTATAGAAGTAGCTCCAGTGCATCTTTTGATTGCATGATGAAATACAGTTCAAAGTAAGTAAGTTCAATTAGTATTTCAGTGTTGGAATCATATACAGTTGCTGACATTACTAATGCAGAATACATCTGCATTAATAGGGAGGTCAGCGAGATTATAGGTCTAGAATCAAGTGTGGTTTAAAGATGGACACTTGCTGTAGGAAACTGACTCTGCTTCAAGTTTCCAAACTTATGCCGCAGTGAGACCCTGCTCATTTTCATTTCCTTACTTTGGCCTGTCTCCAGAAACAGCCTCCATTTACTTCAGACTCTATTTCAATTTCCTTAAAGTGAAGCTGTGTTCATTCAGCAGCAGGTTAGGGAAGTGAGTCCGTCTGTTAAAAGGTTTGAAGTGCATGTCTCCTCCATGTCTCTTCTTGATGAATGGCGCACTTAACAGCATGAGTCTCCTGCCCCCTCCCCCCACCCCTCTGCTCTTTCTTCCTCCTCAAAGCATTTTCTCATAAAGCAGAGGATCAATAGCTCTCAGAAGCCTCTGATGATGTTTTGATGTCCTTACTTAGATTACATTAAGACTGACATTTGATGAATTCATTTGCTATAGTCATCTGAATGGGAAGGGATATGTCTCTTTATCTACACACAGTAACCTTTATATACACACAGTATATTTAAATAATATGAAATATATACACTTCAGAATGTGTTTTGTTTTCTGTGCCTCCAGGGAATTTTAATGGCATCTGCAGTGATAAGCTGTCACACTCATAGAAAGCTGGCCAACCAAATAATGTAAGATGCTCAATTTGATAATTAGCTCATTAACTAACTGACTTTATCAAACAGAACTGATGAGTTCCCAGTCAAACTAACATGCAAACAGCCCAGTTTGACCTTCATCTTTTCTCTCCCACACTATGACCCTGTTTGCCTTAGTGACTGGATGAACGTTATTGTGGTGGGGAGGCAAAGGGAATCTCATATTTCATTTCATGAAAAAAAAAAAGTAATACTGCTATTTTGCTATCTCAAAATAATTTATTTCAAGTTTTTTGTCAAGTTTTGTTCAAATTGTCCAGATAAACATGCATTAAAGGTCTTGTAAATGATCGTCTCTGCCACTAGATTTTGCACCAGACCACCAGGATCTCAGACCAAAACAAATGCTTACTTAGCCACACCTCTGGCCTCCATTCAGCCGCAACCACCCTCCCTTACGGTCATGTTCTCAGTCAGCAAGGTGAAATGGAGCACAGTGAAAGCAGCCGCAAAACCCACAATAAGAAGCTCAACTGAATAAAGTTCCTGTGTCAACAAAAAACAATGCAGCCATAATCACGCTTGCATTGCTTTGATATGCTCCACGGCTATGGTGACAGTTAGCCAGTTAGCAATAACAATATTTGCCAAACAAATTCAAGATTAAGGTAACGGCAAGTTGGCTAATCTTATCATGCTACTGTAGCTGGATAGTAATGAAAACAGACATGTAACATTATGTAGCATCAAGTTACTTACACATGGAGGAGAAGAAAGGCACTTCAGAGTCAAGCTGGAGCCTTTTACCAGCTCGTAGGGTTCTCCATCTTGGTAAAGACAGACCAGTGTTGGCTCCACAGTCCAACTGGGAAAGAAATACAGCCTCAGACCGACTGCACAAATGACACTGCCAGTAAAAAACCTTAAAAATCTTAGGGATGTTTGTCAGTCTACCAGCTGACATTGATAGTCTGCATGGCCTGTCCATCTGTGCTCTGGTCTCATTTCTTTCTCTGTCAAAGGTCATTTTAGACAAAATTGTGGTTTCTTCAGTAGTGGTATTTTTAGAAGCTAACTTTCACCTGAACGCTACAAACTACACTGTGTCATCTCGTGTGTGGGCTGTGCCTGTGTAAATGTGGGGAGGAACTGCAACAGGGAGAAACTGCATGCATTAACATGCATGCGCTGACAGACATAAAGAGGTGGTGTGACTTGGTTCTCTGCTCAGGACGCCCTTACTTCACAATATCTTTATATAGAAAATGTTTGCTGTAATTGCTTAAAATCTCATTTACAGAACCTTTTAATGAAGTGATAGTATTAAAATTTTCCAAACCATAAATAGTCATGGTCAGTATGTTTCGTTTAAATTCACTCATTAGTGGAGCACGTTAGCAGCATGTGATGCTCAACTTGCACTATAGACTTACTTTAAAGGAAATGTTAAACGTGTTTCTGTTATGAAGAATATAGGTAGGTACAAGGTAGATACAACAGAGCAAAATGTATGTAAATGCATGTCATAGTTTCTAATAATAATGTCTGTTACTCAGAAATACATATTTTTCAGTAAAACAGACAAACAAACCCTCCCTCCCTGATTACATCATGTTGAGTTTGTCACCTGAACTTTGTTCTTGGTTTGATGAAGGAAAACAGGAGACTCATTCAAAGTTCAAATCCCAGCATTTATTAAAGCTAACAGCAAAACAGCATTCAGAAAAGGAAATCGTTACAGAGCTCTGGGCCAAACTATCTTTCCCTGACAACAACATGCAGCTCTGCCAGTTCACGAAGTCTGACCCCCTAACTTCCCCTTGCCCAGTGTTTTTATTATTGTTACACAAAGGAAGCAAAGAATGTAGGTTGAAGTCTTCTTCATTGGCTGTTGTCCACTCTGCCCCTCGCTCAGGCGCCTCCTTCGTTGCTATTTGACTCCATTTGACCTCCTTCACTTGTGCCTGGGTGCAGATGATTTTTCCTGTTTGAAACAGAGAAAAGAAGACAGAGACAGACACAACCCTCCCACATCCTCAAGGCTGTCTCACATCTATCAGTTAACCGTGCCCTTGCACACTTCTGTCCTTGTCTTTACCTATGCAGTCTATCCTTGGCACGTCAACCCCTGTGCACATCGTTGACTTCACTATCTGTAACACCCTGTTCCCTGACAGACTTCAGCAACTCCCCAACATATAGTTATCAAAAGCAAGCATCCGACCCCAACATGTATCTAATAACCTTGCAATACTCACACACACAATGCTATTACATAAAAATATTCTTCAATTCCCCCTTTTGGCCTCAGATATTCTGAGGCCAATCTTACATTTGCTCATCACGATAGATCATCACCTCTTCTTCTTCACCCACCAGCAGAGGCATCTGGTACGGAGGAGGAGCTTGTTTCCCCTCAATGGTAGTAGTGATGAGACGTACACGGAGAGAACGAATACATGGAATACAGCAACATCCACATAATATAAGCATTCCCGTGACTGCTCCTAGAGAGGAAATCACTGACACCACCAGATTGCGCCATTTACCAAACCATGATTCAAGCATATCAGTGAATGGGTTGTCAATACCTGTGTGAGATGCCATCTCCTCGTTGAGGGCACGCAGAGCAGTCAATGCTCTGGCGATGGAACCATCTGGAGCAGTGTTGTTGGGGATAACTGTACAACACTGATCTCTGAACATGTGACATACACCCCCTTTTTCAGCTAACAACATATCCAGCGCCATCCGGTTTCTGACTGTCATCAGAGAGTTGGCAGCCTCTTGCTCACACAATCCTGCTATGGCATCCCCAGTATGATTACCCAACCTTTGCACATTGTAATAGATGTAATTTATGTGATCAACATTTTTATTAATTGTACACCACCAACACAAAGTAGACTCAAACCCTGCAGCAACCTGATTCACCAGTTTGTGTTCGTCAGGAACTCCTATGGAATCAATATAGGTTGGTGAGTCTTTTTAATTCAACTCTATACCTCCATAATGCTGCCAACACAAATCAGTTGTCTTATCATTCTTGTTAGTCAGAGATCTCTTTGTGCGATTGGTGGGTTTTTGTAATGCTAGGCTTACCTGTGCCTGGTGTCCGTGATCTCCCTCTGTTAGAGCAGTCTTTTCCCAAATCAAAACTGGTACAACAATCAAAAGAGAAATTACACAGAAAACAACAAGCTTATGCCATCTGTTAGATGGAGGCATCATGGCTGGCACAAATTTCATTCTGTTATTTTTCAAACAAGATAATATGAAAAAACACTTTCTACTTCAGGACTGAATCTTGACCTCTGTATCTTAGAGAAACCTTTCTTCAGAGAGCACTTAAAACATTCACACCCTATTCACTGGAGTTCATACAAACACCTCAGAGTATATAAAAACACTTTTAAGCAAAAGCTGGATATATCAATGTTTTTTTTTTTTTTTTTTAACATTCAGAGGGTCTAATCCTTGGTTTCTTCTGGATCTGCCTGCTGTGTGTCTTTTAATGACTGCCTGATGTTTTCCCGGGATCTCCCTGGGGGTTCAGCTGGAGTACACCTACTCCAATGAAACCACGTCTCCCCTTTACCTTGGAGTCTGACAGTCTCCACCACCTTGTAGGGTCCAGTCCACCTTGGCTCCGACCACTTCCTTTTGATGGCTTTCAGGAGGACCCACTCAGTCACTGGTGGAGGAGTGTCCTTGCCTTCCTCTCGCTCACTGTGAATCTGGGTGGAGAAAGCTGAGACAATAGCCGTTAGTTGTTCATAGTAAGGTTTATAGCTTACTGGGCTTGAATTCCCCACTATCAGACTGGCTCCTGGCTCCTGGCTGGGAACTCTTGTCCTGTGAAGAGTTCAAAAGATGTGAAACCTGGAGGCAACACTGGCCGGCCGTCCGGTGCTCTCCACAGCTCATCTTGTTTCACCGCTCCCCTTTCAACCCATACTGATATATCATAGGGAGAGGCCAGTTTTTGTTCTGCTATTCACATATTTACATTACACTCAGGCAACAAGTCAGGAATGGTTTTTTCAGCCTGCATCATCTGGTATTGAGGCTGATACCCTGCTTTCCTTTTGGCTGCCTTATCCGCTTCCTTATTTCCTCTGGCTACCTGCATGTTTGACCTATCATGTCCCTTTCATTTCATTACCACTGCTGTTGGTTTCATTAGCGCTTCTGCTAGTTCTTTCATTTCTTTCTCATGCTTGATAGGTGACTGGGCTGATGTCAAAAACCCTGCTCTGATCCATTGGCTGAGTTCAACATGTACTGCTCCTACTACGTAGGCTGAGTCTGTGTAAATGTTCACCTTCCCTCTGACAGTTCAGTTAAAACTGTCAATGCATGTCCCATTACTATGTGTGCTTTTTTTTTGTAGTAGTTTAGCTACTCCTGGTGCATGGTGGATGTCTTGCCTCTGTTGGATCTAGAGTTACACTAGCATACATCAGTACCTGTCTACCTGCTTTTACAGAAACATTAAGGAAGAATAGTTCTGTGTAATCGGGGACCGCGAGATCAGCAGCTTGAGACATGTTCTGTTTGAGGCTAATGTTAGACATGCAGTTAGATTTCTCATACCTTGTTCATTAACTAGGTGGCGAAGAGGAGCTGTGAAATGAAAACAAAATGTCTGCTATATCCTGCCGCTCCTATTTGAGTACCTGGTTAAACAGTCCTGGTGACAAGATGAACCCCTGAGGTACACGGGTATACCTAAGACGGCGTCCATGTGAATGAGAAGACGTCACGCAGCTGGTCAGCTAATGGAAGACAGAAAAATGCGTTAGCCAAATCTATGCATGAAAACCACTGATGTTGAGGTGTGAGAGTTGCCATAGCAGTATACGGATTGGGCACATGGACCATCGGCATCGCCGTGATCAGATTAATGCATTGCAAATCATGAGCCATGTGGTATTTGCCTGTGTGTTGCTTCTCCACAGGAAGAATTGGAGTGTTCCAAGGTGAGGAAGACGGTTCAAGAACACCGGCTTGTAACAGCCCTTCAATCGTGTCCTGTATGCCTAGATTAGCTTCAGGTTTATGTTTATATTGAGGTTGCCAAATGGGTGTGTTGTCAGATAAGTCAAATGTGATTGGATCAATGTGTGAGCAAAAACCTACATCTGTGGGTCCTTGGGACCACAGGGAGTCAGGTAATGTGCTAAGCATCGCATTAGCATTTTCGTGGTTAGCTTTTTTTCTCTGCCATGGAACCTCTCAATTTGCCTGTGTTCCAGGATCACTACATCACGTGTTGCATGTGTTATTTTTTATGCAGATTCTGAAGGAGAATACTAAAGGCCAGAAATCTGAGTTGGCATCCAATCTGTGACGCCACTCAACCTTTTAGTCATGGGACCCAAATCTTTAGCTTGATGATTAGCATGAACCATTAAGGTGATATGAAGTATGACTTCTTCAGCCATCTCATACCATGCACTTTGTTCTGGTGTCAGATCAACGACTGCAGCCACACCCTCTGGACCTGCCAAAATACACGGAGAAGTAATTTGCCAATTCTTCCCCTCAATCTCATCATAAAACGCATGTTGGTACATTTCATTACCTTCTCTATCATACAACAGAGTGACATGATAAGGATCAACGGGGGAAGCATAGGGATGCAAAGCCTGCAACCAAGGTCGCCACTGCGTGAACAACGTTACTACACCATTATGTTTCACATCCTCAGGTTCCAACAAACCCCAGTAGATGTCAGCCCACAGGGTTGGCTCTTGTGGAGTTGTGTCAGCTGCCAGCATCATATGTGAAGTCGTCCATGAGGTTAACAGGGCATGATGCTGCCTGAACATACTGATGATGAAACACCTGTCCTGCCACCGCCATGCGGAGAGGTTTTGTGAGTGGCAAAGCTTCTGGTCTACCCGAGAACCAAACAACCTGGACACTGTTAGAAGAAAGTCTAGATTTGGACAGTTCATTAATGATGGTTGAATATCTTGCTCCTGTATCCACAAGGAAAAGCAGTTCTTTGTTATCTACCATCATAGGCATGTAGGGGTCTGCCAACCCTACATGCTCCTGAGCTCTCGGGCCCCATCAGTACTCATACTCTTCAGAGACCATAGGGTATTGACCCCTTGGTGGTGCAGTCCCTGAGTTTGCTGCTTGATGCATGCGCTGTCCCTGTTGCTGAGGTGCTGGACCGCGATTGGGAGGCTGCCATGGCCTCGCCCCTGGCTGATATGCTTGTGGGCAGTCTCGAGCCCAATGTCCTGTTTGACGGCATACGTAACACTGATCTAGCGCATGGTCAAACCCTCGGCAACCGCTACCTCCCCTGCCTCTGCCCCGAAAGACCCCCACCATGCCCCCTGTGTGATTTCTAGTATGTCTAGGTGGTCTAGGCACCCAACTTGGCGCTGGATACAGGTCAGGCTGGGTGGGCGACTGTGGTTGAGGCTGCTGCACCCTTTGTTTTGAGGCTTTCTTTGAATCATTCACAAGTTTTCTGGCGGCCTCCAGCTGGAGCTTAAGAAGCTGAGTTTGTGCTGCTTCAGTCTCTGCCTTCTCTGCATCAGTTTTACTTTTGTGGGCTTTCATATGGTGAGAGAGATGCTTCTCCCACTTTGCACAGTCACATCCTGGGATGTCAGGATTGCTTTCCATAGTCGTTCTAACAACTTTGGGCATTCCCTCCATCACAGCTTTCCTAAACAGTGACTTCTGCAGCTCGCTAGAACCTGGATGCTCTCTAGTGGTGTTTGTCCACTGTGTTTTGCATCTAGTCAGAAAAGTTGGAACATCCTCTCCCTCCTGCGTTGAGAACACTAGTGAGTGCACTGCACTGTGTGGAACTGGATATTTTACACGCATTGCTTCAGTGGCATGTTGTAAAAACGGCGCTGTGTCGGATGCTCCCCCTAGCTTAGCCATTGCCTCGACTTGTCTTACTTCCCATTCACCAACCTGTCTGCCCAGGAGAGCTCTCCAATCTCCCATTGCCAATGGGTGGCCCATGGTCAGCTGACAAAACTTTGCCATCCATGGGCCTCCTCCCTCTGTTGGGGGTGGCATTTTCTCCACTATGCAGTTCATTTCAGTGAATGAGAAGGGCTGATAAACCTGTCCTTTACCTGGCCCGCGATCTATTAATGGTGAATTTCCCCTGGTGGTTCCTCCGCTGCGTAAATTATACGGAGAGCACGATCTATCTGGAGGCTGTAAAATGCCTGCTGGCACCTCGACACGCCCACTGAACAAGAGTGAGTGATTATTCTGTCCCTCATCTCTGCTTATCGCCTCTCTGTGGATGTGTTCTAATTCTGCATCATTTAGTCCTCGTTCATCGTTGTCAGATTCCCCATCACTATGGTTCATATCACGTTCGTTAGCTGGATCGTTTCTCGGTCTGTCCTGTTGCATTGAAAACTGAAGTAGGTCCTGTTGGGTGTCTAAAAGCTGCTGCTTTAAACTCTGAATGTTTTTCCCCAAATCAGCCTCATATGACCCTGCCTGCCTGTGCCCCTCTTGTGCTTGATTTCTACACGTGAAGCAAATGGGTGTGCATATGGTGTTGATGTGGGAATGGGAGTGTATGTTAATTCACTGTTAGAATGATGTGCTGCCCCTGCACCTGACAGGTCCATGAGTGCTACATGATTTCTCTCCATTTTTTCAGTTAACTGGCTAGTCTCTGCTACTCGCCTCTTAACCTGCTCCATCTCTTCCCTTATCACTTCTAGCTCTGACTTTACCAGCCCACTCACTTCCTCCAGTTTGCTCTTCTCCTCCTGGCTTATTTCTTCTGTCTGCAAAACTCCCTCTACCTTGACCACTGGCATGTGATAAGGTGGTAATATTGCATTTAAATCAGAACACAACTGTGGGGCTGTTGGTGGTGACAGTACTGCTGCTGATTTAGACGTGTGTTGCATTTTTTCACCCTTGTGTGTCATCTTTTTCCATGCCTCAGGATACACTGCTGCACAAGCCATGGCCATATTATGAACTCGAGTGTGCCACTTATTTTTCTTTTCTAGCCCTTTTTTCCATTTCCCTTTCTGAAAAGTGCCTGGTGTTTGTTTACCATGCTTCTCAACCTCTTCCTTTGCCTTTTCCTCTGCTGTCACTAGATGGGTTATCACAGCCTCATTACTCTGATCGGTGGGTACCTGTCCCTCAGTTTGCATCTGTTGCCAGACCTTATCATATTTTTTCAACTTCTTTTCTCTCTCCTCCCTAGAAACACCACTTGACAGTTGTGCTCTCACCTTACTCCACTGCTCTCCTACTGAACTCACCATCATATACCGTGGAGTTATCTGCACTTACCTTTTCAATTGTGCGTTACTCACTCTCTTCAGCAGATCCTGATGAATTCGATGAATTTTGAATCCTTCCCTCAACAGCCAGTCAGTTTGTATGGCAAAACACCCGAGCAACTGACCCAATCAATCTTGTGCTGCAATCAAGCCAGTCAGTTTGTATGGCATAACGCCCAAGCAACTGACCCAATGAATTGTACTCACTTTCACAGTGAGCCGTGTGAATTATGTTAGCACCGTTAGGTTTCCTTCACACGTCTTTACAATTCAGACACTTAATGCAACACAGTTGAGACACTGTTGTAACTACCAACCAAAATTATCTCCACATAAAATCACACCAATGGGGACTCTAACCCCATATCTCAGTCTCTTGGATCACTACTGGATACCTTCAATATGAAATTTCTTACAGTAGCTTAGGAATACGAGTTCACCCTCCTCACATCGCGGGGAGTAATAACAAAAAATAAACAAAACTGCGGAATCGAAACACTTCTGCGATAAACTATCCTGGTTTACCGCTTCACACTTGCTTCCTTGATCCTTTAAATGACCTACTTGCTCCACTACTGTCTCTTAATAGCGAGCTCCGGGGACTTTAGGGCTATTAACACTGGGCCTCCAACCCTTTAATAATGGGACTCTAACCCTTAATCTGCCTCACCATTTAGGTATCTCGGCTTTATTTTACGGCCTGACCATTTAAGTATCTCAACCCTCGATACAAACCCTTTAATGCCCCGGACCATCATCACATACGGTTCTGAGTGCACCTGTAGAGTGCCATGTCACATGAGCGTCCTAGCCAGGCATAAGAGTTCCGGACTAACCTCAGGGAATTTAGCTACAACCAATTTCAATAAAGCTATTTTAAACCAAATTCCATTCACCTAGGGAGATTCCCTCCTCATCAGACTATTAAGTCCTGGTGGGTTGCTTTATCAATCTCCCTGGAGGCACCTCAGGCAGGCTCTAGCAGCCTCGGGACTCTTCCTCCACTGCGGCATCAACGATCTCTTTCCCCCCACTCTCCGCTGTTTTACAGACAATGTAGACACATCGCACAGCGTTACTTTTAGAAATATTCAATGTGCAGCTCTTCGTTCAAACAGGCGTCTGCTTACCCTTTAATGCGAGGCCTCGATCGCTGCTTCTGTGTCCGGGTTGTCTGTGTCCAAGTAAAACAAAATTAAACTTCCCAATTCATCCCAAAAAACGATTAAAATCCTGCCTTCATCACGTCACCAAATGTTAAGTTCGTCACCTGAACTTGCGTGTTGGTTTGATGAAGGAAACAGGAGACTCATTCAAAGTTCAAATCCCAGCATTTATTAAAGCTGCCAGCAAAACAGCATTCAGAAAAGGAAATCGTTACAGAGCTCTGGGCCAAACTATCTTTCCCTGACAACAACATGCAGCTCTGCCAGTTCACGAAGTCTGACCCCCTAACTTCCCCTTGCCCAGTGTTTTTATTATTGTTACACAAAGGAAGCAAAGAATGTAGGTTGAAGTCTTCTTCATTGGCTGTTGTCCACTCTGCCCCTCGCTCAGGCGCCTCCTTTGTTGCTATCTGACTCCATTTGACCTCCTTCACTTGTGCCTGGGTGCAGATGATTTTTCCTGTTTGAAACAGAGAAAAGAAGACAGAGACACACAACCCTCCCACATCCTCAAGGCTGTCTCACATCTATCAGTTAACCGTGCCCTTGCACACTTCTGTCCTTGTCTTTACCTATGCAGTCTATCCGTGGCACTTCACTATCTGTAACACTCTTTTCCCTGACAGACTTCAGCAACTCCCCAACATGTATCTAATAACCTTGCAATACTCACACACACAATGCTATTATATAAAAATATTCTTCAATCACCTGAAATCCCTGTTTTGATGAGTGAAAAAATGAAGATAGGATGGAAATTGACTAACAGAGCCTGAACAAATAACCCTAAATGTAAATCTATTGATTAGTCCTCAAAGTGTGATCAGTAAACAAACTTTATACAAACATGGAGATGAGTATTGATTGGAGGGTGGTGGAATGATTTGCCCCACGGTGTCACTGCACTGTGAAATTGGAATAGATACCGTAGATGTGCAGAGGGATGAAAACAACCTCTGCATCATTCCTCTGTGGCCACGAGTGGTGATAAAACAGGGATGTAATTTTCAGCCAGGGTAATTTCACCTGTTTCCCGAATGTTCTGTTATATCAACCATGAAGGAGGCTCAACGGTGGATCATCTCATCAGAGAAACACTGTAGGGATTTCACTACACTGCTGATGCTGTGAACACATGTTGCCAACAGTTACCTATAAGTAGATAGTTTAATGGCTGTACTTCAACAACCTATAATTGTGAATTAAGTAAAAATTACTCATATATATATATATATATATATATATTTTTTTGGTTTTTATTCATTTTTGTCTTATTTGTTTTTCTCTCATTTTTGATGTTGTTTATTGTTATTCTAATTTTGTATGTGCCCCTTTGACCTTTGTGTACTAATGATAATAATAATGATAATAATTACATAGATTTGTCTGTAGATGAGTGAACCCATGCTGTGAAAAACATGTAAAACTTAAGTACTTCCAGCAACAGTGTCACTATGGAAACCTCCATCATAAATAACAACTTCATTTGTGTAGATGTGACATGTAATTCTTATTTGTTCTGGCCCAGTTCTGGACCAAGCATATATGTCCCAGGCGTAAAATCTTGTTATATTCATGAGCCTGTTGCATCCTGAAATCTTAGAAATTCACACAAACACCACAACAACAAGTGTCAGTCTTTACCACCTCAGCACAGGACACATTTTCATATCCATTTTTCTTAGTAAAAATGACAACACGGGGCCAGAGGCTGGATTACTGAGAGATGATACATTACACAATCTGATTCATCACAGATAAATAATTTGGATGGAAAATAAACCAGTTTATATCTGAGAGGTGTTCTCCATCAAATGCCTCCCTCACTGTGAGCGGGAATGATACCACTTCATATTCTCATCTGCAGCGTGATGTGATTGGATTCCACCAGCAGAACAAGAAGAAAGCAATTTGGTGCAATTTGGCGTTGAGCCGGCCGCGCCAGCTGCTTGTTAGGATTCACATGTGTGATGTCTGAGAGGTGGAGAGAGCTGGAGGCCTGCAGGAGGCTGGACTCAGTGAATGTAGGCAACGCTGTAGTGAAGCTGAGGGCCCCATTTCTAAGCACATTTGTCTCTGCTGAGTCCTGAACACCAGCAGCTGCTGCAGTGTGGTCTGGTCTCACTGAGGGGGTTGTATTACCTCTGCCAAGGAGGTTATGTTTTCACCATTGTTTGCTGGTTTGTTTATTTGTCAGCAGTATTAAGCAAAAAGTGCTGAACCAATTTGCACTGAACTTAGTGGTTTGGGCCAGGGATGAACCCATTCAATTTTGGGGCAGATCCCGACAATTTACTCTGAATTTGATTTTTTTCCTTTGAAGTCTGGTGTATGTTGTTTGACACTGGCCTTGGCTGAGGTCTGTGTGTCCTAGTAATCTGTATTGCAGATGCACTTTATGGAAATGGGTGCCTGAGTCTTTGGGGAAAGTAAATCTTGAACTGTTGAGGAAACTTTTCACTCTGGTGCTTTCAGTTATTTGCTTGATTAGATGTGAGAGTGATCAGGCTGTGCTTTTCAGTGTCTTTCAGCTCATTGTTTTGGTTTTCCAGCCCACAGCTTTAGCGTTTCAGTTCACTCTCACTGCTCTCATAAACCCACTTCATACTACCTCCCGTCCAGCTTTAAACAGCAGACAGACAAAGCTGGAAACTAGGTGGTGAACAACTTCCTGTCTGCCTCTGTACTGTCAGTCCTCAAATGAAGACAAAAAAGTTATTTTCACTTCTGTACAGTTATGGTTACAGACTCTCTCTCCACCTCCCTACACTCATATTTGAGTTAAAGATTTGACAGATGTTGTTTATATTTTTCTAATTTCCTGTAGACTACAAAGCATTATCTTGATTTCTTTTGGCCACATAACCATGTAGTGAAATCTGATATTGTGGCTCTGTAATAAGCAGTAAACTCTATTTTGTGACGTTTATTAATCATTCTCATTATACTGTTGTGTAAAAATGTTGAGTGAAAATAAGGCAGGGACATTTCTGTCCTGCCAAAATCCTTTCAATATGAATTCAAGGTAAATTGTTTAGAAAATACAGGGGAAATAAAAACACCTCTGTGTTGCTGTAGATCAACCTCCACAGATCTTAATCCAGTTTCTGACATGCAGCGACACACTCTGCCCTCTGGTGTTCACCTGTCAAAGTATTTGACTCCACCATTGACAGGAAAAACTGCAGCCTTAAAACATTGCTATGGTTCCACTTACCCAATATTTTATGGTATACACAAAGTATCCGACATGGAGTCTGAGTTAACCTGAGTGGATCGATTTAGGTCAGGACTTATATTCTGATGCTGGAGGGGATGGAGGGTGGTGGCCTTGGGTGTTTCTCCAGTGTTTTGGTGTGAGTGGATTTCTTAAACAACCTCCAAGGCCAAAGGTGTCCTCCCTTCCTCTCCTTTGTTTTTCCCACTGTGACTTCCAGTCCGGCGCTTCACGGCAGTGACAGCAGATAATGACCGAACCTGACCAGTGAAAAACAGGGAAAAATCGCTCAATCTAATCGCTCAGGAAACCTCTCTTCTTAACCACCTCTCATCCCTGCACCCAACATCCCCCAAGTCACTACGACCCTTGACCTTCATTGATGAAATTTAGCCTTTTATTTCCCTGCAGCATCTGGTACAAATAGTAGATGATATAAATTGTCCAGTAGCTCACCAATGTACTCAGTTAAAATTTAAGTCTGTGTGATGCGCCACAGAGCAGGAACATTCATCCAGAATCCTTCACCTCAAGCTAAAAATGTTAATGCTTTCACCTCATGCTGTTGTTACTGTAGAGGTACATGTGCACAGGTGCATGTCTGTACACGTGCACTGCAGCTACAATGACAGATATTCTGCAGAGGTTAATTGGAAATTGGTAACCTGACTTCTGATGTTGTAGAAATGAAAAACAAAAACTGATATAGTTGAATAGCTCTGTGACGGTCACCAGGATGAATGATTCTACATCACTTTTGCAGATGTTATAAATGAGGGGCAGATTTCATGATGCAGGCCTGAACTTTAATCCCCCTGTATCTTATTGATGTGAATTGAAGCAGACGTTGAACTTCAGAGCAAATCATCAAAAGGCTCTAAACAGATCAGTAGCATTAAGAAGTTAGCTTTTAATTAACTGCCCCATAAATAAAAAAGAACTTTCATTTTGATATTCATTGGAGTGTTAGTCACGCGCAGCTTCTCACGTCTCTTCAGTGACTGAAACAACAGCAGCAAAAAATCTTTTCATGTAAGCCCCATGCAAAGCAGAGGCCTGAGCTTTGCACTTAAAGATGAAATGCACCCTGAAATTTAATGTGAGCACACAGTCGCTCATGGGTGCACAGTACAAAGCTGTAATGTTATTATAAAGTACTACCAATGAAAAGTTACTGTGCTTAACTGTGTGTTTAACTCTTGATACTGATTTGTAGATAATAGCTATGCCCCAATACCATAGTACTTACTACATATTTACAGTCTAATAAATGTGACAGCATAATGTTATTGCAGTTACTGTGTATTAAAAAAAATCTATATGCTCGTGGTAGGTGTGTAGACTGTGTTGGATTTACAAGTACAATAACACTATCAACGTAGTGGAGTAGAAGTAAGAATGAAATACTCAGATGAGTAAATGTACTGACTGAAGCACTGAGCACAAGCTCACTTGTGAAGACGGCTTGAAACCACACAGCAGCTCTTCAGGACATTTATCAACAAGACAAAGAGTTTCGGATGAATTTTATTTTAATGATGTACTTTTGTGTGTTTGCTTCACATGTGTATTCGCATGTGCACAATTAGCTACTGCTTTTACTAGCTTTTACTTCCTGTTTCCTCACGTTATCCTACAGGATATGTAACAACTGCCAGGGAAGAGATTTTAGTTCGGTAGCCTACACAGTAAAGCAGCCTGAAACAGTGAAACCCTGTGGTGGAAACATATGTCTCCAGATACCACCAGCTTGTTTTGTCTTAACAGGAAATGATGCAGCTGGTGCAGACACATATCTGTGACAAGATGAGTTGAGTTCAATGAAACCATTTATAACATCATGTCTACTTTGCATTCTGGCTTTTTTTGTACACTTCACTTTGCAACTATTGTGTTTTGTGTGAACTACATACTCAAATCTGCCTAGAAAGGTTCTGTTTGCCATCTGGAGCTGACACACCACTGGAGGGCCCTCTTCCTCTGCCTCACTCACTCTCTGCTCTGCAAAGGCAAATCAGGTGGTGTTTACCGTCATCTCACCAATCCAGGGTAAAGTGATGGTAGTCAGTTTTCAATTGTAAAGTTTGACAGTCAGTGTCAGCAAACTTCCCAATGCTGCCAAACAGCTTCAGGGTTTATTTCAGTGCAGAGGAGAAAACAAGCTGACAAGATGTTACAGACACCAGTGCAACAGCAAATGGAAACATGACACTGAAAAAGGCAGCAGAGCTATCAAGCCATAAACTACCTGAGGACTGAGTGGAGCTTCAACAGTCAGTTCTCAGACGTCAAATTCAGTCAGACACGACGAAGGAGAGCTGGACTGACAAGAACCAGGACTGAACACTTTGCTTTGTGACAAGGAGTGTGTGGATTGATAAATGTTTTAAAGGAAAGAAAAGCCATAATCATTTGGATATTCATAAGCAGCTGACTGCCTAATTATTACATTTAATCACTACTGAATTCCTAAGGTTGAATGAACGTGAAATTCCAGTCACTCCACATGTTCCAGTTGCCATCCCTCATCTGAAGCTTTCATTTGTTTGTGTCATATGACTGACAGGATGTCGCCTGAGAGGACAGAGGTCTGCTGATGTCAGCCTGAAATCAGGTTTTTGAACGTGCACGTGCCTCCTGGCAGAGGGAGAGTTCAAAACGCATGACTTCAACCAGATGGATTTGAAGTCATAAAACTTCACATATCTGCTCAGACACTGCTGATCGAGAACAGAGATGAAGAACCTCAGTGAGATGAGAGGTGGAGATGAAATGATGCAACAGGAAGGGGTGGTTGTCTGTGTGTGTGTGTGTGTGTGTGTGTGTGTGTGTATTGCTGGGGTTGTGGTGGGGGTATTTGGCAGTAAGATAAGAGAGGTGGTCTCACCAACAGTTTATAGTTTCGGTCGCCTCCCTCTCATCAGATCTTATCTTGACTTCAGGGCTGGTTCATGTCGTTGTGCTGGACTCTTCAAACATGAGTAAATTCTGGCTGCTGGGTGTCAACATTCGTCAGCTCTATCTGTAAACCTCTGCAGATTCAGGTAGTTCTTGTAGTTGGCCTTTTACCACTTTTATCGAGGAGAAACCGTGGGTCTGAACTTGTTGCTGTTGCTGCTCCTGATCTGTGTGATTATCACGTCTCACCCCTCATGATGATGAGCAGAAACACTTGAAACCCCATGTTTATCATTGGCCTGGCAAGTAACCTGTGGCTGTGCCAGTGTGGAGTGTGTGAGTGGAACCAGAACAACAAACAATATAACACTGCTGTCCAACATGTTGGGGGGTGGTCAGTGTAGATGGGTGGATGTGGAAAGTGTTCCACCATCTTCCATACAGGCACATAAACAACACAACGTGTACACAATGTAATACACATACTTTTCATGTTGAATTTACACATATGATATATGTACATTTTATATGAATGCTGTTTAATAAACTTGCCTATATATATGATATATATTGTTCACATATTTGGTTCCAACATGTTATATGATATAAAAATTAATTATATGGATAATTTTTAATATAAACATACAAATTTACTATGGGTATTTCATGCTATAAAATTATTAAATAAATTATAACAAAATAGATCATTATTGATTATTAATAAACATTTAATGTCCCCTTAGAGGTGACACTCTTGATATAGGGACCTATATGTCATGTATTCCATTTCTGTGTGAGATACACAAATGCAATATGTTTAATTTCCATATATGAAATATATCTACATATAGAATAAAAACATGAAAAAAATCATCAGAAATTGGAACAATTTCATATATTTACACATGTCTAGCCCATACAAATATGCATGTTTATATCTATGCTTATATTGTAGACATATTTGCATGCATATATAGCCATCTCAAAGCCTGTTAATATATGTTCAGTATATGAACAATTACATACAGAGTGCATTTTCCTAGAAAGGGAAGATGTTTAAAATTAATGAGAAATTAATAAGAAAAACATATATAGAATGTGTATGGTCCATATATAAACTTGCATATATAAATTAAATATATGTCACTGACATATATGATTGCAACATTTTATACCTTCTACAAATTCATCATATAAATAATTTCAATATATGTTCATATACAACTTTTACCATGGGTATGTCATATGTTACATATCTTAATATGTCTATAAGATGTATATATGTGATAATAATATATCCCCTCATTGGTGACATACATGGCAACATCACTCTTGATATAGGGACATGTATATGTCATATATTACATTTCTGTATGGGACCTTATACACATTTATCTATTCGTAATCCTCTGCTTTTCCATCCTGCATTTAAAAGACTTGATTTACATTCGGACTGTGATGCTGTAAGGTGACCCGTCTATAGTCCACAGGTGCTGCAAAGCACAACTCAGAGTAGCCCTGTGATTTATCCGAGAAGATAAGCCACAGGCTTGAGCAGGCAGTTTGGGAACAGTCTACTATATGATAATAGGGAGATTAGATTCCAGAGCCAAACAGCGATCATTCCAGTTTATCTCCTGCATTTAAATGTTAAAAGGAAACACAGAGTTTCTCTGAACTTTAAAAATGCAGCAGGCAGATGTGCTCTCCCATGCAGATATGTGATATATGACATAGATGTCCCTTTATCAAGTCTGGTATTACCATATATGTCACTTCTAAGGGAATATACACCGATCAGCCATAACGTTACGACCACTGACAGGTGAAGTGAATAATACTGGTTATCTTGTTACAGTGGCACCTGGCAGTGGGTGGGATATATTAGGCGGCAAGTGAAAATTTTGTGCTTGAAGTTTATGTGTTGGAAGCAGGAAAAATGGGCACACGTAAGGATTTGAGCAACTTTGACAAGGGCCAAATTATGATGGCTGGATGAGCATCTCAGAGCATCTACAAAAACTGCAGCTCTTGTGAGATGTTCCTGGTCTGCAGTGGTCAGGACTGAACAAAAGTGGTCGAACAAAAGGAAGGAAAACCAGTGAACCGGCGACAGGGTCATATTAACATATATTGACAGGCCTTGGGATGGATGTACATTTATGTAACATATGTCTACATTATAAGCATACATTCATAAACATACATATTTGCATGGGCTAGACATATGTCAATATATAAAATTATACCAATTTCGAAAAGATCTCCTGTTTTAATTTTATATGTACATATGTGTCATATATGGCGTATATGTTTATGATATGTTAGTGTCCTATGTCAATTTAAGCAAAATGTCTCTGAATGATTAGTGGACAGATGACAGAGGTTTGCTGCTGCTTCACAGGTGAACAATGACTAAATATCTGGTTACTGCTCTTCTATTAAACTGTATTTAGATTAAGAAATGTTTGCATCATGGGCTAGAAAACTACACTTTCCCATTGCACATGATTATCTGATCGACTGCTCACATAAACATACAGATTACTGTAGCTTCACAGAGTCCGACACAAATCTTAAGGTCACACGTTAGAACGCAGACAAAGAAGATCCTCGCACTGTGGTGAGCAGAGCATTGTGTGTGGGCATAGTTACATACTTAGCACCGTTAGACCTCTGCCTCTGTGATCGATGGCGTCTGACATCAGAGGGCGGTTGGAGACTCGTGTCTCATGGTTGAGCGGCCTCTGGTTGGTATATGCTTGTCCCCCAAGGGTTTCGTGGAGCCTCAAGTCACGTAGGCACCACCATCAGCCTCTGTCCTCCCTGGACAGTCTCATCCTCTGGGGCTTAGCAATGCTTTAGGTGTCTGCCACCTTTGACCATCAGTCTTAGGCCGGAGCTGTCACTCTGTTGGAGGTCTGAATGAGCTACCAGCTACATGGAGACAGGGCATTACAGAAACAGGCTCAGCTGATATGGATGTTTGGGAAGCGTCGCAGCACACTTTCTAATAACTTATGATCTCATTAAAATGCAGGGCAGCATTCTGGGGGATTTATGTATTTACACCTAATTCCTCATACCTGCTCAGCAGTCCATAAAAAGTGAGGCTGTTTACCAATAAACAGGGTGTAGCTCTGCCTTGTGCTATTTAGGGTCAAGGAGGAAAACAGAGCCCTCAGTTATAGAGAGGGGGGAGAGGAGAATAAATTAGTGAAAGGTTGACAGGATGCTCCCTGTACTTGATCCGAAAGGAAGAAACCAATGAACTGAAATGCGTAGTTATAGGCAGCAATTTCTGCCTTAATAGGAAGGTTTGAACAGATTGAGCCATTGTGCAGTGTGCTGTATGGACACACACATTTTCAAACTGAACGGTTTGAAGAGATAAAATCATCTGGTAATTCACAAGGAAATGGAATAGATGAGATCTTTATATGTTGTCTATCTCAGGTCCCATCGGATTTATAGGCTGTGTCAGCTACATCCCTGACAAACTGGTTAAAGTACATGCACTGATGGCTTTTAATGTAAACTGGGCAGACTTTAATCCTGTGTACTGAGACTGTACAGGGCTCTAAAACGTTCAATTTAATAACAGAAAATGTTTACACCTCTGTATCTAGAAGTGCACCATCAAGAGAGGCAAACCAGGCAAATGGTTGGGGTCCCAAGAGGATATGAGTGGGCCCGATGGCCCCTAGTATTGGCACATCTTTCAACTATAGTTGTGCTTTTACATTATCCCAAAATGTAAAAGCAGTTTGTTTCATTGGTCATTGATGTCATATCCTTAATGTGCATGCACCAGTGTTGTGGTTTCCTGCCAGGAGCTCAGAATTTTTTCTCAGAAAAGTTTTATGCCACATTTTTAAGATTCACATTTAACACCTAGGTTATTTTCAACTATATATTTTAACTAGATGGAGGATTTCAGTCATTGGAAGCCTGGATCTAAGGTTATCAGAGAAAAAAGCCGAGCAAATGTTAGACAGCTCAGCTCCCAGCACGTCCTGTGTCTGCTAAACTGTGTCGATGAATCATTTATTTTTAACATGAAACTGCTTTATTCAGTGTCTCTCCCAGTTTAAATCCCCTGGCCTGTTTGTTGTGGAGAGGTGGAGACCTCTGTGGATGATTCAGCTCCAGGTAAAAACCTCCTGAACCACTGACACTGAAGGAATCCAAACCAGGAGAAACTGAAGGCAATGGGGCTGAAGACAACTCTCATGATCCCATTCTGTTTATCAACCAATGCTGTCTTTGTCATTGTTTTGATGGGAAGACCCCTCGTAGCAGAAGTTACATACTGTATATTTAAACCTCCAAGAAAAACACTAGTGCACAGTGCACTGCTAACCCCCCCACCAAAAGTGGTGCACCTGATGATGTGGCAAGTAGCTCTACCCATTGCCTGCATGAGAGGCGTTTATGTGACATCTGTAAATTCTAAGATCTGCCAATTGTCTATATGGTGGGGGTGGGTGGTTTCTTCGATGGGCCTCTCTGCCTGTGGCCCTCCCAGAGTCTAGGATCACCACTGTCTGTATCATGCTGATTGGAGGATGGTAACCATGACTGTTGGAAAAAAACCAAAGTGCAGACATTTGTACAATGATGGATTGTGTCAAATCAGACTCATGACCCATGACTCATGAGTTTTGGCCGTTTAAGTGCATCATGCTGCCGTAGCACCAGTTACATGTGAATGCCATTAAATCGAATAGACCAGGCCTGTTGGAACTTGGCAACAATAAAACCTGGCATCACAATATTCAGAGCTATATCATTTTTGTTTTCAGGCATCTTTGTTTGTTCCTGCATTTCTCTCATTTCTCTGTTGCAACATTCAGCTCCCAGGTGCCAGCTAAACTTCATTTAACCTCAATATGAATCTATCTAACAGTGTGTGAGTGGTTTGTGCCTGATTTTTTTTCCCTGGTTGTTTGTGTTTATTTAGAAGGGACTGGTCTCAGTCCATTACCCTGACCTTCAATACCTTCACTGTGGTGCTCTGTCGTTCCAGATGGTGCAACAGTTGTTAAATGTGTAAATATGACCCCCGTCAGTCTGACGGTGCTTATGCATCCATTTGTGCTGTTCTTTTGTGGTCAACACAAAAGCCTTGAAAGCCTTGATTTCTGGATGTCATTCCTTTTGGATCCATAACATACATTTATTTATCAAACATGTATCTGATATTTTCTTCTCTCCTCTGGACTGTGAACTGTCCCATAAAAGTAAAACGGCAAAAAAAACGTCAATTTGATGGCAGTTGCTCTCTCCTCTTAAAGGTCACATTCTGTACAAAGTGAGAGGTCCATATACTGTTCTCTATATATGTCCTCTGTATACTTTAACAGTCAGCTAAGACTATGCTTCAGTCATCTAGACTCTAAAGACAGTTTCCATTTGGTCCACAGGCTTATTGACTCAGAGAGGATGAAACTAAAAAGAGCAAAAATAGAAGATAAATTGAATGTCCTTTTGAATTGGCTTAACCAACAAACAAATGAGGCAAAGGCGTAGGATGCACGCAGATACACGTGGATGCAGGATACTCAGGTACTGAGGCACATGGACTCCTTTCCTCAGAGGCGTCTCTTCTGATTGGCTCACCGACCTGTTGTTACTGTCAGACCTGTTGCAAAGACAACTGGAAAAAGGACCCAAATGCAGCTGCTATAGTAGGAGTTCACTGATTTATTAACAAATCAAACAAAGGCTTATGAGTAGATGAGATCCTCCAGGGTCAGAAAGCAGAAAGGTAGTGCAAAATAGGCAAACAATCCAAATCCAAAAGCCAGGAAACACACAGAGGTCAATATACAGGTAAGACAGGTAACACAAGGAATCAACTCATGAAACAGGCAGTAACTGAATGTATTGTCCTGGCAACTGAAGAGGCGCAACACAGGGCTATAAATACACAGGGAAGTAATTCACTGATGAGACATGCTGTGATAGATTCATCACTTAATTATAATTTTTTAAGCACAAAGACAATACAGCCAGCTTAATCATACTTGAAATACTGAAGGAGTCAATGTACTAACTAAGCTAACATGAGATCTATGAATTGGATGAGAATGCTGCTGACTTTTCACCGTTTTCATCTGACTGGCTGTATTCCTTACATTTTTGTTTCCGCATAATAATGCAACACCCTTCAAACTCTGGATATAACAAGCATTGCTCTTATTACAGCCGAAGAACACCACTTCAACATGTGGCCAGATTTCACAGGCCTCCTAGTCGTGGTTCTTCATCTCAAAACCTTTTGTGTAACCAAACCGTTTATGCCTCAGGGCACCATAACACATACTCAGTACTGTCGAACTCAGCTACAGTGGCATTACCTGATAAATCTGACACAACAGTTTTGCAAACAGTGAGTCTCAAATTATAATACATGGTGTGTGTTTTTTTTAAGTCATTTGTTTAAAATGACTCTTTTTCCAGTTGTATGTGTTTAAAAGTGTTTATTGGTGTGTACTGTATTAAAGTGACATCAAGGCAAAATTGCAAGAAAATGTGACATCAAAACATACCATTGATGGACACTTTCAGAGAAAATGGTTCTGCTGTCAATTTTAATATATTTCCAGATTTCAACATACAATTGTAGGAATATTAAAAACATATTATTGAAGCCAAGTCACAGTTCTAGATTTTTCAACATGTTTGGAAGGAGCAGAAAGGCTTTACATTTTCTTACCTTAAAGGAGGTATTTGTAAGTTTTCAGATATTTTGGGTGATGAGACAGAGCGGAGCTAGCTGGTTAGCATGCTAACTTCAGTAGAAAAAAAGAAGTGATAGGAATAAAAACAAAACAAGAGGGTTGCTTTTCACTGCTCCTTTAAAACCACATTAACAGTAGTTCACATATGATATTATCATTCATTAATATAGTAGAAAGTATGCAAATGGGCAAGCACAAGTTACACATGCCTTTTAAATCTTCAAAAATGATCAGTTTAGCTTAATGTTGCACATACACATTTGTTATTGTCATTTATTTGCTTCACAATTCAATGAGTTGAATTTTTTAAAATAACTTTGGCTAAATGTAATTTATAGTATTATCTTTGTCTTTAACATTATAGCTACTCTTTTTAAACATGCACATTTTAAAATTCTGTCAGGTTGTTTTTGTGCATTGATTCTGTATAATTTAAGAACAAATCACAATATACCAGTTACTGACTACTGTCTAATGAAGATGAGAGGAATGTAAAGTTACACCAGAGGTTTTACACTGAGGAAGAAAAAATCAACTGCTAAACCCAACCGGTCGAGGCAGACCCCCCCACCCTGAGCCCGGTTCTGTTGGAGGTTTCTTCCTGTTAAAAGCCAGTTTTTCCTCCCCCCTGTCGCCAAGTGCTGCTCTTTGTGGGAACTGTTGGGTTTTTCTCTATAACAAAGTAAGGTCTTGACCTCACCCTGTAAAGTGCCTTGAGATAATGTATATTATGATTTGGCGCTATACAAATAAAATTGAATTGAATTGAATTAATCATTTAATAAAGATAGACGATTATAGGGATGACTAAACACCTGCCACACAGATGATATTAGTGGGTGCACAGCATGAGCAAACCAGAGGTGGTCACGGCCCAGAGCCGACCCAGGTCGTAGCTCACATGGCGGATGGATGTGCGCATTGGGACATATCGCCAAGCTGTGCCTTGGGGGCGACTACTGGAGATGCCGACTCTGTCAAGAGAGAATCCAGAAAAATCGATGAAACCATCGGTTGAACAGTTCTGCTTTGAACAAGGCTTCAGAAGATTTCCCTTTGAGATTATTTTACCTTTTATATTTTACAGAAAGTCAGGTTTGGGTTCTGATTCTGCTTATGTATGTGTAAGGTTTAGATGTTAATTCATGTTGTATAACTTAGTATTAACTAAGTTAATGTACTAAAAATAGATTTACAGTGTCTATACATGTAATTATTTACACATTTATGTTTACAGCTAACTATTTACATATTTATCTTTACACAATTATGTACATATTTACAAGTTATATTATATATATTATATTTATATGCGCATCTCTAAAAACGGTCACAGTAACCTCCAGACTGCATTTCTCCAGTTTTCTTCTGATTTATCTCAGGCTAAGTCCTTCTTGCTTCTGATTGGTTAGTTTAGCGACGTGACTTGGAGACCGGAAGTGTTGTATGGTGAAGCGGATGAAATGTGGAGAGAAGTAAACTGCTGCTTAAAAGTTAATCCGTCTCCATCCTGCTGCTTCTTTAACCAAGTGTGATCCAAACCACCAATCATCGAACCCTCACGTTACGTATGTGTATCTATGAATAGACATTAACTGAGTGATGTAATTGGAAGCAACACGTTTCAGGTCCCAGGAACAAGCTGTAAAGTTGGATTTGTCTATGAGGAATGATGCATGTTGGCATTGCATTGTGCCATTTGTAAAGTTTATACTGATTTCAAACTTTTGAAAGACAATGACCAAAATGTTCGATTGCACTTTCAGTGTTGTAATTTCACCAACATGTTGACTTCTGCTTTCCATTTAGTGCATGCACATGCGGGATGTAACCCCCTAAAGACAGTTTTAGGAATACTGTGCTGTTGTTGTTCTTGCTACACACTGGAATTTTGTACACACAGTAAAATAAATATCTGGGTGTCACAGCTTGACTGTAAAGACTACCGTCTTACCTTTGGTACACCTGGCCCCTTCTGTTCACTCCAAAAACACTTCCGTCAGTTGACACTTCAATCATTGTCATGGACTGCCCTGACACGAATGACCAGCCACTAGTGCCACAGCTGCTTGGTATGATTCTCTGTCATAAGAAGCATATGTACATGGTGTTGTTGTCATGATCCATGAGTGAACAGAGTTAATGACATTATGAGATTTCACTGATGCTTCAGCGCCCAACCTGTGTGTAGAGGACCCGGAAACTCGTGTCGACTCCCCAGCAGCCGTTGTTTGGGCTACAGCTGTAGTACCTCATCCTCCTTCCCAGGGAGGACCAGCTCAGGGAGCCCACTCCCTTGTAGGCCAAAGCAATCCTATCTCTCAGACAGTAGGTGACAAGGTTGCCTGGTGCCACTCCAACAACCTGACCATCACCACCAGCATCCACCTGCTGCATAGACAGACCTGAAGAACACATAGATACAAGGGATTTAGTCACCAAGCAGTGATCTGTGCATTGCATGTATAGATTTTAAATGCAAAAATTGTGAATCTGTTGGTCTGGCTTTGTGAGTACTGTACTGCACCAGCATGATTATGAGCAGTTAAACCTATACTGACTGCATTTGTTCATGTGGAAATAATAATGATAGTTACCACTGGATATTTGGAAGTTGCCGGAGATTAGCTTGTAGACTCTGTTTGACGTGCTAGTTCCCCACATTCCTGCTGGTCCCACTGAGACATGCTTGAGGCTGGTGGTGCTGAGTCTGTACCATCTTGTTCCAATCAGGATGAACGGCTGATTGTACCTGTTTACTGCGACCACTTTTCCCAGTCCAGCATCAATTTGTGCAGCATTACTCAGCCGTGGAGCCTCCCTGCAGTTCCATGCTGTGAGGACAAAATCATCAACTACTTCAACAATCAAGTCAGTAATAACAAAGAAACTGACAGTGACTTACCATGACTAGCAGCCAGGTAACACAGCACCAGCAAGAAGGCAGCAACTGCTTTCATGATGTCTCTGTGTTTGTGAGTCTGGATGATCTCTCTGGATGAACTTCAGAGTCTATCTCTGTGGAGCTGCTGTCTCACATCCCATCTGGTGATTGGCTTATATACTCTCAGCCTGTGCTCAAGTCCAACAAAAACTGGTTCTGCAGGATGTTTCAGGAAGGCTAAATAGGAGGTTGCAAAATTAAGTGCATTAAAAAAACAAACAAGCTAGTATGTGAACCATCGGACTTCTGAGGGTAGTGTTGAACACTTTTTGCCCAAAATGCATACCACAATTTATGGAGAATTAAAAAACTAAATGCAAATACTCAGTACATCCTAACGGGGACCTAAAGGGCATTAAAGGGTGTGGCCTGCAATTGATGACTTTTCACATTTGTTATCACTGTTAGCATCAAGAATGAACTGTTTCCATGCTTGTATCTACATCTCCAGAGACGATGTCCAGAGCTCCATCTTTTATAATGGTTCTTAGGGCTTAGAAAGATATTGTGTCTCCTCTAACTTTCTCTCTGAGCAACCATTTTATTAGTAAATATAGTTGAAATCAGCACAGTCTTTGTCTATAACTTTTGTGTTTGGGGGTTTTGTCAGATGATGTCATGGTTATGAAATCAAGATTTGACTATACACAGTCCAGATATATACCATGATAAGACCTAGTGTTGTTGTTAAGTTTAATGGAGGCCTGTTGTCTAAGTTAGGCTTGCTGTATTGACATGTTTTGATTCTAGTTTGAATACACAACAGTGACAAACAATGCTGGGGCTGAGGGCAAATGCTATCGTTACCTGGTTAAAGAGGGCAGGTCGGTTAGAAGTGGATGCTGCTCTGCAGGGCTCTGTTTGCTGTGAGGAGGGAAGCTGAAGAGGGAGGAGCAGGGCCACTTGTGTCTCATATGAGAGCTCAAATGCAGTTGTGCCAAATTCAAACATTAAATATAAAATTGAAAAAAAGATTCTTGCAAATAGTCCAAAAGGGCAGGTGCTTGAGCACCACCTGAGGTCTATCTGAGCACGGGCCTGCTGGGCAGGCAGGCAGAGGTATTGAAAGGTTTGTTTCTTCAGTTCTAGGCCTGTGTTTATCAAATCACAAACTTCCTTGATTACATTCCATTAGTTACTTAATTACACCTGTTTTACAAATAGAGGTAAGACAGGTAACACAAGGAATCAGGTCATTGAAGTCTTTAACTAATTACGTGATGAGACACAGATGGAACAAAAAACTCAACCAGTCCTTCAACCTGAACAACCATATAGTTTGTTTTTTTCAACCCTCTGATACCACCATAGGAGTGGTGCCTGACATAACGCCCCAGCAGTGGAAGGCATACCAGACTTTGGTTGTCATAGTTACCATAATAAACACATGGGCTGTACTGAGAGTGATGTACCTACCTTTGTCGATGAACACCGCTCTCCTGTGTCATAGTCCTGTGTTTTGTTGACCCATCCATCCACCCCAACCTCCCCCTGACGTGGGCTTTGTTGCTCTTTAAACTACGTCACCGCACTTTCCCCTTTGCTCCTGTCATGATCACTACGACCACTAGATGTCACCCAGTAACAAAACGTAACTGTGGGTCATAATAACCTGCTGCACAGACAAAATATGGGCTTGTTTTTACAGGAAAAGGATGGGGGAAAACACAAAGGAAGTAAAAACACAACAGGTACATGTGGATAGTAATTTCAAAATAAAACCCGAAACAGCAAAAGTCCAGGCAGGAAGTTTAAAAGGGGAGGCGTGTCATGACACTTAGGAGAGCTCCAGAGAGAAGCCTGAGAGAGGAAATGTAAAACTACACTGAGATGGTTTTTGGTTCTTAAAACCACAAAAATATCTTCTTATAGACATCAAAACTTCAAATTAAACACAGGAGAAGTGTAAAATATGGAGCTTTAAGATCACTGTGATAAAGTTATCCCTTCATTATAATTTTTAAGCACCATGATAATACACCCGGCTTGTTGATAAATGAAATGCTGAAAGAGTCAATGTTAGATTCGTTTATTTTTATAGGCCAAAGCCAAACTATCTCTCAGACAGTGCCACTCCAACAACCTGACCATCACCACCAGCATCCACCTGCTGCATAGACAGACCTGAAGAACACATAGATACAAGGGATTTAGTCACCAAGCAGTGATCTGTGCATTGCATGAAAAGATTTTAAATGCAAACTTTGTGAATCTATTGGTCTGGATTTGTGATTACTGTGCAGAATTAATAAAACTAGATGCATGTAGTGAGTGCATACTGAAGGGGACCTTCGGCTCCAGCTCAGATCGGCATTGATGTAAACACAATACCCGGGTGAATACGCTAATTTTGGCCCCTTCTCCTGCTGTTATGTCTCTCAGAGCACACAGATGGTGCTGTTAAACCAGAAACACTGCAGAGATGACAGAGTGAGCTTTTCAGTTTTATCAGTTTGCACAGTGGCTAGCAACTCACTCTTTCTCCACTGCTTCTGTGTGTGTGTGCTCTGTGGGCATATGATGACATCATTCCTTGCAGTTGTGTGTGTCCTCTGTCCGAACAGAAAGGCAAACTCGACTGGCAGTGGAAAAGGGGTCAATTGGCTTTCATTGGCAGGTTTAACCGCGTTCAAAAAACCTGTTTATAACCACAATGATGCCATGTGTAAAATACAAAAACTGAAATATGAAATTAGAGAAAGAAATAGAAAAAAAATGTCTTGCAAATAGGGCACTTATCTAGTCCGAGGCCAAAAAGGCAGGTGTTAGAGAACCACCTGAGGTCTATCTGTGCATGTGACTGCTGGGCAGACAGGTACTGAAGAAAGGTTTGTTTCTTCAGTTCTGGGCCTGTGTTTATCACACTGCACAACATCCATCCATCCATTTTCTTATGCTTATCCGATGTCATGTCACGGAGGGAGCAGGCTAAGCGGGGAATTCCAGACATCCCTCTCCAGCAACGCTTTCCAGCTCCTCCTGGGGGAGGGATGTAATCCCTCCAGCGAGTCCTGGGTCTGCCCCAGGGCCTCCTCCCAGTTGGACATGCCCGGAAAAACTCCAAAGGAAGGTGCCCGGGAGACATCCTTCCAGAAGCCTGAACCACCTCAGCTGGCTCCTTTCAACGTGAAGGAGCAGCGACTCCACTACGAGCTCCCTCCAGTTGTCTGGGCTCCTCATCCTACTCTAAGGCTGAGCCCAGCCACCCTACAGAGGAAATCCATTTCTGCTGCTTGTATCTGTGATCTCATTCTTTCAGTCACTACCCAGAGCTCATGACCATAGGTGAGGGTCGCAACGAAGATCAACTGGCAAATCGAGAGCTTTGCCTTCTGGCTCAGCTCCCTCTTCACCACAATGGTCGAAGTCTGCGATGCTGCTAACGCTGCACCAATCCGCCTGTCAATCTCCCACTCCATCTTACCCTCATTCATGAACAAGACCCTGAGATACTTGATCCCCTTCACTTTAATTGATGCCAACATTAAATATAAACTTAGAAAAAGAAATAGAAAGAAAATGTCTTGTGAAAAGGGCACTTATCTAGTCTGAGGGCAGGTGCTTGAGCACCTTGAGTTTTTTGCCTGCATTTATCAAACTTCACACTTTAACCCTAATTACATTCATTATTTAGATACACTTGTTTTTAAGAGCCAGATCAGCAGTATAAAAGTCCTTTGTGAAACTGAACCACTGCTGAGTACTTTGAAAGTCAAATACCACTGAATTTATAGCTCTGAAATATTGTACTTTGAAATCCATCTGGTTGAAGTCATGCGTTTTGAACTCTCCCTCTGCCAGGAGGCACGTGCACGTTCAAAAACCTGATTTCAGGCTGACATCAGCAGACCTCTGTCCTCTCAGGCGACATCCTGTCAGTCATATGACACAAACAAATGAAAGCTTCAGATGAGGGATGGCAACTGGAACATGTGGAGTGACTGGAATTTGAACCTGAAGGTAAAGTTTTTGAAACTGCATCATTTGAAATAAAGAGGGTAATTCACACCATGTAGATTCAAACAGGTTTTCCAAGTCAAATATATCAATGCTATAGATTCAGTGGTATTTAAACATCACGTTCATTCAACCTTAGGAATTCAGTAGTGATTAAATGTAATAATTAGGCAGTCAGCTGCTTATGAATATCCAAATGATTATGGCTTTCCTTTCCTTTAAAACATTTATCAATCCACACACTCCTTGTCACAAAGCAAAGTGTTCAGTCCTGGTTCTTGTCAGTCCAGCTCTCCTTCGTCGTGTCTGACTGAATTTGATGTCTGAGAACTGACTGTTGAAGCTCCACTCAGTCCTCAGGTGGTTTATGGCTTGATAGCTCTGCTGCCTTTTTCAGTGTCATGTTTCCATTTGCTGTTGCACTGGTGTCTGTAACATCTTGTCAGCTTGTTTTCTCCTCTGCACTGAAATAAACCCTGAAGCTGTTTGGCAGCATTGGGAAGTTTGCTGACACTGACTGTCAAACTTTACAATTGAAAACTGACTACCATCACTTTACCCTGGATTGGTGAGCTGACAGTAAACACCACCTGATTTGCCTTTGCAGAGCAGAGAGTGAGTGAGGCAGAGGAAGAGGGCCCTCCAGTGGTGTGTCAGCTCCAGATGGCAAACAGATTTAACAAGGGAGGCAGGAGCTGTGTCCCTCTGAGTAACCTTTCTAGGCAGATTTAAGTATGTAGTTCACACAAAACACAATAGTTGCATAACTAAGTGCACTAAAAAAAGCCGGTATGCAAGCCATCTGATTTTTTAGGTGGTGGTGATAAACACTTTTGTCCCACAAGGCACAAAAAAAAAGAAACTTTTTTTTTTTTTTTTAAAAAACAAACTTCAGTAAATGGTTTTATTGGCAGCAGATTTCAAAGTCAGACATATGTCAGCACCAGCTGCATTATTTCCTATCATGACAAAACAGTTAGTGTAGTGATAGGATATGCAGACATAATGTGTATTTCCATGTATTTCTACCATGCTCCAAAACTATTGTTTTAATTTAAAAGATGTGAGGAACACTTGCAGAAGTCACTTATCTGAATGACAAAAACTCATCACATTAACAGACAGATGAAGCCAGGAATGTTGCATATTTAATATCTGAAAAACATTAAATATGTAACTTTACTGCCCTTACTGCAGATCTTAAAGAGAGATGCTAAATCACTGTATTTTATAACTCAGCGTGATTTGCTCATTTACTTGCTACTGCCTCTTAATGCTTAAGGTTTTCCACGTTTCCACAATATACAATATCAAAACTGATCACAGAACAGTAGAAGCTGAGTCCAGAACAGCTTACCTTGCACACTTTGGCTGTAGCCAAAGTCAAACATCCCTGGACTCTCCTCAATGTACAAACCTTAAATCAAGCTCCTGCCTTTGTCAATGGGGCACAGTCACTCCCATGAAAATGACTGAAATGATAGTTACAACGGCTGGAAGTCAAGCCAGCTTGCAGGAACAGTACCCTGCTGATGCTGCAAGAGGGCAGTAAATTACACAATGAATGCACACGGGGGGACAGAAAGCTGTTCTGAGATCAGATGAAAGGAGAGATATCACTTCAACTTCAGTGTTGTTGTGTTTGAGGTCTGTTTTTAGCTTTAACTGGGAAAGCACTGCTTGCCTTGCTTATTATTGTTTCACCTTATTTCAAATTCACAAAGTCACACCAACACTACTGGAAGCAGCAACTCTATCAGATGTCTCTTTTGCTCCATGTTTAACCTAGTTATGTTTTTTTCCCCTTTTTACATATTTTACTCATCACTCTCCTTTTACACTGTATTTTGTTTTATGGTCCTCTATATTTCTGCATTTATTACACACCTGTTATACCGAGAGGAGAGTGAGGTCACCCCACTGTCTGTTTGTGCTCAGCCCATGTTCCACATTAATATCACAGTGAGCTCAGACGAGGTAGACCTGTGGTTCTCACATAACAACATGCAAGTTGTACCTTGTGTCCAGAACATTTGAAAGCCCTCTTCTTCACCAACCTGAGCTTGCAGGTGAGTCAGTATCACTCTGTCGTCCTGACTCACCTGCTGCTGCATCAACGGGTGACTCTTCCTCCACCTCCTCCAGCCTCGCCTGCGCCTCGTTGCCTCCTTCATCCTTTTTGTTTTCGAAAAAATCTTGTTTTCGAGCTCGTTAGCTACCAACAACAGTCCTGTAACCGCTGCACTCTCTCTCTCTCTTGCGTTCTCCCACTCACAATTTGCGTGTGTGCCAATGTGTGCCAAAAAAAAAAAAATAATAAGAAATACATACATCTTTTAGATGCCCAGGCCTAACAATGCTGATGGCTGGTGATGTGGCATCATGTACTGTATAAACCTGGTTTAACAAGAATGCCCACAACACACAAATCAGCAGAGGCCACAAATGTCAGTCTTTACCACCTCAGCACAGGACACATTTTCATATCCATTTTTCTTAGTAAAAATGACAACACGGGGCCAGAGGCTGGATTACTGAGAGATGATACATTACACAATCTGATTCATCACAGATAAATAATTTGGATGGAAAATAAACCAGTTTATATCTGAGAGGTGTTCTCCATCAAATGCCTCCCTCACTGTGAGCGGGAATGATACCACTTCATATTCTCATCTGCAGCGTGATGTGATTGGATTCCACCAGCAGAACAAGAAGAAAGCAATTTGGTGCAATTTGGCGTTGAGCCGGCCGCGCCAGCTGCTTGTTAGGATTCACATGTGTGATGTCTGAGAGGTGGAGAGAGCTGGAGGCCTGCAGGAGGCTGGACTCAGTGAATGTAGGCAGCCCAGGTCTAGCATTTTTCAACACATTTGACAACAGGGTCACCACGCTGAATCCCGAACACCAGCAGCTGCTGCACCATGGTGTGGTGGTTCCTGTATTATATATTTTGTATTCCTCAACCCGACATGTTTTTTCATACATCCACTAACACTACTGACCTACTGACTGCACATTTCATACATTTAGTTGCTGTATTTGGCTTTAATTTATGTAAGTGTTTATTTTACGTAAATTGCTCTTTATTTCACATACAACTGTGTGTATTTCGGTCCTTTTGTCAGGGGCTAAGAGCCGGGTTGTGACAGATATGGAAGTATATCTTGGGTTTGGGTTTTTTATGGGTTCATCAGGCCCAAAAGAAAACTGAATTAATCCATAGAAAATAATCATACCGTATGTCCACTTCAGCAGGTGCAGGAAAATCCTTGTCCTGTTAATTTTCTCTTAAACTTTCCTCCACAGCGACTGAAAAATATATTCAAGCATGGTCTGAATTATCAGTCTACATACGGCTGAGCCTGCCTACTGAACATCTCTTGTAGAGATGAAAATGGCTCAGGAACAGGTGGAGTTCAGAATGAGGATTATTCTAAAGTGCATGAATCTGTAACATTCTTCTTTTTCACTATTGCTTAAATTTGAGCTCTGTGAAAAACATCTGGCTGTTTAGCCTCCAGTTCTTCTTTGCAATGTACACTGAACGAAAATATAAATGCCGCCCTTTTGTTTTTACTCCCATTTTTAAGATTAGAAACTAAAGATCTAAGACTTTTTCGACACAGAGTTGGTTTATTTCTCTTAAATTATCTTCACAAATCTGTTTAAATACCTGTTAGTGGGCAAGATCGTCCACCCCCCTGACAGGTGTGGCACATCAAGATGCTGATTACACAGCATGATTGTTGCATAGGTGTGTCCTGGGACGGTCACGGAAAACAATTCCACAGATGTTGCACATTTTGAGAGAGCCTGCAACAGGCATTCTGAATTTCCACTCATTTGAGTACATCCATCCAGCCGCACAACCGCAGACCATGTGTAACCACGTCGGCCCAGAACCTCCACATCCTGGGCAGATGAACATCGATCACATCATCATCATCAGACACTGCTACAGAAAAAGAAAAAAAAAGAAAAACATGAAACAAACGACCTTTAATGGTCACATTATCCAGAGGAGTCTGGAGCAGTTGACTGGTATTAATTCCTCAGCCCTGATCTCCCGTGTGTCAGAAGTTTTGTGACGCTCAGCTCCAAGTTGATGGGCTCAGGCCAGCGTTGCCCACCTGTGTCTACACATGAGCTCATAAGAAACATTTTTTATTGTAATTAAAAAAGAAAAACAAGTGAAGAGGGGCATTATTTGACTTCATATTTATGAAATGTAGTGTTTGAACAGGTTACATACTTGTCAGTTTGCAGTGGGGTTTATAAAAACAGTGGTCACAGTCAATTTCTGGACTGCGCATGACTCAAGTCTAATCAGTAAGAAAAACAAGGCAGAGCCTAGAGTTTTTAAAGTGGCTCCAAGTTGTTTTTTTCCCTTTAATATGAAGGAATTTCTTAAACTCCCTCTAAAGTCAATGGTGTGAAGGATACACTCCTGACAGCAGACAGTAGGTAATGGCTGAACAGACACTAATACTGGAGTCACACTGGATGCCTGGTGTGTGTGTGTTGCTGCATGACATGTTCAGATTCAGCCTAGACAAAGAGGCTACCCTGGAAGGTGTCAGTTTTGTGTAATATTGCTGGTATGATGTCAAAGTTGCTGTCAGCAGGTCTGTTCTCTGTCTATTTTTGGGGCAAGACGCACGTCACCTGAAGAAAAGGCTGAACGTCTAGATTCCGAGAGATGTGTGCCTCATGCGCGTCTCCGCAGCCTCTGTTAAAAGCTGAATCGAGCTTGAATTGGTTCAAAAAGGTGAGAGTGAGTGTGCAAGAAACATTTAAACACTAAGACAGAGGTTTTATGTGATAGTGAGCAGAGAAAAAAATAATATAGAACCAAGACCTGCTTTATAATCAAAAAACACATGGACATCTACCGTTATACAACATGGGACCTTTAATAACTGCTGTTGTTGAGTAGCTCTGTCTTTCATGTTTGCACGGCTCTACCTGTGAAGTCTCAGGGTGTTTGACTCTACATCAGTTTTTTAGGTATTCAACATAACATCTGCTGCACATTTCATTTAACAGGGGTGAATTTGAATTCCTTGCTCCTGTATGTATAAATTAAAGCAGAGATGTAACCAGAGCTGATTTTGAAGCAGCAGCAGAGACAGAACTTCTCACCAAATCATCAAAAGACTCTGTTCACTTTCAATTTTAATCTGGTGCCCCATAAATAAAATTAACTTTTAATATTTAAAAGTTGGATGTTTAGTCAAATGATTGTCTCCGCTCAGTGAGAGAGGCTACATCAGCAGGCTGTGAGGCAGATTGTTCTTTCAGATAAGCTTCATGCAACATGAGATGTTTGGCCCTTGTATGCCTCCATGCATCTAAATTGCTTCCCAGACCCTCCCTGTCTGGCAAATGTCCACATCCAGTTTGTAACCAGCTTCTCTGTTATAAATGTGTCTCCGGAGTTGCTTCACTTACTCTCCTGCCCTGCAGAGATAGATGAGGTGGTGTACTGAGACCGAAGTTAATGAGTTTCGTAACGGTCAGTTAGCAAGCTCGTTAGCAAAGCTCAGTTGCTAATGGGACCACAAATTCACACAGTTTATTCAAAAGACTCATGTCTCGAAACTGTCTGAAAACCATTTCTCTTTGGGGGAGCAGTTTTTACTCTGACATAGGAGGTTGCAAAAAAGTCAATCATGCAACACAGCATATCATATACAGAAAAATATTGATCACATTCTCTAAAATGTGAACATATTTTAAGCTTCTTTTTTCCTCAGGATTGCAGAACTCTCTATGATTTATTATTTTTTGGGCAGCAGTCAAACCTTTTTGTTCAAAGCTGCAAACTCATATACCTCCTTTCCACAAGGAGGCACCAAGCAGTCTCTTACCCTGTGAACTTGCCTCCTCCCTCGTGACAAATGGAGGTGAGGATCAGGACCTCCTCCTCTTCATCTGCAAACCCTCCTCACCTTGTTGAGCTCTGGTGGGTGTTTGCCCTGCGTCTTTTGATTTATCTTCAATGTAAATAGTATTTTCTTTATCTTTCTTCGTTGGGATTTGACAGTCGATTGATATAATTTAATCTATTTTCTGTTCTATTTATTAATTATTAAATGAGGATGATTATTATTTGAAATATTTATGATCTTATGTAATATTTAAGATTTAAAGGCCAGATTGAAATTGTTGGGCAAATATTGTAATGCTTTTTCATTTGTCTAGAACCATGGCAAGGATCCCAGGAATCAAGATATTCAGAATTTAAGTTTGAATGGATAAAAATGTCAGACTGTGTTCAGGGTATTGTGATGTGGGGGTTGTGTGAGGTACTTCTCTATAGCAAAATTCCTTTTATGTTGAAAAACTTTTTGCCAATAAACCAGACTCTGAAGTGACATGCTGCTGTCAGGTTTCTTTCACCGGAGCAATGGAAAACCCAGGAACATTGAATGGCAGGATGTTGTGGAGAAACCAACAAGCAGCTTTCACTTTCCAAGTCAAACCTGTGCATCCAGCCAGTCAGGAAGAGACCAGTGTAGCACTTACATTGCTTTATAACAATGAGGAAGATGAAGGCTACTGGACCAGTTCTAGGTTCAGAGGAGTAGTTTAATACAGTGTAATTAAGATTCATAAGCCACAGACCTTTAAATGAAATAGCTGGAAGTTTACTGAGGTGAAACTCAAGACACAAAATATAATGACAGTGAAGTTTCACTCACGTTTGGCTGAAGACTGGTCTTTATAATTATTTTAGGGCTAATAGGCTTATTATAATAGATTGGGACAATTTACTTCTTTCCCTAATTACCCAAACAAAGTTCTTACCCCTTGTCTTGGATGAGCAAATAATAAAAAACCTCTTTTTTTTTTTTTTAAAGTGCATTGACCCTTTAAATCAGCGCTCTGTGGGAGACACCACTTTACCTTTCAAACCAAAACATGAACATTGGAACGTAACAGTATAAAACTTTACACTCCAGCAGAATATCCCCACAGTTCATATCTCCAGTTCAATGTCTCAGTTTGATCCATTCACTTCAATAGCATAAGGAGAATCCATACTCTTACCACAACAGCTGTGCAGCGGTGCTTTGTGAGCACAGTCAAACCGTATGCATGTAGTTCAGTTCCTTCCAGTGTTGAGGTTGGAATTCCACAGGTGAGGCTCACCATCTGATGTTACGTGTGAGCGCAAAACTGAGAAGATCCAAGTCCACAGTCCCAGACCCGGGAAACTCTCCCAGGGGAAAACTCGGCCTTCTCAACATGCCACGCAGAAAAAGTCTATTTAATCACTGAATAACAACATAAAGATTACAATCAAATCAATCTACAATCTAATTCCTCAGTTTATGTGATATACTTTCAAATTGTCACGAATGGAACATATTTACCTTAACTCAAAATACAGTTATACACTCCACGAGTTTATATTTTTACCACTACAAGATGAAGCATTGGTTAACTCGTTCACTCGCCAGAACACTCTTTCCTCCAACTTGAACATTAGATAGTTAAACTCACCAAAACCGTCTTGGTTAATGTTCCCAGGACTAAAACAATCACAGGCTTCACTCCAGTCAGGAAAACCTTGAGTTCACCTTTAGTTATTTTCCCTCTTGCCACTGTAGTTACACGTGGAGGAGGGTGGAGGTCCTGGCAATACACATTTCTTCTTCAACTCTATTACTACCCAAAAGTTCCAAAGGAGTAACCGGCTCACACACCTGCCTGCCTGCGCACAGCGTGAGAGGAGCAGCAGCACGGGAATAAATGACAACAACAGATTTGTGGATATTTCTCACTTTGCTCTGATGGTCTGAAGAACTCACTGTTGCTCTGTCTGCAGCGTCAAATCGTACTATATAGAGACTGTATACGATACTCATACACTATTAGGTTTTCTGGGAGGTTTAAAAAAAAAAAAAAAGTTTGATATGATGATATGATATTGGAGGAGACGGAGCTCAATTTAACCCCTGTGAGCAACTGATGGAGTGAGGCAGGTAGATGAGAAGTTCAACCAACATCAAGGTTAAGAAATGGTACAGTCCACATTAGGGGGTGCCTGAAATTGTATTGTAGAAATTGTATAAGATTCTTCCAGTCAAGAATATAGGAAAAATATTGTAATATTTACAATTACAACTAAAAAGGATATATAAATGTTTAAACCCCCCCCAAGCTGTTGTTTCTACCTCTTTTGGGGTTTAATCAGGGGGGTCAGACCCCCCTGTAATCTGAACCCTGGATTTTAGCAAATTTTCTATCAAATTTATTCTTTTTATTGTATTTATTGCTCTGCTTGTTATCATGTCAGTGTTCGTAACCTGGCTTACACCAATTATATAACACAGAGAAGAACTAGACACAGGTTAATGATACAGCCTGTGCCGAAATTTTATAATATTTCCTGGTTGGGTGTAAATGTCAGTAAGGCTCTGCCTTCACAGATATCTTCCTGAACCACTTAACAATGTTCTGGCATCCTGCCGCATACAATAAACATTAATAATCAAAGGCAATGATGGCTGGAGGCAGCCTGCTCATCTCTCAGACCCTGCATTTTAATAATATTAATAATGATCTTCAACTCTCTCCTGTGCTGTAAATCAACATCTGTTTTCCTCTTTTGCTTTCATTGATGGTTACTACAAAGTGAATAAACATCCTTATTCCTGCTTTTATATTTTATGTTCTTTTATGCATCCGGTGCAAAAAGACTCAACAGAAAGTTGTGTACGTTAACTTCACAGTGAAACTGCAAACCACAAAAACAAAACAAGGGGACCTGCAGCGTCAGGTGATAATTCTTCACACACACACACACACACACACACACACACACACACACACACACACACACACACATTGTTATAAAAATCTCAGTTACAGCAACAGTCTCTATATTTCTTTGTCCTCAGTCAACACTGATATTCACAAGCAAAACATCAACAACATTTGAATTCCTTTTTCAACTATTGGTTTGAGTTTCAATCACAGTTGTATTCCTCTCTGATTTCCACACCTGCCATATTGTCTGTAGTTTAAACTGAATTCATTACAACTCTGACTTCATTCAATGTTACCGTAGCCACACACATCAACAGATGAATGTTACATGTCAAGTTATTCCTCCTCAAGCAGAGTTCATCCATGGAGACCTTGAGCTACAGAAACACAAACTGTCACCTAATATAATGACATAATAACATGATGATGCTAATCACACATGACCCATACATAGCTACAGTGCAGATCTATACACTTGCATTGCTTCCTGCTCTTTTTTCCCTATATTCAGGAGCTGGACCTGAAGGCAGCACCATCAGTGAAATGGGACATACATGGAGCCGATGTACCCTGAGAATATATGGCCGGGCTACCCTTTAGTCGAATGAGATCTCCTCTCCAAACAACTAGAATTAAGACAGCAAATCTGTAAGAATTATCATTGGACTAATACTTAACTTATTACAGGCTGTTGTCTTGTGAAATATGACTTATTTGGATGAGAAAAAACACGTCCACAGGTCGTCTGTCCAGCTGGTTATTATGACTCACAGTTAGGTTTTGTTGCTAGGCGACATCTAGTGGTTGTAGTAATGATGACAGGAGCAAAGGGAAAAGTGCGGTGACGTAGTTTATAGAGCGACAAAGTCCACGTCTGTCACAAAGTCCATGAGTGTTCGACAAAGTTAACAATGTTGTTATTACTGTAACCATGACAACAAAGATTGTCTAATGTTGAGAACATACTTATTTAACCCAAATCATGTTTTTTTCCCTAAACCTAACCAAGCCATAACTGCTATTATTGTAACCATCGCAGTGAAGGTAGGAATGCCACTCCTGGTATAGTCTGCGTGCTTATTATGTAACCATGACAACCACGATCATCAAATGTTGAGGATGTACTTATCTTCACCCAAATCACCATCTTTTCCTAAACTTAACCAAGTATTTCTTTATTTATTTTAATTTTTGCCTTAAAACCAAGCCATGATCATTATTATTGTAAGCATGGCAACAAAGGTAGGTACTCCAATGTTTATTATTGTAACCATGACAACCAAGGTACTGTACGCCTACCACCATGGGGCACGATTTCAGGAGTCACTCCTATGGGTCGTATCAGAGGGTGGAAAAAAAGGACCTGTATGGTTGTTCAGGTTGGAGGATTTGTTGCAGTTTCATCCTGAAGAGTAGACATGTTTGGTGAGGGATGAGTGATGAACATGTGGTGAAAACAGCATTGACCGTACTGCAGGTAAACTTAAACCTCTGTTCACATTATAGATGGCCTCACACACTAGAGAGCGGATAGAGTCATCAGTCCCATGGCTCTTGGTTGAAGAGCCACAGCCGGGGGTCCTGGAGGCTTTGTGGAGCCTCAAATCACGTAAGCACCTCTGTCAGCACCTGTCCCCCTGGACAGTGGCATCCTCTGGGGCTTAGAAGTGCCGGAGGTGCCTATGACCTTCAACCATCTGTCTTGGGGCGGGCTGACAAAGAGGTATGATTCAACTTGTAGCTTAATGCAGAGAAGTGAAAAAGGTTTTACAACTAGGTTATAGTATTAATAAAGTAATTGAACCGCTACCACCAGCAAAGGAGTATTCAACCTATAGTACAGCACACTTTCTAATAATTTATGATCTCATTCAAATCCTGCACAATAGCCTGGAGAATTCAGTGCGGAGAATGTGAAACAATATTTTTTTTTATACAATCTTAAAAAACTGAGGGGTATTAAAATACATTTACCTTAGTGAAGACATCTGACCTTTATTCAGGAGTTTAAGCACAATGGTGTGCACGTGCCGGACGTAATAATTCATCACGAAGTCACAGTCATAGAAATGTTCCGGTTTTCCCACGGTAGTAAGATGTGTATGTGTCATTGTTTACACACCTGATACACAAGTCTTTTTAAGGGCCCTGTGGGTGGAAGAGCTGAGAGGGACAGCAGAGGAGAAGAAGGTGAAGGACTCAGCATGCCCTGAGTCTCTCTGGGGAGTCAGTGGGAGCCCACAGGGTTAAAGCAGCCCACACACATCCAACAGAGACTGAACTGAGTCACACGTCCCTGCCAAGCTCCCAAAGCATGGTTCTCCAAACCCAGTGATCGTATTTAAATGTCAGTTACTCTACTATCTGAAACTCCATCACTAATACCAAGTACTCAATAGGCCTATATCTCATTTTTAGTATATGTTACTGCCTGCACTAGTCTTTGTTCTTTCCTATTTGTTTATTATGATGTGCACATACAGTATCTGTTTGCTGAAAAGAGTATAAAGTGTATTTTCCTCATTTATATTATATTATCATACAGTTTTGTGATATTACCAATCAAGCCCAGAGACAAAGACACAAACTGAGCCATCGATCCACTGTTTAACACCTAAATGCCGTAAGCTTCATTTCCTCTTCCACACTGGCAGTAAGTCAACACCACAGAGGAACATGACACCCTAACAGTGTGTGAGTGTTTTGTGTCTGTTTTCTCTGCTGCTAGTTTTTATTTATTTATGTGTAAAGCATTTCACTTCATTACTCTGACCTTCAGTATCTTTGCGTGAGGCTTTATGATTTGCAGATGGTGCAACAGCTCAGCTATGACAAGTAAGGTCACCATCTTATATTGTGTATGTATGTGTGTGTATGTGAGTGTGTGTGTTCGTTTTAGACTAAATGTGTAAAATATATGTAGATGTGTAAATATGACTCTTGTCAATGTGATGGGAGTTCTGTCCATTTGAACTGCATTTGTGCTGAAGATGCATGTTGTTTATTTTCTTAAAGTTGCACTCCAGCATTAGAGCTTGCAACTCAGTAGCATCTTTCACCACCTCCACTCCCAAACTCCCAGGCTTGCTGTTAAATTGAGGTTTAAAATGAAGCTTTCATATTAAGTCTAAGGCTCAAGGTGAGGTCATCAGTGTTATTTGTAAAACTATGGGAAGCTCCCTTTAGAGCCATGGAAGCTATCATACAGCTGTTCACAGGCAGAGTGTCACTTCTCATTACAAGTAAGCTGAAGTTGTAGAAACAGTGGAGGGCCCCTGTAAATATACAAGCATTGTGGTAAATTGGAGGATTCATAGTTTAGTCTAAATAAAATCAGGAAATAATTTTTTTTGGTCCTTAGCTTATACATTTTAGTTATCAAACAGGTACTGTATATATTATTTTTTTATACATATAAGTTCAAAGCAATAGGGTTAAAGCAAATACCCAACATGGCTATCAACCAGTGGTTGTTATATTGAATGACACTAACTGTAAAAATAGCCACGGGTGATACACTGCAGATTCTGGGTAAATATGGACAATTTAATTTAGCCCAACAATTTCAGCTTTTCCCTTCAATGTAAATACGTCCTACACCTGATTACGTCTAGATGTATCATTGAGTTACTTTTCTCCTAAACTGGTTAAGTATTTTCCTTATGGGCTACAGGCGTATCCAATTCTATAAGCATAAAAGCCCATTTATTAATAGTTGTGAGTTACTGAATGCATTCCTCCTGTCTACACCATCCATGAGGAGATGCCAGGGACTGCACTGTAAAAGACAGGAGATTTAAAGGTGCTACAGAGCAAAGGTTTTATGAATGGGTCCCTGTTTGTTTGTATCGTGCACACGTGCATCCAAATTAGCACAGAGACGACTTCTTTCATGCTGTTTCCACTGATGAGCAATGTGCCTGCAAAGGCAGTGCAGAAGACTGCAAGCTAGCAAACATGGATGTAAACAATGCAGTTTTATATAATATTTAATATTCTACAGTGCAGTCACATTAAAGAACTCTTCACATCAGTTGTGCAATAATAAGTGTGTGTGGAGGTTAATGTCGTTGACCTTCACCTCCTTTCTCATACTAGATTAGTTTCCTGAGGGAACTCCTATTTCCGGCAGTAAGTGCTCATAAAATTACCAACTTTATGAGCAGTATGATACCTGAAATGAAGTTCCCTCAGGAAACAGCATGATCATCGTGTGATGTGTCACGGTTCAGAATCAGAATCAGAATCAGAATCAGAATCAGTTTTTTTGCCAAGTATGTTTTCACATACAAGGAATTTTTTCTGGTGATTGGTGCAATTGATCAGCAACAGTGGGGCTCTCTAGCCTTGTTGATAAGGCTGATAGCAGACGGGAAGAAGCTATTTTTGTGGCGAGAGGTTTTGGTCCTGAAGGACCGCAGCCTCCTGCCAGAGGGGAGTGTCACAAAGAGTTTGTGTCCAGGGTGGGAGGAGTCAGCTACAATCTTCCCTGCACGCCTCAGAGTCCTTGAGGTGTACAGGTCCTGGAGGGATGGAAGATTGCAGCCAATCACCTTCTCAGCAGAGTGGATGATACGCTGCAGTCTGTTATTGTCCCTCTCCGTGGCAGCAGCGTACCAGATGGTGATGGAGGAGGTGAGGATGGACTCAATGACGGAGGTGTAGAAGTTCACCATCATAGTTCTTGGCAGGTTGAACTTCTTCAGCTGCCTCAGGAAATACATCCTCTGCTGAGCTTTTTTGATGAGGGAGCTGATGTTCAGCTCCCATTTGAGATCCTCTGTGATGGTGGTACCCAAGAAGCAGAAATGCTCCACGGTGGCCACGGGGGAGTCACACAGGGAGATGGGGGTGGGTGGGGCTGGGCTCTTCCTGAAGTCCACTATCATTTCCACTGTCTTCAGAGCGTTTAGCTCTAGGTTGTTCTGCCTGCACCAGGTCACCAGACGCTCAGTCTCCCACCTGTAGGCAGACTCATCGCCATCAGAGATGAGTCCAATGAGAGTGGTGTCGTCTGCAAACTTCAGGACCTTGACAGACTGATGGCTGGAGGTGCAGGTGTTGGTGTACAGGGAGAAGAGCAGAGGAGAAAGAACGCAGCCTTGCGGGGATCCAGTGCTGATGGTCTGGGAGTCAGACACATGCTTTCCTAGCTTCACGTGCTGCCTCCTGTCAGACAGGAAGTCGGTGATCCACCTGCAGGTGGAGTCAGGCACGCTCAGCTGGGAGAGCTTGTCCTGCAGCAGAGCCGGGATGATGGTGTTGAAGGCAGAGCTGAAGTCCACAAACAGGATCCTGGCATAGGTCCCTGAGGAGTCCAGGTGCTGGAGGATGAAGTGGAGAGCCATGTTGACGGCGTCGTCTACAGACCTGTTGGCTCTGTAGGCGAACTGCAGGGGGTCCAGGAGTGGGTCAGTGATGGATTTGAGGTGGGACAGGACAAGACGCTCAAATGATTTCATGACCACAGAGGTCAGGGCAATGGGTCTATAGTCATTTAGTCCTGTGGGCCTTGGTTTTTTGGGGACAGGGATGATGGTGGAGGATTTGAAGCAGGCTGGCACGTGGCAGGTCTCCAGTGAGGTGTTGAAGATGTCTGTGAACACTGGAGACAGCTGATCAGCACAGTGCTTCAGGGATGATGGAGAGACAGAGTCAGGACCGGCTGCTTTGCCGGTTGTGTCACGGTTCCTGTTCAGGACAAGTTTGATACTAGAAATCAGTGTTTTTCAGTAAGATTAATTTCTCTCATTTTGCTTTCAAGATAGTGAGTGTTCACTAATTTAAAGATTTATCCATTAACATTAGAGTTTCCCCAAGGGCCATCAGGTGTACCAGGTTTTTTCCCAGTGTGCTGCAGGACAGTTGCAGCAATAAATATCCAAATAGAGACAACAAAAAAAAAAAACTGCAGTTGAAAATCGATTGGTATGTGTTTTGACTGACTGGCTTGTTGTGCTGTCACTGGACCACTGCTAGTTCTACCACCACCGGTGGAGATGGCAGTGAGGAGGCCGGCTCCAGTACAGCGGTGACGTGGGTGAACATGAGCCCATTGAGACCGACAGCAGAGATGAGGGAAATAGCAAAACAGCAGCGTCAGAGTCGGTGCAGCCCTCAGAGCCCAGGCATGGTAAGATTAATAATGATGAGGCTCATTTGGGGAGCTTGTTTTTTAGGAAGCTAACAGTTCCTCAAGTATCAATGAGACAATAATATGTCTTTTTTTTTTTTGTATCTACATCACTTCCCTCTAATGTAGACACTATGCTAATATTAAGAAAAATACACTGAACATAATCTATTTGTATGTGATTAGTTATTTTGTGTTTTAGTGTAGCCCTTCATATAGACGGCTTTTACACCTGGTGTCAGTATCTTTATCTTATCTTCATAAGGCAAAACGCACGTTAAATGGACACAGAACGAACTGCAGTCGGATATCAGATCAGCTGGCCGCTTCTACCTAACTTACAATTTGAGATTCAATCACAATGTGGATGGAACTGAGATAATCAGAAAACTTGTAATACCAAGTGTTCACATAAAGGGTGATCTGATGCCACAGATAACTTGTCTGAATCTAGACTGAATGTTAATACCAGGTGGAAATGAGGTCTAACATGTCTGTTTCTGTTGTCTGATGACTGAACGTCATAAATTCTCCCTGTTAACTAAAGACAAATTGATGGTTTCTGCTTCAAGTGTGTGTGTCCAGTGTATATGTCCTCGTCTGTCCATTTCCCTGTGTGAACATGTGTGAGCGTTCCTAAATTTGTGACCGTGCAGACTGTATGCACTACAAGTGCACTGACATCACAGGCACTGGATGAGGAAATGGAACACTTTATCGTGTATTGGTGCACCATGTTTTGATAAGTTGTGTTTCGGTTTTAGGAAATACTGGCTAAACAAGATGTTCTACATTCTTGTGAACATTGTGTGGCTCAGCTGTTAGAGCTTAACACTTGTACTTACCAATTTCCAAAACAATGGGCATGTGATTTCATACAGCCGTAGAGAAAGACAGGATTTAACTGACTGTTGGTACAAGCTAAGTAAACTAACATTGGAAAGTGCTGTCTGCAACTGACTTTAAGGTTTCCAACCTGACCCATCTTAAAACAAGAAGGGGATCTTAAATTGAAAGCTTTATGCTATCATGCTAACGGACTGAGGCTAAAGCTGCATGTCTCAGGTAAAAAAAAAAAGTCGGTATCCTAAGACTTGGAAATAAACAATAATGGTCCCACATTGCAGTTAGACCTAATATTGTGATACGTATGATAAAAGTGAGAAATTGCAATCATATTATCATATTATCATTATCATCATATTTCATTTATACAATCATAACCCCGTTTGCATGCATGGACAGCAGAGACAGCATCCAGAACCTGTAACCCCATAAAATAATGTGCTATGACATACTCCTTAGGTTAGGTCATTAGTTGTAAACATGTTTGCTGGATGTTACCTTAATGATTGCAACTTAAGTTAAAACAAATGAACACATTGTTTAATCCATGTGTTACCCTTATGTTGTTGTGTTTTTAATTTGGTAAAGGCAATTTTAAAAAAAGTGTGGAAACTCAATGAACCGAGTATCTCCCTCAGCGCTGCCATGTGTAAATAAGAACTGTTTCCATGTCATGCTTTGGTGGTTTCAACTGCCTATGACATAAGGCCAGAACCACCATGCTGAACTATGACAGGTCCAGTTAGACAACAATTTCTCATTTTTTTTCTTTTTTGTTAACTCTATTTCCCATCAACTGTCTCAGTCATTTTTATTATAAACAACCTCAGCTCATCTTAACAGCTTAACAGCTTTGAAGGTCCCATACTGTATTAAGTGAGATTTCCATGTGTTTTTTGATCATAAAGCAGGTCTATGTTCTTTATTAATACTGTGAAAGTATCAAAGCCTCAGTCCACAGAGAAATGCACACAGCCTGTATTCAGAAACTGAGCCTTAAAACCAGCCGTCAGGACTTCTGGAACTTTGTGATGTCACAACAAAGCAGTCACTGCTCTCAGCCACACCCCAAGCTCAGCCTACCTGAACCCACCAAGGATTCTGATTGGCTCTCACAGACATTTGGCGTCCTTTATGAATACTTTCTGTAAGCCTTCATTTCTGCAGACTTTGCATGAGCAAATTAACCACAGTTCATATTGTTGTGATGTTAAACACAGGGTTACCATAGTTAGCAGGGGATCCTGGAAAGCATCAAAGGAACAAACCTTGACATTAACATAAACAGAAAAAAGAAGTTTATGTGTAAGTATGAACTGGTGTTTAATATACATAGACTATATATAAAAATTGATGTATATGCCAGGTCTGAAAAGTGAAGCAAATGTTGAAGAGCCTTAAACCTGCATCTATCTAATGACCATCAGGGGGTGACTCCACTGGTTGTAAAAAGAAGTCTGATTGTATTGAAGTCTATGGGAAAATGTCTCCACTTCTTCAATACAACATGATGTTCATTTGGGGAAAATAGATGATAAAGCAGGGTATGCATTAGGGTGGAGCTACCATGTGATTGGGACATGTACCACACTGACTGTACCACACATGGCGACCTGCCTGACAATCAGGATAGTACAGAGCAGGTCAGACCCACCCTCTTATTCAAATATAGTTTCTTCTTGTCTCCAAAAAACAAGATGGCAACAGCCAAATGACAAATTAGAGGTTTCAAAATGGCAGTTCACAAAAAACACTTGAGCCAGCACTGTGTGTAGTTGTTTGTCTGATGATGAATTACAAATATCCTTTTTCAGATCTTGTTTTACAAACAGGAAGTGTGAAAGTAAAAAATGTAAAAATACAGAACCCACAATTATGAGTCTGGGTCCAGGTGGCGTCTTGATTGTGGTCCTCTTATTAGAGGCCTCAGAGCTATAACTTGGCCCCGGTGATCAGATGAGAAAATTGATTATCTAGCTCATACAACATCTTTGCAGCACCAAAGTTTAGTTATTTTAGCTCATTACATGAGGACTTTTAAGATAAAGGTCTGGGTCTTAGTAACCTTAGTGGAGATTGTGGCCAAGATGAAAGGTTCTCATGTAGAAAGGCATGTGTGGCATGAGATCTATATCATTTGCAAAAGTCCCACATCAAGTGCACAGGTTGGCAGCCCTTACTAACCCACGCCTCTTTGGCATGAGGAAATGTACAAAGAATGATATCTCAATCTTGACTAGCGCTGTTCACTGGAAAGCTACTCTAGGTTACAATCATGCTTCAATAAAGGGCTTAAGATTTAAGTCATCCCTGGATGTTGTTGAGTGGCTGAACTGAAAACCCTTTGTGTTTTCACATTTAGTCTTTTGGGATAAATAAAACCACATCTTTTGTTTGTAATAACTCTTTTCAGTTTCCCTGCTAGGATTAAGTGGACAAAAGTATATTTGATGACAATTAATACAAAACCTCCACGCCAGTGACTGTCAGAGCTGGAGGGACTATGTTTTCAGATCTTCCGTCGCCTATAGGAAACATTCACTTGGACTGAAAGATGAACTGATTCAATTTTAGTGTTGAATCTTCACACAATATCTTGGAAACCCCACAAGTGAATCCCCTCAAAGTTGGCACAAATGTCCATTTGGTATTAAGGATGAAGTGTTTTGAATTTGGTGGTCAAAGGTCAAAGGTCAAGGTCATTGAGACCTTACAAAACACATTTTTGGACACAGTTCACAAAGTCTTTCACTAATTATGATACAATTTAACACAAATGTCTAATAGAATAAAAGTGAGGACATTTTATATCCAAAAGGTCAAAGTTGAACTTCACTGTCACATCATAATGTTCTGCAAAAACACTTCTGGCCATAATTCAGTGCTTTAACTGTGACAATATTTCAAGCAACTTGACTGGTTGGCAGAGGCATGCAACCACAGACCACAGACAGGAAGACTGTAGATTTTGTTTGTAGCTACCGAGAAAAGGTGTATAGACACATTCCATGCTACATGCATCATCCGTTCAAGCTTACCTTTTACAGTCACACACACATGCACACACACATTCACATTCACATCTGCTGCCAATTTAGAGTCACCAATTAACTAATTTACTTTGGGAGAAAGCCAGATTAGCTGGAGAACATGCAAACTCCAAACAGAAAGGCCGTCGGACTAGTTTGAATAGGTTTGAACCCGGAACCTTCTTGCAGTGAGGCAAAGGATGCTTACCACTGCACCACCATGCTGCCCACATTCAAACAAAATGATAATTGTGATAATAATAATATAATTAATAAATTACAGATTCAAGTGAATGGGAAAATAAGAAAAGATATAAATGAGAATGACATTAATTAAAAGCTAAATAAAATAAATAGGTTTACAGCTGTCATCTACAAATATTTACAGAGCCTGCATCTCTTATATAATATTTGATAGGGTATTCTATAGTTGTGGAGCATTGTTGAAAAAAAGCTGTGCTGCCTATTTTCTTGTGAATATAATTTAGTGTATTTAAAAACCCAGCAGCAGAAAATTGAAGAGCCCATGGAGGATTACAAAACGACAGAGTCTGCAATATAAGATGGTCCCAAACCATTGAGAGCTTTATAGACAAGTAAAAGAACCTCGGAAACTATTCCAAATGATACTGGGAGTGTAGCTAAAACTGGTGGATTACTTTCTCTTTCTTTCGTGTTTTGGTGAAAAAGGGAGTGGACCAAGACACTGAAAATGACACATGATCCCCCCATCAAAGCATTTCCTCCTTGAGATGTTTAAGTGGTACCACTTTAAAACAGTCCCAGAATATGCAGCCGTGCAACATGCGAACAAACAAAACAAGCTTGTCTTTGTGAGCACAGTGTGCTACATGTAGGTTCAAGATGAGGTCAGTGATATTCCATCTTTGTCTACCATGAGCAGACACTTTTTTTTTTATAGTGGGGAATCCAAAAAAGCTGTTTACCCTTTCTTCCAGTGTTCAGGGTAAGCTAGGCTAATCAGATGCTGGCTCCAGTTTTATATTCAATGTGTAGACATGAGATCAATCAATCAATCAATCAATCAATCAATCAATCAATCAATCAATCAATCAATCAATCAATCAATCAAATCAATCGAATCTCAATCAAATAAGCAGAGTTCCCAAAATGTTTACTGGACCAGTGACAGGAAACGCTTATTCTGTATTTAAAATATTTAATCACAATTTCTACAAAATTGTGGGAAAGTTACTGCCTGCCCAGCATCCACCTTGAGTAAAAGAAAATTCATAAAATTCAAGATAAGCTCCAGATGTCAGTGGTTATGGGATCCAATGTGATGATTTACATGGTTTTGGGTGGACTGTATGAATGAGAACGCTAATGTTGCATAGGTCAGCACAAAACCAAAAACCTCCTCCCATCCAATCAGGGCTTTCCTGCAGTCACAACCCTTGAGTTCTTTTCTTCTTTTGTTTTGTTTTTAAGTTTTTCAAAGTGGGAGGCACTTCTGCATAAAAGTTGTCAAACCGGGTAGTTATTTGAAAAGAGAGGTTATGGTCATTATGGAATGAAATGTTTCCTCCTGGCTTCCCCGAACACCCTGCAGAACCAGTTTTTGTTGGACTTGAGCACAGGCTGAGAGTATATAAGCCAATCACCAGATGGGATGTGAGACAGCAGCTCCACAGAGATAGACTCTGAAGTTCATCCAGAGAGATCATCCAGACTCACAAACACAGAGACATCATGAAAGCTCTTGCAGGCTTCTTGCTGGTGCTGTGTTACCTGGCTGCTAGTCATGGTAAGTCACTGTCAGATTCTTTTTTTTTTTTTTTTACAGAATTGATTGTTGAAGCAGTATAAGGGGAAATTAATTAGATTGTTCCCCTTAAAATGAACACATAAATAATGATATTGCCTTCACAGCATGGAACTGCAGGGAGGCTCCACGGCTGAGTAATGCTGCACAGATTGATGCTGGACTGGGAAAAGTGGTCGCAGTAAACAGGTACAATCAGCCGTTCATCCTGATTGGAACAAGATGGTACAGACTCAGCACCACCAGCCTCAAGCATGTCTCAGTGGGACCAGCAGGAATGTGGGGAACTAGCACGTCAAACAGAGTCTACAAGCTAATCGCTGGCAACCCTCAAATATCCAGTGGTAACTATCATTATTATTTCCACATGAACAAATGCAGTCAGTATAGGTTTAACTGCTCATAATCATGCTGGTGCAGTACAGTACTCACAAAGCCAGACCAACAGATTCACAATTTTTGCATTTAAAATCTATACATGCAATGCACAGATCACTGCTTGGTGACTAAATCCCTTGTATCTATGTGTTCTTCAGGTCTGTCTATGCAGCAGGTGGATGCTGGTGGTGATGGTCAGGTTGTTGGAGTGGCACCAGGCAACCTTGTCACCTACTGTCTGAGAGATAGGATTGCTTTGGCCTACAAGGGAGTGGGCTCCCTGAGCTGGTCCTCCCTGGGAAGGAGGATGAGGTACTACAGCTGTAGCCCAAACAACGGCTGCTGGGGAGTCGACACGAGTTTCCGGGTCCTCTACACACAGGTTGGGCGCTGAAGCATCAGTGAAATCTCATAATGTCATTAACTCTGTTCACTCATGGATCATGACAACAACACCATGTACATATGCTTCTTATGACAGAGAATCATACCAAGCAGCTGTGGCACTAGTGGCTGGTCATTCGTGTCAGGGCAGTCCATGACAATGATTGAAGTGTCAACTGACGGAAGTGTTTTTGGAGTGAACAGAAGGGGCCAGGTGTACCAAAGGTAAGACGGTAGTCTTTACAGTCAAGCTGTGACACCCAGATATTTATTTTACTGTGTGTACAAAATTCTAGTGTGTAGCAAGAACAACAACAACAGCACAGTATTCCTAAAACTGTCTTTAGGGGGTTACATCCCGCATGTGCATGCACTAAATGGAAAGCAGAAGTCAACATGTTGGTGAAATTACAGTAGTGTAATTAGTATAGGTCATTGTCTTTTAAAAATTTGAAATTTTCCTCTATCAGTGTAAACTTTACCAACATGCATCAAATCCAACTTTACAGTTTGTTCCGGGGACAAAAAGTGTGAATTTTTAAAGTGTTGCTTCCAATTATAGCACCTATGTACATAAACAAACTTCTATAAATTAAAAAAAATATATATTCCAAAGGGACAATTATTTCAAAGCCTTGTGCAAAGCAGAACTGTTAAGCCGATGGTCTCATAGATTTTTCTATTTTCAATCTTGACAGAATCGGCATCTCCAGTCGTCGCCCCGCAGGCACAGCTTGGCGATATGTCCCAATGTGCATGTCCGTCCGCCACGTCAGCTACGACCTGGGTCGTCTCTGGGTCGTGACCACCTCTGGTTTGCTCATGCAGTGCACCCACTAATATCATCCGTGTGGCAGGTGTTTAGTGTGCTCTGTCACGGTAGATGTCTTGACTGTCATCCCTATATTTTCTTTCCTTTCTTTAGATTATTTCGTGCACACAATTAACAAATGATTAGGAACTGATTTTTTTTTTTTTCCTCTGTGTAAAAGATCTGGTGTAACTTTTATTAAGTCTGCAAGAAGTAACTCGTTAGTAGTTATATTGTGTTCCACAAACCTCTGAGTGCATTTTTACATTACATAAATAATTATTTTAAAAAACAACCTCACTTATTTGTGAAACAATCAGATGGCAATAACAAATGTGTGTGCAACATGGATTATTTTGAAGAATCCAGTTGGCATACTTTCTATGTCCGTTATGCTGTTGTGAATGTTGTTACATCGCCAGCATTAGCAGCTGTTTACTTCAGACCTGCCTGCTACTGATGTTAGCGTGCTAACTTGCTAGCTCTCATCACTTTATGAAAAGCGCCCAGGCTGCATGAAGCGGTAGCTGCTCAAATGATGCAGTACTACCTCTTATCTTGCAAATGCAATAGTGGCTGAAGGTCTTGGTAAGACTCATAAGTAAACAGCTGTTAATGCTAACACTATGTAGCGATAGCACAACTTACAAATAGCTCCAGTGAAGTAAGAAAAAGTAACATGCTGGGCTTCCTAAACATGTTGAAATGAGAGGAACTGTAACTTAAAATCTTGATTTTTGGTTTAGAAGTTTTTGATATCCCTTCAATTGTTTGTTCATATCAGAAAACATAATAAAAATTGCTAGCAGAACCATTTTCTCTGAATGTGTCCATCAGTGATAGAGCAGTGTTTTGGTGTCACATGCTTTCTTTCTAAACTTATAACTTTGCCTTGATGTCAGTAATTATACAGTACACTCATTTTTAAATGAGAGCTTTGAACACAAGTAACTGAAAAAAACCCCACATTGCATTATTTTAATTATTATACATAACACTGTAAGATTAACAGGTAATGCCACTGTAGCTCAGTTTGGCCCATTGAAATACCTGTGCACTGAGGTATAAAAGATTTAGTTACACAAAAGGTTTCGAGGTGTTATGTTGAGGAACTTGGAGGGCTGTGTATTTTTTGCCTGTGCAAAATCACAAGAGCAAAAGTGTAAGGAATGGATTTAATGACACACAATGCTCTGTTTTAAAACCAGTCAGATGGAAACAGTAAAAAGTCAGCAGCAAATCCCACGTTCGCTTAATCTGCAAGATACACTTGATAAAATCTGGCGGTCACAGCTGTCAAATTTGCCACTCACTGGGTAGAAATTAGAAGCTGCTTTTGTGAACCTGTGTGAACTGAAGGGCACATTGTTTCAAATATAATTGAGAATTTCAAAAACGTTAAAAATGCGCCCAGCGAAAACTACAGGAAAATTCTTTAAAAAGCCTTTGGGGTCACATTCAGGGATAGTTGAACAATGTTTGTGACTACATCAAAGTCTTTATATGAACAAAATTTAAAGTTTTTTTTACTGCAACAACATTTTATTAGCATTATCAAATTATTTTCACATTCAGGGGAAGAAAACATAGTTTTCCAATTATGATTACAAGAATTCAATTTACAAGAAATTTTAATGTTTTTATTTTTAATTTTTATCCTGAACCAAATTGACCATAAAAGCCCACGTATGACACTTCACATGATCTGTGTACTTCTTGGGTGAAAGTCTGACTCTTGTTGTATATCAACACCCAGATTAAGCAAAGTATATTATTATTCCAACACATGTGGAGGAGTGCTGCAAAATTGAATAAGATTCCTTGTTTTGTGAAAATTAGGGTATGAAAACTACACAAAACGAAGAGAAAGAGCAAATTAAAAAGAATATATGGAGCATTAAAATCGTTTTTTTGGTGAAAAAGATCAATTAAATAGCGTAGTCTCTGGAGGATTAATACAGAAGACAAGTCAGGTTGAAAGAGTGATTGTGATAGGAATGGAAATTAGTACAGCTTGAAATATACTAAACATCACAGGTTTCAGAATAAGCAGAAGCCATTTTCCATCATTTTTAATAACCTTCATCTGGTTTAAAATCTTCTCCTGCACTGTCATATTTTTACCTTTTATTTTCTGTTTGTCGTCAGGCATCAAATCACGTCTGTAAGCCAACAGTGGAATGTGTCTGGTATCTGATTTAAACTATCTCAAGAATGATCATTCTTTTTTTTTTTTTTTTTTTATGGGAACGGTTTGTGTTTATGGTTCACCGCATCATGTCTACAGACTTAGCAATCACTGCCAAACCCTGCAGGTAATGTTTCACATAGCTAAACAAGAAAGAGTTGTCAGAACAAGATAAATAAATGTCACACCTGACAAAAGAAAAGTAATCCCTCTTCTGGCCAACTCTCTCTGCTTCCACACACTATGCTATGAGCTCACTGTATGATATTTTTGCCCAGGTCTGTGTCAGACATAATAGGCTTCACAATTAGCAATATGTGGGTTACATTAGCCAGAAGCATTAACTGCTGATGTAGACATACTGGAAATCGGTCAGTACCTTGCTCCTTCTATTGTAAGTGATTTCACTGTAATATGTGAGTGGACTAAAATGACTCTCTGTGAAAAGGACAATACTCATTCACTGGAATGTGAGGAAACCCAGTGGCTTTAGTTTGGAGAACTGGCTTAAGAAATACTGGGACAAGTGGCCACAACCTTACAAACGTTGGACAATGGACTTGAAAGCCCTTGGACTTGCATTAGAACACTGCTGAACACGCCACGTCTCATTTAGTCCCACATTCTGAAGGGCTTTGCTGTTGAGATGATATGGATTTATGTTCTTACAGTTGGTGATGAGTTCAATGCTAGCAATACTGAGGTTTGCTCTGCCCACTTTTCCCCTAAACATTGTAAGTATTTGTTTGGTAGTAGTTTCAAATTACAGTGGTTTGCCGCATTAGGCAATGTATGTGTTAAAAATAAAACTTGTATTTTCAACTGAAGTCACAAAAGGGGGTGGGGTGTGGGTGGGGGGGTCAAATTCAATAATGACAAAACTGAGCAAGCACAAGACAAATTCAAGTCCTAATGAGTCTATAAGTAAGTGGAATAGAGTGTAGTGACACATTGGTGAAGGCAGAACAAGTTTTGAGACTAATGAGGGCAGAGTCATGCTTCCACAGTTATGTGCTCTTTGAATGGTCTGCTTGCAAACACCAGCTGAAAACCGTGTTCACCCGATTTTAAACAGAAGTGATCATCATAGTCATTTGTCCACAGAAATGAAATAATTTGACTCCAGCAACAGTTTCAGGAGGTTCGAGGTTCAAGTTTTACTTGCTCTTGGTATGTTAAAGGTGTGGAGCTCTAAATGTATGAAGTATGTCACTCTAATAGGGCACTCTAATATGATAAACCAGTGTTGGGTTGAAATAAAACAATATGCTCCAGTATCCTTCCAAAGTATTAAGCAGCAGGCCACACAAAGCTGAGAACTTGTGAAATCAAAAAGTGTTTTCCCTCGACTTACTGTGATAATTGTGTTGTATGTGTGTACTTTTACAGTAAATAAACAAAACTTGTATCATAGTAGCAGAAATGAAAATAACCTTGAGGTGATAGAAATATATAAATCAAAATGCAAAACAATCATTAACACTAATTTGGTGCTAAAAGTTGTGCAACTTCACCAAACTGCCGCAGTGAGTCTCTCCAAAGTCCACTCTAGTGAGTTTGAAATTAATATGTGCCAGTGCTTCAGCTATGTAAAAAAAATAGTGGCACTGTTCTAAACTAGCAGCCTGAACAGTTTGCACATGCAGTATTTCTGCGGTTTAATGTGTTCTTCCAATTTTACTGTAGCAAAGGTAAAATGTGTAGAAGCAAATTAGAGGAACACTGACTTCTGTTAATTCTGTTATGCTGACTGGATATCTCAGACAACTTTCAAGAGCATTAATTACAGGCCCATATCCTCTGATCCTCCTAGCGACCATGTTTAGTCCCTCTGACTATTGTCACATTTAAGGTAAACCCCTAACGCTGTGTGAAATCCATTTATAAATTTGCAAAACTTTCATTCTATTTGTGAAAATGCAAAGAGGAGAGATTTCACTGTTTTTTTCACACTTAGAGCACAGTGAACCAGGTCCAGATCTAAAAGTACCATACTTAGACTTATCACTAGATTATCCCGGAGAGGCTGGTTTCTTGATGGGTAGACAGGAGGAAATCTACTAAAATCTTGGAAATGTGTCTGCCTGTGTGTGACCTCCATGTTCAGGTCACTCAGGGAAAATTCAGTGTTTGTATGCGTCAAAAGTGGTTTCCATGGAAACCACATGCATGCACTCACACAAGCCTAGTCAATGTCGCATTAGACTGTTATTTTGAATAATACATTGATGTTAAAATCAAAGCTGTCCTGCGAGTCAACATAGGTCCCATTGTCCATTTCTACATTATTTTTGCTTGTTAACTGAACTCAATGAGTCCTGAAGTGTTATTCAATCTTTTTGCCTTTTTCCTGTTTTCATCCACTGATTGTATAAACCTAGATGCACAAGGTGAGACAAAGTCTAAATTTGAGATAGGTTTCAGCTTTTTACAGATCACATTTCTGTTTTTAATAAGATATAAATTAAAATTATTATGGCATCTAGTCTGGAGTCTAGTGTTTGAATTCTAAAGTTCGATCCCCACCTGTCTTGTGACAGGGGTCCTGTTCTTCAAATGTGGCGTAACTAATCTAGCCTATCAAGCTGTCATCAGGCTGGAATAATCCTGTTTATTCTCATCTAGAATGAGGATGTTCCCCTACTTATTTCTTTGTATATACATGAAGTGGTCAGGGTTAGGGTTAATAAATAAATGAAATAATACCCTCAGTCAGATTCATCTTTAACTTTGTTTATTGTGTGTTTTTTGGTAGACTCAAATCTGAATGTAGTGAGCTGGAGAGAGAGTCTGTTACCAAAACTGTACAGTGAAAAGGCAACAACATGAACTGATGAACAAAAAGCCACAGGACCTAACATCTAACATCACCATATTAAAATGTGTTTTATTAACATGACATCAATATTTCATTTGTTTATATCAATATGGGTACATCACCACGTCCCTCATTTAACGCACTGACGCACCAGAATTAACAATCTAAGAATATAATAGCCGATAGAATTTATGGAAAGACTAACGTCAAATAATAATAATAATAAATCGTTGCATTGCATTGTAGAAGGAATTATGAAGTTGCTCTTGACCACCTCTGGCCGGCCCCCACACACTTCAGCAGACTGCATGGCGCACCCTCCCCACATGCCTCCACTGCCGGGAGGGGGGGGGATCCGATGTGCAGCAGCGCCATCTGGTGTCCGGCCGAGCGGCTGCACTCCCCCCGCTGAGCGCTCACACGGGGCTTGGCGCTCTGAGGTCTGCGGGCTGCTGCTGCCGCCTTCCCTCTCTCTCTCTCAGCCTGAGCGGAGCGTCTTCTCCCGCAGACCCCCGGGCTCACAGCCGTGCCCTGCGCTCTTCAGGAACATCTTTTAGGAGACCTAAACCAGCTTTTTTCCCTGCCGCTGTGTTTCCTCTTAAAAAAAAAAAAAAAAAAAAAAGCTGCCTTGGTCCGCTTGTTTGAATGAAGAGCTGCGGTAAAGACAGAGAGCCTCCCTTCCTCAGCTGCTAGACAACCAGGTGAGACAATTTATCATCAATTTGTCATGAGAGACGTGTGATTTTTTTTTTTTTGTGCCACTTAGCGATGTGTTGCTGGGTTGTTCGGGGCTCAGAGAGGCTTGTGGGAATGAACAAAAGACAACACGGATTGTTCCAGAGAGACTGCACTTGATCCAAATGAGTGTGGCTGGTTGTTGGGTGTTCATATACAAAACCACTTCTGCAAGGTGCTGTCCAGATCAACAAGGCGGTCCACAGATCGTTATTTATGAAGCCATGCTCAAAGGCATCATCATGGACTGGCACCAGCAAGTGACACAGCTGTGAGTAAAAACGCAGACTGAGGGAGTTACACTTGGTGATTTTTATCCCTGTTCCCATTCAAAAACCTCATCTCATGTCACTTTCATCAACATGGTACTCCTCACCCAGGTGCTTGCCAGCATTTAAACCAGTGAAGTCATCATTATAAGAGCAAAGAAGTAAAAAGCTGGTGCAAACTGAGTCAGAGGATTTTACCCTCCACTAGGCTACATCAACCTGTTCTTCCTGCCAGCCTCCCTTGATAATGACAAAGTTTATGTGAAGCTCTTGCAGACATGCCCCCCCGGGCGTCCAGACAGCACAGCCCGGGCTCCATCCATCACACTGCCCTCTGCTCCCTTTACAGCATCTGGAGGTTGCCTCCAGGATGCGGATGCTCCTACGCTTCAGCATTTGTGCTGCTGAAATATCACCTCGGGGAAACCATTGTCTGAGGTCTGTTTTGATGAGATGCAGACGTTGATTAGGGCTCATCCTAATCTATTTAGTATCACTCACAGCCTGCTCTCATGAATGCCTGGAACATTTTTAATAATAGATGCCTGAGTAGATTCACTGGCTTGCAGCATCGATTTTTGTCTGCATGAGGCTGTAAAGAGTCGTCTGATAAAAAACCAATTGGGGCACATTTTCCTTTACCAAAAAATCCATAGTAACCATAGTGCAAATTCTAAAATGGATTGCTTATGAATATTATAGCAAACCCATCTCTCCCTATAGGGATATAGTGATGCCATAGAGGATGAAAAATACCACAAGGTAGGTATAAATTAACTGAAAACTCTTGGTGATTTTTCATCTTGGTTGGAATTGACTAAATCCAGATTTTCCTAAAGTTGCCCATGGGCGTGCTCCTTGAGCTTCTTTTGATTTCACGGGTTGCAACAAAAATGATGCTCCTGTCATGTTGCACCCTTTGTATTTGTTCCAGACAACAATAACAGCTTCTTTATCGCCCTAATTGAATTACACACCCAAGTCAGGCGCAGCAATTATTTCCTTGATTGTGTAACAAGTGAGATGCCGCAGCATCTGGTGTCCCCATCCCACAGGACCGGTGTGAGGCCAGAGCTGGCTGTGGGCCCATTGATGGTGTTAACCCCCTCATTCATTCAACCAGAAGCTGCAGAATTGAGAGGGCTCAGGCTTTCATCCCCAGGGAATACTAATAACCTTACCAGAGAGATTTGTCTAAGCCTCGCACACCAACAGCCCAGTAGGCAGGAGTGATGGCGTGCCAGCACTCTGCAGTCATGTTGGGGGGAGATATAGTCTGGTAAGGTGAACGGTCCTGCTTAAGTAAGCACTTTAATTAGCCCGAGAGAAGTCATTAACTGGCGAAAGCTGCTCTGAAGTCCAGCAGGTTGTCTGTGTGGATGCCAAGCCAGGTTTCTCCTCAGGACTGTAGTATTTGGGTCCAGTTTGTTTGGACCTGATTTGGTCTTTGCCAGCGTCAGACGGTCATTTTTTTAAGATACATTTTCTCTTCTCTCTCCCAGTAGTTTTAGCTTTAGCTTTTGGCACTACATTTACATTTAGAATGATCACATCTGTGTTTATACATCTTCACGTTGCTTGTTTTTGGTTTGTTTTTTTACCAACAGACCAAAAGCTGAAGTTTTATAATTTACTGTCACATATGACAAACAAGCAATTCCTGAAGCTGAAAGCAGACAGCATTCGGTGTTTGTACCTGAAACGAGCAGTCGATTTTTAAAATCAGAATCAGAATCAGAATCAGAATCAGAATCAGAATCAGTTTTATTGCCAAGTATGTTTTCACATACAAAGAATTTTTTCTGGTGATTGGTGCAATTGATCAGCAACAGTGGGGCTCTCTAGCCTTGTTGATGAGGCTAATAGCAGATGGGAAGAAGCTATTTTTGTGGCGAGAGGTTTTGGTCCTGAAGGACCGCAGCCTCCTGCCAGAGGGGAGAGACTCAAAGAGTTTGTGTCCAGGGTGGGAGGAGTCAGCTAAAATAGTTGCTGATTACATTTTTGTTTATCGACCAATTTTTACATGTATATGAGATTTATCAGTCAAAACTGTTGCGGGGGGCAGCTTAAGCCTAGTTCTGGATAAGCACTTTCACTTTTTTAAAAAGTCAAGTTTGAACAATCACAACTGACAATTTGTTTGAATTAATTCAAATGTAAGCTACGCATCCACTGACCCACCTAATTCTAAACTGTGCTGTAGAAGTGACATTGTATTATCTGTGCCACTGCTGTCGAACTGACTTAACAAGCTAATGTTACAATTAGCGTTTAATTGTTTAACTGGCTCAGCTTGCTAGTTTTCTATTCTTTACATTAGCAAACGAAAACAACCATAGCAATAGCCTGGGTTACTGTATCGGCAACATGGTATCGCGTCAGACGGGTAGTGAATTTTATGAGTGCCTCCTGCTGCACAAGGCACAGCACACACTTATTTGCCTACGCTGATTTTCCAAATAAAACAAATCTTTACAGATTGAATATTCAGTTTATTCCCACATTCAAGCAGTTTTGAATTTCAAATAAAAACTGTTTTTCTAAAGAAAATGGGTTTTTAATTAATTTTGTTCTGGTCTGAGAGCTGGCTTAAAGCTTGACCATTTTTTTTAACATTTGGAGTGACACAAACTCTTTTTATTGCCGCTGCTGGTTTTGTATCAAGTTTTATTTGCTCTGGTTTCTGTCTCTGTCTCAACCCTGTTTGGATGTGGTCTTGGCTTTGAACTCCATTGGAGCTGCTTCTTGAATTGACTTGGATTTGACTAAGGTCATCTTCTCTCTGCGTTTCTCTGCCTTTTGGCTTTGGCTTTGATTGTTTTCAGCTTTCTATTTGCACTAAGTTACTTTCAGGTACTTATTTCCAAGCACTAAAGCTGGGTATTGGACTTCAACACTGACTGAAATGTGTCCAAAGGTCTGGCTCCTGAAAGCTGCTATAAATGCCTGGTTGGCATCGTCTTTACTTTTTCTTTTCTTTTCAGTTTCAGGTATAACTCACATTTTTTATTTATTTACACAACAGCCTTGTTCACAATCTGTGTTTTAACACTTGAGAACTTAGGCTTGTTTGTAAAGAATAAAGACAATTTACATTTGTGGCACCACTTCTTGTAGCTTGTTTGACGGTAGAAGATGAGTAGCTGGGAATTTAGGACAAGCTTTGAGGTGGTGAGATGTGGTGCAGGTATGTGCTGGGGTTGCACAGTTCACTCAGGTTGATCAGCTGTGCAGCACGAAGCCGACAGAGACGGCAGCGAGCTCCGAAGGGCTCGACCCCCATCTCCAGCCTTGGTCCTTCCATTCAGCTCTCCATTACCACTGTTGCTCCAGTCGTCTGCTCCTTCCAGGCTTCTGCACGACTTTGATCTTACTTCCATTCATTCTCTACCACTGTTGCGATCTTCTTTTTCTTCCTTTTTTTAAATCTCATTTCTCTCTATGCATTCCTTACCACATGGATATGTTCTGTCCTCATTCCCCGTCCTTCCTTCTCTTTCATGCCACAGCTTTCATTTTACAACTTCTTTCTGCTCCCGTGGGTCGTGTCTGCTTTAGATCATGAAGATAATGTTTCACTGAGATCAATGACAGCTGAAGATATTTCATTTAAAGTGTCAGATTAAATTAGGACGAACCCTCGCAGACGAGGGTTTAACGGCCTTGATAGAGAGCAGCGACATGCTCTCACATCAGCATCGATTAGCTCTATTGCCATTTTGGGGGGGGGGGCTCGTTTGATTAATCGGACCTTAAGTAGTACCTGGAGGGATGCCATCTGATCCTCTTAGGGATTAATAATTAGTTTTTCTTAAACCTGACTAATCAATAGCTTAACATTCTCCTGCCACGTCGTGCATTGCCGCCTGACCCAGTGAATCTGGGCTAAACCATAAACATCTGCTGTGTTTGCAAAGTACTTAGGGATGCTCAAAGAGTCGACTGCAAAGAGGTTTTGACACCACCAAAGACTTAAGTATTAAAGGCTGTTACAAAAAGGCAGGATGGAAGACAAAAGCTGTCTGTAATCAAAACACAGAGATTGCAGGAAACAAACGGCTGCTTCGCCTGTTTTCTGGAGAGGGGAATGGCTCGCTGTCTCTCCACAGAGGGAATAGGGAATAATGAGAGGCACAAAGGAGGGTAGGAGGGGGGATTATTTGTCACCAGTGAGTGTTCAGGGCAGGGAGCTTCATGACACTGATGGCCTGTGAAGCTGCTCTTTGAGGATGCTGAATGAACTTGTCATGACAGATAGCGCACTGCCTCCGCGAGCAGCCGGGAGCTGTGGATAGATTCTCCTCCACAATGAGAAATTATAAGGCTGGGGTTGAAAGTGAAGATTTAGACTCCTTGACATTAGGACTTTCACCTGATCCGCCCTTTGGGGAGGCTGCAGGCGAAGGAGATGGGTAAGGGACAAAACAGGTGGCGGTGACGAACCTTACTCCTCAAGGACTTTGTTCTTTAGGGTTTGGCAGTGTGTAAGCCACCTCTAGTGGCGGCGGCAGTGGCGGTCGGTTCACCACTTTGGTACGTGCTGAAATATTTCAACAACTACGCCATGAAATCTTGTACAGGAATGAATTTTCTCCAGAGGATCAGTCCTTCTCTCTTCAGTGACTTTTCCTTTAGTGACCAACCACCATGTGTTTGACATTTGTGGTTTTGAGTGAAATTCTCTCCTCCCTGCTGGATGGATTGCCATGAAATTTGGTGCAGACACTCATGTTCCCCTCAGGCTGAATTGTAATAACTTTGGTGATCTGGACTTTTTTTATCTGGAAGCATCATCAGGTCAAAATTTCACTTTGGTTTGTATAAAATACTTGGAAAACGAATGATATTCTCATCATCCTTAGCTGTACTTTGCCTTTTGTGCTAATTAGTGAATGTCTGTATAATAGCAGGCACTGGGGTCTGAGACCACTTTCCCATTCCCTTGAACTACTAACTGAAACCAACTGATTTGATAGATATGTTGAGGCACCTTGACTTTCTTTCAAAGTGACCTGGCTTTAACTTCAGGGTAACTTTTTCCAGAGTGGAACAGATGCCTAATAGAACGGTCTGCAGACTGAGATAAATGAAGAGTGCTTCACTCTTCTTGTTTGATGATACTAATCTTTCTAACAGCTGCTCCAACAACCTACGACTGCACTGGCGCTTTGTTGACACCTGACACAGTCCTACTTTTCCTTGCTTCAGCCTCCACGGCCCAGTGTCTCTTTTAACCTCTAATGGTCGTTTTTCTTCTCCAGCAACGTCCCACTTCACCTTCACACAATCCCACACACTGGCTGAATGTGGAGCTGTGGAGTGCTCTACCACTGTTTGCGCGCTCCACGAGGATAACTGAGCAGAGGGAGAGCGGCTTCTTTTTTCTTTACATTTTCTCAGCTGATCCAGGGATTCAAACTTCCAGTCTTCAGTTTCATTTACTGTTTCTGTAAATGATGAAACAGGGCAGGAGTACAGTGTTGTAACGTAGATTTATTTCTGTTAAAGTGTCATTGTGTCAATTAAAAACTCTAAAAGCTTCCATCATTCAATATCAAACTGCTGTTTTGATCCAAACCAGCTGATCCCTGAATTAATCCGATGTTAATTCATTACTGATGTTAAGGAGTTCTGACTACAGGCTTTACATTCCTTCTGATTATCAGAGCTGACAACAGGATCTTTACTTTGATGCCAAAAAATGCCAGTGGTGTGAATACCAGGAACAAGCTCCAGCTGAACAGCTCCAAGAAAATAAAAGCTGAAAATAGACTTGAAGCCTGAACCTGCAGAGGAGGAGGAGATAACACAGCCTGAAACTACTTCCTCTCGTGTGTAGTAAGTGTATCAGTGGGCCAAGTGGGCCTTTTTCAGCCCTGGCTCATGGTAATGTGTTAATATGAAACATTGCTGCTGCGCAGCACACAAACGGTATGAATCTGCATGTTTATGCCATTTGCTGCAAGATTGATAACCCATCAGCGTGAATGTGGCAGGCTGAGAGCTAGGTAAGGAGAAATATCCGAACTGGGTTCTTATTTACATGAGGCTCATTCATCTCCGCGCTCATTTTAAGCTGAGTTTGACATTGAAATAGGTGTGCATTAAACACAGAGAGATCAAGCCTGAAAATGTTTTGTGCAGCTTTTTGCTCCCTCCGAGAAGTGAATCAGAAATGATGAATGGCATGGCGGTTTAATGATCTTGTAGCAGAAAGGCGAGTGCTGAATCAGGTGCATTAACATGCTAACTGCAGGGAGATGAAGATAGAAAGCTGCCACCTCAATTAAAGGAATGATCCGCCTGTTAAAGGGGTCTGATTCAGGAGAAGTCACACTTATGGGAACCCTGCACAACCACATAGGAAACAACCCAAACCGTCCCTCATGATTACATCTGTCTTCTTTTTTTAATTATTTCGAGCACGTACCAGCAGCAGATTTCGACACATTTGCTGTGACTCCCTCAGGGTTTTTCACTCTCAGCTTTCCTTACGAACATGCACATACATCCATACACCTATTCTGGGAAATTACGGGAGCTAATTTACATTTTACGGGGCTCTTTTTGTTTCTGCAGGCCCCGTGGCTTCAACATGAAGCACTGTGCCGTTCTCTCTAGGCACAACTACTCGACATCACAGACTTTTATGACACGTCAGCTTGGAGCTTCAGCCCCAATTAGAATTACATCTCCATTTGGATCTTGAACTCAGTTGTTGGTGGCGTTCAAAGGCCCATGAACAGATTTCATTAACCTAGTTGCCTGTCTCTCTCTCTCATTGTGTAAAGGTTGCAAAGCCTGAAGACTTCTCGAAGCACTAATCTGCTCCCACTTATTTGTCTGTTGCACAATGCAACATGTTATTATGAAAGTATTAAATCTTTTCTGTGCCTCCGAGGAGCCCTCAGAGCGCAGGGTTTTGGATTGTATTTAAAATTGTTTGTATGTGCAAAAATTAGTGTTTGGATTCACTTCTGCTTAGGCTATCAGCTGTGTGTGAGTGTGTGTGTGTCACTGTACTTGCATAACCGGTAGTGGTGTATGTGTGCGTGCGTGTCTTGGCGAAGATTTGGCCGTAGCCCCGGCCAGGGAATGTTGCTGACACAAAGGGAAGGCAACCGCTTTTTCTTCTCGTACAACAATCAGCATGGCATCAATCGTACCATCAAAGCAGTGGTGGGTTAGCGCTAGGGGTTAGCTGCGGGTAAACCGAACAGAGCTCCTATGAGTCATGAGGTTTTTCGGGGGGGGGGGGGGGGGGGGGGGGGGGTTATGTGAGTTCACTTTAGCTTAGTAATGCCACATGTTAATGTTTCAATATCCATTTCAAAGTGTGAGCTGCGCTGTAGGTGCCAGAGGATGCAAACTGCTCGATGTGCGTTAAGAATTCAACAGCTAGAGGACCCGTAGACAACCACTGGTCTCAGTGCATGTGACATAGACTCACTGCTCTATAACACATACACAGTCTGGAATAAGGTGTTTTCCACTGTTGCAGTGAGGACAGCTGCATGTTTTTCAGTGCAGAATAAATGGAGGTAGATGAAATCTAGACTGTCACCCATGAGACAAGGATTGATGGGAAAATGGCCTTATTTTCAGTGAGGGACTCTGAGATATAAAATGCATTCCTCAGTAACGTTACACACAATGAGCATTTCATTCTCAAAGGAAGGGGTTTTTGTTTTGTTTGTGGTAGTGACAAAGTTCATTCACAGTTAAAGGTCCCATATTTTACACCTTTCCTCTTTTATTTGAAGTGTTGATCTCCATGAGAAGATAGATTTGTGGTTTTAAGAACCAAAAACCATCTCAATGTAGTTTTACATCTCCTCTCTCAGGCTTCTCCCTGGAGCTCTAGAAACAACAGGTCAGTCAGCCAATCAGAAGAGAGGCTCTGAGTCTGTCTTCTGATTGGCTGACTGTTTTCTGAGTGATCAAATAAAAATGTAGCAGATTTCAGGTAAACACTCAGAGAAACCAAATCCTGCAAGGTTGGATGGCGAGTCCAGGTGGGCGGGGCTTGAGTCGTGGCTGAGAGCTATGGCTGCTTTGTTGTGACATCACAAAGTTCCAGAAGTCCTGACGGCTGGTTTTAAGGCTCAGTTTCTGAATACAGGCTGTGTGCATTTCTCTGTGGACTGAGGCTTTGATACTTTCACAATATTAATATAGAACCTAGACCTGAACCGAGACACCATATTTTATCGTGTGATATATTTCTCAGTGAAGCTGGATGTATGTGGGGTGTAGTGGTGACAGCAGTTTAAATCAGATCCACAAAATTTTATTTTGGATTGCCCAAAAGTTGGTTTGATTTAGCAAATAGCAGTGGGAAACAAAACTGTTGGGAAATACTGAACTGCAGAGGATCATTGTTTGAGAAGGAGAGGGTGGATAATGAATACATTCCACTTTGATCACATTCTTAACAAATTTAAACATGTTTCTGACGTCCAAACACACCGATTTACCCACCAGCTAATGGTCTATTGCTCCTTTATATGAAGGGTGGGTTAGCTGGTTGCTCCAACTCATGGATAAAGGGCTAGATTAATGTGTACACTCCTGAGCTCAAGATGAGTCATCAAAGATTTTGTAATGTTTTAGGTTACAATAGTTATCTTCTTTAACCTGTGGGTTTTTTGTTTCTTTTTAAATATGCAAATTCTCTAATGATTTTTGAAATATAGTTCTCTTGTTGCAAAAAACTAACAATGACATAACTAATATTAGTTACTTTTAATAAAGGTAAAATGTGTCACAACAGACTATACGTCAAGCATTGTGTCTGGTGTCACAGAGATGTCTAGGCCTACAAATCATGTTCTCCAGACGTAAGGGACCGTGCTTATTTGTTAGAAGACCCCAAAAAATCACATCTTCAGATCAGATGTTATTTTTATATTTTCTTTCAGTGAAAGTGAAATTACCTTTCCAATTATAATTGTCTGTCAACATTATTGCAGCATGATTTTTTTTTGTATTGGTCAACACTAATTAATTTCAATTTCACTGTGTTTTATAGTCAATACTGAGATGCATCAGGATTTGTCTGATTCAGTTCAGCACGTCACAATGTCAGGAAAAATTGTAAAGGTTAGACAACAGACAACTTCTGCAAGAGTCGCTGCTTTTGCTACAGTGATACACGACCGCGGATCTGTCCCAAACTCTGCTCGAAATCAGGAAATAATCAATATGGCTGTCAAAAACTCTCTTTTTTCACTGCTGTACCACAAGCTATTCTATCAGTGTGTGCGACTTGCCCCTCCCTTGCTAGCTCCTGCCTTCCCTCGCTTCACAACACCCCTAAACTAGACGAGATGTCAGATCACTGTCTCCCAGCACACGATCTCTACCGGCAGTAACAAGGCAAGAAAAACTAGCGTTAGCAGCTAACGCTACTGAAAATGCCAAATACAGAAGCTGGAATGCTGGGTAAAAAGTTAGCAAGTCTGCTAGACTGTCTATGTTCACACGCCACCTCCACTAACCGGTTTCCTGGGGGACATCCACAAATGTATAGGTGTGTGTTTTGGTGACACTGGATTTGGACCACTTTATATAGCTGCGTCTATCTAAAGTTATCTAAAACCATCCACTTGGGTAATGCGACTGTATTTGCTCAAAAGGAGTGAAAATGGCACAAACCCAGCATTTCTGAGGCCCAGGGGCAGCAACTCATGCATACACAATGAACTCTAGTTTGTTTATTATTTCCCCTCTCATTTCGCTGGTGTTGTTGCTAATATCCTCCGGGCTTAGATGACACTGCAAAGCCTTTAATCACTGACTGATAGACACAGATACATAGGCACACATGCACGCTCATCCACACATATCACACTGCAAACGTCTCGTCCAATTACTGATTCAGCATCAATTATTTTCCCAGACTCTGTGCTTGTCAGAAGATACTCATTGCAATTAGGCTCCCTGGCTTTGTTAGGGATGGGATTGGCGGTATGCGTATGGAGATGGGACGGGCAGATTTTCCGTTGACTGGCTGCCTGATGTGGGTTGATGTTGTGATGTTGGAGTTCCCAGGCATGTCTTCGGCCAGTTGTTGATCTGTGTGATTTAAGTTCAGACCTAAATTATGTAATTTCTTTGGTTGTATGATGTAAGATGCACTGTAGCCAGCAGAAGATGTTGGCTGTAACACAAATCTGCTCAGCCACATTTTTTAAATAACGAGTCATGAAAAAAAAAAATACTTGGGATATTCTCTCATGGCATTTTCTCTATTAGCAGATTATTAGTACAAAAAAGAACATTAATCACATATATTTCGTGAGGCAGGTGCAAAGGAACAGGATGAATGAATCCGAAGTAGCAATTAAAAAATCCTGCACACTGTCTAAGGTGCAGTCATCAGGAAAAATAGCTCAAACTTTTGCCTGCTGATTGCACATTAGACAGTGTGTGGGATTTTTAAAGTTTCCTCTATTAATGGCACCAATTTGTTGTTTAGTTCACTGATTCTCAAAGTGGGATCTTGAGACCCCCAGGGGTCCTTGAGGGGGTTCCCAGCAAAAAGGGGAATTACTATTTTGGTCATGGGTTGAAAACACTTTCTGTAACAACATCAAAATCAGAATCAGTTTTATTGCCAAGTAGAGGAAAAAAAATATATAAACAAAAATAAAAAAACAAGTACCGCAGGACAGATCACTTACAATTTTACAATAAAATAAAATGAAATATTTACAGACGTGAAAAGATATTATAGAAAATAAAAAATATATATGTTACAAATATGGACACTGTGAAAAATGACAGGGGAATGTGCAATAGTCCGGTGGGGCAGTCAGTGACAGTGGGGGTGTCCAGCCTTGTTGATAAGGCTGACTGCAGATGGGAAGAAGCTGTTCTTATGGTGACAAAACTTGATCAAATGTGGGTCTGTGGTCTAATTTCTGTCAGTTTAGGGGTCCTTGATGTGAAAAGGTTTGAGACCCACTGGTTTAGATTAATGTTGGGGTTGTACCATTGTTAACATGGCAGGTGTATGTGCACATCACCCCATGAGAACAATGACTCGATGCATTAGTCACCTGAACTAGTGTCATATAGTGACAACAGGGGGGACTAAAATATTCTTGGTAATTTAGCACAAGTTCCTGACATCATTTTAACCATCAGGGAATTACAGGTTGTCGTCTGTAATAGATATGGCCTCCCCAGGGAGGCGCGGGAGAGCTGAAGTAGAGTTAAAGATAATACTCTGAGTCAAAAATCGTTCTCTGATTAAAAAAACTGACCAGCTCAGGTAATGTTAAAATCACCCCACGACCCAAACAGACATCTACAGACATAGGCTACCATATAAAATACTTCAAAATAACATATACAATACAGCAGAGGAGCAGGAGAAATACATGGTGCCCCCACTTTTCTGCCCCTACTGTTGCATCTTTGTTGGCATGTGCTTGGTACTTGTTGGTTCTGTGCGTGTTTTACAGCAAGGGGAAAAATGACTGTGTGGTGACAGCATACTGTAATGGAAAGCATCTCACTCAACCACCCGATCTCAACGGCAAATAAAAAAAAAAAAAAAAAAAAGACAACTAAGAGGCAAGTGAGTGATTTCCAAAACCCACTAAAGACAGAACCACAGAGGCCTGCGGGGGCAGTCGGAGCTAAATGACATCAGCAACCAGCAGTGAGAAGAGCTTTCCATGTTACATTTACATTTTTATGTCCGCACGGGGCTGCATGACTCACGGCTTGAGACGACTCAGTAGTCACCTGATTGTCAGTCACACTCCTCTCAGTGGCGTGCATAAAATGTCATCACTGAAATATCTAATATTAGGCTCTAGCCACCGTGTCTAACCAGCGCTTGTCGTAGCAATGAGTGGATCTGCGCATTCAATAACTTCAACCATCCATGCAAGTGTGTTTGGTCACGCACCAAAAAAACTGGAGAGGCAGGCTGAGTGAGAGTGAAGAGAATCCTTGTCGTATGATCTCGTGAAAAATGTCCACTCATGGTTCAAATTACATATTTGCAATGCAAAACATATTTTATTTTTTTTTCCTTCTGTTAATTCACACATCCATTCATATACTATTGATTCCAGCAATGAATCAAATCCCTAGATCACATACTGTGTATTAAAAAGAAACTGAGTGTAATAGTGAAGGCTCAATAAAACCTGGACTCTAGCATGTTAGCAGTATTCTGAAGAGGAAATGCTTGATACTGCCTAAAATACTTCATTAGGTATCAGCACACTGACGACGCTGTGTAATTTATTCATAAACTTTCATGTTTCAAACCTGGATAAAGTGGCAGTTTGCCTCTAAATCACTTCTTGGCCACACAGTAGTAGTCTGCACAGGAAGTTGTGATGTGCAGTTACTGGCAACTACCGCTGTAGAGCAGCAATAAAGAATTGATTTTTGGCAAATAGTGTAATTAAGATGTCAGCAATTTGGCAACATGTTAGCTGGAATGTCCCACCAGTAAAAAGGCAACGTGTACGGTTTGCACGGCTGTAATTTCAACAGGTGGTGCTAGAGTTAGAACAACTAGTTTAAGAAGTGTTATTTATTCCTACATGTATTTATTAACTTAGTCAAATCAAATTAGATAATAAAAGAAAGAGTGTGTAGCATTCATGTATTTGTTAATTTTTTTTAAATGCAATGGTATCAGATCAGTATTTGGTATCAGCTGCTGCATAGATTCAGGTATCAGAATCAGTATTGGGAAGGATCAGAGCATTTCCAGTATAGTATAGACTTCTAGGCTACTTACACCCAAATATCTACAATAACTTTAATATCTTATTAATATCTATCTCTTCCTTTCCATGTCTTACACTCGCCCTGAAGCTCCTGACCAAGTCTTACCTTTATTTCCGTTCTATCAGCAGGAGGTGACACTGTCTCTAAGAAGCAAATATCGACCTGATATATTTAAGCAGGTCACCAGATACAGTCTGTCTAACCAGGTCAGAGTCCTCACAATAAATAGGGCATAAGTAAGATATAGATAGACAGAGAGAGAAAGGAAAGGGGTTAATAAGAAAGGATTTTATGACAGCTGGAGGTCTGTACCACTGTTTATCAGCTCCCTGACCACAGAAACATATCAGTAGGCCAGATTGTTTAGTGCTGGCATGTACCCACTTGGCAGAGGCCTCCTCTACATCACCCCCCGTCTCCCTCCCTCTGTTCTCTCTCTGCTGTCCTCAGTTAATGTGCGGTCTTATATAGTGGTTTACAGGCAAACTGTGGTGTGTTAGAAAACCAGACAGCTCATAATTGCTTCATTATCCATTGTTAGAGGCAATTATTATAAAGGAATCAATCTAAGGGTCTTTTGAAAAGGAAGGGGAGCAAAGTCCTAATGTGATGTGTGGTTAGTGGTTCTGTTTCCTTTATAACTATGTTAAATGGCTTGAGTTAGGGGTTTACTCCTGAGGCCACATAAGTTTATGCAAAAGCTCCTTTGTGGGGAACTTTAAAATTACACACATACATTAGCAGCCATACTGAGGTCCATAACATTACATTATTGATATTTGCATTGCCTAAAATCCTTTTATATGGACTGTGTATTCAGTATCAAAGAAAAACCATTGAATCGAAGCTGAGATTACCCTGCTAACATCCACGGGTTCATATATGTGTGTGTGTGTGTGTGTGTGTGTGTGTGTGTGTGTGTGTGTGTGTGTGTGTCTGTCTGTGTATTTCAAATTTTATAATTTCAACTAAAAGAATAATAATTCTAGTCTAACTAATCTAGCCTAATTTTCAAACCAAATTTGCTTTATAAATGAAAGGTTACTGTCCTAAATAGTTATCCCATCAGATTTTTTTTTTTTTTCATTTAGTTATCTCTAGGCAGAGAAAGGCTAAGCTTGTGCACTCATTGGTGAGGAGTTAATAACCAGTCAGTAAACTAATGAAAACAAACCCACCCAAACTCCCATAGCCAAAATTTCTCGTAGGATGAAGTGAAGTTGTTCTGCAATGGATTTCACATCACAATATTTACAACTTGGCATAGTTTAAGGAAAAAAAACATCTTAAAGCTTTTGATCTGTGGACCCTTATTGACTAAAGGAATATACAAATAATCAAGGAAAATATACATATAATCAGACTTCAAAGGTAGAGAGTCGCCACCATATCAATGTCTTGCTGGTTTATGATGCTGGTAAATCTGACTCATGATTACTGTGAAATCTATCTAAGCTATAGCTATAGCTAGCCATGCCATGTGTAGCATGTCAATATTGACAAAAGTTAACAAAAGTTTAAGTTGACAAAATAGAAAGTATTTATACCTTTATCTGTGTTGCTGCACAAGCTTTAAACTGGTCACCATCTATCAGATGTGTTTTAAGATTTTATTTGTTTTTTTTTTTTGCTCTGTTTAAGCTTCATGTAGAAAAAGAGCAAATACAACAAAATTATTGGCCGAGAGTCACAATGATCAGAGTAATCTCTGTTTGGGCAGTGGAACATAACATGATAGTGAGGCTGAGGGAGAACAGGAGGGTTTCCTGTTTTAATAGTCTGACCTCTAATATTTATCTCCAATAGATCCAAACTTTTAGTTTCTAATCACGGGATGATTCCATATTTTAGGGGACAATTGGCAACCCCTTGGAAGAACAGTGCTTTCAGCTAATGCTAACATTAGCATGCTAACGGGTGTAATGTTTGTGGTCACACGTGTTCACTAGCATGGTAGCATTTGCTTCATTTTGGCCATTTTCTCCATGTCCTGTATTGGTAACATCCTCCAATGGGACAAAATCCTTACGTCACACTGTGAACCACAGCTTAGTGATTGACCAACGAGGTCGGCCTAATTACTGACTTATATTAAGCATTCTTACTCAAAGATCTGTGAGATCTATACAACCCTGTTACCCAACAGATCAGTAGTTAGTGTCGGCCTCTTCTGCTGAGGTGTCTGTCTTCACCTCAATGCAGTGGAGGTGAATTGAGTATCATTTCATTTGTGGTGCTCACAACACTAAAAAAATACATTTGAAAAAAACTGCAGCATTGTGTCTTTTCAGAGTTTCAGTTACAGTTTTTACTGGAACTATTTTCTTCAGAAGAAACAGTCCCAATGAAAACTGTCCACATTGAGGTCTGTGGATTATCCTGAGGTACCGTGTCATTGTTTCTGGAAAGACACTTTGCTGCCTTTGCAAATTTTTTTGAAATGTAATTTTTCATTTCTTTTAGCAGCACAGATTAAATGCCGTTCATGACCATTGTAGAGAAGTAGGAGTTTCAGAGGTGGATAACTGAAAATGTTGGTCATTAAAACTTGCTGTGTGGACACCACTGCAAGTAAGCAAGAAAAGACTGGATGTTTTAAGTGAACTGACCCTTTAAGAGTTGGTATTAAGACTCTAGGTCAAGAGAATGTATTCACACCTGTTTGTTTGATATTTATTGGACATGTCAGTCAGGCTCTGAGCAACTGCATCAGCACAAGAATCAAGAAAATGAATGCTTATATTTGACTACTTTGTTGAAGACGTCAACAAAGATGTAATAATGTTAGAAACCAGTGTGTTTTCTGTACCTACAGCCTGGGGATATACAGTATATGGGTTGTATCATCTTTGGAAAGAAGTTGTTTGTGTTCCAGGACCTTTTTTGGAAGTACCACTGGCTGTAGAAATAACATACCGCCCTGCATGTGGATCATCCTCTAGGAAACCCCCTCATTTTGAAATAGAGGATGGCTAATTATCCTGGAAAAACGCATTTGCAGTAACCATGTAATTGCAGTGTTTATGCAGTTTACTAATGCCAGGCTTGGCCAGAGGTGGAGAATATCTGACCTAATATTTGCCTGGACATTCCTCCTCATCATGAATCATCATCACATGGATCTGTGGTGTACTGTCTTATCTGTAACGTTCCACTCTTTAAACCTAACGCTCCGTTCACTCTTCTGCTGTTACCTCTAGCTCGCCTTGATTTCTGCCCTCTGTCCCTCTGTACTCTCTCACTCCCATTCAGCCTGGATATTATATTCATTAGTATTGATTCGTATACATCCCAGGATCTTTGGTTATTTTGAAAAAAATCCTGAAGACGTTGTAAAGCTTTCATCACTGACCCTGCAGGCCTTGTCAGGGACCTTGCCGGTTCTTTAACTCCTTATTGAACACAGTAGAGGAACAACAGGGTATTGGAATATCTTTGATCCATTATGTATTAAAGTCAGGGCGACTGTCAGTCAGATTAGCAGTAGCTTTCTTGTCCAGCTTTCATGTACTTTTTAATTTTTCATTTATGGCATTTAACTGATGCTCTTATCTGGAGAGAGAGTCAGCTGGTGGGGGTTCAGTTAATTAATAAGGCTGCTCAAGGATACAGTGGGTTGCAGCTATCAGATCTGTGACCTTTTAGTTGCATGATGGTCTCTATACCATTCATTATATCCTGACGCTCATTTAGGAGGGAATTGGTGAGTGATCTTCTTCTCAGGGGGGCATTTCTTGAAATGCTACTATGCTGCCTAGTCAGATGGAGCCGGGTCCATGAGGGTGTTTTTCAATAGAAATCTCATATGTATTTTCCAGTCAACATGAAGACAGCAGAACCTCTCATTGGTTTGGGCTCCAATAGTCTGCTTCATTATGGCTTTTTGCAAAATACCTGGATTCATTGAGCTTCTTTTAGCAAAAAGGAATGTACAAAATGTTTAGGGAACTGATTCTTAGTTGGTCCTGACCAGCAATTTAATCGTCAACCTTTTTTAATCGATCGTTAAATATCACCTTAGGCATTCAGAAAATGTTAGGATCATTTTTCACCATTAAAGACCAATCAATCAACTAATCAGTTAATTGAGATGAATAAGCCAGGGCTGATACTCATGTTGTTTTCATTATCAATTAATCTTCCAGATATTTTAACTAATTCACTAATTCTGTGTATGAAATGTCAAAAGTTGTCAAATAATATGCACAATTTCCCATAAAAAAAGAGAAAAGAGATTAGTTATTATTGTTAAATTAATTCACTATAAGTCAGTACTAAAATAGTTGTTTGTTGAGCTAATTGCTTAATGGACTTATCATCTAAGCTCAATTTTTTGCCCCAGTTTTTCATTAATGTTGTTAGGTTGCTAGTGGGCTATGTAGGGAGGAGGAGGATATCTTCATCCTTTCACAACACCAGACTTATGTGAATTGACACTGAACAATATTTAGAGATGTGGAACCAGACAAACTGAACCCAACCTACTGCAAAACCTAATATTTTCACAGTTCTTCAACAAGAATGCTGCAGGGCCTTAGTGTGAGACTTCAACTAATTCAGTTCTGCTGCCCCTTCACAGTGACATTCATCTTCACTTTATCTCACATTGTTGAAAGCAGCAGACTCAGAGCTTTTATTCGAGTCCACCTGCCCACGTCACTGTACATCCTTGCTGATTAGCCGCGGGCCTCATCTGGTACAAACACCCAGCAAGGCAGCTTGTTGTGACCTCAGGTCTGCAGCCACAATGTGTGTTGGCATGTTGGGCTGGGCACCATATGTGACAGGATGCTTGTAAGGGTGGCTACAAAGCACCTGTCAGCTATCTCTGGACACTATTTATAAGGCAGGCCGGTCATTTGGAAGCATGTTAGGGATAGTTGGCATCAAGGGGTGGAGAGATGAAGGCAATTTGTCCCGTTTCCGCTCACTCACCCCATTCTTTTTCCACCTTGGAAAAACGTGGACGACAGCCATTTTTTCCTAACACTTGGTCCAACCTAAGGCTTAGGGACCAGATCGGTCCAATATGAAAGCTTTGCACTAAACTTTCAAGTCCTAGTCCACTCCACTCTTGACGCATTGCTGCAGTGCGCTGCAGAGTGGGATTCAAACAGGTACTCTTCCACCAGCAGAGGCCTGACTGCTTTGTTTTTAATGCTAATATACCTCAGAGAGCTTTGGCAGTACTGGCTACATATGTTTTTACTGTGTGGCCCCCCCGTGTATTGGAACTGACTGGTTCAGTATGTGCTCTCTCCCCCTGAAGTGCGTCAAAGCTGTAGGAAACGTCGTAAAGCTTCCACAGCTAATGTGCACCGATTTTCCAATGAAACGAGAGTAATGATGACATTATCACCTGTCAGTCACGGTGACGCTGTCGTTCGTTTTGTGGTTTTCACAGCTCTGTGCATTGTGGAATGGTTGAACTTTTCACTCTTTTACAGCGCTGGAAACACCTGCCACATTAAAAGTATATTTTTCTTGTCAATTTGTGAGCTGATGGTATAGAAGTTGGCCAGCAAGGTATAACGACCACATAAGAAACGTGAGTTTTGAAGCTGTGTGTTTGTAGGACTTTTGAAATTGTGAAACCTGGGGACATCAAAACACATTTTAAAGGTGGGTCTTTCAAAGAATTAGCTTTGTTGGGTGTGTGTTGTAAGCCCATGTGGGTGTGTTGCTTACAGTTGAAGACCCTGAACTCAAATAATATTAGGAACTGTAAATAGGGTAAACAGTGAGCTATGTTGCTCAAATATACACACTATATTAGTTGTTTTCCAGTATGCAACTTGCTGTTAAAAGGGCATTCCACCAATTTTGCACTTCAAGATCAGTTCACTTGTCTTGACTAGTAGCCTACCACTCAGCGTCTGAAAGCAGTTGTAAATGAGCTTTTTAAAGTCAGAAGAAATAACCCAGGTCCTGATAATCCTGGTGGCCATCAGGGTTAATTTAGTGTGGGCTTGGACAATACAAGTTTATAACAGAAAGCCTGAGTTACACATTTGTGGCTTGGATTTTGAGCGATGTTTACCAGATGCTTGAGTGGCGTGTAGACTGCGTTAATTTTAGATGCTTACTGGTGATCTACAGTCAGGATATTTTGGCCTCTGCTTACTGTCGCCCTTTAATGCTTCACTAGACATTTCCAGCTTTTAGCAAAACAGGAACAAATACAAATACTAATTTGTCAAGTCCTCAGCACAGTTGTTGTCACCAGAGCCTCCTGAAACAAAAGTGTTTGATTTCTCACATTTATATTCACATTGCTCTTTTTTTGTACATCCACTCAAACAGTTTAAAGCTGTAACAATCAATATTTTTAAATGAAAAATGGATCACGTATCTGGGTTTAATGTGCAAGTAATTGCTTGTAATGAAAAACCCAGCAAGAATTATCACCCAACTGGCAGGTCTTCACAACTTAGCAACACATTTTAGCATCTTTTAGCTCATTGTTTTGGTTTAATGTCCTACGTAACTGCCCACAAACCTTAGACACACAAAGTTAGCAGCTAGCTGGTGAACACAGTAGAGCATTCAGCACCTAAAGAGCCAGATATATCCTCTGTAACGCAGGTTTAAAGTAATATTCATGAGACAGTTTCAGTGGAGAAGATCGAGCACATTTTATCTTTGTTCAGCTTTATGTATAGATGTATAGGCGTATAGGATTAGAGATTTTCATGCTGCACATAGCTCAGCAGGAAGGCTGGCTCAAGCTAACACTATCCAATTATCTTTCCATTCCTCCCATAAGGAAAAAAAAACCCATGCAATCATAGCACAGTGAGGCGCTTTGGATAAAGATATCCACCACATGGCACAGGGGAGGGTGTGTGGCCAATTTCTGATCAGTCTTGCTGCAGTCCTCATTTTTTGCAGCTCATTAATATAAGATTGTTGACAGAAGGGACAAAAGTCCATCAGCAAATCCACGTCTACGTGACCAGGCGTTATCTTCCATCTCCTCCCATGATATATTATCTGTCTCAGCGCATTGTTCTACCTTTCCATTTCAAATGTCTGCTCACTGTAACCTTGAGGTCCATGTGGAACGCAGCAGGTTTTGCATTCAAGTAGATTTTCACACCTGGCAGAGGGGAAGGTGTGTGTGGATTTATTCTGAGTCATGAAATGGTAATGAGGGAAAGAAATAGTGTGTGTGTGTTTGGGAGAGAGAGCTTGGTGCTCCATAGCCCTAAGGTAAGCTTTTTGTAAATCTGCAGGTTGCTATGAGACGCAGTGATGTAATCGCTACTCGTGAGTAATTTGCAGTGGGAATGACTTCATCTGTATCTTTTTGGATTGGTTTGGGAGAGCTGGCTGGTGCCACTGATGGCACAGAGAGAGGAGAGCTGCTCAAGGCTTTTACTTGAGATAGACACAGCTATAAACGTAGTGCTGATGTTTCTAATTAGCATCAGACTGAAGTAAACACAACTGCTGAGCAAAGGAAGTGGTCCTGTGATAGGATGACTTCATGGTTTAGGAGAGCATCCCTCTGCCAGAGGACCACATGTTTAAAGGTCCCATATTTACACTTTTCCGGTGTTTTATTTGAAGTGTTGATATCCATAAGAAGATATATTTGTGGTTTTAAGAACAAAAATACATCTCAGTGTAGTTTTACATCTCCTCTCTCAGGCTTCTCTCTGGAGCTCTAGAAACAACAGGTCAGTCAGCCAATCAGAAGAGAGGCTCAGAGCCTCTTCTGTTTTCTGAGTGATAAAATGAAAATATAGCAGATTTCAGGTAAACACTCAGAACCCAAATCCTGCAAGTTTGAATGGTGGGTCCAGGTGGGCGGGGCTTGGGGCGGGGCTGAGAGCAATGACTGCTTTGTTATGACATCACAAAGTTCCAGAAGTCCTGACGGCTCGTTTTAAGGATCAGTTTCTCAATACATATTACACAACAATTTTTGATGATCGCTCATCAAAAATGTGTCAACAAGACATGATCTTTTACAGTATTGCAGCTGGTGCAACTACTGGTGTTGCCAAATCTACCATGATGAAAATCTTAACACCCTCTCCAATAAAAGTGATCAAGTTTTTAACCTTGTTAACATGTCCATATGAAGTTTTTTATATAATACAAGACATATCATGAGCAAAATACCATGACTGAGTATTTCCACCTTGAACTGCAGTGAACCAATGAGAGTCCCATAAAAACATATTCAGGCAGTCAGGGATTCATACGTCATAGAACTAGGGTACCAATTCTGTCAACTTGTGGGGACAGGGGGGCAGGGCTAAATAAACCTGAAACCTTGTCAGTACAGAGAGCCAGAGTTAGCATTAGCACAACCACTAACACTGTGTCAGCCCCTGCCAGTTACAAGCTAACAAACAACATAAATAAATAAAAGATGCTAACTATGCTAACTGCTAACTGTTCTGATACGTCTGCACGTCTCAGATTCTGGTCTCAACAGACTCCTCATCTGAGTCTTGGTCTGACTGAGGCTCAAACATGAGGCTGAGTCTCTCTGATGTTTCCTCCTCTAACCATCTTCATACTCTCTGCTCTTTGACCTGGACACCTGGAGAAGCAGGTGGTGGTGGGGGGCAAGGTCTGATCCAGAATTTCTCAGTGAGGAAGTAAACATTGAATAGATGAGCTTCCAGTCCAAGTTCTCCATGGGAAAACCATGTTAAACAAAATGTTAATTTACAGAGTTAAAACATGTCTGGAAGGTGAAACTTCAGGTTTGTCTTGCTCATCGGTCCTTCATAACACCGTATTGAACATGTGGTCTTCTGGTGGTGGTGCTCTTCCAAACCATGAAGTCACCCCATCAAAAGGTCAAAACACTTCCTTTGTTTAGCAGTTGTGTTTACTTCACTGTGACGCTAATTAAAAACATCAGCACCACATTTATACCTGTGTCTGGCTCAATTAAAAGCACCCAGTATCAGTTTTCTTCTAGGAAAGCACAACTGATTGTGTATGATAATGTACTGAAATTTTTATTTTCACAATTAATTATCATTATATGTATAATTTGTGAACAACTGAAACACACATTTAGATCTGTTCTGTCGTGAAAAAGCTTAAATGTGTGGTGAATTTATTTGAATTTATTCATTATGATTTATAAACTGGTAAATTATAGATTTTCCATTAGTATATTCATGATTATCAATTTAGCCTTGATCTTCAGGCTTAATGCCTCTTCCTGATGAAATAAAATGCTTGGATGAGTGCAGTGCAGCCTGGCGGTATCTCGGCCCGCAGACGGTGGAGCCTCAGCGTGCAGGATGACATCACAGCAGCAGAGCTCGTTACGCCGTCATGCTTCAGACATGTCATGGGATTATGAGTAATGTGAATTACTTAGCAATGATATTGTGCGCCTGTGCTCCAGCAGCAAGCATTAATACCCTGTAATTGCATTAAGTATGATTTATATAACAAAAAAACTGAATTGGATTATTTTTGAAATGATATATTTCTTTATATAATATTTTTCATGTATTTATTCCAACATACAGCCATTATCAGACTTAATGCTATTCATATTTGCAACTGCAATTACCTCATTTCTTGAAGCGCATCCCCTTGGGAAATGTATCTTAACCAGGGATGTGCTAGAGCCATGTTACTACTGTATCACAATGTAATGCTGAAGCATAGAATTACACACATTTTTATCATGTTAACAATTGCATCTCAAAGTGTCGTGTCAAAGCATATTGTAGCAATTTGTGTCAAGTGTTTTGGGATCATTCAGCTCTGATCTGAAGGAACCAGGAGCCTCTTAAGTTTGTCTCTTACTCTGATGAAGCGACAGGCTCGTCTTCCTTCCAGAGGAATTTCTGGGACGTGTCATTTTAAAAGAGTCTACCTAATTACCACTGTCACACTTCCCCATAATTGACAAATCTAAAGCCTTTTACTCCCAAATTCTTCTTGTCTAGCCTCCTCAGCACTTACTCAGTGAGCTGCCTTCACAGTTATCAAGTTAAAGTATCTGCACCTTTCTTTATTCAAGATAAATAACTGCCGCCAATTATATGTCTAATATGCACCAAATCCAAAAGCGTGACACGTTGCATGGCTGCCATCAAAAGCAAACTGGATTCAGGCTGCGTTTCCTTTATTCTCTCAGTTTTTCCCAAGGACGTTTACAGTCCTTTGTGGGCTGTCCCCTAAACATATTACTAATGTCTGCAGCCACAGAGGAGCTTTTAATGGATTTCTCAGCACGTCTCTGCTGCGATCGGAGGCTTGTGTGTCGTCGGTAATGCGCCACAGGAGCCTGGTCGCTGAAATCAAATCCACTGATCAAAGCGAAACATTTAGTTACACACTCAGAAGAAATCATCTTTTAACTATGACCCGCCGTGTCTTTGTGTTCAACTCCCAGTGTCGGGTTTCAAGAAGTCATAAGAGAGCTTTTCATTGATTTCTCCCTTGTCTCTGATTTCTAAAGTACATTTTTGGGTTTCTTACATATATTTAGATATAATGTATATGAAAGAAATTCTTCTACTCTTGCTCTCAAATTTCCCAAACCCAGTCTCCATGCTTGCATTGCTACTGAAAATCCATACAGGCTTTGTGCCTATGGGAGGTTGGAGCCTCTACACACACACATACACACACGAGGATCTGTGTGCTGCTTGCCAAGAGCCCTGAATGCGGGCCACTGCCTGTTAATAATGCCAGTCTGCTGCTGTGTGTGTGTCTATAAATGCATGGGTGGGATCTGCACTTTCTTGTGGGTTATCTGCACTGGTGTACATGCAAGTGCGAGTGGATGCACAGGTGTGTCCCGTCCTCCAGGAGGGATGAAAGGGCAGCTCTCCAAAGTGTGATAACTCGCTCAAGGCTGTGACTTTGAACAAGGGCGCTACCCCTGCCATTGAAGGAAGCTCATTCATCTTCACACATGTTGTACTACGGCAGGTAGACAGGCACACACAGACACAGACACACACACACACGGACGGATGGACAGACAGAGACAAGCACGAGCCAAGGAGGAAGACATGTTGTGCCTGCAGTGAGTGGGTCTATCTATTTGTGGAGCTGACATGTACACATTGTCTCGGAGCTACGAGCCCCCAGTGGAGAGCTGTCCTTAAAATGACACACATTTATCCACTCAACACGAGCACAATTGACTGGAGAATTAGATGCATTGCTAAGTTTAGATGCAAATAAGATAACTGTTCCTTAAATGTGTCAGGAGCTGCTGTTCTTCCACTGGTTTGGAACCAATTGGGTCTTGGGCTCTGGTTTCTGTGGATGTAGTAAGAGATTAGGATTAAGCGGAGTTCAGATTCTTTTTTTTTTTTTTAAGCAAACTCAAGGAAAGACGTCTTTTCGTAGAAAGAAGGAACCTCATTTTTCCTAAGACGCTATTAAAACAAGCCAGTCAAGCGTGGACAGTGAATTGAAGACGGGATGCAGAAATGTGACAGACCACTTTCAACATCCCAATGTCCTCCTTTTGGAAGGCAAATAGTTATGTCCCATGTCTGTGAGGCTTGGAAAACATACAGGAAAGCAAGCAATTATTAAATCCGCCGGCTGAGGCTCGGAGAAGCGTTCTCTGATCCCATTCCCCTCTGGAGATTGATGTGTGCAGACCGAGAGCTCCCTCACAATGCTGGCAAGATTTACTGATTTTTCGCGGTAATAAAAAACATCTTCAGTATGGTTTTGCCCTTTATTATGCACACCAGAGAGCCAATCAGCAGGGCTGTAGGTTGCAGTAATAAATGTCAGACCTTGAAATTAGGTTTCGGACACGCCTCTGTGCTGTACAACAGAACTTATGAAAAAGGTCATACCCAAAAGGCCAGGCACGAGCAATCAAATCAGAATTTCAGCTGAGTAATTACAGAGTTTGGAAGATATTTCTGGCAAAGGCCAAAAGCAGAAGTGTGCCCTGGATGAGCCCGGGTCTTGCATCTTTCTTCTCATCTCAAACACTGTCCTGATCTGGTGCTAAAGCAGTTGGCCGATTCTTGGGAGGAGGGAGGATGAGGGATGGGGGAATGGGAGTTTGACAGAAAAGATGTAACCAAATCACCATGGTTACTGCCAATCTCCATCATCTTTTTGTTTCTACCTCCAACTCCTCTTTCCTTCTGTCTGTCTCTCTCCCCCCCGTCTGTCTGGCTCTCGCCGGGTGTGACGTCTGGAGCTCATCGAGCGTTGCCGATGATTTACGCCGCGACACACTGCACACTGACGGATAGGCGCATTACTGCCAGACGTGTCACACAAGACGGACGGCGATGGCAGTAGTTAACGGATAGGGTTTGGGCGCTGTGGGGTGCAGAGAGGCGTGGAGTTGTCTTTCAGAGAGGATGGGTGTGTCGCGTGCTGGGGTTGGAGGTTATTTCTGTAGTTAGGGGTGTTGCAGCTGGTGCAAAAGAAAAAAGGGTGCTAAATTGGGAAGGGGACGTGTCATCTCTTCCACAGCGAACCCCCAGTTCAGCACTGGTTAGGCTTTTTAATATCAGTGATTAGATTTGAAACCAGTGGGGGGGATGTCACACTGCAGGCAGGCAGAATTTCTTGATGATGCAGTCATCGGGGGTATGTTGAAATAACCTGCTTAGATGGGGATTCTAACCCTCTCCCTGTCACAGAGAGTTTGCATCATCGGATCCCCCCTCTCTCCCTCCCCCTCAGCCTTCTGTGTATGATAAATGTGCACAATCATTCATAAACTATCAAAAAGAATTAGTATTTTATCACCTGAAATCTTGTCTACAACCATGCAATGAGAGAATTGTGGGATATGATGCAGCTCCACAGTCGTTCAGTTCCCTGTTTGAATTTGGGAAATTAAATCACAGCCGAAATGCGCTGGATCACAACACTATGCTAATTTGTCAGTGTTTATCCCAAGAAGGTCATTAAACTGAATAACTCAAATGCAAATGAGCACCGCTGAAACCGAAATTGCTGTGTGTTTTTTGTGAAACTCCATCCAGCGTCTTGCTCCCGGAGTCATCAGCAGGGCCGACATTTCCGGCCACAGGGGCATAAACCTGCACTTTCACTTGAAGAACGTTAACTGTAATTGCCACGCCGCCCTGCTGCTCGCTGTTTCTACTTTAAAATCACAAGATGCTTCTGCTCAGACACCACAGGCAGCTTCTCTGGCGACTGTGTTGACCTCTGACCCTCGAACACACGACTCCTATCACGCAGTTGGATGTTCATCTCTGATACGCCTGTGAGGTCACCACCTGGAAGGTCAGAGGTCATTAAACCTGTGTGTGAAATGGGAGGGTGCAGGCTCATCAGATAGACTCCTGCTGAGCGTGTGGCTGGAATTAGCATTGATCTGACTCGGTCACGTGCTCACGTGTGTTTATGGGAATGAATTTGTTTCCTATTAGTCTCAGTATGGCCTGATAGACTGGATCAGGGAGGGCAGTGAAGTCAGAGGGCAGATGGGGGATGAATGATGAGGGTGCTTGGGCGTAAATGGTCTATTTGGAGGAAAATACCAAGCAAGATGTTGCTCAGTGGCTAATAACATTTTTCTGGCACTGGACAGTCTTCTCCTTTTGTTCAGCTTTACTTGGATCTTTTTTATTGCTCTGCTAATCTGTGGGGTTGAGGATTTAGGGGGTTGTCATAGCACCAGCTTGGTACAATTCAGTATACTGCAACATATTGCAATACTATGAGCAAGACGATTGTATTGTGATTTTTTTTTTATGTGTTTATCAGATAGGACAGTGAAGAGAGACAGGAAACACCAGGATACAGAGCAGGGGAATAACATGCAGCAGTTAAACTGGGGTGTTGCTGCTTAGGGCTTTTGTGCTCACATGGTATGTGTCCTAACCACTTAGCTATGGGGTCACCCATATTGTAATTTTTTAAAAATCTGTTGCATAAAAAGTTTGCTTTTCTGTGCAGTCAGGACAATGGGGGATTCATTTGCATTAATTGCAGTCCCTGTAACATTCAACATCATTAGCACAACTTTTTGTGCAGTCTGAGCAAAGGAATTCACATTTGCCTATATCAATAAAAAAATAAATAGATAAAAGTGCTTGCAGGCTTCTTTTTTTTTTAAGTCATTTTGGACATTTTTCACCATTATTTAAGCTGCAGTGAGAGAGACAGGAAAGTTGGAGAGAGAGAGCAAATGGCCTTGGGATGGACTCGAAGCCGAGCCACTGCAGTAAAGACTGAGCCTTCATGGTATGTGGTCTGCCAGGTGAGCTCCCTTGCAGGATTCTTTAGGCAACAAATAAAAAATGTAAGCAGTGTTACACTGTATATGTAAAGGTTCACAGTATGTGAGTTTTTAATTTCTTGAGTAGTTCAGTTGTTGTTCCAATGTGAGATGAGTGGGATCCATTAGCCATTAGCTGTACATCAGAATGGTTTTTTGCTAACTGTGCTCTCAGATTCATCGTGTTCCCAATTTTAGCATAGCAGGTTTTGCAACCTTGTCCATCTTCTCCCTGATGTTTAGACTTAGACTTTATTGTGGAGGCCAAAATGAGCCCACACTCCAGCTCTGTAGAACTGTAGAACTCTGTCAGATTATTGGTGGTAATGTTACAAGTCAGCTACGTATGCTAATGCTAAAGTTAGCAGTTGGAGTGGAAGAATCAATGGCTGAAGATAGATTACAACACTGACATGTAGTGGTCAGGGGGTCTAAACACAACACCTAATGAAACGCTGTCTGCTATGAATCTTTGCATGTAAATTATTAATTAAAAATCATTAGTGTTTTTGAGAATTGATATAATATCACAAAACATGATATTGCGATACTTGTGTATCAATATTTTCTTACACCAATAATCAAAACTAATGGTGGAACATGTTTAAAATGGAGAGATGCAGAAGGGATAAGATATTTAGGAGGACAGGCAAACCCTATTTGAACTGTGTCTGAGGATTTTATCTTCCTCAGTGTCTCCCTCCTGTTAAGTCAGCCTGGTGCTGAGCCCAGTGTCCCGCCAGCTCACGCTGAAATTGGATTCTTCTCCAAACAAACAGCTGTGATAAGACGGAAGGTCCTGAAATGCTTCTCTCGACAGATAGACTCAGTTTGTTCATGGTTGAAGAATCGTGGGATAAACAATAGATAAGAGAGAGTGAGAGTGGGCTTTGTTTCAACACGTCTTTCAGATTTCCCTAAGCAGTAGCTCGACTCCTTATTGTAACAAACAGGAGTAAAGTGAGTGACATTTCTTTATCTGGCACACAGTATGCTTAGGAGCTTAGGAGGGTGTACTGTTTGTGACTGGTTGATGCCCATTTGTACCAAGCAAAGGTTCTTAATGGACAATAAAACCAGTGGCTGCTTTACAACCTTCCTGGGTTTGTCTTGTGATTAAATGCCGCCTGGACTGTTGATTTTTTGATGAAGCATAACAATCTTGGCTCATTCAGTCCTGCTTGTGCTGTCGAGGCTTGGCTCTATCCCACACTATATTTTGGTCCAAGTCCCTTTCAGATCACTGTGAGCGGGGCTGGAGTCCTGCCAAGAAACGTCAATACTACACTGGAGCGTTCATAGATTGGTCTCATTGCACTGGAAAACTGTTGATTACAGCAACGTCACAGCCGTCACACCCCTGCATCTGTGCACCGATGACTGTCAAAATGTAAAAATAATGGAAGCAGCTGAAACAAGGGGGGTAAAAGCTGTAAAATGAGCTCGCTAGGTTTGGCTCGTTTCATGTGTGCATGTCGGTTTAAACAGATTACGCTGGAGCCCATGGCGAGTCAAAGTGTTTGTGGATAAGCACAGAGTTTTTGGAGATTACATTTACATTTTACGCATGAAGCTGTGGCTTTGACTCGCTGTGCTGCTCTGAATGATGAGGCTTTGCCATCTCTCTCGAGGACACATAGCTACTGGGGAACAAACATGGGCTGTCGTGGACAGCAAACTGGTAACCTTAGATGATTCTGCACCTCACGATTTATGTCCAGTGACAACATCCAACGCAACTGAAGGAATGAATGAAATGTGCACCTTAAGCAGGGAGATAGAAAGTAAGGATGGTGGATGTATTTGGTTATTTTCACCCCAAAAAAAAAACAGAGTTTGTCATCAGTGACCCTGATGAAGGCCACAAGCTGAGCGCTGGTTTCATAATAAAGTTGTTCTTTATTCAACTATTGTCAGTGGAATTTTGACCTCATAAGATTCATAAGAATTTCCTTCTTCCCTTCACCTTAGAAGACAGTGAGGTTGTGCCAGAAATCCATAGTCACCCCATCTATACCTTAACTATATCTGCACCTTAACTATACTATAGTTCAGGGGTCGGCAAATCCGTTTGGCCTTGAGCCTATTTTCTTTGTTTTATTCCTTCTTTGGTGTTGACAAAGTTGATTTCATCACTCTGCTAGATGATTACTACATTTATGCCTGCAGTCGACTGAGGTGAGATTGCTATCTGTGAACTCTCACAATTTCTGACCCTGAATGATTGATTTTCCATAGCTCCCTCTGTGCCGCGCCTCATTCCTTAACTGCACACCCATAAGGAGATGACTCGATTGGACCTGTAACGTATGAATCCCCAACATGCATTTAAATTGTCAGCGGCAGCTGTATGTCTACAATGGAAATGTCAAGGCTCTGTCCTTGCCCCTCTTCTATTTCCTCTCTCAGGTTTGACACTGCCTGAACGGCCGTGGATTGTTTGAAATGGAGCACTAATTGGATTGTCATATTTTCACACGGGAATACAAGTGAGCGAGAAAAGGGCTTCACACACTGGCCTTGTTTGACTCCTTTTTTTCCCCTCCTCAATCCCCTTCTTTGCCCAATGAGATTTTTTTTTCCATGCGACTACCCGGAGCTTAAGCCCTAATCTCCTCTACAGTACATGAAAAGAAACCGGCTATCACTCCTTTGGTTTTCTTCCCGCTCCAATTCCAAGCCGATCAATTCGCTTTCTCATACTAACACCAAGCCCCCTCTGCTCTACACTATCGGGAGCGGCTACTGTTGCATCTGGAACACCATGGTACCATAAGTCATCTTTTACAGCTGCCTGGAGGGCCATATAATCCCCGCCACCGCCCTTCTCACACAAACACACACACACACACATAGACAAATGGACAGTGGAAGGTCAGGTCAGCATAGCAAGAGCAAAAAAAAGGATGGGGGTGCTGCCATGATAACAAACATCAGAGTCCTCTGGGACATGGGCCAGTGCTGGTGTAAATGCTCTGTTAAAGGGACAAGAGGAATGAAAGTGGCTGCATAGCTGAGACATTGCATTTACTGTAGAGGTCATTATTTTTGAAGCAGACCCAAAAGGGATCCGTGGACTTCATGCATGAATTAATTAAAGGGGAACCAATCCCTAAAGAACCTGGGAACCTTCAGACCCAGTCCCAACCCAGACCCAAAAATAATTAGACCCAATTCAAAATGTGGTTGAGCCAAGTAGTCCCAAATGGAACATGATGTGCATGATGTGCTTTTTGCATCCACACAAGGTAATACAGCAAAACCATACCTAGTTCAGATAGACCTGGCTCAGGTCCTAGGTCAGGTCAGAGTTACTAGGAACTGAGAACTATTTTATTGTGGTACAGTGCTACCAACAACACTGAATCTTTGCAGTGAGATAAAAGAGAAGAATGTTGAAGTCCAGACGATAATAATTCATCTAATGTCCATGAAAATGTGTAGGTAAGACACAGTGAAGACTTCCATATCATTGGTTTATATCAGTAGTATATAACACACATTTGCAAAAAGCAGTGAATTTCCTGCAATCAAACAATACTGTACTGGTGCATTGTAGATATAATGAAATGCAGCTGAACTAAGCAGCAAAAACCTCTTAAACATCTATAGTTTCCAATCGCTAATTTGTTCAGGTGTGGGGACGTAGCAAACCTACATGATAAATGCAATCAAAGACCCTTCTTTTACTGTGAACTGAAATCAGATTATAATGTATGATCATACCCACTGTAAATTACTGACATGAGGTTGCTTTCATTTCAGTGAGAGATATTAGGTTGAATCTAAAACCTCCCTCTGGCGATACAGCAGAACTGTGCTTTTTGTCCTTCTCTGGATGAAAATGGCTGGGAGGTAGCACTTGTGTTCCCCATCACTGGTGGTACCTTTTTAAAAAAGTGCTTTGAGGGTAAAAGAGTACAGCTTTTTGTATTAAGAATGTACCTTTTAGGTCATGGATGTTGAGTGGGCACAGAGGCTACATTTTTGCCCAAAGAGAAAACTTTCACCTTGTATTGTGCCATTCACCTTACCTGAGGATTATCAGGTGTACCCTCCTAGATCAGCACTGTGGGTGGAGTGTGGTGGGAGGACACAGCCTCACAGGGAAGACGGCCAGGGTGAATCTCATCCTGTGTCAGCGAAAGGAGTCCTGGTAAGCCAGATCTGACAGTGACTGCCAGAGGAGGTTAATGGGGGGGTGGGTGCACGAGAATGAAGCGATTACCAGATCTGGAGTGGGGGAAGGTGGGAGGTGTTATGTCTGTCTCTTCACAGGGCTGATATCAGACAGGAACATGGCTCCTTCAAATGCTGGGAGATTAAGATTAGGACCCATAAGTGAAGGGGACCACTGCTTGGGGTAGGAAAAATCTGCCCAGTTGAAGTGTCCTTGAGCACAATACCAAGTGCTCTTCAGTGTCAGAATCTTGTTGTTTGACCTCTGACCTCTCTGGAGAATGATGCAAGTAGTTGATCATCAGCTAATGTATCAATTAAGCCCCCTTTACGCTGGCAAAAAAAAGGTGCTAATGTCTGGCTTTTGTCAGCAATAGAAAATTACAGTTTAATTGTCAGACAAACAGATAAGAACTCCCTCTGCGATAATTAAGGGTTTCAGTGCAGAGTGCACACGTCCAAAAAACTTTATAGGTTGTGGATGGCAAAGGCCAGACAAAAGCTCTGATATAATACAATTAGCTTCGGACAAATTTCATTTAACAGCAATGTTGTCATCCAACTACATGGGTGTTTTCTGTCTCTGTGCTGATTGGTCTAGTCTGGGAGTAGATTGACTTTCAATCATGGCAGATCCCTTCTACCTGATGCATGTGATTATGTCTACTTAGCTTTTTCTTCTTTGTGGTGTTCATTTGACATTTTCTGTCTTCCATTTTTTACAATTATTTCTTTATTTATTTATTATACTTGTGTTAATGAAAGAGAAATAGATGCATAGAACTGCAAAAAATGATCTGAATTGAGGCCATACAGAGTCAATAGCTCTATACGATGCCAAACACAAGTTCAAATTCAAAGATATTTTACATTAGCAGAGGCTTATGGGACTGCATGATTACTTGTGCAAATTAAGGAAGCTAATTTCAGCAGGCACAAATGAGTCCCAGTTCTTTCTTGAAGTTTAGGGCACACACTAAAACAATATTGCATATCAGACACTGTGAGGGGTTTGTTGTAGCTACATGTTTTTCTTTGTAACTGTGTGCACAGTAACAGTAGAATTAACCCCTCAATTACCTTTATGCTTAATGTGTTAACTGGCCTTACTGTTACTGGATGAGAAGACGTTTGCACCAGCAGAGATTCTCGGTTCAATCCCCTGGTTGGGCCATTGCATTAATGTTTGATAACATATCCATAATGTACTGTACATGTAAACATGGCTAGTGTGTTCTCAGGGATAAATCAGGTGAACATGCTGTATTGGCAGTTCAGTATGAGAGAGACAGTGGTTCTCCCATGTCCACAGGCCATAGACATGGGTCCTGGCGCTGCACACAGACCCAATCAATGTGCTCATGGCTCCCTGCTTGCTGGCTAATGAACAGCTAATGCGCTTCTCTCCTGCTGTTCTGGAAAGCACCCACTTTGAAATTGCCACAGTGATGATTAACTCCTCCATATTGCATGAGTTTAGATGTAAACGGACTTGCTCCACCCTTTGTGCACCCGCCGTCTCGCTCCCCTCCTGATGTGCTCAGACCTAATTTTTTTTTTACACAGTCATGATAATATGAGTAGCGGATATAATTTCTGTTCCCTGCAGACTGATGGGAACCGTCCTGCTGTGCCTAGTGCAAGAGGAGTTTGTGTTTGTAGCAGTATCCTTCAGTATCCTGCATTTTCCTTCTCTTTGGACGACATGGGGCAGGAGTATGAGCCTGTGTGTTCGCTTTCTTGAAACAGGCTCGTTGGCTGTTTTGACACTTACGTCAGTGCTGTTTTCCAGCTGCCGCACTTGTTTTAGCATCACTGCAAACAGACTTGACACTGACTCAGCACCAGTGCACTGCTTTTATATGTCTTCACCTCCAAACAACCCTGGAATAAACATATACAACCGCATTGTTTATCCAGTAGGCTAATTAGCTGATTGTTTAACCCCATGCAACTCTCAGCAATTCCAGTTGTTCATTAATTCTGCCTTTGTGCTTTTTTTTCCCCCCTCTTCTCTGTAATCCACATGTCTGTGACACTGCCAGCGCTACGATAATTGTAGAGCGAGATAATTGTTTACATACTGCAGGACACATGAGCTGACAATAGAGCAGGGCTTGGAGCCTGTGTCACGGAGGAAAAAAGTCATTTTCTTGTGGAAGCCAGGTCCTCAGGCGACCTTTGAGGAAAGCAAAGAGTTCATGGAGCTGCACAGCTTATTGGATTGATGACAGATGATGCATTAATGACTGCAGCATGTGATCTTTTCTCTCTCTGTCTCCCTCTGTGTGCTCAGGCTTCATGTAACAGTGGCAGCCCCAGACAACAAAGGCAAAGTTACAAGTTTTGCTTTCTGAAGAAATTGGCACAGTGGCATGGTGCTGATATGTTTGTATAACAGGGGTTTGTCATAACTGCTGTGTTTCACACAGCTTTTGTCCTGTTAAATAGGAGAGGAGTGAGCATTTTGGCTGCTGAGGCTTTTATCCTGATTAGACTGTGGCTAAAATGAGCAGGTAAAACATCTTTTTTTAACTGGTTTGGTTTTTGCCTTAATATAGATATATGTTTAAATTTGTTCAGACAATTTGTTAGGTCTCTGAATTCTTATCATGGAACAATCTCCTCGATCCAAAGTAAGAGTGGCCACTCCACTGAAATGCCCTGTTATCTGTGACAGAAGCCCTAAAGGCAGCCAGAGCTGTAGGTCAGTCCTCAGTTCTTATCTTACTGGACCTCTCAGCAGCCTTCAATACAGGTAAATCCGGTGTCCTGCTATCCATACTCTCCAACATGGGCATCTTGGACAAAGCCCTTTCTTGGTTTGAATCCTATCTCACTGGACGCTCCTTCACTGTAATGGCATGGGAAAATGTCCTAAGCCCATCTCCTGCCAGCTGGAGTTCCCCAAGGATTGGTTCTAAGACCCTTCCTCGTTGCAATATACACCACCTCCTTGGGTCTAATTAACTGCTGACATGGCTTCTCATATCACTGCTACGCTGATGACACCCATCTATACCTGTCGTTCCCACCAGCACAGATCTCAGCTTGTCTGTCTGATATATCTGCATGGGTGAAGGAACGCCAACTTCAACTAAACCTCTCTAAGACTGAACTCATAGTCATCCTGGTCAATCAGTCTCTTCATTGTGATATGAAAATCACTATGATTCCTTACCCCATCTAGAGCCACTCAGCTCTTGGTCCAGGCCATGGTTATCTCTTGCCTCAACTACTGCAATGCTCTTCTGGTGGGCCTTCCTCTGTGCTCAGTGAAACTCTTACAGGTGGTCCAGAATACAGCAGACCACCTGGTCTTCAGTCAGCTCAAAAGGGCAGCCTGGAGCAAGCAGCAGTGGGTGGGTCATAAAGCCTGATCCAGAATTTCTCAGAGTATTTTTATATAGTCTAAAACATGTCTGGAGAGGAACTTCAACAGCTAAGTGCTCTGATACATTCACCAGCTGGTTGCTTACTTTGTTGCTCTGTATCAAAATATTCCTTTAAATGTCAGTGGGGTGACTGTGGATGAATTGTTGAACCTTTTGCTGGAGATGTAAACAAGGTTAGAAGCATGACCTCTGATTTCTAACCCATACCTCTTTGAAAGTCGACGTATCCAGTTGAAGGATTTTCTAAAGTTTAGCCTTTTTGAGTATCAGATAATGCAAATTAAAATGTTCACTGTTAACAATGTATATTCTATGTTCCTCAGTCAGTTGTGCTAACTAAGATTACCTCATTGCATGAGTGATAGTGCTGCCCACTTCAGTGTAATAATCCTGCTAATTCACATAGCAGCACGCTGGGTGTTTATTAGTGTGTGATAATGTTTTTCAGCTCTCATAACCAGACCTGAGGATGGACCAGTATGAATTTGGGTAAATTAGGCTGAAGGCAGCATATGCGCCTGGGATCATGGGATCCCTAAATGGTGTTTCCATAGCAACAGTGATTTCCGTTCACTGCAGGTGATAATTCTGCCTGGCCATGGCCTACCTGGTGGGAGGTTCAGGAGGGACAGTCGTCATTCATTCTTCCATTAACCTTCGTTTAGGCAGACATCATTTACACACAGCAATAAAAGCTGAGATAATACATATTATGTAAATAAATACAAGACAATAACACGATGAGCTGTAACGATGCTTGAAATTTTGAATTAAATGCAAGCAAAGATAAGTATTTTAAAATGCTGGTGGACTGTAGGTTCATGTAGCTTCATTTAAAGCTTTATACTTAGTAGCAGACATCAGATTATTTTATTTTAAATTCTGTTGTTTAAGGTGTTTTAGTTTCAATGAATCAAAATGTGTTTACAGAAAGTGTTCTGCCATCAGTGAACAGTGCTTAATCCACCTGAGCAGCTGGGACACCTCCTTTGTTTTATTGACCTGATAGCGGGAAGAAGCGTATATGGATTAGTGTGTTCATTATGCTTTGGCTCAGAGCCACAAGAGATAAATTACTCACAAACAAGGACGTTTAAGGGACCAGATTTGGACTTGATTGGAGGAAGTGTACTAGATACCTGAAATACTCCACACAGCGTGGCGTTATTAGACTGCCAATGGCTGTCAGGAGCAGCCGAGTGATTGGCTTTGGTCCCTTGTAAACAACACTGTAGATTGGCCCAGCCTCTGATTGCAGAGCAGTGGGGCTGCCAGCAGGAGTGAATGCATTTCCTTCATCCCACCGGACATGTCACCTCTTTGGGTTTAATCCAAACAGGCGTACGAACACAACCTGTGAGTGCTAAATGAGAACTACAAGCCACTAAGTGCTTGTGCTTCTCACCATACACAAATGCGTATGTACTGTCATGTGGCGTAGGAGGTAGTATAGTATAAATAGTGCATATTCACATTTTAGTATCAGAATCTACTTTGTTCCCTATTGATTTTTGGGACCAACAGTCACATACTGTCTCTTTTAGGAACAGAATCATTTAGAGCTGAATAGATTTTGATTAAAGGTCCCATACTGTATAAAGGCAGATGTCCATATGTTTCTGATAATAAAGCAGGTCTAGGTTCTATATTAATACTGTGAAAGTATCAAAGCCTCAGTCCACAGAGAAATGCACACAGCCTGTATTCAGAAACTGAGCCTTAAAACCAGCCATCAGGACTTCTGGAACTTTGTGATGTCACAACAAAACAGTCACTGCTCTCAGCCATGCCCCAAGCCCAGCCCACCTGGATCCGCAATCCAACCTTACAGGATTTGGTTTCTCTCAGTGTTTACCTGAAAACTGCAGTATTTTTATTTCATCACTCAGAAAACAGTCAGCCAATCAGAAGACAGGCTCAGATCTCTTCTGATTCGCTGACTGACCTGAAGCTCCAGAGAGAAGCTTGAGAGAGGAGATGTCAAACTACACTTAGATGATTTTTGGCTCTTATGTCTTCTGTTGGATGTCAACACTTCAAATAAAAGGAAAAGTGTAAAATGTGGAACCTTTAAGAAGATACTAGTATTTTGTATAGGTGTCCTTTAATATCTCCCCTAGTGTTCACAGAGTAACTGTGTGCATCTGCTGCAGGAAAGTCTGGCCAGGATTTGGACAAACATTTGTGAACCTTTGAATGAACAAAACACTGAAGTTTTTAATCATCAGCAGCACTTCACAGACGTGCTTCACTGAAAAAGACACTGCTCGCCCCATTCACTGCTGCTCACTGTCATATCATTTACTGGCAGCTACTTTTATATATTTTGAGGCTCAGCAGGTCAGTTGTTCACAATGTTGTGTTGGACTGCTGGAGCACTGAGGGGCATTTTGACAGCTGCCATTTCCAGGAGCAAACATCTGGATTTATAGCCAATAACTATTAATAAAAACGCCTGGAATCGGGTCGGGACATCAGTTACTTTAATTTCAGGGTGCAGATAGTTTCATCATCAATCATCTGAGGCTATATTTTGTTAAACCTACTGACTCATTGCCTGCTGCATGACTGCACTTCAGGACGCACGTGCACGCACACAGCATGAGCATGATCCCAGTCCAGATCATATAATGATGTTTGCATGGAACAGAAGTAAACTGTGCTGACTTTGTGGCACACCGCAGGGATCTTAAGGTATTAAATGGTGTGTGATGACCTCTTCTCACATGAAAACGAGATGTTCCGATAGTCCAGCCATGTGAGTTGAGATTTTGAGATGAAATGCTACTTCCAAGGTCAGCAGTTTCATGCACGTTTCATGTAGTCCACCCTCTGTTGCCCAAAACACAGTAATCACTGAAAATTCCCTAAAATTTGAGATTTAGCTGACTCAGTACACGCAACGTGATCCTTGTATTTGTCTTGCATTTGTTTTACAAAACTCCTGCAGGCGACTTTGCTTAAACACCACCCAGTCAAACTACTTAAATACATTGTGAATTAGAGCTAGTTTTCCTTAGCCAGCTACTTTCCAGTCCGTCCCTTACACTGTCAGGCGGCACAGAAGAGAGCTAAATTAGATGTTTCCCAACTATTTCTCCTGAGAATGAAGTCCAGCGATTTTTTTTTTTTCAGTAAGCAGACAGTAAAAAGTAGGACTCGTGCCCTGGCTACATCTGTACACCCATGCTGCTAACTGTGTGATCCCAGGCAGTGTTTTTAAAGTTCACGTGCTGCCTTCAGGAGCTGCCGAGAGGTTCTGCTCACAGATATCCATTCATCATGTCTGCCATGTCTGTCACCGCCTGTTTGTTATTGTAGCTCTCTACACCCAGCGTGGGGAAGCTCGGCTGCTTCTTGCTCTCACCGTACCACAGACTCATTCATCATGGGCCGCTTTTGTGCCTCTCTGCATCGAGGTGATCTTTTTAAAAAGAGGAGGCCTTGGAAACAGTTAACAGTGTTGTTGTTGTAGGAGTCGGCTCTACTCTGACAGGTGACTGCACAGAATGATAGTAGATTATGTTGAGTATTTTGGGCTCTCTGAAGTGGGTCAGCGTGCTCTGTAACGGACGGACTGGCCTCCTTTCTCATGTTAACAAGGAACAGCGGAGGAAAAGAGCAGCAGAACATGTCACACTCCATTTTTTCTACTGTGATGATAATGATTCACCACATGATCAGAGCTGATACCACGAAGGCCTAGATCCACACAGAGACCTAAGACGTGGCTCAGTGTAGTGTTGCATGATTTTATCCAGAGTCTGATCATCCTGTCATCACCCTATCAGATTGCCAATATCCAGTCGCCGGCAATCACTCTGATGACCGTCGATCTCTGAGATCATCGTCAGCACAACCCCAGCTCAGGCTTGGGCCGATACTGAACTGCTGTTTAGTTGCAGCATCATTTATACTTGAAACATAAAATACAATAATATAAATATATATTATAAAAAAAACCTCTTGAAACATAAAATACTATATTAATGCTTACATACTGCTTTATTTTTTTTTTTTTAAATGTTCTTCTCTTATCATTTCATTAATTCTCTTGAGTATCTAAACTAGCTGGGTAACCTGAGTCATATAGATTCAGATTCGTTGCCTCTGCCCTTTAACCTGCTGCATGTCCCCACTACGGACTTGATCTTGAGTTTGTCTCACTGTTAGTTTTGTGCCTCATATTCACTTTCTATATTTTGGGACATTTCCAAACATAGTTGGTTTTTATAATTATTTTTTCCTCTATGTAGGACACATGAAATAATGTATATATGTCATGAAATGATGGTTAATTACAAACTGTTAAAAAAAAACAGTTAATTACTGTTTGTTGTGCAGCACTTTGATAACAGTTGTTGATGTAGGAGTTTGGTCTTTTGTGTTTAGTTTTACTGCTTGTTGCCTTGTGTTGCTGATGTGTAGCCACACCTCCCCCTGTAAGGATTCAGAGGATGCGGTCCACGAAGGTGTGGCCCCTTGTAGCCATCGTAGACTGGAAAGGCTGAATCAAAATGAAGAGGATCCAATAGGTGGATCCTGCGTTGGCCAGGAAAAGAATTTGAAGGAGCCTTTGAAATGGGACAGCCTGGTTGCACCACTGTGAAGCCATCTTCAAATGCAGCCTCTGAAGGATGCAGCCCCTGAATTGAGACATTTAAGTTTCTGGGTACCAGGATTTTCTTTGTCCTGTAGCGTCAGGATACACCCTGGACACCATAGCAACCTGCTCATGACAATTATGAACATGAAGCTCACTTTGACTGTGTTTTACTCATGCTTACACAAAAAACCAGCAGTGACTGAATCAGAAAAGAAAATGATGTATGAGTGTAAAGGAAGCCTTAAAAAGTGAATTGTGTGTAGTGGAGTGAAAATGACCAGACTTGCTCTTTTCCCTCAGTGAAGAGCGGCTACTTTAAGATGCTCTTCAGAGGAGTTGTGTTTCCATCTGGGAGTGCAGTGGTTTTCTGTGTGTGAAGTCAAGAGTTCACATTGCGCCCGACCTGCCTCCACTCGTTGGGCCTCCTGACCAGTGACGGTAACAATCTCTCGTCACCTGCCCATCAAAGCTGCTCACTTCCTCCCCTCTTTCCCGCGTGATTCGCTGCCGGGCAGAGCGATGACGGCTCCTCGCCTTCTAATTGGTCATTTTCCTGCCAACATCCCGGAATGGTTGACTTCATCACTTGGCACGCCTCAATGTGACTTCTCCTATTCCATTTGTGGTCAGTTCTGAGACTGACCGCATCTCTGCATCTTTGATCTTTTACTTTTGACATTTTTGTTGTTGTTTTTTTTCCCACCGATCCAAGGACTTTGCTCGAAAATGAGTCCAGAAAGCAATTTATAGAGCTCAGAAATGCTCCAAGGGCAGAACAACTCTGTCAGCACGTCTATGTTTGAGTGCTAACTTACTTGAGTACAGAAAGACAACAGCCATTTGTCATGTCTGCTCTGAGTCAAGGAAAAGTCTGGTTCAAGACTTCAAATGTGCAAATCTTTAAGTCAGTCTTTAAAAAAAGACCAATAATTTGTTTTCACAGTGAACTCTTAGTTATTTTGAAGTAGAAGGTTCAAATATGTTCAGGACAAATGAAAGGAAGATATAGGAAGGTGAATTATTGTCTCAGCTGTGTGCATGCTACGCTCAGAGCAGGCTGAAGCCCTCCCCCGTCTTTGATTTGCTTTGTTAGAAAGTTCAATAGGTCCTATATTTCTTCCTGCACCTTTGCCTCAGAACAAACACTTCAGAGAGGAAGCTGGAAATTAACGGTTCCTGCCATTTTACATGCTGTTGACATTAGGCCGGGACTGTCGGGAAGGAGTGGTTTGAATTGTTTCACCTCTTTGCAACTTTCATTGTCACTGATTAAAGGGCGAGGTTTAGATGTGGGAGGCTTCTGTTTGAATTTACATCCAGTGAGAGCTCTGTTTGTCGCTCCCTTTTACTGCACCACTTGGGTTTATATGGGGCAGATGTGCTTATCACTATAATCTGCTTGTAAACCCCGGGATGGAGATGCTTTGGCAAGTTTGGGGAGATGGGAGTTGTGAGGCTGATTTACTGAGAAATGTCAAACACCTTTGGTCATTATTGCGTGTAATTGAATGAAAACACACACTAAATAAATCAAGTGTGGGCTTTGGTATATTGTCTTTGTGTGTGTGTGGTAAACTTGCCGTGATGACTGTGAATAAGCGATGACCTGGGTGGGTTGTGTCTTTGATTACACTCTCTTCCACTGATGGCAGCTGTCTGCCTATAACCCTGGATGCCTGTAGGGACCTGCTACCAAACCATGCTAATAAGAAAACCTTCTACAGTGCAGCAGTAAAACTTCACCAAGATATCTGAAGACATACTAAACCTCTTAAAGTGAAGAGGAAAGTGAAGCCTGACCTTTGCCTAGTATCAGTGTTGAAATTAAAGTTAAAATATGTATCTTTTCCACATTAAAATGTCTAAAAATGACTATGATCTTTACATTTTTTACACCTCGGCCATTTTCAACTATATACTTTAACCAGACAAAGGATTTTGGAGAAAAAAGCCAAGTTAATGTTAGACAGCTCAGGTCCTAGCCCCTCAGAGACATCCTGTGTCTGCTGAACTGTAACATGAATCTGCTTTATTCAGTGTTTCTACTGGTTTTAATCACCTGGTCTGTTTGTTGAGGAGAGCAGGAGACCTCTGTGGAGAATTCAGCTCCAGGTGAAAACCTCCTGAATGACTGACACTGAAGGAATCCAAACCAGGAGAAGCAAAGGTGGTGAAGAGAACAACTCCCATGAGCCCACACTATTTCAAAAAATCACAGAACACCATCTTTTGTCATTGTTTTGATAGAGAGACCCCTAGCAGTAGAAGTTACATACTGTGTGTTTAATACTACATTTTACTTTCAGTCAGCCATCTTTGTTGTTGCTACTGGAAGGATGTGCAGTATTGGACTATAACTGCTGAAAAATCATCCTAATAAGCAGCATCTTGGATATCAGCTACATCATGTCTGCTAATAACGACAGCTAACAGTAATTGTTCTTGAAAGGAAAAAAACAACATTTATTGACTAAATTCATGTAAAACAGAAAAATTAGACAGGAAGTGACAACAGAACATCAGGGAGACAACATGAAACACAGGCACGCTAACACAAAGTTAAGCTAACATAATGTTAACAAGGGCAGTGGACGTAGCATCAACGTTACTTTCAGTCACATACCTGGTGTGTTGTTTACACTAGCATTTGTCAGTAGGAATGAGTACACGACTCATCTAGGATGCCAACCATAAAATGAGGATTTCTATTACTACCTTAAACATGAAGACAGCAATTGCTATTACTGCCTTATCCAACATTTCAGCTGCTCGGGGAACTGCTCATCAAGCTAAGACCAGAATCAGATGCCCAGAGGGAAATGCTTTTCATTTTCTTCAGTAAGGATACTTGACTACAGGACCTGGAAACCCTAGAAACCACCTCTTACCGACATGGTAACTAAACTAATCACCATAGCAACCAGCCTGCAACCATTGCAACAGCTCTGACCTGCCAGGAGCTAACCGACTCCTTTCAGCTAATTTTTTACCTCAACTCTTATTAGTACCCTTGAGCTTATTTCAGAAAGTCCATTCAATTTATATTAAAAGACAGTTTTCCAGACTACCAATGTTTCACACACACACACACACACACAAGTTGCAAAATGTGCACTGCTTGGTGAGTTTCAAATCAAGCTCTGATGCAGACTGAGAGGAAGCCTCATGCATAAAACAAAGTAACCTTTGTTTATTCTCCACTTATTCCCTTTTGTTTCACAGATATTTCCAGGTCAGTCCTCCAAACAGCTGGCCTTCCACCGTCCTTTGTTGGAGCCCCATGTTTACAAATGAAAATGTTTTCTCCTCACTGCATCTCAGCGTTGGAATCAATAAGCGGCGCCGCGCTCTGCGACTGGCGCAGCATCTGGCATTGTGATCGTCTGATTTTGATGTAGTGTGTGGGGATGTTGCTCTCTGGATGCTTCTGATGGTTCTTTTGTTGCTGGCGGAGGATGAGCCCCCCCTGGAGCAAAGGGCTGACATGGGCACATGCAATATGCATGAAGCTGACGGACAATGGAGGAGGAAGTGAACACGCGTAGTGCATTTTGAATACAAATGCTCATGGAGAGTATCGGCTGGATGGGGAGCACTTAGCAGACCACCTGAGGCTACTGGGGGTGTTTCCTTGTGACCAGCTGATTGGGCTAAATGATGCTCTCTGATTGTTTGAGGCCCAGCAGGGCTATAGTGGATGATACCTACTGGGAAAAAAGTGAAGGCTTTTAAATGTCAATTTCTATTACAAGGAGTCAGGTCAAGATTATTTATTACTATTGATTGATTATTGATTATTTATATAGTAGATTCCATACAACAGGTGCAGACTCAATATGCTGATGGATGTTGCTATATGTGGTATTTAACATCAGTAAAACATCGTTAGAGTAATTTAGAGACATTGTAAAATTACCCTGCAACTGTTGTTCATCACCAGTTGTGATGAATCCAAAAATGTGTCCTCACGTTACTTCTCAGGCGGTTTCATGTGATTATTCTTCAACATGGCGTTCAGCAGGGCTCGAGCTGTCTCTTTTTTGCGTTAGCTAAAAAGACAGTAGCCTAATACACTAACAGGGCCACAGGCCATGCAATAGAGTGGAGTGACACTGTGTTTCTAGAGCCAGTCTGTTGCCTCTCTGTAGTGTGACTTTTGAACGTGAACACATCATTATAGATCGATTATTAGCTTCTTTTCCACGTTGAAATGGGAGTTTAAATTTTGAAGATGAAGTCATCGCTCTATCGTCTGGCTAATGTCGAGCTGTGTGACACAGCTGTCTGTGTGAAACTTGGCTGTGGAGTGTGATTTGTTATAGAATTTACAGGTGAAAATCAGTGGGTTGGTGAACAGTGCATTACACACTAATTTCAAATAGTTAGTAAATAATAGTAAATAATAGTAAATGTGATCATTACCTCTTGTTAGGGCTGAGCGATTAATCTGATGTTATTTTTGATTATGAGTTTGGCTTCCAACGATTATGAAAACAAGTTAATTGGGATAAAACGATGATTGTGCCGCATTCTGTTTCTCAACCAATTTCATCCCCTCTTCAAAAACCATCCACTCATCCACTTCCTGGTCACGTTTTGGTTTTCGGTGATGTGAGCAACGTCCGTATGAGTGCGTCATCTTGAGCAGTTTGTTGGTTCAGACACTTTCTATGTATAGTCAGGAGAGACCTCGCCCTGTTCCACTACTATCTTTAACTTTATCTAATTTTTAAGATGTATTTTTGTATTTATTTTTCCTTTGAATTGTATTGAAAGTTCAAGAAAGTTTTTTTTTTAAGTGCAATAAATGTGTGGTGTTTCCAAAGTCAGTGAGTAATCATGTTGAATAACAGTGAGCTCAATATTGATCCAAAATAATTGCGATTATGATTTTTTTGCCATAATCGTGCAGCCCTCCCTCCTGTGTCATTGTTATCTGTGTCAAAACAATTAGCCTGTGTTCCTGTCTTGATGTTTTCCCTCATTCATCTCTACATCTCTTGATCCCCCCCCCCCCCCGCTCCTGCTCCGTATTAAAGCTCTGTTCATTTCCTCAGGCACTGAAGGACAGTGAACACAACATTGTAATGTAGTTTTGGGCTGTTGAAGGCTGCACAACATTGGACCACAAGGCTGTGCGTACACAAGTGTGTGTGCATGATAAACAATGATCTATGGTCATGATGTGACTGTGTATACTCTTCACTGTGATGTAAGTGTAATTTGTGTTTCAAATTCAAGCTTGAATTATTGTATCGAACACAAGGTTTATGTTTGTTGAATCCAAAGCTCATTCTTTCAGCCGTAGGTTTGATTTTGTTCGGTCTTTACAAACTGTCTTTGTTTTTTCTCCACCTAGCTGCAGCTCCTCAGTAGCAGCTTGCGTACTGCCGCACTGTGTGATCTAATTGGACATCAGCCCTCCAGGGTGAGTGTGAAGCGAGTAGCACCCAGACAGGGAGGCATGACCCAGAACTGAAAGGGACCGCTGACAGACATATTTGTGTGTCTGTGTGTGTGTGTTCTCAGCGAAAGGTTTCAATGTCTAGATTTCTTTTCCATTTACACGGAGCCTTGATGCTGCGACCCTGATGTTCTTGAGGGACTGTCTCTGTTTTAGCACAACTGCATTCGCCGCCGTCACCACCCGTTCAATTTATTGCTTTGTCTGCATGGGCATTGGCCCACCCACCCCTCCCAGCTTACAAATCAAGCAGGCGTCCCCCCTCCATGCAGGTGCAGAGGTTAAACAATGCAGAGCTTCATGTTTTTTATGAGGGGGTGGAGGTGGAGGGACGCCGGGCGAGCTGACGCAGTGGCAGTGACTGGGATGTGATAACGTCTGCCCAGCCGCCTCCAGCTATTTGACATTGTAGACCAATACTTGTGAGATGAGAAATTTCACACGATGAGATAAGATGAACTTTATTGATCCCTGAGGGGAAACTGGGTCATTTCAGCGGCAGACGATGACGGGTGGGCTGCAGAGCACGGTTCAGAAGTAAAGAAGGCCAATTTTACAAATTTAGACTGTCTCACTTTTCCAAGCTGTTTTCACAAAGGAGACGTTGAGCATAAGCCTCATTAACTAGAGACGATCTGATGCCACTTTTTCCTCAACATCACTGGTTCCTCCACCTGAACTTGTGTATCAGCCAATAGCAATGTGTTAAAATACATTTTTAAGAGGTGCATCAGCTGCTGTCATTGTTGTGTGGCTCAGGTTAAACATGAACAAGCACATGAACGCCACAGAATCTGTCTTTTATTACAGTGATCTAACACTTATATGGATCAGAAAGCTTGGGACAGATTCATTGCTATGCAAATGCTGTTTAAATCATTTCCTTCTAATAATCAAGTAGTCTGATTACAGGGTCTTTTCATACTTGACAACATATGGAAAAAGAACTGCTGTAGCTGACGACTGAGGCTCTCTGATTGTCTCTCGTCTCGTCTCACCTGATGTACATGATGATGAGTATTATCACATGACACAAACCGAAACACTCACTTCAAAATATATGAATTCTCAAACATTTATAGGCTGTAGGTCCAGGTCTGGATAAGACATGGTCTGGACCCTCTTAGTTATCTCAGCTAACATCACACTATTTACCAGAAATCACTTCTTCTTTGCTGTTCTATAACAGTAGTTACCAGTGGTTGCACAGCGTAACTTCCTGTGTAGGCTACAGTTTTAGTTAAGAGTTTTATGATGGGGTGAGTGACACTATCCATGATTTTAATCAGTTTAGCCAGTGGTCTGTCCTTAGCCACTTCCTCCAGTGTGAGCAGCCTCAGCAACAGACTTCTGGATGAGTTTGTATGTGGGTGTAAAACTACAAAGTCTATCAGTACATTATGTGGTTTCAGATCAGCGCAGACACTGCACAGGCATTTCCAATACTGGTATCAGAATCAGAGCAACTCTAACATTTACCAGCACATTTTCTAACTCTGTGAAAAACCCAGCCATCAGACGTCAGTCTGTCAACTTGGTCTCTGAGTGAAACGCAGCCAGGGAACCAGTGCTGTAGGAACAGTTGTGCATTTAATGTCCTTACGTAAGCTGTCTGAGTCTGTCCTAACCCTCACTGACTCCACTTAAGACGGTAACTCACATGGACTGCAGCAGGCATCCAAACAGACAAACAAACCTTACCATAATGGAAAATACGCCTCTCACCAACAGACCAAAAAACTGTGGGAACGTCACAAAACTCCACACAAATAAATAATAAATCTGTAAATAGTGTTCAAGAAGAAGAAACAACATATGTTTTTAGACATTAAAGGTTTAAAATCTTGTGTTTTTCTCTAACATTAATGTTAAAGCTTCATCAGGACTGTGTGGGTGTGATTTGAGCAAATTTGATTGGCAGTGGCGTGGAAACGAACACTCCCACAGCTGTGTGGAAATGGATTTGAATATTTAGAGGAGAAACAAACAGAAATCTCTCATATGTAATAACTGGTGCAGATGATTTTGATTGCGTAGGAGCCCACCACTCATTAAATCATATCTCCAGGGCCTTTAAATAGTACAGGTGATTCAATTAATTGTGTACGTGGATTTTGACATCTTATGATGTGTGGCATTTAGGTTGGATGGCCAAAAAAATTGTGATCATCACAGTTTGCTTTGAAAGCATTGCATACTTTTGAAATCTTAATCTTAGCCTTTGTCAACAGTGCTGAGTGCACTGCTTTCTGTCCATACTCTTGCAGTTGTGCGTGATCTTTGTGTTCCTGTGTCTCATTAAGTGGGTCCATCCTCCTGTGTGCACTCCCACGCAGCGAGGTGAACATAATCCAGCCCTGCTGGTGCTGAAACGGCGTGCAGGTGCAGAGATTTGGCTTCTCGGGGGACCGCCGGCTGAAATGTCACATCCTCAGAGAAACAGACAGGTTTTATTGAGGAGGCTCGAACACACATGGGGATCTGTGTTCTGCCTGTTGTTTTCCTCTCCTCCTTACTGCTTCCCTTCATTCATGTCCTGTCACCCTTTGTGTGCATGGTGGTCGTAGTGCAGAGATGGGTGGGTGCAGGTGGAGGGGGGGGGTGGCTCAGCCTGAATAGGACACACACAGCTCCAATAAGCTCCTATTGGCAAACTGGGCAGAAAGTGTCGCCTTTGTCCACCCTAATTCCCTTATCTTCTGGGCAAGGTGTTGGTGATGTGCCTCTGAGCGCGGCTGGCAGCCGCAGCAGTGATCTCTGCTTATTATTGGAGCTGTGAGTTAATAAGTGAGCGGCCAGCTCCCTCTCAGCTCCGTCCACTATTGTCTTAATCCTCATGAGGACCCAACTATTTTAGGAACAGCAAGAGCACACAGCGATGATTCACCGGGTCTTTAATGTGTTGTGTCTTACCACCTACAGGCATGCTTATCATACACTACACTGCGCACTCACTATAGAACTGGAGGTGGACAAAATAACAGAAACACCTAAGAGCACAAACACAACAGCATCCAGAGTTTCATGTCTGTGAGCATTTCACTGCCCCTTTGTACGTCTGAAAGTTGTTTCCTTGACAACTGACTTACAAAAATGGTGACTGTCGCCATTTAAGATTTTTGCCTCTGAGTCTTTACTGTATGACTGATTAGTATTGGGCTTAATATGATTATCTCTTGTGACGTGCACCCTTTGCTGGTGGCATAGGCAGCAAACACTGCAACTTTAATATCATGTGGAAAAAAGTCAAAGAGATCGTGTCAAACACAAAAGCTGCACTGACTAAACACCAACTGAAAGATGGTAAGTGGGATAAATGTGAAGCATATGGAGAAGCTCCAGTGTGGTGTAGTGAGCTGGGAGGTGACCCTTCCCTGGGCAAGAGACTGAATCTCTGCAAGCTGCCTGGACAGAGCTAAATCTGACCTCTGGTCTCTCTGGAGAGAAGAGACGTGAAAGGAGGAACAAATTTCCTCCTGCAGCAATCAGGGCCTGTGTTAATCAAGCGTCACAGATTAAGAAACACTTCTAACTGGCCACAAATTGTCCTTGACATCGTACTTTTAGGACGAGAAGGAAGAGAAGTTTGTCAACTTTCCTGACTGAGGAAATCGCTGTTACCTCTGCTGGTGTTGAGGAGAGATCAAGAGGTGAGAGAGAATCAAACTTTGATTTGGCTTCAGCACCTCATAGAGATAGCACACAGATAATACTCAGTGAGGGCAACTAATCTTTTTTTTTTTTTTTTTGTTTTTAGTTTACTTTTTTAACACAGTCATGTCCCAGGATCTCTCAACTTAAAGGTCCCATATTTCACACTTTTCCTGTGTTTTATTTGAATTGTTAATATACATAAGAAGATATATTTGTGGTTTTAACAACCAAAAACCATCTCAGTGTAGCTGAATAAGATTTCAGGTAAACACAAAACCAAATCCTGCAAGGTTGGATGGTGGGTCCAGGTGGGCGGGGCTTGGGGCATGGCTGAGAGCAGTGACTGCTTTGTTGTGACATCACAAAGTTCCAGAAGTCCTGATGGCTGGTTTTAAGGCTCAGTTTCTGAATACAGGCTGTGTGCATTTCTCTGTGGACTGAGGCTTTGATACTTTCACAGTATTAATATAGAACCTAGACCTGCTTTATAATCACAAACACATGGACATCTGCCTTTATACAGTATGGGACCTTTAAGTCCTACATTTAATCTAAATTTTTTGACCAACCTTTGGCTTTCTCTCTACAATGGAAATTAATCATTGTTCAGAAGGTTTGTCCCAACACTGTTGCAGAAGTTCCCACAAATGTGTTGCACTTGCAGGTTGCTTTGCTTTCACCTTATGTCCACTTCATCCCAAACCGGCTCCATGGGGTTTCAGTCTGGAGACTGTGCTGGTCTTCATCATGTGAAACCACCGCCTGGTTCTTTTCCTGGAACGTTGTGGCTCATTATCTTGCTGTAGAATGAAGCCCTGAGCAACTAGTCTTTGTCTGTCTACCTTTTTCTGACCATTCTCACTTTATACAGTATAGGACCTTTATTAGAAAATAATATGGGATCTTATATCTTTTTCATTATTTATTTACCAATTTCTTTATTTTATTTATCTTTTTGATAGATATGTTCATATTGTTGTAGTTCATGTCACAATAATGTGTGACATCACAGAAAATAATTTCACACATAGGGTAGGGTACATACTGTAAGTAAACCAGGGGTATTGTGGGAAGGGCAATAGGACAGTGGAAGAGATGATAATAACATGTTTTTCATGTATGAATGTACCACAACCAGTGGATTTTCAACATCATTGCTTTTCATTAATTTTGCATCATATTTGCATCATGTTTTTATATACATGTATGATCTTAGTATCTAGTTAGCTCAGTTCATTGCATGTGCTTATAAATCCCACAAAAAGTGCTGCTATTTTGTGTATTTTGAATTTCAAACTGCAAATGTCAGACTAATCATTTCATCACACTCTGTCGTAGCGCTCTCTTTGCTCAGAGTAGGAGTAGGAGGTCTCATAGATTAGTCTCAAGTCTGACTCTGAGGGAGGGGTGTTTGTGTGAATCTGAGAGATTCGCTAAATAAACACCCAGGAGATGAGTAAAAGCAAGAAGTTGTCTGTGATGACTGTTTTCGTGGGCTGAGAGAGACAGAAATGAAGTCATCCTGCTTGTTGTGGAAGTGAAGTCACTTTCCCCACATAGAAGGCTACGAGGTACAGTAGATGCGTGCCTGAGTGTGTGCGTGCGTGTGTGTGTAGGTGCTTGCCTGTGTGCGTGCACCTAGTGGAGAAAACGTGAGGAAATGGTGAAGTCATCCAGCTTCTCCAGTCAAGCGTGAACACTGCTTGCCTGCAGATGCAGTGCACCAACCGAGCCTGCACCTCAGCCCCACTCCTCCTCCTCCTCCTCTTCCTCCTTCTCCTCCTCCTCAGAAACACAGCGGCGTCTGATCACAATGACCATGGCGGATAGATCAGACCAGTGTCTCTCCTGCATCTCTAACTTCCGTCTTTTGTACTGTGTCACCTGCTGCAGCATTGTCACAGTTAGATACAGATATTTGCCTTTTATTGTGTATCTGGGGTTTGTCTGCATTTTATAGTTGGTTTATTGTTCAATTAAGTTTTGTGAAATTAATTAATTGTTATATTATTCATCTGTGTAGAGAGTTGTAAAATGCACATATTGCTGTGGCTGGGTGGACTCTCCTCATTTTACTATTGATGAATGTTAAGTGGCTTGTTAGGTTTCTGCTGTGCAGTGCCAGCAATCTGTTCAGAACACAGCCAAAGCAATGAAAGAGTCTCATTTCACTTTATGTTTGTGTTTAATGCATCAGAATCAAGAATTTACTCAGTTGGCCTCTTCGCACATGGGCAGGGTTCAACAGTGGTTGATTCAAATACAAAAAACAAAGGAGAACGCCAGGAACACAGCCCCCACGGAAATGTAAGACATTTACACATACTGAATTCCCTAATATCAAATATATGTACATATCAAATCCAAACATATATGTACAAATTATATATGAAACCTATTAGAAATTGGAGCAAGTTAATCTACTGACATATATGTCTATAAATATGTATGTTTGTATGCTTATATTGTAGATATATGTTATAAATATATATCCATCCCAAAGCCTCTTAATATATGTTGATATTATATATATTAGAGTCCAAGTCCAAGTCCAAGTCTGGGACCACTTTCCTGGCATGGGAAGATAAACAGTTAAAAGTTATAAGTTAATGAGAAATTAATAAGAAAAACATATATAATAGTATAGAAATTTTATATGCATGTTGTTTTAATAAACTTGAACATATACATTAAATACACACTGCTAATGTACAATATATGTTCACAACAACTTATACCATATCAAAATTCATCATCTAGGTATTTCTAATATATTCTCACATACACATTTTACTATGGGTGTTTCATATGTGATATTAACTTATATATATTCATATATGTATATATGTGATAATATCCCCTTATAGTGAACATATATGGCAACATCACTCTTGACGCAGGAAAATATATTACATGTCTGTATGGGACTGCCTGCGTGGCATTGCCGGCACTGACCTGCTGCAGAGAAGCATGCATGTGTTCTCACAAGTGTCTCCACTCTAAGCAGCTGACATGTGAGCCAAAATGAAAACCAAGACATCCCGCAGCCGCCGCGCACACGCCACGCATCCAGTGTGCTCCTGGCCGAAATGTTCCACCATCTTCTCAGTGAGCCTCTCGCTCCAGATGTTTTCTGGGAAAGCCAGAGACCTATGTTTGTCTGATTGTGTATCTGATTGTGTGTCTGATTGCTTTGTTGCCACGTTGTATTTTTCAGTTCTGTTTCACAGGTTTTATTCATCAGACAAGTGGAAAAACACTACACACTTGTTCATTGTTTGGCACAAATTGATCAAAATGTAAAATATTGAATGTGACACAAAATCTCATCATCACCATAGTTATAATGCTGAGAGTCTGTTGATACTATCTACGTCTGATCACTTTGTGCAGACAGGCCAAACGTACTGCAATAAAACGATCAGGCGTGGATATTGACCGTAATGTTCCAGCATCATATTTGTTTCGAGCATGCTAGCAGTGTAGCGCTACACACGGCAGTGCTGGTCTCTTTGTCGGTCGGTCCAAACACTTTGGTCCAGACTGAAATATCCCATAAAGACAGGGTTGAAAATGCCCTTAGAGCTGATTCCAGCTCCTCTTAAGTTTCCCAGCATGCATTTACCATTGTTGTATACAGTTAAGATTACAGGCAAAGATAGCCTGTAACCAGCTGACTTCAGGCAGTGTTGGGTTCAAGGGATTATGGTGGACCCACTTCATTAACATGATTTTAGTGGTTGAAAGCGTGTAAGCTTTTCCACGCAGCACAGCGCCAGGATAAATCTAAAATAACACCTTACATTGGTGGCTTTAAGTTAACCTCAGATTTGTGAGTATGAACACTATATGTTAAAAGCAGTGGTACAGCCACAGGCTCAAACCGCCTTCTGCTGCTGTCTAGAAAGCCTGAATGGTCATTTCACTGTAGATAATACCTGTGCCTCTCAGTTTCCTTGCTGCAGGCGGTTTCCAACACAGCTGGTTGCTAAGACGTTTCTCCTCCTGCTTGTTTGAATGTTGGCTGGACTGTTCTGACCCTGCAGTCTTCCTTCCTCCCTGTCCTCCTCTTCCCATCATCCTCTGGCTGGTCAGTCTGCACAGAGTGGAAGATGAGAGGCGTCTCATTATCGCCTCAGCGTCCTCCTGGGCCTCGTCCAAATTGGAGCCGGTTTGGTCTGTCTGGACGCAAGCTGGAAACAGTCAGCTGTCACCTCTGCGACTGCATCTGGCTCTCTCTTGCTTTAACACCCTCTGTCTAGTCTCATCCCTCCTTCACTTTACATCCCCTGCTATGTAAATGTCCATTTTCCCATTTTTCTTATTTACTTCAGTTATTAAGCCTTAGGAAAGGACACTGAGCGCTGTTGTTTTTTGTTTTGCCCTACTTCACATTCACATTGAATCATATATTCACACTGGGAGCTGCCCAGTATAATCACATTCTTTTACTGCTGGCCACTGGGAGCTGCCCAGTACAGACCAGTTGGAGCGTCTCTACCTTAAACCAGCAACCTTCGGGCCACTGCCACCCTTCAAGGGTCTGTCTGATTCACTCAGCTCTCTACCTGTGAACGTCTGCTCGGTGTTACCTTTGTCTTCTTCTCTGTTTCTTTGTGTCTGTCCTTTTTTTCTCCTGGCTGTTCCTCGTGGTCTTTATCTCTCTTTCTCTCTCTCTGTCAGTTTCTATAACCCTCTAATCTCTCCCCTACCTTTTTAGTCTCTAAAACCTTCCTTTTTAATTGGTTTTGTTTTTCCTTCGGCCTGTCTGGCTTTTTTTCTGTCCCCCCTTATGTCTGTCTGAGTTTCCCTCCCTGTAATGCTGCCAGGCAGAGTCAGATACCTCCTTTTAAACCATGTTATCCCTCCGTGCCCATGTGCTGGCCATCTACCAGGATACTACAAAGGAAGACGCTTCCCCTCTCTTTGATCCTGGATTGTAGTGCACCATTAAAGCATTAAAACCCAGGATGATGCGCTTTACAGTGATTATGATAGTTAGTACACTTCTATAAATAAAATGGTTTCTTCAAAGTCATGGCTCACATACTGGCTGAATGATTTGATTTGAGGGAAATATCTGCAAGTGCAAGTGTAGATTTCCCACCAATATCAAGTTGTGATTGTTATCTGTAAATTAATGGCCAGACAAGATATATTTTCTACATGTATCACTACAAGTAAATATAGCTAATTTTCTAGCATTGCCAGTTAAGGTAAGCTAACATTTAGCATATATATGTTATCATTACATAACTTTTTTTTCTGACTCATTCATTTTCTAACCTTAAAATGACATTAAAGTAGAAGGTTATATGAATTAATAAAGTTCATATTGTTTGACATTTGTCAATCAGAGTGAGTGAACTTTGCTAATGCTACCAAGTTAAGCTAGCTCACATTTAGTAGGACTGTTTTTATGGTATAACTTTTGTACATTATTCATGACATTAATCACAACAAAAGGAGACTTTATATTAGTTACCTGACAGTATCTTGATATCTGCTTGACAACCCACAGACACCGCAGGCAGGTCTGCGCTGTAGCTGCTTCAGCTAACGTTAGCTTTGACCTGGCAGAGGATGAGCTGCCCTGATCTCAAAAGATCTTGATTTGAGAACATTTCAGACGACGAAATTATACTGAGATCTGACATTAGCTAAGAGCTGTTTACCAACTATGTGTCATGCTAACTAGCCAGCTGCTACCTGTCTGAAAGTTACATGGCGCAACCAGCTAATGCATGACAGAGAAAACGATACAGACAACTCCTCCTACATTTTACAGTTACCAGCGCCCAGAGGAGCATACGAACCTACATCAACGAGTTTCCTTTGTAATTTCTTAGCTCCAAGAGTTAAGGTGAATTTGCTTTAGCTTTGATGGCATTGAGAACAACTGAATTGTTTTATTTCATACCAATTTTCATTCAACTTGAAAATGGCTTACTTAAGAAACGGATAAATAATAGATAATAGTATAATATGTACAATTAGATATTTACAAAAAAAGTGGGGTTTTTTTTTTCAGACTTACATTCTAAAAACGCAGGAAAGAAGTCCCTTTACTAATTTTTTGGTGCTTTTAACTATATCTTGTAGAGCTTTCAATCCTATCCCATGGTCTTCTTCAGAAGGTTTAGCTGGCTCAGTTGTCAGATGCTGCAATGATAGACCTTTTGGTTGCATGAAAACAGGTCATTGCAAAGTGGGCTGGGAATAGCTGCTTGATTCGAGGATAGTTTTATGAGGTCTTGGTTTTGTGGTCTATTTTAACAGAATGTTTTAATGACCTGTAGAGAGGCTGGAAGGTCAGTGGCCATTACTGAGGCGCCCTTCAGCAAGGCACCGACCCCTGTACCCACTTCAGCTGAGCTGCATTGTATCAGGCAGCAGTTGTAAATGTGAGTAACTGTGTGAGACTGGTAAACGAGAGCATACGTGCTGAGTGGATCGTTGGCTGAACGAACTCCGATCTGATCTGCTTTTAGCAGCCTGCTCTTGATTAATTGAGGCGGTGGCTCATGTTGGTGAAAAGTAAACAAAACCTCACTGCTGTTCTGCTTTGGCTGCAAACCAGAGCTGTTGATGTGTTCAGTGAATTTAACTGTGGTTCTTTCAAATGAGTAAAAACACAGTTAAGTGTATCAGCTTCATCTGTTATCACACATTGTGAGGAGTGGCAACAAAGACGATATCCAAGCTTTTTCTTCCTCAACTCTCTCTTCCTCAGTCTTGCTGTTTTTTCATCTCCCTCACTATTTCTCACCATGCCTCCATCTCTTTTGTCACACTTTCATCATCTCTTATCGTCTCTTTCTTTCTGTCTCTGACACGCTCTCTTTTCTCTCCCTCTCTCTTATTCATTCTCTGACTCGCTCCCTCAGGGCCTGAAACCATGTTGCTCGATGTGTGCACAAAGACAAAAGAGTGTTGTTGCATCCCCAACTGCAGCCAACAGCCACCTCACGCCAGCAAAGCTTATCTGCCTCTCTGGCCGTCCTTGGAGAATAAGTGAATAGATGTTTATATTTTGCCTGGGAGAATTTTTTTTCTCCCTCTCCTGTATGGAGGGCAGTCGAGCCGGAGATTGTCCTCGGTGATTTGCTGCCAGTGAAGAATGAAGATGTGCGAGGTCAGGCATGTTCAAGGACGAGTCTGGACTCCAGCTGCTTGTGGAGGGAACTATAAGCACAACTGTATGAAATAAAGAAATTGAAAGTGCCTACAACATAAGATGACAAAAATAATGAAAAAGTGCTAATTAACTCAATTAAATCAACATTTTAAGATGAAAACTTTAAAAACAAAATTTAGCCATCATTTTTAGAAATTGGAAATCTGAATGTATAAGGCAAAATTCACTTAGTGTAACTGTGAGGTGCATCGTGCTCCTCGAACAGGCTTCAACAACTGTGTGAACCTGTGAGAGAGTGTGTTGAGGAGGACCTGCAGTACATCACAGACTGGCTAATGGCACACTACACTGCTGAAGGGTCCTCAGTCTCGTCCATCACAGCTCCCTCATCCCGCCGCAGAGGATTGTGGGTAGACTGTGACACAGGAGCACACCCACAGGACTGAAGTCCTGTTTGTGCATGTGAAGTGCTCCAGGTCTTGTGCTTGATTTGGGATTGGGCAGAGGTGGTGCCGTGGTGGAGGAGATGAAAGGGAAGCAGGTAGTCTGTGAATTCAGTTTCCCTTAGTTTTTCTCTTGAACATGAAATATTCATGAGTAAAAATGCAACAATCAAAGTTTTTAAAAAAACATCCTGGGTTATTGATTATAGAGTTTAACACTGAAATACTCAGCCTGCTTGTTTTCCATATTATGCTGTGCTTGGAAACATTATTTCTGCCTTTTTCTTGTGAAGGAGTTGCTTCCTTTTATACGACACGCAAGTGGAAGGGGGTGTTGGAGTGGATGTTAAGTGCACCGTCCTGTTCTGTGTGTGGTTAGATTGAGGCAACAAACCCCCAAGAATCAGTGCAGAATCTATGAATTTTTATGAGTTTACCACGCCCACAAACTTCCAAGTAGCCTCTTGTTCACCCCGACTCCTCTACATATAAATATAGGAATAAACTGTGACAGTATGGAGTTAATTAGAAAAGACATGAGCTGAACCACCCTCCTCGGTCAGTCAGTGAAGGTGGAGGTTTCAGGGTCTGGATTAACTGTCAAACACAAGCTGTGGTCTTTGCTGTTACATATGTAACTGTGGTTCTATGAATTCTAGATGACCACCAGATGGTTGAACACATCTTGCCTTGTGCTTAAAGTCACTGTGGACCTCTTCTGCCTTAAACTAGACCAGGATCTTTGCTTCACCTTAATCAAGTGCTGTGAGAGTAAAAACATACCCATGAAAATAGTTTAACAGTGCTGTAGTTGCTAGGTGTCAGTGTTGTTGTTTTCTTTCTGAGTGGTCACCACAGTAAATGAACACCTGCATATTTGATCAGGCATAGATTTTACGTCAGAAGCCCTTTCTGATGCAACCTAGGTTCAGGGCAAACATTAACCTCCGAGGCTGCAAAATGAAGCAGAAGTGGACATGAAAGCTTCAAAAAAATGAGTAGATGGACCTCTTAACTTCCTTTTTTTAGACGTTACTAATTAAATGAAATTAAAAACTTTGAACTTTTAAAAAGCAGCAAAAAATAGCAACTTGTAATTTTCTAATAGCGAGAACCTTTAATTATAGCTTGCAATATCTTTGAGCCATTTGAAAATAAATGAAAATTAAGTTGATGAAAATTGAGATCATGCCAAAGATGGTGTCCTTGCAAAATAACTCTTTATCATTTTGATATTTGAACAGATAGATTATCTGGTTGCATCTGCTGGTTGCGTCCAAGTGGCAACCTCTTGACCTGAAAAAATTAAGCTAACCAGTTTTGGTGTCTTTAGCTAATTTCCTCCTTCATGACAACTGTATGGGGGTGAACTCTCATATAAATCACCTATTTGAATTTTGTTAAGGCATAAAGTTATACATAATTGGGGGCGTGGCTACTTTGAGTGACAGGTGGGTGAGTGTATCCTTGCCACAAACCGGCATTCACCGAAGTCAGTATTGTGGGAAAACAAACAAATTTCCTATCAACATTTTACAACTTGTCAGATGTGTTAATTAACAATCGTAAAAAGCTTCAATCAGGCAGCCCTTTACATTGTATCTGCTGATGCTAATGATCAGTATACAAACATCAGGTCAAGTGGACAAGAACCACTACACTGTCATCACAGCTCTAAACTGTGAGTGGTGGCGTTGCACAGGATTATGTCTATGTATATTTCTTAATTGACAAAAACAAATACAGAAATCTCTTGTGAACTTTACAGATAATTGTGCGTCTGTGGAGGACCACTCCGCTCATAGTTAGAAGTTGATTGAGAAAATTGGTTTTCAGGGCCTTTAAACACAACAGAATTACAGATTTGTTTAAGTAATGGCATCCAAAGCCTCTGAATTCAATTGAAACCAGACCCCACTGAGACAAGGTGCACTACAACGTGCTATCGATTGCACTGGGTCACCTCTGCGTTGTTGACTAGCACCATTGAACACTAGCGTTTGCATGTCTACCGGCTTTAGATTATTGTCGACATGTGATGAGGACATCTGCATGCCGATCGGTAGATGCCTCTAAGCCGCTATTGATTACCAATGCAGCGCCGCACTGTAACAGGTTTGAAAATCTGATCACTGCGCTTTGATGGTGTTTGTTCATGGGATTGTCTCTGTTTGCTGTAATTGCCAATTATGTAATAAAAATGACAACATTACAAGATATTGCTGGTGATTTCAGCATCACTGCTTCAGGTGGATCTAGATAATGTGTCCACCTACTGATGCATCGAGATTTGCTGTTCTTTGTGGATGTAGACTGTGCGTCTCAAGGTCTTCTGTTTACCCTGTAAAGATTTACAATAGCTGAGTCCGTCTTATTGACTTAATCAGGCATCTGTGCTGCAGTTGTACAGTTTATTCTTGGATCTTTTTTGATCATAAAGCAGCTCTAGGTTCTATATTAATACTGTGAAAGTATCAAAGCCTCAGTCCACAGAGAAATGCACACAGCCTGTATTCAGAAACTGAGCCTTAAAAAACCTGCTTATAAAAGTTGCTCTTTAGCATCTCCAGCCCCAACCCTGACCCTTTTTAAAGTAAACAAGAACGAAGTGTTTCTCTTGGTAAATGTCAGCAGTTGACAGTACTGTTCATGGTCCTCCATCTCCTCAAATGTGAATATGCTGGAGCGCTTACTCATCGGTGACTGTAAACTGAGAATGAGCTGTTTAAATATGTCAACTTGGGATTTATTTTCTGACCTTTCATAAGTAGATGATCTTATCGTGATTTATAGAATTGGGATAAAAATGATTATCATCAGATTAATCAATACTGAATACGTTGGAAGCCCTACTACAGTGTGACATTGTAAATAACCTCACTGATGCCCTTGGCTTTCCTGTACTGCACTTACTTGTGAGTCATTGGCCAACATATACACAGATAAATATAATCTGTGTAATTAAAGAAAGGCAAGGCAAGTTTATATATATAGCACCATTCAGACACAAGGCAATTCAAAGTGTTTTACAGAGGAAATACATTAAAAATAGAACATTAAGCTGACACTGAAATAGCATTTAAAAACAATAAAACAAGTTTGACAAAATAAAATAAAAATATTTGAATAAGTCATTTTAAGAGAATTAATTCTGGGAACACTGAATAAACCTGTCCCAGAGGACCTGATACCTCATGTTGTATAAGTAGATCAGATATATATATATGTATATATATGTGTGTGTATATATATATATATATATATATATATATATATATATATATATATATACACATATACATATACATATATATATATATATATATATATGTATATATATATATGTGTGTGTGTGTGTGTGTGTGTATGTATGTATGTGTATGTGTATATATACTGTATTCTCTGATCCCAAAGTAACTGACTGATATTCCAAAGGAAACCCAAAGAATCCAAAGGAAAACCAGACATGAACAGCTCCAACAGATTTAGCAAATATTTTGATGTTGGTTAAATGTTGATGTACCAGTGTAAAAATGTTGTGTGCGTGTCAGGCTGAAAGATCAGAGCGACCTATGCAGCATCCCCCTGCAGGTCACTGTCAGATATAAGATGGACTGTGAACTCCAGGCAGCTAAAATGAGCTTCCATTCGAATTTTTCCCAAAAGCAACATTTTAAGGTTGGAAAATATTGAAGGTCAAGTGCAACAGAAGTTCAGTAACCACCCAGAGAAAAGGAATGACATATACAACCTCTGCTACATCAGAACATTTATTACCTCAGCTGTGATGGCTCTCAGAGCTGTCAGCTAAGTCCTGACGGGTCACATTTGGGCGCACAATGAAACCTAACCAGGCAGAGCTGGTACCTTTCCAAACCGACTGGCTCGCACCTTTCTTTTAGCCGCCGAGAGCGACAGGTGAAAGATCCTGCTCAAAGTCAACAGATTGCAGCAGGTGTGTGGCTGCGGATGGATGAGTGTTTATGGGTTCAGAGCTGATTACCCAGGAGAGGAGCAGACGGAGGCAGGAGGGGGGGGCTGCATATGTCCTTCAGTATGTGTTTGAGAGGCAGAGGGGGGCAGAGAGCAGGTGAGGAAAAAGCCTTGTGTGTGTTGTGGTTTAGTCAGTGATGTGTGTGAACTGAGTCAGTATACAAGTAAATTCATTTCAGATATGTTTTTTATCCTGACCAGAATTTGCACGTTTTTCTTCTTCTTCTTTGTCTTCTTCCTGTTATTACTTTTTTTTCTTATTCACTAGTTTCACCATTGGCTCATCAGCATCTTCCCATTCTGGCAAAGTGACCTTGACTCCACTCACCAGCTTTTGCCTGAACTCATCAGCGGATGGAGTTCTCTCAGTTGTCATGGAGACAGCTGAGTAAATTCCATCTGCTGATGAAGACCTTGGAAAAAAGTCAGTAAGTGAAACTTGAGTCAAGACTATTTTGTTAAAGTTCAGTTTCCAAGGTTAAAGGTGGAGTGTGGGACTTTTACACATAAATGTTTGTTACATTCAAGCGTCACGCGACGCTGATGAACCCTATCAGCAGCAGGTCAATCCGTCTATATTCCACAGTTGACCAGAGTTTTACATCTATTGTCTGTGGAGACTTTCCTGTGTTTTACGTCAGTTTGCCAGAGCTAAAAAGGCTGTGCTGTTGAATATATGTACATAGTCAATATGTCTGGAGACATTATTTTAATCTGCTTCAGAGGCTGAGGAATAAAGGTTTTAGTGACAGTGTTACATCAAATCAATCTTTACCTCCAGCCAGCGGTGATAGTGGCTCCGCCTCCTCCTCCGACACCTCTCACCCTGAGCCTTGCCCAGCTGGTTAGCAGCTCAGCAGGCTGGGTCAGTGTCTGAATCTTCTAAGTCATTTTTTCTCTTGTTTTCATCTGTAACTGTTGTAATCTGCTGCAATATCACTCCCCTTGCTCAGGTCATCAGCCATTGCCGGAGCCGCAAATTTAAAAACTTTTTTGCAGCTAAAACAATTGAAAAAACAAATGAAATACATTTCCCATCATGGATTTCACCCTCCTTACATGAACCTCAGCAAATCACAATGCATTTCATCAGTCACGTGTCTTAAAAATGATGTGATCATGTGCGTGGTCTTAATCATCCGGTCTTAATGGGTTAATGTCACCTTTTTTCTGAGAATGCTGACTCGTTATTTTTACAGCCATCAATTTTATTTTAATATTTTGAAAAGGAGACAGGAAAGAAAAAAGACAGAGGAGTAGCACTTCAAGATACTCTTTCAAACCACCTCAGACTCAAGTGAACTGCTCTTGAAGTTTTCTCTGTCACAGCTGTGATCTCTGACCCCACCCTTCCCTTCACCACGACCTCTCTCCATGCTCCCTCTACATGTACCTGACTACGTCCATGTTTTCTCCTCTCTGCTGTAACTCTGTAAGATTCTCACTCATGTCACAGCCACAGTGACCTTGGATTCATTGCTGCACAATGAAGTTAATTGTCTAAATTACCTGCACGGCAACAGGGTGTTCTTACTTTTTTAGGTGGTGCTTTCCTGTACCTTAACGGTCATACACAGTCAAAGCAAAGAGATGTATAATACAGTACAGTCTTACACTGCAGACCACTGCAGGATTAGACCAAAGACAGTCTATACAAATGGACATATACTCTGGGTCTGAAAAGTGAAGCCAATGCAGAAGTGCTTTAAACCTGCTTTCTATCTAATGACCATCAGGGGCGACTCCACTGGCTCTTAAAAGAAGTCAGATTGTATTGAAGTCTATAGGAAAATGTTTCTACTTCTCACTTGGTTTATAACCTCAGTAAACATTTTTCTAATGAGTTTATGGTCTCAGTCACTAGTCTATCTATACAGGGTCTCGGGGGGGCTGGAGCTAATCTCAGCTTCAACACAACATGTTCATTTTTAAAATGATGGTCCCATTTAGAGGAAAATTGACAATAAAGCAGGATATGCATTAGGGCGGGGCTACTGTGTGATTGACAGACTGTACTACACACAGCAACCTGCCTGACAATCAGGATAGAGGACAGAGCAGGTGAGATCCACCCCTCACTCCTCCCCAGCTCCACCTCCTCGTCCAAATATGGTTTCTTCTGGTTTCAAAAAAACCAAGATGTTGATGGACCAAGGCTTCAAAACAGCAGCTCACAGACCAGTCGGTGACATCATGGTGGGCTGACACTTGGATTAGACCTCTTTGTGCTGGTAGTGCTACAATCTTGTGAGGGTCTCAAACCAGCGACCTTCAGTGGACCTGGTTTGTAGGTGTAAAAACACCAGTCCCACTCCTCCTTTAGGAAGCCTGAAGAGGCAGAGGCATCACTTCACTGTCTCCAGGCAACAGCAAAGTCAATCACCTAGTTTGCATAGATAATGAAATTAGCTAATGTTGTTGCCAAGTAAATAAGAAATAAATTTACAATCAGAAGCAGGCTGGGTGGAAACGTATAATGAGCATCTGCTTCCTTCATTTCCTGTGAACAGACAGAAAAAACACCCAGCTAGTTTTATCTGAGAGGACAGTCTCATGTGATGTAGTGATGTGGGTTGTTTTTCTGGCCTCAACTCAAGGCAGGATGTGTTGTCTCCATGCTTCATGGTGGCAGACAGCTTTGTCAGCCAATTACATACCTGTTCACTCAGCAGCACTGTCAGTTCATTCCCATTTCTTGCATAAAACACCTTGATATGTAACTGGTTTCATTTCGTTTTCTCTTTATTGTGTGCAGCCTGTTCAGTATTTGTTGTTTGATGGCTTGTTATTGTTCCATATCCATGTAAACAGCAGAGCTATCCCATTACATTCTCTCATGCTGTACTGAAATTTCCCCCGTCAGACTGAGGTACAGATTGTGTTTTGCTCTGCTCCTCAGCAGACATATTTTTTTTTTTTTTTTTTTTTTGTGGTTTTGTTTGCATGACAAAATGAAATGCAAAATAAAACGAATTGTCTGTCTTTTCAACAAGTCCCTCTTCAAAAGTGGAGCTTGACTTTTATTCACAACTGACTGCAACATAAAATGATACCGTGTCAGTTTATGTGCACTGACGTGTGTGTTAGAGTTGGGCTTTTGGCTATTGACGAAATCCAGATGTCAGTCACAAGTTCTAATGACGCAGTTCACTGTTCGTGTTACATGTGAGGGACCATTTTAATGGCTATGATGTTTGATTTTAATGGACTTTCAAACAAATGGTCTATGCTGTATATTCCTAATGTAATTACACTGTCATTTGTTCTCTTAATGTAACCCTCTGACACCATGTCTGACACACTGTTATTGTACAACTGATCTAATTGGAAAAGTAGGGAACCTGTTAAATTGTATTTCTGTTAATGAGAATGATAGTACATGAAGGTAAATGTCAAAATATGACACAATTCAAAACAAAAAAGGTAAATTAAATGTGGAGATTATTAAACCAGAGTGTCAGATTAGAGAACTCGCACTAAAGAGCAGCTCAGGTGTGGTGCCGTTTCTTCTAAAAGACCAAAACTAACAATTGAGAGCGTGTGTGAAGCCTGTGGAGTGATCTGGTTTTCTGCATTAATTGGTGATAAAATGTTATCTGATCTTCATCTAAATGATAGATACAAACAAAATGCACTGAAATTTGAAATCCCAACAACTGTCTTTATTGGACATTAAACATTGCTGCAGATAAATACTCATTTGCTTTGTTCGGGAGTCTTTAGAGCATCAGATCAGTGTTTGTGGGACTGACTCAAAATGAACTCGTGTGTGTGTTTTCATGGTGGTGGAGCAGCATTCACCCAGTACAACAAAGTGGCTCATTGATGTGTTTTTAATAGTTAGTTAGCGTCCCTAGCGCTGTGGGCCTAAGACCACTTTGTACCAAATTTCATGCCCATCAACCCCAAAGTTGCTGAGATGTAACAGTATGGACCAGACATTCATGATCCTTAAGGGATGAATCTGAATATGACTTTGTCACCACCTGACTTTTTCTCTGAGGTTGATATTTGTGGTTTTGAGTGAAACGTCTCAACAGTTGGACTGATTTCCATTTGCACTGAACTGAAGGTTCTGCTGTGTCTAGAGCCTCACAGAGCTGCTAGCTCGACTGCAGACTCTTGGTTAAACTGCAAAGCGAAACCCAAGTGTATTGGCTACTTTCAGACCAACACAGATGTTATTGTCCAGCACCCATGTTGTTTAAATAGCAAATGAAATTGCACCCATTTGAGCACCTGTGGTCTTAAAATGAGGTGTTGTCCAGCGCATTGCTGGGGCACTGCTATCTTGACGGAGCAGGAAGCGATTGCAGGACTGACAAACAAAAACCTGGAATAAAGTCCATGGAGCAGTATTTCACTGTTACTTTAATGGCGGATCTTGACATAATTGTACACATGACCGTTCACTGAGTTTTTACCTTTGTTAAATCGCCTGAAAATGACACCAGGCTACACTATGACTACACACACCTACATACATCAGACTGGTCAGTAGTAACTCAAGTAATTCAAATTTCAACTGAGGGTGCAAAATAATAAACGAAGAATGTAAAAGCTTTACACCCTCAGTTTAATATTTTGCACTGTTTGGTAGCATCTGTAGGCAGTGTGCTCACACACTTTCACTTAGTGCACGGGCAGATCTGTTTCCTCTGCAGAGAAGAGTTCTTACTTACTGTCTGGCAAATCTGCTGTTATAATAGCAATTCACCAAGGTGCCACTGCACCAGGCTTTTAATGGGAATGGGAGATCTGCATGCTAATTGGTTTATTGCATGTTACGCCCAAAACACTCCCATGATTAATTAGGAGCCTAAGTACAACCCTTTTGCAGCATGTACTTGGCTCAACAACTTTTTTTTCCACCATTAAACTAGCAAAAGTGGACTTGGACACGTCCTAAATGCACATTACACCATGTAGCATGCACATAGTTGAAATAGGCCCTTCAGGTTGTTCACAGTCTTTGTGCAGCTGTGTGGCACAGAGAGAGAGGCTGTGTCAGGCTTTGGTAGGAGGATTAACTCATCAGTAGTTTTGGTCCTTTTATGGTATTTTCTAATAAGAAAATAAGAAGAATTAATAAAGAGCATCTCCAGCGTTATCTTTAGAAAGTAAATTAGAAAGAAGTGTTTCGTTGGGTAAATGTCAGCAGAGTGTTTTCTGTTGTAAGCAGTGAGAGGCGGTGACTCAGACACTTGTGCTGCTGTACACTTCCTCCTGAGAGGACCCCTGTGTTGATTAAAGATGTCACTTCCATTCTTCACTGCATTGTTTCCTCTTGGCGGGCACGCTCCCACCTCTGCCAGCCACTCATGTTGTGTCAAGGTGAACTGATCATAACCGATGCTGAGAGGTACAATTATTTTCCCATTCTGCTGCAGTTATTGATCTTTTCCCGGTCAAAATGGATTAGCCATCAGAGTGAGTCCAAAAGTCTGTGTGAGAGTCGTTCAAACAGATGAAGGGTGAGCATTTCCTGGTCCTTTATTTGATCATCTCCCTCTCTCCCCCGAGAGAGCAGGGGGTCTACAACAGTTTCAAATACCACTCTGGCGGCTCTTGGATACATGATGGTATCTATCATGATCTAATCACTCCCCTCAGTTTGCCATCAGTCCACAGAGGACTCAGCAGAGAGACTCCCTGAGGTAAAGCCCAAACATTAAAGCCCAGTCCAGAGGTATCTCTGCTTTGAGAATATTATTAAATGTCATTGATAGAATCTAAGAAACTGTGGGTAGTTGAGAAGCTGGATGGGATGATGAGATAAAAGTAAACTCTTAAACAAAAAACTTTTGTTTTTATATTCTCCGCTGTCTGCACTTTCCAGATATCACCTGTCAATCATTGTGGGTATGTGTGTGATTGTTGGTGGAGGTTGAGCTTCTCTAACTGTGACATAGCAGCAGCAGATGATTGTGTGAAGCTTAAGCAGAGCTTTATTAATAACAGCAGGTGCTGCAAAATAGATATAATAACAGTAATGAGAATCATGCTAATAATAAAGTGGTGCTAATTAAATCCTATAAAAGAGCTGTAAACACACTGTGACAGCAGATAGAAAACCACACAATGTTGAATGCACACAATGTTACATGGGCACAAATGATGACATAGATGACAAATGGTGTGTTTGCACAGAAGCCACACAAAACATTTACAAATGTGCTATAAAAACACACATGTAGCAACACAACAATACAGTCATGAATCCACACAGCATAACACTCTGTGTGGATTCATGACTGAAACTGTGCGTATGCACAAAACCAGAAATATGCGTACACATTCTTTTTGTCAGGATTATGAAGGCGTGCGTATGAATGATTCACTTTTATAAATCTCACTCACCGAGAAACTGGGTGCATGTGTATGAGCCTCATTTCCACTCCCACAATTTGCCATAAGTGGATGAAGACACTCCCTTAATCCATCAGTCTGGAAACAAAAACAGTGTCTGTGTCACAAGTTATCAGGAATGGCACAGAAAAGAAACACAACTTCTCTGATTGTTGGTCTGATCACAAACAGGAGCTGATCAGTAACCTTCAGTTCAATAACTCAGACTGTAAAGTCCTGTTTTACTCTGAGCTTCATCTTTCAGACCAGAGACGTCTTCATCAGGCTCCAGACAGATGTCAAGCTGCGATTAGTAAATATTAAAATAGTAAGAAACAGTTTACAGAATGACTCACAATAAATAATGAGGATATAATAATATCAAATAAAGGAAACAATGAAAACACAAACACAATTATTTCTGTTTATGAATTGTCAGATGGTTTTTGCTGTGTAAAACCTATAATGATAATAATGAATTCAAGCTCTGTGAAATTGGCTATTTTGTTTTCTATTTTGTCTCGTCTTTACTTTGCATTTTCATGTCACTGTATCTAACTTGGCTCGCTCTAAAGAAAACCATGTACATGCATTGTCAGAAGAATACGTGAGGTGCGCTCAGTCTGATCGCACAATCTGTGTTTATAAATACCACACATCATTTATACATCCGGCCCCTGCTATTATTCCTGGTTAGGCATGAAACTGCCCTAATGACCTGACATGTTTGTCAGCTGCAGCCAGTACATGACACAGCTGTCCTCCTGCTTTAGCTTACGCTGCAGACTCCCCTGCTGAATGGGCTTCACTGTCTCCCTCCATCCCACTTCCTCCTGGGCGAGTGCGAGACGCCTGGGCTCTAACACCACTGACCTCTACATGACTGTCAATATTTGTGTCTGCAAAACAGGAATCTAGTCCAAGTTGTGAAGCATGCCCCGCCAGACGGGGCCCAATTGACCCCAGACTGGGTGCCTCAGTGCATGGAGGAGAGTCTGAGGACTCTGTGGGGGCTCTGTGCACTGGACAAAGGCGGGCGGAGGAGGTGGGGGGTGGGGGTGGGGGGGGTGTTTGGCCTGGATGGAAATGGGAATGGACAGACTCATTACACAGCACTTTACACTGTGTTCCCATTTCCAGTTCTACCCTCAGGGAGAAAATGAAGCTTACAGTATAGAGACAAGCCCACTGGTGCTGAGATCAATTGTTGTCAGGGTGGATGGCTCTCCTCCATTGATGATGTTTCCTCCCTCAGCATGAACACAAAGAGAGTTACTGTGTAAGGTAGTTTCTCACTTGCTCTGTCCCTCCCCCAGCCTCAGCAAAGAGCACTGCAGCATTTGTGTAGTACAATAGGTACAGTCACAGTCTATAATGGGTAATGGGATTTCTGTATACTGGAACCAGAGAGCTGCACAAGGTGCAAATTACCATTAAACATGTCCAGATTCAGTTCATGTGTCAAAATGAAATAAAAGTAGCTTCCCTGTTTTAGTAGCCTGCCCTCATTCGCCTTCTTCAGCAGGTTTATCTGTGTATAAAAATCTGCTAGCTTTGGTGTAAAAAGGCTCTAAGTGTTAAGTGATGCCCTCCCTAATGACCAGGCCATCCTTACTGCTTTACAGATATCCTTGTATCCTTGTGTTTTATTTTTGCTCACAGAATATTTGTTTATATATTAGTCAAATACTGCAGCCGGATGGTGATGTCCATCAGGACAAAAGCCATTAGGCCTGATAATGAGAGACCTGACAGAGGAGCCGGCAGGTCTTAGAAATAACAAGCATCAAATAAGGAGCTTAATGTGTTGTCAGACTGTCTAGACTCTAGAGGAAGGATCTAGAAAGTGATGCCCGCTTTTCAATAAATTGCCATCTAATGAAAGATTACCGTGAGGTCACCGGTGACCGTGAGACAGTTTAATGAACAGATATTTGTTTGGTAATATTATCTCACCCTCACAAACGCCGGCCACCGCAGTAAACGCTTCTTCCATATTTTGCCTGTGAGCCGTGACATTTCTCCAGCGCTGATATCAGTGCTCATGTCCATTCATTTGCTCATTTGGAGGCAATTACGGCTGATGCCATTTGTCAGAATGCAGACGTGGGCGTTTCGGCGCGCGCGCTGCTGATTTGCACCGCTGTCTGTCAGAGTAATTAAACCACCATGAGAGGTGGAGCACCTGATTGATTTCTTTGACCTCTTTTGTGTAGGAAAATGGTTCAGATGGAATTCACTGTGACATCAGTAATGCTGTGGATTCTCAACACACACACACACACACACACACACACACACACACACACACACACACACACACACACAAACCAGCTGCTGTCTGACCAGCCAGGAGGTTGTCACACTGTCAAACCATTAGCAGCTCTTGAGCCGATAGAGTGTTGAAATTTCTGAGACAAGAAAATCTGCTCCATTGTGTGAAAGCATTGAAAAAAAAAATAAAACCACCACCGAGATTAGGCCATTTAATCACTGTAACTGAAGCAGTGCTTCATTTTGCAAGCACCTATGCGTACACACATCCACTCTCCTTTCTTTCATTGTCTTTTGAGCCTTGTGTGGTGTCTGCCAGGCTTCTTTTTTGGTGGAATATGAAGTGGTGTAGGCAGTCACCAGGGAACCAATTACTATTTCAAAGATTGCCTGGTTTTATCTATTTTTTATGGGAGGTACGGCATGGAGGGGCGCTCTCATACCAGTGCCCACCCCCTCTCGTTCTCTCAGACCATCCATTCAGAGGCAGGCTGGTTTAGTATCAAGAGTACCACAGTTTCGCAACACTGGTAGTAATAAGATGATATTAGCAAGGCTCAGGAATCTGTTTAGATGCCTGTTAGTGTATTTTGTTTTTGGCTCTGCTGGTTATCGTTGAATCTTTTTCTTCTGCTTCCTTTAATGTGGCTTTGAAATGAAGCAAAAATCATGTGGGGTTGAAATGATTAAGTCAATTGAAGGGTCATAACAGCAACTGAGTATTTTCATAGTATTGGGCAGCTTGCAAGAAACAGATAAAAAAAAAAGTCAAATTTAATGCAGCACAACTTAAGATATAATGACTTTTAGTTCCTAGCTAAGAAAAAACACTGGATCCTACACTTCCCATAATGCATCTTTCATTAGACGCGCCTTGCCTGTTAAATGTTAATGTCTTCACACAGTTTGTGATGCAGGATTTCCGTTTCTGCTACCTCAGTACGAGTTAAAGGCCCTTGTGGAGGTTTTACCACTTCCAGAGCAAAGTGTTTAAGAGTCTGTTTGGTTTTGTTGTTATCTCGTGCACAAGGACACAAGTGACAAGCAGCACAGTCAAGCCAATGATTTTCTTCCACTAGCTGACAGTAGCTTGTGTAGTTTAATCTGTAACAGCAAATACACTTTGTAAGAAATTTACAGAACAGTACAGTGGGGAAAAGATCTAATTATGAAATAAATTCAAATCTAAATAATGTTTTTCCAATATTTTGAAAACAAAATGATCTTTAAAAACGTTAAAAATGAAATTAAAATTCATTTCATTGTTTTTTTCCTCCCTTACCCGTCAAACAAGAAAGACAAATTGAGCTTGTGGGCCTCCAACCGTTTTGAGATTTTCAAGTGGGCCATGAGTTGGAAAAGGTTGGAAACCACTTATTTACATGTTTGGCAAATGTGTTGATACTAAGCATATCAGTAAAATGTTCAGAGACAAAGTATTTGTTTTCCACCAAAATATCTGTTCTTGCAGCACAATATCCACTTTTGATTATTTACATTTAACCCAAACCAGGATCTTTGATTAACCTTGAACAAAGTGGTTTTGTTGCCTAAAACTAACCACAGATGGGACTGTTGATGCCAATTCCAGTCTCTTACAAAACACATTTGCTGTGTCAGTTTAGCTGGATATAAACAGAATTTCTAGGAGCCAGGGTTGGTTGGTGGTAAGAAGCCCAACAATGGTGAGGAAAAAGAATACTAGCAAGAAAACATGGAGGTAAACAATGCAGGTTTCAAATTCATCCAAAAATCAGTGACTATAAACAAACAGCTTAGGAGAAAAACCTCCACAGGGTACCTTTAACCCTGATTACATCCTCAGTTCTCTCAAACATGAAAAGCTCTTTCAAAGATACAAAATACATCATGCAACAGTTTCCACAGGCTCAGCAGATCTCCCCAGGACAAACAACTTAATCTTGATGTGCAAAACCAGTGTGTTTAATGTCGGCCTCACATCAAACAACTTTCCAAGTGATTTCACTTTCACAGATAAATTTCCAACGTCTAAAATCCTGTCATGAGGATCAGTTTCCTCGTGCACCGTCATCTGTTTAGTGTAAGGTGATTCTCCGAGCTGTTTTAAGTCTGTTTTTTTTCTGTCGTATTGTTACAATAAAATCAAACATGTTTAATTTTATTGCAGGTTTTTAGTTTTTGCTCATGCAAATAGTGACGTTCAAGGATGTTTTCTCCAAAAATGTGAGTGGTTCGGTGTGAGGCCAGCATTACATACATAAGGGAGGCAAGGAAAATAATTTCAGAATAACACAGGAAATAATAAATATGTGCAAACAGAGGCAGATAACGGCAATTAGAGTGTTACTAACTTCATATGATAATAATAATAATAATAATAATAATAATAATCCACCAGGAGCATGATGGGAAAAAATCTCAAAGGAATCCAGTCTTGCAAATAATGACCCTGCAAGATCCCCAGTCTTTATAAAATCTTATGGAGACTTACAGCACATTGTCTTTAGATGTGAGAAGGTGTCAGACGTAGGTCTTTTAAGTCTTTTCAAAGTCCTCTAGTTTGTGGTCGACGACAGTTTTTGGGTTCAGAACTGTTTCTCAGGCAAAAGATGAAGTCTGAAGATGTCAGCTTTGTTTCTGCGAAATCAGTTTCATTCTTTTCTGATATTTTTTTACTCAAGTGATTAGAAAAAGATGAAATGATAATGAGTTGCAGCCTTAAATGTAAATATTGTTAAAACTTTTATATATCAGACTATTTTTTTCTCAATCAAACAATTGGAGGACGTTCAGGTACGCCGGGTGTGTAATGTTTAACTTGTGTTACAGGGAAATACAGCTCACCAATATGACCACGCTGCAAACTGGAATCTAATGCTCAACGAGGGAGGGGGAAGAAACACGTGTCAGCAAAATGTTAATGTTGTTCCTCATTACTGCTGCGCCGTTGGAAATGGCACATGAAATAAACCATCTCCGGCTATTGTCAGTGCATTATGGCTGAAGCACTATGTTGCAGAGCACAAGGGGAGGATGATGGGGAATGGGGTGGGGTGTTGAATTATGGGAATGATCCGGTGCTACCATAGGTGTGCTCAAGGCTCATGTCCCTCCGCTGTATATTTCTGCCTCTTTCATCACAGCTCCACTGTGCGCAGCTCATACATGTAAAGCAGCTTTTTGATGGAGAGAGGGGGCAAAGAGGAAAAAGAGTGTCAGGGAGGAAGATGAGTGGGGGTAAGCAGGATGCTAGAGGAGGGCAGTGAAATGGAAAGATTGTTTTCATTAATCTTTATTTATTCAGAGAAGACTGACTGAATGCACATGCTCTTTCTCTGCAGCGTCCTGTTTTGTATTCACATTTGCACCCATTTACACCTGGGAGCTGCCCAGTTTTTGACTGTTTGACCAGTGTGCAGCTCACTGGAACACGTGCAGGTTAAGTGCTTCACACAGGAGCACCTTGACAATAGTAATTAAGGCAGTAAGTATTTTATTATTCACTTCCCCTGCCCAGATTTCACCGTAGTGTTAATGTCACAGAGCAGCTTGTCTGAACTTAGACTCGTGCCACATTAAAGGGCCTTTATGTAAGTTTTCTCTACTGCCGTACGCAGCTTCTTGCTGGGAGCAGCTTGTGGTGATGGTCGCTTGCCAAGAGCTTCAGCCATCATTGTGTTTACGATACAAGTTATTACATGCCCCCTGGGCAGCGCTATTTCTTCAGGGCAGACTGAACGGTACAGTAGCTGTGTCCCAACTCATGGACCGCATCCTTCAGAGGTTGCATTTGAAGACCGACTGCGTCAGAACAGCAGAACTACACTGTCCTATTTCAAAAGCTCCGTCAAATGTAGCCAAGAAATGCCAGGGCAACGAAGGATCCAACAGGTGGATCCTTCGTTGCCCAACCTTACTGAAGATTCTTTGCGTTCAGAAAGCACGAGGGTTACACTTTTCAAAGTAAGTATTGGATTCAACTCAGTTCAACAGCTAACGGTACAACTGTTAAAACCATGGACTTTAAACTTGTTGTCACAGTTGCTAGGCGACAGGAGCCGTGCTTTGCGATGCAGCAGTAAGGGTTGGGGAGGCACAGCTGGTGATGCAAGACAAAAATCCTCTGTAGGCTAGACCATCTCATTTCGGTTCAGCCCTCGTGGTCTACGGCGGCCACGAAGGGCCACACCTTAGTAGAGACTAGTCGACTGCGTCCTCCAAAAGATACAGCCCCTGAATTTGGACACAGCTAATGACCTACTTTCGGAAAGTTACGAGACATTTCTTCTAGACTGGTAAGTAAACAGCTGTTAATGCTAACGTTGACTATATAGCAATATCAAAACTTATATAAAGTACCTTTAAGGCCAATTTGTCTGCTTTGGGCTGTGTGACGTCGCCAGCCGCCCATGTCTGAGAGGTTCTGCACATAGAAAGTGCACTGAGAGATAACCAGACAACTAAATGGATTCTTGTCTTGAAGAGCGGTTGTGTGAGGAGAACTGGTGTTGAACTCCTGGCCCTGTTCTCCTTAAGCAGTTGGACATTATATTTTCTCTTTTTGCCTTCCTCTCGTCCTTGTCTTCTACTTCTTGATTTTTGTAGCAGTTGGAAAACATTGTTGTCGTGCATTACTGCCACTGACTGGAATGGAGCGTGGATTAGTAAATGCGCACGTGTGGAACACCTGACCAATGCAGACTCTAATTGTAGCATGAACTGGGTGCGGGTCTGCACGACCGGAGAAAAGACTGCAGCTGTAGACGATTACCCGAAAACATGTTCATGCCCTTAGTAGTCAGAATGTGTTTGCACTGTTAGAATGTGTGAATTCATTTGACATCTGCAGTGTTTTCTCTTCAAATGATTTCCCATTTCTTATTATTATAGTTTTGACCATGAGTTCTAAGATCTAGAAATGTAATGACAGTGCGATGACAGTTCAACAGGGCTGGAACATTAACAGTCAGATGATCACACAGGGTTGAAACAAACCTCCAGTCTGAGCATAATCCAGCCTGTGATTATGTTTCCTATAAAACATATTTGCTGTTCCAGTTCAGTTGTATATAAATGTAATTTCTAGTAAACAGGGTTGGGAGCTGACAGTGAGAGTGAAGGCACCCAACTTGTCAGCTTTATTCCCTTTTTGTATTGAAACACTGTGAGCGCACTCAGCCATACAAGCGTAGAAGTTGAAGCAGTGGATGACTGCGATGAACAAATTGGGTCATGAGTTTGATGTTTGCCTTTGTTTTCTCCTCTAAATAAGTGATACCAGCTGGGAGTTTGTTTACAATGTGTAACTGTCTGATCATTCATGTTCCCTGATCATGTTACTCTCCATGTTGGACTCAAGTTTGTGACGTTAAATTATTATCATAGCCTGTAAACACGATGGCCAAACCAACTAAAATAATAATGTCTTATCGTCACATGTTATATACACCATCCAATCATGTATATTAACTCACACTGGCTTGTCCACTTAAACTAGGGGTTGGAAAAAAAAATCTGTTCAATTCAGAATCAGAAACAGGCAGCACTGTGCTGTGGGGGCAGTATACAAAGCATACATACAAGAGTTACCCTCTGCAAATTAAGGCAAGCATTAAGGCCCATTTTGGATTAATTAGCTTAACTAGTAGCTTTTCAAGAATAAGGTGAAGTCATCACTTCATGTGGCCTCTCCCAGAAGTAGCAAAAGTGGAGCACTGAACTCCAGCACTAGCAAACAAATCCTCTTATCACCCATCAGGTGAAGAAAATCAGGTCTGGTTTTCCCATAGAGGAATGTGTCCCAACCTGTGGCCTATTAAGGTATTGGAAGCAGGCCAACAAATTAAATTGAATGAAAAAAAAAAGTAATTATATTAAATATGTATGTTTATATATGTTTTGTTTTTTTTATGTTTTTGATGTTGTTTTAAGGCCTATCACCAATCACATCATGTACTTGTTTACTATCTCAGTCCGATTAAAAGATCACATTCATGGCAAAAACCAGGTCAGCAACAGGAAAAATTAAAAGGAAAGAGAGTCAAGAGGCAGATGGTGAATCAACAAGTGGTTTCTCCTTTGTCAAACGAAAAAGAAAAATTGAGTTTCCTACATATTTCAGTTCAATCATTAGCATTTGGCCTCTGTATCGTTACTGGACTGCCAACATTTTTGACATTTTCAAGTGGGCCATGAGTTGGAAAAGGTTGGGAGCAGCTGCCCTGGAGCATCGTGGTTAACAATAGGCTTTCCTGACAGTGACTGCGTTCTCCACTGGTGGAAACATAACGTTAGAACCACCACTGTTCTTTTTCCCCTTTACTCCAGAAGCTTTTGTTTCTATAGACGACATTCAGCCAGTGGTGGTCAGCAAATTACACTTCCATTTAAGACTAACATGCTCCTAAATTACAGCAGTTAACTCCCACTTACTTACTCTGCTTTTCTTTTTGATCTGACAAAGCACAGCCACTTATGTTTCTTATTATTTTAGTGAACCAAAAACATGAGTGTATGGTTTGGCAGATTGTAAACTGGACTAAGAGCCTGAAAATTGTTCTCCCCCTTTTTCTATTTACTGAGTCAGGAATCAGTTTTGAGTTGAAAATTGTGACACTAAAAATCTGTTATCAAATTGTGGGATTCCTACAGATTATCAGCCCCGCAGTTTTACAGTATAATCAAGCCGTGAGAACCTAAAATTGAACAAATATAAAGAGTTAACCAGTTTCATCCATTTAATCCCTGTTCATTTATGTGAAGTGAGAGCAGACAGAGCACAGGAACAATAGCCAGGAAGGTATACTATCCAATGCTCCAGTTCAACATCTCCTTACCTAGGTTGCTTATAATATGGAGGATGAGGTGGTGAGGGATGGGGGAGTGTGAGAGATGGAGGAGGGGTGGTCTGCAGAGAGTACGAGTGTTGGGGTTCAAGGTTGTGGTTCTGAATTAGAGAGGAGGAGCTGGACAGTGGTTAGCGTAATACCTCAAACAAAGGTCACGGACATGTCTGCCTGCTCTTAATGTGAGAGATGGTGTGTAATTGAGATGTTAATGGAGAGGATAATGATCCAGAGCGTCCCTTGTTGTCACCGTAGGGCCCCACCACACACCGGTGCTCTTCAGTACCGCTGCTACCATCCTTTGTTAGCAGACACAGAAAAGCGAGGCCATTATTACATGCAGAGTTAACAGGACCCCAAGCATATCATTATGGTGTGATTGTAGAGAGTTATTACTGTTTGCAGGAGTGCAGCTGACAAGGCTTCTGGCCCGCACTTTCAGACCACCAATTTACATTTCTGGTCAGTGCTGACCGCCCGCTCCCACTGGCACTGTTCTCAATTCCATGCTCTGTTGCACATGGATTTCCAGAAAAGATTTGACAAATGAAGGCTTTTTTGCCAAAATGCAATGTAGCCATCTTGGAAAAAGATGATCATTTGCTCAATATTTAAAGAACAAGATGATAGTATCCTTTGAAATTTTTATATTTCTTTAGAAAAGGGGTTTAAGATACCTGATGACGTGAGTGATATGAAAACCAGCCATCATTTTCTCTTTGAATAGTCACATTTTTCACACTGTCAGTTTGGAATGACACCTGCAATATTGATCACTGTATCAGTGAGAGTCTGCAGGGGTTTTATCACGTTTTCAATCCCTCACATTCTCGTGAACGTGATATCAGGAGTGCACCGAGGGAATTTCTTCAAACATTCACTTGGACTGGATGAGGTGATTAGAATTTGGTGGCACAAGGTCAAAGGTCAAGGTGCTGTGACATAACTCAAGAATGCATACGCAAATTACTACACAATTTCACACAAATGTCTAATGGGATAAAATGATGAAGTGACATCATAATCCAAAAACTTTTCTGGCCATTATTCAACGCCATGACGCAGGAACTGATCCAGAGATTATGACTTTGGTGGGATACTGAATTGGTGACACTATTCATGGTGTCCACCTTGAAGCCACAGAGAAGTCTCTGTGGTGATTTGATCAGAATCAAAATGATTTCTTTTTTCTACATTCATTTTTTTTTTTTTTTTGTTCAAACAGAGCACCTAAGGTTACCGTATAATCAATTAAAAAAGTCCATAGGTACAGTCCATAGTGCGTGTAAAAAGATGCAGACAGAGAAAGTGCAATAGTTAAAAGTCTGTATGATTATAGGAATCCCATTTTCCCCAGTATTTATCCTCTTTCTCCCTTTGGAGGTGAAGAGTGAAAGTCATTTTCTCCGTTGAGTGAATAGAGTTGATTATGGTGGTAAGGAGTGTAATGGTAGGAGGATTCCTCTGTATAATTTCTTATTTTTCACTGAGAAAGCAGAATTAAGGCCTAGGATCTCTGAGACAGGGTTCCCGTCCATCCTGGAAAACCTGGAAAACAGCTGACCACATTTCCAGACATGGAAAACATGTGGTCCTGGAAAATTATTTCAACATTCTCCTATTTTCGGGCAAGGTTATGTTCAGGACTGTTGAATAATGGGTTAGCATGTTTTCTTCAGGTGATGAAGCTGACGTGCTTGCTAGCTTGTTTTCCCTTGGATAATAATAAATGGGAAGCTGGGGTCAATACAATGAATGGGAGCCCAACTGTATATTAGTCAAACACCGGCTAAATACTCGCTAACAACACTTTCTACTTTGCTAGCGTCTTTGTTAGCATCACTTCAAACCCATTGCTGCGTTGCTCAGGTAAAACAGATCATAACATGAAATATTTAACTTTTGCAGCGGTAGCTCACAGTTGGTGTGATTAACATTGTTAAAGACGTCACTTCCTGTTTCTAGTAAAGGGGCTAAAAGTGATAAACTGATAAGTAAATAACCTTAGCTAATTACACTTGGAATCACACATTTAGCTGTAAAGTTCAGTCAAGGGAAAATAGTAGGCGGCAGTAATGATGAGGATAATAATTATACATTTTATTTACATATGTGACAAAGTTCTTGCATTTAATTCATCATCATTTCATAATTTCATATTATGTATAGACTGCACTTATTTTAAATCAGACTTCCACAGATAGGAACATAGTGGTGTATGGCGTGCTTCCTGTCTGTCATATGAGCTGGATCATCACTGAAAATGTCCTGAAAAAATCCAAATGGCCCACTCCTCTCCAAAAAGGCTCAACATATGGACAAAACCGGAAAATATGTGTATGGTCCGTCGAAACCAATCCACACTCTCTCCAGCATGAGTAAAAAAACTGATCAAAAATCTTTCCAAAACAAAGAGTTAGTGGAAGTAGACTGGGTTTCCCAGGCTTGAAGCCACATCTCTTCTGATATTACAATGTTAGCTTCCCTTTCCCAGAGCTGCCTTATGTAATTATTTGTATTTCTATTCATTGAGGTGAAACCCATGTGTAGTTTTCCTATGATACCTTTAATATTTTAATATTAATAAGAATAAATAATCATCTGAGTTATTTTCATGGGCTCAACAGAATCAGGGATCCTTTTTCCCTTTGGAAATATCTATAGGTACTGGTAAAAATCCTCTTTGCCCAGCTCTTCAGACTGGCGAGAATCAGCTTCATTGGCCACATAAACACACAATGAATTTGACTCTGTTTTGTGTTTCTCTCAGTGAACTGACAGACTAATACAGTAGACATACAACAGAACAAGATCAACACAGCTTAACGATGTCAAGCCAGATCATTTTTATTTATATATCCATATAAAACTAATCAAAAAATAAACGTAATACTTTTAATTACATTCCTTTAAAGTCTTCACCTCACATATTATCCGAGTCTGGAAAGACCCAGATTTACTGCAGAGGCCTTCAGCCATGATTCAGACAGACGCAGTTTTTTTGTTCTCATCTGTCCAAACTTTCAGCTCTTCATCGTGACAACAGCACATCATGTCCTACCTAAAGCCATGTGCATTTTTTTAAAGACTTGATAGTGTGTTCTCATCTACATGCTATGTGAATACAGATACTGTGGATTCTGAATCTGTCTGGCAGGTTTGGTTCTTTGTTTGGTGAGTGATGGCAGGGGAGGATCTATAAATACTCTGATCCAGGAGCCACTATGGCCTGCAGTTTCCTTGGCATGATTTTAGTTGTCATCTCTGTGCGACATCTGTGTCTTTTGTTTGTATTTGTAGACTCAATGTGATGAATCATAAAAACGGTGATAAAAACACACAATTTCAGGGAATCTTTTTGAATGCATTCAATGTGTTTCACTTGGACGTTTACACAAGAGGTGATGGAAGCATTTGTGTGAAGGGTGGAAAAAGATCACAGAGGAGAGTTGTGTTGTTTTTCAGTCTTGTGGTGCATCCATGTATTGTCCTGTATCTCCTGCCAGAAGGGAGAAGTTGGACGAGGTGGTTGGCAGGGTGGGTTGGGATACAGATGATGCTGGAGGCCTGGTAGACGTCCTCAGCTGCCAGCAGTTTTGTGACTGTTTTGAGCTGTCCTGATGACCCTCTGCAGAGCTTTCTGATCTGTCCTGGTGCAGGATACTCTGTCACACTGTGCACTGGTAAAAACTCACGAGAAGGTTCTGCGGCAGTCTGGCTCTCCTCGGCTTCCTTAGAAAGTAAGGGCATCGTTCTGCCCTCTTGATGAGAGTGGAGGTGTGTATGGCCCAGGAATTTAAAACTGGAGACTCTCACCACTGCCTTGCTGTCAGTGACCACTGGGCTTGGATCTGTTCTCTTTGTCTTCCTGCCAGGTTTCACACCTTATCCCTGTAAACTGACTCATTGTTGTGAGACATCAGGCCCAGGACTTTTGTGTCATCTAAGAACTTGGTGGTTGTTTTGTGGACAGGTATAAAGTCCTGGGTGAAGAGCGCATAGAAGAGAGGGCTCAGCACTCATTCCTGTGGAACATCAGTCTTCAGGCAAGGTGGGAAAATCCAGGGTCCTATTGCAAATGGTTGTATTCAGACCCAGGCTGTGGAGTTTGGACAATAGTCTTTTGGGAATGATGGTGTTGAAGGCCTAACTCAAGTCCAAGAAGGGCATCCTAGCAAATGTATCTTTCCAGGTGATCCAGAATGGGATAGAGGGCAAGGCTGATCACATCCTCTGCTGATCAGTTTTCCTGGAAGGTAAACTAATACTGACCCAAAGTGGCAGAGATGGTTCATTTGATGTGGGCCAAAATCAGCCTCTCTTTGCTGATCACACCTTAAGTTGTTCAGGCAACGCATTTTTTCTTTTTTTGGCTCAGGTAGGGACACGATGGTTGTTGATAGAGGCACATCGAGAGAACAGAGTAGGTCAGGGAGAGGTGGAAAATGTTGGTGAAGACACATGCCTGAAGCACACGCACTGGTACACCATTAGATTCAGATGCTTTCTGTGCACTGATGCTGCACAGTGGCCTTCTGACCTCATTAGTGTCCATCGTCAGTCCATAGTGATCTGGTGCCGGTCCATCCATTTACCCAATGTTGTTATCTGTGTTGCAGCAGGAAAAGAACATGTTCAGGTCCCCTGCCAGTGAGGGTTTGCTGCTTACAGTCAGGCTGTACTTAATTTAATAATCTGTGACAGCCTGACTGGCTTGCTACGTGTTGGGGATCATTATTGTTCAAATTGCCCCCTGTTTTTTGCTGCTGTAAAGCCTAGTTTAAGATTAACTCCTACTAGACTAAAAGCTGCAGTGCCATTAGCTCTGTAAGCAGCATCTCTAAGCCTCAGCAGATTCTATACCTTTTTATTCATCCAGTGTCTCTGGTAATTGAACACTTGGATTTCCCTAACAGTGGTGACATTTTCTGTGCAAAAGTTAATAAAGATCAGTACTGATTGTTCTGATCTAGGTCTGTGACAAAAGACTAAAAGCAGTCCTGCAGATTCGCTACTGCTGCCCAAGGCCAAACTCTTAACTGCTTGTTCGTTTAACTCTGCTAATCAGCTGATCAGACTGTCCCAGGTGGGAGACATGCCACAGCCTTGTATGCATCGTCTACATTGGTGTGAACATGATGTAATGTGTTTTGCCCCCTGCCTGGACATTTAACATTCTGATAAAATCTGGAGAGAACAGACCTCAGGTTTGTCTAATTGAAATCCCCTGCTACAGTGAGGCTTCTTCAGGATTGGAGTTCTGTTGTTTGCTATTAGTTGAGGGTAGTAGCTACAGCGCTAACCCAGCATTAGCATGTGGTGGTATGCAAACCGCCATGACAAAAACAATAGAGAATTCCCTAGGTCAGTGGTTCCCAACCTGTTCCATCTCCTGGCCCTCATATCTGACCCTGTCATCATACAGAGACAAATAATATGTTCTCAGGGCACTTTTTATTTTAATGATAATGATTCAGGACTGAATTGAAAGCAGGGGAAGCTCAATTTTCCTTTTTTGTTTGTTGATTCAACATCTGTCTCTTGACTAAATATCCTTTTAATTCTTCCTGTTGCTAACCACCAATCTATTTTGATGTTCCAGCCAGCAACAACATAAAAGTTCCTTGTTATTACAGGGATAGGGTTTAAGACAAAAAAAAACAAAAAAAACAATTTTTAAAATATTCATATATATATATATATATATATAGTTTTTATAATTACATATTTTCACCAAAATCGCACTGTTTTTGTTGGTCCACTTGTGTAAGTGCACAATTATTTGCTGCAACCACTGGAAAGCATTTCATCCATTCATAGCTGTAACTTTAAAATTTTCTATAGCACAGCAAATTACTCATCATTCAGAATTTCCCTTTTTAGTGTTCTTATGACATTCTGTAGCTATTATATTATTGGATTATGGATATGGATATAAGCAGCATTTTATTGTTTGTTGTTGCTGGTTGAGGTGCAACTACAGTAATTTAACCATTCTAGTTTAATCTGTTAAAATGTGTCATATTTTATACATTTATCATATATTTGTATAAAAATCTGCAGTAACTCCAGCTGTCAGATAAACATAGTGCAGTAGTAAGTACAGTATTTGGTCCTTGGATGTATTGAAGAGATGTGAAGCAGCAGAAAATGAAAATACTCAAAATATAAAAACCTCATGAGGAAATGCACATCAGCAATTAACTGGGTGTGCTGTGTTTTTTTTTTTGCTAAACTGCTAAATATGTCAGAGTAACTGGTCAAAAACAAAAAACTCAAGTATGAATTTAATTCAACGCCCTGCAGCCGTGCTTCACACAGACCACCGAAGTTGTGAAGCTATGATAGACGATGAGGAGCTTTGACAGCTTCCCTCCGGTCACAGTGATCTCACTCTTTACTGGGAGTACTGGCACCTTGATCTACAACAAGAGAGAGAGAGTGAAGACTAAGCCACACACTGCTCGATTCACCCCCTCTGATCCTCCTGAGACCTGCTTCGTATGACGGTATGCCACTATTTTTAAACATGTCGTCATCGGGATCACTCGTGCACACGACCCCCTCTCTCCGCTTCCCCAGTCAGCGGTGCTGTGAATCCCAGCCCCACCCCACTATACTCAGCGGGGCGTCTGACTATACTCGCATTGGAAAACCAACTCTCCATGAATATTGAAAAGGGTTTTTAGCATGCAGCGTGTGTTGCTGGGTTTGTCTCCATTCTGCTGGTAGAGCACTTAACACGACAACATGCACCTGACTGGCTGCTTAAACTGCTAAATCTATAAGGTATTATACAGAGGTGAAAGGAGTGAGTTAGTGTAACATATGTGACTCACTGTGCATTGACATATGGTGCATGTGTTGATGGTGGAGAATGAGCTGTGTGTTTGAAGAACTCTGTCAATGAATGCGAAACAATTTCACATCTGAAAGCGTGTTCATGCAGATTCTCAGGCTTGGCAGTGTTTTTTTTTCCCCCAGCGGTTACCCATCTGAGCTGTCACTGGCCTACTTAAATATTCCTATGAAACTGTTGCAGAAGTCTTGTTATTTACCACTTCATACTGCTTAATCCACAAGCCAAAATATTCACTCATAATTAGCTCCTGTTTCAGCTGATGAAAGTTAAAAGAAACAGTCTAATGCTTATTTGCCTTCGCTATTTGCAGGATGAATGCACAGAGGGCAGCTAATGCAGTGATTTAGGTGTGTAATCCAGGATTAAAAAGTGAGCTGCTTTCCTAAATGCAAATAAATTCTTGCTGGGATGGAAAGTATGGTAGAGAACTCTTCAGGTAAACCACCATCTTTATTTGTTTAGTCTGGCACAGCAGATTTGGCTCCTCTTTGATTGACCGACTGTTGCATTTTGTTTTATTCTTCTCTCCATTCCAACCTCAAAGCTCCTCCATCTGGAGAAACAACAGTGATAATCACTCCAGCTAACAAGCTACATGCCAATGATGGATAAACGGATTTGCAGAGTTTTAAACAATATATTGAGAAATTGCCCGATAAAAAAAAAATCCTACACTTTTAAAGTATTTGCTGGTAGGTTTGTACAGCTACAGAATTTATGTAGAAAATGTTTCAAGTTAGTTTAAATAAAGATTTAGTTCTGTTAAAAAAAATATACAAGGGGTCCAAAGACAGGATTTTAATGGCTGCTCTCATTTTTAAATGTGAATATTTCATTTAAAACTATACCGATAAGCCAAAACAGTATGACAGCCACAGCCCAACAGAGTGCTGCATGGATGATGTTTGATGATTTTTGGAGGCCAGCCCTCATGATAACCTCAGCCTTGTTCCCTTGACAAAAAGCCAATGACGTTTTTCTATTAGCCTTTGGATTACTGCAGACAATAAGCTTGGTGACAAACAAAATTTTATGGTATTGACATGTTTTATTCAGCAGGATTATCTTCTCTAATGAACACCACTTTATGATTTTTGAAGCCTAAATACAGTCACCAGGAGTAAAAAGCTGTGAAGGAACTACACCTCGGTCACATGACTTCAACGTCACCACCACTAAACTTGTAGTTTGATTTAGCTCTGAGCTCTTCTACAAAAGCTTTTCCTCTCACAAAGTTAGTAACAGTTTGCAAAGCGCAGGTATCAACACAACCAGGCTGTAAAGGTGGAATTTTCATGTTTGGCGTGATGACGTTTAACGCACCCGACAACCTTTGTGGTCTCATTTAGCCACTTGTTAGCAACCAGCCTTTTTTAGGGATGTAAAAGCTTAAAGAAATCATGACTGGACTATTTACCGACATATTTTATGTCATAGAATAAAACTTGAAAATGTCTTGGGCTTGTATTAATCACAGACTTTATTTCAGGCATCTAACTAAAAACCCATTCAGAAAACTCACAGACTTCAGGATGAGCAAACTGGAAGTGCTAAAATGCTAACTCATTTTTTGACACTATGAGATGATCAATGCTATTTTCTTCATGCGTCGTCATGATGTTTCGGCTCATCACATTCCTTAACGGTGTTACTTGAATTTCACTTGAAAAACAAAGTGTTATGTTGGTCCAGTCCCTACAACATTGCTTACTTTAGTGAATGAAAGTGACATGAAAGTGATTAGCATGCTAGCATGTATTTAGAAACTTTCTGTAAAGCTCTTTCTGTAGGATACTAACATATGTGTGGAGGAATTGTTTGACATTTTTGGAAATCTACTTATTCACTGTCTTGCAGAGTTTTTAATGAGAAGATTGAAACCATTCTCATGCCTGTGAGTGTGAAGTCAGTGTTAGAGCCGGGAGATGATTAGCTCAGGTTAGCATAAACACTGAACGCCGGGGAATCATAAAACCACAAGTTGTTGTTTTTAAAATAGGCATTTCTGTTCCTGTACAGATTAAACTATTGAGAGATATGTGCTGATTCCTGACATTTGGAGGAGTTGGGGGGTATTTTTTGTAATTTAGAGAGAGATGCAGGCTAGCTGTTTTACCTTGCTAATCGTTGTGCTAGCTAATAATCTCCTACTCTTCACAAATAAGCGTATTTCTGAAAATTCTTGTAGCATTTGCACAAACGTTTTGTCCATTGGTCAACATACATGGACGTTGAAGAAAACACAAGTGTCAAACCTCTGTTGTGTGTCAGAAAGCAATGAGTTTCACTTCTCAGCATAGCTTTGGACATGATGATAATGGTGGTAATACCAATGGGAAAAGGAGAAAAGTTGCAACTACAGAGAAGCAATCTGCCTCCTGGTATAGCATAGCCTTGGCTTTAATAGAGAATGAGAGCCTTCCAGTAATAATCAATAAATGATAGTTATTGATTCACCTGTTGAGCCTCAGACGTTGCTCATCTCGGAGCTGCTGTTTGTTTCTGTTGTCAGTTGTGGTGCCTGGGGAGACATGTCTGCTCTGAAACTGAGCTGTGTGAAGTGGTGGCTCCAGGATAACCCCTTGGAAGCAGCAGTTTTCTTCAATTATTTGTTTATTAAAAGTCACTTGAAGTGATTTCATCAGAATTGGGAGAGAAGTCATGAAATTCCTGAGGCACATTGTAAAATCACCGAGTGTAAAATCACCTCTGTACTCTGCAGCCCTGACTATACACCCACACACACTTGCAAACACACCTTATGAAAGTCGATGTTCCCCCTGTGGCAGGTGTGGAGGAGCTTGTAATGATGCCCTGGCAGCCTGGCTGGTTTTATGAGTGATCCCTGGCACTGAGCACGCACCGAGCCAGGAAACACACCTCTGTTTCCGACTGGACCTTATGAATTAACAACCCGTGACTCTTTTCCTTCCACTCTCACCCATCGAATAGACCTAACACAGCTGGTTCACAGGTGAGCCTTAGTCCGTCGCACCACACAAGACGAGAGCTGGACGCTGCCAAATGTAAAAACTTAAGAGCAGATGGAAAGTTTGCACAGAACTGCTTTTTCTGCCACCACTGACCAGCTGGTATTTGGACCATAGAGATCAACTTCAATATCAGTAGCCAGATTATATTCTATATTTTATTTTATTTTAATGATTAGTAACACCTAGATTTAACCAGAAGTATAGTTGAGTGAAATTGTCTCGGAGAATAAAATAAATCGTCATGCAGATGTGATTGTCAAGCAGGTCTGCATTCATTGTTCCTTTAATGTACATGAAACCTCAACAGTCAAATATTTTAAAGTAGTATGTAATTAATATTATATTCTTATGATAATAATATAGACTTTGAAGGAATGGTTTTATATTGATATTTATTGCTGAGTGCAGGATGAGAGGATCAGTTGTGCACTAATGGACTAGGGGATGGTTAGCTTAGCTTCTTAGCATAAAGACTGGAAACAAGGGAGCTGTGATACATATTTGGGAAGTTTTAGAGGAGCTGATAGGCAAATGTTTGAACTATAGAAGGAGAGCAAGGTTAGCTGTTTTGCCCTGCTTCCAGTGTTAAGGGTAATCTAATTAACTCCTTGCTGTAGCCACATAATATGAAGTTAAGCACAAAATGGTTAACTACTCTGTTAAGACCCAGAAGATACAGAATCTGGCCATTTCACAGTAACAATAATTGAAGATGATTGGAGTTAGTTTGTTCCTCAGTTGAACTGAATAATGTCTGATTCACTTCCATCTAAAAAGCTTTAGAGCAGTGGTTTACCATGTGGGTGTAAAGCCGAGTGGTCACATCATGGTTCACTGTAAAACTGCACATTCTTTGGCAAATTGGCTTGGTTCATTTGGTGAGAAGATGCCATTTAGTGGCACTGAGAAGGTTTTGAAATGTTGAAACATCACATCATTGTTTTAAAGGTCCCATATTGTATAAAGCTAGATGGTTTCTGTGAGTGTTTACCTGAAATCTGCTATATTTTTATTGGATCTCTCACAAAACAGTTGTTGTTACTAGAGCTCCAGAGAGAAGCCTGAGAGAGGAAATGTAAAACTACATTGAAAACTACTTAAAACCACAAATATATCAACACTTCAAATAAAACACTGGAGAAGTGTAAAATATGGGACCTTTAATAAGACTGAGATACAGTCTGAGGTTAGTTAACAGTGTGAATTTAATCAGAACCAAATACAGGAACTGAAACCAAGTGGGCCACGTTTTACATCTCCTGGTTTGCTTTTACGTCAGAGTGAATCTAAGTGAAGCAGGTAAGATGTAAGATGTCAAATCTCCACAGTGGTTCTCCACAAATGGAAGACAAACTACATGTGTGGTTCCTGTCTGCAGCGCTGTGTTTCAAGCCTTTTGCTTTTACTGTGATTATCTTGTCTTCCTGTCAGAGGCTTCTTGGTTTTCAGCCTTCTGTCCACACACCTTTGTTGTCTCCCTCCACCTCCTCTGTGAGTCAGATTTAAAAGGCTCAGCCGCTGCATCTGATGGGAACACTCATCCTCCCTCCCTCCCACCTGAACATAATGCCCCCCCCCCCTCTTCGTCCCACCTCACCTTCACCTCGCCGCCGACCTCACCTCCCCCAACATCAAAGCTGTGTGCGCAGTGTGGCTTCTCATAATTCAATTCAGTATCAGCCCTGATCCAGCACATCAACAAGTCCACAGCTTCTGAATGTCATCGGTTCGACTCTTGAATCGTTCCTGTCCTCCCCTTCGCCCCCCTCCTTCCCCTTTCTTCCTGGGGTTAAGCCAAATTTGATCTCTTGCTTTGTGTTGAAAAGAAGCATGATGTCGAACGCGGAAATTGCTGGAGAAATTAGATTTTGTGTTGTATCATCTGGACAGGTAGGGTTGAGGGTTACAATTGCAATAGAGAGAAAATGATAAACTGGTTTCAATCAAAGGCAAAGCTGTGAAAATTTAATTACTTTCCTGGATTTTTGCTTTAATCTCATCCACATAAACACGTTCATGGGGTGTTTGCTCATCACATTTTCCTCTCTCTGAAACACCCCAGCAGCCATGTGCTTGAAGTCTGCATCTGGTGTTAGTTTTTCTATATTTTCCTGGTGTTGGCACGTAATTTAAGATACATTTAATTAGATTGCTTTTTAAAAAAAATGTGAATTCAGCCCTCGTTGGAATTTAATTTGCACCAAACAACCCCTGGGCTGTTCATTTTGTGTGACAGGCAGACTGACACACATTAGGTGCCGTTCCATGTAATGCTGGGAAGAAGAGCATGCGTGGCATTACACGCTCTGCTGCGGCATCCTGCTTTCGTTCCCTGTACAAGAGTTGCATTTTTTTAATGCAAGCATTAAATTCCCATTTTTCAGCTCTTGCTGCTGTCGCCATGTGCCGTTGTCTGTGGGTATTGTTTAAGATTCCAAATAATGTCTATCACAAGCTGTTCTTCTTTCTGTTCCTTCTCAGTTTCTTGTGCTAAAGCAGCCTTTGATGAGTTTGAATGCAACACACAGCAGCTGCCTTTTTAATTTCACCCACCGATATTTTTGGCTTATTGACCAGACTCTCCCATGGGAGCCAAATATGTTTTGCTTTGGAATATTGATTTCTCCACGGTAGGTCAGGCTCCAGCTCCTGCTGCTTCATTATGGGGGTGATCCCATGTGGAAAACATCAGAATCTGTCTTGCTTCGTTTCAGCAGTGTAGGCTTTCTGGCAGCCTGACTCGATAATTGAGGGATTTCATTCCAGGGAGCCATTTATCCATTTTTATGGTGGAATTCCTTTTTGAACATCATAATGGATTTGCACCCAAATTACAGCAATTTGTTATTGCACTTCCACAAGGTTGGGGGACTCATAAGTGACAGATTTAAAAAAGCAGAATTAAAAGCAGCAGAGGCTGAGGAATCTTGACTTTTCGTCTCCAGTGTGGTTAAATTGCTAAATAAGTTGAATCCAACAATTCCCATAATACAATTCGATAACATCTTTCATTTCATTCTAAATGCCCATTTCTTTCAAACGCTATACCTTCAATATTTAGCACAGGCTTTTTTCCATTAATAATTGGTTTCTATCATAAACTCCTGTAAAGCGTAAGAAGAAAATAAAAGCTTTGAATTTTTGAATGAATTTCTGGGGGCTGGGATCTCCTGCCAAGAAACATCCATCTAATTGTTTGCCTTCCAGCGAGGCTGTCATGAAAGATAGCGCACAACTTCCACTGTCCTGTATTGATTGGTCGCTGTGTTTTGAGTGACAGCCAATGTGCTAATGCTCCACAATCTCCCAAGACAAGTGGTTCTCTGTGTTGATGATAAAGGAGGTCAAAGGGCCCAGAGACCTAAATTGAAATGGATCCATGTGCAGTGTACATCAAAAATAATGGCATTGATGTGACTTGGCGGTTAATGCTTGCTGCTACTTTGAGGCAACCTATACAGCCGAATACACATGTAGGCCTACTGGTTGACACAATTTTATACTTGTGGTGCAACACTGAGGAAAGGCTTGCCTGCATTGTTACTGTAGTTTATACACAAGAGTAAATAGTAGGATTTCTACAGTAGCTACCTCTGTAAGGTCTCACTGTCATTGTGATTACAAAGGGACTCTGAAAGCTGGTCATTGTAGCAAAAAAAAAGCCTCTGCCTGGGTGATTGATTGCTTTAAAGAAGCTCATTTTGCAATTACGACACCCTCACATCACGCAGCTAAGGCAGTCAACATTTGACAGGGAATATTGATTCGAAATTGTTGCATTACAAGCCAGCAAATAAATTACAGGCACCCAATAAAACAGTCCACAAGGAATGTCAACAGTTGCCAATTCAGCAGCAAACACAGAAACGGGTTGATTCTTAAACAGGCCTAAATAGAGGTTAATTGAATATCTACGAATCTATCTTGAGGCTAGAGGTCAAAATCAGCTCCTAGAAGCATTTGAATCATGTTGATTTGGCAAATACACAGAGGCGAATTAATGTTTAATGCTGCTGTTTGTTCTGCAGGAGTGTCCCATAAGCCTGAAGGGCCAGTAAGGCCCCGCCACCCCACCCCACCCCACCCTTCTCCTCCTCCAGAAGGTATTTAAGCTGTGTCTTAAATTATTCATAATAGCACTAATCCTCTTGATGTAGCTTTTATTAGCTTGTCTTATTTAATGTTGTTTCTTGGTGACTCTGGGGGAGAAGTTAAAAAAGGCCCCTCTGCCTTATGTCTATGTATGATAGGTCGTGTGTAATTAGCTCTTTGTCAACATTTTGTCTTTTCTGACTTTACTCAATGTTCCAACGCCAGGCTAATTAGCTAGCAGTTTCATTCCACCCTGTTATATTAAAGGCATGTTTTCTGATACATGGCTTAATTTGGTTTTACAGGAAAGAGCTTTTTCCCCCCTATTACGTTGTGATGCATTCAGCAAAGTAACCCTGGTATATACCCAAACCCAGCTTTCATTACCAGTTAACTGTCTTAAATGAACAGGCAGTTTTCCATTGTCCTCTTCATTTGCTACAGGGAGAGCATAATCTGGCTCATAATTTAACATCTTTGCTAATGTTTTACACCAGCATTGACGGAATTAACACAGATAATATGATTCCCACTGCCTCGGTGTTGCATCATGTTAACCTTGCATTCCACTGAGCATTTGCTCACCAGTGGAGCCAATTTAGCTAATGTGTATGCATTTATGCACAGGGGTACTTGCCAGTATTCTCCATGCATAATGGTGGCATCAAGGGACGGTACGGGATGCAGGTCTCACTGGGAATTAGTCTTCCTGTGTAGCAGACTGGCCGATCAACCATTTAAAGCGTTCTAGTGGTCCTCACAGCAACTGAACATCCCCCCTTCCCCCATGAATCACATCCCTGCATGCCATATCTTGTGCCATTATAGCATTGTGTTGAAAAAGAATAATAGAAGACAAATCACCCTGTTTACCTCATCGGACACTGCCTTTTAATCCCATTCCTCTGCAATCTTGCTCTTGCTTATCCTCATTCTTTATTCTTTAATCCAATCGTTGCCCATATTGTCAGCGCACAATAGTGTTGATTCTTACTCCTTACCGCTGCTCTTATTGAAGCTTAGTCTAGCTGCACTCATTGTAAGGAAATAAACTTGGCTGGTGGTGGCTAAAATGTAATCCAGTTGAATGTATTTTATCTTGCGGTGTAACATTGTATCTTCAACACAGATGCTTACAAAAGAAACCATTCCAGCACCGTCGTCTAGCAGCTCCAGCTCATCTGCTAACAGCCTGTGGAAAACCTCACAGCAGATACTTAGCTGCCAGGCACAGGTGTAAATGTGCATTAATGGCTCTGTATTATGCGGTTAGCCTGGTTTAATTTTCAAATATATTGTAGCACTAACAGGATCTATCACTACACCCAACCCTGATTGGCTGACAGCTCCATCTTCTCAAACCGAAATGAGTCCCCTGAGTCTTTCTTGTTCAGATATTGCATTGTTGCTCAAATGGATGGATGGATTTCAGATACTCCACAGTCAGGAGAGTCAGTTAAAGGTCCCATATTTTACACTTTTCCTGTGTTTCATCTGAAGTGTTGATCTCCATCAGAAGATATATTTGTGGTTTTAAGAACCAAAAACCATCTCAGTGTAGTTTTACATCTCCTCTCTCAGGCTTCTTTCTGGAGCTCTGGTAACAACAGGCCAATCAGAAGAGATGATCTTAGCCTCTCTTCTGATTGGCTGAGTGTTTTCTGAGTGATCAAATAAAAATATAGCAGATTTCAGGTAATCAAATCCTGCAAGGTTGGATGGTGGGTACAGGTGGGCGGGGCTTGGGTCATGGCTGAGGGTGGTGACTGCTTTGTTGTGACATCACAAAGTTCCAGAAGTCCTGATGCCTCATTTCAGCTTCCTCAGAACCTAGACTTGCTTTATGACTCATCCTGCTTTAAGATATGCAAATATCACTTAATACTGTACAATATGGTACCTTTAAGATAAAGCTTCGATGTGTGTACAAAGGTATAGTCACATTAAACTCCCATTCATTTCAGGTGAAGTCTCCACAATTTGAAAAGCATTTCCTGTGTTGATCTGCAGCCAGTTCTGGTGGATCATTATCCTGTTTAGTACCTAATTATACCACCAGATTACAAACACCAGCATCATTCTCATGCACTATTTGCAGTTTGTAATCACTCTGCTCAATATTAATTATGTTCTCTGAAACGAACACATCACATTCTTTCCTTTTCTTGAGTGCAAGGCCACTTTGTTGAAGAGAAAGTTCATGTGCCTGTCCCTTTTGTCTGAGAGCCACTGGAGGAAGAGGTGTACACCACAACAGCATGTACCTTTTTCATTTTCACTTAGCAAAGTCTCTTTTAAGCATTACCAATTCAAACTTTCATTAACAGTTGTCTTGATGAACTAAGCACTCAAAATGGTATCTACCGGGATGGTGAGTAACACACATCTGTAGCCCCATTTCCATTACACAGCTTAATACGCAATTTGAGATTGTAATGGCAACACATGAATTTCAAAAAAACTAAAATTTTCCCCCCAAAAAATTGTACTCTCACATGAGGTGGTTTTTCAAACAGTTCGATAAAGCAATATATCTCAAAAGTGAAATGGAAACACATTCAGTCACATGACATGAGTAGTTATAGGTTTAGGAGGGTTTTTTTTTTTAATTGCGTCTATTCAAACTGTAATATGAATACAGCTTGTGATGCCTCCAGAGATGTGGTAAAGAAGCCACAAATGTCAACCTCATGACTGAGCTAGAGGAAAAGTCAGGGATCTCTAAAGGCATCAGGGTACCAGGTGTGGGATCCAGGCATGTCTGCAGCACATTGTGCCAATCCATTTAGCAGATGTTGAGATATTTAACTGGACAAATGAAAAAATCTGTCATGCTGATGGTGCTTGATGAAATGTTAGGCCATCACCAGAATCAGTATGCTTCCTTGTCTCTGGATCATTAACATCTGTACAGAATTTCATAACAATCCATCCAATAATTGTTGAGATATCAACCATCCATCTGGACCAAGCCAATGCATTGACTGAGCCACATACAGACTGACCTTGTGTGTGTATTGTAGCATTAACATTTAAACAATATCAACATTCTTGATTCATTTCATAGGGCCCCATTATGTGAATCAGTAACCTGCTAACCAACCCTCCGCCCCCACACTGTTGACACTAAGAGGAGTAATCCATCGTCCTCAAGACGCTAATACCATCACACGCCCCTGACCTCGACCTGACTGATGCTCACCAATGTCATGAAGATGGATCGGGAGAAAATGAGATGTAACAATACAGCAGAGAAGCAGGGAGGGGTGATGGGGTGTTGGGGGTGGTTTGAGCAAAGTCGTCAATCTCTCCCTTCTAGCTTGCTGCCCATGCCTGCCCATTATCAGGGTGGCTGGCCTTCATCATGCAAGCTATCTCTACAGCGTGAGGTTATTAATGCGTTTGGTCTTCATTACAGCAGGGCAATGGTGAATCCTGCACAGGTTTGGAGAGTCACATGGAACCGTACGGAAAATTAATTTGAAGATTTGCATTCTCATCTGCCAAGTGTGGAGCATGGAGGAGCTTTGAGAAAATACTTTGGTACACAAATAAATGAATAACATAAAAAAAGTTGATCAAAACTGGAATCCAAAAGCTTGTTGGAGCCCTGAGTTCCCACGGCGGCACACAGGAAATCCACTCAGCCAACCGGGATGTTGAGGCAAGCTGTCACTCTCAGCTCCACCTCCCCCAGAGAGCTTTCCTGGATGTGCATGCACGCCCAGAAACAGCTGGGGCCTCGGTGAAGCACGTTGATGGTGTTTAATTAACACAAGAGGTTAGTCATGTTCCAGCCATGTTCTCATTCAAAAAGGATGAATGGACGACACCAGCGGGTGATGACTTCCTCTGTGGCCCCGTGCTCTATGGCAATAACTCCCTCTGCACTGTCATTATGAGTCTGATGGAGAAAGAGCACCTTCAGCTACTGAGTGTACTCGTTGTGTAGTGTGTATTACTGAAGAGCAAGCGGTGGAAATGTAAATGTGTACTCGGAAAAGCACTGCATGTTTTCTTTAAAAGAAGAAACCCATGTTATGAATGAAATCACTGGTGCAGTTTCATGTCTGTCTGAATGGATAAAAGCCTGATTTCAAAGGATTGTGTTGTCATTTCTGAAGTTGCTCCAGTTTCAGTCCTCCCCTACTCCAGAGAGACAAGCCTGCGGTGTGTGTAACCAGTTTTGAATTCTAAACGACACAAATACACTCACACTCGTGGTTGCATGGCGTCCCTTGGACTGGCGAAATCTAATACCGACGTTAACCTGGATATTGTCGGGAGATGAAATCCGTCCTTTTCCCGCCCAGATGAGTGTTAATGGAAGGCTGTGAAGACACCAGTGCCTGTCGTTTTTCAGGCTGTATACTCTGTTTATCTAGAGCGCCGCGTTAAACTGCCTGGAGTTATGATCCTGCCGGTTTTATGCCACAGCCATATGGAGCATCCTGGCTTTGGTAATATAGCACATTTCCACCAGAGTAAAGACTCCTAGGGAATTGTACGGTATATAAAGCAGGCTTTAAGCCATTTTACATTTTGTGTGCCGATGATGAAAACAGCTGATTTCTTCTGCTGAAACAAGGTTGAGTTGAGCAGTAAAACGTAAATGTGCTGTAAAACAAAACAAAAATGAGCTAAATGAACCTAAAAACTGCAGGAGAGCAACATCATGTCATTTGATTTCCTGTTAATTTCATATATTTGCAAATTAGGGTTGGATAATATGATGTACTGTACATCATGAAACAGTATACATTGATTTTGCCATACCTTGCCTTTGTGGATGATGCTTGAATTCAATGAGCACGATTGTTCTATAACGTTTCTGGTGTTTTTCTTTGATTTTAGTATCAATGTAATAAAGTGCCATGGATTGTCAATCCAGCAAATTAAATAGTAACAGTTGTGTCTTTATCCATTAAGAGTTTCTGAATTGGCTTTTTAGTAAATTTACTATATTATAATATATATCCATATAACAATATGACCCCAATTGCAAATGAGCCCTTTTTGCTATCAGGAAATAATATCCAGCGTTCCTCCTCTGAGAGCTGTATATAAAACGAGTTGTTGGCCCTCTTATTGGCCGCCTGCCCAGGAAGCCCTTTCATTTAATTGGCCTCCCGTTTGTTTTGAGCTGCACCCACCCATTACGATCTCTCATAAACGTGGTAGTATAAAACCAAACTGCACCTGAGCATCCAGAGAGAGAGACAGAGAGAGAGAGAGAGCTGGACTGAGTGAGAAGAGCTCTGCTGCTAATATCATTAAACGCCCTGCAGGTGGGATCCTACATATTTCTCTTAGTTTCGAAGCCCTTATCACCGAACACACACCTCAGCTCACCCATAACCGCTTTTAATTTGGCAACTCTACAAATGCCCTCCATCATTGCCACTAAACCAGGAAGCCGGGGAATAGCCAATAGTGATTATGAAGGAAAAGGTCACTTCCAGCAACAACCTTTTTATTGGATTTGGCTCTTATTGCACCAATTAAATTCTGTCCCCATTTTGAAGAACCAAATCTGTGTTTTTGCAATTTAAAGTTCCTCCTCAGACATTAAATAAAAAAATACTCTGCACTGAGTGATATTTTGTCGAACGTGGTTTTCCTACAAAAAAGTGAAAAAATGGAAGCACATCTACTCTTACTTCCTCTTTCAGATATTCTGGATCAGGACTTGTGCCCCACCCACCACACACTATGAATGAATGTATGAATCTCTGGCTGTCTGAATCTGTTTTTATGAGACTGTCATTGGTTCACTGCAGTTCAAGGTTGAAATAATTAGTTATGGTGTTGACTGATTATTTCACTCATGTCTTGTGTTATGTGAAAAAGACCATCTGGGCATTTTAACAAGGTTAAACACTTGATTTTCATCAGCAGGGGTCTTTAAAGCTCATTAAGTACCTGTTGTGTGCACTTTATATTACTTTTCATTAGGTTTTACATGTGTGTACTATCTTCCCAACAGCTTTTTTGTTGCAGTATGCTATCCAAAAACTATACATTTTCTAAAGTAATTTTTGGGCAATTGTAAGCCTTTATCTATAGGACAGTGGAGAGTGACAGGAGACAGTGGCCAGCAGCCAAACTGGGGACTCACCTGCTCAGACCATTTGGCTCTTGGGTTGCCCTGAAAATAATATTCTTGAGAGACTTTTAAGAGTGAATTTTTACTTTGGTTTTGCCGTCGGCTGCTAAACAGCAACTTCTTCAATGCAAGAAATTACCCGATTTTCATGACAGTTCTCACTCATTTTACTATCTTCTTGGTTGGATATTTGACAACATATTTTATGAATGCAATGCATTCTGAGCAAAGCGTCAACCAAGGAGAGTCTTACCTGTTGTTTATGATCAGTATCTTACCTGAATGTGACATATTCTTCTCTCCAGACAGTGTTCACCATACTAAGCTGCTGTCTTTGTTTCCATGTCCCTGGAGGAATACGAGTGCTTGCATGTCAGACGGTACATCATGGATGTTACCATCAAACCTCTGCTTAACATAGCTCCAACTTTAAATGCATCATGTTTTTAATATTGTGCTATGACATTTTTCAAATACCGTAAACCCTGCAATGGAAGCAAGACTCCTCTCCTCTCCAGGCGGCTTTAACCTTGTAAGCTGTTGTTTCTGTATCCCGGGATAAAGTGTGACTCACATGTCACACATCACCACTATTCCCATCAAACCCCTGCCTGGCTCTTAAGTGCCTTTCAAGCTGCGTCTCCCTGGTATTCCCATCATTATTGACAGACCTCAAACAGCATCCTTACAGCTTGTTTTCTCCTGGATTCTCAAGTGTTGGGATGTTTCAGAAAGAAAAAAATGTTTAAGTGTCTCTGCATGTCTGTGAGGCTCATTCTGAACACTTTGTCTTCCTGACATTGTCTGTAAATTCAGCCTTGGTCTCTTGAGAATCACTGGGAATGAAAGTGGCCACAGAACTGGAGATTTAGATTATGATTTTCCTTTTCTATCGCTGCTTTGGAGGGGGGATAGAAGTGGGTAATCCCCACAGGTAATTGATTTTCGGGAACTGTGCAGAGGTGGGATGGAGCACCTTGGTGGGGGAATATGAGGTATGAGAACAATTTCCACAGCCAAAGAGAGTTGACTCAGAGTTTATTGGCTGTTTTTTTTCTAAAGGGGGAAAGTTTCCAGAAAAATGTTGCTTTAATGTCCTGCTGCATCGGGTAAACTTTCGGTCACACCGTGTTACAATTCTGGTGGGAGGGGGACCGCTGTGAGCTGCAGGAGGTAGCAGGCGGCATGAAAGTGAGTGTGGCTGAACAAATCACCCAGATTTTGAGCAAACAAAAACACGAGGAGAGAAACTGAACTGTGAGTGAGACGATTATCACGTTTGGGCTTTTCAGCTGCCTCTGAAGTCAAATTGTAACAAATCTCTATTTGTGTTGTGTGTTTTCAGGATCTTTTTATCACTGCTGACTGCTGTGATGAATGCTGATCTGTGGTTTAAGCAGCAACAGTGAAGACGGAGTCTGAGGAATCCCGGGTCTGACGTAGGTTCAATTTTTCTTTTACCCAATATCTCATTATCTGTCTCCTTTGCTTGACTTGAATCTGATGCTGCTGTTGTTTTGTTGCTGATGAGGTTTAGATTCAAGGTGCAGTGTTGGGGGGTAGTGAACTGCATTTAAAGAAACTAATGGGTTAACTACATGTTGCTGCAACTACATGTACGTAGTGATTCAAGTAGTTAAATTACTTTTTTGCCATTTTTTGTGTAGATACTAGAAACTAGATTTCTCCCTATGGAAGCTTTGCTGTAGTTCAGCTTCTTCCAGTGTAAATCATTCTTAAATCACTACAGAATATATCAGCTGATGTAACTGATGTGGTTGAGTTTTTGAAAACAGTAACGTAGTAGTGAAAAAAATCAGTATCACTACATTATAGTCTGAGGTGAAGTCTAGGTACAGAGTTTTGTGGAGGGATGTGTATCCTGCTGTTTATTTAAAGCAGCCACTGAGATGAGCCAGCAGCTGTCAGGCTGTTGTTGGCTAAATGCTTGATTCTGATGCATGGGGATGTAAACACAGTGTGAGATGTGTTGCCCCTACGTCCCTCGCTCTGTTTGGAACAGACTTTACACAAACAGGTGCAGCCCAATAAAGTGATCGATACTTCTTAATAACAGATTATAGAGAGTAGTTGTGTTTTACTTTAGCCTACAGATGGACATGTTACAAATGTATTATCATCCAAATCTATTAGTGTCTGGAAAAACCATTATATGTGCTTTGCAAACCCACAAACTGACCCTGGCCAAGAATTTAGGGACTTTCTCTTGTGACAGCTTTAATGTCACTCTCAGATTCACACACACACAGCTCTGAGGTTATTACATCATCTCGAAAGATGTGGATAGTAGATTGTTGCCTGTTCATCATGAAAATAAGTTTTTATAGGTGTTAATGAAACTTGATACACATTTGAGTTTTATAATATTTCAACACAGATAGATACAGTAGCAGTTATCAATATAAAACCTATTTATAATAGCCTATGTATGTATTATTTTATAAAACCTATTTGCTGCAGGTCAACAATAAAGGCATAAAATGGCCAAAAAAAAACACTTAAAAAACCTATATAGCATGCCAGTGCTAATAAGTCAATAACAAAGTGATAGCATTATGAACGCATCTATTCAACCCTGCCCAAGGAGCCAGGGACTCACCTGTCAGGTGCTTAATCTCAGCACCAGCAGGAGGGACGTGTGCACAGCCTCAGAGACTCAACAGTGACACGTGTCAGCCATTGTGCTGGTTACAGGTTAAGCTCCTTGCTGAGAAATGTAGAAAGGGGAAGCTGAAGGTTTAGGTTGAGGGTTTAAGATTCCTCTAAGGGCAAATTTAAGTTGATTCAGTCCCAGAAGTAACATATGGTACAGCAGAAAGCAAATGTGATCAGGTCATATATTTGTGATTAATGTGTGGTAGGAATCTTTTGCCTCACATCTTGACTGAGTCTTATATTTAGAGGTGAAAAAGTTAGATTTTGAAGCAAACAGTCAAAGTGGTCTCTGGTTTCAGCTTCTACAAAGATTTGCAGCTTTTCTTCTTGTTTCATGTGTATGTGTGTTATAAACGGAATATCTTGTTTTTGGGAGGTTGCTCAGACTAAACATGCTGTTTAAAGATGTCACTTTGGAATCTGGGAAACTGTGATGGATGTTTTTGAGGTAATAATTAGTTGTTTGTTAAAGATGAGTATCGTCTGTAAAAGTGGTTAAAGCAGGTCTATATTTTGTGCTCTGATAAGTTTAAAACAGATTTTTTCAAGCTTTTTTTATTATTATGTGAATAAATGAAATCATGTTTTGTTAGTTCATATGGACATATAAAAGGAAGGTGGCGAGAATTAAATTCAAGATTGAATTCTGCTGCTTTGATTTCCAATTTTCTTACCAAAGTATAAAGATGTGATCGGTTGTGATTGATTACAGACATGCACCAATGCTCTGCTACACCACAGTGTAGGAGACTGAAGGGACTTTGAAGACAGTGTGTTTCCTGGTGCTCTTCACTCTTCTCCTCCCATCACAGTGCTCCTACTGCTGCCTCCACACGCTGCCTCTGCGCTCTTTGTTCCACTTCATTTGGGTGTGTGCTTACGTGTGTGTGTGTGTGTGTGTGTGTGTGTGTGTGTGTGTGTGTGTGTGTGTGTGTGTGTGTGCACCAAGAGAGCTTTTTGAGGATGGGTTGGATCTCTCTGTCTGCTCCCCCACCCCATCTTTCCCTGTGTGACTGGAAGGAGAGAGAGAGAGAGAGAGAGAGTGTGTGTGTGTGTGTGTGTGTGTGTGTGTGTCTGTCAGTGGCAGTGTTTGATGTTGTTGAGTGTAAGCCTGCATGGCATGTGTATGTCTGTGTGTGTCTCTGTATGTCGTGTACAAATGAAGAAAGGCGGAGTGTGTAACAGCATCAGTGCAGGATTGCAGTGTGTGAGTGGGAGTATGCACTGGTGAATGAACAAGAAAAACACACTTGTACGCTGTGTGTGCACACATACACGTCTGTTGCATGTTGCATGCCTCTGAAGGTGTGTGTAGTGTAGAAACCCCCCCACCCCCCACCCCCCCACACACACATACACACACACTGTATACACAACTCCAGAGACTAGCATGTTCATTATTCTTCCTAAAAGAACCATTAAAATTTCATCAGTGCAATGCAATCTGTGGCAGGGCGGGGGGTAGGAGTGTGTGTGTGTGTGTGTGTGTGTAAGAGACAGAGGGAGACTCAGCAGTGTGAAGGGGAGGGAGCTTGCATCCTCCGCTCATTCACCACTGCCTGCCTTCATTGCCTCTCTCCTCCTCCTCCTTTTCTTCTTTCGGCTTCTTCTTCTTCTTCTCTGGTGACTCGATTCCCTCGCTGAGATGCCGATGCTGAGATTACGACTTCTCTCATGATGTGAGCCACCAGCATCCCTCCCCTCCGTCTCCCTCCATCCACCCCACCTCATTCTACTACTACTCCTTCCTGTCACTCACACCGGCACCGGAGGCTTTTCCTCAGGAGTTACCATACAGGACCAAAGGGCTAACAAGGTGTAGTTGGATGGGTTTTTTTTCACTCCTGGCTTGAAGGCAGGTTTGGATTGGTCACAGTCACAAGATTCAGAGCTGGATCCTGAGTGGAATATCTTTTTTTGAGCGGAATCCTCCTTTTAACTAGTGCATGGCTGGAGATTTAAAGGTGAGCTCTGCGTTTCATTCCTACTGCAGCGTGGCTCTAACTTGTTGATTAGCATGGACAGAAGCCACGTGATTGATGTGTGCTTCCTTTGTGACCAACTTTTTGGAGTTGTACGTTTCAACCTTTCCTCCTTTTTCCCTTAATTAGACTGATTGTGCCCGTGTTTTTCTTGTAAAGGAGCGGGACTCATTAGTGCTGTTCCTTTTCCGCAGTGATCTGAAACACGGGGAAATTAGCAGCAGCCTTTACAGAGCGCGGGAAGTGAGCGAGTGGTGAGCTTCCTCCTCTCACTGCTGCCACCACCACCTCCACCTCCACGCAATCTCATATGTCGCTTTGTTTTGCCAGCGCGAGCGCGAGGCGCCGTCTCCCAGGTAGATCTGATGATGCTAATTGAGCCCTAATTGGGTTTCCCCTCAGCTGTGGAGGTTTTTGGTTCCTGAGCCGCTTAAAGCATCACATGAAAGAGTTTGTGGGGTGGAGTGTGTGTGTGTGTGTGTGTGTGTGTGTGTGTGTGTGTGTGTGTGTGTGAAAGTAGGGTGGAGTGTGTGTATGAGTGAGAAAGAGAGTGTAAAGCTGAGCACTAGTGAGAGTGTGTGTATGTCTGGCCAACCCTGTGAGGAGTGAGAGAGTGAGTCTACAGCCTTTGTAAATGTGTGTGTGTGTGTGTGTGTGTGTGTGTGTGTTGTAGGTGACTATGTGTGTGTGTGGCAGTGGAGTGACAGTATGGACTGTGTATGTGTGTCTATTCGCAGGCCCATCTGTGGAGGTCTTGTGTGATGGATGGCAACTGACGGAGGGTGTGAGGTGTGTGAAGGAGGAGGAGGAGGAGGAGGAGGAGGATGAAGAGAAGAGGCAGTGGGATGGGGGAGGGTGTTGGGAGGAGACTGGGAAACTGGTTTCCCATCTGTGTGTGTGTGTGTGTGTGTGTGTGTGTGTGTGTGTGTGTGTGTGTGTGTGTGTGTGTGAATTTAGGTGGTAGAGCAGTACATCACAGACTGGCTAATGGAATAGTAGCGACTTGAAGGGTCCTCTCCTGCCTCTCCTCCATCACTACACCCCACCCCTCCCTCCTCACAGGATTGTGGGTAGTGTGTGACTCACTAGAGGGCATTCTGTGGTTTCTGTCAGGGTATAGATTCTACATGCGCACCAGACAGGTCAGTGACTGAAATTAATGAGATCAAATAGATTTTGCAATACCTGCATACACATCCCAGAATTCCATTCAAAATGACAGGTGTATTGACCACTAGGCTGCTTTTCTATAGCTAGCTAGTCAGTGAAGACGCATATAACACAACTGTCTGTGAAGAAATTGCCAAAACCCTCAACAGCAAAGAGGAAAAACACAGCAAACATTGTTAATCTACCTGCTGCATGCCTTTACTCTTTTATCTCCTTGAAACAAAGCAGCACCTCTCACTCTGATGCAAATTTAATGAATGGATTTTTTTTTTCATTCATTAGAAGCTGCAAAGTGAATGAATTTTTATGCAAACAAAACTGCTACCTCATCAGATTTTGCAAGACTCATTTAAGGATCCTTTCTTTCCCAGTCACCAGCCTGGATGCTAGTTAGCTAGCACGCTACCATCTGTCTTTATCCTAGATATGAGTGCTAATGAATGTTTCCTCTGCACTCTGTTCATGATGGTTCAACTACTTCAACTCCCTGCTACAACTTGCTGTGTGACCATGGCAACCACAAAAACTACAGTGATGGAAATCTGAGTATAGTGAGGCGTTAATGAAATATTGTGTTGATATTCAAAGTAATATGGTTACATAATAAACTCATACACTGGGTTTTTGAGTTCAGTTGTCTAAGTTGTCCTTTTTCTGCAGCCATACTATACTTTGTGAGGCTGTAAGCACAGACGTGCTTTGAGCTAAATGCTAACATTAGCATCCTGAAATGCTGATGCTGATGTTTAACAGGTATATGTTTACCATGTTTACGATCATCTTAGTGTGTTATCACACATATGCTTAAAAAATATCGGACAAAGTGAAATATTGACGTAATGTTGGCTGTGGTGAAAAGTTAAAGTTATAGTATGTAAGTTTTCCATATTCAAATGTCTACAAATGACTGGACCTATGTTATATATTTTTTTGAGTTATGTTCTTACATTATCACAAATGCTTCTAGCTATTCCCAAACCAGAGAACTAGTGATTTTAATCATGGTAATGCTCCATTTCATTTGGTCGCCTGTCAATGCGTCAGCGTCACGGTTCGCCTGAGTGTTTTTCAATGATTTTTTTTTAAAGTGTTACAGTCACTTGCCACAAGCTCAAAATGGACTTTCATCCTATTTTAAGCCCCATTTTAATATACACTTTTTTACAGTTTGATTGTTTTCAGCTATTTATTTTAATTGGATGAAGGATTTTAGTCATTGGATGTCTGGACCTTAGGTTGTCAGAGAAAACAGCCAGGTAAATGGCAGCTCAGGTTCCACCACTCATGGATGTCCATGCATCAACTCTGAGATGCCCTGTGTCTGCCGAAGAGCATCAGGGAATCATTCATTTCTAAAGTATTCATTGTTTCTTTTCATCCCCGGGTCTGTTTGATATGGAGAGGAGGACACCTCTGCTGATTGGCTGCCAGTAAAAACCAGTAAAGAGTGACAGACAAGGGGAATAACATGCAGTAAAGAGTCCCGGGCAGGACTTGCCTGCTTGGTGGATTAGTGGCTACGTGGTGTGGCTGTAAAAAATCCTGAACATCTGGTTCATAAGTTATCAAAGAAACAAAGGTAAGGATTCTCAGTTTCCAGCCATTCTAAGATGTTGTGTCTGCCGAGAACCATCGCCAAAGCTCCCAACTCTTCTCTGATGTCTTGTGTCTGCCACACAGCAACAGTGAATCACTGATTTTTAAAGTGACACTGCTTTATTTGGTGTTTCTACCAGTTTCGATAAAGCGGTAGCCTCTGAGGCTGAAAAATGAAGCCAACACAGGAGAGCCAAAAACTGCAGCTCTTCGAATGACCGCTTGAGGCTGGCTCCAAAAGTGAGTCAGTCCCTATGGACTTCCATGTTCAAATGCCCAACTTTACAGCAGAAATAAACATGTTTACATTTATGGTTTTTGGTCTTTAGAGCTCATTTCCTCCTTCATGACAACTGCACAGAGGGTGAATTTTTACATAACTCATCCATTTAAATTTTATTAAGGCATAAAGTTTGCATAATTGTGGGCATGCCACTTTGAGTGACAGGTGGGTGAGCGTATGCTTGCCACAAGGCAACATGCACTGAAGTCTCGACTCCACCTCTTTGCACATTGTTGGAGTAGCCAGCAAATTGGCGGAGTCGGGCACTGGCAAGATGGGGATGGTGGAGCAGCTCACTCTGAGCTTCAGACTGCTCTTCAGAAACCTATGGGTGACACCACAAAGGCTACATCCATCTTTATTTACAGTGGTTTTATTCCATTGGTCTATCTCTGTGAATCATTTGGCTGCTGGTAAAAACCACCTGAATGTCTGGTTCATAAATTAGCAGTTAGTCAGTTAGATTAGCAATCTAAGATCCCAACCCTTCCCTAATGTCCTATGCTTTGCTGCTGCTTTGTTGCTTTCAGTGCTTTTAATGGTTATAATCATTGGGTGTGTTTGTTTTGGAGAAGAGGAGACCTCTGTAGATAATTCACCTCCAGGTAAAAACCTAGAGGGACCATATTGTACCAAATTTCATGGTAAGCCATCTGATAGTTGTGAAGACATTTTGCTCAAAACCACAAATGTCAACCTCATGGCGGAGCTAGATGAAAAGTCAAATGATCACCAAAGTCATTCAAATTTATCCTCTGGGGACCATAACCGTTTCTACTGAAAACCATGGCCATCCATCCAATAGTTAAAGATATTTCACTGAAAAACAGAAACTTCAACCTTATGGTGGTGAAAAAAGGCAGATGGTCACCAAAGTCATCAGGATCCACCCCCAGGGGCTCATGGATGTCTGAAGCAAATTTTATTGCCATCTTTTATTACCACCCATCCAACAGTTGTTGATACTGGATGAAAGTGGTGGACCAACCAACAGCCTAATGGATTGACAAAGTTAGACTGCCATCCCTACAACTATGCCATTTGTGTGATTTATGAAATTACATGAGAAAATATCAATGACTCTCAAAGATTCATATTCTTATATAAGTTTTTATTGATTAATTATTTATTCAATGAATGTATTATATTCTATACACAAACACTTTCATCTGAGTAAACTTAATAGTCAGTTAAGTCAGTTTGAGTTCAATAATTGCAGCTCTGTTCCTAAGGATCCTAAAAGTCAGTCTAAATGCTTTTATTTAATTTTATTTTATTGAATGGGAGAAACTAAATCACGTAGAGAGGACCCAGCACATCTCCTGTCAGCCACAGCTTGACTCTTTGAACCCTGTCTGGCCATATAGAGGGACCTGTGGGTCAGCCAGCTCCTTCTTCATCTCCTCAATGGTTTGTTGCAGGACATTATCTTTGCTGACAACCTCTTTTTTCTCTTTCTTGGCTTTAACGTTTTTGTTTCTGAGCTTATGGTTGAGCTGTCTCCATTTCCTTGTCAGGACAGACCTTTGTTGACATGCCATGTCTTTCTTTGCTTTCATGGTCTTGCATTTTCATATTCCTCTCTCAACTCTTGGACTCTACATTGTAGTTTGTAATTTGAGTCCATCTTGGACCCCTTTTCATCTTTCATTGTTTGATAGTGGGCCCTCATCTTCTCTTCATCCTTCAGTTTGTGGGTCAGTTCCTGAACCTGTCGTTGAAGGCTAACAGTGATCTGACCTAAAGCCTGGTTCTCCTCCTGCTTTCGTTTCTGTTTCTCCTCCAGGTGATCTTGCCTGGAGATTTTCTGCAGGAGGTCCTGAACCTTCTGCTGCAGCACATTATTTTGCTGGCTCAGGGTTTTATTTTCTGCCTTTATGTTGTTATACTTACCCTCCAGTGTCTTCTGATCCTTAAGCTTTTTATTTATCTCCACAACTTCTTGTTGGAGCAGCTCATTGCTTTTGATCAGGTTTTCCTTTTCTTCTTCTGCAGCCCTCCATTTTTCCTCCAAAGCTATTTGAGTCTGGAGTTGACTGCGATACCTCTGCACTTCCTTTTGAAGGCGTTTATTTAAATCGCTGGCTGCTTTTCTTTCAGCTTTGAGTTCTTTGTATTGATCTTGCAAGTCTTGGCTATTAGCAAGTTTATTTTTGAGCTCTTCTATCTGGAGAGTCAAGATGTCATTTTGTTGTTTTATGGCTTCTGTTTCTCCAGTGACCACGCAAAACTTGGAGAGAAGACTTTCTTGTCCTTCTTCCTTCCTTTGGAGGAGGGTGTTGTCTCCCTCAAACTCCTGGGGAATGACATGTTTACGTGGAAACATTTTGTGTTTAGTTTGTGTTTACTTCTGTAAACTGTATGAGGAGATAATCCACTATGCAGTGAAACTGCGAACAACCTGATACGTGTGTAGAACAGGAACGAACTGAGCATTAACAGTAACTGTAAGTTCACAACATCGTGTTCTGTGCTTTGAAGGACAATTTTTTTTTTTTTTTATCAAAGACTCATTTTTTATATAGTGGGTTGGTAAATAAAAGGAAAGCAGACTGTTATTATACATTAAGATCTTTTTTTTTCTTTCTTTATTGTGGACATCATATCACAGTGGGAAGATAGTTTTGTTCCCCTCTAAACTGTGGACTGTTTATGGAGAAAATGACAATAAGAAATTGACAATCACACAAAAGAAAATGTTCATCAATAGCTCCTTAATAATGAATGTGAATATTCCTCCAATATATACAGTTGATATAAATATGATAGGACTTTTAATTGATCAGAATCAGAAAAACTTTGATGATGCCTGCAGGGAAACTGCTTTACTTATCATTCATTTATACATGAGAACAGGTTATATAAAATGAACCATATAAATGATGAATGTTGAGTCATGGCATGATAAGGCTGATAAAACTAGCCATGCTTATGTGATGCTAATCCACTGATTGACATTTAGCAGATATGAGATGTGAGTGGTGTTACTACAGTTTATTTGTCCACTGAAAGACAGTGGCCAAGCAAACTGTCTGTACCAGTGTGAATACCATTAGAAATTCAGTAAACAAAAATAGATCAAAGTTGGCTCTACAAGAAATTTACAGGAAGAAGTTGTTATTGTTCACCGTGCTAGCGACACAGTTCTAGGCATGGCAGTGTTGGTCGCTCGGTTGTTCCACCACCTTGGCCGAGACTGATATACCTCAAGAACCGTCGGATGGTTTGTCATGAAATTTTCTAGGACCATTCATGGATCCTTGATGATGTTGTTCCCCTGACTTTTTCTTTAGTGCCACCAGCGAGTCAAAGAGTGCATTTTCAACACATATCCACTGAAATATGTCAACTCTTACTAGATGGATTGACACAAGCTACTGTACAGTCATGATTATGAGATGAGGAATCCTAATGATTTTGTGAACCTATGACTTTTGACCAGGTTCACATTTGATTTGTGGTTATCAGTGACATGTTTCAGCAGGATTTTGGACTGTCATGAAATTTGCTACAGATTTTTTTGCCCCCTCAGGGTGAATTGTAGCAATTTTGGTGAACCATAATGTTTCTTCTCCATCATGTAAGGGCAAATCAATCAAAGTTATTTTAACCATGGGGCGGTTAGGTGGAGTAACCGACACACACACTCATAAAGCACACACGGAAATAAAGTTTTCAGGAACTGAAACTATATTTATTAAATAATATCCTCCGGTTGACTTTCAAGTTAAACAATAAGACCCAGCACAGGATTTTGACTCGATAAAAACTCATTCATATGTGCAAAACCTCCAGCCAACAAGTCAAATATTTGAAATACTTTAAAATACTGTAATCCACAGATAATTCTTATTTAAATTCAAAAACTCTTAACATGGCTCTAGCAAGGTTTTTCCAATAGTCTGAATAATCAAATAACTACAATAATGGGATTCCCATTAGCCTTTGCTCCTTAGAAAATATTAAGATACTAACATGCTAAACTAAGAGAGTGAAAAAACTCTCACACGTCTTCCAGTTTAATGGAATTACACTACTAAACCACTGTAGTGCCCCTTTAATCTGGGAATTAACACAAGACAAGAACTAGATATCAGTTATTAATGTCTTCTGACATCAGTAATGTTTGCAAACACAGCAGGAATACAAGCCGATAATGAAAAACATTACACCAGCTGAATGTGCACAGTGTGCGAAAATTGTCACCGTGAGTATGTTAACATGCAGGTGTTAGCAATTAGCTCAAAGCACTGCTGTGCCTAGATACAGCTGCTAACCAACATGGCGACAGATCGTTAGGCTCTGTTCAGACCTGTCATTAACATCGTCTCAGGTGAACACACCCAAGATGCATTGCGGCTGCAATCACTCAGACCACATTGGAGGAGGTGGTTTGGGCCACATGTGGCCACATTCTTTAAGTGGTGTGAGTGCAAATGTGTCCTGGGCCACACTGAAGGACCGCCTACTCAACTGACATCCTCTGCCACAGTCTGATTAGTCCTGCCACAGAAGCACATCGACAACGGTTTATTTGCATATGAAGCAGGGAAGTGAGATCTGATCGCAAGTGGTCGCTGGAGATGCGTGTGGAGACACATTTTAAAACCAGGTGTGAACTGATGTACTTAGAGTTGATCACTTGATGGGATCACTGAAGACGCATGTTAATACCAGGTCTGAACAGAGCCTTAGAGCTGGCTCTGTTTGATGATTTCTTCTAAATTGACCTCCTCCACTGTAGCTCTAAATATCCACCAAACAGACTCAGGATACAGAAACTATTTAACTTACATGTAATACACATGTGCAACTTTGATAACATTTAAAACATGCTCTGCAAATGTAAAACTTCACAAGATACATGTAGCATTTTAGGACACTATTGCTACAGTGCAGCAGGTTCATGGTAATTACGCCTGTATTGCTTGAATCATAACAGCTTATTTGCAGTAATGAACATCTCCAGGCTGCTAACAAGAACTAACCATGTGGAATTTGTTTCTGGCTTTTATTATTAACTTCCTGCTGTGGCTTCTTCATGGCTGCAGCTCATGTGATGGATTAACCAGTGACTGATAAGTGATGAACACTGTGGGATACCTGTGTAGCACTAGATGTCACAGACATTGTGGCTTTACTCCGGGGCCACACAAAGCCTGGGACTGTTGCTGTTGTGTTAGAATGATCCAGAATATCTCCATCTGCTTTTTTCATTTTCTTTATTTCCATCCCTTCGTCATCGCTGCTCAGCTGTGAAAACATCTACGATGATGTTAGTGGAATTTGATTGCAACTACAAGAACAGATTTTCCCAACCATTGCCGTCATATAAAGTGAGCATCCTCCCCACCTTCCCCGGTCCCTGTTTAGGTGTCCCTCCCCCAACACTCCCCACCCTGTTGTGAATATAAAAAGATGATGCATTCGGCAATCAATGGTTGTAACACCGCTGTGCTGTTATCCCTCATTTCTGCCGGGGCCATAGTGTGATTTAGTGACGCTCCTGAGGCTCAATAACCGGCACGGTGCACCACAGGGGGAGGGGGAATGTGTGTGTGTGTGTGTGTGTGTGTGTGTGTGTGTGTGTGTGTGGATTTGTTCAGTGCATGTTTGAATGCATGTTTGTTTTCATACAATGATTGTGTGTTCAGCATGTTCGCAATGCGGAGCGAGGGAATTAAGAATGTGTATCTGCATGACAGAAAATGTGCGTTTGTGTGCACAAGGCCCCCCCTTGCCCCTCCCCTCCCCTCCTCCACCCAATCCTACCCACCATTCGCCCCTCTGGGAATTGGGGTGCATACGTGGAAATGTGATTTTGGCCTAACAATCTGTTTTATTTAACAGGGCCTGACTCTCCCCTGAACATTACTTTGGTGTTGGTGGCTTTTTAAATGGAGTGAAATTGAGCCGCGTCCTGGTACCGGCTGTATATCACTTAGGCAATTACAACCTTCACGGATCTATTGGTAGTAAAAGAGAGGTTTATGAAGCGCAAGCATGGGGAAAATGCCAACAGAGAGGGGCGAGGCGTGGTGAGCTGAAAAAGCAGGGTTAGGTTTTTTGATTTATTTTGTCTCGTGTCACGCTGTGCTGCGACACGTCTCATTCTGACCCCTTAACCTCTGTTGGGTTTGTCTCAGTCGACTTTGCCTTGTGTGTGTGTGTGTTCAACAGGCCCACACAGCAAATTAAACAACACACTCCTATGTATAATAAATCAACCTCCCAAATGCCATCATGTGTAATCGAGATTTCACAGCCCTGATCTCATCTCTCTTCTTCTTCTCTCTCAGCTTTAAAAACCTAAAAAATAAATCAAGATGTAAACCCCCCCCCCCGCCGTCCTGCCTCTTTTCCAACCTCGCCTCCTCCGTCCTCCCTCTCCCATGATCCACCACAGCCATAATGAGATTTGATGTTAATCCCGACACAATATCACAAGATTACGTGCCGTCATAATGCTCCACGCAGGCACCGCAGACGGTGGAGAATGGGTTTGGCGCGTGCAGAGGAGGCTTGGCTGGGTGGAAGCACATTAATGTAATCTAAGTGTAATTGAGTGGTAATGCAGCTTGTATGTAGATGAATGGAAGAGGGGGGGGAGGATGGCGTTTTTTTTTTTTTTTTTTCATTTCATCTTCTCTGTCAGACGAGCCCAGGGAGGGAGAGCGGGGACAACGTAACGACGAGAGAGAGAGAGAGAGAGAGAGAAACTGGAGGTGTCTCGGCCAGACAGAGGAAGAGGAGAGGCTGATAGGACGAAGGCGAGAGATTGCCCGGAGAGCGCAGGGAGGGGGGGTTGGAGAGAGAGAGATTATTTATCTCCAAACTGATGTCAAATTCTTGTAGTGAGAGTGGGCTGTGCAGAGACTGTGATTAATGAACAGAGAGCGGCAGGAGAGGGCGGTTCCACACAGACACGGGGAAGAGTTGAGCATTTCTGAACTGAGAGGGTTAAAAGAGAAACTGGATTTAAAACCAGTTCAGTAAAATTCAGTTAACAGAGGAATGTGTTAAAGACAACTGGAGACTGACAGACATTAGGAATTATTCATGAGTGTTAAGAAGAAGGAAGAAATTCGACTAAAGTGTGTTTCTGAAAATGAGATAGAAAGAGGGAGAGAGCATAGAATTTGCCATTGAAAAATGAGATTCAGCCTTTTTACTTGTTTTTAAATAATTAGTCATTTGGTATAATTTTCATTAATGGACATTTATGATTTGGATGCTGTGTATATGGTGATACATTGTGATTCATAAGTCATATCATCTGATTAATTGATGGACTGTAAATATAAAGAAAGTGGAAATATACCACCCTGATAACGCAAGATACCCAGAAACCTCTGGGGATGGAAGCATGTTAAATTGGAAAAGAGTTGTGCAACTGTCTATAACAGACATTCAGACAAACAAGCTACCAATAAAATTGGGCTCAAGAGAGGAGGGGAAAAAAGAAGAGAAATGAAGGAGAAAGAAGAAGGCCCAACCTCAGCCTCTTGGTTCTGAGTGCTGTTGGAAACGGAGGCCACGAGTGGTGAGCATCACGCATCTATATTGACCAGCCGGCCTCATTTCACTCGGAGTGTTCTCTGGGAGGTGGATTCCTTGAAACTACTTTGTCTTGGTTTAGAACATTTATTGAAATTTCTCCTTCAATTGGCTGTAGAGCTCAAAAAGTTCTTAGACGCTGCTACATGACGTCAGATGATGTTGATAGCAATGTGTTCAATCATTTTGGAGGTGGTTCACAGTGTTTCTTTTGGATTACACAGTGAGGTAGCACACATGTACTGAAAAAGATGCTCCTCACTAATTTGTCAGAGAATCTCTTTCCTCTTGTACTGGACTGTTATGGAGAAGATGGAGCTGAGCTGGAAGAGGCAAAGCTCTCGATTTACCAGTGGATCTACCTTCTTACCTTCACCCATAGTCATGAGCTCTGGGGAGTGATCGAAAGAATAAGATCGCGGATACGAGTGGCTAGATGGGTTTTCTTCCACGGTGGGGTGGGCTCAGCCTAAGAGATAGAGGGAGGAGCTGTCCAGCTTGGACATTTTGAGGGAGCTCAGAGTAGAGCCTCCTGGGTGCCTTACACTGGAGGTCTCCCAGGCACGCCCAACTGGTAGGAGGCCTCGGGATAGAACCAGAACAGGCTGGAGAGATTATATACCTCATCTGTCCTGGGGAGGCCTCAGGAGAATACGATACTCTGAAGAGGGACATCTGGACTACTTTGCTTGACTTGCTGCCACTCTGACCCAACCTCAGATAACTGGAAGAAAATGGTTGGATGGATGTATGAATTGATGGAGTCGACACGATGAACTTTTCCACCCAAATTTTAGTTGCTTTTAAGAAATTACATCATCACGAAAAGTTAGCAAATCTACCGGTGGGTGAGCCACTTGTGAGACTTGCTGACTGGCTAACTAGCTAAGTCTCTTCTACACTAATGCTAAAACTCATAGATCACTGCAGTGTAAACAGGCGGAGCTTCACTCCTGACGAACTGTGTCAGTACAGGGTCTAATCAGTTTGATCAGCCACAAAGGATCACAAACAGAGACAAATCATAAGCATAATAACATGATACACTTTCCATCCAAAGCACTCAGTCTGCTCCTCTATCAGCTGGCACCATGTCCCAGACTGAAACTCTAAACGCATGGCAAACACTGAGCCTGGCAAACGTTAGAAATAGTCATTAAACAGCCATGAACACACAGAAACAATGTGAACTGTCTTACCTTAAATCTGGCGTTTCTACCTGCAGCTTCAGATGAAAACATCCCCTGCCTTCATACATTTTACGGCTCTTACCAAATCTCTGATAATGAACATTTTCCATTTGTTCCAGTCATTTAAATGCTGGTTGTCAGGGCCTTTGTAAGGCAGACAAACCATAAACTAATCTGAAAGGTAATGACATCAACATATCTAGCAGATTTGCAGGTTTTTATCTCTGTTATTAGTTAGCTTGGCTTGTGAGCTACAGGTCTTGTGTTGCATTTCTGTAATCCTGTGGTAATTAGCCAGTTCCCTGCAGCTGCAAAAGTCTCAATAGCTTCCGCTTTTTATTGAAAAGTAGGCTTATATTTGTTTTGAATGCTTTGATATTGTGTTTTGTTTAATCGAGGAGTGTTGCTGCCAGTGTGAGGTTTTAAATCCCAAGCGAGCAGGGGTTCTGTGAGGGTCCTGATATCACTCCTGAATCATTCCGCCGTCTCAACCAAACACTGTGTCATATCTGAAAACAATGAACAGCAAGGTGCCAGGGAAATGTCAGGCCCGGTGTGCGGAACAAAACAAATAAAGCTAAATTGACACTGCAACATGCATTCTTCAAGCTAATGAGCTGGTGATCCTCGTGTCAGTCCTCACCTTCACAATAGTGATTACCCTACTATAGAGAGCCAGGACACCTGCAGCCGCACACACACACACACACACACACACACACACACACACACACACACACACACATACATACATGCAAATGAGCAAACACTTATGCTGCCGCCCTCTCTCCTCAGTTACCGTGACAACAGAAAAAGACAGGGTCGAATTTGGTACAGATTGTTGCTCAGTACCAATTAAACACATTGCTACCTGCAGCTAATTAACACTGCAGTCTTTGTATTTAAACTCAGGGAGGTGTTTGCATGAGTTACAACAGTTGGCATTGCTTTTATTTAGTCGTTCATAAATTCTAACTGTAGCAGTCTACCAAGGTTTTCATTGTATGACAAGTTTCCAGCCATTTTCTCACCTTCACTATTCTGTATATTCCTCTGTCTCCTCTGTCCCTCCACCTTCTCCTAGTCTGAATTCTCACTATTAACAGTGTGAAATGAGGGTGATGAGTGAACAAAGGTGTAGCTAGTGGGTGTTTGTCTGTCTGTATGCTCAGTAAACCACAGGAACAGGTAGCCATGGGCTCTCTCATGCCTTCTTTTTTTTTGCCAAATTGGCTCTGCAGGGAGTGGTGCGACTTCTTGAAGCTACACCATCATATACTTGGAGTAGATTTGAACTTGAGTGTTGGTATCTGAAACCAAAGACAGTATGTAAAATTTACAGTTCTTATTAACTAGAAGCAAGAACAGTGTTCGGACTTAATTGCGTATCATTGCATCTTGTGGTTTTTAACTTAGACATACTTTTAGTTAGAGCTTCCTCCCTTGCACTTAATGGCCTTTCCTGGCCTTCGAATGTCTGCTGAAAGTAATATCACAGGAAGAAGCATTTAGCGGACCAACCACAACAGCGTGTTCAGTATCTAGATGTTCAGTTTGGCTGAGGCAGCAAACTGAAAAGTAAACACACCGCTCTCATTCGGAGCCTGGCTGTCCAGAGCCTGGAAAGATGGGCGTGGTAAAGGACCTCCTAACATACATTTATCCTACATTAGGCCTGCATGCACACCTACGCTCTTACCATATACACATATGGCCTCTGCAGGCTTGTTTATGTTGATGTGACAACGCACATTTTGCACATAATTAATATTTACTGCAGCATCTGGTTTCTCTGTTCTCCCATATGGCTCCCATGCTGTGATGTTAATATACTGTAGTATAGTTTGTTTTATTTTATTCAGCTTTCAGTTATTTAATGATAAATTTGTGTATAAATTTAAGTGCATTCAGATTTTTTGTATGAATTTTCTGTAGATTTTGCATCATGCCATAATGGCCTTGTCATCCAACCTTTTCCCTACCTACCACAGTCTTACATATGTTTAAGTGCAGCATATTAAAGGGTAGATACATGAGAAAGAAAATTGCATATTGTAAAATAAGACTCTGGCACCCAGATGTGAATCTGTGTTGCATTTATTGGATTTATCAGTATTAATGGGCCATTGTGGAGCCAAGTGAAGTATGGCAAGGCAAATATCCTAATTGCCGAGAATATTCCCATTACTCTAATCCTGTCCAGTTGTCGCCATACAGTTGACACCAGCTCACTGCTACTATGCAGATATGTATATGAGGATGCTGTTTTCTATTCTCCGTGCTGTGAAAATAACATAAATGTGTGTCTGTGTGTATCTTTGTTATCAGTGTGTTCAGGAATGATGTTGCACTGAAATGCTGCTGCTTTAATGTCAAGAGATGTATGCACAAATCATAATTTATACTAATGCTACATTTGTGAATAAACTGTTGAGTTGTGAGTGGTGTGATATAAATGTGTGGCAAAGATTGTTTTTAAATGTAAATTAATTTTAGCAACCGTATCAGATGTGTTTTGAGTGGCCATGATTCACTGAGGCTGGTAAAATGAGGTTTATGTTGAAATGATGCCATTAGGGAATTATAGTATTTTAATGGGATGGTTGGCCATTCTTTATGTTTGACCTCTGACCTATTGAGGTGATAATTTACAGCGCATGCTCCCCCAACCCTCCCTGCTCTCCCTGAGGAAATCAGGCCGGATCTATGGCCATCATTTACATCTCCTCGAATTAAAGCAGCAGTGTATAGTTACGGCCCCAGGCATCATGAATCAAACTTTATTGACCACTTGGAGAGTTACAGACACCCGTTGAATACCAAGTGCTTGTGAAAGGCCAATGGGTGGGGGGAAATGTCGACCAGCTGTAGAGATTGAAGGTGGGATTACCAGCACTACACCAGGCGGTGTCAGCGGCTGTTGCTCATAAATATGGAGATTTTGCTTCTTATAAGATTCTTTACAACCAAAGGGGATTAAAGCACATGGTAATATTCCCTTAAACATTAATTATAGGAGCACGTTTGCCAAAGACACAGGGGTTTATTCAATTGATGATAAATTAAGTAGATATAGATTCAATTTCTCACCTTGAATCTGTTTGCCATCAAGTCAAAATTAAGTGTTTCTGGTACTGATATGGATAATAGCTGCCACTGAGCTTCCACAGCGCATTATACAGTTATCACACACAGGCACAACAGTTATGATGGAGCAGTTTGTTGAGCTTTGTAGCAATTATGTTAATTGAAATTGAGGCGTGAGATATGTGCCATGCATAATCGTACTTCAGATTTCATGGGGAATTGCGCATCTCTAAAAACATCTTTTTTACTCTTTTGTTAGATGCAACTCAGTTGTCAAGAAACAAGACTGAAGGTCTCAATATTTGTTTTTGAATCAATGTGAAATGCCTGTTGTATGATCGAGAGAACGAGGCAGATGGACTAATGATTTCATTGCTTGGATCTCCTCTAAGTAATTGCTTAGAAAGCTGAAAAATGTAGATTCTGTACCTATATGTATGTAACTGTATGAGGCTTAACTTTTATGTGACTCTATATTTCACCTGCTGTTACAGCTGTTATTAGCAGATTGACTCAGCTGTAGCTGATTAATGTTAATTCTGTCAGTTGGCCAAATAACAAGAGGAAAAGAGGAAAATTGCTCTTTATAATTTTGCAGAGACCGGACTGTGCCTTTTTATTTAAAAATACCAATGGTCTCATGAGTCTTTTTCAATTTCAGACTGCTAGCACGCATGCTAGCATGTTAAGCTAGCTGTTGAGTTGTTGAGCAAACAACAGATGGTTAATGGACACGTTGTAATTACACTTAAACTTTGAAGTACCTCGTATCATTTTGTTTTAAGATCATCACCTTAAAAGCTCTTAATAAGGACCTGTGTGTTTTGGGACTGTGAAGCGGTCTTTCAGTCTTTAAAGCTAGCATTAGCTAGAGTAGCTACAGTACAGAGCTAGCAACGCTAACTTGAAGTTATAAGTCGGTTTTAAAAAGATTTTCAGGCGTGACTTGCAGTACATCAATAAATATATCACCACTTTTGAATGCCATGATTATAACTGAATATTATTGAGTTTGGTTAAGTATACCACTCATGTAATATTTTAATAAATATGATTGATATTTTCTGTTGCAAACTAGCAAAGGTCTAAATAGAAGCTGACTGTTCTCTGACTGGATGGTGTTCCTCAAGCAAGCAACGGTATTATTTTATCAGATTCATTTCATACAAAAGCAGCACCTGTATGCCCTGTACAGACACACGTACGGCCTTCTTCATGTAAGACATTTTGACATGTAACAGCAGGAAAAAACACAGGTGTCAATAATGAAATTAATGATGACGGAATTCCATTAAGATAGTGGAAAAAGGGTTTCACTCCTATTTTAGCTTTAACAATAAACATAGTGAATATGTACTCTGCTGACACACCAACGTCTTTTTAGGTCATTCCTCTTGGGCAGTTTTCTTGAAATTCAGAACAGCGAAGCTTGGAAGTACAGCACTGACCTGCATTATTGATGTCTAGAGAGAGACTGAGACAGTTGGTGAGTAAACAAGATGGAGGGCCAGTTGGAAATAATAATGGCAATTGTAATGCCATCAGTTGCTTTAGATTTATGGACATTTTCTCATCTGTATGGATGGGAATTCAAATTGCTCCGATCCATAAGAGTCGTATCCCGCCGAGCTTGTCAGGGCTCTGTACGCTCACTGCGCAACTTGCGTAGAGCTCCGCAAATTACGTAAGGGCCCCGAATGCCTCTCGTCAAAGCGGGCGTTCGTGTTTCCAACCTCGGCGAGAGGATGAAGCGGGGCCGTCCTTCTGCTCACGGAGAGAGAGGGAGAAAAACACAGTGTGTGCGTGAAATGCAGGGACAGCAATGAGGCAAACGTGTTGTGACATTTTAAACAGGATGCTAACGTGAAGGTGCTAGCTTACAGCTCGATGATAGTGGTGCTGTGGGGACGACTTCAGAGAATACATGACTTAAAAACAAGTTTCTCGGTCAAAGTTGAACTACAGCTATGGACTAATGCAAAATAGGGTGAAACTGACTTAAATCCTGTATTTAAATTATTTGATTAGCTAAACACACTGGGCAGTGTGGATGCACATCTGTGAGTAAATGATAACCATCTTGTGTCAGTCAGCTAAGCCATAGTATGAACAGTGTTTTATGTGTGTATTTCTAAAAGGAATGAATGGGTCTAATGCAGCTGATAAAATGAACAGTAAAGCTGCAGCCACAGCCTATAGGGCTGTGTTAAAATTGTATATCTAGAGCAAAGTCAGGTGTGACTGTGTAGGCCTACTATTTTTAACACAGGGAATTGATCAGGAATCATTAAGGGCATTGATAAAGAATTGGACCAATAAGCAGAATCAACAATGGCATCAGTATCAATAAAATCTTATCACCTCCCATCCCTATTCATCTGTGGACATTCTGATAATTTGACAACTGTATTTCATGTGTTTGTCGTCATGTATGTGAACAAACCAAGGAGTGCGCACATTCCCAGGGTCTATACTCACATAGTATTAGGTTGTGGTAGGAAATGTAAACACTGCCTACAAATATTGCTATGTCACGAGATCCTGTTTCAGCGTCGTTTTTCCATTGTATGGTATGAGTGCAGCAGCAGTCTCGTCATGGTGTGTTTTTTTTTTTCTTCTGTGGAGTCTGTCCTTGTTTCTTTGATAAGGGTGCTCTGTGCCTGCTGTTGCTTGTCAAGCAAAGCCGATGGAGAATGACCCCTGACCCCAGTAGCCTACATTGGAGGCCATCTTGTTACTCTGTGACAGCAAATACCAGCTAGCCCCTTCCTTGCAGCAAACGGGAAGTATACCATACTATTCCCCGTGAGGCTCCATTGTTTCTTTTGTAATATTCAAGAAGAAAAAAGGGGCAAATTAGCACTCATGCAGTATGCATTAGTTTAGAAAGCCCCTGATATAATTCCACTGCAGAGGGAAATGGGGAAGTCTAGGAGCAATACAGCTGTGCTTTTAGCAAGTTTAGCATTTCTGGGATGCAGTGTTATTGCCTGTGCCCAAATCTGTGGTGTTTCTACTCTTAGGAGAGCGCAGGCTTAATTTTCCTCATCTCCTTTTGCTGCAAATATTCCCTCTACATTGCTTGTTGTTGGAGGCTACTACATAATGTAATGGAACAGCTTCCCCTTGGTACTTGAAAGGAGTGCTTTTCACAGCCTATTGCTACCAACTAACACCGAGTTTCAGTGGAGAATCTTGCTGGGCTCCATCACACGGTTCATGATGTCCCCTAAGAACCAATTCGGAGCTGGCAGTGCTTGACATGATTGCCCTTAAGTAACTGACGGGTTTGCAGTGTTACATGGCACTCCGGAGCCGGGTAAGTGTTTAGTGGCAAAGAAAACTGTTAAGATCAGGCCGGTGTTAAGAGAGGAGGCAGAGGTGAACACAAGTTGGGTTCCCTCATTCCCTGGAGGTGGTCGGCCGGGGAGGCTGTTTTCTGAGATGACTTGTCTCACAGTGTGTTACCTTGAGGGATTATTGGAGCATTTGATTGGTCAGATTCGGTGGATGGATGGCGGCTGAGTTGCAGTGCAGAGAGGTATTGATTTTAGTGACAGTGCAATCGTGTGTGTGTGTGTGTGTGTGTGTGTGTAAGAGAGAGAGTGTGTGTGTGTATGTGTGTGTGAGTGAGTGTGTGAGGGTGGGTGTGTGTGTGTGTGTGAGAGAGAGAGTGTGTGTGTGTGTGTGTGTGTGTGTGTGAGAGACAGTGTGTGTGTCTGCGTGTCTGTGTGTGTGAGTGTGTGTGTGAGAGAGTGTGTGAGTGTGTGTGCGTGTGTTAGTGTGTGTGAGTGTGTGTGTGTGTGTGTCTGCGTGTCTGTGTGTGAGTGTGTGTGTGTAAGTGAGTGTGTGTGAGTGTGTGTGTCAGGGGCGGGGGCAGCTCTGTGTCACACACTGGAGCGCTGTGCAGCACACACATTCAGTGATTTGTGGGCTGCTGGTGAGCGACTGCACAGTAAAAATCCTGTCAGAAAAAGTCCAGAAAAAGTCCTGCAGTAAATCTTTGTCTTACATTTGTTTCACATTACCATCATTACAAAATCAGTCTCTAATAGTGATTTGTTCAAGACAACATTACTTTTTGCCATGAAGCTATCATCAGATTTTCCAGCCATACCAACCTTATGTCTTGTGCTGCAGAAAAACACACGTGTGTATTCTCACCGGCTGCGTCGCTGCTGCAGCTCTGTCCATCTGCACAGAGTTTGCAGGATGTTTGAATATTGGATTCATTTGCAATGAATTCTGTTTTAATTTTGACAGAAAATGTCACTAAGATGCCACTGTCTTCTCATGCAGTTGCTGAAATGGTAAAAAAATGTTAAAAATGTTTTCATGTCTGTGTTGTATATATAGAAAGTGTCAGTTTTGTGTAATGTTGCTGATGTGATGTCGATATGACATCAGCAGGTCTGTTCTCTGTCTGTTTTTGAAGCAATACGAGCTGTCACGTGTGAAAAATAGGCGAGATGCAAAACTTCTAGATCAGGACTCAGGCAGTGTGTTCGCTCTACTCTGTTAGCATGAGTGCCAAAATGAAGAACAAGATGTTCTGTGCATGCCACGCACACGCCATGCACACACTACGCACACGCCACGCAAAGCCCTGACAGCTCAACTCACACGAGTCGCTGTTGTGTGTGATACTGAGTGATGATACTGTAGCCTTGATTAAAAATGGATAAATAATTAAGTAAGTTACATCATTACAGTCAAGGCCAGCTTAAAGGCTTTGCTGTAAAACATCATATCATTTACCCACACTGCCCCTCTGCAGTTGGAGTTATGTAACTCAGTAGTTAATGTGTTGAACACTCACTGGCAGGTTTGGGTCTCCATTCACAAATCATATTATAACTGCACAGTATAAAACCATCAGAATGGCAGATGCTGCGTTATGCAGGATGCTTGTAACCCAAACAGTGAAGCTGACCCCTCGTACAGTCCACAGAGGGGCCAGCCGCCGAGCCTGTGGTTATCTTTCCATGCTTGGACCCTTCCTAGGGTGCAAGTTTATCCGACCTCAGCATGACTCAATCCTTCCCCTGCCATATTTCGGTGGAAAATAGGTTTGGAGGAAAAAAGACAACAATCAAAAACAATCACTCAGCACAGAACAAACAGCATGTAGTAGAAGCTCCTCTGTCTCTCCCTGTCTCTCCCTCTCTGAGCTCCATGGCAACATTCACTTTGATATGCAGATATCCCCGCCATTTGTACAGTGCAGCACCGAGGGGAATGTTGACTTTTCAGAGAGGCAGAGAGCGCTTGCATTAATTGTGAAGCTAAAACTGTACTTTCTTTGGCTTTTCCTGCATTTGAATCATAGCACGTGTTGTCTCTCTCTCTCTGCCTCCCCCAGATATGGAGGGAAGACTGGAGCCAGGGATTACACTCTGAGGAAGGAGCTAGCATAACTGTTACCTTCATGTGAAACTACACAACCTGCAGGCTGAACATCCTCCTCATCAGAGATCTCTTCGCTCCAGTCATCATAATGATGCTCTGTTGGTAGCCTCCTGCTACCAGTTTGGCTTTTCTCCTCTTCAACAAAGACGTTCCAGCGCTGACAACACTCAGAGACACATTTTACTTCAACTATACAAACCGCCACCTGCCATGGATCGCCTGTGTCCGGGGGAGGGCGTGAGCCGGACGCAGGCCCTTGTCGGCAAACTGTAGCCACCTGGATTCTCTTCAGCTGAATTCCTGTGATTTTATTGTGGAGTTATTCTTTATTTGGACCAGGGATGGATGTACCGGAGGCCAGCAAGCATGGCAAGAAGTCGTCAAGTCAAAAGCTGGAGGACCAGAAAAAGGTAGGAAAAACATTGCTCTTGTTTCCTCTCCTCCTGTTGTGTGTGTGTGTGTGTGTGTGTGTGCGCGTACTTGTACTTGCTACATAGTAAGGACCAAAAAAAGTATTTTACTAACAGAGTGAGGACATTGTGGGAAAGTGAGGACATTTTGGCCGGTCCTCACTTTTTGAGACACCTTCAAATCACATTTTGAGGGTTAAGACTTGGTTTTAGAGTTATGGTTAGAATTAGGTTTAGGTTAAGCTTAGGGTCAGGGTTAGGGTTAGGCACTCAGTTGTGATGGTTAAGGTTAGGGTAAGGGGCTAGGGAATGCATTATATCAATGAGTGTCTTCACAAAGATAGAAGTACAAGTATGTGTGTGTGTGTGTGTGTGTGTGTGTGTGTGTGTCAGTCTTGGCTATTGCTGTTTTCCAGTTGTATGGCTGTGGAAGCCAAAGGATGAAAGTTTGTTTATCGCCTGGTTTGTTGTTCTTTTTACAAAAAGGAGAACATGTTGGTCCAATTGCTGCTGTTGTCTGAATTCCCAGTAGCTTCTTTGCTCCACATCTCCTAATAGCTATTTATAAAGGCGAGGGGGGGGGGGGGGGGTGGAGATTCAGCTCCCCCCTCGGCGCCTCCAGTCTTTCATCTCGGCTCATGTGGCATGGCGGTGGGCAGGGCCCGCCCCTGCCCCCTCCTGGGAATACATATTTACTCAGTGTTTGAGATGCTTTTTATGTTAACCCCTGGGAGAATAGGAGGAGAAAAATACCCTTAGAAATGAGACAAATAGTTTTTCTGTAAAGCGATATCATGTGTACTGATGGTCTCTGGTTGCAGAGTCAGGATGATAAGGGGGAGCGTCACTTAGGCTGGTTTTGACTCTGAACACGGTGCTGTGACCTTGACAGGGTCACATTCATCTGTGGCTGGACTGATGAAGAGAACTCAGAGGTCACGCTGTCTGTGGGATTTGAGGACAGCAGGACGAGCCTCTGTCTTTCTGATCAATAAAAAGCAATGGCTCAGTCCAAAGTATTTAGCAGAGTGCATACTGTATGTAATGTCCATGGCCTTGAATTGGTTCTTACAGGAACAAGAACACACAAACAGAAGAACTATTTCTGTGTCTGAATAGTCACCTGTATATAGGCTGAGACATACACACTTACTAAACCGCATACACAGACTGAAACGCAGACAAAGACACACACACACAAACACACACACACACACAGTCTGTCTCCCTCTCTGACCTGATTCCTCTAATGAAGTGCTTTTGATAAGCGTAATGATTGTCCAGGCGAAGCCCAGGGTACATCTGAGCACACTGAACGTGCAGTAATACATCAGCTCTGACATTTGTAGCACTATTAGGATCTCATAAAAAAGATGATTGTATTTGATGATTTTTTTTTTCTCCTTTTAGACCCGAGTGCCATCTGGGAGCGCTTGGTTGTTTTTTTTTTACACTTTAAAGCCACACAGACGTGTTGCTGCTTGTGCTGCCAGGCAACAACATTTTATAGCCTTTCAGAGAAGGTACAGGAAGGAAGGTGTGTTCCTGCCTTTGGATTTGTTATGAATTCTGGATGATTGCAAAGCTCTGCAGTAGACCTAATAAACGTATGCATGTGATCACTCCAGAAATCAGAAGGTAGTTCTTCATCCTTGTGGTTCATTGAATTTAAACATATACACCATTTGTTCAATGTCAGTGTTCAGTCTTTTTTTTCTAAACACCTAAAAAGTCTAAAAGGTCTTAAAAATTGATTGGTTTGTGAAGTTTAATATTACTTTTATGATGTTGCATTATCTTCACAGGTCAAAATGTGTTTTATATAAATCTGTATTGATCATGCTGTAACAAAATGACAAAACCAACACGCAGCCAATAACCACTAATGCAAACTGTGCAAGTAGTGCTTGGTTGAGGCCTGTTGAAAATAAGGACTTTGAAGCCTGCTGCTCCCTGTGCAAGAAAACGCTCAAGGCATTAGAGCCGCATGGGAAGTCAGAAATACACAGTCATGTCCAGCTGAATGTTCAGTACATTCATTTACTTTGCAAGTAATTCTGGGGCTGCTATGTTCCTTCATATCCTTCATACTTTTTTTCTAATATGGAGGTGAAGTTGGTCTGAAGTTGCATTTGTTTCCAGTCTTTAAAAGGGTAAATTTGAGTTGTTGAACCTGCAGAAACCCTGCTGTAGACCTCCACACTTACAGCAACATACACTCCTGATCAAAATCTTAAGACCAGTTGAAAAATTGCAAGAATTTGCATTTTGCACTATTGGATCTCAAGTAGGTTCTAAGTAGAGCTTCACAATGCTAACAGCAGAAATGGGAACAAGAGACAAAATAGTTTGAGCAGGCAATTTATTGAAAACAACAACCCCACTGTGCTGCGTAGGAAACATCTCAGGTGGGATCTCCTTGTCATGCCAGTGACGTTGGAAGCCATCAGGACCGTCAAGGTTAAATTTTTTCTCGTCAGAGAATAAAACTTTCTTCCACCTTTCAATGTCCCATGTTTGGTGCTCCCTTGCAAAGTCCAAACGGGCAATTTTGTGGCGTTGAAGGAGACATGGCCTTTGAAGACGTTTTTTGTTTTTGAAGCCCTTCCCTCAGATGCTGTCTGATGGTTATTGGGCTGCAGTCAGCACCAGTAATGGCCTTAATTTGGGTCGAGGATCATCCCGTGTCTTGATGGACAGCCAATTGGATCCTGTGGCTCAGCGCTGGTGAAAGTTTTTGGGTCTACCACTAGACTTATTTGTTCCATAACCCTCAGGATCTTTTAAGAAATTCAAAATGACTGTCTTACTGCGTCCAACGTCAGCAGCGATGGCACGTTGTGAGAGGCCTTGCTTATGCAGCTCAACAATGCTACCATGTTCAAACAGTGAGCTTTTTTGCCTTTGCCATCAGGAGGTCTTGACAATGTGAATACTTGATAGAAATGACATGGGATCCAAATTTTTGCGCAGATTGTGGCTTTTAAAGGCTGTGGTCTTAAACTTTTGATCAGCTGATGAACAGCCTATTTCAGTTAAATTGTTGTTTTCAATAAATTGCCTGCTCAAACTTTTTTGTCTCTTGCTCCCATTTCTTCTTTTAGCATTGTGAAGCTCTACTTAGAACCTTCTTAAGACCCAATAGTGCAAAATGCAAATTCTTGCAATTTTTTGGCTGGTCTTAAGATTTTGATCAGGAGTGTATACAACATATTGAACTTATACAACATAACATGAACATATATCGAGCAGCATGTTCAACAACAGCATATTCTGTTGGAGCTACATAATGGAAGAAGACTTCTAGGTAAAGGGACACTCCCTTGAAGTTGAGACTGGAGCAGAGCAAAGAGTGACATCGAGTATTTATCTGGTAGCAGAATTGATTTGGCGCATTTAGGCCACTTTTGGTTGGAAGCTGTGTGTCATGCCAGAGGATAAGCTCTCTCCTGACTGTTGCCTTCAGCGAGGAGATAAATGTTTTGGAGCAGACAGATCTTCTTGGAAGGTTTTTAACAGTCCTGGTGATGTTTCTGTGGTCTCACTGGGACGTGTGCTGTAATTGCCCGATGTGATGGGTTATGTCTCATACCCAAAGTCTCATACTGACTCAACTCTGTCAGCCCTCATAGCTGAACACCGCAGAGGAGAAATGCTGTACTTACATCATGTTTGCAAAGATGTGGACAGTGTAATGCTCAGCCTCTTTCCTGTTATTCATAATGTGAGCTGGCTGCCACCACTCACATTGTACTGAACAGGGGTTTTATATGGGTTTTGTACTGCAACAGAGAAGTCGAATTTCACTCAAGTTTAAGCACATTAGCTAAATGCTCAACGTGAAGCTGGAGCCAGCAGCACATTCAGTTTAGCTTAATGGGGGAAAAGTTGGTGCTTCTAGTCAAGAAATAGTCCAGCACATACCCCACCAGTTCTTCAGGTTTTCTACATATTAAACAAACAAGATGTAGGATGTAGATCAGGGAGCGTTAATGCTAAGCTAAGCTAACTGACTGCTGGCTTTAGCTTCATATTTACAGTACAGACACGAGAGTGGTATCAGTTTTCTCATCTCAGTCTCAATAATTGTTTCCCAAAAAGTGGAAGCATTTCTCCAAGTCTGTTTTCATTGTTCAGGAATTTCACTGGGCATTTAGCATTAGATTTGTTCTTTCGCCTTTAGTTTGATTTCTGTCTGATGTTGGCTCACAGTTTGTCACGTCTACAGCTGAACGACCAACTTGATGAGAGTCCACATGAATGAAATACACAACATACAAGTTGACAGAGGCTCTAGCATCACAGAGAAGTAGTAAAACTGCAGTCTCATCTGTGTGGAGTTGGTCGTCTGTTCCTGTGATTACCCACAGGACATCTCTCTGTGTCAAATGTCCAAAAGTTAAGAATTGAAACCTTTTAAACCGAAGAAGTAGAAAGCAGTGCTTCTCCCTCCAAGTCTTTTCTTTCCCTCCCTCCCTCCCTCCCACTCTCTCTTTTCTTTTCCTCCCACATCCTCCTTCTTTTTTCCCTCCTCCTCTCATTCACTGTCTTTCCCCAGATGGGTGGTGCTCACCTGACCCAGTGGGAACACTTGCACATAGTGATTGGTTGTGGATGGTCAGACAGGGGCAGCGGCTGTGTTGCTAAGGCTTCTCCAGGAAGTCCTCTCATCAGCCAATCACCTGTGAGCTTTGGGTATGCTCTGGTGAACCTTTAATTGAGTTTATCGTTACCATTTCAACCAGTACATTCCTCCAAGGCCGTTGTTCTGCATATGCATCGTTTTCATGCTTTAACCATGCATTAAAGCTGCCCCACTGGGAGAGAGCTATCAGTGAATTCTCTGAGCATTAACACCCCCCCCACCCTCCCCACTGTGGACTCTCTCATATGATGGACTGTTTCCAAGCTCCAGGGGGGCTGGCTGGTGAAAGATGAGTGAATAATTTAATACCACATTGGTTAGTGTAGCTGGGATTTCATACATACCATAGTATCATTGTGCTGATGCCAGAGCAGTGGGTGTAATAGCAGCTGGCGTTAACACGCAGCATACGTTGTCTAAATAATTTACCTGGCATGGTCATATGCAGATGTGCTCCACACTGTAGATCACCATGAAAGCATGCAGTGAACAATAGCTAAATAAATATGTAGGACTCAGTGTAGCTTTAACAAAGGAGCTTGAATAACATCTGTCCATCTGTCCCTTTGTCTTCTTCAGTGTGGGCAAAAATGCTGTGTAAATATATGTTCCAGTTTGGTGGTAATCAACCCCAAATGTCCATCAAATGTCCATCTCACTCAGTGGTGTGTAGGCATTCGTGAAGGTTTGAAAGCTTCCCCTGAAATCATCGTTCAGCTCGTCAGTAATGTGCATTCAACATAAATCACTAGCTTGGTATTTTTTCTATGTCTCAAAATGTGTCTCATTAATTGTGATGTATCCTCTGTCATTTTCTCTTGAAGTAAATGAATTCACCTGGTCCTCACATATGAACATTAAGCCTGTATCAGTGGCTCCATATGGGTGGATCTACTGATGGGTGGAACCATGTCGGCCTCATATCGGCCAAATGTTAGTCAAACCAACATTTTGGTCTCAGACAGAATATGTCAATACTGAATGTAAGTAGGTATCAATAAACTGCTTATTTAAAGGTCATGTGTTGTATCATCTCTAATCATACACAGTGCAGCCTCACAGATTGCTGTTATTGAGAAACCTTTTCTTATGGGTTTAAAGAGAGTTCAATACCATATGAAGCTGTTCAGTCTCATAAAACATGCTCAGTTCACTCTTTGAAAACACAAAACTCAGATAATAATACAATAACCTTTGTTTGTGTAGCACCATTCACACAAGAAATGCAGCACAAAGTGCTTTACAACAAAGAAATGACATGCAGCAAGTGCATCAGGTGAAAAGACATGAAATGAACAGAAAACATAAAACATCAAAACGTATGAGTGAATGAATGAATGGAAAGTCAGATGTAATAATAAAAAATGAAGGCATAGGAAAAAATGAAATAAAAAAATTAAAATTGTAAAAAAAAAAAGTTAAAATGGCAGATGTGAACACTACAATACAGAAGCAAACAACACGACACTCCTGCTACCAATGATAGAATTGATCGCAGCCAGAGGCATCATCTGTGGAGCTGGTGGTCAGACAGATGCTGGGGTCATAGAAGGCAGCCCAAACTCTGGGTCCATCGACAGCCATGGATGATTGTCTGTGGGGGCGCTCCATCAGTGGTTCCACCCATGTGAAATTACTGATGGGTGGAACTGTACTGGCTCCATATCGGCCTAATGTTCGCATGTAAAGACCATCCTGCTCTTTGTGGCCTTGTTGTAATATTATTGTAATACGCAACTGAAGGAATCCCCACACACTTTACAAGCCTTTCACATTACACTGCATTATTACATTCAAACAGGAATGTCAGGAATGTTCCTTTATGAAAATATTAGAAATGAAAACTAGTGGTCTGTCAGGGGTATTCATGGTCCCAGTAGGATGAGTCTGAGTAGGTTTGGTGGCTCCGTGACCTTCTGTCTTTCATCACCATCAGATCAAACGTTCTGTTTGTATCTAATAAATGTTCATATTTCAGTGAAAAGTGATATTCATGGTTCCTGTAGGATGACTCCTGATGTCTGTGGTGGTTTGACTCTGATTCTCTGTCCTGTGTGCACATTGTCACTGACTGCATGGAGCCTGTTCATGCTCCAAATGGGATAAACCCTGTAAACTTAAAGGACCCCATGTCCCTTCCTTTGGCAGAGCCGTAGGAAAAACTTCTTTTCCTCCTAGTACAAAATAGTTTGTGGCTATAATGGACATGGCAGCTTTGTGAGATAAAATCTTGCTTAGTGTGGCAGAACATCGACACCATGTTTTGCATAGATAATAGTAGCCAGAAAGGAGTCTTGCTAAATTGACTCTTCTTCATACAGATCTTTGTACATATCAGTACTCTTGGTAATATTCATACACACACACACACACACACACTTGGCTCGAGATGGTACATCAGCAGCTCAATCCACAAGGAATTAGTGGGTTGAGACCACTGAATAAAGTCGAAGGGAAAACATGTCAAAACAAGACAGCGTCACAAGCGTGGCGTTCACGGAAACAAGCCTCAGAGGCAGAGTGATGAGCGGTGATGTCCAGGTCAGGCAGAGAGTGAGGGAGGGAGAGATAAAGCACTGAAAAGGGAGAGAGAGGGAGATGCCAGACAGAGTTAGACAGAGAGAGAAGAACAAAATGACACAAAATGAAGACTGCGGGAGACACAGGGGGAACAGAATGGGCAAGAGTGGAAAAATTGAGTCAGGAGAGGGAGTAAGAGTCCAGGCTGAGGGAGGAATGAACCCTATGACACTGCTGGGAAGCTGGCGAGCCGCTCCATCTGCAACCTGCATCGCTGTAGCTACGCTAGAGTCCGTGCCGCGGCTGAGGTTATCTCGACCCAGAATCACAGACACACAGCCTCACCTGTCCTTACAGCCAGCTGTTGGCAGCTGATGGCTGCTGCAGCTCAGAGCTTCTGATATTCACACTCCTGCAGAGGCACAAAGACAAAGCTGTACACCTGTCAGGTGGTCAGATTGAATCTGTGTCTACAGTAATTCATTCTAGTCTCCAGAGCACCAGGACATCTTTAATGAGTTCAGGTAAAGGCTAAAAACATGATAGAGCAGCCACAGCTATATCTGCCTCTCTGTTGACTCCAGTATCTTTATGTTTACCTCAGATTTTGGTTTTGTAGATACTCGGGTAACTTATTACTGACCACAAATTTCTCAGTTGGTTTTTGTAATAACAGACAATCTGCCTCATGTTGAAATATGATTAAACAGATTGGTAACCGCTAAACCTACCACAGAAGTTCCCAAAGTTCCCAAAACATCTTCAACCCTACACAAACGAAACATAAACTGCAGGATGACGTGCACATTTCAGATGTTAGTACGCTCATATACATTAGTAATAGATGCAGAATCTGTTGTTCGTTCCTAAAGCACAGCCTGCAGCTGCTTTTGTCACCTGCCTGTATTGTGCATTGTTGGTTTAGGGGTATGATTAAAGAGTCTGTTGTCAGCGCGGGAAACCAGATGTATACATGTATATACATGTGCGGCTGTGGCTCAGGAGGTAGAGTGGGACGCCCACTAAATGCAAGGTTGGCGGTTCAATTCCTCAAGTAATTTTGCAAGATACTGAACCCCACATCGCCCCTGATGTATCACTGATGTGTGTGTATTCTAACAATTCAACAACTAGAACCAACTGATGCTGATAGACTTTTCATTTTACTACTGTTAGATTTGTATTAATGTTCACTGGATCTGGCCATGCCTTCAACATTTAAGGCATCTCTAGGATGACCATGTTGATCAGAGCCTCAGACTCAGTTCAATAAGCATGCTTATTTGGGAAGCTGGAGGGGCTTCTGCACCTTACCCCACCCAGATGACTTACACACCTCCAGTAGGGTCAAACCATGTAGTCCTGAGCAGTGATCTCAAAAATCCTGGGGTACCATCAATAGTGTGATTTATGCCAGTGTGGTTAACGGCCTGCTCTCCTTATAGAGTGCTGCATATTACTGAGATGAGGTTGCTCAAGTTTACACATTGGTTTCCCCCCGCTCAGAGATTGAGCGGCGTTCCATCTATTAGGACTCTGTCTTAAATCACACAGCTTTTGGACGTGGTTACAGTCAGATGGGGAAATCAGATGGATTGCCTTCACCTACATGCAGCATGTTCAAGTGTGCGCATGTCCACGTCTGACATAAACCACTGCTGAAATCCTCTCCACGTGACGCAAGGTCTTTTGCAGCACAATATTCTGAAATATCACCTCGTCGTAAAAGCCAACAAGGCCACAAACAGGGTGCAAGGTGTTGGAATGGAATCCCATTATCCCTGCACGCGCAGCAACACCCCGTGTCTAAGGGATCTGCTGTGTAACTGTGAGCTATATAAATGGTAATCATCTCATGATTTGAGACGTGTGCTGTGTCTCAGGCTGTAGTCAAAGTACACAAATGGAGCTGTAGAGCAATCACGAAGCACAGGCGACGTGACAGCGTGAAACAGTTCATCTGAACAAAAAAAAAATCGAACCTCTGAGTGGAAAATGCAGCATTAGTTTGATGCTTTTATTCAGAACCTGCCTTCAGAGTACTCCTTTACTTGGTGTTTATCTGTATGCAGTTGTGGCACCAGCAGGAGCTGAACCCATAACAGTGGCAGAGCTACAGAGGGAGACACTTGACATCCCAGTGAATTTCATCCTGAAGTATCTCTGTTTTATTCTACTACCTGATGATTTGAGTTTGTATGGAGTTGATGTTATCCTCAGCCTGTGCACATGGCTGAGTTTTGCATGCATATGCTGATGGTAGATGTTTCATACATTATGAATGCTCAAATCACAGCAGGTTGACATGTAATGAAGTACCACTTGAGTGTGGGGTAGTATCTTGTGAAGAAGCAGGCTGTCGGTGATAACAGTGCCTGTGTGAGTGCTCCTGTGTACATGCGATTGTGTCTGGATTGCATCCAAACGGATTTGCTTAGATTGGGTAAGAAGCTGTGAGGTTAAAGCCGACACACATGGATGCAGGTGAGGTGTGCTGTATTAACCTGGTGCTCTGGGACGTCTGCATCAACATTCAGCCTGTATGATGCCCCCCCCCCCCCGCACATTTAATGGCAGATAACAGGATTATCACAACAGCTTGGGATCCTAAGAGGGGCCACAGCGCCGGGGGGTCGAGAGACACGGGCACTCACTCATGACTGATGCAGGCTTGTACCAGCCACATAATGGAACACGGGATCAGTGTTGCATTTATTCCATCGGCGTCATGTGCTTTAAATGGTACAGGCTATATCCTCTGGGTGCTACTTGTAAGTGCTGAAACTCAAGAGCAACAGAAGCTGAGAGTGATGTATCCCCACTGCGGTTAGCTTGTTTAATTTGCACATGGAATGAGGAAGCATCTAACTGACTCCCACTGACCGTGTGATGTGTTACTTGGTGATTCAGTACAAACTGAATTTAATTAACTGAGCAGGTCGCTTGTCTCCCAAATGTGATCGTCCTTGCAGAAGTCCTGTAAAGTCAGGATGACTTATGTTCATGGAGAGACAGCGCGACTTCCTCATCTGCTCTGCTGAATGGACTCATCTTCATCTCATCTGTGTGCTACCTTTTAGAAGCAGCATGTCTGTTTCATCATCATGCCTCCCAGTTCATTGCATCTGGACAAGACAAGTGTCAACTTACTGACGCTTTACTTCCATTCGAAAAGAATTTATTAAGACAAAGTGATTAATGTGCTCTAATGTCATCCAGAGGCCTGAGTGCTCCTAAGTACATTAAAAATGAAAAAGGAGATCAGAGTAATAATCCAACAGAAGACAAAAAAGGGATTTTTCTCTCATGCACGGTCTTAATAATAAAAATTCTTTGTAAGGCACAACACCTTCATTAAGTTCACACAGTGGCATTCCCTTCACAATAGCCACTGATTTTACTCTCCAAATTTAATTTTATTCCCATGAACAAAATTATACAGTTGCACAACAGAGGGAAAATATAATATCTTTATCAAGCAGGGTGTGCAAAATATTTCTTCAAGGGCTGTTACTGCAAAATTACCATTTACTGCTATATTAGAGTTCATTATTGTAAAACAGCTACTGCCACAGGTTAAAGTGGAGCAGATAAAAACAAGTCAGTGTGGAGTTTATGGGACTTTTGACCAGTTTCTCTGATGTATATTATATCATTTCCTGATCAAGAACTGAAATTTGTACTTGTATTAACATCACACAGTTAATTTACATAAGCTAAGAGAAGAAACCTGTCCTCGTGCAGTAAAAACAGTTGTCCAGTTCCTGTTATATGTAGATGTCTGACCAGAATCATGAAGTTAAAGAGTCAGAATCATGAGGCAAAGGCAACATGATGGATTGAAACAGTTCATCTGAACAAAAAAAAAAAAGATCTAAACTTTGAAAATACATTTTGCCTTCAGAGTACTCTTTGTGTTTATCTGTATGCAGTTGTGGCACCAGCAGGAGCTGAACCCTTAACAGTGACAGTGTTAGAGCTACAGAGGAAAGCACTTGACATCCCAGTGAATTTAGTCTCTGCAGCGTCTCTGTTTTATTCTACTGCCTGATGACTTGTACAGAGTTCCTGTCATATTTAGATGTCAGACTAGAATCATGTTCCGAGTTTTATATTGTAGTCACAGGCTCGGGGTGACCGCTACAGAACAAGTGTCCCTCACACAGAGTCAGCCACATCTCTCAGACTTCTCCTTTAAACCACAAGGTCACCCTGCTCTCCTTCCACTGCCAAGCACAGTCATAATGCATGAGATGTTGTTGACGTTGTTCCTACTGTAGTAGCACTGCTGTCCTTGTGTCCCTCAGGCTTTGCTGTGTTTCAAGTCCATGGCAGTAATTGAATATAACTCATCAGCTTTGGCCAGTCTCCAGCCACCAGAGTCCTGGGGAGACGCTGAGAGCTCTTACTGTTAATTTATTATGTCTGGAGGTGGCTAGAATGACTCCATAAAATCAGCCAGACAGAGAGGGAAAAGGCGTCTCACTGTGCCAAACATCCTCACACTCGCTCTCATCCTCAGTCATCTCTGATTAACAGTAATTAAATACATGTGACTTGGTGGAGGTTGATGTCATCAGAGGTGACTCCAGGGTTTCTCTGAGTCTTGGTTGTGTTGAGAGATGATGAGGCGATTTTTCCGATGATACTATGATGTATGGATGGATTGGCTGGGATGACCAAGGATTCGGTCTTACAGAGGTGTAGCTATAGGTGGTGTTCCTCCATCCATGCAGTGACGCCTCCAGAAAATGTTCATAGAAATTTTGGGGTGGCACACAAAAGCCTTAACTGAATTCTGTGATGCTGTTGTAGAATATTGTGCTGTATCTAATTCACACTGATATACTGTGGTTTCTTACTTTACAGTTATGTAAAGTGTTATGTATCTGGATATACATGTGGTAGGTGATTCATTGTTCTTCAAATAGACCAGTTGTTCTTTTCCTTAAAAAGACAAATATACAGGAGTACATTGACTGTACTGGAGCAAGTCTGCTCGGGTTTAGAAACACCACACAGGAGCCTCCAGGTATTTTCAGTACAGCTTAAACCCGTTAACACTTCAAGGCTTTCTCTGCTGCTGCTTCAGTTCTCCGCTGCTGCTCTCTGCCATGGCGGCAAACAGGCATTGCACAGTGCAAGGGCTGCATCATCTGATGCTGCTTTCACTTATACTCGGACAACCAAGGTTTAGGTCCAGGTATTGTCTGTGTAGCAATAATACGAGAAGCCATGCGAGTAGAGTTGGGTCAGCCCCTGTGGACAGGTGACATAGGATTCACACCGAGAAAGTGCTTTACTTAAGATGGATATCAGAGAGTATGGACAGGAGGATGCTGTGATTGGTCCAGCAAGATAAAAACTGAGGGCCGCCCTCAAAGCCTGGTTGATGTGGATAAGGTGGTCATTATATGAGAGGAATATGGAGACCTGTTTGAAAACTGCCTTTTCAATAGGCGTTGATAGGAATGGCAGTAAGGGGGCCAGCTGATCTCAACTGGAGCAGAGCTTCCTGTGACCTGAGACTGTCTGAATCCAGTTGGAAACGTTCCTGAAGCCAGAGAATCACGTGTGTGATTTCTGGCCCAGTGGTGGCAGACATGTCTTGGAGGAGGTGGGTAGGAATGGAAATGGTGTCTTCCAGCAGTTATTACTATCTGAAAGCCTCAGTGTGAGAGTAGCAGTGGATCAGAAGCTTCTTCATGTATTGATTGACAGCTGTGAGCTCCCACCCCTCACTATGGCCTTCTCTGATTGGTTAGAAAGGGAATATCTCTGCTCTGCTGCCAGGCCTGAGTCACAGGTGAAAATTACACATCGATGAAAGAAAAGATTTACGATCATGAAAATGTTCATGTGTGAGGCCCAATGTCCTACCAGAGCTACAGCTAACTGGAAACTGTCCTCTGTGGGAGGAGATCCAGGTGAAACCCAGGTCCACCTCTTGGATCTAACACAGTAGGACATAATAGGTGTACAGTAGAACAAAGTTGACTCTATCTTCAGCATGCAGTGAGTCTATCCCCTGGTAAACTATGACAGAATTATGAACTCAATCTCCTTTCTTTTTTTTAAACTTCACCTCAGGACATCTGTAATTCTTGTGTTGAAAATGAAAATGAGATCATAAATAAGGCACGGAGAGAAGCCACCTCCAGCTTTGTGTTGTTGGGTTATGATATGTCGACATCATGAGAAACCCTCTTTTGTCCTGTCGTCTCCTGAAACATGTTCAAACTTGCGCACCAAGTAAACACGTTGGCAGGAAGGTAAAGAAATACATCGGCTGTGTTTGACAGGCCAACAGATGCAGCACGGCTCTAATGCTGACTTTGAGTGACTCATTGTGAGAAGTGAAGGCAACAGATTGGTGCTGAGGTCTTCTTTTTAAAAGTAGAGTTGTTTTTTTCTTCATCCCCTTTTGTGTCATGACTTTTCAGGTGATTTTTTTTTTTTTAGAATGAGGATCGCTGTGTCTTTTTGGCAACACGAGACCCAAACACTTCCTCCTTTTGAGACTATTTTTGGCGTCTTAGTCTTCCATGGTGCAGAATTAATCTTTGTACACATCTGATCCACCAGGATGCTCCAACAGCCCCTTTACTTTGAAGACGTTCGTGAGGTTGTCAGTTATTGGGCTTGCAGAAACAGCACAGCCGTTGACTCGCTGCTGCAGGGAGCTGCCTAGAGTTAGCTGCATGTCTGAAGCTCTCAGCCTCTCCTCACATACTTCACACAGCAGCAGTGTGAAGAGCTCCTCTTGCCCTCAGATTAATGGGCTGTTTCTGCACTGTCGTGTGATTGCAGCGAAGCCTCTGCTCTATTCTAAACCAGGATTTGGCTTGAAAGAAGGAAGTGAGTGGGTTCTAGTCTCGAGTTCACGTATAGATTTAACAGAGCTGTGGATGTGCACATACACGTGCGTATTTGTGACTAAACTTTATGTAATAGCTCGGATAAGCTATTGTAATACATCATGGTGATGGCCATGCATAAAGAAAGCAAACAGAGTCTTGTGGTCCGGCCGCAGAGAAGGCAGAATTGAGACGGGATAAAGGGAGGGCAGATTAAAACATGGCCAGATAGATGGAGACGCAGCATCAAAACCCTGTGATACTGGGAAAGTATTTGTCCAGACTAAACCAGAGGATGGGAGAAAATGCACAGCTTGACAGTGTTTGGGTCACTTTTTTTTTTTTTCTTTCCCGGGGCGGATCCTGTGGTCACTCCTCTCATTGCTCAGAGCCCCACTGCGCCATGGGAAGAGCCCTCAAGGTCACAACAAACAAGGCTCGCGCACAACCACATAATAAGCATTTCCCCCGCAACATGGCCGACTGATCACAGAGACCAGAGCTTGGCCTTGGATGAAAACACTCTCTCTGCCCCTTCAGATAAACACACTGTGTGGGAGAAAGCAGCGTTCCTCATCTCTAATTCTGGCGTTATTTGCGGGCCTCTCAGCTGAGTGGTGGCGTGGGTCTACTCCAGTCAGTTTGACAAGATGACACTGTGGATTGAAAAGGGCCTAAGCAAAGCATTTATTGTTATCATAATTTATTTAATAATGAGCAAGAAATCCAGTATATGAATCAAAGGTCATTCCAGCAGAGCAAGTGAGTATAAAAGTGATTTATAGCCTGATTCTAGTGGAGACAGCATCCTGGGAAGATGCTGTGTGGGTTTAGAGAGATTAGGGTGGAGAAACCTGACACCTCACTGCTGTTAGTCTTACTTCATTTTTACTGAGACATGAAGAAGGCTGAATGGGACACAGAGTGTGAAAGATGTGCAGGAGTATAAGGTTTTGATCTAATCTACAGCTGCCTCTGGGACTTCAGTCAGATTGATGTGTTAATAGAGGGCCCCGTTACAAATTACAGGCCTCCTGAAAATGCCAGGCACTTCTGGGACCCCTGTCCAGATCTGGACCCTGCGGTGCTGCTTGTTGGAAGCAGTTTTTTTTCAGAAGGGGTGAAATCTGTTTACACAGCGACTATTCAGCATGAGCTTCTTCTCATCCTTAAATTGAGCTTTTTGTTTTTTTTCTTTTGACCCTTTGTATTTTTGGCAAGTCAATCAGAGCCTCAAGTCAATCAGAGCCTCAATTTTCAAAGCTAATTTTAAGCTGAGCTAATCAACACGTGGCTGTAGCTTTGTATTTAGTGTACAGACATGAGAGTGGTGTCAGTCCTCTCCTCTCCCTTTAAGAGAGGACAAACATGTTAGATGTCATTTTTTTAATCTCTGTCTATCTTCTACTGGCTGAATCTGTGAACGGCTGCTTTTCACTGCTGCTGTAAAATAATCTCCACATTGACCTGATGACTTGTGATATAAAACGTAGCATTAAAGGCTGCAGAGGCTGCCAGTTCTCCTGATAATGGTGTTGTTTGACTATGATAATCATCCTAATGTCCCACATGGATATGGTGATTTATGAGTTTGAACAGAGCAGTGGTGAGCATGTGAACTGAGTCCATGTGCTGCTGTTTAGATTTCATGTCAGTGGGGAACGAGATGAAAACAAAGGGTCTGTGGTGGTAAAAGATTCGCTTTGCATGTAATGAAAAATATTCTCTAGTGTGTAATTTTCTTTGCCAGCTTCGGTTTCCATACCTGCTTATTTCAGAGGCCTTTCCTGAGGACCTCTTTGAAAGAAATATCTCAGCCTACTGCAACTTGAGAGTTTGACTGGTTCATGGTTGTGGTGGAATTCAGCTCCACTACTTTTTGTCCGAGGGCTGAATGGTGAGGAAATCGTCTCCGGAAACATACAGAACAAGAATCAGAAGTTTTTTTCTCAGTGCGTATAGAAATAAAACAGTGTTTCAGAGGAGTTCTGCTCATTTTAACTCTACATGATTTGTATATTTGATAGCAGAGAAGTCAGGTTTCTAGTGAAGCGTTGGTGTAGCCACGGTAGAGGTTGAAATATGTATCTGAGAGAATTTTTCAAGGAAAAAAATAGACCCTTTTCCCTCTCAGCTATCTGTGTTTTAAATGTGCATATTCTTGATTCAGCTCTGTTTACTCCCTTTCAATTAAGTACAGGTGACAGGAGCAACTACATGTGTTTCCCTAACTGTAAAATCCTGGAAATGAGTCGTGGACAGGTTGTTAGTGAGCAGGAGGAAAAGCCTGAATGCCTCCAATATCAGAGACTGAAGCAGACTGACAATAAAAGACGTCACAGATAATGAGCTTGACCTGAGGGAACAATGTTAATATGAAAACCATGAAAAATTAAAGGTGCACAGCTCTTCTTTTTCACAGCAGATCCATCATACCGTTTCCTGTTTACTCTCTACTCTGTGATATTGTGTTTTGATCTCACTGCCCTGAGACTCGGGGGGGCTCTGACGCCTCGGTTGGAAGTGTTAATTGGATGTGATTTTCTAATTTAGCCCTCGTGCCACATTGGCTGCTTCTCAACATCATTATTAATTTCAGAGTGTGTGGATGGCCTGTGAACTGGCCTTGTGGCCTCAAACTTCAGACTCACTTAATGAGGTGGGCCGTTGTCACGTTCACTGCCCGACACACGATGAGATATTAATCAGTGCATCTGTTTTCAAACTGCATGTATATGATGAAAGAAAACTCTGCTACAGTGGATGGTAAAGGTCTGAAAGGTCCACACAGCCAATCACACAATACAAGGGTTCATATTGATCCTTATTTATTTCCCCAGTATCATCCTGTCCCTTGTAGACAGCAGCGTACAGTAACAACACAGCAATATGGGATCCAGATGATCTATATTACACATATTCAGATAGAATACAAACAAAACAGAAAGAAAGAAAAAAAATCTTTTATGATATGATATATTCATGTATGGTTTCCAGAGTTAAAGGAAGTCTTTCTGCTTGTAGTCTGAAAGCTCCTTTATCCACATTCTCAGTGATGGAGCATCTGTTCTCCTCCAACATAGTGCAGTGGCTCTGCAGGCTTGAAGTGCAAGAGAAGTCCAGGTCCAAGAGTTTAGTCTGCTGTGGTGTTTGTATGAAGTCCTTCAGATATATTCCAGGCACACAGAGTTTGACGTTTACGTTGAGCTGGTTGTTGTTGCAGTGCAGCCACAGAGGAGTTAACTGGTCACATCGTGAACAGGTAGCAGTTATGAGTCACTGTCAAATCACTACTGTATTCACAGTCAGGGGAACAGAGGTTTAACCATTTGATAGTCAAACTAGGCTGTGTCTTCCCCATTTCTTGTTGGCTGTAGCAAGGAGGAGATGTATAGCTACTTTCCCTTTATTTTGATTATTCATTCTTGGCGAAGCAGATTCATGTTTGTCACACATGTAATGTGTGTTGGTTTAATGTGCGTGCAGACTCAGTGCTCAGCCTCGGTTCTCAGGATCCTGATGGTTTCCTCTCCTGCCATCTTGTTTTTGCAGTTTAATCAGAAGTGTGTGTTACTGTTAGAGGATGAAAACAGGAGCCACTGAAAACCTGGACAGTGATGTCCTCCCTCATTTTTATTTGTCCCTCCTTGTGCGGCCGTAAAATATCTACACCCAGTGTGAAAGGTGTCGGCTGCACCATGGAAAGATATCCTGGCCACAAATACTGTGTAATTTAATGTTTCAATATAAAGTTTTCTGAATAGTATTTAAAGATTTTTATTGTTGAATGAAGAAAAGAAACACGCACCATAGTCATCTTAAAGACAATGAAAAGCACCTCTCAGGGAAAGCTGAGTCTCAGTGTTTCACTGACATCCGAGACTCTGCACAGTCAGTGCTTTTCAGGGGTCTCCTGCTTTCATCAACTTGAACTGAGCAAAGTTTGTTATGGCAACACATTCCTCTATTGGTCATTAGGGGCCGGTAGATCTCAGCCTCGGTTGATCCTTTGCCCTTCTCCTCTTGCTGAGGACCAGAGGGGTTTGACTTGTTCCATCAGTAGGGGGCTCACTGGTGAAGACATGAAGCAAGATAATGTGCTAATATGGAACCAACAAAGCCCTCTGGGTCTGGGTCCTGAGAACCAGGACCCAGAGCCTCTGGTTTACCAGTTATCAAATCTGCTGGTTTGACAGGTAGTCCACAGCAACAGATGTGTGTACAGTAATTGCTCTGTGTATTGGCAACCCCGGAGATTGTTCTGCCACTGCTCATCCACCACTAAAGCCTGGTTATTCAGACTAAATTGAACCACTTCCCTCCAACGTGGCGTGCCAGTTGGCTCGGAGGAGAGTTTTGCCTCAATTGAGCGAGAATGGTACCTCAGACACTTCCAACATCTGGCTGCATTTTAGCGATCACTCGTTTCTCGAAGAGATGTGAGAGAGAGAGAGGCAAAGAAAGAGAAAAGCCTGGGCTGCAATTTTATCGGAAACCACCACTGCATTATGCTGACAACACAGACAGGGTGAGATTAATAAGTGAGCGTGATTAAATGTCATTGAGAGTTCAACATAGTACCAACTTTTCATAAAGCAGGCACCGGGGGAATTGTGGAAGATGGATGCTCCTTGGAGAATATTTCAGAAATGACTAAACCACAGGGACAAGAGAGGAAGGGATGAGACAAAAGGTGGAAACTGAGGAGGAAGCCTTTGGAAAAGATGGGAACGACCTTTTGTTATTTACTGACAGAAGATAGCGGCAAGACTTGGACGTCTACCCCACAAACGTCTTTCCACTCCACTCGCTAACAATGTTAATACACTCTTTCATGATTTCTGGCAAACCAGACAGATTAAAGTGAAATAAAATGGTGCACTAACTTTATTATCCAATGGTTTCCACAGCAGATGTTTCTTAGGAGATGTAGCATATGACAATGGGGCAGCTGCCGCATGGAAAACAGATCCTCCGGCAGTTGTCTTTGTATCTTTTCCCAGGTCAATAACCTCTATGCAGATACCAGACTGCACTACTTGACAGGCTGTAAGATGGGAAACGCAGGAGGAAGAGGATATTTCAGGAGCTTTCCAGCAGTGGCCTCAGAGCTGCAGAGGATACATACTGGAGGCAACCTGCTGCGAGGGACATCCTGCAAATAGTTTCCATTTTTTGAAGCCTTGTTTGATGGGATTTAATGGATTATTTTTCCTATAAAGGTGGAACACTAAGCGCCAGTCACATCAGAGGGAGCACAGCAGGGGATGACTTAAACAGAATATTGACTTCCGTCTTTAATTTAACAGATAGATAGCAGAGGGCCAGTGCCGATTAATCATTACGCCCGTACTGTAGCACATAAAGGTTCGTTCTTCAGAGATAGAGTCCTGTCTCTGAGTTCTAACTGTTTTTTTTGCAGCATTCACTCCATATAAAGACAATAATGTAGGGCAGTGTAACAAAACCAACCACATGTGGTGACAATAACGACATAATAATCTCAGCTCAGCAACCACAGCGCTGCATTATTCAACAGATCCTGAACAAAATGTGTGCTGAATTGTCCAGTTCACCACAGCTCTGAATGGATGTCCTTTCATTAAACTGAACAACAATGCCTTGTTACATTCCCATGTGATTCCAATGTGGCACAACTCTGCAAAAAAACTTGTCCACTTACCATAAAACTACCCATCAAAGGGCAAATATTTGTTGCAGAGTAATGTCAACATAATGGCTCTGAGGAAATGCAAAAAAAACCAAAAAACAGCCTGACTTGATAACAAGGATGTTTTCAGATTCATTTTATTTTTATTTGCTGCACTACTGCTGCCGTTTGCTGTCGGGGTATATCAGCCATGTAAATGGTCCATGTTCCTGGCTGCGAGATGAAACAAAAGTGAGGCAATAAGCCATGAAATGACCCCCGTAAGAGAAGGTAGTGCTCTGTTATATTGAGCCTGCAGTAGCCGTGAGTGCTAACACACCTCTGTACATCTGCACAGTCTATCCCACTCCCACAGAAAACATTCCTGTCCCGTCCCGGTCCTGGAACAATGACTCCTGACCATCCTGTCCCATAGTAGTTTCGTTACAAGGCTGTTTGCCTGCCGCTCTGTCGCTCACACTTTACTGTAACACAATAAGCTTCACACATTTTAGGGCCATGTTAAAATAAAAGAGACAAACAAAGAACAAATCTGAAGTAAGAGTCCTGTCTGTTGATCTGTCCGCTCCTACACACAACGAGCAGCTTCAGTGACCGTCAGCTGGTCCGAGTGTGTGAGCGTCAGTGTTTCAGGCATCAGTTATCTGTGGTTACTATGTGAAACTATGGCAGAGCGAATGATAAGAATAAGTTAGTACATGAAAGGGTAGATCGGGTTATTTGACATACGGTTGTGTGAGGTAGAGACGAAGATAAAGGGCTGAAAATATTCAAAATGAATGAACAGCATTTAAACAGATATTGGATTGTTTCGGTCTGCGTCTTTTCAAAGTGTCTAAAAAATGTTTTTTCTGCTGACCCCTGTGCACAGCAGCACATGGCTCTGCTTAGTGTGCCTCTGGCAGCGACTACCCCACGCAACCCCACGTCAAATAACCCGAACTTTCCCTTTGATGGGAAAACAAGCCAAATATTGTCTTGACATTTGCAAAGGCTCGAGCTATCGCGATCCCTCTGATGATCATTATCATCGTCCATCAGCACAGCGCTGTCCTCCACTCACACACGTCAGGCAGGTCAGAGCAGACCGGAGAGGAAAGAAAAGAATAAAACCACAGAGACTACCATTATGTTCCAAATGAAGAAAATGGTGTTCATTAACTGCATATATAAAAAAGACCTTTTATTATTATTAGAGTTCCTGTTGTGCCTGCTCCCGCTGACTTTTTTTTCTTGTCCCATCCCAGTGGTGAAATTGACTCCCATCCCACAGGAATCCCAAAAACTTATCAGCCTCTAATGCAGACCATGCTGGTTCTGTCTTTGTGTGCTTGGATGAGAGCGTCAGCCAAATGTCCAGAAGGTAAATAATTTGCTATGGGTACAAGGTTAAAACACCATGATACAGGAGCCTTAGCCATGAGTTTTCAAAGTGTTGCCAGGTTTCCATTGATTTCCCAGCTCTTTGTTTAGATCCGAGACCACACTATCACCTTTAATCTGGCACGTCCCCTCTGCAGCCGTGTGGGTAAACCAGGCCTCCCAGCAGAGAACACACACTTTGATCCTGGGAGTAGTTTTTTCATCTTGGAAATTGCCCTGATTGCCTCCAACAGAGCACCTCAGTCTGGCTTCATCACCTGGGTATTGACTTCACCATAGAACCATGACAGCGGCAAAGCGGCACACGTGTCAACTCGTTGCGACCTTGACTCGGCAAAAGAACGGCAGATTTCCGTGGCGAGGTTGCACACTTTGACACTGTCTACTTTAGTTCTTTGTTGAGTTGTCACGCCTTTTCCTGCGGGCAGACAGGGCTCTGGTGGAGCATATGTGTGGGAGACAGACGGTGTTGACAGTGACCCACTTCCCAGCATGCTCTCCTGCGGCGGGTGACAGACCTGCAGTCAGCTGGAAGAGAGAATAACGCTCACCTGCTGTCAGAGAGTGTGGTGACTGACACATGCCAAGACAAACACAACCCTGCAGACGCAAAACCTAAAACTTAGCTAGTTTTAGCCTGTTTGTATACGTTGATTTTTATTTGGCATTTCATTTCCCAGTAAGCACTGAGACAGCTCTAAAGAGTAGGATACATGGGGTACATGTACAGAAATACACACAATATAGCACAGTGACAGCTTCCTGGACACCTCCTGCAGCTTAGCAAGCTCAACTTCTTCAGGTCACATATTACCGTTGTATGAGAGCGTCGCCTTCTCTATAGTTCAGACCTGCTTCACACTGAATTGCAGTTATTGAAATGCTGTTAAAACAATGGCAAGTTATTAACCAGACTTCTCCCAGCTCCAGTCTCCTTAAAGGTCCACTCATCTGTTGACCTGCAGGTGGTTTGGCCTGGCTGTGCTCCTCCTCTTTCAGGAAGTGGCAGCAGAGTGGAGGTGGTCAGTGGGGTGTTGTCCACCTCACCTACCCTGCGTGCTTCACTGTCTCTCAGCTCCCACATGTGCTGTTGGGTTTTGATTTATCCTTGTTTACAGCATTTAGCTGTTTTTTTTTTTTGTTTTGTTCACTCACCCAAGCACCTCCTTCCATCACTGACTCTGTTCTTTATTTACTTGCCATTTTTTGGTAAACACATTTGACTGACAACCTTTTGTGTTTTTGTGTGAACACTGAGCCACTTCATGACAACATGCATGTTCTTATAAAGCTTCCTTACAGCTCTTATATGAGGCAGGTTATTAAAGATCCAGTCAGTGCTTGTTTTAAAGGATTCTGATTATTTTACAAGTAAACAAGACTGATGGTGGATCAGCTGTGATCTGAACTGATCATACATCCGAATATTTACACTTGTTTCAGTCCAAAGCATAAAAAACATGAGTAACCTGTGAGGTTGGTGTTAGTCAGACAGTGACGGCAGGATGAAACAAAACAAAACTACAGAAGATCACTAAAGTGCAAAATACAAGAAGAGAGCTCCACACTGGGCTCTGTGTCAGTATCATACTGTTGCATGTTAAGTTGTCCCTCTCTGCAGCCCCCTGCTGCAGGGGCCAGATGAGGGGCCAGGTTTTGGACTGGCAGGACACCTCATTACCTGTCTCCTGCAGGCGTCCGCTGTGTCACCTGTGTTTTGGCAGGGAGCCACTTGACTTCTGCAAGGACAAACGCACACAAAGAGCAACACAAAGAAACTGTGAGAGAATCATGAGGAGAAATACGAACTGAGGCTGTAAACAAACCTTGAAAAGCAGCAGCAGCTGCTGCAGTGGCTGCTGGGTCACAAAGTTCGATCTGGTTTCACCAGTGAAGACACTCTGAGGATGCTCCCACACCTGCACATAGTTTTGTGTGGTCTGAACAAAAGAGACCGGAAAAGTTTACTTTGTGCATTTGTTCTTTTTTTGTTTGTCTCTTCTCAGACTGTCCACTTACGAGTAAACAACAGCCTTCCAGCAAAACACCCAGCTGCTCATGAGACTGAAGGAATGTGTGTGTCCATGTGACAGACACATGTTGAGTGGCTTGACTCGCTGTAGATTTTCTGTGTTCACGTTGTAACAGTTAAGGACACATGAGTCCGGAGACATGGTTTCGTTTCATTAACTGCAGCATCTGTCTCCACATAAAATCATGTTTGTTGGATTCATTTCAGACCATTTTATCACTGCTAACAGGTCACAGCAGAGCTCGGTTCAAGAGGAGCCACCTCGGTTTCAATGGCATTGGCTGGAAAAGCCAATGTTTGATTGGCCAACAGGAGACAGTAGAAATGCAAATACAGTGCAGTGAAAGTCATCTGACCATTCAAGTTTGATCAGAGAGTCTCTGTGGCGGGTTAAGTACTATTGCAGGTGTTAACACAGCGACCTGATGCCTGAACAGTGAGGGCACATACCGCATGGGCTAAAATGTCCTGAGCAGGGAGCCGCTGGTTCGATTCCCAGCCAGCTGGACCGCTTGCGACATGTCTCTATTCTTTATTCTGCGTTTCCAGCCTGTCTCTACTGTTTCTATCAACAAACGGCATAAAATTGCCAAAAAATAACTCAAAAATGAAACAAAACAAAAAGCAAAGTATTATAAAAAGACTGGTGATCCAGAAATGCCAATGTGAGTAATACAGAGGCAGCAGCAGTCATCTTAATGACTGCGTGGTGAACAGTAAAGCAGCTTGTTCACATTGCAGGAGTCTGCCACGTGTGTGATTGATGGGCCAGTGCAGTGTGCTGCCGGATGTCAAAGCTTTTATCAGATGATGAGACTGTGGGTTTTTTGTGCCACTGTGTCAGTGCAGGATTCCCACTGAACTAAACGAGGTGAATAATATGTGTGTGTGTGTGTGTGTGTGTGTGTGTGTGTGTGTGTGTGTGTGTGTGTGTGTGTGTGTGTGTGTGTGTAATACAGCCGGACTGATGCTGGATTTCTCAGACTGATGATGAAACAATCTTGATGACTAAAAAAAACAAAAAAAGAGTCTGAAGTTGTGCTGCAGTTTCTGGTAATTACCGGCCGACATATACACTGATATCAATGTATATCTGCAATAAGCAAATATATAGAAATGGGTCCAGCTCTAGCATGGAGCTCACACTGTTCATGTTTCTAGACTCAGGTCTCATTAGAGGACAGTTGTGTCAGTATAGGACTGGTGAGGTATTAGAGTCCTCTTTGCTTATATGAGGCCACAGTGAGTCATGAGTTTACTGTGGGTACAGTGACAGTGAAGACCTGGGAGGAAGGTTAACCTTGAATATATTTTGCTGATTAGGGTTTCCAGTCACAGAGACAGTAGGATTCAGTTCAATTGTAGACAAAAAAAATCACATTAAAACACAGTAATACATTGAAACCTCATGTGTCTCGGCTTTTTCCGGCCAAGAAATCAAGGCTTTTACTGAGACCAAATCATTTTACATCCTGTCTGCCTACAAACTCAAACACAAACACAAATGTTGTTGTGGCTTCTCTGGTACAGATGATAATGGTAATGTATTCAGTCTGGTTGATGTGAAGTTTCAACATCCTTCACTTGGTCGTGTGGTTTTCATCGATAGTGAGGAAGAAAAGTTTTCAAACTTTTAATAAACAGCAGCAGACAGTCAGTGCGCTCTGGATGGAAAAGACCCAAAATGAAAATTTCACAGCCCGCAGGAGGCGGCGCAACAGCAGAGAAAATTACAGTGGCACACCTTTACGATTTCACACTGATCCCTTGACTGTGGAGTGATGTTAATCCTCACTCTGTATAATCCAAGGCTGCACTCCTCACACACACACACACACACACACACACACACACACACACACACACACACACATCCCACTGTCTCTGTTTCAGATCTCATTCAATCACACACACCTTGTGTCTCAGGTTCTTTTGACAATTATCCTCCGTCCTCCCTGTGCGCTCGTTCTTACCTTCCACATTCAACCTCCCCTGTCCTCCGCTGACCTGCTTCTTCACACTTGAAATCAATGAATACATTTGGAACTTAATTACATAAAAAAAAAAAAGGCCACAGAGGTGCGAAAGAACTGTGTGTGTTCAGACTATTAAAACAAGACAGTCGTGCTCAAGTTCATGAATGTGACTTTCATCCTGACTGCTTAATGTATTCTGGGTCATGAGGTTTTAGACTGTGTTCATATTTAAAGTCCAGAGGTTGTCTGTCCAAGCTCCAAGTTCATTTCTGACTAGAATTAATGTGTGGGGTCTCTGCTAATGTATGCAAATAGCTCCGGCTCTCAGAGGGGTTACTCTGTACAGACAAATGTGTTACAAGTTAGGGACCGTGTGCAGTGGTAAATGCAGTGGCTCTGCAGTGCAGTGCAGAGTTAAACTTGTGTGTGTTATCTTGGAAACTTTTCCTGAGGCTCAGTCAGAACAAATGTTTCACCAAGAAGCTGCATTTCTGACTTCACCATCAATCTCTCTGCAGCTTTGTGTTCCTTTCCTCACTGGTGATATAACCCGTGCCCTTTGTGTGTGTGTGTGTGTGTGTGTGTGTGTGTGTGTGTGTGTGTGTGTGTGTGTTATTTTATTTTATTTTTTTCATTGTATCTGTGTGTAAAGATAATTCACTGGGAACATGTTGGGAATGATTGAACATTTCTGCAGCAGTTGAAACATTCCTGGTGTGTCTGTGTGTATCCTACCTGCCTCGGATTAGAAAAGGTTAGCTTGTTGCTAACTGTGGCCCATCCTAACATAAATACATTCTCTTTGCATTCAGTAATTGTGTCAAGTGTTGATTCTCTTTGTAAGAACTAAAGGAAAGCTGCCTTCCAGCAGCTCAGACCGTCACTGGCAGAAATAGCTCATGTTTGCTTTTGGGATCGGTTGCTAAGAGAGATTATTTTTATGACAGGTGTTGCTATTAGACATCTCTCTCTCTCTCTCTCTCTCTCTCTCTGTGTGAGACTGGTGCCTAACAGATCAAAAAAACAGAGGATTTGACATGTCAAGCATCAGTCAGTGTGAGGAGAGGGCCTGGCACTGGGTCTTGGCGTCTCATCAACAGTTTAGAGGACACAGTGGGACAGAGAGGTGGTGAGACATGCCGTGTCACCTTGTTGTTTGTGCAGCCGCTGCCTCAGCAAGCCCCTCCCTCCTCTTTGTGCTCGACTCTGCTCCTCATCCCTCAGAGTGATCAGCTTCACTTCTTCTCATCCAAACATCTCCCCGGTCTGCTGAAGGAAGCTGATTTCACTGTTTTAGGTGTGAGTGAGATCGTGTGTGTCCAGACTCTCTCACACACAGATGGTGGGGGGGGGGGGGGTGTTAAAATCTAGCCAAGTCATGTTTGGGACAGTAGTTGCACTGCACTGTCCTTGACCTTTCCCATGGATTCTGTCTTGTAATGAACGTCCAATTAGCTCCACAAGATGTCGTTCTGTTCTGTTCACCATATGAGAAGCAGTTCTTGATCTTTTTTTTTTGTGTGTCCTCCTGCAGTTTGTTCTCATTTGTCCAGCAGAAAGCTGCACCCCCACCCCCTGCCCTGCTATTTGCAGAAAGATTGGAAAGCTTCAGTGAGGTCTGTGCTACAGCTGTGGCCTCACAAAATGGCTCTTAAATGCCACATCGAGTTATCAGGGATGAATGCTGCCCTGCAATGGCAAATAACAGCTGTAGTTTGTGTTGAAAGGTTTTAGATTTTATTTTGGGATCAGTAACAAGGTGTGTCTTGAAAATATTTCTCATAAACTACAGCATGCCATCACATGCTTTTGGTATGTAAAGAATACTTGTCAATCTAGAGCTGACTTCTAGCTCGTGAATGGCTTTTGGATGTGTAGAGTAACATCTTTTTACACAGAAAATATTTTGGAAGTCTTTACACATGACCAGCTGCCTCTGAATGGCTCTTGAAGGAAAATTCTAATTCAATACAATTTCAGTCCGACCTTTACAGGCTGCTCCTAGAGCAGCACAATTCTACGTATCGAAATAATGCTGAACTATGGGAACATAGTAAAGTCTGCCAAGGCACGAGCAGCCAGCTGTCTGATCAGCTGACAGAGTGGGCTGCTCTGCTGTTGCCATCTTGGCAGTGCCTGACTCCACCCAACTAATCCAAAAATGGGCAAAGAGGTGGGGCGTGTGTGGAGCCAAGACTTAAGTTTGAAATTTAAATTTCCATTTAATCAATCAGTCAGTTCAGTCATTAGGAACATCCCTAGTTGTAAACAACATCGGTTTAGCCAGATTATCTGAACCAGTTTATCTGGAGGTGAAAACAAAAGTGAGCATCCCCCACTGCACACAGCTGTGCACAGTTACAGCACGTGCAAAAAGGCCGGTTGAATGATAAAGTTGTTTAGGAATCACTGCATTTACAACAGATTTCTGGGTAGTGTCAAACCACCTACCTGTCTTCGGATGGATAAAAGTAAAATGTAATATGTTTTCTTTACCTATATGATAATAATGTCAGTAGTATTTGAAATCTTCCTCTTTAAATGATCAAAGCTACAGCAGCTATAAGCAGCTTAATATTATCAGGAAGTTTCAGCTCATTGTTTAGTTGTCCAGTCTGCAACTGAACTCGTTTGAATCACTCCTATAGCGTAACTACTGGATGTGTAAATTAGCAAAGTTCACCACATCAACTTCAAGGTGGAGACCTTTGAATGTTGTGTTAGTTGTTGCAGTTTTCATTCTTGTAGTGCATATTTAATTCAACCAAACAGCATAACATTACACACAGAATTCTTCATGTGTAGTTTTCAGAAGAGAAGCATTTTCTTGACACATTACGTTGCTTTCTCTTTACTTGTACTTTTCCCAGGATATGAAATATTTGGCTCATTGCTCTGCACATCAAATTCCAATTGAGTTTTTAAATACACAGCTCTGAAAAGTCATTGGTTGGCAATCAATGAGCATTTCATGTCCTTATCATTGGATCTTTGCAAGACTGTTGTTCCACTGTCGTTTGTATCCTCTCGGATTTAACAACTCTGAAGAATGAGGAATGATTAATTTTACATTTCCTCAGTGTGGCTCCTGAACATGTATCATGGAGGTCTCCCAAATTTCCTATCGGGCTTCTTCAGCTATAGAAGATAAGTGCTGTAATGATGTAATTTCAATTTCTCCTAATTCCCCTCCACTTGCAAATAGTTTTGCAGTGTGACTAAGAGCAGACTAATGGTTTGAATGACTGAAATTGAAAATGAAATCTCTGCCTCCCACCCATCGAGTGCAGAGGGAAAAAGAGCCGCCGGTGAAGACAAAGAAAAAGAAAAGAAAAACGAAGCTTGGGTATCTTTCTGCTGATCTCTGCTGCAGTGGACGTGGTCGATTGCCAGAGAAGTGGGAGGAGAGATATAGAAAGAACATTCTTAAAAGCTGAGAAGTACTCAGATGCACAGCCACCTCCCCCAGCACAGCTTCAAACGTTCATCATCAGAGCTGAAAGAGCGCACATGCACACATGGACGAGATGTTTGTGTGAAAATGTGCAGCTCCATTGTTCCATTCATTCTTTCTCTCTACCCATTTCTATTGTCTCTGATCTGCATCAATTGATATTTTATAGGCATTAAAAGTCTGAAGAAATTTTCTATGAATACAAAGATCAAATGAAAAAAAAAAGCTTTATATAAACACAAAAGATTCACAATGACTTTATAAATGCAATTTAACACCACGGTTTTCCTACAAGAGAAATGAAAGGGGGGAATTAATTTCAATATGCTTCTTCATTTCCAATTACTTTTTCCACTTGGCTATTATGTTGTGGTCCCCAGGGACTTGTTGGGACTTTGCTATGCTAACACAAAGGTGTCAGAATCTCTGATTGGCTGTCACCTGACCTTATTGACAGTAGGTCCCCATTGGTAAATTTGAGAATGACACAGGAAGCACATCAGACTGTTCCCAGCTGTTGCGGAATACAGCTTCATAAAGTATGTGAAAAGAGTTGTATAAACACTATTATGTCTCCAGTGGGAGCTGTGTGATAAATTGCCTTAAGTGATGTCACTTGAGACAGCATGTATCGGGGCTGAAGATGACAAGTGTGAAGAGTTAAAAAAGACAAAAAAAAACTCTGGGGTTGTGGGGTTAGACAGAAGTGAGCTTACATCTGTAGCCCGCTCCTCATCTGTAGTTGAGGCTTGAGCCCACAGCTGCAGCTACTGTGATAACACACCTGAATCTCCAGCTGAACTTTCAGCAGTGGAGTTGCATTGTGGGTAATGTAGGCACCAGGTTCTGCTGCACTGATTTACCTTTACTTGCCTTTTCTGCTCAATATCAAAAGTAGACTTCAGAAAGATTTTCATGCTGAATCGTGCAGATCATTTAGCTCTGAACAGAAATATAATACAGAGATATTATCACCTTTAACAATAGTAGAAGAAGTAATACTCCCATGCTAGGAGTCTAATAATATAGGAGCATAGATGACCTCGACTTGTGGTTCGTGTCTTTGCAGCCACTCTCTGCACACACAGCAGTCACTGCTCGCCACGCTAGGCTAATCGCACATCCTCACACTGCTGCTGCACCACAGGGCCGGGACTGTCAGTTCTGATGTGCATTTAAAACGTGTTAATCAGTCCACAAGATGTGTCATTATCTACTGCTGTCTATAGCAGTAACCCACGCTGGTAAAAATGCAGTTTGTCAGTCACTGCTGAGCTTCCCTCTTTTTCCAAGCTGTCAACAAAATGAAATCACCGTTCTGACAGAGGAATGATGCAGGGGACAGAGTACAATGGTAACAGATTTAAGGATTTTATAATACAGAGCCTAAAATCATAAGAGACACAAAGAGAAACACAGAGAGATGACCATGGATTCCTGGAGAGCTATGTCCCATTACAGAGTGTTATAACATTATATATTTATTCCGCTGGAACAAAAAGTGGAGACAGATACATGTAATTCTCCTTAACTGAACCATTAGAGACCAAACTACAATGAACTGTTTAAATTTCAAACTCTGTGTATTTCTGGTTAGTCCTGGTATTCTCTCTCTCTCTCTCTCTCTCTCTCTCTGTCTCTGTCTCTCTCTCTGGGTGTGTGTGTTTGTCTGGAGAGGGAATAAAACTTTCCTTGTAATCTATGTGGCTAGATCAAGCTACCTCAACTATTCACAGAATTAGTCAAGCTTTCTGTGATTGCACAGTCAACATGTCTTGGTTTAACACAATAGATTAGGGAAGGAGACAAGCACTTAATTTCACATGAAGATGAAGTAGCTGCCTTGTTAGCCCGTAAATATTGATTAATGAAAAACATCATCACAACGAACAAGAGAGCAAGAGCTGTGTTAGTGTTGGTTTCCTGCTCATTATTTTGGAGACATTTTGGCTTTCTGCGTTGCTCTGCAGTGAAACATTCTCACAAGTTGGGCTGTTTTGGTTCTCTGAGGCTCTGCCATTAATGATTTCTAAACAAGCAGGCAATTAACATTCACATTGAATAAATTGGGGAGATTTCTCATTTTCCACGGCTGCACTTTCCCACCCGACCACAGCTAATTAACTGCAGCCTGCACTTGAATGTGGTAGATAAACCACCAAAGTTGCAGCTGTCACTAATGTGATGGTTATCTATTGTGGCCATGAAGAACAAACTCAGCATGCTGCATATTAAATGTGCACAGGAGGATCAAGTGCCAGGCCTCAGCTGGGTAAACTCTATACTAGCGTGTCATGGAGCAAACAGTCTGCAGCCTTTGATTTTCACCAGTTATCTGCACCCTGGAGGGAGGAAGTCATTAGTGGAACCACGTGCTGAGATGCCCGGCTGGAGTGGAAGTCTCTGGACTGTTCTCAGTGGCCCGTGTCTGCCACCTACTCTCACCTTGTTGATGAGAGATCAGAGGAGAATGGGCTGACGGACAGGCTACGGTGACTCAGATAACCACTCTCTACAGCTGTGGTGAGCAGAAAAGCTTCTCAGAACATCTCATGAGCAACACATCCAACCTCGAGGTGGATGGACTACAACAGCAGAAGTATGTCAGGCTCCACTTCTGTCAGCCAAGAGCAGAAACCTGAGGCTGTAGAGGACACAAGCTCACCAACACTGGAACGTAGCCTGATAATAATAATAATACATGTAATTTTCTTCAAAGATGCTTTACATAGTTTAAAATGAACAAGGAAGACGATACAGTGAAACATATGACACACAACATGAATCATTAATCAGATTTAAAAGCAGTTATTGAAAAAGGTGCGTTATGAGGACAATGAGAGCCAGCTCTGGTGGATCTGGATTTCTGCTGAGGCAGCAGGTGGTAGGGTCAGGATTTGGCATCAAGAGCATGAATGCATGGACTCAACCTTCCTTGTGTCAACAGCCCAGGTTGGTGGTGGTGGTGTAAAGGTGTGGGACTGTTTTCTTGATGCACCTTGACCCCTTCATACCAGTTAGTCATGGTTTGATACCACAGCCTGTCTGAGTATCGTTGCTGACCATATTCATTCCCTTCAGTTTACCATCTTCTAATGGCTACTTCCTGCAGGATAATGCTCCGTGTCACAGAGCTAAAGTCGTCTCAAACTGGTCTCATCAACAGCACACCTTTGGGATGTGGCAGAACAGGAGATTGGCAGCATGAAAATGCAGTTGACAAATCTGCAGAAATTTTTTAAAGAAAATAAATGTACAAAAATAATCCTCCTACTTTTAGCTCAAGTGAATGTTATTCATAGATGGTTTGGAACTTTAAACCAGAGTGCTGTCTAAAATCTGCAATAATGAAAAATACAAGTAAAAAGAGGAAGCACATGGAGTAGCAGAATTAAGACTTTTCTGTCAGTGGATCAAAACAGTATTAAAAAAAAACAAAAAACATTAACATTTTTATAAAGTATCACTGCTTTTATTTGAGTGAAAGTTTTCTACTCTGTCCAACCCACACTTTATAAGGGTTGCTTGAACGTGACAATCGACCAACCAGCTCTGACACTGGGACAGGATCACTGCAGGTCAGGGAGGTGCTGCAGTGCACATTGTGCCTCGTTTACAGACTGACAGGCGGGGAAATGGATCTGCGAATAGCTTGTCAGTCAGGTTGTTCCAAATGTACTGGAGCCCCAGAGTCAGGCTTCACCACGCCTGTCTTCTTCTCTCGCTAAAATTATGCTTGGCACTTGTTCAGTCCAATTACCATCTACTGCTGGTAGTCAGCAGTGGTACACCGCTGCGTCCCCTCCCCCTCTTCTCACTCTGCATGCTTTTCTCACCTGAAGTCTTCAGCTACATTGTTCTCAGGGGCCGCTCTCACTTTGCCCGTCCACGAAATGGCGCTCAAACCTCTTGAGTCGTTACTTCCCCAGCGTGGTGGAAATGAGCACGAGCTCCTGGTCTGTCATTATGCGGACACCTGCCAGGCTGGTTTCAGTTTAATTACGGAAGATATCCAATGCTGACTGGCATGAAAAGAGGCCCTAACAAAAGGCCTTGTAGCTCCGAAGAACGGCCTGCACAGCAAACCAAAGAAGACAGGAGACAGTCAGTTATATGAGAGTTGTTGATGTAGAATTTGACTCCTGTTAAGAAATTTGCAAAGGATGTCAGTAGAATATGCCCCTCTCTTTATTCAACCTCTATTGTCTCAAGCTCCAGTGGCTCTTTTACTACTACTGTGTCTTGGGATGACCCCTTCCTTCTACCCTTCCATTGCTTTTCTTTTGCCAAGATATAGATTCCCTTTTCACTCATAACAGGCCAGCTTAGCAGGTTTCTGTAGAGAACAGTAGAGCGAGAACGGTGTAGTAGAACAGTGAGGAAACCATTGTAAGATCTGATTGAGTAGGACAGGTAAGAAACGTGAGTTCTTTTGAAACACAAGGCTTGTGCGAAAGCAATCAACCTGTTCTTAGATGGAGGTCATAGATTTTTCTTTTTTTCATTTTTTGCAATATTTTTGGGCATTTGTGCCTTTATTTGACAGGACAGCAGAGAGTGGCAGGAAAGGGGCAGAGAGACGGGGAAAGACATGCAGGAAAGAGTTGGGTCAGTTGGGAGTCACGCTGGCGACTCGCCTGCCCATGTGGTACGCGCCCTGACCACCTCGCTATCAGGTCGCCCAGAGGTCACCATGAACTTTTCTTTTGTTGACAGTATTTTGTATCCCTAAGATGAATACAGCCACCTATTTTCTGGCATCGATTTCCACAGCCACAGTCTTCAACTGTTGGAGACTGTTGGGTTGGAGCTGCTGCCGTGCGCTGGTAGTTGCTGGAGTAGTACTGAAGTTTTCGCCCTTTAACTTCCTCCACTCTCTTCAGGTTTGTCAGCATAGTTTTCCTCGACATGACTCTCATATTTAGCTGCTGTCACTCCAGTGTTCATATAGCAGCTGAAGTGAGTGCCGCAGGGTTTGAAAATGCCAGCGTTTCAAACAGCTATTTATCTTGTGCAAGTTTTATGAAGTCATTCAGTCAACACGTTCCTGCTGTCTGTGCTTCTTTGTTTTGCTCCTGAAAGGGCATCTGGTGATTAAATCTTTTTGCAATCTGTTGCTCTTGTGCTATCACCTCATGTCACTGGCCACTGACCTTTCGGTGTCATTTTGTTTCTGTTTGGACTCTTTTGTCTCCTGACTCAGGCGATCATGTTGTATATTGTGGCAATAATGTGTTGTGCTTTACTCTTTAATCCGCAGTGTGTAATGAGCCAAGGAGGTTTTATTAAATGTAACACACCATAATAACATGTTCTACCTCAGACAATATCTACAAATTAATACACATCCTCAGGAAAACAGGAAAAAGCGAGCGTGACATCTCCTTTTTTTCTACTAACCTGCCCTATAGTGAACTGAAATCAAGCTAACAATTGCTCTACTAGCTTCTGGTACTTAAAGGAGCTATTTGTAAGTTTGGCTATTGCCACATAGCTGTATTAGCATTATCTGCTGTGTGCCAGTCTTTCCAAGAGCTTCAGCCGTTGTTGCAGTCACAATACAGGAGGTTATAATGCGTCCTCTGAGCAGTACTACTTCTATAGGAAAGCCTGGATGCTACAGTGACTCAGTGCTAACTTCAGAGCAAGAAATGAAGTGATAGGAATAGAAGCTAAACAAGAGTTAACATTGGCATCACTTTATTAGCTCTCAGCAAGTAAAGGAATAAAGTCTGATGCAACATTTCTTCTAGACTAGTAAATAAACAGCTGTTAATGCTAACATTGGCTATGTAGCAATAGCAAAACTTACAAATAGCTCATTTAAAGCAGACATTTTCCTTTCTCCATGTACCTTTGAGATAGATGAAGTTGTGTCAGAACGCCCCACTTTGCTTCTCCAGCACTGTCGTTGTGAGCATGTTAGCATGTCAAGCATTAGCTCAAAGCCCTGCTGTACCTAGGTACAGCCTCACAGAGCCACTGCATGGATCAAGACTGTTTGTCTTGTTTGCTTTTCCATCACATATGGACCTGATATGTTTTTATTTTTTTTTAGTTTTTAGTACAGTTGTTGTTTTTCTTTATAAACCCTCCAAAAACCAAAGTCACTGCACATTTGTCCAATTCAAAATAACCAAGTCCTTCATGACACACTGATTAGCTTTAGTCTGTCAGGTTAGTGATTTTGTGCCCGGTGGTCCTAGACTTGTAGAAGATGGTGGTCATGAAATGCTTCTGCAAACAGAAACACTAAATAAACATTAGTACATACATTTTTAACTTTACCGCCCCTGTGTGGAATAACTGAGTGAACTACACAACAAGTTTTCTTACCCCTCAAATAAAGCCCAAAAGTTCTGTTCTCTATGTAAGTTGCATGAGTTTGGCACAGGATACACTTTGACATTTCAGGGCATTTTCAAATTTCATTTTCTCTTTTTTTTTTTTTGTCTTGCCCTGAAGCAAGAAGAGTCTGTCCTCATGTAGCAAGGATTAGAAAACGAAGAGCAGGACAAACAGATACCCCCCTTCCACTTGAACTAATGCATTTCTATTGCTTCAGGGTAAAGAACGGAATCATCATTTCATAATACAGCTTCACTCATAGCTATACCCTATCGCCTGCACTCCAAAGACGACTCCCATGAACCCATTAGAGGGCAAATGCTCTTTTTGGCTGGTTTCCATCTGCATTACTCATTCTGCGAGGGGGAGACTTGCGTTGAATTGAATTTTGGATTTCAGAAACAACGTGGGCAGGTGGTGGTCACTCTAGGACACAGCTCAGGCTTCTGAGTGACAGATGTTTTGATCACACATCTCTCCTCCTGCTTGTACTGCCAGTGGTGTCTGTGAAGTGCACTGTAACCCTGCCAAACCCCACAGAGGGACGAGATAAAAAAAAACAAAACCCTCCCTCTCTCAGCCTCCTTTCTTTCTTCCTCATAATAAATAGTTACCTGCGTCTGTGTTGCATGTAGGACAAGCCGCAGAGTTGCTCAGGGGAGCCTGTAAGGTTTGACAGACCACTGCTGCTCAATAATACATGACGACGTCTACTTATCCAGTTTCAGGCAACTACAAAGGATGTTGCGCATGCCGAGCTACTTGTGGATACGTGACCTTGCAGAATTAAAGTAGCAGTGTATTTTCTGCATGACGATTTAAAAGGGCTCATGTGCTCCCCATAAAACGCTCCACTGACACGAGAGGCAGTGATGTACTGTGGCTGTTTCTGTTCCTCAGTGTGCGTGCACGACTCTTGGCACGCAGACTTCCCCAGTTTGATCAAAGGTGCAGAGTATTTATGAATTCATGCCCACAAGGTCAGGAGGGATCTCTGCTCTGTCCCAATGCAGCAGGTTGACGATGACAATATCTGTGGAAGCTCCATTTCCATTAGGCTATAAATTCTTCACTTTTATCTCGGATGAAATACAACACGTGTTAACCTGGCAGCTCCTCAGGGCTGTGCTGTACTTCCACCTGAGTGTTTGTCTCTGCTGCTTCAGAAGCACAGAGGCTTCTTTTTTCTCAGGAGATAACTTTAGTTATTTAGTGATGTGACTGTAGGGATGGCACTGCCAGTCTTTAGGGGAGGAGGGGGGGTCTGTTGGTCTGTGGGATTTTGTGCATTCATGGTTCCCTATGGATGAACCTTAATAACTTTGGTCATCATCTTTTCATCTAGTGCCTCCATGTGGTTGACACATTTGGTCTTGAATGACGTCTTGACAACTACTGTCATGAAAATACATTTTAATTTGTTTCAAACTAATTAGCATGTGTTTTCTATGGTAAATGTTAAACCTGCTGAACATCAGTATGTTAGCGGTGTCATTGTGAGCATGTTAGCATGCTGACCTTAGCATTCAGTCAGCACCATTTTAAGTACAGCCTCACAGATTAACTAGCAAGGCTGTAGACTGTTGATTTTAAGGGTGTTTTGGCAGCTTTGAGCAGGGATTTTGGTAAACAGCAAAATGATACATTGCATGCTGGCAAATACTTATTTCATCTGTGCCATTAGTTCTCTTTGTCTCAGTTTAAGCCGTTGTGTAGCACACGTGCCATATTTCCTCCCATTTGTTGGAAACTGGGCTTTAAAGAAGAGAACTGAGCCATTTTCAGTTCCCTGTCTCCAGCTGGTTTATCTTCCACCAGAACAATTATATTGAATTGATTGTCTTAGTTTCTGTTGATGCCACGTTTTTGTGTGGGTCAACATTTTCTTGAATTCCTTCAGTTTTTCCCTGATCAAAACCTGCTGTGTCTTCTGCCCAGAAAGCAGTAGAAAGAATCTACTGATACACACAGAGCCCGCTTGGCAAACTAGTGAAATTCACTGTGAATATTTGACATCCCAGTCTAAAAAAAGAGGCAGGGTAAATCAATGAAGTGCACTGAAGTTATCAGAGGCGTTTAAACCACAGTGGACACAGTGCAGATGTATCAAACTAGAGTTTCTGATTGTCTCCTCTCCACATGCACAGGCATCTAGGCTGAGACTAAAGTGGTCTCAGACTTTTGGAGCCCACTGTATTTTATGTTTTTGAACTGCTGCATAGTTTGGTTCATGCAGACTAAATAGCACTAGAACTTTCTGAATAAAAAAAAATGTCCACAGACCAGAATTACATTTGTAAACTGATCTGTTCTGAGCTGTGCTGCTTCATGACACATTGTTTAAGCAGTAAAACACAAACTCACATTGTTTTTTTCTTGGCTTTTAAAAGCAATCTAATCTAAGCCTGGGATTCTATAGTTGTATACAGTAACGCAGCAGTGATTTGTGGATGTGGATGGTAGGAAGAGGTTCTACTGAAAAGCAAAAGCTCATTAAGAAAACGGAAGACGTGAATGTGAACTAGGGAACTTAGTTTATAGTTGAAAATTGTAAACTGTGAACAAGTTCATTTTAATCTGAGTGACCTGAACATTGACCTATAGCTCTTGTGAAGTGTGAATAAGATACACACTGCAGCCAGGGGCCTGAGGAATCAGAGGATTCAGATTTAACATCGCTCACACAGACAACACTACTGATGGTCCACTAGAGAAAGGCTACTTAAAGTGAGAATGAGACACCTTGCAGGGAAGATATTCAAGAAAGATGAAGTTTGACAAGCAGGTGGGAGGAGGTTAAACACACTGTGTGCAGCAGATGGTCTCTGCTCACACAGTTATCCATATTCATAACTTTGCACATCTTGAAACTACTGTGTGAAATAGCTCTCTGTGTGAGAAGTCTGAGTTTGCATATGAAGAATTTGATGCCATGAATTCATAAAATTCTAAACTTTCATGTTTCGCACTGTATCTGACTCCTTGTGCTGTGTTAGTCACTGAGTCAAACTCCTGTTCGTTTGTTACACATCTGGAGATTTTTATTGTTATTCTGATGAAACAGATCACGTAGCAGTTCTCCTGGAGCTCATTATCACCTGCACACCGTTCATCTTCCACCTTTTTACCTCCAGTCTCTCAAGCAGTGATTAATCCACCCCGCCTCGGCACAATTAGTTTCATCTGCATTCAGCAGGGCTCATCATCACCCACCAGTTTCACCACTCATCTCCCCGGGGCTTCCTGGGCAGCAGTTACTTCCAACCTCTACTGCAGAGCAAGAAAAGTTTAGGTGAGTTTTAACACAGAGGCAGTGAATGGGCTTTCTGGTTGTATTCCTCTGAGGGTTCGATTGTGTAAACCCTGAAGGGAGTGACCTTGTTACTCCAGAACATCAGAGTCAGTTTTTCATCAAACGCTCAGAACAAGTACCTCGGTTCATTCCCTCACAGCTGAATTACATCCTCTCCTTCACTTTTGTTGACTTCTACATGCTCCTCTTTGTTTTCCAGATTTTCCTGTCTCATGTAATCCTTCTAGTTTTTTGTATATATTGTGAGGGGATTATCAATCTGAACCTTTGCTTGCTGCTATTGGAATTGGAGCTTATTCTGTTGCATTACAATAAATAAGTCGCTCAAGATAAGCTCATTTGCAGAATTTAGTTGATGCTCTTGAGGCATTTCAGATTAAAGTCAAGCCACGCGGTTGTGCCTGAGCAGGATGCTATGCTTGTTAGCACGCCACGGGTGACGCAATCTATTTCACTGAGGTATTTGGACCGCAGCGCAGGTCCTGCTATTTCAAGCATGTTAGGGCTAACCTTGTGCTCTCCGTCTGTATTTTGCCTCAGCGTTTAATCTCCAGGTGGGAGCCAAGGGACCTGTCTCACGCCTGGTTGTTCACCCCCCACCCACAGCAGGGGACCACCCTCTGCCATTCCACATTAACCACGGGCAGGATAGATCACAGGTCACACATGAGAGGATGTGACGGCTGCTCGCCGTACGAAAAGGTTAATGTCATGCTTGTAAGGTGATTAAAATTCATGACAAGGATGGAGAGAGAAGAGGGAGGAAGGGGTGGCTTGAGGAAAGTGGGTGTATGCGTGGGGGGGGGGGGTCACGGTGCCACGTGTTTGTTTCGGCTGCTTATCCTCTGGGGCTTTGCCTGGTCCTACGACTACTGAACAACAAAATGCAAATAACACACTGCTGAAGCCACGCAGCAGAGATCAGCACAAAGTTGTAGGCAGAGTTGGCAGGTAAAACATGTTGATGTTGAATGGGAGGTGAAGGGGTCATTCTTAGCACAGCAGTGTGCTGGAGGCAGAGTCAACCGTGTCAGTAATCAGGACACCTTTCACACTGTTCACTGGATCTCACCTGGAAAACAGGCACGACTGAGCAGTCAATCCCAGGTAAAGGACCTAATAATGACCTTAGAGCTGAATAAACAAGTCTGAACAAACAGCCTTTACAAAGGTATCATCTGTTACAGTGCTATTGTGTTGGATTGCATTGGACTGGATGTTATAATGGCCACCGCCTGCTCCTCTTAATGCACCGGTGTATTTATAGGTAAGATTAAACCGAAGCTATTGCACTCTTTGCATTTATATGCAAACTAATAATTTCATTCTAATTGGATTAAGGTAATTTTCCACTTATTAAAATTATCATGTAAAAACTAGTCTGACTAAATTACTCAATTAAGCTCTTAATCAGTATGTGCATAACCCACTTAACACACGTGGAGTTTTGTGCAGTCATGCAGTTTTATTAGATCGTGTCAATGCAATGTGTGGTTTCTTCCATCCATCCTTCGGTTTTCTATACTCGTGTATCGTGTGCAGGGTTGCGGTGGACTGGAACCTATTCCATCATACATTGGATGAGAGGCGGTGTTCACGTTGGACAGCTCACAAGCGTATCTCAGGGTTGGCACTGAACAGACGGGCAGCCGCAGTCACTCGATCCTGGAGCCTTTTTGCTGCGAGGAAACGGTGCTAACCACTGACCTGCTGCTCCTGATGCTGTAAACATTGTGTGATTTATACTCAATGCAAATATGAGTTTGAGACAATGTATTGTCAGTCCACTCGGTGACATTCACACTGCAACAGTTAAGACTGAAACTGCTCTTAGCTGAAGTGATCTGACTTACCTCTTAAAAGCACAATGATGAAACACCTCTGGCAGGCTGCAGTCCATACGAGCGTTGTTTCAAGTCGACTGGGAGGCCTCAGAGGGGCATGTAGTTATATCCTGCCTTCCCTTTATCAGATTTTCCCCAGGTACCACGTGCTGACCTGTAGCTGAACCTTCCACCAATCAATAAGCATAAATCTCTCCACTGGCTTGACTGTCCCACCTTCACCATCTCTACTTCATCTCCTGCAAGTTAAATCTCATTAATAATCCCGGGACAGACCTCGCTCCAACGTGTTAAATTCCTCTCTTTTCTGTACCCTGGGATCCAACCATTTGAAAAACTCAATCCAAGACTCTGCCGGTTTAGAGATGAGACTTTGGGGAAGCGGCGGGGGTTGAAAGACGATTTCTGGAGTGGTCCCAAAACTGGTAGCAAGAAGTCGTTAGTCTAGTTCTCAGAGCAGTTCATTAGCAGCAGAGCTTGTCAAGGTTAAAGTGTGCTACAGCAGTGAATAGACTCGTGCCCTTACTCTTAATTACCTTGTCACATATATTAGTAAATCTAAAGGGTAGTTACTCCTCTCTGAGACATAAGATTAGTGCCATAGCAGGCAGTGAGCAAGTGTACTGTAGCTCAGTGACACTGAACTGCGTTTTTGTTTATGTCTCTTGTGCTTAACGGTGCGTTCACACCAAACGCGATGGACGCGATGCCATCGCCCGTATCGCGAGTATCGCATCGCTCGACACATTTGTGTCACATTTGTGATCATCGCTTAATCGCTTCATCGCTTCATCGCGCGATGACGCAATCCACCTCCCGCTATTTTCTTCACATCCCGCTCGTCCACCATGGCTGAGTTAACAACTGTAGCTGCGCTTTATCTGTTGTATTTGGATCGGAAACCCAAACGCCGCCGTGTCGCCACTGCTATGCCCAAGGACAGCCTCAGAGCACTGCTAGCACTGCTGGCTTCAGACTCTTCAAATAAGGCCTGCAAACAGAGATAATTATTTTTATTATGATGTTATCCACTCGGACAGAAACAAATAGTGTAGTGCATAGTGTATTTTTTACATTGGTTAATTAGACCTAAAAGTCTCCACGTTTTTCATATTTTATGTTTTGTTTTCATCATCATAAAATCCCTTGTCCTCCCTTTTCAAATGTGCGTCTGACGTAACTACGTCGGTGGCGTGGGTTGGACATCAACGCTGATTGGATGTCACGGCACAGCGTCATGCGATGTCGCTTGAAAAGTTCAAATTTTTCAACTTCAAGCGATACACGCGATGACGCGATGGATCGCGTCCATCGTGTCGCCCGACGCAGCATCGTGTGTCATCGCGCCATTTACATTGACTTTGAATGGAAACTTGTGGCGTTCATCGCGTTCATCGCGTCCATCGCGTTTGGTGTGAACGCACGGTAAGTGCTTGTGGGGTGCAAGTGTCCAAATGAAAAGATTAATTAAGGGAATATCCCCAAAAGTAAAATGATAAATAAGTGTACTTTAACTTTATTGGTCGGGTGTTCTTAAGAGAGGATGCACCATAGACTGTTCAGAAAGATGCACGTAGCCTCCATGACATCACTCATAGGTCTCTGAAGAGCGGTTTTGAAGCTCAGAGTGGGCTGCTTCACTGTCGCCATCTTGGCAGTTCCTGAACCAAAAATGGGCAAAGTGTCGGGGTGTGTGTGTGTGGAACCGAGACGTCGGTGAATGCCGGTTTGTGGGAAGCATATGCTCACCCACCTGTCACTCAAAGTGGCCACATCCTTGATTATGCAACTTGAAGCCTCCATAAAACTTAAACAGTGAGTTATATGAAAACTCACCCCCGTACAGTTGTCATGAAGGAGGAAATTAGCTCTAGAAACCAAAACCATTTTTGTAGCAGGCTGTAAACATGTTTATTTCTGCTGTAATGCTGGACATTTTAACATGAGAGTCTATGGGGATTGACTCCAATCTACATCAAATACAGTTTCTTTGTCAATATTGTAACAATTCAGTTACTAAGTGACTCACTGGTTTCATGTTACCTTCAATTCATTAGTCAAGTTTATAATTTGAGAATAAGAAAGCACTGGTATGGGAGAACAGTAGATACTCAAAGTTGGAGAATCAGAATTGTTATGAAAAGTTAGGATTAAAAAGAAGAGGAATCAGTGCACCCCTTGCCCCAGCACCTTAGTCACCAGATTTCCATGGCATCCAGCTTGATACGCAGGGTCCCCAGAGGACGACTCCCAATAATTCTGGTTACCAAAATCCCCCACACTCATGAATCCAATCCAGTGAGTAACCTGCCAATTTACACAAGCAAATTCACACAACCAAGAAAATGAATGGTTTCAGTATTGAGAGTTGACTTTGATGTGATCGCCACCCGAACTTTCCATTTTTATCCTCACAGCAAGTCAGGATTCCAGAACACTTAGTGGGTCTGTTTAACTGTTTAACAATCGACAGAAATTAATATTGCAGCCTCTATGGGCCACTGGAGATTAAGACTTGTATTCTTTTACATGGTTAGGTTTGCTCTTGGACTGGCCTTGGGTTGCAATCAACTCATTGTCATTGAGAAGAAGGAAGGACTGCTGCTGAGCTGCAATTTTGAATCTTAATGATACAATCATCAAGGAGATTTCAGTGCTACACATGGTTTGCTGGTCTGGTGAGCAACACCAAACCAGACACCAACATACATAAACCTGCATGATTTAGCACGGCTGCATGCAGCATGCCAGCTGACAACCAGCCCTCTGCAGCCTCTGCAGCAACCACAGAGGAGCGTAGGAAATTGCAATGTGCTTCAGTGTAGTGTATCGAATGGTGAGCCATGGGACTGCCTGCCTCTGTCAGGAGGAGTTTATGATGGCTTTCTTCTGCTGTCGTCCCCACAAAATGCCATGTGCACATCACCTGTGGGCAGCACCATGGTGGGCAGCATTGGTCTTTATTTTTGTGCACGTGTCCAGCAATGTGTATCTGCATAATAGATGTGTGTTAGAGAAAATGACACATGTGGACAGAAGAGAGGGCTGCAAAGATAGACAGGAAGGCAGAGGATCAGATGTAGGGGCAAGCAGATCAGTGGAAAGAGAAGCCAATTCTCACGATGGCTGCACATAGCCACCTCATGCCCCGCTCTGCCGGAGTGAGTCTATGTGCTCATTACAGCTTGAGAATATGATTTATTTAAGGACAGGAATGATTTCTGTTGCCATTTCCTGTGAATTTCATCACTTCAATTATGGTTTCAAGCTTTATTTCATAGTTTGACTTGTTAAATTGGCCTTTACTTCAATTCCCCGTAGCATTAAAAGGTGTTAACATGTCTGTCTGAAACTTAAATATACCCTCTGTCACAGGGGATTTCAAAGTGTTTCTTTCTTCCACCCTCTCTCCGTCCTTTGACCAGATGAGAGTTAGTGGTTCTGACAGGGTTATTGCTTCCCCTGGTTGCCCTGCTGTCTGCATCTCTTGATCTGTAGAGACAGGGCCAAAGTGAAACACGCTCCCCACGTCACCGCCGCCCAGCTCGCCCCTCTTCCTCATGGCCTCTCTCACTCTTTCCCTTTTTGTCTCACCCGTCTTTACCCTCACATCACATCTAATCTGCCTGGTATGTCAAACACATCAGACATTTATATTAAAGAATCAGGAGTGGGGTTTGTGTTTGCATGTGAACAGATGTGTTTGTGGGTGAGACAGTGGGCGAAACTACATCTAGACTCAGTTTTTTTCTGTCTTGCTGTAGAGCCTGACTATATACTGTATAACACAGCTTGTGTATGTGTCTGTGCTTAAGTCAAGTTGTGGGGTGATTCCTCTCATCAGATGACAAAAGTGTGAACATTTCAGTCCAGACCAAAAATCTGCATTTTAGTCAAACTTTATCAAACTGCTTTCAAACAAGATTTCATTCATCTGATTTCAGGCTAAAAGAAAATGAAATAGCGTGTTCGTCTGGTCTGATGTTATTAATTTAAGCGTTACAGCCAGACATGAAAGAAGATCAAACAAGTCTGGATACGTGCAACAACATTATCAAATCCAACACAGTCAAAGTGGTGTAATATGAGTGAATCATTGTTGTGATCTTAACTTCCACTTTCATCACACGAACCAAAAGAAATCCTGCACATAAACAAGAACGCTGTAATAAGTCCCATCATCTTCAGTGTCAGGACTGTAATTGTAATTCTGTAGTTGTATGACAATTATGTTATGTGTGCTTTAGCCTGGATAAGATGTTTAACAGTGGAAGCAGAAGCAGAGGGTTAGCTGGCTGGACTGCTGACACTGCCCCAGTTGCAAGCAATGCAGCAATGACCTGCTGTAGACAGTGATTTATAGTTTCGTAATAGAGTAGATGCTTTTCTCTGACATACACAAAAAGAAAGCTTCCGCCTCTTCTATCTCAATATGTGTCTGTTATTTACACACATATGTAAACACAGGTTATCAGGCATTAGCAACTGTCCAGCACTGTCTCAAATTTAAGGTCCATCTTCTATCCCCTTCTTTCATCTCCCTCTCCATCTTTCCTTTTCCTCCTCCGCTGCAGCTCTATCATGAGCAAGTATCAACAGCCCTCTTTGATCTGGCATGAGCTCTCTAAAACCTCTTGCACAGCCGCTGTGGAGGGTAGATTTGCTCGCTGTAACACACATGTACACAGAGCGGTGATTTTTTCCTCCCTCTCCCTCCACTGTAGCCATCAGTAAACACTGCTGTTGATTCAGCTGGCTGACAGACATAAGTCCCTTTACACGGGCAACAGTGTCTGCACACTACAGTTCCCACTCTCGTGCTCTTGGTTTCTTTGTGTGCTGTTTCCCCTCTATAAAACCCAGAGTATGGCACTGACTCTGCCAGGGTTAGAGGTTTGATTCCCACTGGGACCACACATGTTTCCAATGAGTATTTTCATGGCATTTTAAGCTTAAATTGAGGATTTTTTTCATTTCTAACCATTCAGATGTCAATCCAAACCAGACTTGTGTTATGTGATATCATATACTATATCTTTATGGGCTGCAGTTTTGTTCCAGTCACTCATCTTGTCTTTGGCTCGTTTTCTGCAAGATCTTTTGTGGGTTTCAGTCCCAGGCCTTGAGGCCGACATGTGAGTCCAAAGGTCTGCCAAGGGTCTGCAACATATGATGGAATAATGATTAAGAAAGTACTAAAATGCTTCTTACAATTTGTCTACACGAAGATTTGATTCCTTCAGCTACAGAGACGTCAGTCTTTGTCTTAATTTTTCAGCGTTACCATGTATTAGCCACATTCTGCAGACTCTTCATCACACGCTGTCTGCAGGGACAAAACCATGTGGAGATGCTATCATACAGGGCACAGCCTCACTGAATGGCTTGATCAGTATGAAAATGAGATGTGCATCACATTGTACGCTGTCGCCCACAGTCACCAGATCCCAGGTAGATTTAGGCTGCATCCACACTAATATATTTTAGTTTTAAAACATATCTTTTTACTGCTTTCATGCCGGGCATCCATGCTACTCGAGCCTCTTTTAGAAACGCTGCTGGCCCCGTTTTAGTTTGAAAACTCAGGTTGCATTGAAGTCTGGACGGAGACCTTTGGAAACAATGACACAGATGCCTGCATTTGCCTCCTGATTGCCTCTTGGCAGTCACAACTACCAGTGGTGAAAGCAACATGGGTAACGTATTCCAAGCGTTGCTGACCCTTTCGTCTTCCCCTCAGCTTTACAATGCTACAGCTGCCTTTGCTGTTCCTCGTTCATAGCATTTCCTTCAACTAACCAACTGCAGTTTAGACTGTCACACACGTGCCCATTGTATGTGAGTGGTCATGTGAAATACAATTCCAGGGGCGTTAGTGTGGCCAGAGATCATTTCTGATACAGAGCTCTAACACTCATCTGGACGGAGATCTGTTTGTTTTAAATTGCTGGTTTAAAGTGAAAACATGTCAGTGTGGATGTGGCCATGTTGGACCGCGCTCTCCACCAGCATCATCACAACACCAAATGAAGGGATATGGTGTGAAAGGATGGTGTTCATCCCTCAAGCAGACACTCAGGTTGAAGGGTTTGAAGCTGCCATCTGCTACCTGGAGGCTTGAGGTGAAACTTCACCTTAATAAGGCACTTTTTCCTTTTAACTTATCACTCATTTGTATGTATACAGTCATAATATAGTCAGGTTCACTTCATCACTTGATTGAATTGTCCTGCCCACCTGGTTGTTAGCTGTTCTTTTCTTCAAGAGAGGGGAAGTTGGGGTTTCTCTTGCAGTTCTGAGGTGATGTCTTTAATTAGGGTGCACTGATCCAACTTTTCTCGCCCAGGACTGATTCCAGTAGCACAACTCAGATTTTAAATTTGGTAAAAAGAAAACACTGGTTTTAGCAGATAATCTGTTTACCCCACCTGCATTATTGTTATGTAAGGTGCAGGAAGCACTGATCCAACGTCTTCTCTCTCTGCAGTACAACTCGGGATGTCTGCTGATACCGACTCCTGATCTGAGTCCAGTGCTTTCTTTTTTCCAGATTTACTGTCTGCATACCTCACCTCATGGAAACCTGTGGATACCTGATCCCAATGTTCTTCCACACTGGAAGCAGGGATGAAAAGCCGGTCATTATAAAGAGGGAGAAAGATGTGATATTGCTTAAATATGTGGATAATGCCACACATTCTCAGACAGTCTCCCCTGGAAGACTTTGATAGTATTCCATGTGGTTGTACGCACAGAAAGTGCCATAGATAGTTGTGAAACAGATGAAAAAAAGACAGAGAGAGAGAGAGAGAGAGAAGTTCAAACCAAGCTTAGTTTCTCACCTTCACACTGATCATGGAGTTGGTTGTTTGTTTGTTTGTTTCAGAAAGCTGCAGAATGGTAGGACATAGTCCCTCTAATCAGACGTCTGAAAGGTTCTGAAACTATCCTACTGCCAACAAACATCTGAGGGAGATTAGTCGGGTCAATATTGCTGCCAGTTGTTGGATTCCTGGTCTTGAGAGCATGACAGTCTGTCAGAAAGGAAAATGACCTGAATAGACAGAGAATCAAGATCACAATAACCAGATCCTTAATCTCTATCAACTCAAAGATGCCGTGTTAAAGTGAAGATCCTGGGTGGCTGCAGATTGTTTTGCCCATGTTTGTATAGTTATCCAGCGGCAGCGTGAGAGATGAGAAGTGTATGATTCATGCTGACACGCCTGGTTGACGCTCAGACAGGCAGAGAACCATTGGCACCCTGTTATCCTGCAGTGGTTAGAAGCATCTAAACAAAGCTGCTGCTGGGAGCATCAAGCCACTGAGCAGACTAGTGGGTAAAACACACACACACACACACACGCACACACACGCCTCAAACACAAATGCACACACACACACACACACACACACACACACACACACACACACACACACACACACACACACACACGCCTCAAACACAAATGCACACACACACACACAACACACACACACAAGGCCACAAACACACTCTTCACAGACAGACAACAATATAGTAAATTGACAGAATAAGACAAAGCACTGACACATACAAACACACACTACAGGTACAAAAACACATGTGTTGTAACCTGACACAGCACAGACAATATAATGCATTGCTAAGAATCACATTTGGTCATTTATCTAACACACACACACACACGTTCAGCTGCATGCGGGGGGGGGGCACATTCTCTGAAAGCTCCATATTTCATCTAATGGAGCTTCAATGGGCCTTTTCAGTCCAGCCAGGGGCTGAGCAAACTGCCGCTGCAGGTAAGCTCGAGCTGTCTGGGGAGACGGCAATAAATAAGCCCACATAGTGTTTAATAAAACAATATGAAAATATTGTCTTACCCTTAATAGTCCGGCAGAAAGGAGAGGGAGATAAATCAGGCGGAGGACAGGGCTGTGGTCGGGGTGTTTCCTGCAGCTCGCTCTCTCAAACCTGCCACTTCTCCTTGCCCCCTTTTCTTATTTCTCCCATGGAAACGCAGAGTAAAACGATCAGCTGTCCCTCGTTTTCTGTCTCGCCGGGTAAAGTGGATAATAATGGATACACTCACTGTTGGTGATCAGTTAAACCCTACATGTTTTTTCTTGTCTTCTCTGCAAACCTGACATTGGAAACATCTATGTTCCCAACACATGAGTTAGTCAGTGTAAATATCTCAAAGTGATCCTGCATCTTTATGTTTTCAGTGTCACTCTGCTGTAGTTCATGAAGGAGAATCTTACACAGGAAAACCAAATCACCCTAAAATGAAGGATTGGGAAAACCTGTATTTTTCTGGACCTGCCAGGAGTGAAGCTGCAGTTCATTGAGGGATATTGATACTGTTGGATCAATGCTGTCAGACCGACTGTGGCTGCATCATGTACCTCTGTTGGGCCAGTGGAAGAAAAAAGGCCAGATGCTCATCCTGAGTTTCAATTTGACTTTGATTCATTATTCACTTCATCTCCTGAAAAACAAAACTTTCACTTTTATTCAAACAGAAGATCCTGTGCAAATTAAATCCAAATGCTCTTTGAATGTTTGCTAACCATTAAAAGAAGTTCAGGCTCTGCTGCACAGAGGTTTGGCCACCTTTCTTTTATTATGAACAACTGATAGACTTCTTAACTCTAATTTATTCACCAGGATTTGATTGTGCAGTGCTCGTGCCGCTCATTCTTTTCAAAGAGCTGCCCAGTGGAGTAACTGCTTCACTCCTGGGAACCTGGATGTGTTGCTGAATGTTTTCCTGCTTGATTTTTTTTAATTAGTCTGAGGATACTAACCATCAGCTACAGTGGATTCAGTCTCTTGCTAGACTGGCCACAGTTTTCTTTTGAACACTCGCCATCCTTTTGTTACATTAGGATGATGTTGTGTCTAAAAGCCAACACTTTATTAGACCCTGTCAGTTTCCAGCTCGCGTCTCCTCACATCCCATCGTGTGACCATTTCCAGCCGAGTCCGTCTCTGATTTATGGAGCTCATTTCTTTGTCAGAATCGGCCCCTTCCTTGTATCGTTCCCATCATCTGTTTCTTTGTTGGCGTCTGTTTTTTTGGAAAAAGGAGAAGCTTCATCCTGTTTTGGCTCCCAGCAGCTTTGTGCAATATGAACTCAGGCACCTTGTGTGTGAAACGTCCAAAAATAACTGCAGCGGAGGGGAATAAGCAACCTCCACCCTGTATGTGACGCAACGGCGATCTGGAATCGATTCTCCCTGCAGCGATGAGGAAGCTGTAGCTGCAGCACAGCAGTTTCTTCAGATGCATCTGTCCTAAGTTGCACTACATTCATCCTGCATGCAGTTCAGAACATAACCAAGGTGGTGCAGCTTCAACAGGCCGTTTGTTCTCAGTTCCGACAGCAGAAGAAAAAAAAGCAGTAGAGCCTCAGTTTTATATGGTGTCAGTATGAAAGGTTTCTTATGAATGAATTATAGTTTCATTCCCCTTGTTTTAAAAAAAAATATGACTGGGTCAACATGAATCAATGAACTGAAGGGGTATGCCAGCTCAATGGCATCCCATCTGCGTCGCACAGCGGGTGGCTTCTCTCTCAAGGTGGGTCTCGTGACGGGGCCCAGATTGGCAGTGCCAGCCGCCAAATGATGGCGCCAAGCGTCACGTGGGGCGGCAGTCTGTCGCTTCCCCCTAAGGCCATCCTTTTTTTTTGTTTGTTTTTTTTGAAGGAAAACGGAAGCGAGCAGGTTGGAGCTCAAGCAGAAGGACGGGAGAAAAAAAGCACGTAACTGTCCCTGCGTTTGTGTCAGTGCTGATATACACAGCTGTTAAGGTAGCCTCGCTGCCATCATGCCTTCAGGTTGTGTTCCAGCTCTAAATACCAGACTGTCTTTGTTTCCTTCCTCCACTTAGCTTGTCTCTCCTGTCATGTCCTGGCATCCTAACTGTCCTTCACGATTTCTCTCCTTAGTTTGAACTTGTTTCACTCGTGCAGCTCTATCTCACAATCGGTCAAGCCTTTACAACACTGATCCGGAGCAGGAATGTAAATTATGTCTGCAGTGAATCCCACCAGAACATGATGGAGTACTTGTTACAGGTCATTCTTAAGCCTTTGATTTTCTTAGGGCAACACACGGTTGGATTTTACTACATCTGGCTTGTCCAGATGTGTCAGGTACAGTGTCAGTAACTGTCAGTCACTGTTAGGCAGAAGCTGAGCAGGCAACAGACTGATGATGAGCGATTGAACTGATTGACACTTGCTGCAAAGCTGTGTTTGGACAGAAAAAACAAAAAAAAACGTCCGTCTCAGCAGTTTGCACATACTCATTTGAAGCTACACGAGCAAAACTCAAAGTCACACACACCCAGAAACACAAACAAACAGACGGTAAAACAAGTCTCAGAATAAGTGACGCAGGAAGGGAGGCAGCTCTACGCAACGTAACCCTAGACATCGGCGGTCACGAGGAGCAAAGGAGAGGATCTCCATGTCCCGGGCCCAATGTGGGCCTCCAGGCCAAACCAGAACAGGCCTCCGTGCACCTCCCCTATCCCAAATAATCACTGGGCCTCCAAAAACCAGAGAAAATATAACTTAATTGGTATGCTATTTCAGTTTTTTTTTTCTTCCAATGGCACGGAGCTGCTATAAATTATTCAAACTGAATTTCTCTTCTTTCTCACCAGGCAGCTCTCTCCACTCTTAATCAAACTGCACTTTTCACAAATGTTCTTGATAGGAGCTGCGGAAGCCTCATAATCTTGACAATATAACTATATGTTTTGTTGGCTCTGTGTTGTAATAGTACCACTGAAATAACAGCAGAAAGAAAAGCTCTGAGTGCGGCCAAACAGTAGGGGGAAAGCACACGGCCTGTCAAATTAGAGGCAACACAAAGACCCGCTTGTTGAAACGGGAGGGGGGTCATGAACTCGGGATCCGGACGGAGACCACAACGTAAATTCTACCCATGTAAACCCCCCCCACACACACACACACACACACACACACACACACACACACACACACACACACACACACACACACACCACCACCACTGCCACCTCCACCACCCTCCTAAAACACAAAGACGTCAAAGAAACCCAGAGATATATGCTCGGGTCTTTCCTCAGCCTGTCAGCAGCCATCCGTCTCTCTTATGTGTCCTTAATAGCATCTGACCACAGCAGCCAGAGGAGGAGCAGCAGCGGTGCAGCCGCAGGCTCACATCTGACCGGACTGGAAAACTCTTCATTACTTCTAACTCTATCTGTCCTTTCCCCTTCTCTCCGGGAGACCTCCAGGGCAAATGTAGCACACACGGATTGAGCCGTCTGTCTCGAGGTGGTCTGAAAGGGAGCAATTTCTTGGCTATTGTAACCTCTGACCTCTGACCCAGCATGTAGCCAGGCACTTGGCTCCAGGAGGGGTAATAGAAGCGTGCGGTTGCCGTGAGTGTGTGTGTGTGTTTGGTAGCGGGCGATTTTCATGCTTTGCACTCATAATCTCATGCGTCTGCTCAGCGACAGCGAGGTCGGGCAGCTGTGACCCTGTTGTTGCAGAGCAGTTAAAAGTCTCATTAGCGTCACGAGTCACATTCAGACAGCACCATTAAACCAGCTCACCTCTCACAGTTAATTACATGAAAGGTCCACTTTTAACCCCTTCCTCTCCCTCTCATCAGCAGTGTGTGTAGGTGTGTGTAATATGTATGAAACTCCTCATGAGGAAGATTTGGCGTGTGTGTTTATGTTGCAGTATGAGGATATATGCCTGAGAACTGGTTAGGCGTTACTGCAGTGCTATATCTTGGCACACACACATGCACACACGCACGCACACATACGCACGCACAAGCACACACACCTTGTGGAATCTTCCAGGCATTGTCCTGGCTGTGCGGCAGCATTAAGCCCATTTCAGACAGCATGAACTAGGACTAAGTGAGGTCGCTCTGAGCCTCCTGAGACAGGGCTCTGGCTCTGGGGGATCACCAGGGTTTAATGGCAGGTCTGTGCTCAGTGTACCCCCAATTAAAACCACCCAGGAAGTGTTTTCTACAAGATCTTAAAAGGGGATCTATCTTTAGGCATGGGGTTTGTGGTTAGCGTAGGTGGCAGTGAGTATGACGACTGTCCTGGTTTTGCTTTCCCAGAAGAATTTTAGCACTTTTCCCATTCTGTGGAAATTGGGTATTTCCTTTGCTTTTCAGGGAAGTGATGACGCTACAATTTGCTCCTTCAACAATAATCGCTGTCCAGGCTGGGTCCTATTGATTCCCATCTTGCCCTCCCAAGTGAAGGAGAAAACAAGGGCAGAGGAGGAATGATGAAGAGTTTCAATTCAATTTGAGACCACGCTGCTCTGTGAAATTTGTCACTCAATACTTCAAACTGAGGGAGGGATAGATTTGAAAAAGAAAAAGAAAAAAATCTCCCCCAAAGCTCTTCAGATTACATATATCTTAACTGATACCATATCAAGTTGGATTTCCTCAAACACTGTAATTCTCTAATACACTAGAGGAACTGAGGAATTTCTCTCTGATAAAACCAAACTAATTTCCTGTTCCTGCTTTCTGTAACACCTAACAACTACACAAACCACAAGCAGCTCAGACTCCTGGGAATAGATTTAGGTCCTTTTGAAATACTAGCAGGTTTTCTGGGAGGTTGTTTGGTGTAATTGCTTTCACAATCATCATATAAAGGAACTATTTGTAAGTTTTGCTTTTCCTACATAGCCAGCGTTAGCATTAGCATCATCAAACTTCCTCACTAAGAGCTGTCTCCAGAGGTTAAAAGCGATGCCAGTTTTAACTTCTGTCTCTCTCACGTCTCTGTCACAAGTGGTTGCTGCTTTGATTCATGTAGAAAGTCATGAGATATGTCTTTCAGCTTCCTGAGTCCTTATTCATCTGTAATGCTTTTTAGTGATACATAATTATCATAAAAACCATTTCATCACAGGACGCAGCTCTTTGTTGTATCTTGTGCGTCTGACTTCAGGAAATTAAATTGATATATTTGGCTGTGCACAAATGGCACGAATATATCGAGCCCAGAAAGGACTCGACTATCACCATAATAACATTTTTTCTTATTATTTGTATTCATACTTTAGCTGTCACATTGGTGTGTAATTCTGTTGCTCTTGTTAACGATATTCTGACTGTTTTAATTTCAAATACAAGTGTCTCTTCAATCAAAGAACTGTTCTCCGCCGTCACTTCATGCAACAACCTTCACATACTGACTCCATTTTGATGGGTTTATTTGCTGTGTGTTTTGATCGATGAGGTTATTTGTTGACCGAGCGAACTCACATTCTTATTAACATGCAGTCACGGCAGAGATGAGTGGGAAGTGTCTCCCTCTCAGGCCCTTTCTCACCTTCTGTGACAGATGATGGTTATGAAATTGTTGAGGGATGGAAAGTCGGCAGAAAAGCTCTTGTGCGAGTCGTACTTTCCAGTGCCAAGGTTTGAGTGTGTGGTTTTGGCACAGGGCGGCTGAGCCACTAGGAGGCCCTATCATAAGCATTTTTCAGCATTATGTTATCATACATGGGATGGGGGTGAGGGGCTGTGTGGGAGGGGGTGTGTGGTTTTTGCCTGAATAACCCAAATATTTACAATCAGCTTTCAGTATGTGATGAGTTGGTGCTGCTGATAGTGGGAGGTAATGTTGGTCTGAGCAGCAGGAGGAAAGGTAATGAATCGTGAAGGAGGATAAGGCAGAGCTCAGAAATGAGGTCTGCTCAGTAATTGATTCAAATGATCTTCAATGCTCAAAGAGAACCAGGATGGAAATCCCAGTCGTTGGTGTGTTCTTAGGAAATTACTGGAGCAGATTCATAAAAGAAGAAAAAGGAAAAAATACATTAAAAAATGTTGCATCACCTCTTGAAACATTTGCGTTATCCTTAGGGAAAGTTTTTTGTTGCTCTGGGAATCCCTCAGACTACAAGCATCCCACCCTCAAATTATAACTTTTGAGGAAATTCAACACAAAAACTGCACAAATGATGTGTCTAGATATTATTCATCACATTCACTTTACCCTGACAAAAATACAGGCAATCAAAATCAGATAGAACAGTGGTGACACTTTGACTCCCCTTTTATATTTGATTCACTAACGATGTGTCAGAATGCTTCTCCTCAGATTCATTGGAGGGAATAGTTTACCCATCTCATACTTGTCCATGTGAAGCTAAAACCAGGAGACAGTTAGCATAATGCTAAGCATGAAGAGCAGACACAGAGGGAAACAGCTAGCCTGCCTACCAGCACTTCATAAAAGGTTAAAGTGTACAGACAGTATATTGCGGGTGTCATGTGATGATTGCCTGAAGTTTTGCTCATGGTATTGACAAGACCCCAGGAAGTCACTGCGCCTGGTCAAACAGTCCCAGGCACAAGCCTTTTCACATTACTGTTGCATTAAGGGGAAGGTTTAACATAACAGCAGCACTTCTCACTCACAGCCACAACCAGTAAACATCCATCACCATGGACACTGCCCGGCGCCGTACACAGTTGTAATGTTTGATTCATTGCATGTGGGGTTTTTGGTTTGTGTTTAAATTTCTCTAAAACATAAAGTATCATTAAAAAGAGATTAAAAAAAAGGCTGAAGTTTGGTGCGTCTTCGGGTCCAGGGGTTGAATCCAGTGCTGCAGCAGCAGCTGTAGCTCTCTGCACGCTGACGTACATCACCTCTCTGTGCTGAGTCTCTGCCGTCTCCTCTCCAGCCCCACAGGAGCCCATTTATAGACCTAGTGATGAAATGCTTGACTTCTTTGCAAATAAGGACAAAGGATGATTTATCCAGGCCACTGTTTGCCTCTGTTTATCAAGGAGAAGTGCTGAAGAGGCAGCTGACCTTTTTCCCTGGCTTTCCCCAAGCTGCAGCACCTTCCTTCTTCTAACTCCGTCTCTTTCTTTCTCTTCTGCTCCCATTTCCTCCTCATCTCTCCTCATCCCTCCCCCTGGCCCTCACCTCTCCGTCCTCCCACCCTCCTGTCTTTTCTCTTCCACTAGCAGCATGCAAAGGTGTTAACAAGGTCATTTTGTTGAGCTTTTACTTATAAAAAGAGATGAAATATAAAGAATCTACTTTATTCACCAACAGTTCACCAGCGTCTCAGAGTGATAGTCTCCACATTTTTGCTCTGTTAGTTGTTGAACCAGCAGCTGAAGCCTCCAGTGCTACTTGTCACAGAGGATGAAAGCATCTGCTAAACGCCTGTAATATGAATGTAAAACGATGTTAATCTTCAGTTCTGTGGGGAGAAGGCGCGGCTCCGCCCAATCCCTGCCTCCCCCCGCCGTCGACGGCGGATCATTCGCAGCCTTGCAATTGTCTCCCAAGGTTAGATCTGTCATTACAGCAGACTCCCCCTGTTTGCAGGGGTCTACTGTGCTGCTCCTGCCTCTCCTCCCCTCACCATCACAGACAGAACACTGCCATCTGTTGACGGGTGGGACAATTGCACGTCTGGGGGGGGGGGTTACTCTGCAGGTAGGTTTAGTGCCAACGGTTGCTCTTCTTCTAGAGGCTCTGAGAGAGAACTAGGCTGTGTTTAAAGGGTCAGTTCACTAAAATCACAAAAAAGAACGTGTTACTTTACTACATGATGAAAAAGTGCTGTAATGTGACTCTACTGAAAAGCAACATGTTGTTAGAACAGACTCCTGCAGCAGCATTAGTGAGTGTAGTGAAGCAGTAAATCCATCTGTACACTCTGTGTTTGCAGCATTTGTTGCATTTCTTTAACAGTCATGTTGCACAGTAGCAGTGTTAGTTCACTGAGGAGAAGGAAAGACTGAACTACTCTTCGTAACTTTGGATGAGGAATGAATGGAACTGACATTGTGATACTGTATCACATGGGAATAAATCTCCTCTGCTGCAGGGATCTACAGCCGGGTTATGCTAGAAGAGTTTGAATGGTGTGTGAGGAGGGGGAAGTGTTCAGAGGTGCTCTGAATGGTCATGATCGTCGGGCAGGGACTGACTGGCTCCTTTAAAGTGATAGTCTGGGTTATTTGCTGTGGGGTTGATTGAGGTACTTTTCTATAGTCGGTGTATAACCTGCAGTGGATTCAGATCAGCATTAGAGAAGCAGCAAGGAACACTGAGAGATGAACTGCTGTGAGAAAAATGTGTTTTAGCCACTCAAAAACAAGCCCACAGAAAAACTAATATCAGTTTAAGTGTACGCTTTCCTTTGGAACTACATTTTTTCACTTGTTAAACTAAAGTATTACTACGCACAAGTGTACCTACGCTGACTCAAACAGCTGATCTGCGGAGTAATACAGTACGGAGTAATACAGTACGTAGTAATACGATAGGTGACAGACTGTAGTTCCAGAGGACAGGGCTGCTTGATGGCAAGATGAAGTGGTGAAGATATTCAAAATAGAGTGTACACTTTATTTTTAGTGGCTATTGTTTTATGTGGCTAAGGCCCCATCCAGAGTTGCTCATCACTCAGCTTCTGTGCTGGTGCTTCTGCTGCTTCTCTCAACTGACAGCACACTGATCACCTGCAGCTAATATACTAACTATTGATAAGTGCCTCATACAACCCCCTGTCAAATCAGCTGAACTATCACTTTAATGTGATTCTTTCACCAGTGGATCAGATCCATTTCTCCTCTGCTTGCTCTAATCAGCTCTCTCAGACTGTACAGAACTTTCTTCCTCTCTCTTCTAAAACTCACAGGGACTGTGTGGCATATGTTTTCAGGCAGTGTGAGTCATAACACCTACTCGTCTTAGTTTAACTTCTTCAGCTCCTTCTTTCGTAAAAAATCTTTTCAACTTGCTGTGAAAAAGCGCGTCAGCGAAATCCTTTCATGTAAAACATGGGCTGTTGATATTAAAAGGTTTTGGCAGGAGACAAATGTTCTTATTCCAGGCCGATAATGGGCTGCGAGCGGCTTTGGCAGGACGGCGGCCGCTGTTCTCGACGGTCCCTGACGGTTTGTCCTGGGTGCCGCTCAGGCCACACAGAGGCTGGGCGGGCGTATCAGTTTGGCGAGCGCCGGGCCGATCAGTCTGACACCTCGTTAAAAGACCTCGGCTTCCGAACCCACACATCGTCCCCCGCTGAGCTGCTGCTTCAGCTCCTGATCCGGTTTCACTCAGCCTCCACCACAGCGCAAGCATTCGGGGTATTTTTCATGCCACGACGAGAGGAATAAAGCTCCAGAGAGCCCTGACTCACAAGTTTTATTATTCTACTCAAGTTTTTAAAACTCCTGGCTCTAGAGTGATGCCAGCAGCAGCGTACAATCCAGTCTTTCTATTCAGTGCCTGTAGCCTCCTGGCTTGTGGGTTTGCATGCAGGCGTAGTCGTGTGTGTGTAAGTGTGTGTTCCAGCCCTCCTGCTGGACGTAGACTTTAGTATGTAAAGTACCCTATGCTCACACGGACGGAGGATTTGCTTCCCTGTCTGGCTTTGAGCTACACTGGTTCTGCTCTGGTTCACTTCATCCTCACTGGACATGGCTGCCATCCATCCATCTCTCTCTCTCTCTGTGCCTCCCTGCTTGTCCTGCTGCCTCGCTCTACCACCCAGCAGGCCCTGCTTCTGTGTTCTCCCTCACGTGAAGCCCTGATCTCTCTCTTTCCCCCTCACTGTGGCCTCTGAACGTGCCTCCCTCCCCACCTCCCCTGCCCTCGCAGCCCCCACAGTGGCCCCATGCTGCCCCGGCTGTGCTCAGGGGTTGGTTTGGGGTCACCCACAGTACGGCAGTTCAGCAGTATGCCAAGTCTGTGACAGATAAGCTGCACTTTATATCTGTTCACTTTGTGTCTTCGTTCATACACAGACAGTTGTATGACTTTAAGTTGCAGCTTCAGCAGACTCTTTGAAAGCTCCTCATCATTATTTGTTCACAATCTTCAGGTAGATTTGGCTTTGAAGCCAGTTTGTTCCCTTCATCCTTTCTGCTGTTTTCTATCAGGACAGAGAAAAAAAAAAAGGATTTAATTTTCTGTGACACATGAAAAGTTTATGTAAGACTTTGTGTGACAGTTGGATGGAGGCATAGCTTCTGTCTGAGTTTCACTGGGTCTCTGTTGCTCCCTGGCTCTCCTCTCGTCTCGCTCCTCCTTACGCTTTGTTCTCCATTATCCTTTCACTCGTCACACAGAACAAAACGCATGCTTGATAATGCCCCCCCCCCCCCCCCCCCCCCCCACATTTCAATGTTTCTTCTTTCATTTCAGCCTGCAATGTTAATTTATTTTTCACACAGGCTTGAAGCTGCCACGTTTCAAATAGAGCAGAGGGGCTTTCGTCATGTTTGGTCATCTGAGGACCGGAGTCGTCGCCGTGCTCTTTGATCACAACTCTTTTGACCTTGATGTGTTTAGCACTGGTTCTCTAATACTCCTTTGTCATGCAGCGAACATCGACTTCTGAGCACCTGACACCAGCAGTCTGCTGTCACTTACAGACACTTTGCTTTGAGCTTCCTTGTGCCCAAGAGGATTGTTGTAGTTTTTAATGCCCTTTTTTTGAACTTTAAACTTGAGAAATAACACGAACCACATCTACTCACTGTATGAGAATCTACACCTGGTGACCTGATCTGGTTTCAGCTTCTCAGTTTTATCTTATGGACAAAACCATAAAGAAGTCTTAGGAGCCTAAGTTATGTCGGCCTCATACCAAACTCCCAGATAAATTCCCAATGTCAGAATAAAATCATGAGAGTTTGGCCAGAGTTGCATCGCGCTTCCATCATCTGGATTGTTTGGTGCTAGGTGATTGTCCGAGCTGTCTTTGGTCTGTCGTTTTTTTTCTTAAAGTTCTGATAAAATCAAACATGTTTAAAATTAGTTTTTAGCATGGAGGCGACTCCAGAGAGGTCCAAGAATGTGAGTGGTTTGGTGTAATTTCAAAATAAAACAGGAAGTCATAAATACCAAGTCCAAACACAGTCATTTTAGGGGCAGGTCATGACAATTGCAGTGTTAGTTAGTGAGTTACTAGGTTTATATAATAATAATAATAATGATTGTGATGATGATGTAGAATTTCAATGAGCAAAAAAGTCTGGAAAAAAGTTTTTCTTCCTGTAAACTTCCTAAAGGATCATGATGGGAAATAATCCAAAAGGATTCCCAGTAAGATCCCCAGTCTTTACAAAATCTTATAGTGTGAGACTGAAAACTCTGAGACTTATGACACATTGTCCTGTCTTCACATTCAGGATTTGGTGCAGAGGCTGACATATGAAGAAGATGGAGACGAGATGGTTTATGTGCCTGGCAAACTTTACAAAGTTACTTTTACTTTTGAAGTTTCACAAGTTTAGAAATGTGCACAGTTGTCCTTTGACAGACCGTCTGTCAGACTGGGGCCTCTGTAACCAAACCTTTATCAGACTGGGGTTTTATGTGTCTCCACAAGGGGCTGATAGACTTACAAGACAGTCTGTAAGCCCCTGCTTCAGCAGGCCCCGGGGGCTGCACTAAGGTACACAAGTAAAGGTTATTGAGGCTTGTCAGTAGACAGCAGTCACACTTTTATTGACCTCCAGCATTGGGGTAAAATGCAGGTCTAGAAAAACAATGACGTGGGGGATTAACAAGTCTTGGAGCTTAGAGAGAGAGAATGCAGCCATTTTTTCTTGAATGTGGTGAGTGTGGGTTACAGGGGGCATGGTACCATGTTGGTCAGTGTTGTCACACTTAGCCCTGAGCTTTTCCCTCTTTGGCAGTGTACTTTGAAAAACCTGCACGGTCACGACTCAAAAGAAGGAAGAAAACAATGTCCTGAATTCCCCAGTTCCTTCTCAGTCTTTCAATAAGTTGGCACCTTGTAACCATTGGTAACCGCTCTACAAACAATCCTGCATAGACCTAAATCTGCGTGTTGCCATCTGAGAGTGAGGTGTCCCAGCGGACGACAACCTGTCGGAAAGAATCTGTTCGCTGCTCACAACAAAATGAAAAACAGCAGCTCTCCGAGAACATATCCTGACAGGTATTCCCATAATGGGGGAAATGTCTAAGAAAGGCTGATTCATAAAGTAGTAGCAGTTTTACAAATCCCCCTCAAACATGGCTCTGCTTATACTTCACTTTACTGCTGCTGACATTTTTTTAATGTTCTCCATTAGAGCCAAATGAGTACATCAGACAGAACTGCTGTCGTACAAAAACCTGATAGACCACAGTCCCTGGTCGTATTTGATTGTTACAGAAAATGAGCCCACTACAAAATACAGACCACAGCAATTTATTTTTGCTGGACTTGGTTCAAGAGGAGCAGGAATCACAATCTGTGCTCCTGTGTGGCACCAACACAGCCAGGATTGGAGTCTTTGTTCCCTCTGGTGCCACCCATGCCACTCTCTTGGTGAAAGAGGATTTGGAGAGCATGCTCGTTAGAAATTAACTTGGGCCTGAAGAAACGACCTTCAGTGTTCATATAATGTGATTTATTCAGCATGCCAATTTTTTTTTTTTTGTTTTTTTTTTTGCTTTTTTCTCTGGTAACGCTTCCTTCATTGAGTTGTCACACTTTCATGACTGCAGGCCTCTGGAGGTAACTTATGGGCATCTATGACCAGTTTAAAAACCATAAAAACTTTCTTCCCACCCGTGCAATCCATCTCTCCACATTTGCAGCGGGCAGCGCTGCTTTATATCACTTCCATTAAAGCACACAGTTCAGAGGAGTTCTGCTACAACCATCAGCCATGATTTGCATGCGAGCTCGTGTTTGGAAGAACTGACCGTCCCCTTAGTGTCCAGAAGTGGGTGACCACAATTTACCACTCATACTCCATGGCGGCAGGCAGCGGGGCCAAGGGAAAAATGGAGAACTTCTTAATCCGAAAACAACCAAGTACACGACCTGAAGGAGTAAAAAATGAAACCATGCAGCCCACAGGATCAAAAGACCCATAAAATAGAGATCAGCAGGGCAGGACGCTAATTTCTTAAACCTATTAGCATGTAGCATGTGGCTAAGACATTCCAAGGTGATAGCATAATGCATTATGTGCTGTCTGTGCATCTCCACTATTTTTTTTTCTTTTCCTTTTTTTTTTTTTTTTTTTTTTTACTGCATCGCCTTGTTCTCAGTAGGAACACATGTCGGACCTTCGGGGTGTTTTCCTGTCCACACAAGTTCCCCTGCTGCTATCATGGTGTCAACAAAACCCCAAAGGCAAACAAAGCCCCCTCTTTTTTTTTCCCTCTTTCCTTCAGTGTCCCTATAAGACCCCCTTCCCCTCGCCCTTCAATCCTCACCCATGTTCTTCTCTATCTACCAATTTATGATCTCATCTCGAGTCAATGCTCTCGCTCAGGTGTGTGAAAGACTCTTTGTTCACACTCTATGGAGCCATTGTGCTCATTAAACGCGCCGGGTTCGCTCTCCTCTCGCCCGGCTCCGTCTTCAATCTGTATTCCAATGTCAGAGCCGCTCAGAGGAAGTGGGACCCGAGACTCACCTCTCACAAATCTTCACAAATCTTCCGCTCATTTTACCAGCAGATGGTTTGGCTCCTGCTCTATAACAACTTCTCTCCATCCTTGCATGCAGGGGAATCTTCATGCAGGAGGAAATCCCGTCTCGGTGTTTGTCTCGCAGCAGGAGTTCGCCTATCAATTACGCCGTTGTAAATTCAATCGGCTCTGAACCTCGCCAGACATGGACGCTATTAATCAGAGGGTCTTGGAAAGGGAGGTCTAGCTTCTGTTTCTTCCTGCGTAATTGCTACCTTTTTGGAAGTGCGAGGCGAGGTCAATCTGTCACGCTGCTAAACACATGTATTAGAGGGGGGAGACGTAGAATTAGGGGCAGCTGCTGCTCTCGCGATGACACTTTTATTTTCGTTCAGGTGAACAACAACAACAATAAAAAATTGATGGTGTATTTTACAAGTTGTTTGTGCATCTTTTTTGACAGTGACTCATCGAGGTTTTCGTTCAAGGTGCCCTCCGTCACACGCCACTGCCCCAGGGTGCATGTAGGCGTGTGTGTGTGTGTGTGTGTGTGTGTGTGTCGGTGTGTGTTGGTGTGTGTACATTTTGGATTGAATCCATTCAGTCCAACTGGGGAAGACCAACATGCCACTGGTGTGCTGATTTTTATCAGCCTTGTGTTGAAATGAGACACGGTGCTGTTTCAGCTGATGAGATATGAGATACACGAGCTACGCCGCAAACACACTGATGTGGCTGGAATGAAGGGAGCATTTATCAGCACTCACTGCTTGAACTTAGAGTTAGTTAATTGGATTGGAAAAAGGGCAAAAAGCGAGTGATGCATGGGGGAGCATGGAACAAACAACAAAGATAGGTAGGAAATTAGATAGGAGATCCAGGTTTATTATCTTCAGCGGGATGGGATGAGCCTTGAACTGTAAGCTAATTCAGTCAGGCGTGCCAGAATCAAGTCCCTGGGAGATAAACCTTCAGTAACTATTTGCACAGTGTGTGTGTGTGTGTGTGTGTGTGTGTGTGTGTGTTTGTGTGTGTGTGTGTGTGTGTGTGTGTGTGTGTGTGTGTGTGTGTGTGTGTGTGTGTGTGTGTGTGTGTGTGTGTGTATGTGGAGGTCTGGCACAGGTCACAATGCTTTGCCTATCAGATTTCCTCCCGTCTCACCACGTGCAGGCCACTCGGCGAGCAGCGATCCACGTCCCTGACACTGTCGGCGTGTTGGAGACCCCGGAGAATGAAGGGTTGTCTCCTCCTCACGCAGGCTTGTTACCCACACTGGTACTGGCAATGTAAGCTAGGAGGAGATACCAGATCTGGTATGAGGTAGAAAAGGTTTTCATAGGCTAATCCAGATGATCCTGGATTGAGCCTGTCGAGAAAATGAGGAGAGTGGTGTTCAATTTGTGTCCTGGCTTTAGGGTGAGCATCAGTAGACATGATCTGATATGATCTGATAGTCCCTCTTCATGCTTTTTATTTTTCTCCTTTTATTTTGTATGCTTCTTTAACTACTACTTTTATCCACTACTCAGGCTGCTTTCACACCTGCAGTTTTTAGTCTGGTTAAATTGAGCCCTGGTTCATTTTCTCCTTGGTGCGATTGGTTCGTGTGAAAACAGTCATCGCACTCGGCTGCAGACTGGAACAAACTGTTTCTGGTGTGGAACAGTTCTGAACTCGATCAGACCCCAGTAGCAGGTGAACTCACATGTTTGAGCTGGGTGGTTAGAGATGATGTTTGCATGTCGTTGTACATCCTCAACATTAGCTCCATCCCTCTCAAACGTCTTATGGGTTCAAGCAGAGTCAGACTCTGTGCAGCTTTACAACGACGTACCGCAGCGAATTCAGCGTTCTGGTGTTGGATAGTACGTTTTTTCATTTCTCACACTGTTGCATAGGACGTCACAGTCCAGTGCAGGACCTTCTTCCTGCAGACAATCCGACCAATCAGAGGAGTGAACGATCTCACATGGTTTGTCGTGAAGCATTTTGGTTCACTTGAATCTTTCTCTGTGTGAAAACAAACTGAACTAAGGGGAAAATGCTACAAGTTTCCAAACTCATCAACTGAATCGGACCAAAGCAAACTAGGCAAAAGATAGGAAAATTAACATTTGGATTATGATGCTGTATAAATACAGTTGACTTGATGTTGGTATATAATACTGTTTTCATCCGTGTCATCCAGCTAAATGTTGCACATGAAGCCAGGATACAGCAGTACAGTGATGATTTCTCCAGTCACACCTGATAAAAGTGAAACTTCAACTTCAACATCTGTACAAAATATCTGCACAGCCACAGTCTTGACATCTGTTTTCCTCTGTGTAAAGTTGAAGGAAAAACTTTGAGTCTTCTATTATCTCACCTAAAAGCTTGAAGGTGCAACATTAATTCTGTTTTGACACTTCCTCTTCACCTGCCTCAACCTAATTTCCCCGACCGTTCCTCTCCATCGAACAAATATTCTCCCTCTGCACTTCTGGCTGCACCTTCCTCTCATTTCTTTTTCTTTCTTTTTTTTTTCTGACTGTCTGCCTGTGGAGGAGGAAACGGAGCTGGAGTGGACCAGCAGCCTAGAAGCTATTTTCTCAGGGACAGAGCTCCCTAAGCCCTGTAATCTTTTTTTATAATGGTTTGTGTTTGTGCTGGTTTTTATGTGCCGTAGCAAAAGTGTGCACATGTCGATGTGGTCATTGTTTCCCTCTTTACATGAATCCTTCATTGCTTCTGTCTTGAATTTGAGGAAACAATCAAATCTTGCTAATTCTTACAATTTAAGGAAAGAGCAAGATTAGATTTGTCAAACTTATCCAAATTATCCAAACCTGAATTTGTCCCAGAGCCAAATGCTTCACACAACAAAGATCATGTGACACAAGATAAATGGGTCAAGCATGTGGCTGCAGTGGGGATTCAAGCCTGCTCCCTGACAGCAGCAGGGTCACGACCCTGTCAGCGAGCTCCATGACCAGCACTTCATAGATCAGTTTAATAATTTAGGTTCCTCTGCTGGGCAGAGAAGCTGATCTGTAGCCAGCACGCACTGACAACCTGACCTCAAACATCATGTAACCACAAGAGGGGGATGTAGAGAGGGGCTGTGGTCAGTCTGGGTGGGAGACAGGAACACTTTGTCTCTGTGGCTCAAAGAGATTAGTGTTTGACACATGCTGTGATTTCACTCACCCTCCTTGCACCCAGCTTTTAGCAGCAGCAGGATTTTAACCCAGTGCATTACCACTGTTTTATGTTTTCTTTTGGATTGATGCTCAGTGGATTTTAAAGGATTTAAGTGTCTGTGTTCAACATCTAATGGCCATGTAGTGGGTCGAGTATAAAAAGTCATTATCTGTTTTCTGTGTGCAGGTCAAAGGTGGAAAATTCCATCACTCAGGGACAAACAGGCTACGGATAATACTGACTTGTGTTCATGCATAAAAAATAAAATAGGTGGTAGGTGATATTTACTCTGAAATCCCTCTGTGTGTGTTTGGGATTTCAGTTTCAGTTTCATTGTTTACACAAAACTGTTGCATTTGGAAAAAAAAAAAAAAACCTTCATCTGATATCACGAACAATCAATGAAAAAATATGGAAACAAATCAAAGTCCTGTGAAAATGTGGGTTGAGATCTAAATGAGTTGCAGGCCTGCTCCATGTGGTGAACATGTGACAAACGTCCCGGCTGGATTTCGGCAGCCTCGTCCAAAACCCTCTGAGGGGACAACAGAGAAGAGATCAGTCCTGTGGTTTAGTTTAGTGTTGTGTGGTTGATGAAATGTTTTAATCAAGCAGATGCAGGTGAAAATAAAAGATTAAACCAGCTGCTTTGTACTTTGTAGACTGAATAATGAAATGAAAATGTTTTTGATCTGAGTGAGGTCTGTGTTCTCATTTTCTCTGCACTTTGAAAGAACCGAAGCAAAATGAACCTGACAGCAACATGTGACATGATCAAAAAACAAAGGAATGAAAATATGATTCCTCCACTGTTTGAGCTTCTCTTCATTTGGTCATTCCTACAGTATATAGTCAGAAACAACTTTGTTACAGTTGCTTGAAATCTACTCATGACAATAATGTAAACACACAAAGTGAATAGAAAAATGTACAAATGCAAATGTAGAAAAAAAAGTAATGTACAAGGTAGAATCATAGTAAGGACCAAAAAGGTAGATGTGAATATATGAACACACTTGACTTCTATACAGTATCACTGTTTTGTCATACATATTTATGTTGTACAATGAAGCCATTGTGCCTTTTAACTTTGCAGATACAACCTGTCTGTAAGTTCAGACAGCTGGACAGTGATCTCAGTGTCTCCACACAGGGAATCCAACGTGGACACCGTTAGTCGAGTCAGTGTTTTGTCGAGCAACAGAAAAAAATTATCTAGTAGCACCTAATTTGTTAGTCAACAAAAGCTCATCACAGATTTCGTCTTCTTCTTCTTCTTCCTCTCCAAATACGGCTTCGCCCACAGGTTAATGTACTAATGTTAATGTTAATGTACTCCAGCATACAAATAACTGATGGTGTGGGCTTGGCTACACTAGAATAAGATTTTACTAGCAACAAACAAAAAATTAGTCAACCATCAAATGAAGCTGCACATTGATGAAAATAAATGTTAGATTTGCTCTTTAATCGTCCACAGCTTGTTATTTGGATCTCAGAAATGTTTCCAAGCTTCTTCTTGAAGTTGCAGAAAAATGATGACAGTTTGAAAAAGTCGTTGCTCAGAATCCAGACTGGGTGACAGTCATGTGACCAAATCAACAACAGTCCCAGCTGTGTTACAGCTGAGTGCTGTGTGTGACAGGTGCAGTAATTCATGAGCTCCTCACGTGGGTGTTTGAGTTGGAGCATTTTTGTGAATGAGACGAGCTGCAGCGTGAGGCGATGTGGAGCTTCACAGTTTGCTGCTGGACCACGAAGAACAAGGAGTGGCCAGTGTAGTATGTGGGTCAGGTCGAGTGTGTGTGTGTGTGCTTGTATTTCTGTCTTTGTGAGGACCAGTTTGAGTTTTAGATCACAGGACATTTTGGCCGGTCTTCACCAGTTTAAATGGCTGCTTGTGGAATAAGCCTTAGTTTTACAGCGCAGGTTAGAATAAGGTTTAGTTTAGTTGTGATGGCTGAGGGTAAGTAGCTAGGTGAGTGTCTTACTGCAGGTGCATTACTGCAGTTCACTGACAGAAATCTTTGTTAATCTTTTGAAAGTTCACCTTCAACCTCCTGACATGACATAACCTCAGGTTAACTTTCCTCCTTGCTTGATTTTCACAATAGCACAGTCAGTAACACAGCCATTGTGCTGGTGCTGAGTGGCAGCCACAGTCCAGCCCTACATCCCTGAATGGGAGTGAGTGACTTAGTTAGTTAGTTATTATTGTTGTGAACATTTCCTATTACGACATTGGCTCCCGCCCCAGCGACCATCAAAATGATAGCAGTAGTGGAATGAAATAGATTTTCTATGACATCATCAGGGGCCATTTACAGCAGATCCACAATGTTACCGTAGCTGCTTTCCACAGAGGAGAGTCACCTGTAAGGTGGAGCTGCAGCTTTTGACCCAGACTGTGTAAGAAACAGTGTAAGGAAAAAGATGTTCTCTCACTTCTAACTTTCTCTCTGAGGGATCATTTTACAGTGTGTCTATGTATTTACAGTCTCTGTCTTTATTGTGGTCGGTGATTTTGACATTGTGACATTGTGGCTATAAAATCAGGATTTTGGCAGCAGAGCAGTAGCTCAGTTACTATGTCGTCTTAATGGTTCACGTTTCAGTCACTATTTCAACCTTGTCCCGTTGTCTGACAACAGAAACAGAAAACATATCAGTAGGAACAGCTTTATCGGAAATTCAGCTGTATTAAAATACTGTGTATGTGAGCACAGAGAGGAGGAGGAGAGGGCCGAAACCAGCTGACACGAGGCAGAATGCAAATACAAGGTGATGATGTCATGAATACGCTAATTAGCTTTTTACATTTTCTAGTGATCTATTATTTAGCAGCTGGAAGTAGTTGTTCACAGCGTTTTCACAACAGTTTTCAACTGTGTTCTCAGTTTCACATGTTGACCATACACAGTCCAGACATATGCTCGGTTTGACCTTCGTCTTGTTGATGATAATGTGTAATAATAATATGTGTAACGTGAAAGAGGTCACTCCCAGCAGATCATTGCTCTGGTGTTACAGCTCAGGAATGTCCTGGTTCCTTCTCACTGCTCTCACAGCAAAGCCTGACTCTCCACTACCTGCCAAACACAAATCTACTTTGCGAACACTGGCACTCTGAACACACACAGTCTGTGTTTCCCTCTTTGCTTCACTTTCTTTTGAGTTAAACCTTTGTCCCTCTTGTGCTGTTTCCCATCCCGTACTGACTTTGAATCCTGAAAAAAAGTAAATCTCTCAGCAGCCTTTTCTTTCAGCATTGCTAAGAGTGAGAGAGAAAATGCTCGTATGAAAATGGGACAGTCTCTCCTCTTTTTAATCAAGCCCAGGCTGCAGGGCCAAATGCCACTCAGCACATATTCTTCCTACATCTCTGCGAGCGCTGGGTGATTCCCAGGTCCAGACGGGATCTGTTCAAAGGGGCCTTGGCTATCAATAAATAGACGTTTGGACCTTGATGCCAGCTTATTACATAATGCCAGAGACCCTGGGGCAGCTGCAGGCTGGTAGGGGGGCTTCACCCCCCCCTCCACTCCCTCCAGGCTGATAGCCATTGTTACCCTGGAAGCGTGTGGCGGTCTGGCTCTGGCTCACTTACAGTAGACTCGCTGCAAACAACTGGTTCAGCCCTGAATGTTAAACAGCCTGAGCTGCTGTGTGTGTGTGTGTGTGTGTCAGGGGCAGGAAGAGCTGCATATCTTTATTCACGGCTAAATTTGTTTTCCATCTCCTGCATGCATATGTGTTTATCATCTGCCCGTCTTGAGTGCAGACAATGTCAAACCCTTGTTTATTTATATAACTTATATGTTACTGTGTATACATCTGTGTGTGTTGCCAGTGTGTTTGCAGCCCCTAAACCAAAACCCTTTCACTATGATTTGTTTTTCTTTGAGACGGAGGCGGCGTCGGGCAAGTGGGCTTTGCACATGCAACTACGCACACAACTCTACACACAAGTACTTTTCCTGCAGCACACAGGCAAGGAGTGTGAAAAGAAGACAGGTCAGACAGCAGAGGGAGATAAATCATTCAGCTTTGATAACTGATAGAAACTGAAAATTGTGAATAATTACCAAGAAAACATCTTCCAATCATGCGGCCCAGCTTTAATGATGGGTGTCGGAGCTCTGAGCCATGTCTCTTAAATCAGCGATCGTCCACCTGCAGCTCAGTGTTTTGCTCTGCTGTCCTTCATCTGACGTCTCAGTTCTGCTAATGTGCCGGTTTCCTCAGAAGCAAACATCACAATCACAGGCCCCTCCTGTGTTGGTCTGAGGCGTGCAGCTGCCTAATGATGGTGCCTCAGAGAACGTCGGAGGAAATGACAGCAGTGAGCATCTCACCACAGAGGCCGTGAGATGACACTTCAAGTGCATCACTTCCAGCGGCAGCCGTTATAGCATCGTGCGTCTGCAGCTGTCCTTCTCATGGCAGGAGACATGGAGACATGCTGACAAGTGTCCTTAAGTGTGCATGAGTGGGACACACTCAACCTCATAACAGACAACAGGACAGAAGAAGAGAAGATATCATCTCTGTGAGCTCAGCTTTTCTTTGCAGAGGATGCAGATGATTCCCTATTAATCATCACACCTGATGCCAGAACCTAAAGGTACAATATTATTATTATTAATATTATTATTATTATTATTATTTTTGTTAACCACATGGGGGCAGCAGGGCAAGCTGTAGCCTGACATAAAGTTAATGTTATGTTGAACAAGGTAGCAAACTGTTGCCTGTTCACACATCCAGAGCATATTCAGAATTCACTTTAAGGTCTCATCAGCCACCGGTTAAATACAAATCCAGTTATTCACTCTCCTTGTAGTTGTGTTTTGCTACAAAATGTTCCACTTTCTTCACCAGCTAGCTGCAAACTTTGTCTGTCAGCTGTTTGCTTTATGGCAGGTAGAGTACAGTGAGCCAGTATCTTCATATTTTGGTTCACTTAGACTCGAGGATAAACTGATTCGATTTTGGTGGTCAAAGGTCAAAGGTCACTGAGACTTCAAAAAACACGTTTTAGCCATTACTCAAGACTTCACACAGCAATTATGACATTTCACACAAATGACTCTGGACAAACAGGGATGTGATCTGAAGAGTCGTGTTAATTCTAGTTAACTGAAAACAGCTGCCTGCTGAGTAAAGTGGTGGAACATGAAATAAGCTGAAATGTGTTATAGAGCTTCAGGGAGCTGCAGACATTGGTGATAATTGACTTCATCAGAGGTTGTGACAGTAAAGAGGTGACAGGACATGTTGCAGATCTTAACCTCTAAGCCCCAATTATCTTTGTCCCTGCGCGACAGTCTTCATGTTCTCACCTTCTCAACCTGCAAATCTCAAGCCTTCACATGTTGCTGTTATCTTTGTTTTTCTGACTCCTGTAAGCATCAGCTGCAACAGTCTGTGTAGAAAAGAGGAACTTCATGATGGACAGATAGGAAAAAAAAACCAAAACAAAGAAAATTGAATCTTTCAGAAATTCGATTTTTCAGATTTACATACAAAATATCATTACACATGATCTCCCCTTTATGCTCAGTAGATTCCACAGGTTTAGGTTTTCGCATTTTCTGTTTCCAGGGGATGTGAAGCGCTTTGTAAAAGATTCCACTGACAGCTAAAGAGATTAGACTCACTTGAACACATGCATTTGATTTGGAGGTGGAGAGAAAACAAAAGAAATGACGACACTAATGAGAAAATATGATGAAAGAATATCCTCCATTCTCTCCTCACTAATTCCCCCACCCACTCTCTTAATAACCATAAATGTCTTTATTTTTTCTAATCGCGGTGTCTGGCTTTGCTGCCAAGTAGAGCTTTGGTAATTGATTTAATGATGAGGTGGAGAAGGCTCTTTTTGCTTAGTTAGTCCAAATACACTATTTAACATAATTACTCAGAAGCATTGTTTTTATGGGGCTGTGCTTCCCTGAGAAGGCTGCAGGTAGGGACACGCCGTTTGAAAATAGGGCAGTCGCACACTTTCACTCATAAGTGAAGTAACAAGCGTTTGAACAGGATTCCCTTGCTTGTATAAATTTATAGAGGTTCAATTAAGGGATTTTTCTAATTTAAGTTTAAAAAGCCTAAGGGACCAATGAAAGAGCATCTCAAACTCAAACAAAGCCAAAACAAAAATAACGCCTTCTCCTCCATTTGTCAGAGGACGAGGCCAGACTTTTCCTCTGCTGGTGCACAACCTGCCCAACAAGAAGTCGCTCTGGTCAGCGTTTTGTTGTCGTGTTCGTGGCTCTTCATTGAGACCAAGCAGCAGTTTAGTGAAGCAGCCCGGCGACCTACAGCTGCAGAACGAGCAAATAACAGACCACAGATAACAACTGGAAGGCCTCCCCTGTCTGAACTGCTGATGAAAGAAGTGGAGGAAGCCAAAGGGGAAGTGGGCTGATGTAAATTGTTCTTCACCGGACGGAGGCTCCTCGCCGTGTGTCAGGCCGCCGGCAGCCGGCAGAGAACTGTAAACACTTAGGCTCCTGACCCGGATGGCTTCTCCATCTTTGTTTGTGTGTTGCTGCGGTGTCGTTTGGTTGTGTGGGTTAATTATTTTTGAGGAAATTAGTGTGTATGTATGTGAGTGTGTGTGATTTTTGGCATAAAGGAAGCCCAGATGGCCCATTCTCGAGGCATCTCAGGGTCAGCATCCTCTCTCCTCCTCCTGCAGTCCTCCTGTTAAACATCACCATGAAACCAACAAGAAACTGCAGATGCTGAAACGTGGGCATTGTGCAGCTGAGGGAGTGAAACAAACCAGCAGAGTAAATAAAGGACGAGAAAGAAGCTGTTGAATCTTGACAAGACACAAACAACTTTTCTGTCTGCTTGTTTTCTATTTCACTCCCTCTCTATCACATCTGGTGTGAATGTCAACCAGTCCACTAGTTGTCATCACTGGTGTCAGTCCACAAAACTGTCATGAAAACAGCCAGATTTTAAAGATCCTGCTTGAAGTGGTACACTGACTCCAAGCACTTGAGGTTGAACTTTTCCTAGTAGAAAATATCCTCATCTCAGGTGCCCCGTGCAAATATTACTACATCAATTATATGCTTGTTATTCCTTTTTTTCTACAACACAGCTCATCAACATGAATGTTGGTCCTGGGACTCAGCAGGTACTGACAGTAGCTCCTGAATTATTGAAATGTTTACTGGAGTTCTTAGAAACAAAGACAGGAGGAGGAGGAGGAGGATTGTAATCTGTCTCTCAGGTAAGCAGAGGCAGTTTTCAGACTGAGTATGAGAATCTATGCATTAGTGAATAGTGTTCAGTGTTTCTAACAATTATCATTTATAACATGGAGGTCTACAGTTGCTTGGCGTTAAAGAGAAATCCACTCCCTGACCCTGCCGATGAAATTCAACCCTCTCGGTCAGGACCAAGAAGTCTCCACGCCTGAGATGAAGTCTCCACAAGATCAACGAAGAAAACGAACATCAAACCAATGGATCTGTGGTTGTCAGCTAATCCATAGAAGTGTCTCAGAGTGTGTGATCCAGCGGTCAGTCACATAATCAGTGTAAATCACTGGACTGCAGTGATTACTCGTGGCTTTTGAGTGATCCAGTGGTAGCCAGTGTCGTCCTTCATCCATTAATACTCCAACACACTCCCATCAGACTTTATGAAATGAACACGGTTAGGAAGGGGGCAGTTTGTGGACATGACTCTGCTGAGCAATGAAAACGGACAAAACCTAACCCTTACCCTTGTGTACAGACACTTTAACCCGGACCGTACCTATTGACCCATACATCTGATAACCACAGTCTGCTTTTTTACTGACCTGAAGTTTGTACAACATTTATACAAGTCAACATTTGTTTTTATGTAAAGATTGCATGTAGGCAACCAAAAGCTTTGGTGGAGTATAGGCAGTTTTCATCAAGTTTATTAGACACAGTGGGCTGTTTTATAATTAAGACCAATAAAATTGTGGTACAAAGCTAGTTTGTACTAGCTCGTATTCAACCAAAAACCAAATGGTTGTTGTTTCCAGTGGCAGAAATTTCCAAACTCACAGCCAAACCGAAAGGTCGGCTTTGGATGGTCAAAGGATGTGTTTTCATTTCTTTAAGAAACATTTTCAAAGATCTCCATGAGAAAATTTAACCAAAGACCTAATTTGAATATGTTTGGAACTGCAAAGTGAACCTTTTTGTAGTAGTACAGAGGATACAGCACTTATGTTAATAATATTATAATATTATAAATAATATATAACATTGTACTCATTGGTCATTTAGGATGCCATGAGGAGGAAATAATTCTTAAGTGTTACCATCGATTGGTGTCAACAGTAACTCTTCACTACCCACTGCTCTTTCCCTGCAGCCCTTGCAACTTACAAGGAGCCAGAGATGAGAATGACCCAATAATACAGCCTGCAGAAGCATAACCTGCTGTTAGTGACACCAGATCACAACAACAGCTCAGCCTCGTGCTGCATTAGCATGTCATTCTGGGAGGGAACGGACTGCGGTATCCCATTTTAAGCAGGGATGAGGGATGGAGAGCTGCTCCCGCTTGGGGATAGGATTTGCTACCGCGGGCCTGTTGTTCCCCTAATGCAGCATGAGGATGGAGGCAGCAGCATGCCGGGATTCAGCTCTGCTTTCCAGCTTTCGGCTTCGCCTGCTGCACTGCCAAAACCAAAACCTTTCACATGGTGCCCTGTCTTAACAAGAAGAGCTGTTTGGGGGTGGTAGTTTTCCCACTGGGGCTGTCTGCTTTTTTCAACTGCCAAACATGATTGTTTGGCAAATTACTAAGACCTAACTTTTATATGACGCAGCAAATTCTTTGGTCGCACATAATTGCTAGAACTTACTTGTTATGGCATGCACTAATGTATTTTATACACTAGTTATTCTCAACCAAACAGTTTGGTCACAGATTAGTTCCAACTGTGTTGATAATTCCCATGAAGCCCAATTAGTCATGCTTTTATAATGTTTTTGTTCTCATGTATGCACGCTACTTAGAAGAAAACATTACATGGTGTTGTAATTGTTGAAGAAGAGTGTTAACCACAGAGGATTTTCTCTACAATGATGATCAATATGAGTATGGCTTTGCTTTGTACCTCAAAGCTGTCACAGTACTTTCATAGGATGTATTTTGAATGAGAATTAGCACTTTAGTACTCCCTGCACAACTCTCCTTGGCCAAGACAGTGAATGTGAACCACCCCAATGAGTTGTGTCCCGTAGCTGATCCTGACCTTTGACCCCCACCCTTTTGATGGCATCAAAAAAAAGCAGGAAGCATCTTCATCCCCACATCCTAGACACAGTAGAAGACAGGCTACTGAAGGATGCCAGTGCTTACTGTGTGAGCAGACGACTGCTGACAGTGAAAAATTCAGATCGACCACGTGTTTCCTGCGAACGTCTTCATTGGGATGTGATGGATGGAGCGCGCCTGTTTCCCAGACGTGACCCTGCAAATGGTGCTTTAATGGCGTTCCAATCAGAAGCCCCAAACTATAGTGTTGAGCTGACGGCTCCTGCCCGCAGCTGGGAGGCTTCCACAACAGTTTTGCTGTGAGATTCTGAGTTTGACCTCAGCGCTGTGCTCGGCGTCAAAGATCTGATACCATCTCAATACAAATAGAAAGAAAAACACACAAGCTGTTCGTCCTTGTTGAGTCTCTGACCTCATGACACCAGTTTGTTAAAAGTTTAAGCAGCCTGGGATCAACTTCAATACACGGCCCACTGTTTGACTCTCGCTGTGTCCCCAGTTATTTGACCCCGATTGCTTTCGTCTCCGCCGATCCAAAGTTCAGCTCCGACTATTCCAACTCTCTCTTGCCGCCATCAGTTTTATGAAGAAGCTGTCTCTAGTGATAGCATTCATCCCTCAGATCTTCTCCTACTGTATGGGAAGCATCACGTTACAACCCTCCAACAGTTCTGAAGGCCAAACCAACATCTCCAAGAAAATATCTCACGAACTGTAATTCTCTGGACTGGCTCATCCCTTGATGTCTGTTTGACATGTTGGATCTTTCAAACGCCAAGACTTTTGTCTAGTTTGCGTGTTTTCCTCTTTCCAGAACTGCAGATAGGGCAGATATAATGATGGTGTCCAGTTTCCTCAGTTGGAAGAATTATGAGTTCTAGGTCCCCGTGGATTAGCCCCGTTGATAGTTGTCCTTTAGTTGCCTCGGCGCTCCGCTGACTTTCCATCTGAGTGTGTTTCTGTACAGCCAGCAGATTTTGTTTACCCAGATTATTATTATGATTTTTTTTTTCTTCTTGTTTTCTATCCCAGCGCTGAGTGCGGTCTTTTTATGGTTACTATAAAAGGTTGGAGTTTGCTTTGAGGCTGTCTTGGTGCTCTCTCGCCAAAGCCACAGCAGATGTGCCGCTTTTGTTCTTCATTACCGATTGGCAGCTGCCCGGCGCTCAGAGCTGCCTGAACGTTTCAGAGACACGATGCGTGAGTGAAAGCTCACCCCTCTAATTAAGTCAATGGTCAGGATTTTGTTCCTCGTGTCAGCAGGGGAAACAGAAAAATGATGTTTTGAATAAAAATAATATCTATCTGCTGTTCTAGTGATATCAACAGTACAAAACCTCAATGGTCGATCCAGGAACAATGGCTTGATTAAGTCTTGTGTGCACTCACAAAGACACACAGACATACCAAGGAGTCACATGCGAGACAAAATGCACAGGCCAACTCAGATACTCAAATTCCTGCTGTGTGCAATGCTCAGACTGAGGTTTTGGGTGCTGGGATCGGATCTCACAGCTTGTTTGTCCCACACAGTCAACAGAGCCACTTAAAAACTCAGTCACTCCTGCGGACACCTGATTCACCTCAAAGGAAAACAGCAACACACAAAGGAAGTCAACCCCAGGACCACACATGCTTGTGTATGAGGCTGTATTGGTGTGTGTTTGTCTGCGTGCCAAGGAAAAGCCACAACGTCTGCCAGGATGAGACCTGTGTGATCTTACAGACAAGGGTCCCTGTGATCAAAGATTACTGGTAAACTGCTGTGATTGGTTGGGATGAAAGAGTGAGAATGTCCCTCAGTCCTCAGGCTGGGACAGTTTTGGGTTCTTCTTTGCAGCCGTTGGGCCTCAGAGGCAGAGCTTCCCATTGTTCATACTTCTTCCAGAGTGAAGGGAATAATCCAGGGTGAGAACTACCCTCTGTTTGCATTTTAAAAAGCATGAAATTGACTTTGATCATATGCGACATCCATGCATCTTTCCCACTGCTAGAAACTGGTGGAGGGCCTCACAGGGGAGGATAGCTCTGTTTCTGTTTACCTCCCTCTACCCTCGACCAGTTCATGTTTCACCCATCGGTTATTGGTAAACTATGTTTTTAACATCTGTTGCTTGAATTTTCTGATGCAGTGGTTTGTGTTATGTTGGTATTTTTTGTCCTGGTGGTGCCAACTATCACTGCAGCTTGAGGCTGCATATTCAGCTATTATCTGATCAAAAAACCACTCATTTTTTCTCACCCACAACACAATGGAAAGATCACATTCACGCAACACATCACATCTGGTGGTTTTCGGGGGAGAGCTGCATTCATGTGCAGTTATTTGCTCATTTTCTCACACATAGTAATGAGCTGTGAAAGTCTGACAGAGCGTTGCTGATAGGAGCATGCGTGTCAGCTCCACAAACACGGTACACCTTTTCAAACAACAACCAATCAGACAAGGACATAGAGGAGACAAGCTGAACAATAATTGAATTGTCAGGTTGGAGGATGATTAATTAGGCTGTGGTGAGCGGCACAGGGACAGGCTGCCTGTATATGGGAAAACCAGCCTCACATGCAGAGCCCTCATTGACAACCAGTTCACACTGACACAGTGTATTTGACCAGAGTTAGTGAATTAACAGGTAGAAATGTTGATGGGAAGTTTTAAAGAAATTTAATTATGATGATATTTCAGAGTGCCTAGGATACACAGTAGGTCTCTGAGTCAAAACAACAAAAGACAGCTTTGGGTGATGTGGTGAAATAGCGTGGGATCATGGGAGCTGTATTTGGCACCATGGCCGTCAGTTTCTCCTGGTTTGGATTCCTTCAGTGTCAGTCGTTCAGAAGGTTTTTACCTGGAGCTGAATTATCTACATAGGTCTCCTCCTCTCCACAACAAAACACTGAGTGAAGCAGAGTCACATTTAAAGTCAGTGTTTCACTGACACTGTATGGTGGACACGAGACAACAGGGGAGCTGAGACTGCTGTTAACCTTTATTTCAATTGTTTCTCTGAGTACTTATGATCCAGATGTTCAGGAGGTTTTTACCAGCAGCTGAATTATCCACAGAGGTCTCCTTCGCTACATAACAAACAGACCGGGGGATTAAAACAAGTAGAAACACAATGAAGCAGTTTCACATTAAAAATCAATGATTCACTGATGTAGTTTGGTGGACACAGGATGTCCTGGAGTGACAGGGAGTGGACAGCCGATGACTTCATCTGGTTAAAACACAAAGTTGAAAACAACCAAAGTATAAAAAGTGTATCTCATCTAAAATGTGACTTAAAACTGCATAAAAGTCCATTTTGAGCTTCTGACGTTGAACCAAATGAAACGGAGCATTACCATGAACCATATCACAGTTTCCTCTGGTTTGAGAATTGATGGAAACATTTGGGATAATTTAAGAACTCGACAAAATATTTAACATAGGTCTAGTCATTTTTAGGCATTTTAATGTGGAAATGTTTACATATCATTACTTTATCAAACACAAATACAAGATGATACTCTATCGTATACCCAGATTTTTGTAAAAAAAAAAAAAAAGGGAAAGTTGGGTAATGGAGGAATGAAACTGTTTTGGAAGTTAAATGTGTGGTGAAAATGTTTGGTGTTGGTGGTTTGTCTGTGACAAAAGAAAACAGCTTCATTCATCAGGAAGAGGCTGAACTTAAACTCGCTCCTTGACTCTACTTTTAAATTTTTAAAGTTTTGTTTCTCTTTCCCCTGTTGAGTCCACCAGTCGCCAACAACAGATTATGCATCTGAACTCCTGAACCTGAGACTCTATTTGTTTCCCAGTCTCTCACATTTCAATCACAGAGGAAGCAGTTGCATGTTTGGATGTTGTGACAGCTTCCAGTTGAATTTCGCAATACATTTTTTTTTTTTTTTTAAATTTCCGCAACGCGACAAGTGGGCAGACTTGTTTGATGAGGTGCTCCCTTTGCAATCAAGACAAGATTTACAGTCAAAGATATTATAGGTGTTAAAAAAAACACGCATGGCACCAGTCCAGCTGGCAGTGAAACAATGCAGTAGTGTGTGCACCTTCTGTTTTGACACAACATCTCTCTCTGTTGCCAGTTACCCACAGCTCCAGTTGTACGTTTATGTAGTTTTGTAGGTTGGTGTACACACCTTCTCCTCTGTATGTGTCTTTGTGAGTGCAGATAATTGTGGTATGCTTCCTTCATCCCTCGCAGCCATTGCGTTTTTTTCAGAGGCCTGTTGTCCGCCAATGCACCTCATGACCTCCCTCGAGGCCTCCCTTCTCCTGTCGTGTCATAAACCAGACGTCGGGTTGCCAAAATGCCAGGCAGCATTTCTACCCTGTAATGCCCAATTCTTCTCTTTCTTTAAACACACACATATGAAAGAGCTCGTGTTTACTAGAGATTTTATTTTTGGCAGAAGCTTCCCAGCCTGATTCGGGGGAAAAGTAGGGATAAATTATTCAGGCAGCGTGGGGAGTCATTACCCAAAATCTATTCTGGGAGTGTGTTGTGCACAGCAACCACTTAAGGAGATGAAAGAAATCAGTATTTTTTTTTTCTGTGTATTCAGGGAATGTTGACCAAGTATGTATAAATCAGCCGCTTCTATTTCACAGCTACACTGAGCTGCTCTGTACAACCACTGTGTTTTGCTGCTTTAACTGGCAACCTGCTGGCAGCAAGTCTGTTTATCTAACCTTCAGGTTTGTTCTCATCCCAGAGGTGTATGAATATTAGATGAATGACAGGCATGACTTTCATATCTAGATTTTGATGTGTCACATTTCTGCCCCCCCCCCTTTCTTTTTTCACCTTTCCTTTTTCCCCTCCTTCCCCCTCACCTTTCCTGCTCTCAGCGCCTTGTTTCCAATCCCTCTCATCAATTTAGAAGTCAGAGGGAGGGTTTACCGTTGGATCCAGTTAAGAAATTCATCAGACCGGTCCAACTGGAACCCCCCCCCCTTCCGTGTTTTTCCACAAATGCTAAATTTTGCGTCTGTGACATTTTCAGCAGAGGCTCTCAGTGCTTTTCTCCCTTTGATTGACACAATTCCCTGTGTGAAAAGAAAACCGATGATTCTGACTGTTTTCACTGGGGGGGTTGAAACTGAGCCAGAACCTGTGGGCGACGAAGCTGAAGAGGGGAGTGAAGGGGGTGCTTGGCCTCATATTTAAAAAAACAAAACAAAAAACACACATGTCAATTAATTCCAAAACTCTGGAGATGAAACTCAGCTAATCCCCCTCTGTTTCCTCCCCGTCATGAGCGTTTTGCTCAGTAATTGTTTACATCTGCCTCATTCCAAAAAAGCTGTTGCTTGAAAAAAAAAAAAAAAAAAAAAAAAGAGCCTCCAAAAGCGTCTCAAGTCCCCGCTGGCCCCTGGATCCTTTGGCACAGGATGAGAGGAGCCATCCAAAACTGCAGCCAAGCTGCAGTGCACTGCAGCAACAGCAGTCCTCGCGCTCGAAATGAAGTCGTCTGATCAAGGTCACAACTTTTTTTTTTTTTTAATAAGTCACTTTTAGCTTCAGCGTATCAATATTTATGTGCAGTACATCAGTGGCCTGTCCTGACCCCTGCTGTATGTCATCCTCCAATTACTCCCACCTGCGCTGCCTTACTCTCAGCCAGTCACGCTGCATGGGAAGCTGGGGCTGTTTATCACTCTGCTCAGTCGTAAATACACAGTAGGCATATTTGTTGGAGCATGTGGGAGACACGACCTGTTGCATTTTACTCGAGGTGACACGGCTGATTTTTTTTTATGAGTTGTGTTAGAGCGAGATGCAGTGCCAGCACATGGACCGACACTGAACATCGTCCAAACCTACTTATTTCCCTTTATTTCTAACCAGCTTTACTTCAGTTTGCATCAAAACTCTACATGTTGTGGCATAATGTTATGTATCATACCAACACGACCGACATGACCAGACCGATTTACAGTGTCAGTCACAGCAGCCGCAACAAAGAGACAACAAGACAACAAGCTCAGAGACCTCACAAGAAGGGAAACTGAGCATCAGGGCCAAGTAACAGCTCTTCGTATCCCAGCACCCTCTGGGATTTCCTGACTTTGTTCCTCTTGCTGCTTTTCAGCTGCTCAGAGTAGCAGTGTGGCCTCACCACAGCCTGACAGGTACTGATGGCAACAAACAGTCTGCAGAAAGGGAGATTTTTTTTTTTTTTTTTTGCCTCTGTCACTTCACTCATATCAGCTGAGAAGAACTCAGCTCCCAGTCTGAGGGTCTTAAAGACCCCTGCCAATGAAAATCAAGTGTTTAACCTTGTTAACTTCATGTGTTTTATATCATACAAGACATATGATGAGTGAAATAATCAGTCAACATCGTAACTGCATATTTCCACCTTGAACTGCAGTGAACCAATGACAGTCTCACAAAAACAGATTCAGACAGTCAGGGATTCATACGTCACAAACCTGAGGAACCGATCCTGTCAACTTGTGGGGACGGGGGGCGGGGCTAAATAAACCTGAAATCTTGTCAGTACAGAGAGCGAGAGTTTGCATTAGCACAACCACTAACACTGTGTCAGCCACTGCCAGTTACAAGCTAACAAACAACATAAACAAATAAAAGATGCTAACTATGCTAACTGTTCTGATCAGTCTGCTAGTCTCTGGTTCTGGTCTCAACAGACTCCTCATCTGAGTCTGGGTCTGACTGAGGCTCAAACATGTGGCTGAGTCTCTCTGATGTTTCCTCCTCTAACCATCCTGATGCTCTCTGCTCTTTCACCTGGAGACCTGGAGCAAGCAGGTGGTGGGCGGGGCATAAGGTCTGATCCAGAATTTCTCAGTGAGGAATTAAAAGGAGATGAGCTTCCAGTCACAGTTTTTTTTTTCACTTTTATGTGGGAAAACCATGTTAAACTAAATATTAATCACAGCAGATGATTTTTTACAGAGTTTAATACATGTCTGGAGGAACTTTGCTGTTGTTTTTAACTTTTTTGAGAGGTATTTTTGATGGCTGTAGGAGGACTGGATAGATAGAGCACAGATGAATGGGACATTTGAATTTGTTACTTACAGCTTCACACCCAAATGTCCCAGATTCAGTGTTGCAGTGTGGATGTAGCACAATCAAACATCAAATTTTAAAATTCTATGAACCACAGCAGTATAAAAATGAAGACTGAAATGCAACCACTTCTTTTTGCAAAGATGACCCCATATGCAGCAATGCTGTGTCCAAGGGTGGGCCCTATAGTGGGGCCTCTAGTGCTGTCCCACCTGCTTTGGAAAAGCCCTTTTCTGTCTTGAGGGAGTTGCTTTTAATGCTTCTCTCACACCGAGACGTTTACAGCCCTCTTGATTTTCTCCCGGGCCACTTGGAGCTGGATGAAAGCGGTCGTCTCCACTGGGGCAATTCAGCACGGAGCGAGCGCTGAAGACGTGGGAGGGATGTGGGAGCAGGAAGGAATGTGGAGGAGTTCCAACACTCGCTGCTCAACTGGTCAGAACTCCGCCTTCTCTCCCTCCCACCGCTCTCTCTTTCAATTTCAATTACATTTGCTCTGCTTTATTGGCATGACATGACTGAAACAAAACATCAAGAGATCATTTTTGAAACCCATTTGTTGCTTGTGCGAGTGTTTGTGTCCTTACCTCAGTATCCTTCCCCCCTTCCATCATCCTCCACACCCCCTGCTGTGGCAGTGAGTGTGGTTTACACTGAAGCTTGATGTTTATAACTTTGGAACAAAGTTGTGGCTCTGCTCTGTAGTCTGGCTTTGTGGCGGCTGATAAAGTGTTTTTTGTTGAAGATGAAATGCGGCTTTCAGTCTGTTGCAGACAGAATTTCGCTGCAGGCTTCTGCTTTTTATGGGCCAAAGCTCCTTATACAATCACCTCTTAAGATAAGTCCAAGCACCACTTTAATTTCAGTTGTGAATTGCTGCAGCCCCGGAGAGCTGTTCTGCAGCAACTCTGTCAAGGGCATGATTTCCACTGGGAATACAAGCCCCTCCCCCCATTACAGTTTTAGTTCGATTTACTCACTAAACTCTCTCTCACAAGTGTCCTCTTAAATGTCCAGCTGTCATAATCCAGATTAGAGAAGCTCTGAGTTAATAAAAATGTTAAAACTCTCATCTGCATGTAGATCGCCTTTCCTTATTACCTTGTTATCACAGCAATAAGCTTTACAAGTCAGGAAAGGGCTTCTTTGACCCTGGATTTTGCCTTTCAAGCTACTTATAGTCTGCAATGACCCTGCAAACACTACTCAGGGCTGATCGAGAAAGAAACATTGTCTGGGAAAAATTATTAAATGTATAGTTTGATTTACACTTGACAATGTATAAATATAATATTTTCCAAAAGTGTTGTTAGTAGTTAGTAAAATTGCAAATGTAACATTTTCTAACAATACGTACCAGGTCTGACCTGCTACCGTTACTGTTTGCCCGTGTTTTGGGCGTTTTAGAGGCTGCAGTACTGACAAAATCTATGAGAAACATCCTCTGCATGTTTTTGAGGAAAAATCTTTGCTATATATTTCTTACAATTGAAAATGTAAAAATGTCAGGGATGTTAAAGGTCAAGGATGTTAAAGGTCAGTGATGTTAAAGGCCCCATATTTTACTGTGTTTTATTTGAAGTGTTGATATCCATAAGAAGATATATTTGTGGTTTTAAGAACCAAAAACCATCTCAGTATATTTTTACATCTCCTCTCTCAGGCTTCTCTCTGGAGCTCTAGTAACAACAGGTCAGTCAGCCAATCAGAAGAGAGGATCTTAGGCTCTCTTCTGATTGATCAAGTAAAAAATATAGCAGATTTCATGGGGCACGGCTGAGGGCAGTGACTGCTTTGTTGTGACATCACAAAGTTCCAGAAATCCTGACGGCAGGTTTTAAGGCTCAGTTTCTGAATACAGGCTGTGTGCATTTCTCTGTGGACTGAGGCTTTGATACTTTCACAGTTTTAATATAGAACCTAGACCTGGACATGGAAATCTCACTTCAAACAAAATGGGACCTTTAAGAACTTTTAAGAAGTATCAGGTCTGGTTTAAGCACAGATAGTTTTACAATAATACAGCAGTTTATGTAGTGTTTCAAATTCTTTTGTTACTTTACTATTGTGATGCAATAGTAATGCATTATAACCACCTTCATCAAAAGATCTTATTTGCTGTTATATTTTCCAGTGTTGACCAACCAATGACTTACTCTTCTGAATGTGCAGCGTGTGTGCTTTTGCTGTTTCCCTTTAGTCTCCATTCAATAGTGTGATAGCTTCATTCACAAACCACAACTGACACTACTTCTATTTCCCATTATGCCGCCCACCAAAACAGACGCACCACTTGTCATATTCCTCTCTGCCTCCGGCTGCGTTCATGTCAGAGATATTGTTGGGTTTTGCTTCATCAGAGCTTTAATTGTATCCTTCCCAGTTTAATATTGAACTCATTACAGCAACAGGGACGTTTCATTACAAATCAAGGCATGAAAGCAGAGTGCATTGCAGATGAGCCTGTACCCTGGCTCAGCGACATGTTTTGCATGATTCAGTGTTTGTTACTGGAAACGTCTTGCAGTTGGAGATTAGACAGAGTTGATGTCTCCCCAAAGGCACACTTCCTTGTTTGGAGATAGACACATGAACACACACTCTTATACTCACACAAAGATGCATATAAACATACTCAGCTGTGATTCATCAGCCTTCAGAAGTAGGCTACGCTTGTCACTTCAGATCTCCGTATCTGCTTTAATGTAATAATTCTCCTTCCTCTTGCATTTGTGTAAATGACGGTTTAGACTTGACGGTGCGATTCAGCCACTCCGTGCCATATGCGATGCCACACTGAGACAGGGGATTAAGAGATGAATGAAGTCAAAGCTTGGGCCATATCCTCACCAGTATCACACAGACACCAGCAGAGACAGACGCCTGGCCTCCACATATGGCCACGTCCCTCCCAGCCAGGGCACAAGGCCGAGCTGGACACACACTAGCAGTTGGATGCGCACAGCCACACACTTTCCCCCCTCTATGTTTGGTCTGGAGGGTGTCTGTAACCCCTTGTAAAGCTCTGCGGGGGATTATCCTCTTTGTAAATGTACAACACTGTGATGTTTGTTACCATGTTTCTTTTCTGATCTGTGGGATTGTCACTTCAAAACCAGGGAGCACTGAGAGGTGCAGTCATATTGCAGTCATATGGACTTAAATGTGTGCACCAGTCAAACATGAGTCCTATTTGTGCTGATTATTCCCTCGGCATCCTATAACAGATCTCATGTAAGCCACAGAGACATTTTCCTTCTTTCTTCCTGTTTCTATTCCTGTGCTGCTTGGCAACGGTTCGACTTAAGCTGCACACATACACCAATATCTTTAAAAACTTTTTTTTTGCCATTATTGCGGTTGCTTTGATGCAGCCACATCACTGATGCAGCTGTACCCAGCGACATGAGAAACACCCCCTCTGGTGTCACTGCTATAAAAGGACAAATCAGCATCTTGATTTATAACCTCATGCACATATAGGGTCTAAGAAAGCAGCATGTGTGGCTTTACTGTATGGATGGTGATCTTCAGCCTGTCTTTGTCCATTCGTCACTTTATGGTGCAGTGTTTTGAGGAGCAGAATTTTTTATCCAAGTGATAATTAAAGCCTCTGTGTGTAGAATTTCCAGTTTTATGTTGAATGACAGTGATTTCATGAAAGTTAAAATGCAGCTTTATTTTGTTAAAACTTATCATTTAAGATTCAGTTATGTTTTTTTTTTTTTGACATTATGTTGACATCCAGGGATGAGAGGTCACCACCCCATACATCCACTCTTTCCACCCACGTATAAATCTCCTGTATAAATCTTCAGTCCATGTCCACATGCAGCCATGTTAATCCTTCAGAAAGTCTGTGATTCATGCAACATTTATTTTCTCTGTCTCCTCCCAGGTTATTCTTAGATTGTTGATTGTTGTGGATTAGATGATTTTCTGCGAGTGCATGATTGTATGTACTTACATCCAGACCAGCGTCGCCTCACTGGAGTGTACAAACCTTGACAGTGTGCAGGAGTTGATTTTGTATTCGTACCAATGCTTTTTCACCTAAGCACCTGTCATTTATACCGAAGGTCTGCAGAGACGACTGCTTCTTTTGAATCCATCCAAACAACCATGAACTGACCAGCACTAACTGTGTGTGTGTGTGTGTGTGTGTGTGTGTGTGTGTGTGCATCCATCTGTCCATCACTCATTCCATCACACACAGATGTACGTCTCAGTCTGCATATGAAGCACTAACGATGGCATCCATCCATCTCTGGTGTCTGATGGCCATGGGGCACAGCAGGAGGTGTGTGTGTGTGTGGATGGTGGAGCAGAATGGAGGAGGTGGAGCAGGGCTAAAGTGATGTGGCTGGAGAGGAGAGCATGGGGAACCAGGGAAAGTGACAGATGGTGATACAGTGATGGGGGAAGGATTGTGTGTCACTAGGATAGTGGTGGCTGGGGGGTGGGGGGGTGTGTGGGCATGTATCCATGTGTGTGCATGCGTTGGATTAGTGTGTGTTTATATGCTTATGTACTGTAAGAGTGTGCACGTTTGCCTGCTGGATCTGTGTCAGTATGTGGCAGCATGTATGTGTGTAAATGTGTGTGTGTGTGTTCGGGAGTGGGGGGGGGAGAGATCAGCGGGACTGAATGAGCTGTGTGAGACGGCAGCAAACTGCTGGCACCGTCGCCCGCGGGTGGAATAAAACCCCACAGCTTCTACGTGTCTCCACGTGGTTCTCTCCGTCCACCTCCAGGCTGTGTTTGACTCGTGTTCACCCCTCCGGACACGTTCTCTGGGGTCAGGGTGAAGTCCCTCCGCCTCAGCGTCATGAAGTGGCTGGCATCCGTGCGTGCGATGTTGGCTGGGGGCAGCCGTAGCGCCCCCGTCACCCCCGCTTCCAGCCCTAACATGCCCTCCAAAGCAGATCTGCACGCCAAGCAGGTGAGCTCCGAACAAGAACCAGGTCGGCCTGAGAAGCAGAGTGGCTTATTATTCAGGTTGCAGCTTTCCTGTTGTATCAGTGTGGAATAACTGTAGCTGAGTGTGTGTGTGCTTGTTTGAGGGTTTCCCAATCAATCCTGTCAGCTAAGCACTGCGTTGATATGTCTCACAAGGCTTTTTGGTGTGTGTGAGCGAGTGTTTTAATGATTTTTTATGATCCCTCTAATTGCACTTGGAGTTTAATCAGATGAAAATGAGTGCTACTCTGTATAGATGAGACAGTATGCTTGTGTGTGTGTGTGTGCAACCTGCACAAACTCACTGTACAGGAATGCATACAAGAAGCCATGAATGAGAATGAGTTTATTTTGCTTGGATCTCCTGCTTCCCTTTGCTTCACTGTGCTATTGTATGGAAATACACCATACACTCCTTCCTGGACCGAACCACCCATTATGTCCAAGCATAATGAAAATACAGGCAGCTCCATATCCCTGAAGGTCTACTTATAAATTTGCGGATATATTGTTGGAAAGGAAGTGCGCAGCAGCTTCAGAGAATAATGGGTCATGTGTGTTTGTGTTTGTGTGTGAAACCACTGTAGTGGTATTAATCCCTCACCCTGACCTCGCGCTGCACTGATCCTGCACCTATCCTCCCACATCACTGCACGCCCCTGCAGCCTGATCCCTTTGGAAAACTGAGGCTCAGACTGAATGTTGTCAAACGATGAATATTAAACGCCTCCAAGTTGGAGAAACTGAATTTTTTCCCCCCCCAGCATTTCCTCAGAGGTGGAGCAGCAGTTCAACAGAGGTGCGGCAAGAAATAGCTGTGACATGTGAGGGTGCGTTTACCCTCCTCTCCACGCACAGACACACACATGCATGCACACGGTGGGGGCGCGACCAGCCACAATTTGTCATGAATATTAATGAGTGTGGGCTGCTCCATTCAGAAAGCACCGGGGGGCAGCAAACTCATTACACACCGATGAATAACCCCTAAACATGTCCTCGTTGGTGTGTGTGTGTGTGTGTGTGTGTGGTGGCTGCAGGCTAGATCATGTCGCACAAGTCTGTCTCCAAGTCCTTCCTACTGCACCACCAACCAAGTACAACTCTGCAGTTTGTTTATCTGCTCTGCTGCTGTCGCTGCTTAGATTGGCTGACGTCACCTGATCTGACTCAGCTGAAAATGTTTGTGTTCTGGGAGCATATTTATTCTCCTCTAAAGCATTCATACCTTTAATTTATCACAATTTGCATCGTAAAAATGTTGTCATTTGATTCCTGGGTGGCACCAAATTGCCTTGAATGCCTGAAAACACACACGTCTCCGTCCTCTTCAAAGAGGAACGCGGTGCTGTTTGTTCGGAGGATGAAAAAGGAGCCCAGTGCAGCGTTTATGTGCGTAAAGACGTTTACATGAAAGCCAGCAGCTTCCTTCTGCTTGCAAAGTTAAGCGAATCAAACAAAGCTGAAAGCAAACTGCTCGCACAAGCGTTGATTTTTGAAAGGTGGAGGAAGTGTCTCCTCTTCTGTAATGGCTTGGATGGTACAAAGGAACAAGAACAGCTGAAAGCAACTATCAAACTCAAATGACTTTGCCCATTACTCCTTCCTTTTCATTCTGGTGTGGCTTTGGCGGTTTACTACCCTCGCTTGTACTGAAAATGTTCAGACAACGCAGATACGCGATTACTTCCTCATTTAGGGTCCAGACAGGATTTGGGGGCCGCGGAGTCAGAATGCGTGTGTTCCTCCCCAGCCTAATAGCAGATAATGAGGGCAGAGTAATACTGAATCATCTAATATTTACAGCAGGAATGTCTCTGACCGAGGCTCGGTGATTGATGAGTGGGTTGCACCCAATCATCCAGTCTTACGAAATCACTGAGAGCTGAGAGCCGAGCTGAGATGTTGTGTCTTTTTCTCAAACAACCGGAGACAGTGACAGAGCAAACAGGAGATGAAGAGGGGGCTCCAGGTACAAACTGAAACATGCACTGTTCACCTCTTTACTGTTTAAAGGTCCCACACAGTCTAAAGGTAGATATCAAAGCCTCAGTCCACAGAGAAATGCACGCAGCCTGTATTCAGAAACTGAAACTTAAAACCAGCCGTCAGGACTTCTGGAACTTTGTGATGTCACAACAAAACAGTCACCGTTCTCAGCCATGCCCCAGGACCAGTTACCTGGACCCACCATCCAATTCTTGCAAGATTTGGTTTCTCTGAGTGTTTACCTGAAATCTGCCATATTTTTATTTGATCAGTCAGAAAACAGTCAGCCAATCAGAGGGGAGGCTCAGATCCTCTCTTCTGATTGGCTGACTGACCTGTTGTTACTAGAGCTCCAGAAAGAAGCCTGAGAGAGGAGATGTAAAACTACACTGAGATGGTTTTTGGTTCTTAAAACCACAAATATATCTTCTTATATATTTCAACACTTCAGTAAAACACAGGAAAAGTGTAAAATATGGGACCTTTAACATTCACTCCACACTTACTAAGAATTAGTGCAGCAGAGCTGTATATGATCACTAACATTCACAGTTAGGAATAAGAGTCAAATTGAGTGGAAGGTAAGAATGGATGGAAAAGAGATGGAGAAAAAAAGTACAAAGTAAAATCAATAAGTGAAAACCAGACAATGTAGAGTGCAGGACTTTAGTTGGCTCCAGGAGAGGAATGTGATTTCTGGGGGATCTGGGGGATAATTTCAATGAAAACCACTTAAAACAGATGGAAACAAATGAAAACCACCCACCAGGCAGGAGGGTAAAACTATCTTTCAGTTAAAAGTGAAGTCCCGCTGAAACACTGGAGAGGGAGAGAGGGGGAAAGAGGTTTTAGGTGAAGAGAAGCGGTGAGAGAAGAAACAACGTTTTGACCTTGAGCTTCCCCTTTGATTTCTTTATCAGGTCAACGGCTTAGATAAGAAGGACGTGTTTCCAACAGCTGTGTGCTGGTTAAAGAGAGCAGCCTTTGTTTTATCAGTGGATACATGAGCCATGAATCACTTAGTGCTATCAGCAGTTTCCAGTCACAGACCCCACTTTGCTTAATCCTCCTCTCCAGATCTCTCATATCAATAAAGTTGCACCTCAGTGTGATTCAAGTGGAACAATTCCTGCTGATTTTGTGTCCATGTGGTGTTTCTGAGCAGCACCATTGGAAGAGCACCTGTCAGTCAAATCGTCAGGGTGGTACTCTGACATCATGGATTCAATCAGTAGGTGGTGCTCACATGTCTGGTCTGAATAAATCTGTAGCTCTCGCTCTCTCTGTCAAACTGACTGTGAGCAACACATTATTCCCCAGAAGGATACAGAGTATTTATAACAGCACATTTATTTCTAGGAGAAATGTAAATAAAATGAAACAAACAAGTAAGTGGCACAGTTATTTTTTAAGAAACAACATTAATGCATCTCTTTTTAAACATAAAACATACTGTATGTATACAGGGCCAAACTGACCTGAATCAGAGATCACTAAAGATTTTTGAAACATGGCTGGATTAAAATCTGTAGAGGCCTGGGGCAACAATTTTTGGCTGGGCCCCTAATGACCCCCACTGTACACAGTTTCATTATTTCCCCAGGCACACAGAAACCAACCAGCACTCCAGAGCTGAAAGGATTAGTTAATTAATTGATTAGGTGATTGACAGAACATTAATTTTAGAAACTGATAGATCATTTGAGTTATTGTTTTAAGCAAAATTGCCAGAAAATGACTTTTACCAGCTTCTCAAATGTGAATATTTGCTGGTTTCTTTCGTTTTCTATGATTGCAAATTCAACATCTTGAGGTGTTTGACTGTTGGTTTAAAAAAAAGTTGTTGTTGTTGTTGTTGTTTTACACTAACAGCTGCCTGTAGGTTAAATCACTGGTGCTGGCTGTTGTGTGGATTTTTAGTCAGTCCACCACTTTGCTCCGGACTGTTATATCTCAACAATGATTGCCATGGCCTTTTGTAGAGGCATTAACGGGCTCCAGAAGAGGAATCCTGCTGACTTTAGCGATCCTATGACTTGTCATGTAGCGCCACCATGAGGTTGACAGTGGTGGTTTTAAGTAAAATAAGCTTTGACGTATTTCTGGATGTGAATTCTGAAGTGCCATAAAAAATAAAAATTATATAGAAATTCATGTTTCCGTCATAATTAAATGTCTAGAAGTTGACATGCTAAACTAACATGGTCAACATTTTACTTGCTAAGCATGTTAGCATTGTGACTGTGCGCTTGTTGCCATGCTAACGTTAGCATTTAGAGCAGAAAATTCCTACTAAACTGTAACTTCTGTTTTCACCCCAGTGGTTGTGCACTTATGTAGATAAACTGTATGTAAAGCAGTGCATCAGATTGTTGTTTTTGTTAATAGTGAAATTATTAGCTTCACACAGATATACAGATGTACAGCAGTCGACAAAGCTAGGCTACCTCACAGCTAGTACAGCTGTCCTTTTAACATACACGAGGAGGCGTACGAGGACTTTGCATGACTTTGTCTTACTGTGGAAACTGCTGTTATTAAAAACCACCACTACATGTGTGAAGGTCACTAACATGCAATGGACCAACAGTGGAAGGAGGGCTGATGCTGAGGAACATCCCGTCACTCCACAGTAATTGCTCAAATCACCCTGAACTAATGTTTCCACTCTCTCTGCTCAAACAGACCAGAGGCGTATGACCTCCACTGCTCTTGTGCTCACTCTCTCTCTCTCTCGCTCTTCATTCAGTACAGCTTCTTCTGCAGCCATGTCTCTGTTTGCTGCTTCCTCTCCCTTTTTTTTACTCCTCCACTAATACAATAGCTGTAAAAAAGGGTCTTCTGTTTAAGGCTGGACAGTCTGACATTAAGCTTGATAGATAAGTTTAGCTGGGTTTATCTTCTATACATCCAGGCTCACTCACTCTCTTTCTATATCTCCCTTGTGTTGCCTGCTCACTCGTTCCCTTGAGTGTTATAATGCTAACAGCTCAGTCACTGTCACTCAGTCTATCTCACAAGTTTCCCACAAGTGTTACACTGATAAATCCCTGTTGACTCCCCCCCCCTCTCTCTTTGAAATGACATTGTAAATCCCAACTGACTCGTCCATTAACCTTTCTCTCTTTATTTCCATCTTCACTTTCCTCTTTAACTTTCTCCTCTTTTTATATTTGTCCTTTTCGTCTCCGACTCTAACTCAGCAGCTGTCTCCCTTCCCAGCTGTTTGGTGTCGACCCTCTTTGCATATCACTCTGACTTCCTCTCTGCTAATCAGTACTGCTGGCACGACCACTCAACACTATGGACACACACACACACACACACACACACTCTGAAGCCACACAGTCGTGGACTCAAACAAGCATGAAGACACTCATTCTGCTTCCCTTCCACTTTGGCCCTGCTGTAGAAGCATTTCCTCAGACCATGACTGAGTACAGCTTTGTCAAATCAGGGTGCACGAAGTTTAAATGCACAGCGTGTAACTTCTGCTGCTGGTCTCTTAGTTACAACAATAACAAAAGATGGCGTTGGGATATAGCTTGGGATCATGGGAGTTGTGACTTCAGCTTCTCCTGGTTTAGATTCCTTCAGTGCCAGCGGTTAAGGAGGATTTTAACTGGAGCTGAAGTATGTACAGAGGTCTCCTCCTCGAGAGGCGTCAGTGAAGGGCTGGGAGCTGAGGCTGCTGCTAACCTCTGTTTCAGTTGTTTCTCTGAGAACTTATGATCCAGTCATTCAGGTTTTTACCTGGAGCTGAATTATCCACAGAGGTCTCCTCCTCTCTGTAACAAATGGACCAGAGGATTAAAACCAGTAGAAACACTGAAGAAAGCAGTTTCACTTACAAAATCAGTGATTCCCCGACACTCTTCAGTGGACACAGGATGTCTCAGAGTGGCTGCGAGCTGAGCTGTCTAACATTCGTTTGGCTTGTTTTCTCTGATAACTTCAGATCCAGACGTCCAACGACTAAAATCCTTCATCTGGTTCAAATAAATAATTGAAAACGACCAAGATGTAAAAAGTGAATCTTAAAATGTGACTTAAAACTGAATAAAAGTCCATTTCGAGCTTCTGGCAGGAAGCAACAACACTGACACTTGAGCATAGAGGATATGACATCACTGACAAGGCGACCAATGAAAAAGATTGTAACCATGATTAAAATCATATATGTGCTGGAAACATTTGGGATAAAGTAAGAACACAACTCAAAAATGTATATATAACATAGATCGAGTCATTTTTAGACATTTTAACGTGGAAAAATTATGTATTATAACTTTAAATGTAGTGTAGTCATTAAGAATGTAATTGTATGCACCATTCAATGTATACACAAAATACAGTGTTCAACAGCAGGTTTATGGCCAGCTGGTGAACATAGTGGCGCTACAAAAAAAATCAATGAGTGCAGGTCTATAAAAAGAGGAATAAATGAGAAGATGTAATTTAATAATGAAATGTCACAGTGATAATCACAGAGTTATAAAGACATTAAACTCAGCACAGTCTCATGTGTTGCTCCTCAGGCTCTCACATATTTCGCTGCTGCTCAGAATTTCTCCCCAAGGAAACATTTAATTTAGTTTGGTATGAAAATGTGAAGAATTCTTGGCATTTGAGTTTAGCTTTGGTACAAAACCTGGTTCCTGTGTCTGCAGTGTTGCTCCGTCTCCACCTCTTACTGTTGGCTCCACTGTTTTCCTCCAGTTCAACAGGTTTGTCAGTCAGTCTCGGTGGACAGCTTGTGGTCCCTCTGTTTGCTTTCAGGCAATGCATCTGTCTCTGCGAAGTCACATCGGAGTGTTTGTAGTAGATTTACAGTGGTCTCTGCGTCTCCTTCTCTTCCTCATGGACAGTCTAGCCAACATGATGTCCTCAATAACCTGTCCTCTCCTGCTCGGCTGAAAAAAAAAAAAAAAGTACTGCTTCCAAATTTCATCAAAAGCCAGGAAACGGCTGTGCTTCAGAGAGGAATGGATGAAGAGACAGAGCGAGGGAGATGGAGAGCAAAATGTTCGAGAAAAGAGCGGGAGGGAGAGAGTGTGTTATGCAATGTGTTATTTTTGGGATTGCAGAAAAAAAAAGGCCTCACTCGTGTGTTAATATGATGCTGGGAGCCTGTGACAGAGCCGTATGTGTGCGGTATCTCCCACCCCTGCTTGATTGGTAGTACAGTGCTGCTGTGAGCGTGTGTGTGTGTGTGTGTGTGTGTGTGTGTGTGTGTGTGTGTGTGTGTGTGTGTGTGTGTGTGACAAAAGGGCTGAAAACTTTATGCAGCTCCTCACATCACCTTCTCACTGGTGAATCATATCTCTCCCCTCCATATTCTCCTCCTGTGCTTGCTTTAATTTGCTCCTTACCTTGAAAAACCTTCTACCTCTCTTTTTTAACTCACTTTTTTTTCCCACATTGGTCTTCAAGAGTTGAAGTGAAACATTTTTCTCCTCTTCACCTGGCTGCTCTGAAAGTTCCTGATGATAATGTAAAGTTATTTATTCAAACTAGCTCGGATCTTAAAGGAGAATAGGTCAGGCCACATTTTCATAGCTTTGGTCGTAAATGTACAACGATACTGAAAAGAACTCTGAAGAGGTAAGAAACATGAGCCAAACTAAACAACAAGTTCACAGACTGACTTCCTGTATTCACCGTTACTGGACACAGACAACTTTCCTGCAATGAAGGATCATTATGACTCTTCAGGTTTTGATTTTAGACTCCTCCAACCTGATCAACCACACAGGTCGTTTTTTCAACCCTCTGATTTGACCCATAGGAGTGTTTCCTCAAACAGTGCCCCAAAGATAGCAGGCGTACTGGATCTTGGTTGTCATGGTTACAATAATAAACACGTGGACTGTACCAAGAGCAGCGTACTGTCATGGATAATAGAAATAGCCTAAACTGCTACTTTCACATGGGAATCGAACACGGCTCTCCTGTGGCATATTCTCCCCAACCTCCTCCTGATGTGGACTTTGTCGCTCTATAAACTACGTCACCGCACTTTCCCTTTGCTCCTGTCATCATTACTACAACCACTAGATGTCACCTAGCAACAAAACCTAACTATGGGTCATATTAACCTGCTGCACGACCTGTGGGCTTGTTTTGTACGGGGGGACAGTCTCTCAAGTGTTTACAAAGTGTTCAACCGTCTGAACGCTTCATCATGTTCTCATATCTCAGCTGGTCCTTCTGTGGCCACAGTGGGATCATAATGAGGCCGAGCCAACTTGACAGTTCTTCTCACTGCAACATCCAGTATATCTAATATAATGGTGCACTTAAACCATCTGTGCTGTGCTCACTCGTCTGTGCTGTATGTAGCATTTCAAAAGTTCCTCCTCCACCCAGCATCCACCTGCAGCCAGTGACTCTACCCAGCAACCAAAATCAGCCCTGCATTAAAAAAGGAAAGGACCTGGGTTTGCAAAAAATCTCCAAAAATCATTTTATATTTGGACATTCACAATATCAATATATCAATCAATGAAACTGTATTTGTATAGCACTTTTCATACAGGTTAGTGTAATTCAAAGTGTCTCACAGATGACTGATCACAGGACAAATCAATTAAGAAAGCTGACAATGAGATACAGTAGAATAGAGGCTAAAATAACATAATAATAAAATATTCATAAAAATATTAATAATAAAGTAAAATCGAAAAAACACAATTTACAACATAGATACAGTAAAATAAGTGAATAAAATAAAGTGACTAATGGCTAAAAACCATCCTGATGAAAGCCAGGCTGAAGAGGTTTCCTTCAACACGTCCACTGCTCCAGCAGCTTGGAGCAGAATATGCTGTTAGCAGTCGGTAATAGTAGTAATCCACCAGGAATGTGCACTTACATGTGTTTGATTGGCCAACACAGCTTTGCCAGATGACATTTCTTTGTGGCAAAAATTGAGATTAAGTCAAGTTCAACTTTTTTTTTTTTTTTTGTTTTTTTTTGTTGTCAGACTACACTGGCTCCTCCACTGCGTCAGTACAGTGGCTCCATTCACATGAATTATGGGGCTGCTTCTTTTCATGCAGCGCTGTCTGGACGCAGCCTTATCGCCGCTCCCCACTCCCTTCTCTGCTGAGCTCGGGGTTTCCTGGTGCGGAGTGACGAGGTCAGAACCTAGACACCAATTATCGACGCTATAAGTCTTCAACATTCACATATAATCTCTTCCATGTGAGCTGGCCGACTGAACTGGTGGAAACAGTTGAGAAAACTACCAAAATAAGACCCAAGTTGTAACAAACCTGAAATCTCCTTTCATCTGGTAGTATCTAATTACTGCAGGGCGCTCTGAGAAAGCCCGTCTGCTCAACACTCCAAATGTAAAAATGTACATTCAGACGGGATGAAGGCCAAAGGAAGAGGAAAAAAAAAAAAAAGCAGCAGGAGACACATCAGTCACCGCCGGGCTGAAATGGTGGACTTTCTCATGCTGTGTTATTCAACCAGAGTGGACATTATTTGAGCTGGCACTCGCAGCTTTGGCCGGGATAAACAGCAAAACACAGAGCGGCGTCCAAGCACCATAATCAGAATCATATACAAGTTGGCCAACCGGTCATTATAAGATACTCAGAGCCGAGCGTCGCGGACGAAGCCAAAGAAGAAGAAAAATCACTTAAAGCTTTGTCTCTTGCTCTGACAGATCTGCTGAGGACTCTCTGTCATTTAAAAGCACTTACAGGATATTTCTGTTGATGTCCAATCTGAGCCCTCCTCATTACCTTTGACCTTCAACATGGAGACTGAGACTCAGAGGATGCGGGAGGAGGAGCTTGTGTGTGTGGAGAGGACTTTTCTGACTTACCTGCGTATTCCTCCTTTGGAAACGACAGCTTCCACTCAGCACTGATGGAATGTGGATTTGAAATTCTGCTTTATTTCCATCCGTTAACTGATCATTTTCCCGTCAAAGAACATATTCCAATCTCTGGGAAGGATCCAGAGTCAGGGGCCAAACTGCCACAACACACACTTACAGTATGCTCGTATTCACACACACACACACACACACACACACACACACACACACACACACACACACACTCACTCTCCTCATGCATGCAGTAATGAGTTTTTATGCCTGAGTGATTTATGCATTTAAAATGTGGCCACGTTGTCCTTTGACTGTCCACAATGAGATAAGAGAAAACACATCAGCTCCCTGACAGACAGTGAGATGCAAACCCCCCCCCCCACTCTGCACTGCTGTGCAAAGGTCATTCGCCTCAGCCCCCCCCCCCCCCCCCCCCGTCAATGATAATTAATTTGCTTTCAGGCTGAGAAGAAAAACCCATATTTTTGTATGTATGTGTTAGAAATGTAAATGAAGGGGAAGGAGGGAAATGCAGCAAGGCATCAAAATTACTCCCTAATTTGTTTTTGGCTCATTACCGTAGATCCTCACTAACACACACACACACACAGTCCCACAGCTACACGAGAAGTAAGTTGCATAACCAGTGAACCACAGTATAGGCTATAATTACTGTTAGACATGCTGTAGGATAAATGACATATATGATGTCTTTCTTTCCTTCATGAGAACAGCTTCCATAGTAATGACTCCCATGCTGATCCAGGAGCATCCAGTTGAGACTAATCCATTTACTCCCTCCTCATCACTGAGGCTGAGTCTCTGCTGCAGCTGCCCCCATGTGGGACAGGAGGGGAGACATCAGCACGCACAGAGGAGGGGTTTAACGTGTATTTTATTTAATTGTATTGATTATTTTTATTAATCTTTTAGAACAGACCTCAGCTCAATATGTGGGTGTTCAGAGAGTGCGTCTGTCACTGAGGTAATTTTACTGAGTCATTGGCAGTTTCACTCGTATCAGCAGTTCAGCACCGGCTGAACTCTGACATCTTAAATGATTTCAGACTTTAGAGTCTAGACCACATGGATTCAACAGAATTCATCCACACATTCCTTTGACGTCTGTGTGTAATGAACAAGAGAGAAGTTGCATGTTTCATCTCCAGCTTCTCTGTGGTTTTATTGGCAACTTCAGCCTCCAGTTCTTAGTCCTGCTCCTGATGCTGTGTCTGCACTCGGTCTGTTGTGATCCTCCAGGGAACGGATACAGTTCTCCATATAACATTATATTTATCCTCCACACCCAAACTATGCTGTCCGTCCATGTTAGATACGGTCCACTGCCAGTATGAAGGAAGTTCCCTCCTCAAAACTAGAGCTGGATATCGTTTGAAAGGGTTGAAAAATGTTCAACGCTCCCTGTTGTTTGCCAAGTTTCAAGAAATAGGTCACAATCTTCACCTCCTGAGGTACAGTGTTGAAGAATGGCCAGAAGTGTTTTTTTTTCACAACATTATGATGTCACAGTGAAGTTGACCTTTGACCTTTTGGATTTAAAATGTTATCACTTAATTTTAGCCTTATAAACATTTGAGCTCAATTGTGTCATAATTACTGTATGAATTTGTGAGTTGTGGCCACAGTGACCTTTGACCTTTGGCCGTCAAGCTCCAATCAGTTCACCATCAAGTCTAGGTGAATGTTTGTGCCAAATTTTAGGGAAATCCCTTGAGGAGTTCCCGAGATATTGCATTCACAAGGCCATAACTGTTTTGTGAGGTCACTGTGACCTTGACCTTTGACCTTTGACCACCAAAATCTAATCAGTTCATCCCTGAGTAAATGTTTGTGCCAAATTTGAAGAAATTCCCTCAAGGGAACTGAGAGATCACTTCATGAGAAAGGGATGGGTGAACGGATGGACAACCTGAAAACATAAAGCGTCCGGTTCTGACCATTGTCGACACAGAGGCACAAAAAAACTGAGCTCCAAAAGCATTCAGCGTCAGAATACTGTGGACCAAAGAAGCAGTCATATATACAGTCAAATTAATTTCTCTGACACTCTTCATTGATGACGTACTTGAATGAATAAATCATTTTTTCATTTCTTTCTGAGTTCTATGTCACAGTGAAATCATTTTCCTGACCTTTGAAGAATTTCCTTGGTCTGGTTTTAATGAAGAGCTGCACTGACCCATGATGCTCTGGATGCTACTTGAAAAACTTTTCCAGCCTTACAGGGAAAAAGTCTGGTGTCAGCACCCTTGTGTGCATTATGGAGAATGGACAATTACAAAGAAAGCAAAGATTGAATTTACACCAACCCAAGCAAGAGGCCTCTTGGACACAAGCTAACACACGCTGACTAAACTGCTGTGTCGTCTGGGACGGCCTTTATAACCGTCTCATCTCACTGTGGTCTCGTCTCACCTCGTGTCCTCCTCCCACTCTGTCCCGTCTTCTTCTTTCTCTGTGGGTCAGATAGAAAAGGAGGGAGAAGAAGTGAGAGGATGAAAGTCGGTAGCGAAGAACAAACAGCACACAGTCCAGGGAGCAGGAGGACAGTGTGTGCAGACAGACTTTAAAAGAAGCAGCTTACAGCAGCACAGCTTTGATGTGTGGGGGCTCACTGCGGGTCCCGCCGGACGGCCCCTGGCTGCCAGCCACCGAGCAGCAGCTCTCACACTTCCGTGACACCTCGGCGGGTCACTCAGAGCTGCTAACATGGACCCAGGAGAGTAGTGTTTTTCTGTGCAGCCGGCACTTCAGGCCCACAGCACTGACAGTTATTTCAATGCTGAGCTCGTGCTGCACGAGTCGGTGCAGAGTTTCAGCTGCTGTGACAGAGTTTGTGCTGCAGCTCCCTGCTGTCACACTCACAGGTGCCCACTGAAGCCTCGGTCAGGATCACTGCCACATTAATGACTCTGGTTTAGTTATCTGAAACGTGTGAGGTCATGGTTACAATAGTCAGAGGCCTGTGTTTCTCCTCCTTCTGTTTCAACTTTGCATTTGTCGTGTCACTTTTAGCTTTTTCTCTTGAGTTTGTGCCTCGAACTTTAAAAGAAATGTAATTATGCATCATAAAAATTCTAACATCAAAAAAAAAAAATCAAACATTGCAACAATTGCTGAAACTTTAAAGAGTTTTGATTCATTGCAAGTTTAGAGCAGCAGACACTCAAATTGATTGGTTGAAAAACAAAAAATAAACTATTTTGATCATCAGTTAATCTTTTAAGCTATTTTTCAAGCAAAATACTGCCAAATATTTAAAAGTTCAAGGTTCTCAAATGTGAGAATTTGCTGCTTTTCTTTTCTTACGTGGTAATAAACTGAATATTTTGGGGTTTTGAGACATTTGATGAAATCACCTTAGGCTCTTAGATAATGTGTTGGGCATGTTTCACTGTTTACCAGACCAAACCAGGGAATAAGCAATATTCATTATAATGAAAATAGTCATTTAAAAGTCATTTAAATAGAATCAAAGATAGCAAACATTCTCTGGTTCCATTTTTTCAAATGTGAGGACTTGTTTCTTTTCTCCGCTTCATATCATTAGAATATTTTTAGGTTTTAGACAAAACAGGCGGTTTGAACTTGGAGCTCTGGGAGCTGTCAGTCAGGATTTTGCTTCATCAGAGAGACTGTTGAACACAGGGGCCGATAATAAAAATACTTTGAAGTTTTTTAATGTTGATTAAAAACAGAAAGCTGATTAGAAATTATGTGTTTTTCAATTTGTATGTGCTGCAGAGAAAAGTCATGGCACTGTTGTACTGCAAACTGTGATTTTGAGTATGTGGGCACTCCGCTGTGGCAACGACTCAGCCACACGATCGTCCACCCATCATTACTGTAAAGAGCACCCTCTTTCCTATGACTGCAACGATGAGAGAGACGGAAGAAAAGAGGAAAGGAGGTCAATGTAATTCTTATTTATGACTGCGGACGTGCTGCCAGGCTCAACTCGCTTAGGTACACAAAATTAGTGGAAACGTAATCCCTGTGAACTAGGTGATCGGCAAAATTGTTCTATGGGACAAATGAAATCAAAGTAATCAGAGGGAAACCAAAATGACTGCTACGGAATAAAGAGGTCGCACCAGGACACGCAGGAGATTCCTCGATCCCGTGGACGTACTCTGTGACCTTCGCCCGTTCCGGTGCTGTTTCACCACAGCCATTTGTCCATACGTCAGCCTTTAAGAGCTGGCTATTACCATAATGAGTAGGTGTGCTCCAGACCCAGCATTGCAAATATTCAGAAGCCCATCTGCTGCCTCAGGCCAACAGCATCCGTTCTTATTATCCACATACCCCCCCCCCCCCCCCCCCCCCCCCAACCTCCACCCTCATCTGGGCTATTAGGCCCATTTCACAGTGGCTGTGCACAGTGGCTCCAGTGGGTATTAGCCACGAGGAGAGAGATAATTTCCCACCGTCCCCACAACGAGCGCTCAGCCAAACCTGGCCTCTCTCACCGCCTGACCTCACGCTCAAGTGGCCGTGCAAAGAATATGTCTTGGAGCGGGAAGAAAAAACAACAGTGTTAAAAACCCCCAGAAGGGGAAATAAAAATCCATATGTGCATTTAATTGCAGCTGGTTTGTCAGTTTTAACCTTCCAGTCGTCCACAATTTATTCCACAAAGCTCTCCGTGATGACAAACTGCATTTGTGTATTCATCGCCCTCTGTTCTCCTTTAATTCTGATTGACAGCTCCTGTCGGAGCCAGATATCCCCTCACACCTTCCCGCCTCACTCCTCTGCCTCTGGTATCTCCATCAGGCTGGAGTTGTGTTTTCTAATTGCTCCGTTCAGGTAACTTTGTCAAGGCCAGAGAGTTTATTTATTTGTTTTCTGTCCCCTGCACAGAAACCACAGAAAGACTAATGCCCCAATCTCGCCGCTGCAGAATCTGGAGGGGAGTTTGTTTGTGGAATTAACATTCCTGACCCTCGATATAGAGGCAGTGAAATATGCATTTTACTTTTTTTTCCTCTCTCTCCTCTTGTGTTTGTGGTAATTTCACAGTCCAGTAGTCGTGGGAGCGCTCTCCAGCTGGGCGGGCGGGTGCTGCAGCCTCTGCTTAGTTTCCATAGTGGGATGTTACACTATCCTGTGGTTCTTTTTTTTTTTTTTCCCCCAATCACATAGCTCACAGAAAGCGGAGCTCATTAAATAGCTTATATCTAATAAGAGAAGGGAGAACCTCACTCTCCTGCTCTGCTCCACCTACTGAGGCTAAACTCAGCCAATGAGCCGCTGAGAAATCTCTGGAGCTAAAACTCTGCTCCTTCTGCTGATGACAGATTGAATTAAATTTGACACAGGTCTGGTGATGAATGTTTATCCTGCTTCTCAGAGTGGGTAATACAACAAATGTTTCTTTATGAATTATGGGAGGATGTGAGTCTCACTCTCCACCGCTGCTTGGGTCCAGCTCCAGTTTTCCTTTCAGTGGCATTGCACAGAGTCATTACAAAGCCATTAAAGGATATGAACTGGTAAGTGCCCCCAATACAAGATGAAAAAAAGGCCTTACACTTGCACAAATACAGATATAAATACCAGCGAGCCTGCACACACTGCAAACACATTCAGAATCTCTCCTCTCAAAAGCGGCTCACACTCTCTCACAAACACACATTCTTCACAAGTCATTGAACAGTCACTCAGGCCCAACCATGACTCAGCTACAAGGATGTTCAGTTTCATAAACTACCATGTGAAGCGCTTTATTCCACTCCAGAAAGCTCAATAATCTACAGAGCAGCTCATCTCCAAACTCCTCACGCTCTCCTCACCTGCATTCAGTCGTGGCTCCGATTTATCTGCCATCACTCTGCCTGGTTCAATAGCTGGCTTTCCTCGGCCTGAATTTCAAGCTTTTACTTCACACGTCGTGACAAACACACAAGAAGAAAGCTGCTGGGAAATAAATGGCGATTAAGGCTCTTCTTGTTCAGTTTTATTGCCCAGCAATTAAAAAATGGCTTTAGATGTTAAACAGTGTTGTGTGTAAAATCTGTGGAAGTGCAAGTTCACACTTCACAAGAGTTCAGTTCACAAAGATTAAAATGAACTTCTTCACTCTATTCCTTCTGTTTTTTAAAAATTCTTTTTCAGTAGAACCTCCTCCTGCCATCCATCCCAGCCTCAAATCATTGTTTACAACATGAATTACTGTAACTGCATTAAAGGAGGATGTTGGTAACTTCATTTGAACTGGTCTCAAACCAGTGATTTCTAAGTCCACAGTAGGAGTTTGAATCTCCCTGAATGTTAACTCCATGTCTGCATTGGTTTCCTTTGGCTGCTCCAGCATCCCTCAGCAGATAAAACACCTGTAGCTTGGGTGAATTTGAGACCTTTAAAGTGTGGGTGGTCTAAATGTCCCCTGTGATGGACTGGTGACCCTGCCCAGTGTGTGAGGCTCAACATGAAAGGATAGGCAGCTGTAGATAATGGATTGATGGACTGATGGGTCAATTTTTCATGTCATTGATGAGCCTTGGTTATTTCTGTCTCCCTGTGTTGAACCACATCTTATTTGTGTCCTTTTTCTTATTCCCTTTCTCCTTCTAGAGTAACTGCAGGTTTTATCCCACACTGACTCCCTCTGTTTCACCTTTGTGGAGCGAGCAGAGTGGATGTGTAAAGCCTATGTACTTTATTAGGCCACGCTGCTCTCTCTTAGCCCTGTGATATTTGTTCTGACAGGTGCTGTGACGTTATTTGTTTGGGTGGAAAAATGGAGCTCAGCAGTGGAGCAGAGCAGCCACCAGTTAGTTCCATTGCCTCTTGACAAAGCCCCCCCCCCCCACGCACACCCTGCGCTGCTGCCACCCTTTCTTAGCTTTAGATTTAGAGAAAAGCCTGAGAGAAGAACCTGTTCCACCATCACCCTGCACATGAAAAGATAATATCACCACTAAGCTATGGTTAGAGACAGCTAGCAGCCCAGTAATGACTTCCTCAGGCCATGTGGAATCCTAGTCTATAGTTGAGGTTAGGGCATGACTGTTGATGGAAGATATTATAATACTAATATCTACGTATGCGTCCGCATGTCATCTCTGTTGTTAATCTAATCACAGTGACTGTAGGAAACTATAGCACCCGACTGTGACTTACCATTAACCACTGTCACTTCTGGAAAGATCCTTCCTGCAGCACGCCGCTGTTTCCCTCCATAAATATGAAAAGACAGCGGTAGCCGAGAAGTTAGCGGAGCAAGCCTGTGGCTGGCTTTCATCCCGTCTCTCTGCTCCAGGCCCATCTTGGCTGCTCTCGCTCGTCACTGGTTTCTCAGAGGGGTTTTGGGAAAGCCTACAAACCAGAGAGGCAGATAGAGATCAATGGTGTGTGTGATAGCATCTCAAAGATTTACAGCAGCGGGGTGAGGTGGGGAAGAGCGATGCTGAGTGTGTTCGTCAGGCTGGAGGAAGGCGTCTCACTGAATAGTCGAGTCTGAAGTCAGTGTACGGGTCAAACCTGAGACACTGGTATAAAGCCCAATAATAATCTGAATTTAGGGCTTAAAATGTCTCAGTACATCTTAAATGTGCATTTGACAGTTGGAAAAACGCATTGCATTAACTTCAGTTCATTTTAATCACGCTGTTACAAAACTACAAACCAGAACCAAGAAGCAACATCCACAGCAACAAGTCAACACATCAGAGCCAAAAGCTGCAGTTCCTCTAATGACCACTAGAGTCTGGCTCCAGCAATGAGTCAGTCCCCACAGACTCCCATGTTCAAATGTCCAACTTTACAGCAGAAATAAACATGTTTACAGTCTGATACAAAAAATTGTTTAGGTCTCTAGAGCTAATTTCCTTCTTCATGACAACTGTACAGGATTTAATTTTATGTAACTAACCTGTTTAAATTTTATTAAGGCTTAAAGTTATACATAGGGTGTGCTGCTTTGGGCCCCACCTCATTTTTTGATTAGCAGGGAGTTAGGGGTGGAGTCAGGTACTGCCCAGATGGCGACTGCAAAGCAGCCCACTCTGAGCTTCAAAACTGCTCTTCAGTGACGAGTGATGTTACGGAGGCTACGTCCGTCTTTATGAACAGTCTATGATCAGTACCGACACACACAATGCTCTTGCAGTTTTTTGTTCACTTGAACATGCTCTTAAATTGCATTTATAATGCTCTTAGAAAGTCATAAATTTAACTTGTTGAAACCTGCAGTTTTTGTTGAGAATGTGGTTCCTTCTGTTCAAAGTCAGGCTAAGATGTACTGATGGTTCAAGAAAGTGAAGTTGTTAATTGGTGTCCGTGCGAGGGCATGTAGACTAACCTGACTCCTCGTCAGGTCACTCAATCATCATCCAGCTCTTCAGACAGCCTCATTTTCTGTATGGCTACAAAGTGATCTGCAAATTGTGCACTTTGACTGGGCCCTTGGCCACTGATGCTGAGATAGCATGTGAATCTGGTCTGTTGAGGGAGTAGAAGAGTGATGTGTTCCCTGAGGTCGGCCCTGCAGCTTTATCAATCACTCTGCAACAGAGTGCTGTTTTCACTGCTGTCAGCTTGATCACAAGAATGATCACAGTCAATGAGGCCACGACTCTTACTCCCTGATATGGGTCAAGCTCCAAAAATCCTACATCCTGGATTCCCCACAATGCAGCTCGGGATCATCTAAGTGCTCTCTTCCTTCAAATCCCACTCCTCCAGTTTTCTAATGCATGATTTCTGTTATAAAAACAAAGTCTCCAAGTTAAAACAACCCTGGTGGCATCACGGAGAGCCACAGAGGGATTTGTACAACCTTACAAAATATACTGAAAAACTGAAGCCATTTTGCTTCATTCTGTTGATTCATTTTTTTGGTATCCATGCAAAACTGAACTGTTGAGTAGACTAAGCCGTGGTTGGCTGTTTCATGCCGGATTCTGCAGAATTTCTCTCCACAGATCAGTACAAAGCTCTAGAGCAGCCTTGTCCCATGCTAGATTATGCAGCAGCGAATGTAACAGCCTGTTAGCCGGAGCGCAGGCATTTTCACAGCAGAGCGACATTTCATTTAAAGTGAAGTTACGGCTGAGTGTTATGGTTCACTGGCAGGAGACTGCTATATGTTATAACACTGCTCACAGCAAGTGTAAAGTCTAGCCACCGCGCTCCAGGGCGCACACACACAAACACATCCACGCACCCTCCTCAGACCGGCAGTTGGTCCAAACACGGTGGTAGGAGGGGTAGAGGGGCATAGATCGGACTCCTCCAGGCCTTTTATAGCCCTGTGCCCACGCGCCAGTGCCCACCCACTGATGATGAAGTGTCAGAGCGGGCAGCATCACACACCGTGGCCTGTCAAGCCCGGAGAGCAAGATTAACTCCCCTGACCAGACTGTTTGGGGCTTGGCAGCCTGTGGCAGTCTGCCTGGGCACAGAGCTGCAAGTAGAAGACCTTAATTGGACAATGTGCATGTGGTGGTGAAGGGTGGGGAGTGGAGAGTGGGGGGTGGGGGTGGGGTTGGGGGGTGGGGGGTGATTTGAGCAAGAGAAATGGGCTTCATGCTCGAGGCCCTCAGCACTTAGGCACATGTTCAGCTCTTTAATAAAGTCTGCATGCAGCCAGAGAGGCCAGAGCCTCATCCTCAGTCATTTGTGTGTGTGCTAGTGTTTGTATCTTCTCTCACTTCTATCTAAAAATCCTCAAAATCATTCATAAACATCCTGGTCCTCTCACTTAGGGCTGTTGTAGAGTTAAAGGTCCCATATATTACACTTTATTTTACATTTTACACTTTATTGCACCATGCTGCTTTCCAATGCAAAGGATGCACAAAGTTTAGCCTGAAGCTTTCATGCAAAGTACAATGAAAGCAGATGATATTTAAAGGTTCCACATTTGACACTTCTCAAGTGTTGATATCCATCAGAAGATATATTTGTGGTTTTAAGAACCAAAAACCATCTCAGTGCAGTTTAACATCTCCTCTCTCAGGCTTCTCTCTGGAGCTCTAGTAACAACAGGTCTTCTGAGTTTTCTGGTTTTCTGAGTGATCTAATAAAAATATAGCAGATTTCAGGTAAACACTCAGAGAAACTAAATCCTGCAAGGTTGGATGGTGGGTCCAGGTGGGCAGGCCTTGGGACGGGGCTGAGCATGGTGCTTTGTTGTGACATCACAAAGTTCCAGAAGTCCTGACAGCTGGTTTTAAGGCTCAGTTTCTGAATACAGGCTGTGTGCATTTCTCTGTGGACTGAGGCTTTGATACTTTCACAGTATTAATATAGAACCTAGACCTGATTTGTAATAAAAAAAGATTTGGAAATCTCACTTTACACAACACGGGACCTTTAAAGTAAAGGTTATTACAGATTAAGACTACACTGTGAGAAAGAAATTAGTGATGACTCTGAGGTACAGTCAGTTGGATAAGTAAGCCGTTACATGTGGCAGAGATCCACCAATAACCAGCATCACTTCTGGCAAGCTGAGGTTTGTGTTAACAAACCCTCTGTTCTTTCATCTTTTCGGCGTCTGCTCTGAAGAAATAATCTGAGTAAAGAACTGACTAAAAGAGGATCACAACCCACAATTGTTGAGTCAACTTAACTTACAGTAAACCCTGTGTGACTGAATCACATTCGTTACCATTTAGTGTGTTACTGTGAAGATGAGTGTTTTTCAGTATCTGTGTGTTTATCTGTCGATGACGGGAAACTGACTAAAGTCTGTTTGAGTTCATTTAGTTACATTGCTGCTCTTTGTCGATCACAACCTGAGCTTGGAAGTGATCCAGGTGACTGCACCCTCAGACACGTCTCCTCCAAAAACAACTCCTTAACTCCCAGTGTAATCAAGGTCTGAACTGTGCCAGAGCCAAACCGACAGATCTGCACATGGTGATTTCTGTTTCGGCTCTTTGTCTGGAGGCAAGGAGCCAATATGGGGAAGTAGGAAGGAATTAGAAGTTTTTGGCAGCTCTGCAACTCAGTCTTTCCTCCTCAGTTTGATTTACTTCCACTGCTACAAGACAAAAATAAAGTCTGTGTTACACTGGGGTATGATTTTAAAGTCAATTTAGCCTTCTAATCACACCGTGGTACCAGCTGCAAATGACTTTTACATGTAAGCGTCAGCCGGATCTGTGCAAAGGAAAAGTGTTGATAGCATTTCTTGCCAATGGTTCTCCACAGTGGTGTTTGGGATGTGAGTGTTGGGACGTCGTTGCGCCAGCTGCTACTCTGCTGCTAAATCACGAGTTCCCCACTGCTATATCACTTTGACTAAATGACTTCTCCACTGCTGCTGCTCTGCTGCTACCCCACCACACAACTCCCATTTCATTATATGCAGACTTTACTGGTCATGACTAATTATTGGCCTCCACATTCAAATGTGAGAGATTCATTATCATTTTGCTACATGAGGTCATCAACATCTGGTCAATGACACTTTCAGAACCATGTTTTAGATGAGTAATATAGGTAGCGCAGTGCTTTCTCTTGTTTCTGAGTTTTCACACTATGCACATAACTGTGTCGAAAAGTTCTGAGATCGCGTCTATCACATGACAGAAGCACCTGCAACCCGGTCCTACGGTGGTCCAGACGGGTCAAGACAATGCAAAAGCCACAACATAAATGCAAAAGCTGCAACACAAATGCAAATTTGTGTTGTTTGAGAAGTAAGTGAAATGTTGTTGCTAGATAACTGATTAATGTCACTATGTGTTTGTCACAAATGAGGAATGTTTTTCAATGTATTTATATTTTCATATTTATGTACTTTTGTCATATTTTTTCAATTTCATATTTGTTGTTATAGTAATAGTATAAATGGACTCGTGCTCACAACTCACCGTTGTGGCTTAATTTTCATTTCTGTTCTGGCTTTTGCATTTGTGTTCTGGCTTTTGTATTCATTATGTTTGCTTTTGTATTTGTGTTGTGGCTTTTGCATTTCTGCTGTGAACTTGGCATTGAGTTGACCTGTCTGGTCAACAGGCATCGTCACCATAACACTCTGCCCTGTCAGGTAGTACAAGGATGTGGGGTTCGTCCACAGAGGCTTTATTTTCATTGTGAATAAAGTGAAGAATGCAGGAAGCAGTTTGAGTCATTGTAAAATCTAAAGTATTTTGTACTATGAGTGTACAATTTCTTGGCACCAACGGCCCCAACATAAACTAAGACCAAAACCACAGCCAAGTTAACGTCACGCCCAAACGGCTGCACCACACGTGGAACGGTGATCCGTCTGTATTGAGCTCTAGGTCACTTGTGTTTTGGAAGTGATCAGAGTTTGATACACACTTGCTGTGGGCGCACACAGAAAATAGACCTGACGCATAAGAAATATGTACTTCAGGTTGTGTTTATGAGCATGTACCACAAGAGGGCTGTTATGTGGGATATGTAGTCAGCTGGACTGTTAAAATAGGAGCATATTTGTTCCATCAGATGGGCGTTAAGATGGACGACTGAAAAGCATGGCTGAAATACTTTTGCAGCACAGTGCTTACATTCAGTCTCTTTTCATCACTGGGCCTCATGTATCTACTTGCAAGATAATTAGCACGATTTTTTTCAATGTAAAAAAAAAAAAAAAGAAAGAATGGTGAGTGACAGATGAGTAAATGACTGAGATGTAAAACAGCAAAAGTTACGACAATCAAAAAAGGTAAATAAAAGTCTTGTAATGAAAAAATATTATTTTGTAGTTCAATACAATTTGTTATTCAAGTTCCATGAACTGAAAACTGTGACAGCTGTATTTGTGGTGTTAGTGCCAACCGCAGCTGGTCCTGACTTTATTTGATCTCATCAGTATTATTGTGTCGTTTTGATGTCTGTGCATTATTAATTCATCGTAGGTTATCTAAGCACGACTGCTTTTTTCCATCATTTTACAATCAGACTTACACACAGTCACATCTAGGAGAATGTTAAACATGGTAACAAATTCACATCTGTTGACCCTTGAGGATCACGGACACTTTGTGATTCATAAGGATGCTTATGAGTTACTCATGTATTTTCTCATTGAGATTTTCCCTGCTTTACCCTAACCTTCTGGCACTGTAACCTTGACACCACCACTGCCCGGTGGCTCAGGTGCAGCAGCTTTGTACCATGTGTGCCAAAGGTCAGTTTATGTGCAGGAATGTGCCTGGTCCTGTAGCTGCGATTCTGCACCTACAAAGAAGTTAATTGATCAGCAGAGACATAGACTGATGAGTGAATTAACATTTCCTGTCTGTTGCCATGGCAACGTGACTCTGACAGCTGACAGAAAGTCTAAAAGCTTGTCAACAGCTGCCCGTTAACACCACAACCAACACTCACAAAGAACTGCAAGTATCCAGATGGTGCAGTGAAGCAGCTGATGTAACGCTGCATTAATCTGGCTCCACAATAAGGTAAAAATGATTAATAAAACTAACAACTATCTTTCCATTGATTAATTTTCCTCCAGATCATCTAAATGACACACTAGCACAGTCAGTCAACGTAGAATAAACCCAGATTCCTAAATATTTTCTCAAACAATCATTTTATGTGGACTCTGAAGTAGAAGGCAGATGACCTTATGGCTTTATGAGAATACTTAGCAGCTAGTAAATTAAAATTGTACTAAATAAAAAAACTACAAAAGATATTAAAAAGCTCCCCCTACTAATGAATAGACAACACTTACAAATGCAGTAATCGATTGCAGAAATGACTGATTGCACTGTGTGCCATAAAAATGATAATCACAAAATAACATTAGTTAGACTTATAGTGAAGGGATTTTTGTTTATGTAATAGAGTAAACTGGAAATATCTGTCAGTTGCATATGTGTAAGAGTTTTGATTACTTTGCTGGTACTAGTTGCTGCCTCACCGACTCAATTTAACTAGTTTAACACTCTTTTTTAAATATACAATTAAATCTAATGTTTTTTTTCCATAGTGGTCAGTCACACAGGCTGTGTGTGTAAACCTGGTCCAGAAAATCAGTCGGTGTGTGTGTGTGCTGCCATTTAACTGTAAGAGAATCCTGTAATAACCAAGGTCCATGCAAAACACAGGACCATTAGGCTTTCAGCGGCTGTCATCAAACACACTGAAATCACAGAAAAGAGCCTGAAGTGTAAACACACTTGCTGGACCACCCCTAGGTACTCACACACACACACACACTTACACACTCTTTATAAACCACTATCCTCTTTTTTTAACCACTAATTTTCCTGTCACGTTAAACCTACATGCTCACTTTTTCATCTGCCTCTGTACCAACACAAACATGCACATATAGTAGTTAATGCAGGTTTTTGCTATTACTACTACTACTGCTACTACTACTACACAAATCCACACACATTCTCTCTCTCACTTATTTGCTCATTGAAGTTGGTGTCTCTATCTTGATTACAGCCAAACACACTTACACAATATTTTGTCTCCAAGGCTTTGGTTGCAACTCACTGACTGATGGAGACAGTAGGTAGATAAGCAGTGAAGGGGAAGATTTACACTCTTTTTCCACCAAAATGAGCAGGTATATGCAGGTTTTTAAAACGTAGGTAAACCCGCTAATAAGAACCATTGACTCCTTTTCCACTGCCAGACTGAGGACACACGCATCTGCAAGGAGCGACGTCAGCACATGCATGTAGAGCACACACACAGATGCATTAGAGAGAGAGTGAGCTGCTAGCTGCCGTGCAAACTGGTAAATCGGATCTGTCACGTCTCGTTCCCGGGTTGGGGCTCCTGTTAAAGTGTCGGAGCCTCTGTGTGAGTCGCTTGCGATTGTGTGTTTTTAAAACTTATTCTGGGGCTGCAGCTCACACCCTGAGCAGTGTAGCCACATTGTTTCTGGCATAACAGCACCGTGCTGGGTGGGTGACATGTTTGTTTACAGTGTCTGTTCTCTGAAAGAGATCACAGCAGGAAAAGGGGTGAATATCTGAGCCGATAAATACATATATAAATTTCTGTTGCAATCAAAAGCCAGATGTCATGATTTTTGACCAGTGGAAAAGAGACTTTGCTGTTTATGCAGAGACAAGTGGCATAAAAATACTGTACATAAAGGAACTAACATGTATAGCATGCTGATTTCAATATGTATTTTTATGTTCCTCAGTCTTATTTGGGTGGGGTTGTTTGGGTGGGGTTGTGAGCTGTTGGGTGTTCTTTTATCTGCTATAGCTTTCCACATATTTCATGTTGCTTCAGCTTGGCGCCTGAAGTTGCTCAACATGGGCCACACATGCTGACAGCAAACAGAAATGAACCCAAAATGTTCAAATATCACCAATGAAATATCCATTTTTTTAAATAAATGTTTAGTTTCCACCAAATGTCTATTCTCTAAAACAGCATTTAGTCCTAAAGCTCAATGAAACCCAGAGTTATCATATTAACTTTACATTTCCCGTGTTGCAGACACACAGCTGACACATTTGTGTCGGAGGAGAGGAACACTGTCTCGTCACGCACGTACACAGTCATAGGTAAACACACTTCCTGCTCATTCCCACTCAGCCACGGAAGCGGGTCTTCATCTCTCAGAAAGCCCCTGAGTTGTTGCTCTATGTGGGTCAGAGTGTAGCAATTATATGACTGTCCTCCCTCCCCCTCTCCCCCTCCTCATCGCATCATAAATTAAAACAGCGGAGACGCCCGCCAGCTGCTTTTTCTTTAAAACTTATGTAACAACCGTGTGTAGTTTACAAGACAGTGAGCATGTACAGTGTCGTGCCGTGGGCTGTGTGTAAAGGCATCTTTAACAAGCTGGTGCTGTTGAGTAGACATTACACATAATGAGATGTTGTACAGTGAACACAGGCTGCTTCAGTCTGCTTTTCTGGTGTGTGTTATCATGCAATGTTGCGTCTTTTCATGTTAGCGGACATGTTTATGTATGTGCTATATATGTGAGAGCCCAGAGGTGCGTGTGCACACTGTCACGCTCACATCTGGGTCTGCTGACCGTGTGTCAGCATCCAGGGGCGCAACTGAAGGCAGCCGGGCAGCTTTCAACCCTCCTCTTTAATCAGACGCGCTCTCAGACGGCGTAAAACTGGCCACTGTATGAGCCTCAGCGCTAATGAGGGAGTCAAATGAGAGTCAAAGCAACCCGGGGCCAGCCACAGATGACACCAATATGTGTTTATCAGATGAGCAAACAACAGGCTTTCCCTATTTACAGCCCAGGGGACAGAGGTTAAAAGCTGTGTGTGCCACACTAGCAGTTGAAAGTAATGAGGCTTAAGCTAGTTGCTCGAGGGATGTAAGATACTGGGGTGTTGTTTGGGAAGAGCTTACGAGGTTCAAACAGGCTGGCTCTGTTGATATTATAAAGGTGGTGACTGTGGTGATGAAATATTAGTGGGAGTCCTCTGCTGTGCCATGGGAGCAAAGCTCGAGTGAAGGATCTCATTAGATCTGCTGAGAGGATTTACCTGCACCTCACTCTAAACAATGTGTGAAGTAATGCGAAGGTTGAATGAAAAGATTAACTGAATGATTGCAGTTGCACTGAAGTGAGTCTAGAATGTGCTCACAGGCAGAGAACAAAATACACAGCTGTGTTAGTGGAGTCAGAGTATAGATCCTCCTGGTCAAATATTACTCCAGTACAAGTGAAGGTTGTTCAGTCCGATTTTACCTGAGTTACAGTGCTGGAATACTGGCTTTTAAAAAATACTGAAGTATCAAAAGTACTTTTTTTATGTCAACGCATTGTTTTATAGTTCCACATTTACAGAACCTCATGACTCTGAAACAACCGACTGACTGTGGAACCTGTACAATACAAGGATAATAGAAATGGCCACAGGTCATTGGACCAACCACAGCATAAACACAGTCACCACTACAAGCTATCTGTACAGTAAAGTACAGATACTGGAAAAATATACTTAATAACAGTACTTGGATAAATGTATTTTGTTACTGTCCACCTCTGGTAATAGGTTTCCATTGTTTAACAAAAAAAAAAAAGGGCCTCATACAAATTGCATTTGTATGAGGGAAAACACAAGACAGCACCAGAGAGCTGCTCCCACTGAAGCAGGCTCAATGGTCTGGTGAGGAGTGAAGGGTGAACAGTCACACAGCTTTATGCTGTTGGGGAGAGTGTGTAGACTGAAGTCTGGCATCACAACCAGGCATAAGCAGTGTCCCACAGGGTGAATACTCACGTGTGGTGACATTTCAGACAGAGCTGGTTGATATTATTTATTACAGATAAAAGCACTTTTCCAGCTGACTCTGTGATCAGTCCACATGTCCAACTGCAAATCCCTCCAGACTGAAGGACAAAAAAAAAAATTATGGGCTGTGAAAAATGTATTTGGGTCGAGCCAGTGCTGTACAGTTCTCTTCAAGCTATGATTGTGGATGAAACAGTGAGTGCATTTGTGTTATTGTCAAACCTGGAGAACTCAAGATGCTGTCACTGCAGCAGCGTCCAGGCAGCCAGTCACCAAAGTGGATTCATGCTCAGCTGTTGAGGTGAGTCACGCGGAGACATCAGGGAGTCAGAGACACATCTGCACTATATGAACTGAATTGAATTAGGGGCGGCAGTGGTTTGCCTTGTTACCTCACAATGAGAAGGTTGTGGGTTCGAACCTGCCATGCAGCTGGGGCCTTTCTGTGTGGAGTTTGCATCTTCTCCTTGTGCCTTCCTCCCACAGTCCACAGACATGCAGGTTGATTGGTGACCTCTAGGTGTGAATGGTTGTTTGTCTCTACTGTATATGTCAGCCCTGTGATAGACTGGTGACCTGTCCAGGGTGTACCCCACCCTCGCCTCGTGCCAGCTGGGATTGGCCCCCGCCTTCCTGTAATTCTATAAGGATAAGTGGTATCAAAAATGAATGAAATGAATTGGACTAAAACCAGTATAGAACTCAAAACCTGGATACTGGTTTGTTATCAGTCATTGTCAGTGTTTGCAGGGGCACAACAGCACACAAAGTGAAGCCTCAGCATCTTTTACCATAGCAAAGTATTTTCCCCACAAGACTCTTGTGTTGCTGCTTCACGTTATTGTTGTTGTTGTTGGGATCTCTTCCCGTAGCCACATTAGCAGAAAACCTCCTCCTCCTGCGACACCATCCTTTACTTGATGGCTTTTGTGCTTGACCTGTCAAATATAATTGACTAACAATGGCGATGAGCGCTCCAACATTCTCATCATATCAGTTTGGTATTGCATTTGGCTTGGGATGACACTGAAGCAATAGCGGGTGGTGCCACATTGTCTCTGTGAGGTTTGTGTTAGTCATTTGACTGAATTTTCCCTCGCCAGTCCTTTTGATTTGCTGTGGGGGCCCATTGTTTTTTTCTCTTTATATTTTGCAAAAAAGTCAGTCGATTCAGGACAAGACTGCTGTGCTGACATAACATGACTGAAGGGAGTAACTGCTCAGTTCCTGTTTAGAAAAAACATCAATTAACTGTTTGGGTTTTTTTTTTTTTATTGTTGAGGAGCTATTTTCAGTAGCGCCCTCTACTGAGCAGCACCTTCCTTCTCCAGCCTTCCAGAGCTGCTTTCATCCCAGCCAGACTTTGGTACAGCTCTACATATCCTCTCCTGCTTGTTGTTTTTGAGGGAAGAGTCTCATTCAGCACTTCAGCACTTTATCAACTCCAGCTGTGAAATTCAAGATTCACCGAGGACACGAGTCTTTCACAAGAGGAGAAGCATGGAGACGCGGGGTGGATGTGGGGAAGACCATGGCGAATCACAAGGGAAAGGAATGTGATGGTCATAAATGGCACTGATTTACGCCAACTAGGCCACAGGGAATGAAAGTCATTGGCTTTTGCAATTTGTCAAACGTAAAAGTACAGTGTGTCTTCACTGAGGAAAGTTTTGACAGTGATGGTGTTGTGATAGAGGGCTGTGAGTATCTGACACGACAAGGAGCAGTTGTCATGATGTGTAAGTGCCGACTAAATGTCATCCAACATTTCTTTCTGTATTGCAGGTTTTCTCTCTGCTACAGAAAGCGGTCAGTGGAAGACTGGAGAGCAGTAACCAGCAGTTAGAAAGAGCATCGCAGCATGTAGGAGAAGCTACATTAAACTGATGTATTGTTATCAACCCCACCCTCCTCCCGTCCTCTCTGTAGTATCATTTATCCCTGTGTCATAGTCCAGGAATGATGAGTTCTGTTTCATTTTCACTCCTCCAACACAATGAGGCGAAAAAAACTAGTGGCGACAACTCTTTTAACATTCCTGCCATAATTCTGTTCTGACTCTGGAAGTGATGTGTTACTGTACGACCTGAAACATGAGCTAGAGGACACTGATATGCAGCAAGTATTCTAGTGAAAGAGCGAGAGTTAGTGAGAGGCTGTTGGCTGAATGACTGAGTAAAGGCATAAGTAAGGAAAAGGAAATGTGACAGGATGAATGAATTACAAAATAAATGGGAAGAAAGAAGTGAACTATCAGATAGGTAGGTGAGTAGTGAAGTGAATGAATGCATAACCAAGTGAATGAAAGAATGATTAGATCAGTTAATCAGTAAACTGCTAAGTGGGCCCTCATTAAAGGGCCCATATTTTATACTTTTCTGTTTTTTATTTGAAGTGTTGATATATAGATATATATGTATATATATATCTATATATCTATATAGATATATAGATATAGATAGAAGATATATTTGTGTTTTTTAGAACCAAAAACCATCTCAGTGTAGTTTTACACCTCCTCTCTGAGGCTTCTCTCTGGAGCTGTAGTCACAACAGGTTGGTGAGCCAATCAGAGAAGAGGCTCTGAGCCTCTCTCTTCCTCTTCTCTTTTTTCTGCGTGATCAAGTAAAAATATAGCAGATTTCAGGTAAACACTCAGAGAAACCAAATCCTGCAAGGTTGGATGGTGGGTCCAGGTGGGCGGGGCTTGGGGCATGGCTGAGAGTGGTAACTGCTTCGTTGTGACATCACAAAGTTCCAGAAGTCCTGACGGCTGGTTTTAAGGCTCAGTTTCTGAATACAGGCTGTGTGCATTTCACCGTGGACTGAGGCTTTGATACTTTCACAGTATTAATATAGAACCTAGACCTGCTTTAGAATCAAAAAACACATGGACACCTATATACAATATGGGACCTTTAATGAGAGAGTGAATGAATGAGAGATTTAAGGACAATTACCGTGAGTGAATGGGTGAAGAACTAAATATGCGGTGAGCAAATGCATATATAAGTGAATGGGGGCATAAGAGAGAAATAGAACTGAATGAATAAGTGAATCACTTCAAAGGACAGTAAGTGGTTGTTGAGAGTAAACATCTTAATGACTGAACAAGAAGTGAAGTGAAAGCCAAGCTGGGCCTCCAACAGAAGGAGGACTGGAGGAGCAGGAGGAGCCAGAACTGTACCCACCAGAGCTCTGGAGGAAATCCTGCAGCCAGAGTCTATCCACATGCCCCCTTTGATTCATTGTAGTAGAGGTATTAGCCCACCACATGGCATTTCAAACAGAGTGCTGAGAGAGAAATCCAGGAAGCCCTAATTACTTTTAATTCATCAAACTTGCACTTAATGTTTTGTTTATAACTACAATCCTCGAACAGGGCATTTTTCAAATTCCACCATCCCTCAAACGTGCCTTCTCCCTGCCCAACATCCAACAGGCTCTATGTTTTACAAATGAGCTATTGAGGACACAGAAATAGAGTGATGCAGAACAGCAGTTCCCAGCCTCTGGAACGGGCCCCACCAAAGGGTCATGAAATAAATCTGAGGGGTCGTGAGATGATTAATGGCAGAGGAAGGAAGACACAATGTTCTGACACATATTTGTGTGTATTTTTTGGACTTTGCTCTAATCTTTGCTTTTTTCTTTTAAACATTGTGCATTTTTACCTCATTGAGCCTGAGACAGACAGTGAAATGAAATGAAACCATCTGAGTAGTTTATAGAGGAAATCACTGTTTCGAAGAATTGACAAAGGGCCCGAATTAGAATTTTATTTTGTTTGTTTTTGGGAAAGGGGCCACAAGCAAAAAAGGTTGTGATGCAGAATAAGCACCTGTTTCACCAAATCTCAGTAAACACCATGATGCTAAACTCACAGTGTTTCGTCTTGACTTCATTCAAACAAGCACAGAATTAAGTACAGTTACTAAAGTATAAATACATTACAAGTACAAGTACAAGTAGGAAGTATTACACACTAGTATAGTAGTATCACAGTTTTAAGATACTTGTACTTTACCTGATTTCCGTTTTGTGCTACTTTACACTTCTACTCCACTAAATTTCTATGGGAACGCAGTACTGTTTTTACTCCTTACACATTTATCTGACAGCTCAGTTACTTTGCAGATTAAGATTTTACATACAAAACATATGATAACCTCAAATACGTGGCATTGTTACACAAAATGTTACACCGTATCAGTGTTAAGGATCCAATAATAAAATATACATTTTTAATGCTCATGGAAGCCATGTGTCTGAATGACTACTTTTGATTTTAAATATTTATAGAGAACATTTTGCAAGTAAGACTTCTGTACTTTCAATTACATTGTGAATGCAAGAATTTCACTTGTAATGCAGTATTTTTACAGCTTGCAGCTTGCCAGCACATTTTTCTGCTTTTCACAGCTCACACCACCATGAAGTATTTTGACCATTTACATTCTTAAAATGCTTTTACCTTTAGGTTACTTTCACAATTCTGATTCTCAGTAGTTAATATGTTTAATGCATAAGTTCACTTCATATTCTATATTATAGTGCTCTGTGAATATGAAGATGTGGGAAGTCATTTCCCCTGATGCTCTAGTGTTTTTGGTGAAATGCATTAGTTGTCTTTGCGTGGGTGGTTGACCGCGGAGAAGCCAAAGGTTGACTGAGGAGTAGGAATCTATCTGAGGGTCCTGAAGCAGAGAGACAGAGCAGGGATGAAAGTGAATGTATGTTTATGTCCTCCCAGGTCATGCTTGATGTATGTTAATGGCACATGCCTGTGTTCACTGAGCTGCTGTACATGCCTCCATTTGCTCGGGCAACTCTTTGTTGTGTGTGTGTGTGTGTGCCAGCACGAGTGTGTGTGTGTGTTTGTTTTATTTTCCATGTTGTCTGATGTGCGGTTGACTGATAGCATTCAGAGTGCTGACAGGGCCAGGTGCGTGACTATCTATCTACCCTCCCTGGGGGAAGTGTGTAGCCCCTGTGTGTGTGTGTGTGTGTGTGTGTGCGTATGTGTGTGTGTGTGTGTGTGTGTGTGCGTGTGTGTGTGTGTGTGCGTGCGTGCACCCAGTGAGGGTGGAAGGTGTTTGACCCCTCTTATCTCCAGCACCCCGGCGTGTTTGTTTTCACAGCCACGGCACAACCTTAGCGCTGACGTCATGTGACCCTGGGCGGTATCTTTCATATGAACCTCACACACATCGACCAGAGCAGTTTACCAACCATCCACCCACTGCCTGGAATAGATCATAAACACATGACATTATTGATTCCATCACTCTGAAATATGTGTTGTTCTTTCTGACTGAAATGCTCTTGGACTTGTTTTGTTTTCCGACAGCAACCAAATGACAGAACATAGAACGAAACATTGCATCCAACCAGGAGGAATTCATTCTGAGGGGATAAATATATATATATATATATACACACATCAGGTTAAAGCACACATAAGACTCTTATTTGTACCTAAATCCACACATTGTGTCAGACGCTACCTGTGGAGAGCGGCTGGTGGTAATGTGGAGACGGTCCTTGACCGCCACCTCCATCCTCTGCCTCCCCTCAGCCGGAATGCGCTCCCTCTCCGCCAGAGGTTCAGTTGTGGTTTTGCTGGAAACCGAGAATAGGGAAGCGTTGCTGAGCAGCCTACGCAGGAATAGTCACCGGGGCATAAATTTAGATGCGGTCAAGTCTTTTTCATGTCTGTGTGAATTAAGATGAAGGCAGTGAGAATGCCTTTGAGATGCACATGGATGAATATGGCTGTAACACTTCAGTTTGGTCTGAAACTATCTGGTCAGTGGTATTTTGCTTGATACCACTAACTTATCCTGGGCAGCAGGAAAGCAGAAGGTCATTTGAAAGGTAAAAAAGAAGAAAAAAGAAGGCACAGGAAGTCATCCTCCTTTGGAGAAGAAGGTGAGTAAGAACCTTGATGGCTCACAAGAAGTATTTCTGCCACTAATTGCTTGTAGAGATCCTTAGTCTTCAGTCCAGTCTTTGGACGACTTCTCTGACAACTTTGAGTCTTTGGTCCACTGTTGGTTATGACTTACAACCCTAGAACACAACAGTCAGAACAACATATTTGTTTTGATTAGTTGGAATTCAAAGTACATGTCAGTTACATACCTGCCAACACCCGGGATTCACCCATATCACGAGGTAATCTCCCAGCGCTCTCCTGTTTTGTTGTTTCTCCCGGGAAACTCCCGTAATTTGCATGGCCCTCAACCTTCATTAGAGACAAACTAAGGTTTCTGGCACAGCTTCATCTACTTCCAAGGTGCATGGAGAAAGGGAAAAGTCATCAGGGTCATCCCTCACCCCGATGAAGGCCACAAGCCGAAACACGTCTAATAAAGCTCTTCAGTTCTTCAGCAAGATTGTTTGTGAAACACAACCTAGACACACAATCCACACACATACATACAATTTCAACGCATCTGTCACTGCAACCTTGCAACCAACAACCCGATTCAGGTGGTACGCGCAGCTGCTCTCTTCTCTCTATAAATTTAAAAAACATTAGATGAATCTTGTCATACATTTATTATGGAGCTGTATCATTATTGACTTTAAACCCTCACCCTGAGTTAATATCCCAGATTTCCACACCTAAATGTTGGCAGGTATGCAGTTAGCTGGACATAGAACTTTAGATTTCTATGAACATATATATTATGTTTTAATCCAGTTTGTTCCAGTCTTTCTCTTTTCTTGTTTGTGACCGACTTCCTCAGACAAGGTGGTCTTGACTACAGCTCCGCTGATTGCTTTGCAGTCTGTCTGCCACATATTGTGAAATATTACCCAGAAGTTGAGGAACTCAGCACACACTACAAGTATTTAATCTCCTTTTGTCAACATCTTCCTCCCATTGATATCCATTCCATTCTTCACCTCACCCTGTTCTCCGCATTTCAACCGTGATACAGTTGGCCGCTACACTATTTTTAGAGAAGTGGTCGGCCCTGGTAGCCAAACATTAGGACGCTGACCTGCCCAACTCGGTTTGTGCGGATGGAAGTGAACCTGAGACCTCCTCCACCAGTGTTGACTTTGGAAAGCTTCACTGTTGTTAAATGAGGAACTTTCGGCGCTGTATTACAGTGGTGGCCTTTTTACCTTCAGGTAGCTGAGGCACTCTCATTCCCACTGTGCAATTATTTTGCAGCGTAAGGTGATTATCTCCACGAACCGACGCAAAACAGGAGGAAGTGAGAGGCTTTCTTAAAATCTCTCTGAGGTTTCTGGTCTAAGCTTATTTCGACTCAGCACCCCTGGGAAGGGACCTCGTCAGAGACGGGTTTCCCGACAGTTGCAGGAGGTCCTGGGAAGTTTGGATGCTCGCCAAAAGTGCTCCAGTTCGTGTAACTCAGCAGGCAGCAGCAGTCAGAGTCGAGTTGGACTCACGCCATTCATTCACGTGGTATCCTGTTGTTTTAGGCTTGTCATGATAGCCCCTGGTGCGTGATTGAAAACATGTTGGAGTAGCTGGTGCTATTCTGTGGCGTCCCTATTAAGGCAATTGACTGTCAAAGCCACTGAAGCAGTTTGAAAGAGGGTAGAAGAGGAAGCAGCAGCAATAAGGATTTTCTACCCTGATATTTGACCTTCAAAACAGAGGAGGAGGAAGCTCTCCCATCATCCAGCTGGTGGATGACGACACATTTCAGGTGTTGTGATTTCTGTGGTAAGGTGATGAGCTCTGTGTTTAGTTTTCCTCTCATCCCCTGCCCTTTTTTTTTTTTTTTTTTACTGGACGATGCCGTGTTAAAAAGTTCCGGTTTGCCGTGACACCACAATGTGCCCCCTCTGAGTCCAGCACATCTCCTCGCCTCCCTAAACTGAACCAGATGCAGCCTTTCCATATAAAACTTTCACTCCCTTTTATGTCTTGCACAAAGCAGGGAGCCATTACAAAAAAAGAAAAATAAGGTGGGGGGGGGGGAGGCTACATGTTATATTGTGTCCAGTTAATGCAGTCCAAATGCAGTATGGCTCATCTGCGTCTCTCAAAACAAAACATTTGATAGAACACATACAGTTCCCAATGCTGCATACAATTACAGCCTTTGAAGAGACCCTCTGTCACAGAGTTATATCTGCCCTGTATTAATCCTGCTGTCAGCCCTCTCTCTAATGTTACAAACGACACCCCATTAATACACTGTAATGCCAAACTCTTACTGAAACCAAGCGGTCAGAGAACAATGCTTTAAACACTTCAAAACTGCACTGATCAAAAGAAACACTGTGAGAGATTTACTGTAACGTTCAGAGTATCAAGCGCTGGGGTCATGTCGTTTGAAGGAGAGTGGACTTGGATTTGATTTTTTTTACAGTGGTTGTCATGTTTGTGGGAGATGCTGTCAGCCTCCTGCTGTCCACACCAGTGATATACATTGATCCAGTGTCTGTTTCTCGTTACACACAAGCAGCCTGAAACCAATTTTGTGGCTGCTTCTAACAGCTGCTCACTGTTGCCAATTTGGTTTCTTCAGTCAAGATACTTTACACACTTTCCCCAACCATTATTAATCTACAGCGTCAACAGTGTCGGGCAACTCGGCAGCAAAATATTACATTGCTTTTGTTAGTCAACTGTCAGCAGCCTTAAACAACTCTAGATCCTCCCAACACTGTATATCAACTTATTTCTATAAGAATAAGTCAAATAATAACTGATAATCAATGGCATCTACACTATGAAAAAGTCAATTAATGATAACATAAACCAATCATAGCTGCCAATCAATGCACAGTAAAGGATTAAGACCTCTCACTGTCTGTCGAACACTCAACATGTAGATTATTCAGGGTTCAGTTTGCTAGAGAAGAACGAGGTCATCCTACAAACACGCTGATACCTATTGCAAATAGCCCCATTAAAGGCAGGTGAACAGCTGATCAGACAGAGCAATGAATAGTACAAATGGTTTTATTATCACCTTGAAGGCCTTCTCGATGCTTCATAAGTGATCAGTTCAAATCCTTAATGCTTTCTTAACTCTGCACACCTGAACTTTTTGCTGTGTCAGGTTCTCTTTTTCAAAATGTTACAGAAACTGTTGGTCGTAGCCGCCCAGTTTGACATCAGAAAGCTCGGAGGTTTTGACTGAGGCCCTGACATCAATAGTTGCAGTCTGTACTGTGGGAAGCTGCAGGAGAAATCTCACTTCTGGATTTGACCAAAGCTCTCCAGGATTCATTTGTGTGTAATAGATCCAGCCTCTACTGACCTCTGGCACCTGCACCAAATCATGAGCACAAATACTGAAGAATGGATGAAGGCATGAGATAGTTATTTATAAGTATTAATCAATCCATGTACTTGATGCATGAGGCTGGTGTTTTTCTAAATTCACCAGCCACTTTATTAGGTACACTTTGCTAGTACTGGGTAAGACTCGCTTTTGCCCTCAGAACTGCCTTAATGTAGCATAGATTCAACAAGGTGCTGGAAACATTCCTCTGAGATTTTGGTCCATATTGACATGATTGCATCACACAGTTGCTGCATATTTGTCAGCTGCACATCCATGATGTGAATTTCCTGTTCCACCACCACCCAAAGGTGCTCTGTTGGACTGAGATCTGGTGACTGTGGAGGCCATTTGAGTACAGTGAACTCATTGTCATGTTCAAGAAAAGAGTTTGAGATGATCTGAGCTTTGTGACATGGTGCGTTATCCTGCTGGAAGCAGCATCAGAAGATGGTACACATAAAGGGATGGACATGGTCAGCAACAATACTCAGGTAGGCTGTGGCATTTAAACGATACTGAGTTGGTACTAAGGGGCCCAAAGTGTGCCAAGAAAATATCCCCCACACCATTACACCACCACCACCAGCCTGAACTTGTATCAAACAAGGCAGGATGGATCCATGCTTTCATGTTGTTGACGCCAGTCTTCTCCAATCTCCAATCTTCTATTGTCCAGTTTTGTTGAACCTGTGTGAACTGTAGCCTCAGTTTCCTGTTCTCAGCTGACAGGAGTGGCTCCCGGTGTGGTCTTCTGCTGCTGTAGCCCATCTGCTTCAAGGTTCAACCTGTTGTGCATTCAGAGATGCTCTTCTGCAGACCTTGGTTGTAACGAGTGGTTATTAGAGTTACTGTTGCCTTCCTATCAGCTGGAAGCAGTCTGGCCATTCTCCTCTGACCTCTGGCATCAACAAGGCATTTTCTCCCAGAGAACTGCTGCTCACTGGATATTTTCTCTTTCTCTGACCGCTCTCTGTAAACCCTGGAGATGGTTGAGTAGGAAAATCCCAGCAGATCAGCAGTTTCTGAAACACTCAGACCAGCCTGTCTGCCACCAACAACCATGCTACATTCAAAATCACTTAAATACCTTTCTTCCCCGTTCTGATGCTGGTTTGAACTTCAGCAGGTCGTCTTCACCATGTCTACATGCCTCAATGCATTGAGTTGCTGCCATGTGATTGGCTGATTAGATATTTGTGCTAACGAGCAGTTGAACAGGTGTACCTAATAAAGTGGCCGGTGAGTGTATATTCCCATTCAGGGAGAGTAAAGAATGAAGTGGCTAAGTGGTAACTGTGAGACAGTCCAGTCTAAGGCAAAGAGCAACCTGCAACAACCAGCTTACAGCAGAAACCAGTTGAGCAACAACTGTAACTTCAGCGTGGTGCCTAATGAAAAGTGTTCTCTATAAAGACAGCTTCCACTTCCACCAGCTGGAATTTTCCTTTTTTTATTTCCACCCTCAAATGCTCTTTTTTTCTTTTTTTTTTTAAAGAAGATTTCCTCATTATGTACAACTCTGAGGGCTTTTTCCCCTCTCACATTTTTACTATTCCTCTCATGGAAGGGAGGGGCAGCTCCAGATGTAGACACAGAGAGAGAGAGAGAGAGAGAGAGAGAGAGAGAGAGAGAGAGGGAGTGCATCTATTTCCAGTGTTCGGTGTTAGCGTGAGGAGAGAGAGAGAGAGAGAGAGGGACAGAGAAAGAGAGCTGTTTTGACAGTTGTGTTGGGGAGCGCTGAGCACACACACACACACAGACACACACACTCAGCCAGGTCTCTGTAATCACGGTTTTGCCGAGCGGTGGTTGTACCTTCCAGAGGAGTTCACGCCCCCTTGAACTGTTTTGGCTGACTTTGTGGTACACTTCTGACAGTGAGAGAGCGAGGGAGAGAGAGAGTGAGGGAAGGGGAGGGAGCAGTGTTGCTTGTGGGAGGAGAAGGAGGAGGGAGTGAGCAGGAGGAAGGAGAAGCCCTCTCAGTTTCTGTGAGTCCTGCTTGCTGTAGGCTACAGAATGAGCGCAGTTGCTTTCCTCTCAGTCTGAGAGGCAACTGCTGTTTTTTTTTCTTTTTCTTTTCTTTTTTTTTTTTTTTTTGTTTTTCCTTTCGTTCCAGTGCCAGACATCAGTGGGGGACTCTATAGATTTGTTTCCCTATCCCTCACAGCACTTTTTGGACCTCTCTCTCCCACTCCCGTGTTATTATTTTCGTGCCTGGGAAGTACCATGCCGGTGGTTGGCGTAGCCTCCAAGCTCAGGCAACCCTCCACAGTGGGCACGAAACCGGTGCACACGGCTCTCCCCATCCCCAGCGCGGTCAGGGCGGCCACCTCGCAGGGCTACATGGCCCGGCAGCAGGAGCTCAGGGCAGGTGAGGGCACCCCGGGGCTCTCCTGCCAGCTGTCAATCAAGTCTGAGTACCAGCAGGAGAGGACGCCTGAGGGGAAATCCAGAGCTGAGACGGAGGAGAGCAAGATCTGCAAGGTTAGTGGAGACGGACACACTCTTTGCTGTGTGTGTGTGTTTGGTGTGCAGGCAGCGTAGTGACACTCCACAGGTGTCAGGGATGAAGGAGCCAGCGGTGTCTGTCTCTCTCTGTCTGTCTGTGTCTGTCCTGCTGTTTTCCTCCTCCTCCTCCTCGTGCTTGGAGCAGGTGTCTGGCTCGCTCCGAGCTCCAGCACACGGTAATGACTCATGTGTGCTCCGGCGAGATGATGTCGCTGGTTTGTGATCATCAGCTCAGAGGGGAAACTAGATGAGTAATGCATCACTGGCAGCGTATTACCTCATCCTGCTGCCCATTCACTCTGTGTATAATTTACTAATCTGTGTGTGTGGAATGGAAACTTCAGGGATTGTGTGTGTCGGAGTATTTAGTCGAGACTATTGTGAAGTGAACCGTGTCAGCTCCTCTGTGGGGAGGGAAGCTAATACAGAGGTAATGTGCTACCTGAGAAGCCCCCACAGATTAGTGGAACATGGTGTGTGTACACGTCCTGTCTCCTGATGCAGGGTAATATTTCAGATAGATTACCGGCGTGCCCCCCTCGCTCCCAGACTATATTCTCAATATCTCCAGCAGCGTCGTTGCAGATGTTTTAGTGGACGCACAGAGATCAGTGTTAAGTGCTTCGCCATGCTGAACTCCGTCTGCGCCAAGTTCTTTTTTTCCTTTTTGCAGAAATGTTTGGCTCCGTCTCTCAGGCTGCAGCGGAGCAGGCGGGGTAGGTCCATCTCGAGGAGGAAGGAGTTTTCAAAACTCCCCGCCAAATAGTTTCAGCGGTGCCTCGGCCCGTCCCACATCCAGAGCTGTCAGAGCACAAACTGAAACTTTCCTGTTTGGCCGGTTGATCTCCCTCTCCCTCCCTCCCCCCCGCCTCTCCACCCGCCGCTGCCTCTTTCTACCGTTACAAGACTTCCTGACAGAGACAAAAAAAATGGAAAGACTCCCTGACCCTGATTCTTTTTCTGGCTCTCAGACTTCTGATACTGAACAAAGCTGCTGATTTTCCTCGTGACCCAGAGGAAACATGGGCAGAAGACATCAAAGCACGGGTCAGCGCTCCCCTGCCTGTAAATCCTCCCAGCGTGTCCATGACTGAGTCCAAATCGCCTGCAGGGTGATTATGAGAAGGGGGGGGCAGGCGGTGTGTTTCATCATTAACCTGCTGCTGAACTGGCAACTTCAGCTTGACTCTCAGCTTGTTAACACAACTGGGCTCTTCAGAACCTCCTGTTTGGTGCATTAAAAGTAGCCGTTAGAGTTTATTTATTTTTTTAAATCTGAGTTTGAAGAAGATGAAGTGGAAGGCTGATGTGTCAGCATCCATCTCCCACCATGCTCTGAAAACTAAACCCTTCATGCAGGCTTCCTCATTCTCAACTTGTGCATTTAACTTGTTCCTTACTTCATCCATTCACAGTCCATTGTCTTCAGGCTCTTCTGTAACAGAAATGCTAGAAGTCCACTGTTGCTCTGACTCTTGTCCTTCTTACTGTTTTTGCTTTGTAAGATTATTCTAATGTTCTTATGGACAGAGCATCAGCTAAACTGCCTGAAATGAACAATCACTGCACCTTTCTTCAGTCCCTGTCATTGGACAGCTCGGGGGCGGCAGGCAGAAAAAGCCTGGCCTGTCCCAGCCTGTCGGTGTGGGTGAGGAATGGGTGGTATGGAAGGGGTAATTAGTCTGTCTAATTGTGTTGTGTTGTCCCTTAAGAACTTTACTCGCTGGCTTTTTAGAGGAGAAAAGGGAGAGAAGGTGGAGTAGACGCTGTCATTACTCCTTCACATTCACCAGCACTCCTTGTTTAGTGTGGATTCCTATTATCAAGCAGGATCAAGCGTAGGACTGCACGCGCGTGTGTGTGCAGTGCATGAGTGCATGCTTGTTTGTGCACATGACGACCCCCCCCCCCCCCCCCCCCTCCCACACACACACACACACACACACACACTTATATACAGTAGTGCCAGCATGTGTTGGCTTGTTTGCCTGAGGTTAAACATCCTACCCTGGGTGGTGTTTATAGTAGGAATCACTGTAGTTGGTTGGTGGTGGAAAATTCCACCTGTCGGGTTAATGAAGAGGTGAACTGTGAGAGTATGTGTCCCATGCTTTAGTGGCTGCACCCTGACAATACTCCTGAGCCTGCAGAATGATTATGACACAAGTGCAAGAAAAATAAATGAGGGCTCAGCGCTGAGGAGAGAGGAAGCAGGGATTTGTTTCTCCTTTGGTGTGGTGTTTGCAGAAGACAAGCAGGCCTGATGTTGTTTTGCACAAAGCCAAGCAGGAAGTCCAAGTGAATCTTAAGACAAGCTCCACTGAAACAAATCCGATCTGCGGCTCAGCGCGAAGCTGAGGGCCCACCGCTGCGTTTGGACTCGGAGGTTTCACGTTTAACAGATGTCGCCATGGTGGAAGGACTGTCACCGATTACTGACTGACGGCACAGAACCGGTGCAGGGTGCTGCTGGGCTGTGTACTGGTGTGTAAAGGGCACAGGCAGGCTAGACTAGGTTCACTTTGGACACCATTCAGAATCAGTTGCACCTAATCTCAGCAGCATTAATACAGTCTACACTCGCTGTGTGAAGATAATCCCTCATGTCTGCACAGCAGGCTGCACCTAGTTTCATGGGAGTGTCTTTAAGTTGTGTCTGGATTTGTGTGTGTCTCTCTGTGCACAGATATGTGTTACTCACATGAGTTTTTAAGGTGAGAAGTCTTGTGAAAATCAGATGCACAGCTGTCGGGTTTTTGAAAACAGTGTATATTACCTTGACTGCATTGATTTAACTTGACTAGGTAAATCTTAACATAATGATTCAACCACTTGCACATGGTCTACAGCTCTCAAGTGACAATATATATGCTGTGTTGTCACCATGATGTGGATTCAACCTCCTGCAAATGAGAATATTAGATACAGATAGGTGTCTAGTTTACCATAAACTAACACGTACGAAGTTACAGTGTTCCATAATGAGACCCAGCTGAAACAATTCTTCCAAAGCACAAAGTAATGTGAGGATATAAGCTTCCTGGCTAACTGTCATGACATTAGCAGGTGGGTTGCGTAGTTTCTATGGTGGTGTTGTGCAACACCTGTGCTCCTCCAAGGGTCCCCTCTTAATCCCTCTATGACTCTGGGCTGTCAAGGACTTTGACTTCTCTTCCATGATGGAGACGAGAACAAGGCGAGACGTTTGCTCTTCCTGTTGTACTTCTCCGCTGACAGTTCATATCAGTCGCTGCCTCTGGCACCGCGGGGATGACGAGCTTATCTGAGTCGACTGGGCTTTAATGAAGTGTCAGCGCCACCGCCGCTGATAGGGAATTATCTTGTGCATCAAGAGTTTCGGCAGCTGTCCAAATCACGCAGCCCGAGGACTGTGGGTAATTTAGAGTTCTTTTTGAGATAGGGCTGAAAAGTGCATCACACCTTTTTTTTTCTTAAATCCGCAGTTTGGCAGAAGAACAAGTGATGTTGATTGGATTCCTCTTCATTCATCCTTGAAGAATCCCATGGGTGCTCATGGGATTTATCTAAAGTTATGTCTGTTTTTTTTCTTGATGCTTCCCAGAAAGTGGCATCGAACGGCTGCATCTGTTTGGATGAACTTTACCCAACAGCCTGACGGTCCTGTGCAACCTTTTCTACTCCTAATTATATTTCTATATAACTCAGCTATAACAACAGGGAGGTTGTAGGAAAGTTCACTGCGACCGGATCAAATTTCCTCTAGAAATAATTAGGATATGTTGCTAATTTGCATATTTGGTAAATTGCAAATACATTGATATTGAACATATCAGGAAAATGTTCAGAGACAAAGTATTTGTTTTACATATGATCTTGCAGTATAATCTTCACTTATAGTGACTGTAACAGCATTACACCTTTTTAATGGTAATTTTTTTGTCTGATTTAATTCTGTAAAATTCGCTGTGACTTCAGACACAACCTTTCTATTACATTTTACACAACTCACCATCTTTCCCCAACTTTAACTAAAGTGGATGTGAACCTGGTCTGTGGTGTGACAGTTGTGCGCTTTGTAAACCCTCCTTGAGGAGTCTCGAGGAGGTTGGCTGACTCCTCCTTGTTCTAGTCATGTAAAATATATGTTGCCTCTAAAGATAATCCAGCCAGGGATTGCATTTCCTTCTCGTTGTTGCAGTTTGGTTGTATGGAAATGTAATTTCTGGGAGACAGTGTTGTCCAAAGACGAGCCTACTTCTGCAGCCTATGTGTCTTCAGTTGCTCTTAATCCTGCAACCTCTGTGTCTACTTGTTGTTGCAGTTTAGTTGTATAGAAGTGTAATTTCTGGGACACAGGGTTGTGCAAAGGCAAGCTTGCAGTTTTTTGGTCCTAGCCCTGAGAATACAGCCAATTACTGAAGTGAGTTCCTCTGTATGATGAAGCTTTGGTCAGGTCGGCTTCCAAACACCAGTTAGTGTAGCATTTAGAGTCACACAAAAGTCCCACTTTTTATTGCACACTTACTGCAGTTTTATTCCAACCCTAAGAGTGAAATGTTTGGGAAACTCAAGTTGTGCCTTCCTTTTACAGGTCTCATAACTATTTTTTTTCTCAAATATAGAGAGTATAAAAAATAGAATGGCTGTACAACTGCATAGTCTTCAAAAACAATGAGGTGCTATGAGCTTAGGTGCAGGATGAATGACACCACACGAACCTCCCTGAAGACTGATGATGAGTCTTTTTGTGCTGACAGTCCTCTCTTGTGTGAAAGCATAGTCATCCTGTCTGTGGTGAATGTGTGTTATCTCAGAAATGCAGCTCATTGTATACATGTTGCAGGCTGCCATTGTTGTTGGCTTCTGATGTGGGAATGTTGCTCCCTGTGAATACCTTCATACGTGTTTGCCGGAAGTGCAGCTTGGTGCCAGACACACTCACCCACGTAAAGAACATAAAACATCCTGCAGCTGATCCTCTCTCTCTCTCTCTCTCTCTGAGGAGAATAATCAGGGGCTGTTGTTGTTTGGTTCATCTCATACTCTGGCCTGATGATGCTCTAGGCAACAACACGTTTGAGTTCAAAGTGAGAGAGTGAGGTGGAGTGCCTAAGGGGCTAATGCTGGGGTCCAATGAGTTTGAGTGAGCAGAATGTAAACACACCTCCCTCTGTCTCTTTTCTCTGGGTGGGCCTGAAGCTGTCTGGTTCTCTTGTCTCCTTCTTTCTATTTTTATTGCTCTCACCTGTTTTCTTCAGTTTCATTTTGAGTGATATCTCCCCAGTTTTTCAGTTTATGCAAAATATAATTATAACTTATATAGAATGAAATGATAAAAATAAAGATACATCATGCTTCACATGCTACAAAAAACACTTCCAGTCCCATCTTACCATCCACTCATTTTGCACATAATCAGACTATTTTCATATATTTATATGCATGAGAAAAATTCGCCCTCAGTTACATTACAGTCACTTATAATCAGCATTTATACTCATTAGCTCCATGACAGTGACAAGTGAGTGTTTGGAGTGATGTAAAAGATGAATGATAATAGGAAACTACAAGCCACCTCCACAGTGTTAGGATTCCACAGCTGTGCACTGGCCTGCTTAACCTGTGGAAAACGTCAGCAGGGATGGATTCATGATTGTGTCCAATACACCTCTCTCTCTCTCTCTCTCTCTCTCTCTCTCTCTCTCTCTCTGACTGTCTGTCTGTCTGGCTCTTCATCAGCTCTCCCCCCTCAAGTGGCTCTGAAGCTGCTGAAACAACTGAGAGAAGACAGGGAGTGAGAGAGGGGGCCAACTTGTTCCAGTAGAAGGAGAGCAGTGGGGGTGTGGGGGGTGGTTGGATGGGATGGGTTGTGTTGGGGAGGGTGGGGGTGTCTGAACGTGTCCTAGTCATGGGTGGTCTGACTAGCCATGTGCTGTACTCCATATCTGGAAGAGAAGTTGTCGTTGTGAGGGAGGTGTGAAAGCTCACCAGCAGGAAGAGCAGCGCTGCTATATTTACACTTCTTCCAGCCAACAAGGTCAGGGAGTGATCTTTAAAACACACTGTGATGCTTGTTAGGCCTCCATTGATTCTAAACTGCATTCTTCAAAAAAGGAACCGTTACTTCATCTTCAGCACAGGCGCTCCTGCGGCAGAAAGATGCAGCCCCTGACTGCTGCTGCAGGTTTTGTCAGTCTCAGCGTTCTCTCAGTAGTTTGTCCCTGCAACCATAGCAGCATTGCACTTGAAGGTCAACAAGTCTGTGGTCTGCTCAGCCAATCAGAAATAATGTGTTAACAGGGGAGTCCACCCCAGCTCGCTTGGCCTGATCCAAGTTGGAAACATGGCAGTGATTTTTGGTCTAACACATGATTTTGAACCATAAGATTATCAAATTAAACCAAGAGACGTTACAAAAAAATCCGATTAGGTTAACATATGTTGCAGCTGAAAAACTACTGCTCATGTGATTCGCTCACATTTTTTACATTAGTCCGTCCACTTCAGCAACATCCCCCCACAGCGCTGAGATTCCTAAATGACCCCTGGGTCGAAATTGGGAAAATATTTGAGACAATATTATGCTTTCCAGTGCTCGTTCTCCCTCGCTCTCCCTGTGCCTTTTGTCTTACACACAGTATTTCATTGCCTTTTGTGCCGCGGGGAGTCTGCTGTCGGCCCGTGGTGTTTAAATCTTGGAGTGAGAACACACAGAGCGGCTGGTGTTTACAGTACAGCCACACTGGTTAAAAATACCCTCCCCTGGAAGTACAGTCACAACGCTCACTCTAAAACACCAAGAAAAACAAGTTCAAGTACATGAGTTTAGCAGCGAAACATTTGGAGATAGGAATCCATGAAGAAGGGATTTGTTTACCAGAGCTATAAATTATAAATATTGCCTCTTTTTGATGGGAGTTTCTTTTGTATAAAAGAAAAGATGACTCATTCTGACCTTTGATGGAGCTTAGAAAGTCAGTATCTTGCTTAAGGGTCGTGAAGCAGGCTTGACATTGTACATTTCATCTTGGTTTTCAGGTCTCCATCCACCCTCTCTGACCTGAGGCTAATTCGACAAATAATGAGATTAAAGTGAACAAAGCCTCCCACTGTTATTGTCTCATCATGTCCTCTCTCTGATGTTCTGTGTGTGCGGCATCGTGGCACCGATCACAGGCAGGAAGAAGTGTGAGCGTGTTGCTTGTGCATGGAAGAAAGCAACCAAGCTCTCATGCAGAGGCTGGCATGGCACACACACACACACACACACACCAGGCCTTCTGCTAGTTCAAAGGTTGGCTCACTAATGATCCAAGAGAGGGACGCTTCACTTGCTTGTTGTTTAACACCATAAAAGAAGAAAAGCAAACACAGGAACATGCATCAGGGAAACAGATTTTATGTTGCACACATGTGTCTGATGTTATCTTCCATGCTGCAGAGTCGTCTGCAGGACTGTAGAGAGAAAAGGCTTTTAACACCACAGGTCATCTTCCAGATTCCAACCCACCCACATAAATATACACAAAGATGCACAACAAACATGTTGTGAGTGCAGACTTCCCATCTACTGTAAACTGCAGCACATTTTCTCAGCTACTGTTGATATACTGTCTCTCCGAATCTGTCTGTTTTGCTGCCTCTGTTAACATCTGTGTAAAAGTGTGAGACGAGGCGGGTTCATTTATGTAGCACCATGTTCAGAGCGCTGTCCAGAGCCAGAGAGATACATTGGGAATAAGACATTAAGAAGACGTTCAAACTGCATTTAAAAGACAATTAAAAGCAAAAACAAGCAAAGAGCTGCAGCTGCAGCTTGAAGCTGATTTAACTGAGCTGACCTCAGCTGTTCAGGAAGCTTGTTCCACAGGTGGGGAGCACAGAGACTCAGAGCTGCTTCACCTTCTGGGAGCAAACTGGTCCCAGATCACCTGAGGAGTCTGGATACTTAAGACAAGTTAGTGCTTTATAGACCAGTAGTAGGATTTTATAATCTACCCTTTGACGCACAGGAAGTCAGTGCAGTGATTTAAGGAGCAGGGTGATGTGCTTCACTGTCTGTTTTACTAAGACCTGTGTTACATCAGTCTAACCTGCTGGAAATCAATGCATGGACACGTTTCTCTGTGTTTAGATAGAAATCCTTCATTCTTATGTCTCGCTTTGTTTTTAAGGTGGTAGTGGGATGATTTTTGTTTTCACTCAGCTGCTGAAATTTAGGTCTGAGTCAACAACTACACCAAGATTTCTGGCTAAACTGACTGACTCTTCTTCAGGGCCAAAAACAATGATTTCACTTTTTTCTGTGCAAGACCTTTGTGTATAAGTCATACTGGATAATGATGTCAGACTAATCTAAAGTTTGCCACTGTACAGACGTTCACAGTATATACATACACACACATAAGCTTTAGAAGATGGGAAAGTTCAGCACATCTTGAGCACAATGTAAACTTGAATGATAGGTTAAGGGCCTTGGGGCAGGAGCTGTCTTAAAGGAATAGATCAATATTTTGGAAAATCTGACTTCTCAGACACTGGGAGGTTGTTAGGTAGAATCAGCTGAGACTCCAGGAACTCTTTGACTCGGCCAACAAGGAGTTCCAGCATCTCCCTTCCTGAAAACCATAAATTGTCATTTTTCTCCTTCTGGCTCTTGTGTGTATTAAAGGGAAACTGGAGTCCTACTGTACATGTGAGAAAAAGTAGTATGAGGCTTTTTGTGGAGAGCTGTGTGAAGTTTGGGTCAGTGTTGGTTCTGCCTGAAGGCTACAAGTCTGAACATAAAGAATCCAGGAAAGACGTGAACTCACCCACACCAGATCTCTGCTTGAGGCGAGTGGCTCCAGGCTGCATTAGCAGCCACTAATAAACACATCTGAATCCCCCACTTGCCTGCTGCCGGTCGGGCTGCATTCTGGGTAATACAGTAGGTTTCGATGAGGAAGATGAATCAATGGAATAAAAAAAGACACTGACCGTCTTGGAGGAGTGCAAACAAGATGTAACATGTTGATGAGTAAAAAGCTTCAGAGACACTGGCAGGCTGTGTTTTCATTAGGTTACTATAAGGTCAGTGGACACAGAGAAACACTCACCTATACAAACACCCACTGACACACAGGGAATGTTTTGAGTGGGGAGCAGTGGCAGATCATCTTCACCTCCACCTCACATTTCCTCCATTTGTCTCTCTTTAGCTGTCTGTCAGCAGTCTCTCTGTCTGCTCTGTTTTCTTAGCATGCTCCTCTCTCCTTCCTTTATTCTCCTTCAATCCCTCCTTTTCACATCTTCCCAGCACTTCTTTTTTTCCCCCTCCGTCTGCTGTCACCCTCTTTCTGCTCGTTCCCATTCCCAGCATTCCTCTCTGAGTACTTCTCTGGCCTCAACCTTTCTGACTGGAGTCTTTCTCTTATTCCACTCCCTCCAACTCACTTACTGGTATTTTCCTTTGACCTTTACCCCCCCTCTTTATTTTTGTATTCTTTTTTCCATCCTTTTCACCATCATGCTCCACCCTTCCTTCTCTCTCTCTCTTATTTTTTTGTCTATCTTTTCCTCTGTGATATTTATAATGAGAAAAGCAGCAGGAGAGAGTTAACACACACCTGGCCCAGTTCTGTCTCCCCGGCTGTCACAGATAACCTTTCCTCTGCTGAACGAATAGGTCTTCTCTCCTCTTCTCTCCTCTTCTCCCCTCTTCTCTTCTCTTCTCTTCTCTTCTCTTCTCTTCTCTTCTCTTCAGCAGAGCCTCTACCTGTGACCTGGGCAGCTGCAACAAAACATCTGGGAAAGCCACAACAACCGGTGTCAAAAGTGTCCAATCAGGCATGGACAGGAAGCAAACATGCTAACACATCCTGTAACACATGCTAACAAGGGCAAGCTATGTGTGTGTGTGTTTGTGTGTGTGTGTGTGTGTGTTGTTTTTAGTCTTGCAGGGAGAATGATTGCTGATGTTATGAGTCAGGCGAGCGGTCTCTGTGGTATTGACTCACGGCTTACACAGCAGCGGCAGTAGATCACTAACTATCATCATGATTACTGGGTTTCCAAGGAGAGGTGGGGGTGTTGGGGTGTCGGGGGGTGGGGAGGGGGGTTAGATAGAGTAACAGCAACTATACACTCATATACATATAACTGTACAGGCTCATAGTGCACGTCTGTTGTGTTAATCACAGTAACCGAAGTCCTCATGATGCTTCTGCTAATAGAAAGTGAGGAGAAAAATTCACGAATGAGCTATGGATGAACTATAGAAAATACAGCTTTAGGCTGTAAATTTGTATTTTTTTTACATTTAATTTCAAGATTAAACTAAACTCAACAGATTCATTATTGGAAAAAACACCAAAAATAATGTAGGTCACAAGGGCCACTTGATCGGTTTTAGTAACCTGATATATACGCTGGTCCTATTCTAAAGACAGTTCATATGTCATTTTATAATAATAATAATAATAATAATAATGATAATAATAATAATAATAATAATAATCCTCTTTATTTATCGAGCACTTTTATAAACCCATGTAGCAAACTGCTTTAGACACTGCAGCAGAATAAGACATATATAAGGCAACAGAGTTAAAACAAGAAAATCAGAAATGCACATGTATTACACATGTTTGTACTAAAGTAGTATGTCAGCCATGATCAAATATGTTATCCTGTGATTCATCACAATCAATTAAGTAATTTAATGGTCCCATATTGTCTAAAGTGAGATGTTCATGTTTCTCCCTCTTATGGAGAAAAATAGTTGGGATGGATGAACTTTGTTGATGTTTACAAGTTTGAATCCCAGGCCATGTGGGAAAAACTTGAGGCGAGAAACACTCTACTCTAAGTACTACTACTAAAGTTGTGGTTGCAGTTGGTAGTTCCCAGGTGTGAATGTTTGTAGCAGCATGAAAGCGAAGCAGTGTGCCGCTGAAAAACAGCATCAATCATCCATCCCTGGGTTACATTTAGGACCTGACTATGGGATGTTTTTGATAAATAAATAGAAAACACAAACCAACCCGCAGATGCAGATGGCAGGATGAAACGCTCGCTCTGGTGGGATACTGGGTGGTGGTTTGTTGCTGTACCCTCCCTTGGCACGAGCTTTTACAGGGCGCTTAACAGAGCGAGCACACATGTTTTTTTGGAGGCGGTTAGCCCTCACATTTAGACTCATCATTACCCACAACCAGCGTCTATGCTCTCATCCCCCCCCCCCCCCCCCCCCTTTTTTTTCTTTCTCAATCCAGACATGTAGGTTTTCCTTATTTTCTGCATTTTGTATGTGCGAGCCTTATGTAAGAGCCAATAAAATGCCAAATGGAAATCATTACACTTTCTCATATATTTCTGTATGTTTACTCTGAGCAGTGAGGGATTTTCTTGCATGGAATCTTTCATTCAAATTGTCTCACAGTACCATGTGTGCAGGTTTAACATGGGTAGCCCCAGCTAGACCAAACCCCCCCCACCCAACCTTTGCCTCTTATCCTCCCTGAATTTAAAATATTGAAATCTGAGCGAATTTAATTCTGAAAGTCAAGATGGACGTCACTGGGCCTTTCTTATGTTGTTCTGGACACTGATGTGAGTGGCTCTCAAAAGTTTACAGTTCTGGAAAGATCATGCAGGTCGAGGCAGACTCAGTGATCCTAATGCAGTCATGAGATCATAGGCTGACTCAGTGGTGCGTGACCCCTCCAGCCTCTGGACAGTCTGCAGAGCATTATGGCAGCATTTGATGTGTCCATGGCCTTTTGGTAACAGTAAATGGAGTGTGAAACTGCATGTTGCAAAGTTGCAACTGGAGCCTTGTGGGTGCATGTCTGTGTCTGTGCGTCTGTGTCAATAAAAATGAAATGAAATGAGATGAGGTTTTACAGTAATATAAATTATAAAGCAGTTTTTTCAGTAGTGGGAGGTTTGGTGGTTCGGTTGTCTCACAGTGAGAGGAACTTGGACTCCATCCCTGGCCCCTAGTGCTTTCTGTATGTGGTTTGCGTGTTCACACCGTGTGCTGAAGAGACTCATCCATAGGTCTGACTATACATCACACTTAATGGTAATCTGCTGTATGCTGGGCTTTTCAGAGACCCACCACAATCTGGAAAAGGAATAAGCAAGTCAAGAGAATGAGAGAAAATTTGTCAGTAAACCCAAATATAATATTAGTTGACTGTATGTGAGGTCTTGACTCCATGTTTTGGACATTAGGTCTTAATGATCCACATCTATCCCACAGTGGTCTACAATGTGAGGGCTGTTCTGTGGTCCCTTTGCTGTCCTGACATTGCTCTTCCTCTGGGCTGCAGGTGGACCACTTTTCCACCAAAGCACAAAGCAGCGCTCTGTTAAAAAAAAAGTAATTTCCGTCTCACCATCGCAACCTTATTGCCTCTGCAGTTCCACTATATTAAGTTTGCCTATAAAGTGTGTTAACTCTGCCATTAATGAGTGTTAAACATGAACTACTGGCCCTTGACAGCATCTCAAGAGATGGAGAGCTGAGGTCTAATTCCACCCTCCCCTGTCGCTCCCCCTCCGTCCACCTCCCTCCATTGCCCTCCCCACATGGCCAACAAAGCTCTGCTGCTTTGGGCCGGAGCAAGTTTTCTCACAGGATAAGTCTCCTGACACACATTGGACTTTGGTTTTATTTACTGGCTGCTGTTGTTGTTAATCCCACGTGAAAGCTCAAACTCGCTTTTAACAACCTTGGGTTTTTTGTTGATGCATCCTCTGAGGCTTTTTTGGCGCTGTGCTCATTTCCTCTCCCAACTCAGCAGCCTTGATTGTTGTCATTTAAACAAGCAGTGGGTTTGTTGAATTGCATCTGCAACGTTGACAGCGGCATTACCAAAGTTTATGTCCAATGGGAGTCTGGTAATCTATAATCTCTTCCCTTGTAAACAAGGAACAATTTCTTCTCTATTCCTTTTGATGAATACTATTTACTCTTTAACACTATATATTTTTTTTTTTGGTATAATCTTGCTGTAGTAACCCTACTCACATGGAAAAGTAGTAGTGAATTGCATAAAGGGGAAATATTTCCCTGTGTCTACATTGGAAGGTCACGGCCTGAACCATGGGTTCACAGGTCGAGGGTTGAGGTCAGACTTTAGCCCGTAAGGGAAATGAGAAAGCTTGAGCAATTGAGCAATGTGCTCCCTCATAATCTCGTAATGATGAGAAAGGGCTGTCAGCCATCTTGGACTGAAGAGACTCATTCCTGGAGCCGTAATGAGAGGACAAGAGGTTCCTTGTAGCAGCAACCAAGGTTCACGTGCTGACGGACCATTTGCCAATAGCTGGCCTGACCAAAGTCAGCTGCCCCACCGGAGATAAACTAGAGGCTTTTTTTTTTATGGCACCATGCCATGCTACTTTCCAATGCAGATGCCCTCAAAGGATGCACAAGGTTTAACCTGAAGCCTTTATCAAAAGCACAATGAAGGTCCCATATTTTACACTTTGCTTGTGTTTAGTGTTGATATCCATGAGAAGATATATTTGTGGTTTTAAGAACCAAAACCATGCCAATGTAGTTTTACATCTCCTCTCTCAGGCTACTCTCTGGACTTTTAGTAACAACACATCAGTCAGCCAATCAGAAGAGAGGATCTGAGGCTCTCTTGCTGACTGTTTTCCAAGTGATCACATAAAAATATATCAGATTTCAGATAAACACTCAGAGAAACCAAATCCTGCAAGGTTGGATGGTGGGTCCAGGTGGGTGGGGTTGGGGCATGGTTTAGAGCAGTTACTGTTTTCTTGTGACATCACAAAGTTCCAGAAGTCCTGATGGGTTGTTTTAAGGCTCAGTTTCTGCACAGAAAGAAATGCACAGGAGAGAAGAGTCAAGGAGAGGGATGGAAAAGAGTTAGAATGACTCAAGAGGATATGATTCATGTGGAGAGGATGATGCAAAATGTGTTGTCTGCCCTTCACTGTAAATCCCAACTCTCTCTCTTAACTACACATTAACAGGGGATATGCCCCTTTCCCCTTGAACGGGAAAATTGTCTCATTCTCCCACTGTATGTTATATGACATAAAATAATCAGTTTGGTAAATGTGGATTTTTATGTTTATTAAACACAAACAAAATGATATGATGATATGTCATAACTTAGCCATTTCATGTGCAAAGAACATTATATATTGTAATTTTAAAGCCACATTAACATTATCACTTGTAAATCACTTTGGATAAAAGCATCTGCCCAATAAATAAATGTAAATGTAAATGTAACATGACATTTTTCTGAATCCCAGTCTGCTCACTCTACTCAAAGATTTATTGGAAATGACTTGTACACAAAGCTTTCCAGTACAGTAACATGGAAGGTGTGAGTACACCTGACACAAAATAAGTCTTTTCACATTGTGTGTGGACTTTACAATAGCATTTTGTGTCATGGATGGACTGGGGTTTACAGTGTTGAGTTGAGTTGAGTTGAGTTGTGAGTCTGCTGTCCTGACTGGAGTGAGAAGGTCATTCCACCCTTAAGGAACCAGGAAGTACAAGGTTTGAAATCATTCAGGCAGAGGAATGACCTCTCAAAGACAGGAAGGCAGCCAATAGTAGCAGCACTGTTTCTTTTATTATTTAGGACTTTATTCAAAGAACATGTGGATGGTAGGAGTTAACTTGCTGCTGGATTGGAAGCAGATGCAGGCACCTCATTCAAGTTTAAAACCTTAATCGCTCTCTGTATCTGGCTCCCTCTTTTTGGCCTTGTGCACAGAACAGCTGAAGGTAAGATACCTAGAGGGTGGGGGTTTAGGATGTGGGGGAAGGAAATCGGGACAGTGGGAAAGAAAAGTGTGAGACTGAAGGGAGAGGAGAAAAAGTGGTAGTTGTGTCAGGGATGCTGCCTCTCACCATAACTTAAGGAACTAAATATTAATCTGTAGGTTACAGTTGGAGTCAAGCCATTTGAATTAAATTGCAATAGGGCGTGAGACCAGAGGGGGAAGGAGAGGAAGTGGATTTAGGGTGGAGGACTGAAACTATATGCCAGGCTGATCTTATGGGATTGGGAGGTGGATGCAGTGTGGGCCAGGTGGTAGATGTCAATGGACACCCAAGATAGTTAGGGCCAAAAAAAATCGAACCTAATGAAAGTTCTGTCCATGACTTGAATCTCACGTATAGATGAGGAGGCAGTGAAGCCTCTTCATCATCTCCACATGATCTCCCAAAAGGGAAACTAAAAGTAATGTGCCACTGATTTGGCAAGTTTTTTTTGTCAAACACTTGATCACACCCATTCCCTACCAATCAATCCATTCATCTATCCATGCAGAGTGAATCACAAAGAAGTGTCTAGATGAGAGTAAGTAGGTTTATGGTAGTATGGAGACCAGCAAACATCGGCTCTTCTTCTCTTGCTGTCATCAGATCGGTGCTGGCTGATATTAATTTCCGTGAGCTTGACAGGGGCCATTAGTCTTGGAGAGGAGGCTTGAGTTTCAGTGTTTAGGGGGTAAGGATCCTCTCACACAGGGAGCTGTATATACAGTATGGGTTATACAATAGCCCAGACCATAGAGAAGGAAAAGCTGTTAAACAGACAGTATTGGAAGTGTGGGAAAGATGAAATGTCTTTCTCAGCCAGTCCATCTTGAATGCTGGCAGATACTGTAAGGTAGTTACCTGCTTCTAGTTACTTGTCTTTTGAAACTACTCTGGAAATGACTCTGAATGTGAGTTAGCTGAGCATGTTATGATGCTGGATTTGCACAAAGTTGATGGTTATTGCAGAGGGTAGCAACACTTTATACTTATTGATAGTCCCAAACCTTTTCCCAATTCGGAGGACGTAGTCTACGAAGGTGTGACCCTTTGTAGCCATCATAGACTGCAAAGACCGAACCAAAATGAGACAGTCTCACCTACAGAGAATTTTTGCTTCACATCACCAGCTGTGATCACACCCTTACCGTTGCATCACAAAACGTGGCTTCTTTCACCTAGCAACCTTGAAATCTTATTTTCTACAAAAACTTGAGATTTTCAGGCCTGTGGTTTTAGCAGTTGCATTTGGGATAGTTTGGGCTGCCCAGGAAAAGGCTACATTCCTCATCCGCTTTTAGATGAGCCTTTGAAATGGGACAGCCTAGTCGTGCTGCTGTTATGCAATCGGTCTCAAATGCAGTCCTTGAATTGGGACATGTGCCTGTTGGGGCTATTTGCATGAAGCACCAGGAGGACGACCTCAGGCCAAACCAACTGAGGCTGTGGGGTTGGTCCTTTGTGCTGACTGTGCTGTTCATCAGGATGTTTTAGTTCTCCTCATGATTGCTGTGCTGCTCCCCAGATGTGTTGAATGAACAGGAGGAGGAAGGGCTGGTCTCAAGGGAGCCTGGTCAATCCCATGCAGCATTTCCCCGGTACACACAAGAGAGAGTGAGAGGGAGATAGGGCCTTTGGGTTGAAAGGTAATGTCCTCTCCCACATCCAACAAATCTCCACTCGATGACTGATATCTGGATCAGTCCAGCAGCAGTTACTCTCCCACCCAGCAGTTACTTCCTCTCTCCTCAGACTGAGGGTTTGCTCGAGTACAGTGGCTATTCAGCAGGGTTGACTTGGTTAAGTGGGACTGACAAACTGCAAGACAGGCTTGACATAAAGGTCCAGGGCTAAATTTAACAGGATGTCTGTTGCTCTGACCCGACCCAAACAGAGTTGGTGAGCAATAATGGAAAAGATAAGGTGTTTGGTAGTAAAGCTGTATCCCATTTCTTCCCTTCCCTTTTTGACTGAGTGGTGTCCCTTTGTGAAATTGTTGCACCTCTAACACTTTCCATCCAATCAGAACTTTTTTTTTTTAACCACTGCACAGAAAAGGGCGCTATACCAGATTAAAGATGACTGGCGTAAGAAACTAGTATCATCCCATGTCATAGTTGAATATTTTGCAACTTTGCAGCAATGGGGACACCATGAGGGCTGAGTACTGGAACAAAGCTAAAATACTGCTGTCTCTGTTTTGTGCATTTTGACCTTGTAATCCTTGAGAATCCTATTCCACATTTGTCCAGTTACTCTTTGAGTTACTGAGTTTTCATACAGGCCTCAATATGCATGAAGCAAACACATTTACATTTCAAAACAGGCAGGAAAGTTAACGTATGTGGTTGCTGCAGGTTTTCTGATCTGTAAAATCTCCTGAAAGAAACTTACACACTCTGTGTTACCATATAGCTTATATGTACCGCACATGTTTGTGTGTTTGCATGTGTGTGAAATTACAGCATGTATTCGTTTTTTTTTTGTTTTTTTTGTGTGCATTTGCATACACCATGAGTAGATTGTGAGTATGTGAAAAGGAGAGAGGAATATGTGTGTGTGCCTTTTTGTGTGGGTGTGTGTGAGCCTCATTTTCCCAGGTCTCCACTCCAGAATAGCAGTTGGCGCTGAAAGCCCGGGCTGTAACACTTTAATAGTGGAGTTGTTTACTCTTTATACCAACCCACTTCACCCCCATTTTGGGAGGGTTCCTCTGCCTTTGGCACATGAGCATGTAGACATTTTTACAGCTTAGTGTGCTCAACACCATCTTACTGACAGATTTTATGGCCCAGTGGTTTGAGTCTGTATGTTTTTATAATATTTTCAGGTTATGCAATCAAACTTTGAGAAAGTCGCATCAGCCAAATGCTTAATCATAGCACCTAGCTTCTTCTGTAAACTCAACAGGTTTCATAGACTGTGTATTTTCCTGAGGTGACAGTGTCACCTATGGGTGCTAGCTCCAGATGCTGCAGCCATGATGAGCTATCCTTAGGTGCGAAGTTAGTCAGTAGCTGTGCATCAACGGTCAAAAAGTCACTGTGAGAGTACTCACAATGGCTGTGTATTAACCCACATATACACAGTAACTGCAGCAAACAGTCACACAAAGTCTTCACTGAAACTACAATTCCCTCTGAAAAGCCGAGGTGCAAACATTCCAGAGGACCTGAGGATTATCCCGTTTAACGTCTGACATTTTCACCGTTGTTCAGTCAAAATGTCAAAGCAGCACCTCGCAACACAGTGGGAGCATGCTGCAGTGTAAACATGGGTGGCCCCAGTGGGAACGGGACCCCAAACCTTGGCTCTGTTCTACACAGGGAATTTGTTAGCTCTATCTGGACTGCAACACATGACAGTTTGCCCAGAGGGTATTACTGTGAGCATTGTGTTAATATCATAGCTGCTATGAAGGCTCAAAAAAACCACTACAATTATTCCACTCTAGCTTGTGAGGGGAAAGTGCCGTTACAATGTAATGATTAAAGGTGATCAGTGCTTGCCAGGAAGTTGACATTTTCAATATTTGGCTGCTGCGGCGGGCCTCGCATCGCACGCACTCTGAGACTTTTCATCTTGTGAAGGGGGTAACGGCTCCAAACGCAGCAGCGGGAACATGACGCAAGTCTGTGATGGGGAAAAACTGATCAGTTTGATAGAGTTTACAACTGCAGCCATATGCAGACCAAGCTTTGGTCCTTTCTTGGCTTAATGTGAAGGATTGTAGATAATCAAAGCTGTGTTTCTAAAATCAGCTTTTAGTTTTCATGAGAGTGGATTTTTGTCCTTGTAGTGTTGGAGTGTAGTTTGACTAATATATTGGATTAGTATTGAAAGCAGTTTTTCTCTGTCTGCTCCTACAGAATTAATCTGTTCTTCTAAGGTTTTCCAAGTCATCCATTCTTGAAACAGCATAAGAGATAATTAGATAAGAACATATAAATCTGAATTTATAATAACCATTTAAGCAATCGTCACTGTTATTATAGGTACCAGGATTAGTTGAAGCTGTCACCACCATCGAGAAACAGAAGAAAGAGGGACACTTCAGCATAAATGAGTCATTTTGTCAGCAGACAGTCGGTGTATGAAGAGGTGGGGGGGGAACATTAGAAGGGAATTATGGGTACATTTTCCACCACTGTCCTCAAATCTGCCAAGCCCAAACACTGAGCTGAGACAGCAGCCAGCTTACTTAGTGGCTGCACTCTGTCTGTCCTCAGCATACGACACTTCAGTTAATGTTTTGGGCTGGAGCATTAGCCGCACCAAGCAAAAGTATGTTTGCCTTGGAAGTGGCAGCAGAGCCGGTGAACACTGCCATCCATGTCAAGTGGTACACCGTATAATACCGTCCTGGGCGAACTTGGACGCCTAACGTGAAGAATTACATCTGTGGTTGTTTCAACACGAGCCTGAAGTGGTCGGCCCAGAGGCTGCGTCGTATCCAGGGGTCAGCAGGGATGTAATTAGGGGAAATCTGTTTAAATATTTGAACATATTTATTGATGCTCTGTGACATGTGGAATTATGCCCCTCTTGCTTCAGGACAGCACAGGCTTCCCAGTATGTTCTTTTTAGCGGCGAGCCTCCATCTGTCCACACTGGAAAAATCACACGAAGCCTCCGTCAGCAAAGCCGAGCGTTCGCACGTTTCCCCCGTATCGATACCCTTAGCAGGCTTCAATAAGTCACACTCACCCTGAGGCAACTAGCAGTTGGTGTTTTCTTCCACTTTAGTTCGCTGGCACCCAGTCAGTGCCCTCCTCCTCTGCTTTTAACTTCGAGTTTTCACTGTGAAAGAGCAGATTTCTCTCTGTCTCCACTCTTTCTGTCTCTGTTTGTCCTCCACTCCACCTTCAGTTTCCATCAGCACACACACGCACACACTTTCCACAGCTAGTCTCTTCATGCAGTCACTGAAGCTTTGAGAAAAAGGCAGTCCAGAGGTCACAGAGGCACCGTGGTTTCAATCTGGGCAGGGGAATTTGAATAAAGAAGCCCTTAAGTCTGCATAAGTGCCCTTGAGCAAGGCACTGGACCTCTAAGTCATCTGCTGCAGCTGCTCCTGGGCCAGCAGATGAAGACTTCCAGACATCAAAGTGTGGAACATTGTGAGTATGAAGTAAGGCTTCAAATGCATGCATGCTAAGTCAACCATCCCTGGATAAATAAAAACTTTTAAAAAATCCAGATTTAGATCCAGTTATCCTCACAACCCACTGCAAACACATCAAAGCCCCAGAGGCACTTTTTTATGGCGCAACATATTTTCACCATAAATCACAAAAATATAAAAGAGCTATCTTTTTCAGCGATGTTTTTTGAATCTGTCTCTTATGCCAGAGACACACAAACACAAAAAGTTTGGACTTTTCCAAGCGTCTGGAAGTCAGAACGCACAGAGGACCATAAAAAACTCTGGGGTGGTCGGCTGCTCTGTGCACTAACAGGCCAGGTTCGGCTGATGAGGACTGTTTACTCCGGTCAGCAGCTGGGAGCCTCAGACCCCTCTGCGTAGCCTTGTAAACACTACAGAAGTTATCTGGAAGTTATCTTTCCTGCTGTCTGTGCACAACACCGACCGCTCTGAGCCTGCTGAAGTTATTAGAGAAGCCTCTGTTTTGTGTCCATTTTGAGACAGAAACTGGAAATTTTCAGCCAGTAGCTCCTAATTGCAACCTTTGTATGTTCTGTTGGACAAGGTCCGAAAAACCAGACACAAGAATGTCTTCAACCGAAGCCACCGCTAATATATCACACCAGCGTTATATAGGAACATTCGCTAGCTCGTCGTAACTGCACGGCGTGGAAGAAAGTAGCATACACGTGATAAATAATGCTGTTTTGCTTCCACAGGTGTTGACGTGAGATTTGAGGAAAGTTGGGGTGGAGAAAGTTTCCTACTTGGAATCATCACTTTGAGAGCTGCTCCGTCGTGTTATTCATTTGAAGAAGTCAGAATTTCCAGCGTTCTGTCCTAATGATTCACCGAGCGACACACACTCACGAGACAAGACACTGACTGGGAGGGAGGATCCGTGAAGCATTCGCGGCCTGAGGGCCACGACGGCTTCACCGAGCCAAACACAGGCCTGAAGCTGTAAAGCCTGGACCAGACGACAGTGGAGAGATGCAAGAGTGAGGGAGAGAGCAAGACAGACAACCAGGAAAAGAGAGAGAGAGGCAGAGGCACGGGTGCTGCACAGGATTGGCGTCACGCCCTCGCACTCCTCACATGCTGTAAACACACAACCTCAGTGTGGAGATGTTGTTTTTCTACATCAAAACACACTCTGCTCTTCTACTCTGACAAGATGAATTGTCTGAGAGGAAAAAGGGGAAAATGCTTTCTCCTTAGATGATATAAAAAAATGATCTGGAAAAAAAAAAAAGTGGATTAAGAGTAATTAGAAATAAGAAAACACCAGGTCCTCTAAAAAGCCACACACATAGGAAGAAGTATAAAGTATAGGAAGATGAGGTTGTGTGCATTTCAGATGTGAGAAATTCTAGTTTTTCAAATTTCCATTTCCATTTCAACATTTTCATGACCCTCTCACAGAGAGGCCGAAGGTCAAGGTCACGTTAGGCCACGTCCACACTATGTTTTCATTTCTAATGGCGTTTTAAAGCTAAAATGATCTCTGCACAGATTACTATTTTAGCTCCACATCAGGAGCGATCTCTGTTCATACTAACACACCTGAAAAGGCACACATACATGACCATTCACATACACCGTGCATGCACGAGCCGGTGAAAACAAGAGTCACTGTTTCTACTCTGCAGTTAATTAGTTGCACAAAATTCAGCAGATGAGGAACAGCAAAGACAGTTGTAGCGTTGAAATGCAGAGTTTATCTTCACAACAGCTGCTAGAAAAGACAACAGGGTCAGTAATACTTTCACCACTGTTAGCTGAAGGCTAATACAACCCAGTCAGGCAGCGACCATGGATGTCATTTCCAAAGGTCCCGTCCAAACTGCAACACAACCCTGGACTCTTCAGACTAAAACAGATCCAGCAGTGTTTGCAAAAGTCTCAGTTTTAGTGGCTCAGAAACTCTGTAGTAGTGTAGATGGCAGACATAAACGTAGAAGAAGAGATGTGTTTTAAAACCAAAATACAGTAGTGTGGACATAGCCTTAGCCTCGAACCAGGACCACACTACGCACCTGGATGCTAACAAGTGGAACATTTATTAGTCTCATTTTCATAGCTCCTACCAGTGGCAATGTGGTTTGTATTGACTTTAGTGGAAGTCACTGTCTCTGTTGGTGTAAGCTGTGTTTTTTATTACACTGCACCCACCTGACACTGCCTCATTGGTTGCTCAGAAGGTGTTCTACCTTCTGTGAGTTTGTATTCTCAACCAGCACCTTAGGTTATGTCTCACAGAGCCTCTGACACATCCAGGTTCCATGTGTCACATCCAGGACTGTGGTGCTCTGAGTAGAGATCCAGGCCCAGGGTGAGGTCATTTACTGACTGGGATTCATTTTCAAGGACACGTCAGCAAAGGAGGATGTTTGCTGACACTGGTTCCATCCTCATGATGCAGGTTTTCAGATTAACTAAGAAAATCCGGCACTTGAAAGGACTTTGTCATCACAGCCGGGGGCAGATTTCACACTGCGCTTAATTGGAAACAGTTTCATAGTAGCATAATAAACAGCAACAGCGAGAACTAACTTTTGAGCACATTATCATAAAGCATATGGCACATATTCAGACGATCTGTGACTTTGCAGATTGTCCAAGAATGTGCAGGGAGTTTTTCTCAGGCCGGTTTTATAATGAGATGAAGACATGAGCGCTGATTTGTGTGATTTTAATTGGAATATTTTGGGAGACATCTTGGCATCAGTGAGGGAGCGTCGCTGATGTGGGGAGATTGTGCAAAGCAAAGTGACCTCTGTTTCTCTCTGAGAGGCTGGAGCTGTTTCAAACTGTATCCAGGCATTTCATTAAACAGTGAGGAAATGCAGACCGCAGCCCCCCCCCCCCCCCCCCCCCCCCCCCCTTTCTTGATGAATTGTGTTTTTAGGGAGGGTGCAGTGGGGCTAATTTAGATGTGGTCATAATTGTTTCAGTGGTCAGTTTTTTATAGTAGGAATGTAAGAGTACTTTGATTGCCAGTTAGCAGATATTTTGCATGGAAAGAACTCAACTTTTAACTTGGCTCTCTGAGCAGCTCTGATCCACATCACAGTTCAGTTCAGCTCTGAACAGGGAGCATTAGTTTGCAAATATGATTTAATAAAAGCGCAGTAAAAAATCTCAATAAAATCAAACAACAAATCACAAAATGCCGTACAGACATGAGCCGATAAGACCAGATGGAGGATAAATAGCTGTTTCTAGTGCAATAAAATACAACTCCTCCATGCATAATATTAAGTTAATATGCACAGACATAAGTCTGTGTGATTTTATATGCAAATTAAGCAATCAAACCTTATAACAGGGAAAATACTTTTACTGTTCAGCGTGTGTATTGGCTCTAACTGCTCTTCAAAGTGGGGGAGATCATGTCGAGCATCAACTTTTAACTTTTCTCCCATGAAATGACCTAATCACATTAAAGGGTAATTCAGGTTTATTACGACTTGGGTCTTATTTTTATGGTTTTGGCCGTTGTTCCTATTGATAAGTGAATTGCCAGGATCTGAGAACAGCAGCATCATTGGTGAAAAGACATGAGGGGGGGGGGACACGAGCAGTGAGATGAAGAAACAGGCTATAAACAAACCTTCGGGTTAATGGGGCTATTTGTAAGTTTTCTCTGCCCCAGAACGTGGTTTCTTGCCGGGGGGGGGGGGGGTGATTGTCACTTGACAAGCACTTCGGCTGAGGTTATAATAACTCTTCTGAGCAGCGCTGCGTCTTTAGGGCAGAGTGGAGGCTACAGTGACTAGCTATCGGAAAGTGACGAGATGGGCCGGGGCTAGCTGGTTAACATACTAACTTCAGTGGAAGAAAAGACGTGATAGAGACAAGAGCTTACATTGGTGTGGACGTTTCTTCTAGGTAAGTAAACAGCTGTTAATGCTAACATTAGCTATGTAGCACTAGCAAAACTTACAAAAATCTACTTTAATCAAACTTATTTTGAACCGAAAACAAAGGAAAACAGTAAAATCGTTATCCACACTGACCCTTATAAACACCCACTGATGTTAACAGGTAATATAGCCAATGTTTTATGTTACCCCTTTTCCACCAAACTGGTTCCAGGGCTGGTGCTAGAGCTGGTGCTAGAGCTGGTTCGTGGTTGGTTCAACTACGAACCGGTTTGCTTTTCCACAGGCGGGTGCCAGCCAGAGAGCCACGTCATCACGTCAATGTATACGTATACGTCACGTCATTTCCTCAATAGAGCAAGCGCCAAATTCAATCACCACAACAAAGATGGAGGACTACGTTGCGGCTCAAGTGTTGCTGTGGGCTTTTCGAGCCTTTCTTGGGGAGCAAAATTTGGCGATCCAGCAAGTAAATACTGCTCGACGATTATGCAACGAACAGCGATCACACTCGAGAAGACGGTCAATAATCCCGCCCCCGCTCGCTGACGTAAGCCCGAAGCCCCCAACGTAACGTGGTTCTTTCTACTGGCCCAGCAAGGAGTTGGTGCTTGCCTAGCACCGGTTTTGAGAGCCAGGAACCGGTTCTTTGTCTGTGGAAAACCAAAGAACTGGTGCTAAGTCTGGCTCTAGCTCCGAACCAGCCCTGGAACCAGTTTGGTGGAAAAGGGGTATGTGTGGCCACGTCCAGTTTCATCTTCACATACAGTGGTTTAGATAATGTTCTCTGATCATCTCGCGCTTCTTGCCCATCTGTGGTGCCGTTGTCCAAGTTGAACTAAACTTGTATTACACTCAGCTGAAAGAAAGTATTCATGAACTGTGAAGAGGGAGCTGGCAAACAGTGATGAGAGAAAAGGCAAGAAAATGAGGACATGCATTATTTTCTGTTCCTGGAAAATAAAAGCCTTAATGGGCTTATTAGGAGGTCACTGGTAATTGCTTGTCAAGGCTCATTTTGTTTTCTTTTATGTTTATTTCTGAGGTAAGATGTTGTAAGTTTTGTTTTGTTTTAAGCTCATTTTATCATTAATTATCATTTGAAGCTTTTTCAAAATGTGTAAACAGATGATTGGTGAGATATAGTCGCTGAGACCTGAGCTTTCCTCTGGCCTGTGTCGCTGTAGCAACACAACACTCCCTTCCACCGTCTCAGTGAGGAATACAAATGTATAATTAAGCTCCTTTTTCCCCCGTCTCAATATCTGTGCTATGTGGTGGTTTGATATTTGCTCATGCTTTACAGGATTCACAAGCTCAGCACTTCATCGTGGTAATAGCAGCTTATTTAGTTCTAAGTTACCACGCGGCTGCAGAAGTCTCCTGTTAAACGTAGTGTTTTCATGTTTTTCTTTATGAGAAACTGCACCCTGGTCTCTCATATCTTCCTCCACTGCTCTAATGGGGGGAGGCGGGGGGGCACTTTTCTGCTTCACTCTCCTTTGTTTTTTATTATTATGGTTCTTGCTCTCGATCATATTTCAGATCAGTTTTACATCATATGACTCTTCAGTGATCACAGAAACATTGCTCACCCTTAGTTTAGCCGGAGGTTGTGCAGAGAAATTGAAGCTGACTGATCATGAGACAGATGCATGTTACTAACTGTCTTTGTGGTACAATGAATTTAAACAACTGGCAATATAAATGTTCTTGGTCAATGTCTTTATTGAACTATTTCACATAAGAAAACATACAAAACAGGCCAGACAGCATGAGAGGGAAGAAACAGAGGGGTATATCACATCCCCATCAAAGACAGTGTCACAATTCTGCTACACACAAACACATAAACCAACACAAACACAAAAACAAACCAACAATTTCAACTTTAACAACAAAAAAGGGGGTGTGTCACTATCAGAAACAAAAAAAGAAAAAAATACACAATAATATGAAATATATGAATTAGAAAACAAGATAGAGACAGCGACCAGTTGTAGCACCCCTCTACAATACAGCATCACTAAGCACTTTTCTATTATAATCTATCTGACCCCATATCTAATGAGGTATGTGTTAGTACATTGGCTGGTTTCCTAGTTGTGACCCACTAGACTTCTCAACACAATGGCTGCTAATCCAAGTAACGGGGACCAAATCTTATAGAATACATTTACTTAGACCTGTATGTCAAATGTTCAATAGGTATTATATGAAAAATAACCAGATGCCACACAGCTGTTGTTGGAGGTTTGCAGTCTGTCCCTTTCAGCAACATATTTTTAATTGCACAAAAAGCAAAGATACAGGGGAGTCTTTAGGAGTGTGTACTTTTAAGTTGTGTGTCTGGCCACACAAACAACAGACACACAGGCATAGGCACATTCAGTTGAATGTCAAGAATTAGATGTAGTCTATCCGTTGTATTTCATCACAAACACAGTGAATCAAACTCCCAACCCCAGCATTAGACTTCTGCAATGTAAATTTGCACTTTCTAAATGCAAACAGCACTCTAATGTTATACATCTGGACAAAATTGGTGCTTTGCAACACAGTTAATTGTTATCAGACTGTTCCTTGTCCAGATGGAGAGAGCAAATCTTGCTTAATTCAGATAAGCAAACAGCAAGCAGGCGCTGAGAAGTGGCAAAGCGCACTGGTTTCTTTTCTTCTGTAACAAGAAACAGTAGCTGGTTTATGAAGCCTCGTAACTGATGCTGTGTGCAGCGTAACTGCTGCTGATAGCGCTGCTCCATCATCCAGTGAAAAGGGCCATGACTCCCACTGCCTTCATCTGCTACCAACACCACTGAACAATAAAGATATACTGGCAGAATAAAGCTGGTTGTGTGTGTTTCAGTATCAGTCTGTATCTACACTTTATCACTGTGTGTGTGTGTGTGTGTGTGTGTGTGTGTGTGAATTCTGGTGGATTTGCCTCAGTGACTTTGCCATGGTGATAAAGCAGCTCGGCTCTGCTTTGATGTTGCAAGGTGGAGGCCAGTCCCAGCAGGAAGCAACAAGAACAACCCGTCTGTGGGTAGGACCTCGTCTGGCCGGCCAATATCTGTCTGGACTCGGAGAGAACACAGACACAACTAGAAGCGTGCAGCATTCATCTGCACTATCTTCCTGTCAGATCTGGCTGAAAGATAACCTCCTAACTCGCTGTGTTATCAGAGGAGGAAGAGAGGAAACAGGAAAAGAAAACTGCTGCCTGCTCAATACGCAAACTGCAGAAGGCAAATTCATGCACTGGGAAAAGGTCTCATTTACCCACTACCATGCTACTAAGTCTTTCCTAGTATTCTGATATTTATGCTGCAGTTTTTGCGCAGTTCAGACAGAGAGAGGAAGTCACAGTGTGTCTGGAGGCTGAAAACACTGAAGGCTTAAACCCTGAAAGAAAATAGACAACTGTATCATTTGTAGTTATTGTCTGTGTGTGTGTGTGTGTGTGTGTGTGTGTGTGTGTGTGTGTGTGTGTGTGTGTGTGTGTGCTGATGTGGTGTCGTCGAGTATCTTTCCTCCTGAGCTTCGGTGTGAACGCTGCCTGCTCTGACAGACAGAGAGCTGTCTAACATCTGTGTTTGAAGTGACACTGTGCTGCTGCCTGAGTCTGCAGGAACTCTTCTGGTGTTTGTCTGAGGAGAGTCTGGAGGTATTCCTCAAAGACAGCCGCGGCCTGTGGAGTGTGCGTGTGTGTGTGTGTATGCCTGCAGATGAAATACAATCATACACCTCTAAGATATTTCAGTGTGTGTGTATGTGAGCTAGCAGACGAAATAAGATATGCCACAAAGGCAAACATAGCAGTTGAAGCTGTGTGTGCGCTAACAGGTGAAATAAGATATTCTACAAAGACAACCGCGTAGCTTGGATTTATTGTGCGTGTGTGTGTGTGTGTGTGTGTGCTTGCAGACAAAATAAGATACACCTCAAAGACAATCCCAGCACTTGGAGATATCGTTGGTGTGTGTGTGTGCTAGAAGCGAAAAAAAAAGAGAAAAAGCCCTGTTAAACCTCAAAGGCAGGAGTAATATTTGTGGTTATCGCTTGTGCGTGTGTTCCTGGGAAGCTGTCGATGTTGACACTCTCCTCAGAGCCTCCCCCTCTGAAGTCTCCTCCAGTGGTCGGCTCTGGTTCCTCAGAATCCCACCTGCGCTAACTGACCCATATGTACCTCTGAGTCGGCTTGTGACGCTCTGCCTCCAAGCTTTGAAGTGCCTGAAATGTGTGTGTTCATAGTAGTGTGTGTGTGTGTGTGTGTGTGTGTGTGTGTGTGGGTGTGTGTGTTTCTGGACCAGATTCCCAGCTGGCAACGCACAGTTACAGCTGGGCTTTTGCACACTTTGCGCACTCTTGCTGCATCTCTCTAAGGAACCAAAACATTCAAAAAAAAAAAAACTAAAATATTGTGAAAAGATTTTACCTTGTCTGAGTTGGAAAAACTTAAAATAAAAAAATAGAAGATGTGATGAAGCCAGATGGAAACAGCTCTGGGCCACACTAGCAGCGTGGCTCAGTGGGTGGAGGTGAGGGTCTGTCAGTCAGTCCATCATTTTGATCCAGACAGAAAAATCCCAGTGGGCAATCTGGCCAAAGGATCATATCTCAATCTTTTTGGGTAGAAGAAGAAGCTAAGATCTGATGATCACATGACTTGTTGTACACATCGTTGCCTGGACACAAAACCTTCAAGTGACATTTGAGTCACTTCAACTCAAATGTCCCCAACTCACACAAATCTCTGTATCCTTTTTCTGCTCTGATTTTAAAAAAAGTGAAAGTTCTGACCAGAAGTTGTGGTTCGAATCTCTCCACCGCTTCGACGCATCTGGTCGACGCTATCCTCCGCCCTGCGTCGTGTATAGTAACTCCACCATCTTGGACTGCAGCTGGTGATGGTGGTCCTTGTTCTAGTGGTACATGTGCCTCTACGCCAAACTCGCCGAGGCTGCAGAGCAGAACAAGGACTGCCATGAGATTTGGTCCAGATATTCACATCCCTCTCAGGATGAATTGTAAAAACTTTGGAGACTTTTCAACTCTCTGCATCATCAAGTAAAATTTTTATTCCGTTCATTTCTTTGGTTTCTGACCAAATACCTGCAGAGCGCTCCAATCTGACTCAGCTGTGCTGATTGTTTAGTGCTAATGAGCAAATGTTAGCATGCTAACATTTGAAACATCAGTTAAACATCACTTTTTTAGTGTTGTCATACTAATATGCTGATGTTAGCATTTAGCTCAGTGCAGTATCTGCTTCTGCTTCCTTTACCACAGACAAGGCTCTCACTGATGTAACACTCTGACTCCAGCAGATAAGGATAAGGATTAAAGAGAGCAGAGGTGACAGGTGTTTGTGTACTGCTGCAGCCTACATTTGACTCCAGATGGGAATTCTTGATGGTGTCATTGCGCTCTCAGTCAACATACAGTAGCAGCTCATAAATCCTCATGTAAAGAGAAAACACAAGTGGCATCTCAGCTGAGAAGCAGCGGTAACGTATCAGAGTCACTGGACCTCAGGTTGTTCTGTGCTCTCGTCATGTTCTCTTCACCCTAAAGGCAGTTGATTCAAACGTGTGGATCCTCATCAAAAATTTCACATATTGGCCTAAAACGTGCAAAAGAATTTAATATGAAACATAACTGAAGTCTCTCTTCCTTTTCATTTTCTATCTCAATGACAAACACACACTCACTGGTTTTGACTTGGCCTCATTTATCTCTCCAACTGTCCCCATGTCTTCCGCCTTCAGGAGGAAGCAGCAGATCATGACCAGTTCCCAAGAGGATAAGATAATACAATAATCATAAAAAAAAACCTCCCTCCAGCCCCCACCACACACTCACTCACACACACACACACCGTCTGCCTCGCCTACAGCCTCCTGTTGGGACGGCGGCGCAGCAGCACCTGTTTGGAAGCGCTCCAGCTCCGCCCGGCTCGTTTCAAATCACCTCCCCACTGTAGCCTTTTCATGTGTTTTACAGGCTTGTATCCAGTTCAGTGCTGAGCAAACCAGGCTTGTTGCTGTGTATTTATCCCAGTTAAGACAGGGTTTGCACCTGGTAGTTCTACTCAGCAGCTGAGGGTAGATAGTATTTAAAGATGAGTCACTGATGAATCACTGAAAGCACTTGCTGCACATTATTTTGACTGAATATGCAATAAAGTGGTCTTTCTTTAAAATCCAGCTTTCTTTACCATGTTTGACAAAAGGAAATAAGCACTAGTTGAGTATCTATCTAACATACTTTCAAGGTGTTGTGGGAAAACCTAGAGACTACTAATCAGCCTTTAAAGTATCATCCTTATCGTGCACACACCCTCTGGGCCAGAATCGGCCATTAATCACATTCCCAAGACGCACTTTCTGCATCGAGCTCTCACCAGCACCAGGATGAAATCCAGGAGGCATTGCCTTGGCCAGCAGGAGTTCCTGTGTTGCAACTGTTCTCTGAGCCCATTTCTCACAAGAGAAAGGAGGAGGCGGGAGAAAAGGGAAGATGCTCCGGGGAGAAGCAGCAGCTGACACTGTCGGAGTTCATGAGAAAGGAAACGCTGGGAATAGAGAGGACTGGCAAAGATCAGAGGGTTAATGAGCTGCAGAGTCCTTTTTTTAGTGTTTCGTGGCTTTGCCTGAACAACCAGAGCTCCAGAATCAAACCAACCACTGAGACTGAAATTAAGACAAGAGATTGAAAATATATCTTTCTCCCAATCAGTCTGTGACAGTTATATGTGCATCTTCTTTGCTTTTGCTGCATTATGCTGCAACACAACAATGAGTCAGTAAGTTCCTTGCCCGTGAAAGTCATCTAAAATCCTCTGTGTCTGGTAGCTTTTCCCATGAGAAGTTTTGTGAGCATAATAAATAATGCATTTTACAGTATCTGCAATATCTGTCTTTTTTCTTTCTTGTCTATTTTAGGACAAAGGCAAAATGAATGGGGGGCACCAACAGAAACTCAAAAACAGAAAGGCCAGGGAAACAGTCCACACACTGTTAGCAAAGAAGAACAAGGACATGGATGCAGTGATTTTCTTCCTCCATAGAGCAGTTTATGTTGACAATCTCTCTGACCATAGATTGGTGTTGTGGTCAGTCAAGGGCGACATCCTAGACAAAACCACCGCCCCGCCTCGGGACCAGAAACTTTCAGGAGTGGTCGTGTTGCGTCTCACCGCAAACAGCCCGATTTTTCAAGGTCCTGATCTCGGCAGGCCGTATGACTTTGCGTCTCCCCACATTTCAAGGTCTTTGGCAAACCAAGGCTGCCAGAAACTGCCGCAGAGAAGCGGATGCTTTGCTTCCACATCATCGGATCCAGAATGGAGGGGTAAATAAAAGGAACGAAAACAAGAATTTAAGACATACAAACAAAAAGAAGAGGGAGCTGATTGAAGGAGGACAATGAAGGAAGGAAATAAAACAAGAAGAAAAGGATATGAAAGCCTCACAAAGAGACAGACAAACCCAACAGTTGCCTTTTGTCTCTAATTAAAAGTTTCTTGTTTTCATCCGATACACAAGCTGACAATGGCCTGGCAACAAGGAGGTCTCAAGTCAGTGAACTGTCAGGTTTTACATCTGGTCTCATTTCCTGCCTGATGCAGATTGAGAGAGAGATGAAGGATCGCAGCTTAAAGTTGCTCGTCGCAGGAAGGAAGTGTTATCGGGCGGATATTGAGCGAGGATGCGCAGCGGACTCATTTGGAAGCAACAAACCCCAGGAAGCAACTTCAGCTCTCCTCCTCCTTCTCCTCCTCCTCCTCCTCCTCCTCCTCCCGGGTTACCGTGGTGACAGGCCCTACAAATCCACTGACACACTTACGAGATCACTATCTAGCTCTGGATTTAATTAGCAGGGTCTGGTTAGGAAGAGATAAACCGCCTTTATTAGGACTTTGATATCCTAATGAGAGGAGATCGGAGGCATATGTTTGATACTGTTTAGGAGTCAAGATGAGAGATAAGAGATAGAGGGAGCTTATCAATGACACTGGAACAAAGGAGATTAATCTCGGAACATTAGTGGCAATGTAACATAATACAGTGGTTAATGATGTGTAACAAACATGCTTACATTTGCCCCTTCTTTGTTCGATATGCAAGAGAGAGGAAAAAAAGCAGGGGTGAATATTGTTAAATCATCATTTGTTTGACAGCGTTGCCTCTGCAAAGATTTCTCCAGTTTGTTCTCAGCACGTAATTCCATTTGACAATTACACAGACGCGCCATTCATCTTTCATGCTATGCTAATTGTGTTTACCGGTGGTCACGGAGACTTGTTTGCTGCTGGCTCCCCTGTCAGTCGCAGGCAGACACGTGCTCAGCTTTCTCTGAGGAGGCTCTGTCCTCCTGTTGCTGCTGGATTCAGTGTCATGGCAAACCCTGAGAAAAGAGCTACCTGCTGCGGGGAACCTGTGAGTGCTTGTCATCAAACTTCATCATCAAACAGGATAGAAGAGACCCAAAGATTTGCAGCAAGCACTCACCAGGTGCTGTTGGGGGATGGGTAGTGCACAGATCAGAGGGCCCTGAGGTGGTATGTTTTTAAAGCAACAGTTAAAAGATTTTCTTTTACCAAGGACATATGACAATGATTGTACTTTAAGTCTAATTTCCACCATTTTCTGCCCCCAAATCACCTTTGAAATGTTCCTGTACCAGTGCCACCAAGACAGTTTCACCTGTATTCATTATTTCACACTTTAACGTCTTCATTTTAAAACAAAAACAAGCTCTGTTCAGAAGAGTGTTTTAGCTCCCTATCAGAAATATCTCCAACAAAACAAACACACCTGAAAATGTATACATACATTCACATACACTGGGCAAGCAAGATCCGGCGTAAACAGGAAGCAGATTGTCCATCCCACAGTTGATTAGCTGCAGAAAAGAAACAAAAAAGGAACAGCAAAGGCAGTTTTAACATTGAAATGCAGAATTTAACTACACAGCAGCTGCTAGCAAAGACAACAAGGTCAGTAAAGCTTTTAATTTGTTATCCCTGTTGCTTTCACCACTGGTAGTCCAGGCTGATAAGACCCAATCAGGGCGCAACCATGGGTGTCTATGTCATCGTTTCTAAAGGTCTCTGTTTCTGCCTGTCCAGACTACAACACAACCCTGGAGTTTTCAAACTGAAATGGGCCCAGCAGCATTTCAAAAAGTCTCAATTTTAGGTGCTTGAAAACTGTAAACTAAGTAGCAAGTAGCAAATAGCACGTAGTAAGTAGCATATGAAATGTGTTTTAAAACTAAAATGTGGTAGTGTGATGTGGCCTTCGGGAACAAAGCGAGTCTGAAACCTTTTAAACCACTCATGTATAATACACAATACTCTTTACAGAGCCAACAGGACCTTGCTCTGTATCTCCCCAAAAGCATGATAAATCAAATCCTCATTTGTGTTTCCTTTAGAAACACAAATTCTTCCTCCAGGACCTCCTCCTCTTTGGATCTCTGTTATCTTGATTGCCTTAGAAAGTATCTAGTTGGGCGTGAGTGATGAGGGATCTAAACCCCCTGTGAATGGCTGTAGTTTTTGATTGAACGATGAGTTGAACTTGCAGCAGCAGTGTGGATTTAAAAGGATGTACTAATGCTCAGAGACACAACTGTCTCTTCCTGTCTCTTTGCAGCTTAATCATTGAGGCATTGGGATCGATCAGCACTCCCTTTAGCTCCCTGCAGATATATTGTGGCAATTTTATGTCACTGGAAGGAAACTGCCCTTCAAAAGTGGGTGAAACACAATGGGAAAAAAAACCCCTCAAAGTAATAGACTTGAAAGAATCAAATACTTTATAGAAAAATCACTTTTTCTTTCCTCTCCTTCTCCTTTGTGTTGTGTTGCACAATTCTGTTCTTGTGAATTATACTAGCACTGGGATATTGCTTGTCTGTAACCAATTTCTCACGGCAATCTCTAAAACGCAGCCAAGCCCCTGTTGCAACGACCAGTACTCTCATTCTCCCCGAGTCTTTAGGGCTTTACAGGAGTAATTGACCCTATCAGCGTTTGATGTGCGTCACTGTTGCACAACCTTCCAACATGCTGGCTGCCACATTCCTCTCGGGTTTGGGGTAAGATGAGGTACCTTTCCAGTCCCACAAATGTATTACTACGAGTTTGTTTGACAAATGGTTGGGGTCAAAGGTCGACTCCTGAGGACTGCATGCTGGCAGGGCTCAAGGAAGTTTTCAGACAAACCTCTGGCTAACAGCTCGACTGTGTCAGAGGGATGGACGGGGAGGTTGATCTTTACAAAGCTGACAGCTTCTTTTCTTTGCTGAGGTGTGTGAGATTGTGCAGCAAAGAACGGGGACAAAATTTTACTTTTCAAAACATGTCAACGCATTGTCATCATTTCTGACACAATGGAGATCCCTCCACGGCAAAAGTTAATGAATATGGCTTCATCATTACATTTATTTCAGTTTCAAAAGGCTAGATGCACTGAAATGTTGAACCATACAATTAAAATTTAAGGATTGCATCAGCTGTGAGTGTGTGACTTTCCCTTGTAGTTTGTATAATTGTAGTCTAACCCCATTTAAGGAGTGTCACTAGTAAAGTGTAGACTTTAAGGGGCTTTAAAGGTCCCCTTATCCATTAGAAGATATATTTGTGTATTTATTTAAGAACCAAAAACCATCTCAGTGTAGTATTACATCTCCTCTCTCAGGCTTCTCTCTGGAGCTCTAGTAACAACAGGTCAGTCAGCCAATCAGAAGAGAGGATCTCAATAAAAATATAGCAGATTTCAGGTAAACACCAAACTGCTTTGTTGTGACATCACAAAGTTCCAGAAGTCCTGACGGCTGGTTTTAAGGCTCAGTTTCTGAATACAGGCTGTGTGCATTTCTCTGTGGACTGAGGCTTTGATACTTTCACAGTATTAATATAGAACCTAGACCTTCTTTATAATCAAATAAGACATGGACATCTACCTTTATACAAAATGGGGCCTTTAATGATCTTTGATGGTCTTATAAGCTCTGGATATCTTCAGCTTCAGTTTCAAAGATTCATTGATATATATCAGCTTTCTAAAACCTACACTGGTTAAACTTTCCTGCTAAAGGTGCAATATGAAGAGTGTGTTCATGCATGAGTACTTCTGTGTACAAGAAGAGTGTGTTTTCAAAGGGATGGTGTCTTGAGATAAGGGTGGTACTGACAAGCCTTGAATTCACAAAAAAGCAGGTTTTGTTTACCGAAGGTCACTGGGTGTTTACCTGACCAGTGTGAGGTCACTCTGGCTGTGGGAACTGTTGTTAGGTATTGTTGGAACTGGAGGTGACACACATTCCTGGCAGTGGCAGCGTCAGGCGGCAGCATTTTGAATTAACATTGTATGCTGAGATGTGCTGAGGTGTTTCCTCATGTGGGTGCAATGTACCTGATGCACCGCAGACCGATGTTGACACAAAGCGGGTGCTCAGTGCTCTGATGCTGTGAAGCATATGTGAGGAATTGCAGTGTAAATATGATACAAGAGCTGGTTTTAGTTACATTTTCATTACATTTTTCATCCTCTTCAAACTGAACTATCTGGAGATCCAAGATGCTACCGGTGCACAACAGTTTCAAACCTGTGTTTGTAACTTTCCCCACTTGTATATTACTGGTGCTTTTTCCTGGTTTGAAAAGCACACTGTTGACCACTGCTGCACCATAACTCGACTGTCACAACAAACAGGTAAACCTGGATAAACCTTGGATAAAAGGCTGGGGATGATGACTATTACATGAAGCATTACCTGTCCCAACATGCAGCTAACAAGGATGCTACAGACTAAATTTGAATATAATAATAATAATAGTGTATTTTTTCTAAGCTTTTATCATGCCTGAATATTTGTAAAATTGAACAGTAGAGTTTAGAGTTGCCCAAAATTATTCACAATAGTCAAACTTCTATTTTCTTAAAGAAGGTCAAAGGTAATTTTAGTTTAATTTTAACAGCAAGATCAGGGAAATCAGTGACAATGATGGTCTTTCTCTGCACAACTGAGTTTGGCTGGACTCCAGGGTGAAAACAGGGCTGTTATATATGTGGTGTGTGTCTTAAATGTATAGTTTTAGTAGTAGTCTTTGTAATCTTTGTAGTGAAGTCATCAGTAGTAGTTGCATAATAATTTCATTAGTAAAGGAGTCCTGGTGGCGATAGCAGTGATAGAGCAGTGGAGGTGTTAACAGTAATCCCTGTTGTTACAGAGGTATTGTTTCTCACTGTAGCAAGGCTGGAATGTAAAGGACATGCAAGGTTAAAACCAGTGGTGCCAGATGTTGCCTCCAGCGGGGGGACTGGTCACCAGATAGACCAGCATGGATCCAATTCCATTTCAATCAGAGCCACTGACCCTGGTGAAAAACAACAACAGGGAGGGAGACGTTACAAAATTAGACCTCGACATTCTGGAGAGTGTGTGTGTGAGTGTGTGTAAGGGCATCAGCTGGCTGTGTTCCCTCTCTGTCCTGCCTTTGAAGAGAGGTTGATATAACTCACTTCATCTCTATTTTTCTGCGCCCCCCCCCCCCCCCCCCCCCCAAGATGAGGTTTGTGGTGACGAGAGCAATTCCCCCGTGGCTGCAAAATATCACTTTCTCCCCTGTTGGGTGGAGGAATTACTGACACACACCACAAAAACCAAGTGGACCGGGGTCTAAGGTTTCAGGGGCCCCCACATTCAAAACCCTCCATCAGAGAGGAGCGGATCGTTTACAAAGTCTTCCCTGGGACAGCAGTTTTTATTGGTCAAAATGACTCACTGTTTTTTTGTTTTTTTTTTGATGATTTAGTCTCATTTTGAAAAGAGAGACGTCTCTATGTCACGTGGCCTCAGAGCCATGTGGAACATTTTGGGTTTCAGTGATAATTAGGGGGTTGCCCATGTTTTAAAAAAAAAAAAATAGATCATCACAGATTTTTTCCCTCCTTCATATCCCCATCAAAGCCAGTTCTTTTTTTTTTTTTTTTGCAAAGCCAAGAATACTTCAGTTGAAAGGTTGTGGTGACCTCGGTGGATGATGGATGGCATGGGAATGGCACCGCGAGGAGCAGAAGAGGGACAAGGACGAAAAAGTACCTTTAAAAACAGAGCCAGTCATTAAGCTTGGACAGGGCTGGGGAGAGAGATGGAAAAATTAATAAAAATATCTGTTCCTAAACATACGCCTTGTTGTCTACAAAACATGTCTAGTTGACATTAAAAAGTGAATGTCTGCTACCTTCCTTAAAAAAAGTTTGATTCTTATTATTGGCCCTGACAATGATTTAAAATCCTCACTTTTTTTTTTAACATCACTCAGTCTTCTGTCAGAAACCTTGGTGTCCTATTTGATTCAAACCTTAGTTTTGAGACTCATGTATGTTCAATCTATCATTTAAGGAGCATCCGAGATCCGCTCATGTCTGACCTTCAGACACACTGAAACCATCGTACATGCTTTCATTTCCTCATGATTAGGTTACTGTAATAGTCTCCTAACTGGCATAAATCAGAAAACAATTCATAGACTTCAAATGGTACAAAACGCAGCAGCCAGACTTTTAAAAAAAACTAAGAAAAGAGATCATATTACCCTCCTCTTAAGGTCTCTACATAGGCAACCAGTCCATTACACAATCAATTTAAAGATTCTGTATATGACTTTTAAAGCCCTTCACGGCCCCAGACTGTATTTCTGAATTAATTGCCCCCTTTGAGGTCCTCAGACAGGAAGTTGTTGGTAGTTCCTATGTCAAGATATGAGATTAAAGGGGCGGAGCTTTTGCTGTCAGGGAACAACCTGACAGATGAACATCAGTATTTTCTTTGAAATCGCTTCTAAAAACAGTTTCAAGTTCAAGTTCTTGAATAATCCCTTCTAAATATTTCACATATTGCTTATTTGTATTTCTGTTTTTATATATTTTTATAATTTTGTTATTTTATCCTCTTTGGAATTTTGTTTCATAATTTGGTGAATTTATGCAGCAGTTTAATAGATAGAGGAAAAATACTCATACTCTACAACTGCTGTTTTCCACAAAGACTTTGTGTATTTTTGTGTTATTCAATGGAAGTTTTTGTATTGTAATCCTGCTACCGTACTGCATGAAGCCACTCGCTTTAAATTGCAAGAGACTGCCACACACACGTCATGGCTGCTGGGATTGACTTCTGAAGAGCTAGACACCGCAGAAACTCGGTCTCAAACACACGCTCACACACCAACTTCCCATTTCCCTTCACATTTGCAAAGCCACAGGCGCATTGTGCAGTGAGCGAAGGCGTCGAGAGGCCTCAGCAGACAGAGAGATGATCCTGTGACCTTCAATCTGATCAGCTGATCAGAAAAAGCACTGGGTGTCCAGTGCAGATCAGTGTGTGTGGAGCATGACAAACAAAGTTAATATTTATTCCCAGGAAAAGACCGGCCCCTGGCAAAGTTTCTATCGAGAGACAGAGAGTTGCTTTAAAAATGGAAGTTCAACATCATCGCCTTGAGATGGCAAGAAAATATAATTCCAACATGACTTCTGATGAATTCCCACCATGCTGCTGTGGATCATGGTCAAAGCTTCTATTTCATCAGCAGCATATTTAAGTGAATTGTCAGAATTAGAAAAGTAAGAAGGCAGGCAAAGTTCATCAGTATCAGAGCTGTGTTTTACTGCGCTCTTGCCACTTTAAAGCATCTTCTCATTTGCTGATTTGGTCAGAGTGCACTTCAGCTGTTATCAAGAGCTCCTATCAGCTCTTATATTTATTTTTCCTCCTAAAAACAAACTGACTAAGTCGAGGGGTTTATGGGAACGGTGGTTTTCATTTTACGGAATCGAAACTGCTGGACGATATACAGGGTTTGGGGTTTGATTCCCGCTGAAACCCCACCCATCCATACTGAAAAGCACTTTGGATCACAGCCCCCAGGAAATTTATATTGTATATTTATGCAGCAAATCTGCAGCTGCGGCAGGGGGAGCCCAGGGTCTCGATTGAGAACCCACCCGTGGATGAAATGAATTGTTATCTCTTCCCAGAAGCAGCGCTTGGCCGGCCTCTGGAGCGGCCACATTATACTGAGGAGGTAAATCAGACACACACCCCAGGATCTCCCAAACCTCCCTATCGCAGTTTGTGTTTCATTCCCATTAGCCACAGCTACGACACAAACGGAGGAGAAAAGATGGAGAGAGGGTGGAGAAAGGAAGAGGAGAGGGTGATTCATGGAGGTCCAAAGGAGAAAGATAAGAGGGAAAAGAGACAGTGACTCAGAAATGGGAGCAGAGAGAGGCAGAGAATTGTATATTGCAAGTTTTTAAGGCCAGAGCCCAGCTGTGAACCTTTGCTTATTCAGTCACATTATATCATCCAGACAAAGCACCTGATTCTCTCATCATCTCCCTCTGTCTCAGAGGCGAAACTAGACTTCTCTCCCTCCCTTCCTCCTTCCCTCTGTATCCCACTAGGGTACACGCATGGCTTTGTGATCACTCGCCTAGCGAAGAGATGAGCAGGAGCAGGAGGAGGAGGAGGAGGAAGAGGAAAAAGGAGGGGATACAGACAAGACAGAGGAAGATGGAATGGTGCCGGGAGATGAATGGGCGAGAAATGAGGAGGAAGGTGAAAATGGGAGAGAGATGGGAGGAGAGAAGAATGAGTAGGAGAGGGGTGAGATAAGAGAGGAGCGAGGGGGAGAATATTAACAGGCAGCAGTGGATGTGGAGAGCAGAGAGGGAGGGAGATGGAGAGGCTCTTGTAATGGTGCAAGATCAAAGCAGAGTTTTTCAGTATTTTGCAACAGTGTGGATGTAAAGCTGCGGTGCATTTTGGGATCATTTTGTACAACCTCCTGCTCAGAGAACAGCAAGTCTTACTTTTGATGCTGTGTGTTTTTTAAAGGTGGTTATCCTCAAAACTTTTCCACTTTCCCATCTTCAGTGCTCAGTGCTTTTTGTTGTGGTTGTCACCCATCAATCAAACAGTGTGACTGATGGATATGATTTGTTTTCTTGGATTTATTGTTGATATTTTAGTGAGTGGTGCTTTTTTTTCTTCATTTCTCCCGCTCTGTGTGCACTGCATTTGCACCAAGTTGTCTTCAAGTGCTCCTTTAGTCCAGTGCAGACACCAGACTACACGTGGCTGCTTCAGTGTTAGTTGCTCAGATGCTCAGATATTGTCCTTCCACAAGATGACCTCACGAAAAGATTACTACCACCTTATTGTGCGTGCAACCAAGTTTAACACAGCTTTCAGGAGAGACTGTCCAAACACTGTGCTCTATTATCCCAGTTTGCAGAATTGAGTGATGGATATTTGGGACAGCTATAAACCCTTTTCCCTTTGAGTGATCGGACGAAACTTGAACTAGTTCAGTCAAGCATGCTCAAGTCTCTCAGGCCTCTATTGTTCCAGCTGATACCATGATGTAGTTGTGCTAATTGCTAAATAATTGCTACAAACCAAGGGAATGTTGAACCCTGAGGTCTGGGGCCCCAGACCTCAGGGTTCAACATTCCCTTAATCCTGATAGCTGGAAGCTGGACCAGTCACTGACAAACAGGAAGTGGTGTGGATAATGATGTGATTGGAACACATCAAACATTTCACTTGAGAATATGACTATGAGAAGAGTGAAAGGCTGATTTAATCATTTTGAGCTCTACACATTAATAAAACCCCTGCTCCAAGTTCAAAGCCTCTGATACAAGGTTGTTTTTTTTTTATCTGACAACAGAACGCGACGATTGGCTCTGCTGTTCAAACTCAGTGAAAAGGTCAGTCCTCAAATCAAAGCAGTCATGCAGGACAGGCTGTAATCAGAAAGAGATTATGCTGTGTGTTGGCAGGTTTGGCTGATATACTAATTTACTCCTGCCTCTGCACTGCTGCATGTAAGTGAAGCGTTACACAGGATTAAAACCACAGTGAGCAACTTTGCTTTAAAGTAGACAAAATCATATCACTTGCACCAGCTGGATATTTCTCACTTCACTGAATAATGAACTTGAGATAATGATTTTTTTTCTCCTGAAGCACTTCTGAATAGTGTACTTTATCTGCTAAACTGCAGGCTACTTAAAGAGACAGGTTATCACTTCAGGATGGGCACTGCTGCAGCCGTGGTGGGATCACCTGCTTGTTATTCACTGCAGGTAGCAGCACTTGACTTGATTCTTCACACTCGCTCTATCACCATCTCTCCTGTGCTCTGACCAGATAGATCCAGATAGAGTGTTGATAAACTATTCACCGCTTCCTGCCCTCAGCTTCTCTTCTGTCTGTCCTTCTCTCATCCCACCATCCTTTTCTACCACAGCCATTATCCTGTGTTACTCGTTTTACCCTTATTTGGTTGTCCCAAATATTGATTGTTGGGTGATTCATTTTTTTGATACTGCTGGTGAACGGGAGCATGTGTTTATAGTTACTGTGTCATTCAGTGGGGTCCAAAAAGGTCCCAGGCTTTTGGACCCCACTGTATCTTGTATGTATCGATAGGGTTAGGGTTGTTTTTAAGTCTGTTTGAGCAAGTCCAAGTCAGGTCAAGTCAGCTGGGAAATGCCAAGTCAAGTCCCATGTAAATCAAGAAAAGTCCAAGTCAGTAAAGAACAGTTGAGAAATGCCGAGTTAGACCTCAAGTCAGTTGAAAAAAGTCAAGTCAAGTAACAAGTCAGTCAAGAGCAGTCGGAAAATGCCGAGTTAAAGCCCAAGTCAAGTTACAAGTCAGTCAAGACAAGTCCAAGTTAATTCTCAAGTCAAGCAAGATAAGTCCAACTTACGTACGTAAGGTGAATGGTCAGTTAACACAAGTCAGTTTAGACAAGTCCAAGTTAAGTATCAAATCTTCTTGAGCAAGCAGAACGTCAGGTCCCTAAATGTTAAATTACAATGTCTAGCCATGTCTGGTCTTTAGGGAGTCGAATGCAGCAGAACTAGTCAAGTCTCAAGTCTCTTTTTAAAGATATCCATTTTCAGATTGCTCACATTAGCTTCCATAAGCTACTGGTCATACTATATAGAAGCCAGGCTGTGACAGTGGGATTAAGTAAGAGTGGGTTGTACTGTTTGTGACATGAACCTTTCATTTGTAAGAGGTAAAAATTTCCTAATTCTTAATTCTTTCCTTCATAAATCTGCTGGTTCTTTTCTAGTTCTTTTTCTCATTGACATGTTTTCTTGCAAGACATTTCAAAGTGGAGTAGGAGGAGATTTTAAAGATGCCAGTATGATTTTCATCCATGAATGAAGAATTCTGCTGTACTTCAGCCTCTTCATCGCTCCTCTCCATCAGCCACCCACATCTGATAGTTGAACTGTTTCATGGCTTTTCCTAATGTCTGATAAACAAAGAGAGGCTGTTACTGAGTGGGAATGTGTTGGACAGAGTGGACTAACAGTGGTCAGCTAACGGCACAAAGACCCACTCTGCTGGAAACGTCGACTTTATCCACACACTTTTCAAGGTCTTGCGTTTTCCTGTGATGGATTTTGCATCTCCGCCAAGCTCTTATGTTTGTTAAGACTTTACGGTGCATATTGATGGAGAAAAACCTCTGGCTTTGGCAGATTTCCTGGGTTTTAGTCCTTAGAAGCTGCTGCACATTGTGAGTTTTGCACTCTCTTGTTTTTAAATGTAAGACAGGTCTGCAGCCGGGGAAGGAAAAAGCATTTTAAAAGCAGTGGAAATGCAGTACACGTGCTCTTACATTCACACAAACACACACACAGTCATTTTTTATAATTTGCTCTCTCTGCAAGACAAACAATCAATCTACAACAACGCCAAACCCCTGGGCTCTGCAGATGGTGTGTGCTGGCGCGCACCGCAGTGCACTCTGGGAGCATGAAGTGAGATTGCTTAGTCTGTGTCTGGTTGCAGCTCTGCACCTCTTGGTTTTTTTTTTTTTTTCAGCTAAAAAGGGAAAGCGAATCAATCAGTGTTTAGCGCAGGGACTGTGTCCAACTGTGCTGACTGAGTCAGAGGAGAGGTGACCAGGCAGGTGTGTGCTTGTAATTTCTCCCTTCATTAAACTGTTCACCTTTCAAAATGTTGACAACAAAGCTTTTCTGAGTTTAACCACTGGGAATGGATTTGAGGGTGGGGTCATTTCTCAACCTGGAACGAAGCATTTAATCCTTCTTTTGATGAGACATGACAGTTTTTGCAAGCCTATTTTCTGGGCTTCTTCATAGCATAATGAATACACACGTTTCCAACATGCCTCAGTGGGAACTGAACCTCTAACACTGGCAGTTTTAGTGCCTTGCTCAGCCCCCCCCCCCATGTTCTCCAGGAAGAGTTGCAGGGGGCATGTGGTCACACTCTTCGACAGTGCAGAGCTGCAGTCTAGTCAGCCCTTTGATCACTGATTTTCAATGCCGGGCCAAAACTTGATGTACGTTAATCAGCATCACATACGTGGACTGTATTTCCTTTTTAATATGCACATTTAAATCTGTGCCGACATCAAACACCCTTATACTACACTTTGATCCTCAGTAGCCAAATGTTATGTTTAATTTATGTATTAATCCCTCGGAAAGGATCCAGGAAAGTGTAGAGTGTCCTCTCTGTGCTGTGTAGGACTTCTAATTGCCCTGTTTATTGGAAGCTAATGGAGGAGAGGGCGACTGTTTACTGCAGCTAACATTAGCTCTTAGTCCTCCAGTCTGCCTCCAAAGCAAGAGAAGGTGCAGGTCTCACGTTTTTGCTGCAGAAATTTCAAATCCCTGTTGTGTTTACAGCTGTCATAAAGCACTCAGATGGTTTTGGCACAGAGTCTCCAGCGTCACAATAAAGCCATTCAAGCTTTATCTGGAGCATTAGTGAAAAAAATCCACTGCATTTGCTGCTGCAGAGACTTTGGAAGATAGATTGTGGATGGGGGAGTTTTCTTGATGGCGATCACTGGAGTTCGGTGTCCTCAGCTATTCCACAGTGCAGCCTTTCATCAGTATTTTTGGACTCTGTCTAACCCAGTCTCTGCTCTGTAATATCCAGCCTTTTTATTGGGCCTGTCCCGTTAACTCCGGGTCTAGACGCAGGGCAAATAGACTGGAAAAACGCTCGCTGTCTCATCCCAGACACATCTCTCTCCATCACTCTCACTCCTCAGAGAGAAGAAAAGTTTTCCTCGCGCCGCTTCCCCTGACCTTTCTTCCTTGTTCGCTTCTTGTCCAATTTTTCAGAGCCCCCCTCCCCCTTTTCACCACCCACCCCCAGCCCCAAGAGAGGGTCAGTTACAAAGCTGTCTGTCACCTTCATGGGCGTTACGTGTTCTGTTGTTTTTGCCTTTGACCCTGTCAGTGGACTGAAACTGCCGTCACTCTAAATCCATTAGGGATGGGTCATAAATAATGTTGTCAGCTGCTGGCTTCTTGTAACCTGATCCCACTGTCTCGTACCCCAGGGTCCCATCTGCATAGCCCCCCCACCCTTTCTCCCCTCGGAAGAGCTGTGGTAATTAGGGGAGCTAATAGGCACCCAGCTTAAACAGAGCAGCAGCAGGGGAGGGGTGCCGTTAACGCTCAGCTTAAAAGAAGCTTTCAAAAGTGCTGTGATGAAGGCTCCTGAGATATGATCTTAAAAAAAAGTCCCCCCCCCCACTTCCACACATCGTCTCAAATTCTCATCCCAACTAGAGAAGGCTGAGGGGGGAAAGAGGGGAAAAAAGGTTCCATCCCCTCACTGATCTTGACAAGCCTCTCCTCAGACAGGGTTTTCTCCTACAGAGCTACACAGCCGGGCCTCACACGTCCAGCTTCTTTGAATGCACTTGAACTTGCATGCAAGGAAATTGGCAAGGCTCGCCTCGTCCCTGCAGCCACCGGTAGGCACAAGCATCCTGAAGCAAAGGCTGTGTGTGTGTGTCTGTGTGTGTTTTTTCTGCCCCATGTCAGTGCCAAACAATAGAACTCAGAAGGAAAAAAAAAAATCACGGTGAGTTGGAAAGTCCGGGCCATTTGTCAACTTGACTCGGGTCAAAAATAGCTCCTCGTGTTTTCTTTCTGCCCTGCCTGAAGTCCTGCAGGTTCACCCATAAAAAACACTCTTCTCTCTGTTTCCGTTTGTTTTCCTTCATCTGGTTTTCTCCCCAGCCGCCGCAGTCTGTCCGACAGCAGGTGTTTGTCTCCGGTCCTGCTTCTGCACATGTTTCCAAAATATCGGCTCTAACTTTGCATTTGCCAAAATTCTGCTGCACTATTGGTCACAGATCTCCTGCACCACAGGTTTGGACCCTTAGACACACACATGCATCCAAACGCACTTTTGTTCTTTGCCTCATTTTCCTCTTTTGAACACACACACTTGCACACATACCCCTGCACATTCTGAGTCCTTTGTCTGGACTTTGTTTTTGTAGCTGTGTAGGGTGGAAGGCTAAAGCTGTGTGTGCGTGTGTGTGACAGAGACAGGCAGGCACATGCAGAAGGAGACCCCTCTTGTTGCTTCATGTCACCAACCATCACTTGGACAAAAAAAAAAAAAAAGAATACTGAGAGGGAAACCAGTGAGGAAATCCTACACACAGTGGAAGTTTGTGCTTGTTACTGGCTGTGTCCAGTGTCTGTGTGTCTGTCAAGACCAGGCTGTTTCCCTCTTGGCTGAGGCAGCTTCACAAGTCATTTCTTTTAGAAAAGCAAAAGAAGGAAATCCTGACAGAGCGCAGACTGAGTGAACTCTGACCTGTGTTATAACAGCTGCATGTCACAGCCTGGTCTCGGAGTGAAGAGAAAAAAAAGGACAACAAAAGAGAAAACTGATGTTATATAATGAAGCTTAATCCAAACTATCATTAGCTGCAGCTCTGGTAGCAACAAAGGTAACAGTAATTCTTGATTTATCTCTTTGAAATCAAAATACTCCACACATGTGGAGGCAGAACAGTGACACACGAGGAAGGCATGAGCGACTCACAGTCTGTCAGTGAGTGAAAGGAGAAAACACGTCCAGCAGGGGTGAATGAAACCACGCTGTGGACTCTGTGACTCAGCAGCAGTCACCTGTGATTCAGGGCCCAGTCACAGGCCCCCGGCCCCAGATGTTTAGCACATCCACACTACATTTACAGTAAATGTCAGGGCTGATGGGTACAAGCAGCCAGGCTAACCGCAGCATTATTTCACCCATGTTTTTACGCTGTGTATGTCCCACTGTTTGATGGCTGCAGGTTGCATAAGCCGGACTCTTACTGGAACTCTGTGTCTGGAGGAGAGGTTGAGTCTGGGGTGAACGGTTATCTCTATGTTCTGGAATGGTTGTCTTGTGTTGAGTGATGATGAGTTACTGAAAAGAGTGGGATCACATTTTCTGTTGCATGGTTGATGACCTGTTGTCCATCTGGAAAAATCCAGTTCTAGTCTCAATCTTTAGAAGTTGTCTGGTAACTTTATTTCTTTACAGTTTTTTTAATTATTTTTATTTGATATATCTATGTAAATAAATACATAAATATATAAATAACACACACACTCAAAAACATGTGCATGTGTGTGTCATCATAAGCCTGCAGTCAGCTGCTGCGGTGCACGATGACACCAGATCTGTGAGTGATTCTGCTCATGAAGGACTGAGCTGGTGGATCCTCAGTAAACACCACAGGGGATTTAGTGGGACCATCACTGGAATGAGGCAATTAATGATCAAGACCAGTTTTTCTGGTCTACAGGTCCCTCTACTGGTGCCAGCACAGAACTAGCACCCCAGCACTGACATGTCAGGCAACCCAGGCATCAGTTTGGTTTCTGTTTGTGACACTGCTGCGTTTTTGCACTGTGGCTTCATCCTGTTTAAATCTCCTCTTTGCAGCCAAACTAAAATTATAGGCTGATGAGAAATATGAATGAAAAGGTACATATGTGTATTTCAGGATGTAGCTGAGCTCTGTGCTCACGCTGACTTTGAAGGAGGAGCTGCAGTGAAGTGAAGTCAGTCTCCCTCAACCGTGTTGACAGCACCATTAAACAGCCAATGGGGTTCATTCACTCCCTGATCCAAGAGGGTCACGACCCCAATCTCCCCCGGTTCTTTCATACTCAGCAACACAGGCACCTCTTGTTGGCTCCTGCCAGTTCACCTATATGCATTAATGAAGTAATGGCTGTCGGTGAGCGTGAGGAGGACGTAGCGGTCGTGGCGGTCTGTGGAGTCTCTGACGACTCTCACACAGCAGGCTGTGATGAGCCAGATCTGGCTTCTCTGAGCTAAATTAATTATATGGTCACTCGTTTGGGGAGAATTATTCATTTGCCTCATACTGTGGAAGAGAGCATATGGAAGAAATAAAATCATTAAAAAATAATGATGTTTCTAAAAATAAGTGTTTGTGGCTTTACTGTGGTAACTTCAGGCCTACATGCACCAGGTGTGGTCATAAACTTGCAATAACTGAGAGCTTGAGTTGATTAAGGAAACTTTTTTCAAAATAATAGTGATTAAAAATTACCATATGAATTTTAATGCAATTTATTTTCCTTGGATTACCAAGATCATTAAGTATGCACAGCAATTGCTGCTTGAAATAAATGCCACATGTGACGCTGCAGGAAAGCAAACATGTCTAACCTCTGTCTGCCCTGTGCTGTCATTGGTCACACGGTTGTTAAAGTAGGTTAATAATATGAGGAAAAAGGTCCCATATTTTATACTTTTCTTGTTTTATTTTGAAGTGTTGATCTCCATCAGAAGATATATTTGTGGTTTAAGAACCAGAAACCATCTCAGTGTAGTTTTACATCTCCCCTGTCAGGCTTCTCTCTGGAGCTCTAGTAACAACAGGTCAGTGAGCCAATCAGAGTGATCCAATAAAATGATAGCAGATTTCAGGTAAGTAGAGAAACCAAATCCTGAAAGGTTGGATGGTGGGTCCAGGTGGGCGGGGCTTGGGGTGCGGCTGAGAGCAGTTACTACTTTGTTGTGACATCACAAAGTTCCAGAAGTCCTGACAGCTGGTTTTAAGGCTCAGTTTCTGAATACAGGCTGTGTGCATTTCTCTGTGGACTGAGGCTTTACTTTCACTGTATTACTATAGAACCTAGACCTGCTTTATCATCGAAACGAACATAGAAATCTCAGTTTGTACAACATGGGACTTTTACGTTCAGCACAGCACTTCCTTAAAGTGAGAGGATTAAAGATAGAATGACCAAAATTAGTCCAGCAGAGTCTGTGACGTCCTGACTTAATTCCCCAGTATGGGTCAAACTTCAGAACTGCTGAATCCTACATTTCCCATCAATCAACTCAGTATGATCCAGTCATTACACCCTCCCTTGATGGTAAAAGTCCATGCATCGTCCCCCAAAATCAATCAGGGTTTTTTTTTTCAGACCTTAAGATTTTTTCTATGCCCACATCTGACATTTAACTGTTTTCACAGGCTGAGCAGTACTTGTACTGGTGGGGAAAATGAATGGAGTTGCCCTTTAATTAGCATTTTTTGTTTTTCTTTACTGCCATATTTAAATCTGCTTTGCTTTAGAACTATTTGTTTATACTGACAGAGAAGAGATTGATTAAGTGGTGAGTAATAAGATGAATAAACCTCAGTCTGAGATTATTATATGTTACAAACATGTAAATAACCAAGATAATCGAATCTAACCTTCATAAATTGTCTCCTGCCTGCTTTATTAATAAAGGGAGTTGAAATCCTTTAAAGGGGCATTTCATGCATTCTGACTGTCAGTTCTTGCTAATATCCTCCTTGAAGGTCTGGACAAGGGGAATCTGGTTTTTAGGTTATGGCTGCAGAGAACACAGGGAAATATGGCTCATTACTAACCAAAGAGCCAAAGCCACTCTGCGTTTGAAGTGGTCGGCTGTTCTGGCTTTCACTCTCAAACCATGATTCACAGATGATCCTTGAATGACTCATTAAGTTCATTCGTGTCGACCCCCGACTGCTTCTCGACAGCCAGCAGCTCCACAAAAGGCAAATTCAGTCGACTCTGGATGCTGGATGAGGAGGCGGAGGGCTTGTGGGGTGGAGCCCTCTGCTGGTGGCAGGGTGGAAGACAATATTCAGACGGGATGAACAAGTGGTGAAGCTGAGTGGAGTCTGTGTCTCTGCCTCATCCTGTCCTGAATGTCGTTTTTCACCTCTCACCTTTAAACCAACTCACTTGTTTGATCATTTTGATTTCTGTGTAAGCAGAATAAGATGGTTTGGTTAAGAAGCACTGCCCCATTAGATTTTTACTTCCCCTTTTAACATCTGGCAAATGTGCAGTTATTGACATTTAATATCCACAGCTTTCTCATATTTGCAGCTGTTGAATATATCCACTGGCTTTGTCTTTGACAAACTGAACTCGACAAAAATGAAACTAACCTGTCGTCTCAGGGATGAACTCCAGAGAGAGAGAGACTGTGGATGACTGATGTGTGGAGAGGAAGTGACCTGGGGCGTACGAAGAAAACTTTTTCTTATAACAACAAACTGATTACCTGTGTTGAAAGATAATTCAGGTTTATGACAGTTTGAAAAGTGAATATTTTCATGTGCACTAGCTGTGACCATTGTACTTGCTGAAATCAGGCTTTGCTGACATTTTGGAAGAAAAAACAAAGGGGAAAGTTTAGAAAAATTTACCTGCTGCACTCACCTCAGCTGTGCATAGTTTTCCTGATCACTCCTCTGAACTCTGCTCATATTCAGTATGGTTTTGATCATCTGGCTGAAAGTTTTACTCATTTTCAACCTGCCTGATTGTGAAGACATTGTTGTTAGGATGTTTGTTGCAATGTTATTATAGCCAATGTTAGTACAGAAGAAATGGCCAAGCCTACAAAAATATCAACATTATAATTGAGACGGGTTCATGAAACCGTCTTTACACCTTTTCTCAGTTATATCTGGTCGAACTGAAAAAACCTAGACCAGTTTCCAGCAGGTAACTGGTGGAGCAAGAAAGAAGCTGTTTAGAGATAGAGTGATTGATTTCACTTCTATCCGCCCTGCCACTCGAAACAAATGCCGCTCTCTCCTATTCAGGCACCATCATGTATTATTATTATTATTATTATGATTGAAGCTAAAGACTGTGCTCATATTCTCAGAGGCAGCAGTGCACAAAACAATCAGCCGTTTAACAGTCTGACCGCTCCGCTAAGTGGCCGGGTGCAGTGTCGCTGTCCTGTCCTCATCCTCCGAGGGCCTTGTTAATAAAAGCCGGCCCGGGCTCCTGGCGGTCTGGCCAGCGGCCAATCAAAAAGCCATTAATCTCACAATCTACATTAATTTGTTTCTCAACAAGCAGATGGCAGTCCCGATTGAAACCAAACAGACATGTGTTGTGTACTGCATATAAATACGCTTATAAATGGGCTTTGTACACAAACAACAAAGGGCGGACTTGTCCAAGTGGGGGGTGGGGGGTGGGGGGGTGGGGGGTGGGGGGTGGGGGGGTGGGGGGTGGGGGGGGGGGCTGATACCTGATCAAGATTTTAGCAGTTGGTGGGCTGTTGATAGCTTTGTAGGCTTAGAGCGTCATGTTTACCATAAGCTTAAAGCTGTAAATATGAATATTTGTCCACAAAAGTCCACAACCTTTTGACCTCCCAGCTGCACAGGCCTGATAACAATCCCCTCTCTGTGCTCTGTGTCATTTGCATTTCATAAAAAGGCCGTTCTACTGCAAATAAAAGCCATTCCATCAGCACGGCTGTCCGGAGAGAGACACAGCTTACACTGGCAGAAGCAACAGTTGCTGTGAGTGAAAGTGCTTCCAAATCGGGCCCAACTGGAGCGCGGTCGGTCCTGTCAACCAACCACAACAAGTCAAACTCAGCCGCTGACTCATCTTGATTTAATGAACAGTAAACCAGCAGGATGCTGTGAGGAAGTGTGACTAATCTGAACGGGCCAGCTCTGAGTCACACCAACACACATCATGTCCTCATGATTTGGGCTTTTGCTGGAATCAGCGTGGAGAACAATTTGAACCCCCGGGGGGGGGGGGGACTTGACAGGGCCGCGCCGCTGTTTGTGTGTATCCCTAACCGTATATTTCTGGCAGAGCTTCTCACTGCGGCAGGGGTGGCTAATGACACAGTAGCCTGTTTGGCTTTCCTGATTTATTTGTGTGTTTGGGAGTGGGCGGAGCCTACAGAGATGCTGAAGGAATGATTACAGAGCCCTGCGGCGTCTCGGAATAGACGGGTGTCAGCCGGAAGCCCCGGGACGCTAGTTAAGGCCTCTATCCACTGCAGGAAAAGTTTGCCTGCTGTTCAACACAGACCCACAATTAGGACTCGCAGCAGCTCTGTGAGGTGATGCAGAGTGATGCACGCTGATCTGAGTCTGAGGAGGCAACTCATCATGTGAGCTAGCAGCTACACAGCTAATTAACACGGTTCTCCTCTGTGCGTCTGAATGCCACACAGATATCTGCTGGCTGTGTCTAATAGCTGGACCCAGCCACGCGTTCATGCATTATCTCAACTGCTCAGGGCCAACCTGGACGGGATATGATAAGTGCTTTTTGTTTTGTTTTGGATAGAGATTTTTTAAATTTTTTTTGTAAAGCACAGAGGTGAGAGGTGTGGAGAGAGATAAAAATGTTTGTGAGCTTGTGTGCGGCTGCCGGTGTGTGTTTGTGTGCGTCCTTTGCCAACACGACGGTGGCAGCGTCTGCGTCACAGGCCACAGAGCCAGCGAGCCAGACGCTGCCTCACACGCTGCGGTCACCACGGGAAGGTGAGATACCGCTTGTGTCTGTGTGTGCAAAAGTCTTGTGTGTGCATGCATCGTGTGTGTGTGTGTGTGTGTCTGTGAGAGAGAGAGAGAGAGAGACTATTTCAGCATCTGTTGCCGTCTACATGCCTGTAATTTAAGGGCAGAGATGATGGCTTGAACACACCACTTTGGTTCAGTTTATTTATGGCATTTCTAGTATTTTTATCTTAGTAATAAAAAATACTGTAGACGGGAGAACATTAAATAACGGTGATAAAATGAAATGATTTTAAAAACGTGCATTATATGGCTGAAGTTTATACATATCATAAAATACATATAAAGTGCTTCATTTAGAGAACACAGGACGATTAAAACCACCAGCGTGACGTGGACAACGCACTGCCAAATTCCTTCATTCCCCCAAAATAAACATAAATGTGGGACTGTAAGTCATGCTTAACCCTGACCTTCACAATGTAAATATCACTTCATGATTAATATTTTTAAGCTGTAATCAGGCTAACAAAAGGGCTGCATGAGTAACAGTGGAGTCATCAGTCACTTCCAGGCCCCCGGTGAAATCGCCACATCACTGAAGCAGAATTGTCTTTTTACAGACACAGTCTGTAAAAAGACATACTGTACCTTTAAATCTTTAGGATAACTCCTGGGTTGCAGTCGACTGTCACGACAGATGGAAAATGATGGTCTTCTATTGTGCTTCCTTTTCTTGTTGTTGTACATACACGTTGTTGTTTCATTAAGGGACAGACTTCAAGTTTCCAAGGCTACCTCAATACAATACTGACCTATGTTTACTTAGGTATGATGAATGAGTTACTGGTCACTGTAGGCATTTCTGCCTAACACTGTGAAAGACAGGACAGTCCACAGTCCTCGTTTCTGCAAAGATGTGTTCCAAAGTTTATTCAAAGCTAACATGAGCTTTCATCAGTTAAATGAAGTAAAACACACCAAACTTGCTTCTTTGGGGTTTTAGTTGCAGCAGACAGAAGCTGTAGGTTTATTTAGAGGCAGAAGAAAAAAAAAGTTGAAAAATGATTGCACCCCAAAATATTTTTTGTCACTTGCCTCTCAGGGCTTGTTTTCACAGATGAAAAAAAAATAGAAAAATTATCCTGGCAAAAACAAACAAACAAACAAACAAAAAATTTCACTTCACACCCAAGTTTAGAAATTAGTCGGCTAACATCTGTCCACAGGTTATAAAACTACAGACTCTACAACGGAGAACTCACAGAGGTCACAGTCTCATAAATAAGGCCAAGCAAAAAGTTTCCTTTGCTTTCTGTCTGAACACACTTCTATAAGGAGGCTGCAGCTCAGTCTGTGACACACTGAATCCCAGATTTCTCCCGATGGTCAGGCCCGAGCCTTGCATGTTAGTGTGTGTGTGTGTGTGTGTGTGTGTGTGTGTGTGTGTGTGTGTGTGTGTCAGCACAAGTTCGACTTTTTTGGAAAGCTGTAGATCTTTGATAACTCTCTAATGACACAACGTCAGAATTAAGATGGATTTATTTTTGCACCACCTCTGAACCTTTATGTTTCACAGCTGTGGAACCTGAGCGACCTGTCCGTACAGCAGGAGGAGAGGCGGTGTGAAACTCCTCCTCCGTCTCCTGCTCTGGGGTCAAGGCTGCTGGGAGTGTGTGTTTCTGTTGGATAGTGGCCTTCATGTTCAGGCTCTATCAAGCTGAATGGTGCTGGATATTTTGGCATTTTTCTCGGCAAAAAGAAAATAGATAAAAAAGAAAAGCTGCTGCTTCGGCCGATGATTGTAACTGTTGCTCGTAACCACGGACAGTTTATCAAACCGGTCAACAGCCTCATGCCTCTGTCTTTTACTCCCGTCTGCCTGCTGCTGTCTGTCTCCAAATTGTGTTTGTGCTCATCTGTCTTTGAGCTGTCATTCCTTTTCTTTTCTTTTTTTTTTTCTGACCCTACCATCTCCTCCCTCTCCTCTCTTTGGCCCTCGCTCCCTGTTTGCGCTACAAGAGATCAGCGCTGACTGACGCGAGCGAGCGCATCCAACATGGATTTTGTGTCCAAACTTTCTCCCAGCCGTGCAATTATATCATTTTCTGCTCAGGATTTCCCCTGAAACGACAAAGTGGCTTGGCAGATCGTGGCATGAGAAAGCGATGTTTCGTTGTTTTTTGTTTTTTTTAGCAGCATGAGCTTCTCTTTCTTGTGTGCTGAGCGTAGTGAAGTCATTTGGTCAGTAACAGCCTGAAAGTTAGAAGATGGTGGTTTGAAGCTTGAAAAAAAAAAAAATGCTCTGCAGCTTCTCAAGCGCCCGTGAGCAAGGCACCTACATGTGCAGCTTCTTCTATCAATAGCATAAACGCATGCAGATGGGTAAATATGAAGCAGGACCTTGAAAGCAACATGTTTGCCTAATCAGTTTTCCTTGGAAAAAATTAAGCAAAACAAACTTCATAAGCTCTCAGGAAATGTTGAGTAAGACTTTGGCCGTGGAGTCAAAGGAGCTTATCCTTGGAGAGTGAATTGACATGTTTTCCCCTCTGTAGTCACACATGCATAAACCTGATTAATCACATTCATTCTTCCTTCCATTTTTTCCCTCAGCGGTTTCATTTGACTTCAGTGTTTTATCGCTGCGTGTAAAGCTGTTTGATCGTTGCGCTAAAGACAACTGAACAGACCTTTCCTCAGCCTTGACTCCTCTCAACGAACACAACCAGACTCACCTCTGATTGACAGCTGGCGTGGCTATAAAGGTGCCCCCCCCCCGCTCCTCCCATTCACAGCCTCCAGATTCACTTCATTTCTGCCCCTTTAAAATTGTTGTGGAAGACGCTGTCATGTAAATAAAGTTATTATTTTTGATCCCGCCTCACTTGTGCCAGGCCACACGGAAACTTCAAGCCTTTGATTTGTATATTGCTGGCGTAAACTCCCCACTTGGGTGTTTGTGAGATTGGAATAAAGCCATGCTGGGAGGCTGCCTGCTGCTATTACCTTTGGATTAGGTGGGTTTGAGGGAGGCCTCTCCATCCCGCTCCCAGGACAAGATAATGATGGTTGCATAGGGAATTGATATGTGTCAGCAAAAAAGGTTTACGTAGTAGAAATGTCTTCCAGGTGCTTTGATAATGTAGTTGAACACTGGAAGAGTCGGTCTGCCTCTGAGGATTTAGTCAAAAATCTCCTGGTTATCTTTCATTTGGACCTCTCCCTTCAGTACAAATATCCAAAGCAGCAGATGCTGGCTGCAGCGTATCTCCAGGATTAGGACGTTCAGCTCTTAATGACCCCAGAAAAACTGATTGACTCTTTTGCTTCCTGTAGAATTTGCTGTTGAGTGCACAGCTGTCCAGTGGCACCAGTTTGACTTTTAGAAAAGTCCAACTAAATTCAGAGCTGTGCGGTCTGATCGAGCCAGAAATGTGACTATATTAACCACAGTTTTCCTCCACTGGCTCCATGTTGCCAGTTTACAAGGTTACACAAGGATGTGAGCTGTTCAATATTACTGATTTAGCCAAGTTTCTGGCACGCAAATTCAACTTCATTATGTCAAGTCTCCCTCCACTCAATAATGTGTTTTCCTTCGTTTGGATGTTTGATCTTCTACGTGCAGAAGACTGGAAGGCAGTTTTCACATTGATCTGATGAAGGGGGAAAGTTTCTCTCTTCTTGCTCTTATCTAACTTTAAGAGGAAGATCTTTTTAACATCACAACTAGTTAAGAAGCCAATGTGCAACTTACACAAGCGTGATGTGAAGTATGAGACCTCTTGTCTCCAGCAGTTAAACTTGAGAACATAAAGATGAGTATTCATAGATTTTTCAATGCAGGACAAGGGTTAAATGTAATCTTAAGAATTTTTAACAAGGTAATTGAATTTTCTTTCACTATTATTGAAAGCAGTGTATGTTTATATGTATTAAAGGTCCCATATTTGACACTTTTCCTGTGTTTGATTTGAAGTGTTGATATCCATCAGAAGATATTTTTGTGGTTTTAAGAAGAAAAAAACATCTCAGTGTAGTTTTACATCTCCTCTCTCAGGCTTCTCTCTGGAGCTCTAGTAACAACAGGTCAGCCAGCCAATCAGAAGAGAGGATCTGAGCCTCTCTTCTGATTGGCTGACTGTTTTCTGAGTGATTAAATAAAAATATAGCAGATTTCAGGTAAACACTCAGAAACCAAATCCTGCAATCTTGGATGGTGGGTCCAGGTGGGCGGGGCTTGGGGCATGGCTGAGAGCAATGACTGCTTTGTTGTGACATCACAAAGTTCCAGAAGTCCTGACGGCTGGTTTTAAGGCTCAGTTTCTGAATACAGGCTGTGTGCATTTCTCTGTGGACTGAGGCTTTGATACTTTAAAAGTATTAATATAGAACCTAGACCTGATTTATAATAAAAAAACACATGGAGTCTCATGTTCTACAACACAGGACCTTTAAACATGTCTGAAGGGGGTCCTTAACTTTATTTTGATGAGAGTTTTGCAGCCACACAGAGACACTCTTCTTGTAGTGAGATCTGATATTCAAACAACACAGCCAGTACAGATTTCCTGTTGAGTCTGACTTTCTATGGGCGCTTTTTTTTCCCATCATGCTCCATAACTGACCTGACAGTGACACCACCATCCGATCATGGCTTTTATGATCCCTCCATCGCTCCTGCTTCATCATGGACCAGAAACAGACAGATGCAGAGACTCATGGAGGAAACTCCATCACATCACAGACTCTATCGATTGCATTGGCTCATCGCTCGTTTAGTTAATGTGGTTGTATGTTGTGTCTAATTACATTTAGGACCCAATGCGGGGTTGGCACCAGTGCCAAGCGGAGGTTTCCCAGCCAGTGCAGGCACAGAGGAGACGTCTCTCCTGGCTCGCCTGTTTCAAACAGCATGATATAGCTGAATGTCCTCCAACTGATGCTCAACCCCCTTGAGTGCAATCAGGCTCATTATTTATTAGACAACATTGGAATGATGCCCTGATTAAAGAGCCCATACATTAACAGTCATTCAGCTGAAACACATTCATAATACAGTCAGTCCTGCATAGTTGAAGTTCCTCTCTGCCCCATCTGCTCTCACTCCAGCATCTCACTTCTCTCCTTCTACCTGGCTCCCCCTGGAGGCCGTGCTGCTCCACTGCAGGCTCTGCCAATAATACCTGCGTAGCTGTAGTCACTGCATTGTGATCAGGACTGTTGAAGGCAGTTTATCTGCTCCGGGGTGAGAGCTGGCTGTTTTTGTTTGGCGGCTTTTTTTGGGATCCGTGACGCTGAGGGGACAGATCTGCAGAGCAGGAAGCAAGGAGGAGGAGGGAGAAAGAGGAGAGAGGTACTTCATGTGCCATCAATAAGGATAACATCACCAGAGAGACTGGACTTCTGCTGATTGATGCTGGCTGCCGAAAGAAAGAGGAAGGAGGGTGCGCAAAGGGAGGGGAGGGGAGGGGGGGTTCAATATGTGTGTTTCTTGTGTATGAGTAGCTGGGGAATCTGTAGATTGAATGTGTGTGTGTGTGTGTGTGTGTGTGTGTGTGTGTGTGTGTGTGTGTGTGTCTCTATGATGTCAGTAGTCTCAGTCAGCACCACTGAAGGTGGCGTTGTTGCTGATGTTTCTCCTCTGTCGCTGCGCCGGCTCCAGCCTCCCGAAGCGATTGGGATTCAGAGAGGAGAGGCTAACGAGTGCAGGAGGAGGCTGACAAGGCTCAACTCCGAGCGCCACTGAGGAAGTCATGAAGTGAGTGGATCAGTGAGTCGGCGCTCACGCAGAGACAGGAGACAGGCTCCTCGAAAAATGCTGCTTTGATGTTTGTGCTATGTCAGAAAGAGAGGAGACGGGGGGGGGGGGTCCCAGATCAGAACCCAGGACATCACACTCAGATCTTCAAGCTGCACCTTTTTCTCTCTGCTGCTGTTATTCTGAGTCTCCGCTGCTTTTTTTGTCTGCTCTGTTCTTTTCCTGACTTCAACTGAGCCCTGTTGTGTTTGTTTTTTCATTTGCAATGTTTCCAACTGATCTACTGACAAAGGAGTTCTGAAGGAGTCCAGACCTGGATCTGGAGCAGCTTTTTATTGAGCCATGCGTTCAGGTTTTGTGCTGTGGGTGGCAGACCTGTCCTGCAGCTGTTTTACCTCCATGTTTCATATGTTTTGGCAGATTTCTGTAGATGACAGGTCATTTTTTCTCATTTCTGTAACGTGAATCAATAGTATAGACAGAGTTTACGCATGGACAGTTTATGCAGCAGTAAAGTAACCAGAGGATGGCTTTGGCTGGAAACTTTATTGTGTTCCTGTGGAAGTGCTAAAGAAGTGTTTGCGAACATGACGGCTTTTGCTTCCAAAAGTCGACATATTTTGGTTTAAAACTGAATCTTGGAGTACAGGCTGTTCCACAGTGGACAGGTTGGAGCAAAACAAATACTCTTGTTATTCCGAGCAGTCACAAAGACGGGGGTTTCATCAAAATGAGAGCGTTCCTGCAACTGTCTGAGGCAAAGTGAGCAGGGACTGGATAAGTTTAAAAATCTGCAGTGGAAGTTTAACATTCACCTGCTGCTGCACAGTGAAGTAGATGAAGCCAGAAACAACTTTGTAGTTTGACCTCCAGGCTGCATAGATAATGTATATCTCCGTGTAAGAGGAGCGATTTAAATTCACCCAAAATTAATCCATCCACACGCTCCACCCTCCTACCCCCACTTCCTCTTTCCACAGTGTTGAGGCAGTGATTGACAGGCCTCTCTGTGTGTTTACATACACCTGTTTAGATCTGCATTTTCAATGCTGTGCCTTTAAGCACCTTAAACAGGAGGCTGGAGAATCAGCCGCACCTGTGGCCTGTGCTGAGGAACCAACTCCTAATGTTCATGTATCAGTGGAAACCTGAGATACAGTCTGAGAGGAATCTGGACAGAAACCTGTCTGTTAGGGAAGTTGAGTCTGCTACAGTTTCTCTGCAGAAGCATAAATCCTTTCTCTCTGCTCAGGGTAGAGGAGGAGAGATGTATGGCAGCTGGGGAGGGGAGGGGAGGGGAGGGGAGGGGAGGGGAGGGGAGGGGAGGGAGGGGGGGCAGCTGCTGAATAGTGTAACAGATCAAACCTTCCTCCTCCTCCTCTTCGTCCCAAGTCTCTGATTAACTCAGCTGTCCAGCAGCTTGTGTTCGAGTCCTGGTGGACTTTGCTGCAGCCTGATGCGACTGTAGTTGTCAGCAGGGAACACACACACACACACACACTTATTCCCTGTTTCACACACTCTCTCTCCCCCTCCATCCTCCTGCTCTCCTGTTTGTTTACTTGCCCCCTGATGGGATGTGGTCTGCGTTTGCGGTGCGCGTGTTTTCGTGTCTGTCCGTCTGTGTGTTCATCTGTGTGCGTGCGCTTCGTTCTCCCCGATGACGGCCCTCATTCTTTCGGGTTTTGCTCTTTACGACTTCTCATCATGGAGAAAGTCGCTGAAGCAAACCACAACAGATACAAAGTTCTGAGAGGCGGCGTCTTTAAAGGAGCAAACGCCCCGCTTCCAAGAAAAAGAAAAAAGCGGGAGAGAAATGGCTTTTAATTGAGAGTGGTGTGTGAGGTAAACGAGGGGAAAAAGGGATTATTTCATCATGAGAGGGTTTTATGAGGGAATTCCTTGGGAAATGTCGACCATCCGAGGCGGTGAGAAGCCTTCTCTGCTTACAGAAAGTTCGTCTGCAGAAAGTCTGAAGACTGAGATGTTAGAGTCCAGTCACAAAGTTTGACTGACGCAAGATCAAAAACATCAGCATTTTAATCTGAACTTTACATCTGAGCTACTTTTGATCCCTTTTAAGTGGTGGACCCCCCCACCCTCTCACATTTCTGAGCAGTCTGCATGCTACATGCTGCTCAGGCCTATATTGTTTTTTTGTTGTTTTTTTTAATGCAGAAAAGACAAAAAAAAAGTTTTCAGGCAGCAGTGCAGCAGTCGGTGTCTTTTATATGCACTGGTATAGATTTTTTTTATTTTTCGGTCCCAGAATCCCAAATCAGGTATAGCAGGAAGAAAGAGGTTCCTCCATGGCTGTCTGTAGGAATCTGTATCAAACGCACCCTCCGCACAGTGGGAGGCACTGGAGATCTTTCTTAGCTCCTGTTCTTCAGGTGCTGTCTGGTTCTCAGTCAGAGGGTGTGGCTGGAAGTCTTAGAAAGAGCGACATGGGTAAAGTTAGAGAACTGCTCTCTAGGACGGAGGATGTATCTCTTCCCTTGATAGCCTCTTCGATCCTCCTTTTTATACACTACAAAAAACCCTGAGTGTGTGTGTGTGCTGTCGTGGGGCCAAGAGCTCGGAGGCCAAATGTGATTCACATCTTTCGGCCGCTGAAGCGGCAGCAGCTGTCAAGGTCGGTCTGTCGCCCGGCGGACAAAGCGTCAGTTGGCTTATGGGCTCTAATGAAAGACAAAGCGGCTGTTAAGAGGTTTAGGTGACAATACGGAAGATTAGGCAACATGTTGCTCTTCCGGTTTGAGAAGCATTGACGGGAAAGTGAATCCACCTGTTGCAGCAAATGTCTTCATCAGAACATGATGTATAATAAAGAACCGAAAGGTTCTTTTAAGCTCAAATACTTTCTCTTCTGTTTATTTTTATCTGTGTTTCAGTTCTTCAAAGGAATTTGCAGCGATTTTCTTTCTACTTCTTATAAGTAAAAAAAAAAAAAAAAGACTTGGACTAAATGTCCAGCAGTGGCCTGGAAGATTGTGTATTGTCTTTCAGTTGGGTGCTGTTCAGTGTTTGCACACAGTGTCAGTGGAGGCGTCATATTAACATCTATCTTTCAAAATGTTTGCCGGGATCATTTACAAATCCAGTGGAGAAAGATCATAAACAGTGGAGATCCCAGCGGCCGCAGCTTGATGAAATGTTTGTGTTTGTGTAGCGGAGATGTGCAGGGAGCCTGAGTGTGTGGACGGCGCTCCCTGGCAGCACAACCACCACATCGCTGCAGAGAAGGCAGAGAAGGCGGAGCTGTAGGTTCAGGCAGCATGGAGGGGTCAAAGGTTAAGGTGCACTGCAGAAGCCTTCAGCTTCTCCTCTTCACACCGTTCAGTCTGCAGTGTGTTTCACTTCTCCTGGTTTTTATGTTTCCTGGTGGTTTCTGTAAAGTGCTTTATGTTGGTCATTGCTGTTAAATAAGTGCACTTTCTGGAGTTTTTAGGAGTTTGGCCAAACTTTCTCAGCAACACCTCCATTAATGCAGAGCCAGTGGAGTTGCACTGGTCAGCAGATACAAAGTTATGTCGGATAGAAAATGAGAAGTAACAAGAAAGCATCATAAAACAATATCTTGACTTATCCTTCATGTCAGCTAAGGACTGTGTTGTCATGTTGTCATGTGACTCAAAAACCACTTAAGTTACTGATCATTGACCTTTCATACGGTGTGTCCACTTCTCTGCAGATTGTTGGTGTGGTGCTTTTTAACGCACATAAAAGTTCCTCGACTGAAACAGGATTTATGTGACTTGATTGTAAAGATACTGTGAACTCTGGATGCTGTGATAATTGGAGTGTGGTGTAACGAATGGGCGAATGGACCAAAAACTAAATCAGTGTTTATCACACACACACACACACACACACACACACACACACTCCACTACGTCTGTGTTTCTCAGACACACACTGACAGTGTGCCTGTGCTTTCATTGCAGATTTACACAGACTGGGCCAATCACTACCTGGCCAAGTCCGGCTGCCAGCGCCTCATCAAGGACCTGAGCCAGGACATCACCGATGGAGTCCTGCTGGCACAGATCATCCAGATCATAGGTCAGTATCCACACACACACACACACACACACACACACACACACTCGTCTCGAGATGGTCCATCAGCAGGACAGATCCTGACTCCTGTTAGTCAGTGTGTTGTGTCACTGACTAACAGAACTAACAGCAAATTGTTTTACATCAGATGTAACTGTAAATATTTAAAACAGATAATGAACGATGCACAGATAAATGAATCCATGTGTTATCAGCAGTATTAAAACACTGCGTGTGTGTATAATTCATCCTGTCTGGTAGATGAAGCGACCACCCACACACACACACACACACACACACACACACACACACACACAGGCGCTCTGCTGTTTGCTCTTTGTTGTGGTGAGTTGGAGGGAAGCTGTGCCTCACTGTGATATTTGGGCCAAATCACAGCAGCTCTCCCTTGTTTTGGGTGCTGGGTGACTCGCTGCAGCAGACATCTATGACTCTGACACTCCGGGGTGCAGAGGCCTGAGTCTCCCATTGCAGCCCACAGAGTCCTTACTTCTGTCTGTCTCTCTTTCTTTCTTTCTCTCCCCTTTTATGTCTCTGTCACTCTTCTTTATCTCGCCGTCTCTGGTGTCTCCCTCTCTTTCTCACTCCTTCACAGTTGAACTTTTTCTAGGACACTCTCTCTCTCTCTCTCTCTTTGTCTCTCTCACCCCACATGTGTTTTATTTATTTAACATATTACTGATTACTTTTTCCAACAAAGAGTAGAGCAGTAATCACATTACAGTCTCAGTTTTGCTGGATGGATGTTTGTCCTGTGGACAGACTGGTCAGGGATGTGTTAGCTTAGTGTAGCAGTTGGGGGGCAGAGGAGGGGCAAATAGCTTCTGCCAAAAGAAGGAAGTACACCTAGAACTCATGCTACATCCTCTGAGCTAGCTACTGTACTGACCCTAACCAGAAAACCAACAGCATGTGCATATGAATCTGTTTTTACAGTTCACATGTACAGTCTGTGAGGTCATAAATTTTGGGCTGCACACAGATTGGCCATATGGACCCTCACAGCCCTGGGCAGATGATGAGAATTTATGCCAAGTGGACTCTGAGAGCCGCAGATGTGGAAAGTATAATTTGGGCTTTAGTGTTTTTTTTTTTTTTCCTCAAATACCTAAAATGACCTCTGTTTAGGTTTAGGGACCTGTTGTTGTCGTTGCTGTAAGACAGTTGGCAAAGTAAAAGTTGGAAAAGTAGCATGACTCTGTTGGCCTGTAAAACCCGGGAGGGATGTGGGGGTGGATGGATTGGTCACTTCTCTGCTTTCCCCTACACTAACACTTATCCTTAACCAAGTAGGCTTTATGACCTGATTACACCTTATTCATTTGGAAGGTGCTGCCAGTTCATTTGTATCTATTAAGTATGGGCCACCATGTGCAGGCGTACACTTGTATGTGTTGTGTTGTAAAGTGGTGACAAATTGTAAAAAGTATTTTTCCAGAGTTAGTAACAGACCTGATGGACTAACTGTTTAGAGGTTTATGACTCCAGCCGAAACCTGGTTTCGTTCAGTTCTGGAGGGTGTGTGGCCCCCAAGGCTTCACCGTGAGGACTGCTCTGTGCAGTCACTAGGGTTGAGGTAGATGTTAATGGTCAATAAATACCTCCAGACCACAGGCTGACAGCATGATGAACTACAACGCAATTACATTTTCAACAATACGATTGAGGGCCCATATTTTACATTTTTCCAGTGTTTTCTTTGTGGTCTTTTTGTCTTTGTCTGAGTGTTGAAGAATCTCTACGTCTAAAATCAAAGCTGGAATTGAAGTGTTAAAGGTCCCATATTACAGTGTTTGATTTGAAGTGTTGATCTCCATCAGAAGATATAGAGAGGATCTGAATCTCTCTTCTGATTGGCTGAGTTTTCTGAGTGATTCAATAAAAATATAGCAGATTTCAGGTAAACACTCAGAGAAACCAAATCCTGCAAGGTTGGATGGTGGGTCCAGGTGGACAGTCCCAGAAGTCCTGACTTCTGGTTTTAAGGCTCAGTTTCTGAATACAGGCTGTGTGCATTTCTCTGTGGACTGAGGCTTTGATACTTTCACAGTATTTATATAGAACCTCGACCTGCTTTGTAATCAAAAAACACATGGACAATCCCATTTTATACAAAATGGGACCTTTAATAAACAAGTAACTACATATTTTCAGTAACTCGCCCAATTTGGCTGTTATGCAATTACCCTCCGACTTTCAGACACATTTCTCTCACACATTCTTTTTCTTCTGCTTACATCTACTGTCTTTTGTCTTTCTCTTTCTCTTTCTTTGTGTCTACATCACTGTTCTGAACTTTTATCTTTCTGGGACTCCCTCTCCCTCAGTTTGTCACACACACACAAGCTCATTTTCCTCTCAATTTCATAATCTATCTTTCTCACTGATGCTGTCTTTCTCTTCATTTTTTTTTCCATCTAACTTCCTCAATCTCTCTCTCTTACTCTCTCTCTCTCTCTCTCTCTCTCTCTCTCTCTCTCTCTCTCTCTCTCTCCCTGTTGGACTGAAACTTTACCCTCCCTGCTCGCCCAAACAGACAATGAGGCCAAGCAGGCCTGTCAGTAATTCTCTGGCGGCAGCTGACGAATTAGGCAGCTTTGCTTCCCAGACCTCTCCTGCGTTGCTCTGCACCTCAACACACACTCACACACAGACACACAAACAGTCACACACTCACGCACATTCACACACACACATACACACTCTCTCCTATGTTAACCTCGACAGAGGTTTCTTGCTGGATTTGTGCACCTGAACTCAGAAGTCGCTGGACGTCGGGATGTTAACGTTCAGAATGGGACGGCAGAAAAAATCCTAATTTCTTCATTTCCTTTCTCACGCAGCGAATGAGAAGGTGGAGGATATCAATGGCAGCCCAAGGAGCCAGTCACAAATGGTGAGTGTTTCAACTTTTATCTCCAGCCTCATCCATCCTCTACTGAACCACGTTGCATGAGAGCGAATTATGTTTATGAGGAATATTTATCTGAAGCACTGACTTTTAACTGCGCTGCTGCTACGCTGTGAGGAAGTTTCACATTTTGTCGTTTTACTTTTTGTACTGGGTAAAATAAACTGTAAAAGACTGCAGGGATTGCGGGCAGCTGTAATCATATAGAGATGACACCACATTTTAGTTCAGTTGAAGCTCTCATCCACAGCACATCTCTTCATTACATTGAACCTGTGACTGAAAAAACATGATAACAGTGCAGTTTTGAGGCACTTGTATACACTACTCCTCTGCACGTCAAAGAGAAATATTTTACTTTTTAGTCGTCTGCATTTATTTGACAGCTGTCATAATGAGCTACTTTTCAGATTAAGATTTGACATAAAAAAAACACATGATAAGGTTATAAAAGAAGAATGCATTGTTAAAGAATTCACCAGTGTTCTCCTTTGTCACATTTCAGATGTCAGTGAATTGTTGGCAGTTCTACTAAAGACTCATTTCCCCTCTCAGCTTCTCACATGGTTTCTCTTAAATTAACACTTTGAGGCCCAGAGCAGTCGTATTATCAGATGAACACATTTGTGTAGCAGAACTTTTCCATTACATTACATTACATTACATTACATTGACTTGATTGGCAGACACTTTTATCTAAAGTGACTTAGAAGTGAGGGACATCAGTAAAGCGTCAGTGCAGTAAGAAACCTTGGTGTAAGTATTAAGAACTAAGACTGTTTGATAAGTGCAAGGAGGTGAGATAAAGAAGTGCACCGAGCCACATTAAAAACATTAATCATCTCATGAGCCTTCAGATTTAATTTGTGAACCTTTGGAAGGGGCCGACCCTTAGATTAGGGAACCGTTGAACAAAACAACTCACTTCTATGTTAAGTAGTTAAAATTCTAAAACATCATTAAAATGCTACAAGAACTCTTACTTTTGATGTTTTAAGTACACATTGCAGATAATACTTGTGTATTTAAGTAGGATTTTTAAATGAAGGACATACTTGAAATGAATATTTTTACACTGTTGTACTGGTAAATAGTCCTTCCACCACCTGCTGTGCACTCTCTCACGGGAACAACAACCTTAACAAATACTTTGGAGTAATTTTATTTTGAATGGTAAGAGTCAGAGTCGTCAGCAGGGACTGAGCCCTGTGGTGTGTTTACATGGTCTCATCTCTAAAGCCAATAGAAACTGATCATCAACCAAAGTTTTAACTGGCGCTTGACTCACTCAGTGTTAATCTCAGACCCTGACTTCAAGCAGCAGCTCCAATTAAAGCCATTCACAAACCATAACCATCTTTACTACTCAGGATGGTGATGAGTGGAGTAACCACACTGCCACTTGACCAAAAACGCAGCGGAGCCTTGAAAACTTCAAACTTGATTTACTCTGCCTTCTTCAATAATCTGCATTTCTGGCTGCCATGTGGCTGAGTGATGCTGGCGGTGTCGTTTTTCCCTCTGTTAATGAGATGACGGGCTGTATAACTGCTGATTGTCGTCACTGAGAGATAATTACCCCTCACTTTAACTGGAGTTGACTAAGTGTTTATGCAGTGTTGGTTTGCCCTGGCATCTGCCGTCCTGCCATTAAAAGTGACTAAAGCTGTTTAGCTGCTTTGGCGCGTTTTCTTAGTGAGACGCTGTGGGCGAGCAGTGTGTTTGGGCCTGACAGTGTGTGTTTTTTGTCTGTCAGTCTTTCTGTCTATTTGTCATTAGATGCTAGAGCTGTGCTGTTGGTGTGTATAGCTTGCAGAATAGCGTTTTTTCATCTATTGCACCATTTTCTCTCTCTGCCGTTTACATTTTCCTCATTCCTAACCTCCACTGGTTAGTTTGAACAGGTGACTTCCTGTCAGGGGATTTGATAACGTCTCTGGGGAAAATCAGGGTCCCATCACTGAAATGAACCAGAATGTATTTCACAACTGGTTTCACACGTTTTTTTCCCTCATAGCGAGTCCAGCTGCAGTGGAAGCAGACGGCAAAGTCTGTTAGAAAAACAACATTAAAGAACCAGGAAGGAAGAAAGTGTCAAGGTCACATGAACCCTCGTATCCCATAATGTCTCTGTTCCACTTCTGGAAAGATAAACTGCACATTTATTTATTTTTACTGTCACATAAAGTGATTCTTGTCCTGGAGTCCAGACTGAGGCACTGGTCACTCGGGGCGAGCTGCTGCAGCACCACAAGCATGTGGCTCGATATGCCAGTGACCTCTGTGTGTGTTTGTGTGTGTGTGTGTGTGTGTGTGTGTGTTCGCAGCCAGCTCTTTGTCTCAGTCGCTTGCTAAGCCCATTGATCCAGCACCTGCTCTGGCCACAGAGGGTCCGGCCAGCTTGGGAAAATGAAGTCTGAGGAAGCACGGTTGCTTATAGTGTGGGCAGAAAGGGAAGGAAGCATCTGACACACACACACACACACACACACATACACACACACAAACACACACACACGTAGCCGCTGAGCAGGAGCACTGTTCAGAAAAGCCAAGGTTTGTACTGAGGCAGGTTAAAGGAACAGTTTGCTGAAGACATGTTGCAGCTGAGTTTGAGGATATTTGAGAAGAAGTCATCAGCAGCACAACTCATCCTGGAATAAACCATTAAATACTGTGATATTTGAGTTGGTTACATAGTGTAGAGAGCTAAAGGTGCTTTCACACCGAACCTGTGAAAGGTGTGAAAGCTGTCAATCAAACTCAAACCAAACAGTCGGACCAAAACCACCTGAAACAGAGGGTCTCAGTCTGACTCTATACACTTCATTTGTGGTGTGAGACTAACTTCAGCTTTCTATTATAAGAGATAAAGTATATGATTTTTATTTTTTTACTACTACTATTGAATCCATCTGCTGAATGTGAACTGTCAAGGAGGCGATCCTATAGATGATTAATGATTATACAAGTCATTTAGTAACCATGGTAATACTCGTGCCCATCAGCACAGGAGTGAAGATTTTCCTCAGTCAGAAATTGAAGAGCACTCGACTGACCTGACTGATAATGCTCACAATCACTTATTTCTCCATGAACTATGTGACACCAGAGAAGAAGAATAAGCACATAAAGCAACATAAACTGTAGCACGACTTCCTGCCAGCAAGCAGCAACCTCCAACACAAAAGTGCCAAAACCTGCAGTTCCACTAATGACCACTAGAGTCTGGCTCCAACCGAGTCAGTCCCCATAGACTCCCATGTTCAAATGTCCAACTTTACAGCAGAAATAAACATGTTTGTGTTGCTGAAGCATTTTGAGTGACAGGTGGGTCAGCATATGCTTGCCACAAACCAGCGTGTACAAAAGTCTTGACTCTAGACACCTCTTTGCCCATTTTTGGATAAGCTGAGAGTTAGGGGCGGAGTTGGGCACTGCCGAGATGGCGACGGTGGAGTAGCTCACCCTGAGCTTCAAAACCGCTCTACAGGATCCTTTGGGCGACGTCATGGAGGCTACATCCATCTTTCTGCACAGTCTATTGCTGCCAGTCATCGTTGTCGATGCAGAATCACAGTTACCTTTTGGTCCATGTGACTCTGTTCATGTTTCATTTGTAAAAAGTCAGTGTGAACATGAACTAAAAAAACAAGGTATCTTTTTCCTTAGCTGGACCAATAAACCAAACTACCCTTAGAGATCAAGGTGCTGACACATGAATTTATACAATATGGCTGTGCAAAGGTATTTTGTTTGGCTTGTTAATCCCATGAGCCCGAACACTGATATCAATCTGAAACTGAAGTTATTTACTGACAACCTTTCCCCGTCTTGAGAAAAGCCAGAGCTATTTTTTAACTCTTGGCTTCATATTGACAACACGAACTGCGAATGTTGGAAACCTGCCACTGGCCACCTTGCACCTGGAGCTGAAACGCCTTGGCCAGAGACATCACAGTAGCAGCAGCTGTCAGCGCAGGGGCAGATGATGCGTCTGATTTACTTCCTCTGCACAGATTTTCCCCCCATTTGGGACGTGAAATGATGATCCTGAGGTCACAAGCCTGTTTCTCTAACTGGTGGGCCGCTGCTGGTCCGGTAAGTGGACCCAGGCCAACTGAGCAGCTGCTGGAAACGCAGGAGCAGAGCCCAGCACGGCACCGCATCTGCAAGCCTCTCAAATAATCGACATACATAATACGCTCTTTTTCTCTAAAGCCGAGCTCGCAATGCGAGAGATCCACACGTCAGTTGAAAGCGATCGTTTCCTGTCGAGCTAATCCAACAGAGAAGCTTGGCCAATGTGTGGACGGTCAGTCAGTGTTCATACACATCTGCTGCCAACAGCCAGTACAAGCACTTTATTCTGATTCATGAAGAAAATGCTCCAGTTGCCTCCACCACTGGAGGGAATGGAAAGATTTAAAGTATGCTCTGTTTATTTTTGATTCCGGATCAGATCAAGCTACATAATCCCTACACTTCCTGTGAACCTTTCGAACCTCTCCAGGTAGCCTCTCCATGGAAGTGATTATAATTGGCTCCTGAATAACGATTCCTTATAATTATAAGGCTGAAGGGTATCACCTCTGACTGCCCCAAGGGCTCATGGGATAGCACGCCAAAGAACAGTGGATTTATGAATTAATAACCCCTGTTTCCCCGGTCTCCCTCCTCTACTTGCTCCAATTTGCTCTCATCAAGAACAATATGTAAAAGAGTCTGACCTGTGATCTCCTCACTGTTAAAGTATATAATAAAAGGCTGCATTTATGAGTGCAGGTATTCTCTATTAATCACATTTGGTCACTTCATTGCTAATGTGAAAGTGAAAGTGGAAATTTCACAGCTTTTAAAGGCCTCATTATTTAGACTTTTATTTGAAGTGTTGATCTCCATAAGAAGATTTATTTGTAGTTTTAAGAACCAAAACCACCTCAGTGTAGTTTTACATCTCCTCTCTCAGGCCTCTCTCTGGAGCTATAGTAACAACAGGTCAGTCAGCCAATCGGAAGAGAGCCTCTGATCTTCTCTCCTTTGATTGGCTGACTGTTTGCTGAGTGATCAAATAAAAATATAGCAGATTTCAGGTAAACACTCAGAGAAACCAAATCCTAAAAGGTTGGATGGTGGGTCCAGGTGGGCGGGGCTTGGGGCATGGCTGAGAGCTGTGACTGCTTTGTTGTGACATCACAAAGTTCCAGAAGTCCTGACGGCTGGTTTTAAGGCTCAGTTTCTGAATACAGGCTGTGTGCATTTCTCTGTGGACTGAGGCTCTGATACTTTAAAAGTATTAATATAGAACCTAGACCTGCTTTATAATCAAAAAACACATGGAAATCTCACTTTATGCAATACAGGACCTTTAAAATGCTGTCCCATAACTTTTCTTAGACTTTGACTCAAAATAATGCAATAAAACAGGAGTTACACTTACATCCTTTAACTAATAGCTTGTTGATCCTCTCTTAGATCCCTCAAATCCATGGTGTTACTGCTTTAAATATTGCAGACACATTATTTTTTTTCCCCCTTTCTTACAGTTTCTCTTGAGGATAGAGGAAAAGTGCAGCAATCTACAACAAAATGTCAGAGCTGTGCTGCGGCCATATCTGCTCTGTACAGTAGCATCTTGCAGTAATGGAAGAATAACTGTTTCTCTTCTGCATTTCTTGTTCAGCAGTGAAAACATCTTCATTGTAAATGCAAATGGTGTTCCTCACATCCGAGGCCGGGCGTTCCCAGTGGTCAGACTGGTCGAAATTGCAAACATGCCCATTTTTGGTTTGGAATGGTTTTGGTTGGATTTATTTGTGTAGGAACAAATGATTGCTGGGAATTTGTTTATGAAATTTGGGGGGAGCTGGGGGGGTGGAGCTTGTCCACAGAACCGTACCCCCCGACCACATATTTGGTCCCGGAAGGAATCGTCTGCAACCGCTGTGCAAGAAAGTGAAGATGACGAGAACGAGGAGTGACAGGAGCGTGGGACAAGGGGCTTTCAACTCAGTAGAGATTTGAGTCTGGTTCTGTTTTTTCCACTGTGTTTAATACGTGTCCTTTCACTGTTTTTCAGCTTCACGATAACAGATAAGAATAGAGATGGAAAATGTGTGACTAGTTCTTTACTTTGTCTTCTCAGTTCAGTTTTTATGTCCTCTCCCATCACATCTCTCACTTTACATCCTCATGTCAATATTGTGGATAAAAGTGCAGTGATGTAAAACTATAAATGCATTCTGTGGATGAAGGATCTCACGGTGTTTGTGTGAATCTATCAAACGTCTCAGCCACCTCACAGCACGCTCTGCAATCCCTCTCCCATGTAAAACCTCACGCCCTCTGACAGTGCACTTTCTCCTAATTGTGCAGACATCTAAAGGAATTAGATGCTGGTTTTTGAATCGAGTTTTTTCCATTTCTCAGAAGAATTGTGCTCAAAACACGAGAACGGCAGGTTGGGGGGGGGGGGGGGGCAGCAGCAGAGGAGGACCATTCAGCAGAATATAGCAAAGCCTCGCTACACTAATCCTCATTATAGACAGACATCATTAGCAAACCACAGAGCGCTTCCCTGCAATCCGGATGACTGTGCAGTTTCACTCTTAGGGTGTGTGTGTGTGCGTGTGTGGGTTTAGCTTCTTGCAACCTCATCAAAGGATGTCGGGGAAAAAACAAACACTTGTCAAAGTCTTACATGAATGCAGAGATGCAGAGATCTGTCAGCAGCGGGCTCCTCAGGTTGAGGCAGGAACGATTACATCAAACAAATCACAATTTTAAAGTCAACTCTCTCCTGCTGCTTTTTATTATAGAATGCTTTCAGTGCTTTTCATTGTGAAATATAATATAATATAATATAATATATATGACTATGTAATTTCTTTGACAGCTGATTTACACATTAGTGCACTACATATTTTATGGTAAACTAGTTATCACAAGTTTCTCCACGACTATAAACACACAGGCACTGCCCACTCGCAACATGACACAGTGTAGTTTGCAGCATTCAGGTAAAAATGACTTGCCTGAATTCCTACTAAAGAAACCACTTTCTTGGCTAAAAAGGCCGCGGACAAAGAAAGAAATGAGACCAGAGCACAGGTGGACTGGCCGGCCATCAAAACATCCATAGAGTTTTGAAAATTTTTGCTGGCTCTGTCAGTGTCATTCGTTTGACCGATTCCAGCAGATAAGTCCACAGCTGAATTTCTTGCCCAGTCCAACCGTGGAGCCAGTATTGGTCTGACTTTACCAAGATGGAGAACCCTACGAGCTGCTAAAAGGCTCTACCTTGACTCAGAACTGGTTTCCTCCTCCGTGTACAGGTAACTTGATGCTACATAATGTTACATGTCTGCTTCCACAAATGTCCAACTACAGTAGCATGATAACTTTAGCTAACGAGCTGTTAGCCTATTATGAGTGCTTGGCAAATGTTGCTATTGCTTGCTGGCTAACTGTCAGCATTGCAGTGTAGCATATTATGGCAATGCTAGTGCAGGCTAATGGTTGATGCTGGGCTCCGTATCACATTGCTGACTGAGAATGTGACGGGATGGCAGGTGGGGGTTGTGGCTGAAGTGAGGCTGGAAGCGTGGCCAACAAAGCATTTGTTTTGGTCTGAGATGCTGGTGGTCTACTACGACATTTAGTGGCAGTGACAATCGTTTACAGAACTAATTAATTAATTGTAGAGATTTTTAGGAAACTCTTCTAGAGAAGGAAGACATTTTAGAGAGGTGGAAAAATGCATCAATGCTGAAGATATTGTGTGTGACGTTTTACCCTGTGTTCCTGAAGCTTCTGGAGAACAGCGGGGTTATAAGATGCATAGTGATGCATTATATTCTCTGAACATATTGTTCAGACATTTAACAAACAAATCTTTAACACAGAATCCAGTGGAAATGAGTCATAACTGTCAGTGTGTTCAGCATTAGCGTGCCTCTCACTGATGACAACACGTACCACTGTCAGCTCAGGCTTGAAATACATTGTGTTACTGCCTGGTGAAAATCTCATTGAAAATCCACAGAGATGATTTGATGACGTGTCTTTGTTGCAGATGGGTGGCTGCTGGTGCTTTTTCTGAACTGAACATTCAGCTGGAATACCTTACAACCCGAACTGAACTGAAGACAGTCGCTATGACATAATGGTGTCACAAATGGTGATGAGAGCGCTCACTGATGTGAGCATAGTCAGTTAAAGCTGGTCTGGAGCGGGTGGGCTGCCTTTGAGGCCTAATTGAGTCTAGAGTTTCTTGGAGACTTTAAAAGGCCACTAGTCTCATCTGGGCCCCATCTGTTGGCAGCCTGCACACCAGCCAGACAAGAGGACAAACAGCACAAGCCACTCAGCAGTATCATCATCACTGGCCTGACGCTACATCATCAGCACAGCTCGCCATTAATCTCTGCTTCCAGTTGATCATTCTCCTAGTTTGAGCCTCTTGCAACTGGCATCTGTGTGACACTCCTCTCCAGGTCATTGGTTTGATTACACCAGCCCTGGCTATCAGATAATTCACCTATTATGAGAGTCAGTTGGTTTAGAAATACACGGACAAATGGATGATGGGAAGTCAGGGCTTCTAAGGCATCCCTGATGTCATTGTGCTCGCCCAGCGACTGGCAGTGAGTGGTCTAAAGAGGACAGAGGCAGATGGCCAGTTCAGACTGCTGAAACTGCAGCCACTCAGGGGATATCAGTCAATCTCTGTTCTCGGTCACAGCCTGGATGCCTGGATGGTAGAGAGGTGAGCCTGTGATCAGACGGCTCTGAGTTCAAGGTCATTGTTAAGTGGAAAATCTGGCGAATAAAAGAGAGTGAGAAACGCTGAGGCAGCAACAAAACACAGATTTAGGCCTTGAATTTTGTCCAAAACATTTGATTACAATGAAAGAAATCAGAGGAGGGCTGAAAGGTATGCAAAAAAAATCATATTGCAATTATTCTGGCAGATGCTGCAATTGCAGTTGCGGTTGTATGTCGTGTTCCCTGAAAGAAATGTAAAAATGATGATGATGTGATTTTTGTCTGGGTTCTTACCAAACAAGCAAGTTCCTATTATGTCTGGAGAGTATGATTTGTAGCACCACAACACCTAAATCAGAGTCACTGCCATACACAGCAACTATTTTTGTAAAACCCGCTTTAGACAATATGCCAAACACACACAGACAGGGAAAGTCTGATGGTAAACAAAGAGGGGACATTTAACAGCTATTGTATGAAGGATGTCTGTCCTTAATAACATTTACTGTAACACACAATTAAAGCAGGATAAATAAGAAGCATAATAAAAAGGTGAGCTGTGACAATATGATTAGAATAATGAGTTGGGGCCCTGAGGAGATTTAGTCCTCTGCAAATGTCACATTATTGACGTGCACAAAGCTCACGTTTGGTTTTCACCAGTCTTTGTATTTCATCCACATATTCAGACCATTCATTTCCCCATGTGTCTTGTTTTCAACACAGTCAGAGAAGAAGAAAACTCGTGCAATAGGTGTCGAAAGGAGTGTGTGATGAATCTGTGATGCCCTAAATTGGGATGTCAAGAACCAGTACCAAGGACTTGGACCGCGATCCAGTTTTTAGCGTGTGGGCGCTCAAGTGTCTCAGCAGCTGTTGCACTAAAATTCTAAAACGCTCTCACACGGTGTGAACATGACTCCCTTCGCTCTCTGACTCTTGTGAATCTTCTTTGTGATCCGTCCTCTTTCTCTCTGTTCCTCTGCAGCCACCAGCATTTTTTTTCTTTTATTAGGAAAAGGTGTGTGTGTGTGTGTGTGTGTGTGTGTGTGTGTGTGTGTGTGTGTGTGTTCTGACCCTCTCACATGTCAGCCAGTTTAGAACAGAGCACCGTGGGGCTTGTTATAGGCTCACTTGTAGCGCAATAGGAAGCTTTTAATCACTCATTATAACTGAACGACATTGGCAGATGTTCTGTTGAGGGAGCGAAGATCTGGCTTGTTAAACTGGCTGAGTGAAGGCCTGCTAACCTTTCATCTAGCTCGGTGTGTTAGACTGCGACACACCAGCTGCAGCCTCTCCTGGCTCGTCCAAACGTTCTTTATTCACTGTGAATGTTCAAATTTGGGAGCAGTAGAGAAACCTGCTTCTTGCCCATTTTTCTTGATTCCCTGTCTCCTTTACCGTCTGTCACTTGTCTGAGGACTCGTTGCCAGATTATCCACAGCAGCGGCCTTTTCCCCTGCAGTCTCTCTTCCTCTCTCTCTTTGTCTCTCTCAACTCAAATGGTCGAGGCAGAAGGCCGCCCACCCTGAGTCACCACAGCTTCTTGGTGGGAACCGTTGGGTCTCTGTAAATAATACTATAAAGAGAAAGTCTAAACCTGCTCTATTAGAAAAGTGCCTTGAGATAACTTCTCTTCTGGCGCTGTATAAATAAAATAGACTCGACTTTACTTGACTTCCCACCTCCCCGCCCTCAGTGAACTCGACCTACCTCAGTGACCCGTGCAACAGTCGCTGAGCAGCACAGACAGAGGCTCGTAGTTGTAGTTTGCTCTGCCCTCCAAAGGGAATAAAGCAACAACTGTGTTTTCTGTTTGTTCGAAAAGTCAAAGTTCACAATTTTGGTCGAGATTTATTTTTAACATCTTCCTGTAAAAATGTGCTGCGGCTGCACTGACTGACTCTTCAGACATCTCACACAGCGCTGTGTATCACTCCGGCTTTACACTAAACCAAAGGAACAAAAGCAGGTAGAGGATTAAGTAAAGCAGTCCAGCTTTGTCTGGACATAGCTCTCACTTCACTGCTTTTTAAAATATTTTTAATATTTTAATACATCTTTTCCAGTGAGCCGAGGATTTTCTTGCCACTGACCACACACTGAGAAATGAGGTGAATATATGACATCTCAGGTCTCTGCTGAGGACTCACGTTGAAGAGAAAGTCATTATTAGAGCAGCTTCAGAATCTGTATGCTCACTACTTTTACTCATGGAGATTAAGGGGGAGATTTACTGAGGATTTGTGGGTTTTTTAGGTGCTAAATAACTCCCCCCCCCCCCTTTGTTGTTTTTCTTAAGGAACCACATTAAGGTTTGATGCAGGTTAAAGCTAGAGAAGCAGCACTGTGTTACTGACATTAGGGGATGTAAATGAGCTGATTGGTCGCCTCAGACTGACCAGTGCAGCAGAGGAAACAGCATCTGACGTTTGACATCTGGGAACAGCTGGTGTTAAAATCTGCAGCTCTGTTTTATCGGACACCCCTGGAGGGTGAGAGGCTGAACAGAGACAGAGGGGGAAACAGTGAGACAATGAAAATGCTCAGTGACCGCAATGGCCTAAACACCACTGCAGCAGATTATACAGGTGCATAAACTTACTGTGCAGTAGCTCTCTGTTATTTTCCACACACCAGCCCCTGCTTAATTCTCCTGACTGTTAATGGCTCATAGCAGGTTCAGTCAGGTACGTTACGACGGAGACAGCCAATAATCCTTAAATAATACTCATCCCGTCACTGCTTTTGTTGAGCTGGGTCCATTTAACTAATATCCCCCCTCCTCTGTGGGATGAATTGCACATTTGCAGCTCCAATTCTCCAGTTCAGAAACAAAGAAGAGCACTGGTGGACAGGCCGTCAGGAGGTCTGCGACATTTTCCTGTGGCCCGGGGGTCGTTTTGGCCCGCACAGTCAACTGACTGTTCTCTTCCATCACCTCACCTGTGTATAACGCTACCTGGTCGAGCTGCTGCAGCTGTCCTGTTGCTGCTGTCTGTCTACTGTGATTTTGCCTTTAATGGTCATCAAGTATATTTATTGCTGCATGTGTCAAAACACTACAGCGAATGAACTGTGGCTGGTCTCATTCACATCTCACCTTGTAAATTCACATCTCACCTTGTAAATTGTGTCAGGCTCAGTCAATGTCCCCTTAATGCCTGGTATATGACTTGTTGTTTCTGCCCACTTAGGAGACGGTCTCCAGTGACATCACAGATGATTTTGTATGTAGCATTTAATAGAAAAATATATATACAGTGGGAGACCACTTTCCACATACTGTATTTCAGCCTCTAAGTTTGCCCACACGAAGTTAAAGGCCCTGAAAATAGAAAATGAAAAGTCACATTCAGTCACAGCTCTTTGCACTGTGCAGTCTACACTGTAATAAATGGTCATGGAAGGACAGGAAGGTTGAGGGGCAGCAGCCAGCAGCAGGGCTCTGAAGATATTTCACACCTCTCATCGTAGCTGGTCCTCAGGTTATGCGAACAGATGCCTTCAGAGTCAGCAGCTTGACCTTCACTGACCCTTCTGGGAGAAGCAGCAGCCTCAGACAGGGTTGACAGCAGATTTTGCTGCCTGTCTGCAGTAACGCTCTCCATCATGTCGCTGATGTTTACCTGCTCTGAACAGGACTGTGACAGTGTGTTCATGAGAGAGGAGACACAGACAGGCAGACCAATCGCTCAGCTACAGATGGAGTCATCAGGAAATACTGAACGTTGTCCTCACGCACCTGAAAACATCATTTGTCCCTCTCTGCTTCTTTAATGCACTCTGGTGTGAAGATGAATAAGACCACCGCCTCTCCTTTCATATATTTACTCACAAAGCCATTAGCTGAGATGAGGTTAACTGAGATGAGATCTCTAGATGCATCTCAGAACCTTTCAGCCCAGTTGTTTTACATTTCACTGTAAAGTCAGACCCCATTAGCATCATAATCAGATCTTCATTTCCATTCCATTTCACTTTGTTACTTCAGCCTGGTGTTGTTTTCATGTTTGCTGATTTCATGTTTGGGACAAGGGTTTATTTGGTTTTGTTTTGCCCTCCCCAGTCAGTGGAGAGGGATGTATCTCTCCCACCAACGTTATTTTCAGATGTTGTGGGAGATTTTGTAGTGGTTCCGTTCACCTTTTTCACACTGATCAAAATAAACGTGCTGATTTAAGAAATGTTATTTCTGTGATTCCACTTGTACAGCTGGGTCAGTCTCGCTGGCATCTGTCTGTTTTTGAATGAACTGTAAGTCTGAAATAAACACAAGCTCAAGACATTTTCACGTCTTATTCTACGATATAAAATATGCAGTAAATACCCCTGATGTGATTTCTTTAAGCTTTTACGTCTCTTTAAAAAGGGCTGTTGCTAACAAGGGGCTAAATGAGACTACAGAGGTTTACAGCCGTGTTGTGTTTCCAAGCACTCTTACAAACTTTCACTAACTCTGTCAGAGGAAAGGCTTCTGTAGAAGAGCTCCGAACTAAATCAAACTACAAATTGGAAGTTTAGCGGTGGTGACGTTGAGGTCATGTGACAGTGCTGTAGTTGGTTTATAGCCTAAATTGAGCTTTTTACTTACATGCACCAGTATCATAAACTTTTATCTGTCGCAGAGCTTATTTTTTTTAATAATCCAAAAGACAATGTAAAAAGCCCACAACAATGGACCTATTTGAATTTGCAGCACAAATTTCAGATGTGGGCAGTAATTCTGCAACCAGCACTGATTTACGTGTCCTGAGTGGCTCTGGAGGCGCTTTGTCAAATCAAGTGACATCACCTGGGTGGGTGTTAAGAGCAGTTTTGAGTTGTGTCACGGTGAGTGTAGGATCCAATGGTTGTGGAAGCTTGTTCCATACAACATACTGAAAGTCAGGGTGTCTGCTTCAGTCTTTTCTGTCTCCTCTTCCCCATCCTTATGGAAATGTAAGACTCAATTGATGAACTATAGTTTTAATTGCACAGCATTTCGTCCATGATGTCACTTGGCTGTTCAGATATTTGCACACAAAGTTTTATTGGTATTTTATTGGTGTGTTGTTGTTAATGTTATTGTAACTCTGGCTAAATTGTGTCTAAAGTGAACAAGAAAAAAAAACAAACTTGAGAACAGAGATAGAAAAAGGGGACAATCAAATGACAATCTTTGCACGAACATTGCATCACTTTCATCAACAAAATTGAGAATAACACCTGACTTGAGAAATGAAAAAAGGAGATTAACCCATGAGATTGATGAGGTGACTCATTGGTCTTTGCCATCCATGAAACATCTTTGTTTCACTGTCTGTCTCTCTCTCTCTCTCTCTCTCTTTCTGTCTCTACCACTCAATCACACACAGGCTACGCACACATGTGGACACACACTCTGTCTGTGCAGCAGATGCGCGCAGCCACATGGAAGCTCTCCAAGTTATTTGATGCTGTAAACATCTGAAAACGAACCACCATACATAATTGAGACATGCACGGATATAGGCTCGTGTTGCCATGCAGATCCTGTTGATTATACATCATGTGTGTTTACGTGCTGACCGGGCGGGTGAGCGAGCGCTGCAGCTCCTTTCAGAATCAGGAATGTCACAGGCAGTGAAATCCTTAAAGAAAATTATTGTTTTATTTACGATAAAATGAGGTATGACGTGATGAGGCTCAGCTCAGAGCTTGTTTTGTCTCCGATGCCCTCGCCTACTTGAACTGAATCATTGTAGTTTGGTTTTCTTTTGTTAGAAAAAAGTTTTATGGCGAATGGTTTCATAACAATTTAGGCTGCTGTGAATGCAAGCTTTGTAAGCCTGAGCTGGATGTAAGAGGCGCAGTTGAGACCGCTCCTCAGCTCTCAGCCGTGTGACAGATTTCAGTCAGGGTAAGGGATTATAGGGGCTGCCGTCATGATTAATATCGTAGAAAGCAGCTCCTCAGCCAATGTGTGATCGGAAAAAGTTTCTTTACTTTGGATTTTTGACATGATGAGCAAAGATCCCTGGATTATGAGACAGGATCCTTTAACCCAGCCGCTCCTCTGCCCATCAGCTGCTCCACACCCTGTCCCATTTGATCTGTTTTGATTCATTGGCTGTCAGCAGCTGTCTGCCATGGACACATTGAGAGTGATGGGGCGGGGTGAAAGAGGAATCAATGGACTGTTAGGGATGAGACTGCTGGAAGCACAGGTGTCAGACCCCCAGTCTGAAGGGGGCAAGGGGGGGTTCTGATGGAGAAATGACAGATAGTGAGAGAAGTGGTGCGTTTAGTAGAGAGACCCTGAGTGGTTTCAGATTCTGACAGTGTACTCAAGTACTCTGAGCTGACGTGTCCTTCAGGTCTAATGAAAAAAAAAACAAAAAAAAAAATAATTCTTGTCCGTTATTTTCGAAACCACTCAGCTGCAGAGAGGGATTTGACTTTGTGTGCATGTAAACCTTACGCTTTCTAAGCAGCTCAACTCAGTGGCAGCGATTAATAAAGTATATTCTGGCTATAAAAAGCTTCCCAGTCATGCGTTGCCCCAGCGTGAGTGATGAGCTCTGCCTCATTAGGTTTCAAATGCCAAGAGCTATTGATAGGTACAAAAGGTGCGTATACACTCAAAGCAAACTTTGATGCGGCAGTGTCTGAGGCAAAACTGATTCTGTTAGCTTCAGCTGGTGTTGATCCTGATCTGCTGGGAGTGAAGCTGACACATTGGTTTATATGTGAAGTATTTCGGTTTGGTTTATTTTGATTCAACAGACTCATCACTAGACTTTGATTTCAGCCTTCAGCCAAATAAACGTCTAAAGAGATGCTGAAAAAAGTCAATAAGCTCTTCAATCTCGTAGTTTTCTTTGAGAAATCTCTAAAAACACAGCCTCTGATGACTGACCCTTACCCCACTGGTCACTCAGGTTTAACAACCACCAGTTCTGTTTTCATGAGGGTGTAAAATAAATGGATAACCATTGACTGCAGTCAGAATATAATCATGGGGTTGAATTAAAACAGATTGGAAAAGAACAACCTGGAGTCAATAGGAGTCAACTGAGTCATCCCAAGGCGTACTCATGAAATCGCAGTGTTTGTGAAGCTCAAGTCATCTGTGTTTCTGAAAAACTGACTTAGGGATTTAAGGTGGCATGTATTTTCCAGTGGATATGTAGCATTTTGGAGTAAAACCCATCAATTATTGAGCCGTGTTCATGTGCTGTTAAGCGCTAACGCCTGGTTTTCCAGTCCTGTCTTGAAGGAGGTTGTTTTCTGTCCCGTAGGAAGTGGTAATTGAGGTGTTGGCCCATTTGTATTTGACAGTTGCATCTAAGGGCTAACACTTTCCAATTCCAGCCATCATACATCACTCGATGTCACTCGATAGCTTTCAGAAAGGCCCATCACAACCCAGGACACTTTTCCCAAGCGAGGAGAGATGAGAGGAAATTAATCTGCAAATATGCAGATGTAGCCAGTGTCTCATTTTGTGTCTCACTGGAGTGGAAAGAGTAAATGAATGTTAAAAAAAATGCTGCCACTACGCTGTAGAGATTTTATTAAAGTTCTCACTCAAAGTACATTCAGACAAAATGTGATTTTGTCCCAAGGTACAGTTTAATGTGATCTTTTCCATTCAGATTTCAAGTTCGAAAGAACAGGCTTTTAATGGAAGAAAGAAAACTATAAAAGATAAAGTGCAGAAGACAAATTTAAGACAATATATTCTGCTGACTGTTTCCTAATAAAACCACAACTGGATGATCAACAGCTGCTCCGTTTCTTGTGCATTTGCGTTGTTGTTTACACATGAAACGTGCAACACATTAGCCAAAAAAACCCATATGTAAAAGTGGATAAAGATACTATATCACTGGATATTAAAAGCAGTTTAAGTACAAATATGTTTTTGTTTGCAAATTCATGAAAACCAACATCCAACACCAGGGACCACCCTTGAATAGAGACAAGGGTTACAATCCTCCCTGATTGGCCATCCGTGTTTCTTGTTTCATTTCCTGATCAGTTCACAAAGCCGACCATACACCTCTCAAAGTTGGGATGATAACAGTTCAATGATGTGGATTTATTATTATAAAATACATTTTGTCACTCAGTCACTAAACAGCTGATTTTTATTTTGTTGGTCTGGATTCTGATTTGTCAGCAGGAATTAAAACACAACCTTCCACCCAACTATGTTATACGTAGTCAATGATATATTTTATTGACAGTTACATTGGGATAATTAGCTTGTTACGAAATAATAAACCCATGTCATGGTTGTTATAGTAACTGAACAGGTGAGTCTCAACTGTGACTCTGTGCTTTAGATATAAAAAAGTATTGTATGAACATGTTTTTGAACACCCACAATTTCTGTTTTAACATCATATTGTTAAAACACATCATAAAATACAAATAACACACTGACCACTCATCATGACTATTACAGTACGATGGTAACATAAACCTGCTGATCACTCAGCAGCTGTGCAATAGAATTGATCTAATTAGGGACTCAGTGTAAATAGCAGTGAATGGTTGTCAAACTAAGTCATTGACGAGGTGCCTTATATTATAAAACTGGTCTGAAATTGGCTCGTATGTATTTGAAAGCTGGTGACAATCAGCAGATGTCAAACTACACAACATGACACATTCCCGCTTCTGGTGCAGACAGGAAGTTGAAGGACAAAACAAGGAAGTATTTCAGCACTTCCTTGTTGCTGTAAACCATAAGTTCAGTGCAAACACCTACGTGACCAAAATTCCCTAAGTAATTTTAGTCCTCATTGCTTCACTGATTTAAAGGTCCCATATTTTACACTTTTGCAGTGTTTTATTTTGAAGTGTTGATCTCCATCAGAAGATATATTTGTGATTTTAAGAACCAGAAACCATTTCTGTGTAGTTTTACATCTCATCTCTCTCGCTTCTCTCTGGAGCTCTAGTAACAACAGGCCAGTCAGCCAATCAGAAGAGAGGATCTGAGCCTCTCTGGGGGATGGCTGAGAGCAGTGACTGCTTTGTTGTGACATCACAAGTTACAGAACTCCTGATGGCTGGTTTAAAGGCTCAGTTTCTGAATACAGGCTGTGTGCATTTCTCTGTGGACTGAGGCTTTGATACTTTCACTGTATTAATATAGAACCTAGACCTGCTTTATGATCAAAAACACATGGTAATCTCACTTTATACAATATGGGACATTAAAGTTTGCATTCAGTTGGTCTCCTCCTCAATCTTGTCCCTTTGACTGTACCTCTTAACACACTACTGCTTGAACCAGGGAACGTGGTTTTGTAGTCCGAAAGCCTCGTCTCAGTATGAGCTGTTCTCCACTCGGCCGTCTGTGTCTGCTGGAATGTGATATTTTGATTTGTAGTGTGGCTCTTTAAATGAAACATAGTTTAATTGAAACTGATTATCGCAGAAACTTAACAGCTCTCCCTCGTTATTCTTCTGAGCTTAGTGGCAAGTTTCCTTCCCGCAGTGCATGTCGCACATGTGCCCTCATGTCACTCCTCAAAATGTTCTCCCTTTTTCCTTCTCTAAGTGCCTCATGATTGGGTGAAGTGCTCCTCATCAAAATGCCCTTTTCCAAATTGCTTTTAATGGCTCATGTGGATCTGCCTGATGCCAGCCTGCATCGGAAAAATAAATGATGTTGGTTTCTCGAGAAGCTGTTACAGGATGCCACAAAGCCAAACCACCCACCAAACTAGCAGTTAAACATCGCCAGAACCCTGCGGAACATTAATGCCCCATCCGTCATCAACGCCTTCAATCATTATTCCGCTTGTTTACGTCATTTTAGAGTTAAGGCCGACTAAAAACAAACAGCGGTTTCATCTAAAAGCCTCAGAATTTCTGTTTGGATTGTCATTTGAAGGCTCAGAGAAAGAAGGCACGGGTTCCACTGGTGATGCCTGTCCTCCTTTAAAAAAAAGGCAGCGACCTGTCTCCAACTAAAGAGATTTACTGTGTGTTTATGAGTTCACTCCTGTTTGTCTTTATCAGCCATTAAACCGGCCTTCAAACACACACACAAACACACTCACTGCCTGTGGAACAGATGCAAAATGCTTCAGTAAGACCTTCCAAACATTTTGATGTAAATATTTGAAACTGAATGAGCCTAATTGACTTGTCCCTTGATTAAAAAAAAACAACAAAACTGCAAATATTGTTGATTACATACATAATCTTGCCTACATGCTGTTTATTTTGTTGGAGGATTAGACTTTTTGAACCCACATCATTCTGCTGCTCGGTCTAATTAATGCTGCGGTGTTGAACATTGATACACGCTGCTCTGCACATGTCTCCCCATACAAACTTCTGAGAACGTATGTGGGACAGCCAGAAAACGCTAGCACCTGGGCACACATGTGTCAGCCTGTGTGTGCATGTGGGAAGAGAACATGGAGGCCCACATGTGAGGGGTCCGGTGCCTGCTGTGGGAATGTGTGTGGTGTTGGGGAGTGGGAGGAGGTGAACTGTGTCAGGCAGATGGGGGACGCTCTGTTTGTAACTTCATGTCCCACAGGGTTCCCTGTTGATGCAACCAGCGTAAACATCTCAGTGTGTGGAGAGAAAGTGACTGAGGTGCCCTTGAGCAAAGGATTTGATCCAGTGACAGAGGATGGTTGGGCTGATTGGTGCTAAAGAGCAGCATGTGTAGTCAGTCTTTGTTCTCCATCAACTGGTTTTAAAAAAGTTTGAGAGTAGAAGTGCATTGTTGACCTTGGAAACAGTAGTAGTATGTATGTCTGTAAAGCAACAATCACCATCTCCTGCTCCCAGCAAAAAACCCCATTCGGTGGCAGAGAAAACTTACAAGTAGTCCCTTCAATAAGGTTGGTTTGTTTTAGTTGAACTGAGCCTTTATGATAAAGGGCAGTGGTGAATGAATTATTCAAAACCAAAAGTAGTAGTATGTAATAGTCCAGTTAGGTGAAGGTACTACACTTAAAACTCGAGCTTAAGTATACTACAGAAGTGTTATTAGCAAAATGTCTCAAAAGCAAAAGGAAGAATGGCCCCTCTCAGAGATCATTATTATGATGCATCAACATGTTAGACGCATTTTAATGTTGTGTTCCAGGGCTTCATATTTTATAGGACGATCATATTTGAATTGTTGTATCACAAATATTATTCTCGTGGAGTAAAAATAAAAAATAAAGAAAAAAATAAATGTAGTGGAGCAGAGGTATTGTAGAACATCACAGAACATGAAGTACTCTAGAGATGTACAAGTACCTTGTACTTGGCTACACTTATGTAGGTACATCCCACTTTTTTTAAAGGGTCAAATCCCCTCATGTCACTACAGCTTTACTGTGAGTCAAACATGTTTTAGCTTGTAGCTTCCATCAGTGTGGATATACATCGATCAGCACACATCAGCCAATAAATGTGAGTGCTGACATTGAGCAGAAATTCAACACTTTCTTGCGAGATCCTGAAATGATCAGACAAATGACTTGTTGTGATAGTAAAATATGAAGGTGAAAAGGTTCTCCACATCTTCCAGCTGAATCAGGTTCTTCTTGGATCGAATCTGGCAAACTTCTGAGAAAAAAAGACTTGCTTCACGTTCGTTAGGAACAAACATTAAAGCAAACATTAAAAACAAAATAGCTTGTGATCTCACTCTGAAACTTTGTTATGTTGCAGCTTGTAACAAGCTCAGAGAACGTATGCTCATGAAACTTTATGAAATCGCCCACATTCTCTGGCTCTCTGTACCATGAAGGCAGGGCTAATTCTCACCGTTGAATAAAACGCAGCGGAAATAGACGTTATTAAGCCGCTGAGGACAATAGAGTTCAGCTCAGCGGGAGTACGAGAAGAATCAGCAAGTATCCGAACGGGCTGTGTTGTGCAGATATGACTCATTATCCTGGTTCTACAGAGTCTCCCTCTTACTAATAAAGAGATACAGGCACACTGAGTGAACATGCATTAGAGGGAGGGAGGGAGGGAGGAAGCGTCACAGAGCTCAGGGGGAGTTACAGCTCATGAATCATCATTGCCTGCTGGACGTCTGGCTGAGTTACCCAGTCTGCCCTTTGTGTGGCCTTGGCACACTGCGCCGAAGCCGAGCGCTCCGACCTTTGACCTTGTCATAAAAGACCTCTTGAGGGGCACTGGCGGCTAGCCACCATGCTAATGAAGCCACCCGTGAGCAACTGTCAAGGAATGCAAAAATCCCCCTCATAACCGAGCCTTTGTGAAACTGACACCAGTTTGCAGAGGTGACAGTTGTTGACCGTGTTGTAAAAGGCGCCACACTCACCTACACACCCTGTGTTTACGTGCAAATGAACGTGGATTTTTTTTTTTTTTTTTTGGTGTGTGTGTGTGTGTGTGAATGTGCCTTCACTGCATATTTGCGTCTTGTGTGTGTCTGTATGTGTGTATTGGATTAGACATGTGTTTCTACCACTGGTATTGTGTGTACATATGGGTGTGTGCCCCCCCTTGACTGCATGTGTGAGACATGCCCCGGGTTGTGTAGGTGGCGATACACTGCGGTCAGTATGTCACGCAGTTGGCTCCCAGGGGGGAGCGGGGTTTGGGTAATGACCACACAATGATGTGCTTTATGGGTAATAACACTGATGGTCCCCATCCTCTGAGCCCACTGCCCCGAGACATTTAGGCTCATTCAACATTAACCATCGTCACATTCTTGCAGCGTCTGTCCTTTGTTCTGACTCTGTGCCGTCTCCTCTACAGATCGAAAATGTGGACGCCTGCCTCAGTTTCCTGGACGCCAGAGGAGTGAACGTACAAGGGCTCTCAGCAGAAGGTAAGACAAATAAACAATACACGGTTCACAACCCCATTCAACTCTTAATTGAATCCGTGGAACAGCAGCAGAGGCGTCTCCCTGTTGTATTTCTAATTTCTCGACCTGGAAAATGAATTTGGCTCCAGCACCACCCAGCCTTCCGTGGGTAGCTTTCCATTTCTTCACAGGACCAAATATCTTCAAAAAAGCCTATTTCCAAGACATACTATTATACTTCACGGCAATGGAATTTACCACATTGGTATCATGGCAGGGGTGCAGAGTTTCTCCATCTCCAGCTTTCACTATGGCAGTGTAGGCAATCATTAGGGCATCAAAGTGGATTGTGGGAGGATAAAGACTGCAGAGAGGGATTCGCCTCCCGACCGTCAGGGTACACAGTACAAGGCTTATATGACAGCTGCGTCTACAGCGGTGCTCTGTGCTGAATGACTACTTGCCAAATTGAAAGATAAGATAAAATAGTCTCAGAAGGCCAAAGTTAAAATTACAGTTAAGTTCCAAACTATGTGTTATGATTATGTTTTACACTTAATTTGGACTCAGCAGGAGCAGCTCAAGATTCCCTCAAAGTTTGGAAATAAAGCCAACTGCAGTCAGTTTCTTCACTGAGCTGCTGTAAAGCAAATCCCACCAGATGTGCAGTGTGGCCTTGTGTCATTTGACTGTGCCCCCACCTGAGCCACTGTACACTGAAAGGTAATCAGGGTGCTATAGCAAGTATGTCCCAATCTCTGCAGCAGATTTTTGTTTTTCTGTCAAAACCACATCTGTCCAGCTTTTAAGAGCGAAGAAAGCCAGCCCTGTGTACAGCTTTGTGACAATGCATTTGTTTTTAATAATCCATTGTGTTTTTAAATGCTCTATTTAGCGGAAGAATTGGGAGAATTTCCTCAACCCATAAAGGAACATTTAATCCTTTAGTTGGTCTAAAAAAACAAAATTGGGATACATATTTTTTATAGTTTTCACTGGACAGCAATGAAATGTAAAAAACAACAAAAAAAAAAACAAACAACTGCTTTTCTGGAGCTTTTAATTTGCCTCAACCCTGTGAAATAGTACAGTGGAGTATAGTAATGCTAATAGTGTGTGAGCTTCTAAACATTATGCAGAGATGTACTGATATGAGTCATCTGTTGGTGATGTGTTGCCTGTCTCTTAGTCTTGATTTAAAATAAAATCCCTGTGTCTGCAAAGAAGTGTCCATGCACAGTGCACTATTATTCCAGGGTAGATTGTGAATATATACATGAAAGAAAACCCAAACTAATTCTTTCTGAATTGGGTTTTCTATGCAGCCCCCATACAAGCACATCTCAATTATTCCAGCAGAAAGTGTCTCCAGTTGTTTTTAAGCACCTCCAGACCTCATGTTGTTCCTGCTCCCCTTTAAACATTAAAGAGGTGAACGTGCCCTTGACCTCTCCAGCAGCAGAAATAGTCTGACAGCCTGACACACTGACCGACAGCTCTAAATTCTGTGCCCCCCCCCCCCCCCCCCCCCAACTACAGCACTAAAAACAGCAAAGTGACTCACTAGACCTGGAATTTCAAAGTGGCTCTGTAAATATATGGGCTATTGGGTTACTCTGTCCATTGCCATTGCTGCTGAGTTTCATCACCCCTTCGCTCAGTCCATCTTTCTGCTGCTCGCTCTCTGCCTCTGTCAGCCTTATTCTCAGTGTGTTGAATTAGATGGCCCTGTCTCTCGTGTCTTGAATCAGCCCAGGGTTTTCCAGATTCTGTTGGCTGGCATATGCGCTCTTTATCATCTTTTTACGAGGCATGGGAATAAAATAAAGAGGAGTGTTTGATGTACATACAGGAACCTAGATCTTACTTATTGTAATAACCTCTCTAGAAGTCGCCTTGCATCTCTCTGGTGGGCGGCTGTAAACCAGAGTTCCGGAAAAACTCTTCTTGTTGAAAGAGTGTTGGCTCCCCCGCAGACGTTTCCTGCTGAAGGAGGTTATAGCCTATAATGAAAACAAGTCCCAAGTCTTTTTTTTTTCCATGCAACAAAAGAAAATAATGCTACAGAGCAGTGTGACAGTGACACCAGAGGACTGTAAGAACCCAGATCATCAGATTCTGATCAAAAACAAGTGTTGAACAAGTTGCAAAAAAACCTAATGTTACTATGTGTGGCTGTGATTGAGAAGCATACTTTGCACCATATTTTTCACCTCTATTTACACCATACATCTCAGTATTAAATATTGGATGAATCGCCATGGTATTTCTACAGACATTCATGGTCCCCAGAGGATGAAGCCTAATGACTCTGGTCATCACCTGACTTTCTTCTTCATCTTCTGCCACCAACAGGTCAATATTTTATCCCCTAGCCAGGGGAATATCTGAAAGTCTACAGGAGGAACTGGCACAAAGACTTTGTACACACATTCATGATTCCCAGATGATGAATCCTCATGACTTTCATGATCCCCTGGTTTCACCTCTAACTCAACCATGAGGCTGACATCCATGGATTTAAGTCAAATGTCTTTAAATGTCTTAAAAATATTGGCTGGTTTACCACAAAAAGATATTTCATGTCATTTCTTTTCATTTCATGTGACCCACTAAACTAACATTCTGAGCATTATATCTGCTAAACATTAGCATGTTAGCATTGTCATTGTGATCATGCATTTAGCTACAAGCACTGCTCTATGTAAGTCCACCCTCACAGAGCTCCATCTACTCGAACTCAAACTCACCAGTGACCCCAGAACACAGGAATATATCAAAAGCAGCAAAATTTTTACGACTTGAAATGTGATAATTATCCACAGGAAGTTCAGTCTACCATTTCCAGGCTTAAAGAGCAGGTGTAAAGCCCTAAAACACACATTTCCTGCAGTTGATAATGGGCTACAGTGAGGGGTCCTTACAGCAGGTCATTAAAGCTTCTTTTCCAGTGCAGGGTCTCCGCAACTGAGACCTTAGCAGAACAGGATCTTGTTGATTGTAGTGCTAGTGGGCAACCCACAGTATGACCTGCTCACCACAATAAAGTCCCTGCTTCTTGATCTCAGTGGGTGAATTTTTTTTAATTGGTCTGATTTTATTAGACCACTTAAACACTCAAGTGTGCTGTGTCAGCAAGAGGTAGACACTTGCTCTCTGACCAGAAGGTGAGGCCGAGGGCGAGGGTAACGCTCTGGCTTCAAAAAAATCAAACTTTTATCAGAACTTAACTGGGGACTCACAGTTAATTGGAATACAAACAAAGGAATTAAATCAAATTTACACAAGAAGCCGCCCGTACAGAAATGTAAGGTCTGACACATATGAAAGAATAACAACAACAACAACAACAATAACAATAATATGAAATATCCATCGTAAAATTTGTATATGTGTATATATTAAGAATATCTATGTGATTAATTTTTATATGGTATCACATGTTGCAACCATATATGTTAACAGTATATATTTAATTTATATATGAACGTTTATTAAAACAATATACTATATCTAATGTATGTTTTTCTTCATTAATCTCATTAATTTTAAACATCTCGGACTTTTGGACCCTACTGTATTTAATATCAACATATACTGACAGGCTTTGGGATGGATATGTATTTATGTAACACACATACGGAATCACACATATTTGTATGGGCTAGACATATATGTCAATATATGAAATTGTTCAAGTTGCTTATACGTTTTAGATATCATTTTTACATATGTGCTTTTATTTTGTAAACACATATTTCATATATGGAAATTTAGTATATGTACATACTGTATATTACATTTGCACATGGGCGAGGGCAGCAGCAGAGGCACAGACGAGAGCAGCTGTGGAGTTGTAAGGAGAGATCCTGACTGGACATGTGTCGTCTGGGGATTAAACCCTAGCCTGGCTGATTAATCAGGTAAAGACAGAATATATAGTCCTGAAGTGCTCACACCATATTTGTCTTCTACTTTGTGTTACCCAGCTGTGCTAGAACCTTTCCTTCACCTCCTCCAAAATTCCTCTGTCACTGATGAAATGAAATAACTAGCCTCTCCAAATAATAAAATTTAAAAAAAAAAAAAGATTGAATGAAACCTTGTCAACCACTTAAAAGGCCTCCAGAAGCAAAGGCACATTTTCATTGAGCGTGGGCCAAGAAGAAACACTTCTTCTTCTTCTGCAGCACTGCTCCAGAGCAGCCAGAGCCCTCCTGCTTTCAGCGCCTGAAAAGGTTTGCTGACAAAAACATCTCAAGCAAAAGACGTCTCAGACATGAACATGACAGTGAGTTCATTGAACTTCAGTGCCCTCCCCAGTCTCCAGGTCTGAATCCAATAGGTAGTAGAAAAGGAGATTGAGAGCAACCATGTCTAAAAAAATCACTTCATAAACAACTAATTTGACATTTTGTAGGAAAGAATGCACCATTTTTATTAATATAGTGACAAAATGCTAAAATTGAACATATTTGCAAAATGTGGTATGTGTTGTAAATCAGCTCATTATTCAACCCTGTCTCCTAGAAATGACATTTCTATACAACTGAACAGCAAGAACAGCACAGCTGCCAAATTACCTGATTGCTAATGTAACCGTGGCGCTTAAGCTGCCAGGACATTAAACACTCAGTTGTGCTGTTCTATAGTTGACCCTGACCTCGGAGGCAGCTTCCCTTTTGGGATCAGTGAAACATTTTTCTCCCCCCTGTCCTCATCAGTGTAATTTCTATTAATCTGAACAGTTGCTGAAAGTTTCAGTCCACAGCAGCTCTGCGGTCAGCTGAATCTGCAGCATTGTCTCTCCCTAAAGAACCGAAAACACTGCTGTTCAGACGCTCTCCAAGGCCCAGTATAAATCACCGCCTTTGGGTGTTAGAAAGTGGAAAACACCCCCGCGAGATTAATCTTCTCCAACTTTCACAGTCTCCTAACAGCCTGGCCATGGATGGCTGGGGAGAACAGAGCCTCCCCAGATTGAAAAATGGAGTAAAAATCCCTGCGTCAGCCACTGCCATCCTTCCTGTGCCTTTGTGTGCCAGCTCTCACTGAGCAGGTTGATATGAAAAGTCCATTTCACAAATGGGTGCGTTAGCCACAGTGATCAATTTTTTTCCTCCTCTGCGACTGCGGAATCCTCCCTCAGAGTCTGGGAGAGGTGCAGGTGTTTGAGTTTAGTCTGAGATGAACTGTTGAGGCTGAGACTAACACTCAGAACAAAGTTACTTATTGATTTGGGGCTTTCTCGCTGTTGCCGGCTCAGCATATTTAAAAGGTAAATTCATCTGCAGGGCTGGAGTTTCATGGACATCTGATTCTCCAAACATGAATACAATCTTTCACTATTTGCAAGACTAGATTCATTTGAGATTATTTCCCATCATGCTCCAGGTGGAAATTTACAGAAAAAAACAACAAAAAAACAACAACAATTCAGACTTTTTTGCACTTTGAAATTCTTCATTATTATTATTATTATTGTCATTATTATTATGATATAAAGTTAGTAACTCAACAGTGTAATTGTCATGAGAAAAGGTCATTGAACATCACTATTTACATGAGCCAAGACTGGAAACTCACAATAATATTAAACATGTTTGATTTTATCGGAACGTCAAGACAAAAAAAACCCCAAGTGACTTAAGACAACTCAGAAGATCAACTGCCACCAAACGATTGAGATGATAGGAGATTATGCAACTCAAGCAAAACTCTCATGATTTTATTCTGACATTGGAAGTTTGTCTGCAACAGTAAAATCCCTTGAAAAGCTATTTGGTGTACGGCTGACAGTTTTCATTTAATTTTAGTTGTGAATTTGACAGTGAACTCACCTGTTTACATTTTCCTTTTCATCTCATCGATTTAAATGATTTATCATTACACAGTTAACGTGTGACTTCTGTCAGTGTCCCACCCCTGTACCTACACCACCTGTACATACACTATCACTTCCTGATTTCATGGCGAAAGCAGAACTGTGAATGAAGTTCCTGTTGTGTATTTTTGGCAGTTTGGCCTCAGACTTACCCTCACACCAGACTCCTGCCAGTTACACACCAGCCCAGAAGTTCCCCTGCTGAGCTTCACTCCTAAATTACCCAGCTGTGTGTTAGCTCATGTGTGTGAGCAGATGCTGTAGTTTGGATCTACAACAACTGCTCGTTTACGTGTTACTTCATTAAGTGACTCTGAACAGTAAAGGCTGTAACTCTGCATAATTATAAACCAGATATCAATATCCAGACTAACGTATAATTGCTCTTATAAAACTCTTGTGCCTGTTGCTCAACAGCTGCACTTGAGCTCTGTCCTCAAGTGATTTATTTTTTTTTAAAGTCAACACATGTTCACATTACAGTGTTTGAAATACACAATAAATGGTCTGGAAAATATTCATTTTTTAGCGTCACAGGACACTGCTTTCTTTCGAGACAAATGAAAAACAAGTTCTATTTCCACTCGCAAAAAAAAAAAGATTTTATCCCAAGAAAATGACTGGAGGGAAGATGCAGGTTGTAAATCATTACATGCAGCAGCAGTAATAAATGAGGGATGCAGGATGAATTCATATGACGGACTCTCTTTTGTTCCTCCAGAGATCAGGAATGGCAACCTAAAGAGCATCCTGGGGCTCTTCTTCATCCTGTCGCGCTACAAGCAGCAGCAGCAGCAGCAGCAGCAGTACTACCAGTCCCTGGTGGAGCTCAGCCAGCAGACCAGCAGCAGCGCTCCATCCGGCAGCAGCCACAAGACACAGGAGATGCAGTCCAGGTATGCTGTTACACCGTGTGGTTGTGGTGCGGTCGTTTTGTGTTGCTCTGGGTCTCGTTTGGGGCAGAGGTAGCCTAGAGGTCAGAGAGTCAAGCTCATGTCACTGTTTTGAATTAGTGAACCAATTATGTTTTAAGACGCTTGCTGGAAAAGAGGTCGACTGATTTATCACTTTTGGATGTTTAATTAGGTCCAGTTAGGGCCTTTGTAAACAGGAAATTGATGTATATGAGCGGCTGACAGTGGGAATGAATAACAGCCTTCATGGAAGATGTTTCTCATTAAATGCTCAGAAGGCTTTTGCTGTATCAGCTCCATCAGAACGTTCTGACAGAGATGAGCCAAGGGTAGAAAAGTTGCCTTACATTTTTAATGTCCTAGCTTCAGATTGTGTGGGAAATATGCTTACTCACTCTCTGATGGAGTTTAATGCAACTCTCATATTTGTCCATTAAATGTAAAGCTACAGCTGGCAGGATGTTATCTTATCTTAGCATGAAGATGGCAAGCAGGGGGAAACAGTGAGCCTGGCTCTGACGTTCAGACAGAGCCACCTATAGGCACCTTTAAAATGTATTAATTTACTGAAAATATGCACACACATTTTTACTCTTCAGTTTTTGCACAGATTAAACAACATGTTAATTGGTGAGCTTTAAAGGTGCCAGTCAGCAGATTTTATTACCTTTGGACAGAAATAATACCAGGCCAAAAATAATAAATAAAAAAACACTGGACACTAAAGATTTTTAGAGAATTATTAATGTAATCTGGATTTAACCTTGGCATTTGAGGAAACATGTTGATCAGCTTTCTTGCAGTTTGCTGAGATATAGCTCTCACATCTGGCTTAGCTAATTTAGCTATTTAGCTTAGTGCAGCATAAACACCAAGCAACTAGCGCCACAGTCAGGATACTGAAGCAGGAACTGTTAACACTGGTAACCTCACACTGACAACAAATAGTGTATTTGTATATCTCTGTTTGAGTACAGTTTAAACAACCACAACACAACATGTTAGTTAGTGAGCTTCAGCAGTGTCTGTAGGTGGTTCGTCTGTAGGCTAGCTATTTCGCCGTTTTCAGCCTTTATGCCAAGATAAGCTAACCAGTTGCTGGCTTTAGCTTCATATGTCACAGACAGATATGAGAGAGGTATCTAAACAGTAGCAGCTTAAAAATCTAATGACATACCATAACAGTAAAAAGCTAGATATGTTGTTCAGCTCAGTGTAAGGGATGGTGAGTTTGGTTGTCAGTGGTTTACAATATGAAAAAGCTCATGTTTCTTTATCAATATTTTTCATATATTTTATAATATAGATAATATGTGTGTTGTACAGTAGGAGTGTTGGCCTGCAGGCCGCTAAGCAGTAAAAGCAACGGTCTGTCCCTGTGTGATGTAAATAGACAGAGCAGCCATTAGAGGAGCATCTAAAGGAAGGCCCGTCATGCCACGCATGAGCAGCATTCCCCCCGACTAGATCAGGTTACGGCTCTGTTTGGCTGTGCTGTGTGTACGAGCGTGCATGCGTGTGTCCGTGGCAGTGAATGTGTGTAAAATCGGCACAGTAAGAGCGGGCGGTCTCAACATGGAGCAGACAGTATGAGAGTAAGATGATATTGTCGAGAGCTTTAGCCTTATACTGTGTTTGGACGAGTTAGGAAATGGTGGCGGTGAAGTCAGTGCATCGTGTGTGTGTGTGTGTGTGTGTGTGAGGGTTATTAGGGGCGCAGCTGCCTCCCATTCCCACCCTCCTGCAGCCCCCCACCCAGCACCCCACACAACAGGTGGAGAACACTCTCACACACATACACACCAAACAGCGAAGATCGAAACACACCGCTGCATCAGGCCAGCCTGGCACACATGCCACACCACACACACACACGCACACACACAGACACATGAAGCCTGTACAGAAGCTGTGCTTTTCTCCTATCAACAAATGCAAGAAACATGAAAGTATAAATTAATGAAGGAAGATCTGTTCTTTCCCACACAGACCCTCTGCCCTCACTGTCCACAGCCAGAGTAACGTCTCACTGCTCTTGGCTGATAAGTCCATCACATCTGAATGCTTAAGGCCACAGTCGAGGTCAGAGAATCAGTCCATGTCTGTCAGTGACAGAGTTAGGCATTAGTCTGTCAGTGGACTGTCCAGCCTGTCTCTGTAGCTCAACTGTGTCTGGAGAGGTGTGGAGATTTAGTTTAAGATTCTACAGTAGAGAGAAATCAGAAAAAGTTGCTCTCATATAATCAAACATATTACATGAAGAACATTAACACAAACTCTAACCCACAATGATGGCACAGAGAAGGTGACAATGACCAGTCACTGTCAATTTAAATCTTTCTTAATTGGAAAAAATGTGAATGAGTGTGAACTGATTTATATCTGGTTTAACAGGCCAACACTTCTGGAGTGTGTGTGTGTGTGTGTGTGTGTGAGAGAGAGCCAGCTGATCATGAGTGTGTGAGTCAAACGTCAGCCACAGATGATTTGCTGTCATGTGTTGCTCTTGAGTGTTGTGTCCCTTGCTCTTTGTTGCTATGGTTGGCATTTACACAGCAGTGACCTCTGATTTTTATATTTATAACAGAAAAATCCTCTTAAGATCTGCTGATTGTGATTCTGAAAAACTTGTACATCTTACAGGATTTAAAACCAAAGAACATAATACAACCATAAAAACATGTAATTTTTGGTTAGAATATTTCACTCATTGTACAGATGAAAACAAATTAATAAAGAGCTGGAACAAGCTAAAACACAACATGTATGATACTGTTAATACTGTGGGATAAGATCATTTCTTTTACAAACTTAGTTATTTAAAAGTAATTAAAAAGGAAAGTCTGGAGGTAAACAGGTTCACAGTCATTGGTGATGCAATTTTTTACCCTTTTTTTGTGTTACACTTTTCTTATTTTACCACAGGAAACTAGCAAAACATACACAGCAGTTCCATTTTTGGATGCAGTTCCAAATTGGTGAAATACCAGGAAACATTAAGCTCCGCCTCCAACAAATACCCCATAGAGTCTGTCATGAACAATCTCTCATTGACTGTCTTCTTTGCCCACATAGTTTTTCATTTGCTACCAAATAAAAAGGGTTGAAAGGATTTGGTTTTCATGAGTGGACCTATATTTGTTCAAATGCTATCACACCCCACTGCGTCATGTTATTTATTGACAAATCCTGTGCAGCTAAAATGTAGTTAGATGCAAGAACATGTTGCTACAGCATGAAAGGAAATGTCTCAGACATTCAGTAATGTCAGTCACGAAGTTGCGAGGTATTCAGGTACAGTCACATACAGTGTGTTTGGACTGAGGAGTGGGACTTTGACTTGGTCCTGCTCTGCTGCTGTTTTTACTTTTTCCACCTACACACTCAATTTAAAGTTTAATCCGTCAAGTTCAGTGCGTCCAACAGCATTTTGGACCCTGGAGAAGAAGAAGAAGCAGGTTACAGTTACAACTATAGCTGAAACTGACACATCAATCTGAAGGTAGATATTTTTTACCTCTTGGAACCGATGCATTTCTGATCTCTATTACATTACATACATGTCAAACCTCATGATATGTCTTGCTTGTTGTATCTTTATACAGCACAAATTGAGTGGAAGTTTGCTTTCTCTGCACTTTTCACATCATCAACTTAAAACTATATGACAGATTTGTAATGTTCCTCTGTTTGAGGCATCATGCTCAGCTCCTGGTGCGGCCCCCTCCTCCTTTTCACCCACTATTCAAAACACTGAGATGTAATTAAATCTATTCATAAAAATCTTTTCTAATTCTAATTTTCCACAGTGATGAATTCCTGTAAGCTCCAGTCAACCCTGAAGATTTAGCATGTCTGAGTAACTTCACAAAATATAAGATAAGCTGGAAGAATGGATGTTTTAAATGAAAAATGTTCAGCTTTTTAAAAGATCAAATTATCTGTCTCACAGATTTACACACTCAGAGACACACGCTCACACACACTCTCACACACTCACACATTTGGCCTGCTGCACATCTACAGTTGTGGTATGGGGAGCTTTCTATAGACAGCACCTGCTGGGCTAACTGGTGTCTCTGGGACAGGGGATGGGATGTGTGCGACTCTGTGTGAGTGTGCGCGTGTGCGGGGGGAACTCCCCATTGGCTAGACCGCGACAGCCCGGAGCCACAGGAGGTTTTCAGAGCTCTAGAAGGCAGGGGGGCCCGGGCCTGGCAGGGCACAGCAAACCCTCCCTCTTTAACTCACCATGTCCCGGGGCGAACAAGTTGACCCCCTGGTCTGGCGCTCCTCACGCCTCCCCACCGCCGTGTCTCGCGACAGGAAGAGCCGTTTGCCTTATGGGAGAGCCAACAGCCTGGCCAAGCCTGACTCCTCTCCTAGGTACAGTCTCAGCCTGAGCAGTGTGTGTGTCTGTGTGTGTCCCGGGGACGGAGTTTGGATCATTTTCACATGGTGATGTGAGGAGGGTGGATTAATGTCAGGGGCATCATGAACTGGTAAATAGTTTGGTTCCATTTGTCCAGTTTATTGTTTTAGAGTCAGGGTCTGTCCTGCATCATGGATTAATGCTGTTAGTGTTTTAGCTTTTATTACAGGCTGTTAACAGATATGGATATGAATGTTCTCATAGGAAACATTTGCTGACAGACTTTAGTTGAAATCATTTATTAGTCTTGCCATCGGCTTCCTCTATGAGCTCAATGTACAGCACAATAAAATCCATGTTTGATGCTGCATGTATAGTATGTTGAACTAATTCAGTGTCTCTGCTCCATTACTAAGAGGAACTGTTCAGATCTGATCTGCTGCTCCTTTTATGTCTAGTTTTTTACCTCTCTCCTTGAGACGTGTTTGAGTGAAAAATACATTTTACCTTAAAGCAACATTTACTTTTCTGTTGGAGCCTGAGCACTGGCGGCATGGTCATGATCTGAAATACTGCAAATAGACTGTGTTTGTGTTTCCCAGGCATGAGATTTGTATTTGTATTGCAAAACTTCCAGGGGAGGAAGTCGAGGTGACTTTGACACCAAACACACCACAGTTTGCATCCTGTCTCCCACTAATAGTCGACATCGGTTTCTTTTAACCATGACCATGATCTTTCTCTAACCTTAACCAAGTACTTTTAGTTTCCTAAACCGACTGCAACCAACTATAACTATAGAACATGGTGGTATGACATTTGTAACAGTTGCTGACGATTGGTGTCATCCTGCAGATGAGTGAACACTGTTCTACCTAGGTTTTAGGTTGGAGTTAATATATATGTGCAACAGTATATCTGCAAGATGAATGGAAAAGCTGCAACTCCAAGTGCATAACCACACTGTACAGTAGATATTGTGTGTTGTTAGATGGAGACTTCATGTGTGTGTCTGCGTCAAGCAGCAGTGCTAGAAGGAGTGCAGAGACGAGTGCTGATTGGACTTTGAAAGGACCATGTTGGATGGGTCCCCTCTGGACGTGAAGGTCAAATGGCATCTCATTACCTGCTGTCATCACACTGGCCTGAGCGCCACCATGTTGGATCTAAAACCCATCAGATTGTGGCCACAATCAAGCTGAACCTAATATTACTCACATTTTAATAGGACAGCGATGGCATCCAATAGCGCTTGCATGTGTGCCACAGTGTCGTGGACGATTAAACGGAGGCACCGTTGATGTATGTTGTATTCGATCAAAAGTGACAGACTGTTCCGCCCGCCCCCGCACCCTCCTTTTCTCCGCCACCATCCCCTCTCCTCTGTGAGTCCTGGTGTCTCATTTTCCACATTGGAAAGATCTTAAATGCTGTGGGTTGGCACTGCAGGCTGGGTACTCTATACCATTACCTTCATGTTTCATTGCATTTTATAAAGCTGGAGGTGGGGGGAGAGGGTCAGGATGGGTCTTGTGGTGGGAAAATGTGCACCAGTATCCCATTACTGTCATATAGGGGCTGCTCCTGCATGAGCTGCACGTAGACCACTTTTGTTAGACTTCTACAGCCTTTGCTGACTTTGAGGATAACACTTGTTCCTCCTTGCTAACAACCTTGTGCTGCACTCCCTCTCTAACAAAAAGAGAGCGAACGCAGAAAGAAAGCAAAGGGATAAAAACTTTACTTAGAGAGGAATGTGATGCATAAATTCATGCTCAACACTTTTTTTTTTTCCATCAAAATGCTGAAAAAGCATTTTAGAGAGCGGCGGGCTCCATTAATCTCTGTCTCAGCTTGTGTTTGCTGTGTGCTGAGTGTCATTTAGGGTATTTAACAGAGCACTAAACACACTACTGGGCGCTGAAATGTGGTGCGGGTTGAAAGGGGTGTTGGGAAAGTATTCAGTTGCCAGACATCATTAACTGACATGCCATGTATCATATAGTTCATTAATAACGTGATACAAAGGTGCTTGCTACTATAATGGGAAACTGCCCCGAACTTGCTTCCTGTGTGTTCAGCTGTCTGCTCTGAAGCTCGTTAGTAAAACGTTGCATCATGAAAACCTGCAAGGTCAATTAGAAATGTAGAGTGAGTCTGCACTTCATCACAGGTGGTTTGAAAGTGAGGTTAATTGTCTGGAGGGAGAGATATAAATAGTGAGAGACTGTGTGTGTATCTGTGTGTGTGTGTGTGTGTGTGTGTGTGTGTGTGTGTGTGTGTGTGTGTGTGGGGATATGCAGTGCTTGTACTAATTACAATTTTGCTCACTTTCGTAAAAGATCCTTGTCGTTTACAGTCTGACTTCTCTGAACAAAGCACTAAATATCACACTGTAGCTTTGTGACGGGCACTTTGATTCTACAGAATGATAAAGTTTATTCAGTTTATTGATTGAAATCACTTCAGCGAGGCCTGTTGCAGACTTGCCTCTATACCACGTCTGCATAAGAGGAAAGGATGCTTGAATAAGAAGCTATCAGGAATAGACTTTTATAAAACTGACCAGTTTCTTGATGGGGTTCATAAAATAGTTCATACGTTTTCAAATGTCCTACTGAAAGCAATATTTTTATTGTTGTTTCTGTGGTTGCTGAACTCATTTTTGATTCACTCTGGTCGGGGTGTGACATGTAAAAGTGAAAATGTAAAAGTCTGATTTCAGAGTTGTTGACATTTGTTTATGCAAAGCTGAGAAGTGCGCACTAAAAGCAGAAAATGAGATGCAATGATTGCCGTGCGTCATTCAGACACCCAGTATAGGTAGTTTATTGTCTGTGTCCACTTTCACTCACCAACGCCAAACCAGCAGCCCACAATCACAAAACAGAGAACAAGTTGTTCCCCGTTGTCAGAGAAGAAGGACGCCTGAACAGACTGCTGGTGTATGTTGCTTCCTCTGTCCTCCAGTTGAAGCTCTGGTGTTTGTAGAGGACGGTTTTAAAATGGTTTTCCTGCCGAGCCTCTTGTTGAACGACTGCGGCTCCATCCTCAAGAGGAACTGAGAGGAAAACTGAGAGGTTTCTATCTCTGGTCAGCCTGTGGAAGGTACGAGTCAAAGTCTAAAATTAGCTGCAATTCCTTCTTCTTCTTTCCGTAAAATTATTCATCTGTAGTATGTCAAAACAGCTGAACAGGGGGAGTGTGTGTCAGTGCTCTGTTACCAGGATGGTAGGTGTGAAGTACCATTAGCATTTGTTGGGAATAGATTCTTCAAGTTAGCTGACTTTATGTTAATAACAGCTACTGTGACCAAACAGTGAAGCTGCTTTTGAAATTCAATTATACCTGTGGTTATTTTCATCATTTATTTATTTATTTGTTTAATTCATTTTAATTACACAGTGAAATTGTTGTGTATGTCTGCACATGCCTTCAAAAAAAGGTCAGACTATGTTAACTGCAGCTAAATTTGAAGCTTTAAATCCATTTAGCAAACTAATAACGTTAGCATTGATTAGCTGAGCCTGCCACAACACTGCCAGTAATATATTTTGGTTTAGTTACCTCTTACTCTATGTGTAACTTCTGTTTATGCATTTTGTGTGTTAACGAACATTTTAATTTTTTATTTCTTTGTGAACAAAGTGAGAAAGGAAGCAACAGTTGCCACTTCTGTGATAATGCTAACATTTTGCTAGCAAAGGAGCAGTTAGCTTGAATGTCCATCAAAAAAACCCTTCGTATTTCCTCACTTGCAGAAATGAAAATTTAATGTTAATGTAAAAATGTTTGTCGTTGGTTTTCATTTGTTGCTTAGCAATATATCACCCATAAAGAAGAATGTTTCCCAAAGGCATTTAGGGCTACTAGCTAAAGAAAGAATATACTGTATGTCTGGATGATAGAGAGAGTAACTTTCAACAGACGGTCGGGTCATTCAGTTTGTGATACTGTGGTTTGCAAGTCATACACTCAACACGGGACATTTACACAGAGGAATAAACAGTCTTGCCACCTGGCCTCTGACTTTTCATTGTTTACAGGGTGTAGGTATGATGATTAAAGACATCCCTTTGTTCATAGAGTACTCTACAAGTAGCTTAACTACTTCCTGTCATACATGAATGCAGCAGCCCGCCTGTAACAGCCAGTGTTAATTCCCGTCTCTGTGAATGACTAACAGTGAGTGTTGGGTTATAAACTGTGACTGGTGCAGTGGGTATTTCCTTTGCCTCCGCCTCGTGTGTAGTGTGTTTTTGGGCTTTCTTCAAACAGTGCCTACAAGAAATTGATTGTGAAAGTTTTTTGGGCCATTTCATCTGGGCGGCCCTATAAATGGATGTTACTGGCTTAGTCATGCGCGTGTGGTAATAAACATGTGCGAGCCATCATGTGAATAAATCAAAGAAATGTTCGCTGGCGTTCTGCAGTATGTACCATGTGGTTCTTCTTTTCTCTCCCTGCTTATCTCTCAGTTTTCCTCTCACTGCTTATATCTGAATGCCTCCTCTCACTCACATTATTACATTAAGGCATGGATTAAGAAAATTCCAGCAAGACGCTGGTCTCATTCCTCGTCTAAGTGCGTTAACAGTCTGTCATCTCTGCTCTCTCCTCAGTCTCACAGCACGATATGCAAGTCCTCCGGGCCATAGTGGAATAGGATCACCACAGAAGAAGAACACAAGGTAAATATGGAAAAAGAAATTCATGTAGCTGTTATTTTGCATCCCTTCACACATTAGTCCATTTTTTTGGTGATGTTTTCATGTTTTTTGTGACACTCTATTACCACCAAAGGGTGGGTCAGTGGTCAAAGGTCAGGGTCAGCTAGAGAACAGCTGATAGGGATTTGGTGTTTCACTATAAGATGCTTCAGCAGGGTGTAGCTGTGTCTCAGCAGTGCCTCAGTGAACAGTCTCTCTCAATGAGCTACAAGCACAAGTAACCAAATACTGATAATTACAATAAATGACAACGTCTTTTTGAAATTAATTTCACCACGTCAAAGAAAAACTTAAAGCAGCTGTATTCAAGTTGAAAACTGTCATACTGTAGCTGAACACACAAACAAGTAGAAAGGCACTCAGACCTCCAACAAGGCAAATGTCAAAAAACGTACACCAGACTTTGTAGAAAAAAATTTTAATTCATAGTAAAGAATCTGGATCTGCCCCCAAATTTAAAAACCAAGTTTGGGGCAAATCAGTTCAGTTATTTTGTGAAATCCTGCTGACAAACAAACCAACAGACACAGGTGAAAACATAACCTCCTTGATGGAATGTGAAAAGAAACATGTCAGTCACGATTTGACTGTGACTGCTGTAGTAGTGCATTAACAGAGCAGTGAATTATTTGCTGTAAAAAGAAATGAAAGTGAAAGTCACCATGAAAAGCTTTCACACGCATAGTTTACCTGCACTTAAACCGTGTTAATCTGTGTCCTCAGTCCAGGTCTTTTACTACTTCAGTAGTGCTGCTCTGTGTGACGTGTCCTTTGAGAATACACAGCTTTGCAAAGAAGCTGTTGCTAAATGAGCTGCCAGACGTTTTTATTATAACACTCTTTGTATCAGCTCTGGGCTGTAGCTTCGAGTCAGGGAACCACAGGCTTCAACTCCTACAAGGTGTCGTGTGTGAGATGGCAAACCAATCACACACACACACACACACACACACACACACACACTAAGTGTAAGCGTGCAGGCTCTGACACTCATGCACAGATTTGGGCATGTGCACAGTCTAAAAGTCTGAGAGACTGTATGTGCATAAGACCAAAAACCACACAGATACAAAGGCATACTACACACATATGTTCATATCAGACATGCACCCACACATACTGTATGTGCACACCCCAGAGTCCAGTTGTCTGATGCTTGCAGCATTTGTTCCAGCTCAGAAGCAGTGGGAACCAGCGTGCTGGCAAATAATTCCTCTCCAGCCGCCACTGAGCAATGGCAAAAATGCTGCAGCCAGCAGCTCCAGCCCTATGGGTGGTAATCTGCCCTCTCACAGCACTGACAACAAACCTCACTGCTGCTGCTGCTGCTCTGCAGAAATAGCTCTTTAATTCCTACATGGTGATGAAGATATGCACGCAACACATACATAAAAAACAGTTTTAGGTCAGAGACAGTGTAAGCGTCCCTCTGTTGCCATGTGATTCTTATTGTTTCTTTACCACCATGAATTCTCCTCCTCTCCTTCCTGAAGTAAGAAACTTTTAGCACTTCCAAAATGGGACAACAGTTTATGTATCTCCTGAATTTGTGAAAAAATGTTTCCCTCAAGGTGCTAAAGTTCTTTCTGCGGTCTTTATTTGACATTGTGCTCATTAGCCTGAGCTAAAGGAACTATCCTTTTACAACAGCAACTGCACTTTTTACTGGTATAGCTTTATTCCTAACAGCTGCAGAAACATACCCACTGTGTTGTATTTTTGTTTTGGTATGTTACCACTCACGTTACTTTGTCAGGAGAAGTGTTCCTTGCTATAGTTTTAAAGTGTACATAGAGAAAAGGCTAAATAAGCACATGTCAGAGACAGCAGGTTAGGTTGCCCCTGGTGACTTTTGTGATGTTATGTCTTCTGACTATGAGACTCTGTATCAACACAGAGCTTTTCTTTCATTTCTGCCGCCTTCATAATGGTTAACTTCATGTCACAGAATCTTACTTTGTTTCATCTGTGTTTAACCATGCTACAGTTCTCTTTGATGAGGACATGTGGCCTAAATGGCACTGAAAGAGTTTTACAGTGATCCAAATATACCTAGTGTGACTACAAACTGGGGTGGACTGAGGCTGAAACGATTCCTCAAGAAACTCGATTAACTTGATTCGTGAAGGTAATAGAGGCAAATTATTTGCATCAAAGCTTTGTTGAATCCATATGACCGCTCAGCAGTTACTGTTAGAGATGAAACAGTTAGCGGTTTCACGCTAAATCACATGACAGATGTGTTACTGTAGTATTACCGTTTTTTTAATTATCACTATAACTGTGGTTAATTACTGTGTTTAATTTAACTCACGTTAGGTTCTGCTAAAAAAGGCGTTTGACTCCTTTTACACTGTCAGATGAGTTTACCTTTCTGTTCAGGTGATGTCATCACACAGACACGAACACACAGGAGAGAAGAGTGAGCTGAATTTATTTTTGACAGATAATATTGCAGCAATTTAAGCAATAACAATGTTGTCTTTCTTTCTTTTCTATTTTCTATATTCTATATGTTTTAGAATTTATATAAAATATTCTATATATTCTATATAGATTTTTTATATTCTATTGTTTTCTTATGTCTTATTCTTTAATAAGACAAAAGTAGTTGATTAATCGATGGAATAATTGGTAGAATACTTGATTACTAAAATAATTGATAGCTACAGCCTTACTACAAACTAACAGGGCTGTCGTTACACACTGACTCCCCCCAGGCTCACCCACACACAGCACTAGATATACTCTCCTGGCACTTCAGTGCTGTGTACCGTACACTTATGTAGCCTTAAAAGGACAATACCACAGTTTTTTGTTTTGTTTTATTTTTTCAGGTTTTGTCCCCATCCGTACAAACTTTTACAGTTGCAGTCTTGCGCTTTAACATATTTTTCCTACAGCTCCATGCAGCTATTGATTTCCATTGATTTTGTTCATACTTAATTAGCAGACGTGACACTTGAGTTGTGTTATCCATCACAGTAAACATAAGTCTGCACTATTTTTTCTCAGTGTTTCAATAGTCTGCTCATTGATTTTCATAAATTACAGAAATGAATGCAGATCGATGGCAGCCTGGAACAGTACAAAACTACATTAGAATTTCTAAAGCAGAGGACGGACTGTGAAGTGGGAGAGGATGTAAAACTCTGGTGTGGCCCTCAAAGTTCATCACCAATGCAGCAGGGGGTGATGTCGAACAGCTTGTTGGCCACCTGCCAACTGGTGGTGTCTTTCTTCTGTTTTAATAAGCCAGAGGTGATGTTGACTTTGCCTTGAAGGACGTTAGAATGTTCTTGTAAGAATTAGACACATGGTTGATTTTTTGTTTCACTGGCAGGGGAAATGAATAGGAAATGCTCTCTCCTCTGCAAGAACTATTGCTGATAGCCGGGTGACTGACAGGCTGAATAATGTGATGTCTTCTCTTCTTCACTTCACTTGCAGCAGGCAGAGCTTTCCAGTGCCCTAAGTCTGTCCCAAAACAAAATCCCTGTCCAGAATTTCCACCATATTCCCCTCTCCGGCACCATTTTGCTGATGCATTATCAAACATGTATTTTGGAAGATGAAAGAATCTGATGATAAAAGGGACTACCTCTGATTTCCATCTGAATTGCCTCAATCTCCCACTAATTTTCCCACTATTTATCTTTCACTGTCTCCCGTCTGGGTTTGCAGCTACAGTATCTGCTCTCTGAGTCTCATCCTCTCTGCATCATTTCCTCTTCCATCTTTTCACTTCTTTTGTTCTTTTCATTCATCTTTGTTTATTTTCTTTTAATGTATCTCTTGTTCTCTTGTATTCTCTCTCTCTTGTTCTTTAGTAGCACTAAAGCTTCTATTATCAGTGCATTTGTGTGTGGATGCACGTGTGTGAGGGTCACTGAGGTTGGTTCTGTCTTGTTGTGACATATTTCTCTCTTCTTTGCTCTACTGCTCTCTTTGCCCTCTCTCTCTCTCTCTCTCTCTCTCTGTCTCTCTCTGCTGTGGATTACAGTATGCGGTTGCGACTGTACCACTCCATCTGTGTCAGCCCAGTGAGGCGGCCTCAGCTCCGGGCCAAGGACCACCTCTGGCTGCAGCTCAGTGAGATCTCCCAGGCAGAGCACCAAGTCTGTGCTCTCAGACCTGGATCAGCATCTCTGAACAGTCTGCTGTCTGCAGTCTGTTGTCACTTCTGTGGACACGCAGCGAGACGTGAAAGCAGGAGGAGGAAAATTCAGAGGAACTTAGTGTACAGGACTTGCACATTTGCTGCTTCTTGATGTCAGGTTTTTGCACCGGAGCACATTTTATTTCTGCACAATTGTCGGCATGAAACATTGTTTGCAGTTCTCAGCACACGAACTGACTTATTAGGCAGTTTTGCTGTGGCTTCATGCTGTGCAGGTTGCTTAATCGCTGAGCCTTGTTCTATTTTTTGAGGGAGACACCCAAAGTAAACTCCTTTTTTTGCAATTATAAACCATTCAAGTCCCTCTGCTGCAATAGTAGAATGCTGACATTTTATAGTTTAAGCATATGCTAAAAGCATAATTTGCTTTACTCACATCAGTTAATAGAGTTGTCTTCCCCATTTTTCCCCGTCTTATTCAAGGTTCTTAGGACAGAGGATGTTGTAATAATGAACAGGTTGTTTAGAAAGTCCCTTGAGCCAAATTTCTGATTTGTGATATTGGGTGATTTTTGGGTGAAAATTTGACATGTGACATTTGACTTGTATGATATGTGAAAAAGGTGCAGCAACGCGAAGTGTTTTCAGTAGCAGGTTACTTCATTGTGTGGTTTTCTATTTCCAGAATTAAATTCGATGGAGTCATTATCATAAATGGACTATTAGAAAGGTGAAACCTAAGATGTTGCACAAATTTAATCTACCTTATGCATAACATGAAGGGTTGTAGACTGTGCGAAATAGGGTCCATGAAGAGCATTTCAGAGACAGGAGGGAGCAGCACCACTGTTTTAATTGCAGGATGGGCTTTTTTTTTCTATCTGTCATCTCTTGTTCATTTTTATTTGGACTCTTCCTCAGCGTAAAATCTGTTCCAGATCCATGTGGTTCCAGAGGGCAGATCACCAGCTTTTATTCTGCTGTGTTACTGACCCACAAGTGTTCAAGGATACATCAGGGAAATAAAAGACCAAGGGCTTTAGCTGTAGGCTGATACTCTCATATCACCTAACACATGGAGTCAGTGTGACAAGTCAAAATAAAGTTGACCTGACTCAACTCGAAAGCAGGAAGTGCTGAGTGTGAGAGTAATGAACTTTGTCTTCCCACATGAACTTCATCATCGTGGCTGTTTTTGTGTCACAGAGGAATAAAAGAGCAGTGCAAACAGTGCAGGAAGATATGTCTTTTATTCCTGCTACATGTCGATCTGTCCTTCTATTTGTTTATTCTATTAAGTAAAGGCCTGAAAGAGAAAATGGAACATATGAAATAAGTTTTTCTCCGCTGAGAGGTTTTGACCACTTCAGGATTCCATCACTAAAAAAACTTTCCCCCTCCGACATCTCGGCTCCATCTGCAACACAGACACGAGTGACATATTCGCCGTGGCGAATCGATTATCTTTGTTAAAGGACATCACGACAGCTTTCAGGCAGAGGAGACAGACAGACAGGAAGTTGTTTGAATCTATTCAAGGTTTCTCCTTTTCCCTCTTTATACTGAACAAGAGCAGGCCGTGAATGGAAACACCTACAGCCCTCTGATGCAAGCAAGGTCTTCAGTCAAGGCCCAGCATTACCTGTCTCTACTCCCACCTTGCCTCTTACTTTTGCGTGTGTGTGTGTGTGTGTGTGTGTGTGTGTGTGTGTTCCCTGCAGTCCTTCAGCTCTTGGGCTATGTTTTTGTATTGTGCTGCTCTTGTCTTTTTATACTTGCACATGCATTTCAACTGGATTCCACTTGATGGAGATTGAGAGAGAGAAATCTACACATGTATTGTGTGTGTGTGTATACATATATATATATATATATATATATATATATATATATATATACCATACTATATATATATAGTATGGTATGGAGTATGGACACCTACATTGTGGCATAAAACATGATCTTCAGAATCACATCCAACCATGACTGTGAAGATTAATTGTAGAAATAAATGAAAGTTGTCATAAATTTTGTCGTGATCCTTCGAACCAGCTGCCAGATGTGTTTTTGAAACGACTTGCTAACAAACAGAAGAGTGAAAGCATCTGGCAAAGTGCACAAAAAACTGCAATGTAAAGTTATTGCGCCATAACAACAGGTTTTTGATGGTGTAATTATTTTAGCGCTCTCCTGAGAGTCGTGAAAATCCTCCAGCTGCAGCATGGCAAATCAGCATTTGACACTGGCAGCTTTGACTGTGATTATGTGAGAGTGAAAACACAAACCTTCCAGCAGGTGTGTGTGTGTGTGTGTGTTAGCCTTTCTTTCTCTATACAACAAGTCATAAAAGAAATGAAGAGTTGCAGTATGTAACAATAGATGGCAGGAGGGTGAGCGAGGGAGAACACAATAAAGGACACAAAAAATGTCTCGAACCACTTAAGCTTCTTTTTCCCTCCTACAGCGTTTACTGAGGGGGACAGTTGTATCTGTGTGGATTATGTGTCACTGAGAGAGTTCCATTTTTACCAAGTTCACCTCCTTCTTTCATCCACACACTCACACACTCAGCTCAGGTTTACTATTCAAGACACAACAGAAGGAGCCTTTCAACTTATACCAGACTGTCTGTTCTGTTTTTTTCACTGCAGCCAGGTCTGACTTGTGCTCGGTCTTTTTTTCAAACCAGAGTGACACTTGTTTTTCAGTCCTAGCTGATTTTCTAAGATTTAAAGCAGTGGTTGGTTTTCCAGCCTTTTCCATCTCAAGGCCCACCTGGAATTCTTAAACATGCTGGCATCCCACATCCAACCCATTACAATATGGAGGCCACATAATGCCTCCTCAGAGTACTTTTTATTTTAACGAGAACAGCTAAACATACAGTACAGCACTGAACTGAAAACAGGGGAAGCTCAATTTCTCTTTTTATTTATTTTTTGACAGAGGGGAGATCACTTGTTGCTTCTCCATCTGTCCTTTTTGCCATGGATGTGATGTTTTAGTGCACAATCAGACTGAGACAGCAAACAAGTGTAGTACTACTTCCTATCATTGGCTTATCATTTAATAAAAGAAGAAAAGAAGAAAAAACATTTACAATACAATAATACATGTATCCCTGAGCAATTCATGCTCAGGGATGCATGCCATCCCTGAGCTGAAGAAGGTAGACAGGTGGACTGAGAAGAGGAGCATGTTTGGAGTTTTATACATACACATATACATATATATAAACCTAAATTGTTCTGTTTTGCAAATCATTTGTCAGCCCACTTGCAATACCTTCTCAGCCCACCAGTGGGCCCCATCCCACAGGTTGGGACTGGAAAGATCACTGTTTGAGGCTATTTTAATTGTAATTAAAGGGAGACTAAATCCATAGTCGTCTTTCTGTGCAGGTCAGATGAAGCTAATCTGAAGCTTCAGCAGTTTGACTCACACAAATCAACTGGATATCTGTTAGAGTTGTTGTGTTTTTAGTTCCAAATTCCTGCTTTTGTTATTATCTTTCTGCCATGGTTCAGCAAGGAAATGCTGTCTGAGAAAACACAAAGGGAAAATGAGAAAATAGGAAAATTCCCAGCTGTCTGTAGAAGCCTGACGAGTGAAGCTGCATATTTACTTCAGCTGAATTTGGAAGTTGTTTTTCTGTTGAAGGAGATCTGTGGATTTAGTCCCCCATCACTTGAAGGATCACTTCATTGATAGAATGGAGAAGAGGAGCAGTAACAGCAGCCAGTGACTTGAGTGAACTTATCCTTTAAAGCATGGACATTTATCAGCATCGATTTGTCTGCAACGGAGAAGTTTGTGTTTATTAAAAACCTTGCCTGAAGCGAAGCTGCTGTGAAGTAAGAAGGAAGAATCTCAGGTGGGTGGAGGCAGAGAATTACACTTTCAGTCAGGTCATGACGGCAAGTGAGAAATTATTTCATCCTCCCACCGCTGACCATTAGCATGACTTTTAACATGTTTCTGACCCAGGATCAGCTCTGCCTCGCGCCATTTTTATAAAGCTAAAGCTCCTGGGTGTAATTTTAACCTTTAAACCTTTCCCCTTTCTGCATTGGCCCTTGCAGGTTACCGGGGCCCTCCAGGGTACCTGCTGCAGGCAGCGGGGCCTCCAGGAGCCCAGGCTCATCCAACCTCAACCGACGCAGCCAGAGCTTCAACAGCATCGACAAGAGCAAGCCTCTTCAGTATGCCAGTGGCAATGACAGAGGTGAGGAGGGCGACCGGAGCACACACACTTACACCATGGAGGGTTCAGATATGGGCGACATGGTCAGCTGCCCAGGGCAGCATCTTGTTAGAGGGGGGCACAGGCACTCACAGAAAAAAAAAATTGTGACACTACATTGTTACAGTCTTTTAGGTGAGTGGTTCTCAACCTTTTTCACATCAAGGACCCCTGAAGTGACACAAATTAGACCACACACCCATAACTGATAAGACTTTTGCTTTTAGATGTTTTATTATACAAAGTGTTTGAAACACGTGACCGAAATATTCTTACATTCTGTCATTGTGTTACTTATGGATGGAATTATAGTGAAAATAAATGATTCCGTTTTTGGTGGGGACCCCCCAGGAACCCCCTCAAGGACCTCTGGGGGTCCCCAGACCCCATTTTGAGATCCACTGTCCTAGGTGGTGATGAGGAAGATGGCGGGGGAATCTATCAAATAGTGCACTTCTGTCTCTGCACAGTATCAGTATTAACCATGTAATTGCTGGGCAGATTTCATATGATGATGTAATTGATGACTTTGCATGAAGGAAAGTAAGAAAGATCAGACTTTAGATGGAGGTTGTGCAATTTAAACATGTGTGTCTTGTTTCAAGTGTGCAACAGTGTGATAATCAGACACTGCACTCACAGGGGCTGACATTATTTTTTTTAACTGTGTTTAAAGTGAGTGGAGTTTGATGGTTTGATGGTTCATTCTCCATCCTGTCCACTTGATGGCACCACCAGACTCAGAGAGCTGAGCACACTCAGCCCACTCTCTCACTTCCCCAGTCTTTACCAGTCTGCTGAATCATCCCCAGCTCTTTATTCCAAGTGAATTATTATGGATGCTGTTAAATGGATGGCAGCGACAAATTTTCACAGCGTGGCAAGAGCCATCTGAGAGATGACCGAAGGGGCAAATCCGGGCAGCCACTCTGTCAAGCACGATGAAGCTAATGAGAGCGATTATGTTTTTGAGAAAGGGTCTCACAGTAGCTTGAGAGTGAGGGTGCGCGGCATTTTATTTCACACAAAAATGATTATTCACAAGTAAATAGTTGTTTTAATGGCCTCCTTCTGTTGTAGAGAGTAAATACATCGACTCACAATGTTTTAATTACTGCAAAGTTCTGCTGCTGGCTCACACACTGTGTTTGTAACAGCATTAAGATTTATCATGGGGTGTTGGCTCATACAGCGATCATACAGTAATCAAAGTCTGTCTCAGGCCTCAGAGTTGTTCTAATGATTAAAACCAGTCCTGATGAGCTTATGATGACATTATAATGACAAACCTTTTTTGCTTTGGTTTGGCTCGCAGCATGTGTAATCATACAAATGTTTTCTAACTGAGGTCTTGCTTTGAATCTTAAAGCACTGACCAGTCAAACACAAGGAGGTTTAGTGTGTGGAGCTGAAAGAGGATCAGTGGGAGGTGAGGGAGGTGGAGGAGAGAGGCAGTGAGTGGCATCAGACACAGAGAGCAGTAAAAAGCCTCCAGCAAACTCTGCTTTTGAATTTCTCTCTCTCTCTCTGTCATTCTCTCCTGCTTCCAGCCCTAAAAGTTCACATGTTCACTCACCCCTCCACTTTCTGTCTGAAACTCCGCTCCTCAACGGGATGAGGGAGGGATTCATGGTGAGAGATGACAAGTGGATGGAGGCAGGAACAAGTGTAGTTTTGTATCTAAGGAGGAAATTATCAAGAAACTGATATATCGTATCATAAATATCAAAGGATTCAATCTATCATTTTTAATTCTCTGTGAAAGCAGGTTTTTAAAGGGTTGGATGAGTCTTTTCCAAACAGTGCAGTTGAACAGCGGCAAAAGAAAAACCTTCAGTTTGCAGAGATAAGACTCCGGGTGTCGAAGCTTCACTGCAGGGGAGATGAAACAGTGTTATGGCCTAAAAGAAAAGAAGAAAAGAAAGAAAAATCAATTGTTGGGAAATGTCAGCGATGCAGCCAGAAGCTTCTGGGTGAAAGCACGGAGCAGACAGAGAAACGCAGACAGGAAGTGTCTGCCACAAGCCATTTTATTAATCTTCTTGAGTTTATTTTCTCTCTTACAGGTAGTTTCATTTGCTCCTGTCATGTCGCACTTCCTCTCATTTGATCTTACATCCTTTTAACATTTTTACTTGTGGCTTTACCAGCTTTTATTTATTTATTTATTCTTTTTATGTTCAGCTTTCATCACATTATATCACTCATCATCTAGGTTGTGTAAATATCCAGCCCACAGTGACTAGACAGGGATGTAAATGAACAGAGAATGATGTCTGAAAATAAAAAAAACTTATTTTAATTATTATTTTTTTATTTCCCACTAATACGGTATTAGGACTAAAAACATGGTGGTATACATAGTTTTAGTTCAAGTTCATCCTCAATAATTATTTCACCACATTTGACTGGTCTGACCTGTAGAGTGTGTATGAAAGTATTGAGGGTTTTGTAGGATTGTGCGTCTCTGTGTAGATGAAGTAAAATGAGTGCTGTTTTGTTTCTGTGCTCTCGCACGGTGAAGCTCTGACCAGAGACAACAAGAACTCAAAGGGCACAAGCAACATTGCATCACTCTTGTTGCCATGCAACTATCTAATTGGCTTCAGCCAACTGAAATGAAGCCTCAAAGGGCATTGTTTTTTGTTGTTAAGTAGATTTAAGTAGGAGTAAAGAAAGTTGGTGATTACACTGCTTGTTAGAGATGAGGATGAGCAAGCAGTTGTGCAGCTGTGATGTAATGTGGGAGCAGCTAAAGAGGGAGAGGGTTCAGAATGCATCCAAAACAAGCGCTGCAGAGTGTGAAACAGGAAAAAGGTGAATACTGCACAACTATCTGCAGGTTTGTGTGTCTGTGCGTGTGTTCAGATATACTCACCTCAATCCTGGCGTCACGCCTCTGACTTCCTGTGTATAATCTGGCATTTAGTTGTAGACAGTAGTGTATTTGTGTGTGTGTGTGTGTGTGTTTGTTAGCAGAGAGTCCAGAAGAAGTGACATTTCATTCCTCGGCCACAGAGGGGAAAAAAAGAAAAAGAGAAGAAGAGTCTGTTGCCATGGTAACGTCAAGTCACTACACGGTGAAAAATGTGGTGGCGCACTCAAACAGCCTCTGGGGTGGGGAAAGGGGGGGCAGATAAGGAGGTGGGGGGGACTCTAAAGATGGGGTTAATTGACTGGACACAAACAGACACGTACACAGACACACACAGAATCACACAAACGCTTGTAACTGCTTTCATTCACATTCATAAACTGCCTTGAGGGCCACTGCACTATCTCTAAAGATGAGGGGTAATACAGAGGACACACACACACACACACTTTGAAACACAAGTAACGATGCTCTGTCATCCATGTTTATATCAGTATCAGATGGCAGCCCAGACACACACACACACACACACACACACACAAAGAAACACAAAACACGAGCTGATTTGTAAGTTCACCTGGTGAGACTGTTGGTTAAGATTAAATCACAGTAGCTCAGCTGGTCTGAGATCAGGCTGTCTGTGTTCGTACTTATCGCATCTGTCGAACTGATAACAGGAAAACATGAGGTGGCTGCCAGTTCACTGCCCTTTTAAATATGCAGAGCCAGTGTTCAGGGGAGGGGAGTGTCTGCTGCGGTACAGATACACTGTCACACAACTCACCAACACATCAGAGCTGTCACATGCACATTTTACTGCTTTAATATTAAATTTCTGAGTGCATAGATGTAATATGTAATGTGATGCAGTCAACAACAGTCCCACTATGTAGAATCAGACTTCACACTTCAGTTTCTTAGACAGTAAAATCCTAATAAAAACACAATTTTTATGATATAGTCAACAATTGCATACAGATATACAACTAACAGTAGCTGGAAGGGGGGTATGTAAATCTTGGACACACAATTATTTTACCTTTATCTAGACCATTGTTTAAGGTCATATAAAATTTGTGGCCTAAAATCAAAAATCATCAATTCTTTATCCATATAGATACCTTAAATATGTACAGTGTGTTTCAGTCAGTCGATGCTTTGTTTGCTAAACTGATGGCCAATATATTTCAGTAGCCAGCTGATTTTGTTACTGTTTTCTGAAATTATCTCAGCAAGATGTTCAGGATCGCCGTCAGCATTAGCAGCAGCAGTTTTACACCTGCTGATCAGCCACAGACATAAAAGGCTGCCATAAAAAAAAATCACCAGTTTCAGAGCAGTTTCACAGGAAAAGCAGAGAATATTCTGGTAAATGTTCTGGTAAATGATAATCATAATAATAAAGATATGTGGAAGAAAATTAATGCTTTTGCCATTTTTGGACATTTACAGTCTGGTGCCAGACTCCATTTCATACAGTACCATGTGAAGATGTAAGGAAAGGTCTCTACATGTATTGTTGGAGGCTGACAGATTGCTCTTTTCACTCCAGAGCCGACACAGTGCACTGAGGCATTTTCAGGCATGTTTTAAGGGTTTAGAGAACGTTGTCACAAGTGTAAGCTGGTTAAAGTGTCTCGGCCCCGGCCACGGCTGAAGCCGAACACCCCCACCCCACCTTCCTCCTCCTCTTCCTCCCTCCGTCTGCCTGAAGAGGCTTTAAACTGCAGACTGGAGGTGACTCACAGCCAGCTGAACCCGGCTCGCTGTGCTGACTGACAGCCAGACAGGCACTCAGTCTAATGGTGCATAACTTCATGCTTTCACTGGATCTCCATACTCCCTGTTCCCGCCTCATCTCTAATTCTGCCTTTCCTTATTACCTCTGTTTAAGCCTCTGTTTTTAAAATCTCAGACAGAAGGAGATGCCCGCCTGCCTCCTGTTGGTCTGTATTCCTCTCATGGTGTAAAGCAAATACTACACTGCCAGGTAGTGAAGCTTGTATGTGTGTGTGTAAGATAAAGAAGAGAGGGAGGGAGAGAGTGGAGCTGATGAGCTGAGTATCAACCATCCAGGAAAAGTGGGGTGTGTGTAAAGGTCAGTGCTCAGCGGCCGTCCCTACTACATTTATTGTACACGCATGACGGATGTTTGTGTGCCGTGCGTGTTTGTGTGTGTCGCTCGGCTCACCACGTTACATTTGCCAAGCACCATTTTACTGAAAATGTGGCACAAGTAAACAACTTTGTAATGCATCACAGCTCAGCGCTCAGGCCTGTAATGGAGTAAATGCCAGCAAATTTAATAAGTGGTTGGAATGTAGAAGGATGTCTTGAATGGTTTGAAAAAAAAACGATAAAAGCTCAACATCTACAGACACAGACATACTGCAAAATCAGTTTGAGGAAGTTGTTACAGAATACGTGAACAGCTTTTGACTTACTATGACATAATGCAGCACTGATAACATGATCAGTTGTTATAAAGTCTGGAAGGGTTTGAGATGTATTTATTTATTTCCAAAGTTTGGACACACTTTAACTTTCATTGCTACTGCATTTGTACTTAAAGTGGGTGAATGTCTCCTGTAGTCCTGCAAAAAGCTACACAATCAGGGATCAATGCACTGCAACTTATTCAGAAAACATCTTCATCTCTTTGACAACACATCTGCTGCAGATACTCACAACACAACCAAATACAGAAACACGCTGCAAGTAGCACCAGCGACAACAGACTGGTGCACTGGTGACAGCGATGAGCCCAGCTGGGACACAATTGTTGTTCAGTGAGTTTAACTTCAAAAGTCACCAAGCATCCCAGTCCCAGTCGGGTTCATCACTTTTTGGTGTCCCCTGGAAACACTTCCTCTGTGCTACTTGCAGCAAGTTTCTTTATTTGGTTGTGTTGTATTTGCGGCACGTTTCTGTGCGTAGAAAGGTGCCCCGTTGAGTTTTCTTGTCAACAAACAAAAATTGTGTTTACATCCAGTGTGACACACCAATACTCAGGGGACCAACTCTTAAAAAAACATTTCCCCATAGCACTGCTGTTGGTGAAAAAGAAACTCCATAGGCTTCCTTTAAATGATCGAACCTAAAATCCACCCAGTGTAATGCACCTTGTAGATTCTCCCATATGCCTAGATAAGTGTCTAAATGTAGATGACATGATGTCCAGATGTTTGCAGCTGCTGCAAGTTTGACAGCAGGAAGCAATTTTGTTTTTGATGTGAGTCCCTAAAGGAGCAGGAGCTGCCATTTTCTTCCAATGAGGAACAATCATCCAGGAGGAAATCCCTGGATCAGAGGCATAGACACCAATTTCCACACCCACGACAGTCTCAATAAATAACAGTTTTTTTTTAGATGAGTGTGCAGTGTTCACTTTCTCTCAATTGGAAAAGCTCACTTTGCTCTTGCTGCTGTGCTCTAGAGCTGAATGCAGGACGTTCCCAGTCATCCTCCCAGGGCTGTTGAGAACAAGTCTAGGAAAGGCAGCAGTGTGAAAATGTAAAAAGTAAATTGGTCCAGGGCTGCACTGAAAATACAACATTAATAAAAAATCCTCAGACTCCATATTGATTGAACATATTGATCATCAAAGACTTATGATGTTGGAACAGCGACCCCAGGGTGGATGTTTTTTTTTGTTTTGTTTTGTTACCCACCTGCACACATGCTGTGACGGGCCTCTATAGAGATGTAATTCACTGGTGGGGAGCCTGAACAGGAAGATACAGCACAATCTCCTTTGAGACACTGGTGTAATAATAACAGTGAAATATTTTCTTTAAACCCAGCCTGATGTTGATACTGCGCCAACTGGGAATAAGCACTCAGCTTCACACAACACTGAAATCCTCTGAAAGTTTCCCATTTTTGCTTGACTTTTGAGTGTAATGTGTGTAAAACCATAGAAGAAGTCAGCCAAGTATTCAGCTGTGACTTCTGAAAATGATCTCTGATAAATCCAGGAAGACTGAGTTTGCTGCAAACTTTTTGGTTTGCTTGGAAAATCCTTACCTGCACAGTGAATACTACTACTGTAAAAATGCTCCAGAATTAGACGTCATTTATCTTTGAATCAATAACAGAATCAAAGTAAATTGCAGTAAATTTAAAAGAATCACATGTATTTAAAAGTGCATGCATTGTTTATGGATATGTAGTAGTCTAAAATAGCCATAGTAATCTGGATCTCCATTATTTGAATTGGAAAGATTATTTATTAGATGCTTTAATTTATGAAATGAGCACAGTTTTAATGCTCCTTTCTGTTTCTCTGTTCTGGTTCAGAAGCAGTGAGGGGCATCCCAGTACCCGGTGGGATGAACGGGAGCGGTATTGGTGGGACAGTTCCCACCAGCCTCAGCGGGCAGCAGCTGGCCTCTGCCATCCCCTCACCTACCGCCGGCAAGTCCTGGCGCAGCAAGTCCATGAACCTCAAGCACAGCGCCACCTCGTCCATGCTGGCAAGCCCAACGCACTCGCCCTCCACCACCCCTTCACCCCAGGCCCCGGAGGGACTTCAAACACATGGCAGCGATGGATCAAAAGTCGGGTCAGCTGTCGGTGGCGGACCCCAGAGGTCCATGCTGGAGAAGTTCCGCCTGATTAACCCCAGATCGGCCTCACGAGCGTCACCGTCTGTTGCAGAAATGGCTCTGCAGGAGGAGGACGACCTGTCGGAATATGGTGAGGATGGACTGACACCCACAAGCTCAGTGTGCAGCAGTGGCAGTAGCAGTGCTACGGCCAAGCAAATACCTACCAAGACCCCCGCATCGTCCCTTGCTGCACCTAGCAAGACTTCCTCTTCATCCCCCTCCTTTTCAAAAGCCTCTGCCAACAGCAGTAGGTCCATGGCCTCGTCCAAAGACAAGGAGGACAAAAGCAAGTCTGGGAAATCTTCTAAGGATAGCTCTCCACCCAAAGAAGAGCGTGAGTCCTTTGCCGACTCCACCAAGAAGACCTCCAAAATTGCCAGTCTCATCCCCAAGGGGGGAAAGCCGTCATCGGGAAAGAAAGACGGGGGCACGTCATCAACTTCCAGCGGCATCCCCAAGCCAGGACTTAAGGCTCCCTCAACAACAACAGCAAAGCCTCAGAGTCAGTCCCAGACCCAAAGTCAGGCCACCTTAAACAGCAGCGGCAACATGCGGGGAGGAGAGGGAGAGAGAGGCAAGCTGTCAAAAGGAGGGCAGGGTGGAAGTTTCTACATCCAGCGCTCCATTGCAGGCCCAGAGGGAAAACGGACCAGCATGACCTCCTCCACCAGCACCTCAGCCCTGTCTGGGTCCAGTGGGATGCTGGGAGGAGGAGGTGGAGGTGGAGGAGCACTGGGAGGGAACGGAGTGGTTCAGCTTCCTCAGCAGCAGCAGCATAACCATCCCAATACTGCCACTGTGGCCCCCTTCATGTACAGGTGAGACCTGTGTGTGTGTGTGTGTGTGTGTGTGCGTGTGTGCGCGCGCGCACTACCATCCACAGGATACAAACTAAATGATAAAAGCTGTTTATTTCCATCTCTCCCACACATTTCCCCCCCAAAAGGTCAACATACTGACCCTTTTTCTCAAAGTCATACCTGCACATATTCACACACACATGATTACAGTCACTCATTCACAGCCCATGAAATTCTGGAGTTCTCCCAGTGATCAGCTGGCACCCCCCACTGTGCATCTTGCTCTTGCCTCCACATCTCTTCACAGACAAATTAGCATCCACTGCCTGCCGCTTGCCAAAGCCTATTATTTAACTGTCTGGGTTTCATCTTTGATGTGAGAATCCAGACATCTGCGGCGTTCAGGAACCCATTCCTCTGCTCTTCATTCAACCGGTGTTGTTTTGATGCATGCAGCTGGTGCATGGATCCTGACGTTTATAGCCATCAGAGGTGCAGTAAGTGGGTAAATCTGCCCAGCAGGGCAGATTTTCTCCTGCGACAGCAGAGGTAATCCAGGAGAAAAAAAAAACGGAGGAACCGCCAAAGTCTCTGGGATGCCTTTGTGCTTGGAGAGAAAGAGAGTTAGGAATCCCATTAAACAAGGCTTAATCCTTCACCCCTTCTCTTCCCTCTCTCGACTACCTCCTCCTTTGTGCACAGTCAGCTCTGCCACATTCAGCAGTGCCTCTTTCGAGAGTTAGCGTTACTTAAATCTCACACATTTAGCAAGTTAAAACTGCTGTGGGTATCATTCCTGGGCAGATAGTGAGTGATAGCCAGTTATGAAGAAGGGAACCAGAACTGAAACTGTAAAAACACAGACCTCCCACTCACTGAGCAAAAAGTAAACAGAAACACTGAGTGTAGGAAGAAGTGGATGTACCAAAGCTCTCATACATACCTTTCCAAAATTTTCTTTTTAATGTTTAACAAGAAAACACATTAGCTATTAAAGGAGCTGTTTGTAAGTGTTGCTGTTGGTACATGGCCAGCATTAGCGTTAGCAGCTGTTTACTTATCAGTCTAGATGAAACGCTGTGAGTTTAGCATCAGACTTCATTCCTTTACTCAACAGGAGCTGTCTCCAGAGATGGAAAGCAACACAAATGTTAACTCTTGTCTCTATCACATCTTTTTTTCTCCTGAAGTTAGCATGCTAGCCAGCTGGCCCCTGCCTCTCATCACTTTCCAATAGTATCTCACTGTAGCTTCCAATCTACCTTGAAGATGTAGCAGCTCTACATCTTCAGAAGGCTTATTATAACCTCTTGCCTTGTAAACACAACAGTGGCTGAAGCTCTTGTCAAGCAGCAATCACCACCAACTGCTCCCAGCAAGAAACCACGTTTGGTGGCAAAGAAAAAACTTACATACACCCCCTTTACAAAACCATCACTCTTTAAGGAACCAATTTACCAACTTTGTATTTGGAGACACAAACTGGAAGTTTGTTTTGATCACTTTATCACAGTTTAGGTTTCTTGTTGACATTAGAAACAAAATGTTAACATTATGAATGATTATGGACACTTCACATTCAAATGTTGAGTAGATAAGCAGACAGTTAGGGTGTTAGCAACCCTGTTTCCTAGAAGTTATGTTCATATACTACTAAACTGTTTTCACAGTTATATTGTAGTGACTGTGAACATAATCACTGGTTGGATAATGTTCAGACACAAAGTTTTAAATAATGAAGTGCTACATTTTTTAACAGCAGTGGTATCTGCAGGAGGTTGTTGTGGTGGGTGGCGGGCGTGCAAAGCACATGACTCACACCAGAGACTGTTGTTTGTATCCACAGTTGCGTTTATGGTTAGGCAACAAAAACACTTTCTAGTGTGTATTACTACTTGTAGATGAAGGTATTTTCTAGAAGACAAAGTTGGTGTTAGAGGTTTCACTCTGTTGTTGAGGCTCGATCACATCAGAAAGTGGCCCAGCAAAATTCATCCATGCGTCTTCACAAAATAGCAAGTGTTAGGGGGCTGGTGAGGGACTGCAAACTATTGTAGCTGGCATGCTAATGGCTAACATACTGGGGAGCCAGGGACATGCTAGCAAGAGTATGGAGTGCTGCCTTTTTTTCCTGACGGTGTTTTGGAGAATATAGACCTGGCAGAGCATCCTTCTGAACTTAAGTGCACCTGTTTCCTCTTATGAGCTCTGAAAATGTATTTCTTTTATTTCTGTACTGAGCCATTTACTTCCCTGAGGTATTATTCTGAGGATTGTACATCATCTCAGTCAACAGGACAAGTTGGTAAAACATCTCTTAGCTAGCAGGCTTACTAACGGCTAGTCACATGTCAAAGTTATGCCGATGAAAAATGTATGCAGATTTACTTCCGAAAAATTATTATAATGCATTGAAACTAGTCATCATTGTTGGAACCTTGCTCTTCACACTGAACCAAAGATGATATGAAACCCCTGGTTGTGTTTGCAGCTTGTTTTTGCCTTTGAGGTGCAGTGCACATGTCACCCCTCTACCTTTTTCCTATGCATCTAGATATTTCTCCTGTGAGCATATTTCTGAAGCTTGCATCTGTATCTGCCTGTTTCCTTGCTAGAAATGCTCCCCCTCAGCAGCAGGCCTCACGCACAGCAGTCAGCATGCTGACAGGAAGCGTAAAGGGGAGCCTGCTGTGCTGCCATTTATCATCGTTTTCGGGCCAATTAGGCGTCTTTCTCTTGTTCGGTTCCTCTTTCTCCTACGCCCACTTTTAGCTGTTGTTTCTGCCAAGCTTAACAGACCAGTGTGCTTGTAGGACTTTGCTGCAGTTAGTGTGCAGGATTGATTTCCCCCCCTCCACCCACACCCACACAAACAGACTGCACCCTCTGTGTCCTCTGCTCCAGTAACCCAAGCTGACCCAAACCAGATCACAGAGAGAATCCAGAATAGTAGAAATACTGCAGTGATACATACTGTGCAACCTGGGTTAGATTTGTTACTTAGAGCGAATTGGTGATCACCTGTCGATCAAACACTGTGGGCGGTACTGTGGCGTTCATCTCCTTAGGTGATCTGTCAATGAAACAGTGACCTGTCCCTTTAGAAGTAGCAGGTTAATTTTATAGTAGGTATCAATTTGTTAATGCAGCAGTCAAATTTTCCCCACATATCTGTTTCCTCATTTTGGGTCCAAATTGTGATGTGCAGCAGTGGCTGTGAATCTCTCTGTCTCTGTCTTTGTGAATCCTCTGAGGCTCGCAGGAAGAAAAAAAAAAAAAAAAAGCTTTTTCACATCAGCCGAAGTCACAGAGTGATGCTGCTGTCGCATTTGGAGGCCAATTTTTATCTTCAGCTCTGCAGGTGGTGGCGGAGGTCCCTGTGTGTGTGTCTGTGTGTTTGTGTGTGTTATACATGGGAGAACGTATATTATTCAGTAGCTTGTGCTTAGATCTGTCTGTGTTTGTGTTTGCAAGTTTTACGGAGTGCATTTCAGGATTTTCATGTGCATGTGGTTAGTTTGCGTGCTTTTCTTCCTGTGTGTGTGCTCCTATGTTGGGTGTGAGGCTCATTGGGTTTGTATGTGTTTATCTATCTCTGTGTTTAACCGTGCGTTTGTCTGTTTTTAACTGGTTCTACATGCATGGTTTTGTGTTTTCCTGTCGGTGTGTGTAGGGCTGTGTTATCTCATGAAGTGAACCGGACTCTATCCTTGTTTCTTCAGATGAGCAAACACACAGAGCAGCGTGATGCAGCTCAAACTTGAGGAGGAGAGGCTGGTGCACACACACATGTTTCATGCACACTCCTGCACACACACTCAAAAGCTGAGAGAAAACATCTCATCCAAGACCATTCCCTCCTCTCCTCAGAGGTGGCCATCTGTTGAATATGTGCCCGACTCCAAAAACTGACTCAGAAATTTCAACTGTGTTGTTCTGAAATTTCAACATTTCAGAAACACACACAAGTAGGGAGGATTCTGGCTGTAGCTCTAAATCAGAAACTAAAATCTTTGAATTTCTGTTCATTTTAACTCTTAAATACCATCACATGCATCTGGCTCACTCACTATCAGCACTGCACCATTTCATCCACTCCATGGACCATAATATGTTTATCTGATACTAAATGTTTCATGTGAAAGTAGTTTTAAATACCTTAAGTATGACAGTAAACTAAAATCAAATGGTGCTAATTTAAAGACCCACTCCAATGAAAATCAAGTGTTTAACCTTGTTAACGCGTCCATTTAATATTTTTTATATAATACCAAAAAAATCATGAGTGAAATAATCAGTCAACACCATGACTGAGTGTTTCCACCATAAACTGCAGTGAACCAATGACAGTCTCATAAAAACAGATTTAGACAGTCAGGGAGAGAGTTAGCATGAGCACAACCACTAACACTGTGTCAGCCACTGCTAGTTACTAACAAACAACATAAACAAATAAAAGATGCTAACTATTCTGATTCATGATACTTTTGTTTTGAAGCAAGAAAATAGAGTTCTAGTTACAAATGGTAACAAGATCGTTCCATATTATAACAATCAAAAGCCAGATTGTGTAGTTAGTAATTATTCTTCTGCACTAAAAATAATTGTCGATGTGTATTCCCATTCGTTTTAAATCTGTCAAGCCTATGTTACACCACCTTGTTGCGTTGTTTGACTATGAATGAACGCACATGACGCTGGAGCAGTTTTCACCAGCCGAGCCCATGTTTACCGGCGATTTCAGCCTGTCTCTATAACCGCTGTGCATTATTTGTTCTTTGTGCCTTCAGGACATTCTCAGAAAATGACTGCAGCATGGTGGCCCCAGCCGACCCCTGCCTCAGCCCCACCAAGGGAGAGCTGGTCTACAGCAAGACAGCCAAACAGTGCCTGGAGGAGATATCAGGTACATTAGGTCTACACACACATACTGTGGCCTCTGCATATATAATATTTCTCCATGAGTGTGGGGGTGTCTAAATGTGCACATGCCTCTGTGCATTAACATTTGTCTCTTGTAATATTGGTCATACAGGAATTTAACCTTCATCTGCTGTGCAGTATCTATATTTATTTAATGTTGATCTCATTGCTGTTGCCGCAATGTTGCTTTAAATGTGAGATGAATTCTTTAGGCAGCAAAATTGTCTTCAGGAAGTGGAAAACACAAAGACAGCTGTATTATATGATGGATTAGCTGTTCTTTGTAATATTTGAGAAAGAGCAGGCTGCAGGGTCTGCTGCAGAGTCAATGGAGGATAGTTAAAGGGTGGCTGCAGGACTTTTTGAGGGCTACTGTTGTGGTGTGAGGGTGTGTTTCCAGTAGGTGCATGTGTGCTGATTTGAGTCAGTTTGTGTTTACTGGGGGATTCCTGCCCTACACTGGTTTCATGTAGCGAAGGGAAAAGGTCAGCACTGACAGCCGGACACAGGGAGCATCTGTGGCTCTTTGTTTACATGCCTGCAGGCTGCCATCATCTGTTACAATCCCCTTTGTGTGTGTTCTATATACATCCATAATCCTGTTCAAGTATTACTCTCATAACACCTACACAACTGAGAAGAGCTGGTTAAATTTAAACCTTATGTTTATTTGAAAAGCCTGGAAAATGTCTTCATTGTCTTTTAATTACAGTCAGTGGACGTCAGTGCAGCTGGTCGAATTTCTAAACACAAACTTAAAGGATGAGAGGTTAGACCAGGCTACACACACCGCTGGCACACAGAGATCTTATTGTCGTTGGATTTTGCACAGTTGCAGGTGAAGACTTCAGTGTCACAATAACATGCATCCTCTTTCACAGTACTGATCTTAAAATTCACCAGTCACATCTGAGGTAAATATATCTGTTTGACGTGCTAATTCTTTTGGCAGCAGTTTATTTACTGATCATTCCAAAATTTCTAAAATGATCTGGATTTTATATTTTAGGGATGTCTTCATTTGGAAAGAAACTCCCCTCCTTCTTTCCTCCCTCCAACAGAAATAATAGAGGTCAATCAAACAAGCTGAAGCAGAAGATGTCAAGTTCAAAGTGAAGCCAGAAAGACTCAAAGTTCAGTGCACACAAACAACAGCCTGTGATTACAGGTTTGGGGGATGTCAGGTCATCAGTGACATTCCAGACATTTTGCTCTGGCCGTGGCTTTTCCCGAGCCCGTCATTTAAAGGATAAAATTAGACTGCACTGTGGACCATTCCCTTTGTTTGGGGTCCATCTCAAACACTTGTTTTTTGTTGTCACACGTTTCATGGTCGTTTCACATCCTTGGTTTTCTCCAGCTCTTTCTCCATTGAGGGGCAGAGATGAGAAAATCCATGTGTATGTGCGCCACAGGTACCACGTGACACACCTGCTCATTTTACACACACGGACTGAACCTGTGAACAGCAGCACAAGTATATAAAATCTTTATTCATATGCTGATTTAAGTTTCTGTGCGAAAAAAGAAGAAAAAATGATGAGTATATGATCTGAAGTTTTTATTTTTTATCTTTCTTCTTTTTTCATTTTTTTTTAAATAATAGCAAAAAGATTGGGTAGCTGCAGACATATGTAGATAGGTCTCTAATCACATGATTAGGATCACCTTGATTATGATTTCTAAGGCGACTGCTTCCAGTATCTTTTAGCTATTGGTAACCAGGATTTAAAAATGTGCGGAGGACAGCTGTGACTAATAGCGACAGGGCTAATAACGCTTGCACTGATTGATGGGAATATGTCGGTTGCGGTCTCAGTGTTGATCCACGATAAGCTGCGGGCTCGCTGTTTTCACTTCTCAAGATAGCATTTAATTAAGTCGGGCAGCCAGCGTGGTGCAGCAGGGGCTGCAAGCTCACAGGTACTGTCCAAACAACTCACTGTCACACTGTGAGGGAGGGAGAGAGAGAGAGAGAGAGAGAGAGGGTGAAGGAGAAAAGATAAGGAGGGAACTGCACAGAAAGTGAGAGACTGAAAGGGATTAAGAAAAAGAGAGGGTGATAAACACAGAAAAGGAGAGAGGGAGGGAGAGAGAGAGAGAGTGAGGACTGCAGGCTGCATGCTGGAGTGAACAGGCAGACGGAGAGCTACATGAGCCCGTTTGCCGGCTTCACCACCCGTTCATTTTCCGCTGTGAGGAGAGAGGGACCGTCAGAGAGTCAGAGGGGAGGCAGGAGGAATGAGGCAGAGAGGTGGTAATTAAAGGAGAGACAGAAGGTGGAGGGAGAGAGATAAGAGTGAACGAAGAGAGGCTGTCGTTTAATAAGGGGAACGATAAAGAGAGTGCGAGCACAGTCGGGAGAGAGAATGAGAGAGTGTTGGTGAGGAACGGGGGATGTAGCGGCTCATTCATCCACGCCCCTAACTGTGGTGAAGCTAGAGACAGGAGCCAAGAAGACAGAGAGACAGCATGAGAACTGGAGAGGGAGTGGAAGGAATAAGTGTTTGTGTGTGGCTCAGTGTCTGACCATGAGTATGGGCTGCCTCAAGGATGGATCTGGATTCTACCTACATGCCTGAGAGGGAGGGTTTCTCTCTGCTCTTCACCCTGCGCTCGCTTTCCCTCCAACCCTCTGAAGCCTGGACCTCAGTCAGGAGGCGTGGGACGTGGGGACACATCTCTCTGCCTCCTCCGTCCTCCGGTTCCTCCTTCCCTCCATCTGCTCTCTCAGTGACAGTGCAGCCAAGATGTGAAACAGAGAGCCAGACACAGGTAGATCCACTTGCGTGCGTAGTTTCAGCCGGCGAGCTCCCGGAGGTAAAGAGGTAAGCTGAAGAAAAAGGGAGGGGAGCGGTGAGCAGAGATGAAGAGAGGAGCGGAGTTCTCGGTGTATCAGGGAGGCAGCCCGGCTCGACGGCCTCCCCAGCCTCTCCCTGACAACCTCAACCTGCGGATCAAGCAGCGTTCACTCACTAACCTGACCCTGCTCAGCGATGGCGAGCAGCAAGTTTACTCCTTTGAGCTTGATGAGTTGCCGTCTCGTGTTTCCCAGCCTCAGAACTCTTCACTGTACTCATCTTCTACGCAGCGGCCAGGAGGCAGCCTGCAGGGGAGCCCCAGGAAGGAAGCTGTCACCAGGGGCGGAGGTGTGCGGGCCCCCCGAGCTCGATCCCTGTCGCTCTCCCTCACTAAGGTGCTTTCTCAGTCAGAGCATTCCCTCATCCCAGTGCCCTGGCGGAGCACGGCCGCAAGTGGGCGGCCACAGCGGGCATCATACAGCGGCCATTCACGCACTGAGCCGCATCGGAAGTCCAGGGAGGAGGCAGGAACGGACGAGGAGGGCAGCAGCGGACGCTCAGACGAGGAGCCGGCAGCAGGCAGGGGTGGTGGGAAGCGCGGAGACAGGGAGAATGATGGGGGGTACTGGGCAGAAGAAGAGGTTTCAGGGGGAGGTCCTCGTGAGGGAACGGCTCAGCTGGATAAGGAGGTGATCCTCACCATGCTGGGCGACCTGGAGCAGGTGCTGCACACAAAACCTCGCCCACGTAAGTCCATTTAGTCTCAGCCGACTCCAGGAAATGAGCATGAATGTGTTGCATACTGTAGACTGAGATTATATTACTCCAACATTAAAAGCGTATGACAACAGCACAAATTGGAAACGTTGTACAGGAAGTAAAAGAACTTATGTTCATGTTAAGTGACTGAGTTTTGGTTCAAAAAAGCAAACTCAAGCAGAACATGAGAACGTCGTGGCAGGAAACGCCTTCAATAAGCTGGATATTTTCCTAATCCTCATGATGGGGAAGCCTATTTCTCACAGCACACTATTAGCATTTTAAGAGCCTATTTAAGAAAACTGCAAGACCTGGGCTGGGCTGTGTGAGCACACACAACCTCCCTTATGCAAGTCATCCACACACGCACACACTCGCCTACAGATGTTGCAAATCCATCCTCACTCACACTCACGAGCAGTTTCTGAACTCACGTGCACAGGCAGATAAAAAGATCTCTCTCGCACATATACAGTACACCATGTTTGTCACTCACAGTGTGTTAATGAGGCGTTCTGCTCTCCGTGCACCATTGTGCTACACCGTCAATAACCGACCCACAGGTACTGTGCTATAGCTCGACAGTAGCTTTAATAACGTCTGGCTTAGGAGAGCTCACCATGGAGTACGTTAGATGTGAAATTTCCCAGTGTATGAAGCGCTTTGTGCCCGTGTACAAACCTGGCTTTGATGTGAGGAGGGAGGGGGAGGTACAGTTGATGAGACCATTTTTTGCATAGTTGTGACAGCAGAGACGATTACTGACTCCGCAGATAAAGCAAAGTAAAATGTGCAGCGCAGCAGGGTGAGTGTAGGCAATGAGCAGATTATTGCTGATTTCCCTTAAGCAGGTTGAGGCATGATGCAGCATAAAACAGAAATACCTTGAGATGTAGAAAATCGACACCTCCTCCACTAAAAAAACCACAACTTTTATTACTTGCACCACCCTCACAGCCTGTGAATCACCAGGCCAACGTGATCAATAGCTTATTATTACACCCTTGATTGTGTGTGTGTGTGTGTGTGTGCGAGTGTGTTCAAGCTTATCCATACCACATGTGTGCAGACAGGTGGTTACACCTTTCTTGTTCTTCCTGCTCTGTGCTTCAGCATGTTTAATTGGAAATCAAATTAAACAACGGATACTACATTAAAGTGCAAAGTCTCAGCTATAATTTGAGTTGTTTTATGTCAATATAGAAAGAACTGTGTTGGAGATATAGCTCTGTTAACACATAGTACCCAGTTGTTTGTGCCCAAAGGATCTCACACAGGGCTCAGGGTTGACTGAGAGTCAGGAGCTGCCATTTAGATGGAGACGGAGTTGTCTATCAATGTAAATAAGAAGATAATAATGAGGCTAGAAGAAAGCAAAAATCTATGAGAGAGATATAAAAGACAGTTGGTTTGCCAAAATCAACAGTTTGGTACTTTCTGAAAAAGCAGAAGAAGAGCACAAGTCCTGTCGACAACCAGAAAATCATTTGCATGTTGAGGAAAAAACACTTTATGACTGCACAGCAAGTGGAGACTGCTCTCCAGGATGTAGGCGTGCATGGTTCCTTGTCAGCGATCAAAAGAAAACTCCATGACCAGAAGCTGAGAGGGTTCACCACAAGATGCAAACACTCCTGTAAAACTCAAAACCAGAAAGACTAGGGTGCAGTCGATGAATACATACACAAATAAACTATAAGATTCCAGGAACAAAGTTTAATGGATGAGTAAAACAAACAAAAGCAAAACAAAAAATGACCCAAAGCCACCACCTCATCTGTCAAACATGGCGCTGGCTCTGTTGTGGCTCAGTCATGTATGGCTCCAGTGAAACCAGCACATCGGCATTTATTGATGTTTTCACTGTTGATGGATGCAGAGGTCTACAGGAGTGTTCTGTGTGCTCAGACTCAGCCAAATGCATCAAATCTTAGAGGACAACATTTCATCAGTTAGATCCTGAACATACAGCCTTTCAGGATGAAAAGCCCCTTTTCCACTGGTCAAAAAACCTGCTAAGACCACTAACATCAGGCTGTTGTCACCAGTGGAAAAGGGTACAATCGGCATTCACACAGGTCAAATGACTCAGTAATGACGCAGTAATTTAGGTATTTATCAGCTCCAATCAGCATTGACGTGAACACAACACCCAGGTGAACACACTAATTTTCACCCCTTTTCCTGCTGTAACATCTTTCAGAGCACACACAAGGTAAACAGACCTGCTGTCATACCAGGAACACCACTGCCACACCTTCCTCTGAGAGTGCGCTGCAGCCCCAAAATAAGTTTTAAAAACACACAATCACCAATGGAAGTGTACTATATGAAACTATTTCAGCCTTTCAACAAAGTATCCAGCTGTTGCTGTGGCAGTTTGTGCTTTTAGCCTCTGGCAGTATTTGTCACTCATATGCATTAACAAGCTCTCAATGTGCTTCAACGGCTGTTAGGAGCCATAAAACAGTATGTGGGTATGTCTATCTGTTCCTGTGGGTTTGGTATGCATGTGAGAGCTGCCACAGTGACTGACAGCCGGAGCTTCATTAAGGCTGATCTGCGACAAAGTGCTACAACAAGGCTACAGCTAGCATACAGCTCTGTCTAGTTGTGTTTTTTTCTGCGTGCATATTTGGTTTGGCATGCATTTGCGTGCATTTGTGTGTATTATAATTAGATGAGTGGGATGGCACCCTAATAGTATTCAGCTGGAGCAAGGGGAGCATCAGTACCAGCTAGCATGCATTATTGAAAGAGTGGGGGAGAGAGAGCGCACTGGCACCAAAGCACTCACTAGTACAGTGTGTATGTGTGTGTGTGTGTGTGTGTGTGTGTGTGTGTGTGTGTGCGTGTGTGTGTGCGCACGCATGCGTGCGCTGGGGTGTGTGTAGAAATGTGTCAGTCCCAAACCGCAGTCATTTGCATTATGTTGTGTCAACTCTGCCTCGAGCAGCATTTGTTCTACGCCTTTTGTGTGTGTGGTTTTGTGTGCACGACTTTTAATGGATGTGTGAACAAATCTTAGTTCAAACACCATCATTGTGAGGACAGTTTGAGATTGTGAGGACCCAACTTCAAAGGGCTGTTTGAGGGTTAAGACTTGGCTTTAACGTTAGGGTCAGGCATTAATTGTGATGGTTGAGGTTACATTAAGGGGTTAGGAAATGTATTATGTCAAAGAGTGTCCTCACAGCTTTGAAATACATGTTTGTGTGTGTGTGTGTACCTTCCCCTCTTCTGTGCCCTTTTCAAACACCCCCCACCCTCTGGCCTGCTTTCAGTTTGGCTGCTTCACAGCCTGACTGGGCCAAGAGCTGGACAGCAGTTTGAATCTGAATGAATGCTGTGTGACTCTTCACCTCTGTAGTGTTGGATACTGAAGTTGAAACAGCAGCTATACATGTGTATAACCTGCCACTACATAAGGGCATTAGGGGAACGGGACTTAGCTACTTGCACGACTGCTTCCCTTTTAAGCCGCAAAACGGTGCTGAGCTGATAAATTGCTTATAAGCATTGTGTTTTGCAATGAATATTAGATTTCTAATTCAAAGAGGCTCCAGTGTGTGTGTGTGTGGGGGTGTAATGTGTTGGGTTTGCCTGTGGGGTGCAGCTGTGTTGCCACAAATTCGGCTCGACTTTTCCACAGTGCAGGTGAGACCTCTGCACTGCAGTGGATGGCTCACACACACTTGGCACCACAAAAAAAACATAAATGAGCAGAAACGCCTCGGACTGCTTCATGATGGAGACTCCAGGGCCAGATCTCCTCATGTCACTTTATAATGGGGTTGTAATTGGATCTTTCTGGAAGGGGCCCTGGTGAGAGGAGAAGGGGAGCAGGGAAGACATCAGAAAAGGAAGAAGAGGAATAACAGAAGAAGAGGAACTACAATACCACTGATGCTTTGAGTTTCTGGTACCATGGATCCAGCTCTCATTAAATTCATGAGCTGGATCTCCCATTCGTAAGGAGCTGCAAAAAACATGTCTATAACGTATCATTCTAGGCTTCAAAGGAGAGTTTTCATCTCTTGTGATTGTTTCACATGAGCTCTGTCCTGACAGGAGAAAAAATTGGGGCCACAGAAGCTTCTGCGAACACAGTTATGTCACTATGATTTGCAGGTCTTTTTTTTTCGTGAGTGCAACCTCATCGATTTCTAATTAGTGCTCAAAAGCTGGACATCTGATCTGGGGTCAGTGGCAAGGAACACGTGCCACCACCCCAGCCTCACACAAGCTTCAGTCTGCTTGCTCTGCAAAGACAAAACATGACCTCAATTATACCACAATGCTCTTAACCCTGCGAGGTCATTGCACTGTGCAGTGCAGTATAATTGAGGTCAAGTCTTGACTTTATTTTGAAAAAGTTTTTTTCAAACACTAATACTGTAATTGTTCAGGTTATTGTTCAGTCTCAGACAAATGGACTGTGATGATGTTAACCACGCTGAACCCTGTAATTGGTATGAGGGTAAAAACCTAAGAATCGTATCTATTCTGTAGCTGTTTCTAAAAGTCCAAGGGTTGCAGACCTTTGTCATTGGAACAGTTGTCATGAATGATAATGAGGTTCAGTTATCCCTGCACTTATTAAAAAAATATGGACGTAGTGTGGTTTTAAGTAAGCTGCTGCGCCGTTGCCACCTTGGCAGTGCATGAGTCCACCGAACTCCCGGCTAAACCAAAGATGGGTAAAGTGGTGGGGCATGTGTGGAGCTGAAACTTTGGTGCACTCAAAGTGATGCCCTTAATCATGCGGAACTTCAAGCTTTAATAAATAACAGGCAAGTTATATAAAAATTCATCACCTGTACAGTTGCCATGGAGGGAAAATTAGTTATAGAGACCAAAATCATATTTTGTACCAAGCTGTAAACATTTTACTTCTGCTGTAAAGTTGGACATTTTAACATGAGAGTCTATGGGGACTGACTCACTGTTGGAGCCAGACTCTAGTGGTCATTTGAGGAACTGCAGTTTTCAGCAAGGCAGCCTCGGAGATTGCTGCTTGTTTCTGACTCATTGATTTAGCAAGGTCTCTGTACAGGAGCGACGTGTCCATGACAGGTGTGTCAGACTTCACAATCACAGCATGTAAAACATTTAAAATAGGGCACATAGAATATGAACAACCACAGGTAATTATAAACAGGTAAAGGACAGCCTTGTCCAAGTGATTCCCTTTCAATCTCACTGTCACTAAGGCACTTTTCTGCACATTTATTGTACCTGGGAAAACAAGGGATATATGAATAGAGGACAATTGATGTCAGTGTGCAAGATCAGCTGTCATGGTGGTCTGTTCAAATCAAATCTTTTTTTTTTTCAGTGTGGGTAAAAAGACAGGAAATGTGTGTGGAGGTCCATCCTGCAAAGTGTGGGTTTCTGTTCAAATGAAATGTAGTCAGTGCATTTTTGGTAGAAATGCCCCAAGGTCAACCTAGAAACTGACTTTTACAAATATATAGTTACCGAGGGAAACTGGCTTCACCTCCACACAGACCTGCTTCTTATTCCTGCATATAAACACCTGCACCACTCCTCCTCCTGGCACTGAGCTGAGCCACAGGAGTCGCTGGGGGCCTTTTTAGAGCCCCAACCTACTACTGCTCCCATCTGCCCCCATTTTCCCCAATCACTGTAGCTTGCTGTCAGAGTATTGAAGTGACAGAGCCCAGCTTCTCAATCTCATCTTTAGCATCACAACCCATTGTACAGGGTCTGCTGGCTCATTCACCTCCACAGTGGAGACACTTTTATTCTGAAAGCATCAAACTGGAAATCAGTGTGACTGGCATCCGTTCTATGTCTCATGCCACTTGTTAATTACCCATTCTGTGGTTTCCGCCCACAGATATGGGCTAGCTTGACGAGCTAACAGAGAGGCTTAATTGGAGCAGGCAAGCAGATACTTTGGTGTGTGCCCACAGCTCGCAGCTCTGAAGTGTTTCCCAGCCTGTGCTTATTAGCAGCACTCCTTCAGAATAGACCTAATGCCCCAGTGAAACAACTGCTTCATGTGTTTAAACAGGACACTGAGCAGAGCATAGAACACATGAGGTGGTGTATGGTGGGGAAGACGACAGTGGACTGAGGAGGCAGCGGTTTCCGACATGGCTGACAGAGAAGCACAGGAGCTCTGACAGAGTTTGCTTTTGCAGGCACAACTGTGTTCTGAGCGGACTGACAGAGCGCGTGGTGCCACGGCACGACATTTCTGCACCCCCCTGAAGGAAAAATGTCAATACTGCGTAGAATAATGTACCCACTTTTTAGAGTAAAAGAACTGCATGTGGTGCAGCCTGACAAGCTGATTTATTGTATGTCTGAATGGGGTTTAGGGACGACTGTCATCGTGATGGGTCATCATTCTGTTCCCCCTCCTGAGACGTTCAGTGGCACCCAGTGAAATACTGTATGTCAGATGTCCTCATCACTTCTTGTATTGTGTGTTTGTGCGTGTGTAGCCTTTGTGGGTATGGGAGAGTGCTCTCTCTGTGTCTGTGTGTGTGTGTAGCTCCAAACATTTCAGTAAATCATATGAAATATGTGTCTCCAGGAGAGGACCCTGAGACGAGACGCATGAGGACTGTGAAGAACATCGCCGACCTGCGGCAGAACCTGGAAGAAACCATGTCCAGTCTGCGGGGGACACAGATCAGCCACAGGTAGGCACACAAGTGGTACTGCCCGTCACTTACTCGTAATGACTCTGTTTTCTCTTGGAGATACAACAGTAGTTTTTTCCCATTCAGATATTCACATCCCACATCTCACATTTTCTCAGAGGCCTGGATTCAGTCCACCAACCCTCCAGTTATAACCTCACTGCACTGTCAAGGCTGCAGCTATAGCACATGCAAATTGGGTAGCATATACAGTTCACTCCCACATAGCTCAGTACCACAGGTTCCTTGTTCTTACAGTCAGTCTGTTGTAATCTGCGTCCACAGTAGTACTGTATGTATGGAGTCAGGATTCGAGCGCCTCCAGTCAAAACACATTTTAAAATGTGAAAATGTAAAAAGCCCCTTTGCTTTTTATTAAGGGAACCAGGGTGATACTAACTTCCGGGCATGGCTACAAAAATATTTCATCCCTGCAGCACTCTACTTTAAGACACCCACAGTTTGAGCCATTACACTGGCAGCTTGAGTGACTGAGGACAATAAACCTCCCCAGTTCACTTCCATCTGTCAGAAGAATATTAGAAAGGTAGGATTACTGCATTTGTTTTTTATTTTGTTTGGATCACACTGTTCAGTACAGTACAGTCAATGAAAGTTGATTAAAGACGCAAGTCAACCTCTGGCTAGCTGTGTAATCAGTGATGATGTATTCACTGTGAGTTAACCTTGAAACTTCAACACAGCACAGCATGGTCATATTAGCACCTAATAAAACTGATGAGGAAAATGCAACAACAGCTTACTCACATCCAGCAAACGTGGACTTCAACATCAGCATTTATTTGGAGTCCTGTTTGTGTCCACCTGACTAAAATAAGTCCAATATTCACTTTGTGTTGGTTGTTAACTAGTTCCTAATCTGTCAGCTTTTTGGTGCTGAGAATGTCGTGAAAACAGCTGCATCTGGAAACAACACTGATGATGTTGAGAGTGAACCGAAACATTGAAGTTGCAGACCGGAAAACCAAAACAATGAGTTAAAAGACACTAAAGCACAGGGTGGCCCAATAGATGAGTGGTTAGGGTGTTTACCACGTGGCTGTAAAAGCTCTGAGCAGGTGAGTCTCTGGTTCTATTCCCAGTTGACCAGACTCTTTGCTGCATGTCATTCCCCTACTCTCTGTCCCATTTCGTGTCACTTCTAACTGTCCTATTGAATAATAAAGGCCAAAATAATAACTAACTAACACTAAAGCATTTTGTAGAGCTGAGGGAATCTGCAGAGTCTCTGATAATTCTCTGTGGCTTTGATATTACACATTTAATCCACTGTACATATGAAAATATTGGTCATATCAAGTGTATTATAAAAAGGACCACGTGACCCTCAACAGGAACAAGCAAATAAAATAGAATAATTGAGTAGAGAGAAATTTAACAGAGAGAATGTAGCATTTCACTAGCGAAAATAAGAGCAAATACAAGTCTATGAAGAGCTGCAGTCTGCACAGGCCTGCTCTCACAGGGTGTTTTCACACTGACGTAATGTGTGGGGAGTCTGAGGCCGAGACATGTTCAACTTCACAAACACGTCACAGCTGCAACAAAAGACACACACTCTAGAATAAGACCCACGCATGTCACAACTGAACAAAAACTGAAGAGAAGAAAACACACCTCCTTCGTGATCACAGTCAGCAACAATTGCCCAAGACGATCTCCTTGTGCATCCACCGTCCTTGGCAAATAAAAGCGGTTCTGATTTTGAAATCTCCCACTCACCCCACACAGTTTATCACACTGATCCAACAGGGAGATATGTCTGCAAGTATTAATGATGTTCCCTCTATTAAAACACCGTCTTCTCCTCCACATTTCCCCGGATTTAATTAAAAACCTGCGTCACCTTCCTCACCAGCTGGCTCACATGTGATGACATTCACAAGTTGATGGACAACCAGCACCTTAAAAGACTGTCCCATCTGTGAGCCATGGGCAACACAGACCATCTAACAACACACAGCGTAGAGACTGCAGCTCAGGCAAAAACAAAATGATAACTGCTGGTTTATGCCTGCACCCCCGGGCGACGCTTCCCTGCTCGTCTCTCTCCTTCTCCCTCGGTCTATTATTTTGTGTGTTTTCGCCCATGTGCTGAGGAAGATGGTGGCCAGGCTGCCGACAGCCGTGACAGATGGCAGTCTGTGTGTGTGTGCGTGTTTGTTTTCTATTTCTTTTCTTCCTCGAGGAGTCTGAGTCAGGCACGATCAATACAGCACTATTGTCTTACCACCACATTTAATCCTATTGGGACCCATGGGGCTGGGCTGTGAGGTGTCTGATCGGTATGGGGACACGACTTTCATTCACATGCATCAGACACACAAGGACAGTCAGCATGAAATATGGGTAAAATGCATCATGCCTCCACATGAGCATCATATATGGTGTCAACAGCAAAGCAGTAAGCACAGGTCTGAGATGGCAGCAGCATCAGTGGAGTAGTGTATGGACTACTGCACTGTTTTCAACCATTACTTTTTTATTCAAGGTCTTTTATTGGTATTCATAGTTATATTATTAGTCATACAGAATGTAATGAATCATTGATACAGTTGACAGAGCCCCATTCCTATCATATTGTAACTGTACCATGATTGTAATCAGAGTCAATTCAATAACCGAATACATATAGACACAGCTAAAGTCGATGTGACAAAAAAATGTGGGTGAGAAAAAAGAATACGAACCAAAAACAAACAACAAACCTGTGCAAAAGAATTAAGTTACGCAATGCAATAAATAAAAAAAATAGGTAGCTAAATAAAGATAACAACCAAAATAAATCAAAATAAAGAGTTACAAACACCTTTCTGAACACAAGCTCTCATAGTATCGTGAATTGTCTCTAATGTCAAATGGTGTTTAAGGTTTTTAATCCATAGTCCAAAAGCTGGAGGAGATTTATCCTTCTATATACAGAAGGTTCCAAAACAGCAGAGGAGGTTTTAAATATTTTCAATCATTACATTTAATGGAAGACAGAGAGGTAAGGTCCTGAGTCTGTGTCGGTGTCTGTTCTCTACGTGTTTATACTCTGAATGTGATGAGTATTCATGACAGGTCTGTCCATGACAAAAGCCTGGCCTGACCATCCTAATCTGTCCGCTGGAATAAGAAATGGCTGTAATCACCATGAAGCTTTGAAGCACCTTAAGTAATTAATCACTGTTCCGCTCGAGCAGACATGACTGTCATATTCATCCCTCTGTCTTTCTCTCCGCTCCCTCTCGTCTGTGGGATTCTGCCTTTGTACCTGTTTGTACCCCGGCCCTGATAAGAGGCTGTTCAGACGTCTGATGGTAGCCATCAAAACATAAAGATATAGTTGCTGAGTCGTAGCGTTTGATTTTGCCCTTGTCACAGAGACAAATAAAACAGTAGTAGCTGAGACCATACAGTGTGTGCCTGTGGAAGTATCTACCTCAGATGTCTGGCTCAGTGTGCCTCTGAATGGATGCATGGAGCAGAAGGTGTTCATTTTAAGATGCTTGTGCGTACAAGAACTATTTTAGGAAAGCTATGTCACGAGGGGAAAAAGAGTGGTGTTCTATGGTTCATGAAGGTGAAGCCAATGACTTCATTGTGATCATGATCTTCCTGTCATTTTCAAATTTCACTCTCAGCAGGATCAGATTTTGTTTGTTGTTTAGCGAGTTATAACCTAAAGTTGTACTTATTATTGATGTTCTCTATTCAGTATTTTCCAATGTGTCAGGGCCATTTTATGCCTTTCATCTGACAGAGACTTCAATCTAATAAGAGACTGATGAGAGGAACAGAAGAAGAAGAGAAGAGATTTGATGTAAAATGGAGTTTATTGTGAACAGATGGAATAGACTTTGGTGCTTAGACCTCAGCAGGATGTGGATCACCATGTGGAACAGTCCACAGGAGCAAGGTGCTTCCTATTAGAGGAAACTTCCTCTGGGGTGGGGGTTGGGGGGATCTTGACTGGTAATTTGTTTCTATAAAGATATGTATAGCAGACCAGAACTAGAGTACCATCTTTGTCATGACACCTGTCCACCAAGCCCACCTTATGCAGCATGGATGGTGTCAAATATACTCACTTTTTGGATACTGATGGAGCAGATTGGCCACAGTGGAATATTTACCACACGGCAGGTGCTTGTCTCAAAAAGACAAAGTTTAAAAATGTAAGACTTCTGTTACATCTGGATACTGTTACTTATCAAACCCAGTGTGAACATGTGTATAGGATTACCATTTTATTCATGGCACCTGCTGACAAGGAACACATTCACAATGGATGTTTTTTTCCCATGTGTCTCTGCAGTACAAGAAAAATCATCCATCTGCCCATAAAAAAAAAGAAAAAAAAACAAAAAAAAAAACTAACAATAAACACCCAATTCAAATTATTGTAATTAAATGGAACTACAGTTAAGCTTTCTACAGCAGTGCAGGTTTTTACATTTCTGGTCACTGTAGACACAGAGTTTTAAAGATATTCCTCCAGTATCTGCTTTTTACCACCATTATTTTTCCATCAGTAAATGTTGTTTGTATCTGTCTCTGCTCCCCTCTCTCTCTCTCTCTCTCTCTCTCTCTCTCTCTCTCTCTCTCCCTGCTTGAAACTGAGGTGAAGTGCAACCTGCCTGGAAGCTGATGGCAGCTAATGTTACCTAAAATTATTGACCCAGTTGAAAAAGCCCCTCTTCAGACAGTGTGTGTGGTTAGGCTACAGTTTCAGAGCCCCTGCCATCATCTCCTCTCTCTCATTGAACTGACCTTGCCACTTTGATGCTTCAGCCATAATTGCAGCTCACTTCACATCCACAGCATTCCTCAGAGATCCAGACATGTTTGGGGCCTCCACAGACATTCTGTATTTATCAAAAACCACATTGAATGCCCCCCCCCCCCCCTTTTTTTTTTTCTATCCCGACCATGAAATATAGTATTGATTCACATTTGAAGCGAAGAGAAACAGGTCCACGTGTGAAGAAAAGCTGTGATCTTAAACCTGGCACAGCAAACAGAGGAGGGAAATCTCCTCTGCTGCTGGCTCCCTGGCTGCTGAGGCCTGGGGGATCTCTGCCTGGTCCCATGGGGATTCAGCAACCGCCAGATGACATTTTGAACACAATAGCTCCACCCGGTTGGATTTGTTTATTTTGTGTTTACATTTGGAGCACAGAGAGAACAGGGGCGGCTAAATTATTCATTGCTTTGGAATTGAGGAGATAGCCGTTGGTCCTGTTGGAGTGCATGAGCAGCATTCTGAGGCAGGCAAGTTCTCTCTTTTCTTTTTTTTTTCTGTCATAAATGTAGCTGACACTTCAACACCAAGTGATTTACAATGATTGCAGCAGTACAGTAAAAATCCTACAGAACCAAAAGGTCCAGTTCTTAACAGTAATGATGGGTCAGAGCCGGAGACACTTTTCAATCCCTGACAATGTGAGAGCAGTCAGAGCGGGTGGAGGAGTGACATGATTCAGCTGGAGGAAGGTAATGTGAGGCACTTCTTGACAAGATGAGTTTTCAGTGCATGATGGAAGATGGAAAGTGACTGGGCTCTTCTTGTGTGTGAGACATGCTTGTGGTTTTTTTTTTGGGGGGGGGGGGTTATGGCGGCGGGGGCTCCTCTCAGGGTCCAGATTGAAGATCAGTGCTGTGATAGCAGTGAGCAATTTCTCTGAATTGCTCTCAAACCACCAGGGTTTAACATCTGCCAGCATCAATGTCAATCTCAATGCTGCTGCACATACACAAGTGTATATGCAGAATATCTACACAGCATCACACACACAGAGATACATGCACACAGAAGGAGGAAGCGGCTCTTCATGGACATGTTCAGTCACATGCCAGCGTTTTTATCCTCAAAAGCCAGAGAGCAGTGACTGTGTAATCCACCATGTGTTTGTTTGCTGAGTTACAAAGTGAAAGTGGATGTAAATGCTACGCTGGCTGGAAAACATTCATGTAGTGAAATAACCAGGGACGACTTTTAAACAACCTCTAAATACCTCACATGATAACATACATCCACCTCTGTCAATGCATTCAGTCAGTTTTGTCCATACATCCAGGTGAGAAAACCAGACTGTTAGCTACAGTTGCTAACTCACTGATAGTCGAATAGGTTCAGTTTCTCAATAACAAAATGATAAACTACAGATAAACTGACATTGTGCCAAATATTTCTAAATAGGTTCACATTAAATAAAATGTGAATACTTACTACTTTCAAAGATGCCGTTCTAAGTTCAAGGTTTATGATAATGATGATGATGTATAAACTAACACAAGTTAGTCAAAGCCACTCTGTCATGAAGGACAGTTAATACAGTGCAGTATATAGTTTATTTTTTCTTACAAACCCAACATTTTATAAATGTCAAAATGAATGCAATACTGTTCCTGTAAGTAATGACATGATTCATACGAGCCTGAAATATCAACGTACTGCTTCCTGTAGAGCAAACTATTGAGTGTAGGGCTGAAGAATTAAATGAAATATTATCAAAATCACAGGACCTGCAATTTTTAGATGACAGTAAAATGTGTAGAGAGAATGTCGCACACAACAGACTTTAAATGAAGCATTGTGGTGATGTGCTTGATTATGATGATTGCGTAGTGTGGAGATGCCCCCGCCTACAAATCATATTCTCCAGACGTAAGGGAACATGCCTATTTGGTACAAGCCCCAACAAAAATCATATCATCAACATTTTTTCAGAGAAAACAAAATACAAAGATCATTCCAACTGAAATTGTAACTCATATGGCAACTACAACATCAACCAATATAATCACAATTTTTTTTTTTGGCATATTGTTCAGCCGTAATTGAGTATGTGTTATTTATTATAGGCAGCAGTGCAAAAGTGAACAAAGGAGTGATTTGGTACAGAGCTGATGTCTCGTGACTTCTGCGCTTGAGTTCAGCTGATGGTGACTTGAGCAGCAGTAGTTTAGTCTGAAGAAGAGTCGGTAAGTGTGTACAGCAAATATCTGCTCAAGACATGAGAGTGAGAACAGACTTGAATCTTTTATGTCCTGTTGTAGCAAAATAATTATAGTTCAGCAGTAGACTGGAGGTTTACAGTGTTTTCATCTGACATGCAACCAAAGCTCCTGTTATCACCTCTGACTGACTCAGGATCGCCTCCGACTTTTTGACTTCACGGGGCTGCATTAGAGACTCAGATCTATGGTCACTGACAGTATCAATATCAAAATATGGCTCCGAAGACATAAAAGAGCTTTTATTGTGAAAACTGTGGCCAATACTGTACCTGACAGCTGTGGAGAGTGTCTGAAGTGGAGCTTTCCACACCTCCACAAGACGAAGTGCACGTTTAACTGTTAATCTCTCAGCCCTCATTAGCAGCTGCAAGAGAAAGTTCCAGTGTATTTATATCGAGCACTGCTCAGCAATAAGCAATTCCCTGCTGTCAACAGGGATCCTGCTCCTGCTGAGCTCTTGGCTAAACACAGAACACAGTCTCCGCCTGTTAGGATTTATTCTGGTTTTAGTTCTGCTTTACACCAGATAGTCAAGTGAAGCAGGACTCCTCAAAACCCAGCAAGGTCTATGGGAAATGTGGTCTTCATTCTGAGAGTCAGAGACTGCCAATGATTTATGGTAATTATATTGGACGGTTAATTTGACAATATGTCGACAGTGTATGTATTTTTCTTTTTAACCGTTCCTATGTGGTAGGTGTATGAAATATCTCAGTACCTTTCCTCTACTTGCTGCTCAGCCATATTCTTGGTTTCCACGCTTATTTATCTGGACACCTACACACACACACAGTCTCCCTCAGTTTATCTGTCTCTCTCCTTTTTTTATTCTCTGCTGCCTGGAGATAAAGATAAGCTGATTTAGCAAGCTACATTGTGTCTGAATGGTTAAATGATTTTGATTTCTACACTGTAGCAAATTGATTTTTGCATTTCCATATTCGGCTGCGATCGCTCATCAGATAAGCAGTTGTGTTTTTTTTTTTTCGTTTGGCTCCTCTGCACTCTAACATGGCTTTGCCTGTGTCATTGGGCTTGTGTGTGTGTGTGTTGATCTCAAGAGGTGTTGATCGAGATGTGTTGTGAATATATCTGGCATTGCTACCCCATCTCATGTTGGCACTTACAGGGGTGCAGTGTTCTGCCCTTTCTCACACACACACACACACACGCACACACAAGCAAGCCTGTTCTCGCACCTCTCCCACTGCTATCTGTGAGACACTGCTTTAAGATGTCATTGCATTTGTCACCTAATGGAGGAAGGTGACTCATCCCAAATATCCAGCTCCTGAATTTCACCTGCATCGTCTGCTCCAGTCACTTTTTTCCCTTAAAGGTCCCATATTTTACACTTTTACACACTTACACTTTTACACTATATTTGTGGTTTTAAGAACCAAAAACCATCTCAGTGTAGTTTTACATCTCCTCTCTCAGGCTACTCTCAAATGCTCTAGCAACAACAGGTCGGTGAGCCAATCAGAAGAGAGGATCTGAATCTCACTTCTGATTGGCTGGCTGTTTTCTGAGTGATCTAACTAAACATAGCAGATTTCATGTAAATACTTAGAGAAACAAGGGGCACTTGGGCCATGTCTAAGAGCGGTGACTGCTTTGTTGTGACATCACAAAGCTACAGAAGTCCTGATGGCTGGTTTTAAGGCTCAGTTTCTGAATACAGGCTGTGTGCATTTCTCTGTGGACTGAGGCTCTGATACTTTCACAGTATTAATATAGAACCTAGACCTGCTTAGTAATCAAAAAGACACATGGACATTTACCTTTATACAAAATGGGACCTTTAAAAGTTTTGTTTTTATTAAATTTAACAGAATTCTTCAAAGGTAGAACAACACTACAGCAGTTGTGCAGCAAACATGTATTGGCTGCATCTGCACATCATTTAAAAGTGGGTACTGGCAGCTAATGAGTGTATTCAGATTCAAATTAATTCACAGCACACATCATATTCTTATATTGTGAAATCACAGGGAATTCATGTTAGTGTTAGCATCTCTACCATCAGGCACATCTGAAGCTGTAATCCTATTGACACTTTTGCTATACGTGTCCCGTTTCCATGGTTATACACAATATATATTATGCAACACACCATTATTTTGTTTACACAGAGATATTTGTGACTAGAAAACACATTAGAAGCTTATACTGATGGACAAAAGCCAGAGCAGCTGTCTGGTTGCATATCAGGCTGGGTCTGTCTCTCATCATGTGAATGCAGTGCCCTCTTCTTCCCAGCAGAGAGAGCTCAAGCTGGGTACCACTGCTGCTAGGCTGAGCTCTCTGTGTCCAGATACATCTGGTAGAAAGGCTGGATGTGTGAGTGGTCATGTGTTTTTTTTTTTTTCCACAGATGTTGTCACTGACTCACCTGCAGCACTTTGATGAGATTTGATCCCATAATTTGGGTTTTGCTTCCTGTTCTTGAGAGAAAAAAAATCTGTCAAGAGATTTCTTTAAAAGATGAAAGCTCTGTGTTGCAGTTGACATTTTCAGATTCTTCTCCAGCATTAGAGGGAAAAAAATGACTGCACTGGCTGTTGCAGGGCTAATGGAGGATTGTCAGGATAGCGATTCAGTCTCCAATGTCTCCCTCCATCAGCTTTCATTCCTCGTCTTTTCAAACATTTTACTCATTCTCACACTGCCTCTTTTTTCCTCCCTCTATCCCTCAAGACCTCTCTCTCTCTCTAGATGTATTTTCATCTATCAATTCACACAATTCAATAAAGATTTTTCATCCGGTATCTCTGTGAAGCGTCAAAGCTTTTTAACAAAGCTACATATGTTAGTAATGTCAGACAAGTCATGATGGAGGCTTTGTTAAACATTTCCTGAGAAATCACACACAGCATATACCTTCTCTGTTTTTCTTCCCATTGCAAATACATTTCCATTTTATCTCTATTTATTTTATTATTATTGTAATATATATATATTTTTTTTTCCTACTTCTATTGGCATCTGTTTATCTTAATTGTAAGCTGCTGGAACACTAGTTTCCCTTTGGGATTAATAAAGTATTATCTTATCTTATCCTATCTTATCTTATACTTTTACACTTTTTATTCTTATATACTGTAATAATGTAAAGAATAATACATGCCAAATAAACAGGAGGTTTATTTGTGTGCTTCAACCTTGCTGATGCAAATGCATCTCATTCAGATTTTATTATTTGATATTTAAAAGTTTGCGTGTAATTCACTTGATAGTTGTATGGAAACATAGCTGTCTCCTCTCCCCCTCTGTCTCTATGTGATGTACCGTGATGGTCTGACATAGCTCCTCATGGGAGCCTTCACTTTCTTCTCTTCTCCCCCTTCAAGTCAACACACTGGAAAAAACAGCACTTTAGGAAGGTCACACACACACGCGCACACACACACACACTGACTCACACACTGACTCACACACGCATAAAGTAAAGTTAGAGGAGCCATCATGTGATTTGAGTGGCACTCGACTGATGTAGGCAGCTCTCCTCTGAAGATGTGACTGATCTTTTCACCTAGATGATTTGATCTTCGCGCAGGAGTGCACCTGATCTGATGCTTCAGAGTCTCAGATTTGTGCATTTGGTCTATTTGAGGCTATTTACTAATGATCCTTTAATGGTCAGAATTAATTCCCTTATTCTGTTGTTCTTTGTCCATGACTCCACAGTACACTAGAAACAACCTTCGACACCACGGTAACCACTGAGGTCAATGGGCGGAGTCTCCCAGCCCTCGCCGCACGCTCCTCCCCCATGGCCTGGCGACTGGGCCCAACACAAACCCCACGTCTCCAGGCAGGCGACGCCCCCTCAATGCCCAGTGGCTATGCTGCGCCCAGGGCGAGCTCGACAAGCGCCAGCACAACCACAGGGCGCTACAGTGGGCACTCGGACCCCACCAGGTTTGTGTACAGTGCCCCCCTGAGGCGAGCAGCAGCGGCAGGGGCGAGGGGGGCGGAGCAGGGGGAGAAGGGAGGAGGAGGAGGAGGGCTGGAAGGAGGGAAGCAGATGGAGGTGGCAGGGTACATGAGTGATGGGGACATCCTAGGGAAGAACGGCCGGATGGATGAGATCACCAGCGGGTAGGATGAGCATGTTAGCTTCCTCTGACACACTGACTCATTCCAAGTAGCTGCTTTAATGACGCTGTCAGTAACACTCCGATTGGACAAGTTACAGGTGTATTCACATATAAAACTTCACTTTTAACAGCAAATCAAGCATTAAAACATTCTTCATTGGCGACTATAAACCTTGCAAAACAAAGAAAAATCTAATTTTTGCCTGATGAATGTCGAGTACCAAATTGTTTGTTTGTTTGCAAATGGAACGGTGTGTGTGATTTTTTGAATGCCACTTTGGATCCACTCTTCCTGCTCCTATGCACCTGCCTCATCAGACAGATATGTACAGTTTCTCCCCGGCTTTGAAACTAGACCATAGACCTTAAAACAATCGTTCAGCATTTTGGAAAATTGCTACTTTGCCTACAGTAAGATTTAAAGCTACCACTCTCATGTCAAAGCCATGCAGCTGGTTAGCTTAGCCTAGCTCATAAAGAATGGAAAATAGGAGGAAACAGCATTGCTCTGTCTAAAGGTACAGTCGAGCAGTCTGGAATCCTGAATATGGTTTTCCAGGCAACCTCATGTGGATGACTTTAGGAAGTCATGAAACACATAACCCTTATCAAACAACATTTTTGTGGGTTTTTTTTATACTTTTTATTTTTTAGTTATTATACAGATTGAACAAATGAGATCTAATTTGTTACTCGATGAGCTGGTAGGTGGATTTTTTTTACCTTTGGACAGAGCCAGGTGAACTGTTTCCCCTGTTTCCCACCTTTATGCTAAGCTAAGCTAAGTGACTACTGGTTACAGACATTAGAGTGGTTCTGATCTTCTCATCTAAGTGTATTCTGGTGACCTATTGCTTTAAATGAGAAGAATCGGCTTGAGTGATTGCAGGTTGATATGAATATTGGATGTTTGGGTGTTTTGTTGATACTTGAGTCACCAGCTGAAGGTCTATGTGTAAAGCTGTGAACTCTGTGAACTGGTGATGAACTCTGTTATGCATTAGACTGTATTCTGTCTTTGTTTTGCACGCTGTGTAAAACTTGATTAAGACTAGCATTAGCATTAGCTAATAATAGCGCTGAAACTTTAGCAAGGTTTGGCAATAAGTTGTGTCTCCTACATGTAAACCTTTCTTTGCCTTTTTATGCACTGAACACAATACTTACATGACATGCAAGTACATTTTACAACTCACAACATTTTTAAGGCGACTATGTTGGTGTTTATTTATCCCATAACTTTGCTTTGATGTCTAAAGCATCGGACATCAGCTTTCATATACAGGCTGGCCTTCTACATCATTTAAAGGCCATTTGTTGTTTTTTGTAGCATCAAGTGACACATTTCTGTTCATGGTTAGCTGAGGATTCATACAGTTGCCAAGGCCTTGTCAATTTTTCTCTGTGCAGCAACACAAATAGGCTGCTGACATCCACCAAGGCTATCATTGGTTTACCATGCTTTGAGAGGAAAGCTTCAAATAATGCATTTACATGAACCTTGAGGGCACTGACAGATTACCTGAATGAAGACAGATAAGTCAGTTTCCTTCACAAAGCATTGTGACGTGTGTGTGGGCTTCTGTCCTTCATTCACTCAGCTCTAATAAATACCTTGAGTGAGTGAAAGGGGTTTTGAAAAAGCAATCCATTCAATTTACACACACTCCCACTTGGCATCCATGAACTTTTTAGTTTTAGGGGGGCAGGGAGTATAGCGAGAGGCACTTAAGCAAGGAGTGATGGAGTAAAGCATCTGTAGGATTAAAGACGGGTCAGAACAAAAATTGTAACAACACATCGGGAAGGGAAGATGATTAGCTGAATTATTAGCTTAATTAGCTCAACACTAATGATTCCTGTGTCCTATCAGCCGTGTCTGATAGCTATCTGGCTGCAGCCTACAATCCCAGCAGTTAGTCACTGCCACATACACATCCACACATGCACAAACTCAAATACTGTATACACCTTTTTTTGTGAGTTTACAAAAATGCACATATATCTGTTCATTAATCATCAGTAAACAAGCTTCTGTCTTCTCTCTAGTTTAGTTGAATCTCTTTTGCTTTCATTATTTTAAAAAATTAAATGTTGAATAATTTCTTTGTGCCAATCTAAGGTCAGACGTCTGCCTCCTCTAATTAATTTTCCTCTCACAGATACCTTACAGACGGTGGCCTCCATCTGTATGCACGGAACTCAGGCCGAGCTGCAGACGTGGCGTCTTCACGAGAAATATCCCAGAGAGGGAGCAAAGAGATGCAGGGCGACATAGACAGGTAAGGAGGGAGCCTGTCAATCATGCAGTGCTGCTGCTTCTGCTGATGTGTGTTTGGCATGTTTGTGTGTGTTTTTGTGTGTGGACCGCACCCAGGTTAAGTTAAGGTTTTCTCAGTTTGTATATTTATCCAAGGACACACTGTAGGGATAAAAGCACATTGTTAGATATTTAAATTTACATACATTGTCTACAGTTAACGTCTCAGTTTTCACTTGAAGCTGATGCTCCTCCCTCGTTGGAGGAGCATCAGTGCTCGTTGGGACGGGTTCAGCGGCACAAGCTTCAGTAACTCTGCTGGTTGCCAATCACTTTCAGCTGCAGCCAAGTGGATGTTTGCAAGGGCAAATCCACCAGACTGTGCTTTGCGGCCAGTGATGCGTGTGCGTGAGAAAAGCGGTACGCCGCGGTGAGAATGGCAGGAAGGCTGAAAACCTATCAGCCTTCCCAAGCAGAAAGTGCAGGCACATCCTGTTAGAGCCAATTGAACTGAGTCGACATAATGCTCGCTAAAGCATTCACCTTTGTGACAGCTACCTGGGTAGCAACTTAGCATGCAAACAGGCAGAAGTAATCAGAGCAAACTGGTACATTAGTTACTCTCATAGAGCAAAATAGTTATTTGGATCTAAACATGTTGTTTTTTGGAATGAACTACATTAATGTTGTCTGGTTTTGTTTAGTTTACATCGTTAATATGCACTTTCAGATATATACCAGTGTGATAACTTTCTTCCTACACTACACATAGAGCATTTTACAGTATAAGGATCTATATCATACTCTGAATAAAAGAAGCTCCTGAAACCAACCATAAAGTCATCATTTCATTTATTTCACACAATAGAATACAAACAAAGGCAAACAAAACATGATAATAGCAGTGGATGAAAATGTGATACACCAATGGTAAATGGAAATAATAGCACTGTTCTGAAGTCCCCAGTAATTCAGGGTACTGAACATGTTTTAGACATATTTTAGCAGCAACTGCTGCTTTAAGTTCTTTTTAAGAAAAAAGAGTGTCATCGAGCTCACACCACACATGTGGACCTCTGCAAACCACACTACAACTCCTACATTTAAGTTAAAGTCAACCTCTATTCATGTAGTGTTAGGGGAAGAAATAGACCTGTATTATTGAAGATGCAGGGTTAGTAAAGGTATGAGAGATATGGGGGGGTAAAGCTTTCAGTCTGTGACAGGTGATGTGGAGCAAACATACAGTCTCTGCTCTGCACAGATCACAGATCATCAGAGATTTACGCAGTAAGAGAATATTGAAAACAAAAACAAGAAGCCTCATGTGGAAAGTCGTGAATAAGTTCATGTCCTTCAGAGGTGATAGTCAGGGCACCCCCCGCCACCCCCCTCCTCCTTCTGCAGGGACATCCGAGACTAAATGAGGTGAAAAGGAAAGACGTGCTATCGATTTGAAGCTGTCAAGCTAAGATTGTGACGACGGGCCTCAGAGAGGCTGCTGGGAATCGACTGATGCACTGACATTTCCCAGTGTCGCAACTTTAACTTCTGCCAAGATTTTAATGAGTGGCAGTGTTTAGAGGAGTGGGAGGCCTGGAGAAAAAGAGCAGTCAGATATGGCTCTTGAGAGTTAGTTGGCTTTTGTTACAGTGCTTTAAATTAAGTTGTGATAAAGACAAGCTGACAGCGTGCATCAAACTTCTAGTACCTCTAAAACATGATGAGAAAGCCACATTTTTTTGGGTGGATATTAAGATTAAGTGGTTGCCTGTGACTTGTGCATTTGGTTACATCAGGCAAATTAAGACACAGTGAAGTATGACTTGCCTCCTGCTGTGTCTGTGTCTTCGTTTTTGTTCCCCGTCCACATAATGCAGTTGCTTCACAGCTCAGACGATCCTGCTGCTTCTGGGTTGCGTGCTCGGTCTCACAGGCACGTGTGACACAACAGTGAAGCCGGTCAGCCAGGGGGCGAGTCCGATCATCTCTGTGATCGGTCGAGCGTCAAAACAGGCTAGACCTTACCGGAGGTTCAGAATAGGCGATTAACCTGCCCATCCCCCTCCACCCGTCACTCTCAAACTGATCTGCCTGTCAGCCTCTGACACTCAGACAGAGGGAAAGATCGGATAAGAATAAATATGAACCCTGTGAACTGTCACTCCCATTTGCCAAGTCTCAGCTTCACCCTGCATGTGTTTTATCTCAGTATTTTAATATTTTTGCCTAAAGTCTCTCTCACCTTGCCTTGACATAAATCCAAAAAACTGCAGCTTTCCTCAGCTAAAGTCTGTGTTAGCGCTCTGGGCCTCAGGGGCGATGAGGAAATATTGATGCATGCTTCCCTTTAAGATGCCTGCAGGCAACAGACTCCCAGTAGGATCAGAATTTCAACTCTGGAACCGTGTTTTCCTTCCTTCTTTCCGTCCTCTCTTTTCCCTTACAAAACTGTACACTGTACACACTGACTGTACACACGCACACACACACACACACACACACACGCTTCCCCCTGCCTCCCTCTGACACGTGTGATTGTCAGAAGCTGAGCTGTCACTTCCCGCTGACACACAACAAAGCTCAGGAGGGAAAATTCATTTCCGAAGCGATTGCTCGCTGGGCTTCACACCTCAGCCCCGGCTTTAGCTCCATCTGTAGAACGGGATCTGGCCTCCATGATCCATTCCCTCTTCATCCCAAAGCATTCGTCCTCCTTTCCACACAGCCCCCCTGACTTTGAGTGAAGCGAGCAGTGGATAAGACCCAAGTTCAAACTGACTTTGAACAACCTCAAGCAATGATAAATGCAAGCAAAGCATTTATTCTGAGCCTCTAAGTGAGTCAGATCGAAATTGTCTTGTTTCTCTTTCCCTGATACCCCCCCCCCCAAATTTCTCATATTTAGCTGTTCAACACGTTTTTCAACTGCCTCTGTAGCTGCCAGGTGCTGTACTCTTATTTTTTCATGCACGTCTGCTTTATTTTTGTTCCCTTATCCATGAGAGAATGTTTGGCTTCCTTTTCACCCACTGGAAGATACAGGCGCCGCTGCAGTAAGTAGCTGATTATTGCCTCATCGCCTATGTTTCATTTAAATGTAAATTTCCTAGAATATCTTCAACCAGACAGTGAATTTGTTGCACGTGGTTGTGGATTATCAGAGATTTTCTAATCAAGGAAAACGACACATCCTGACTGCCTTGTGACCACATTGTACTCTGGGGCGGTTTTCACAAAGATAAGCTTTGGCTGTGGCTTAGGTCAAACTAATAGGACGTCCTATCTGAAAAAATACGGCTGACCGAACAACCACGTCAAACCATTCAGCTTTCTTCTCTCCAGCAGAAGATGTTTGCCCCCTGGAAGAACTCAACAGCCACAATGTCATTTTACTGTAAAAAATCCAGCGAGTGTAACATTACAAAAAACCTCCAATAGCATAAAATCTCTGTGCAGGACAGACCGGCAACAGAGCTGAGAAGCTGTGGCTTCTCAATATTTCCAAAAACCCATTTCTCGCTCCACAACATTGTCAGCAACCCACAAATTATGAGCCATGTTTTGCTCTTATTTGTCAACACTGGCAAGCAGTTTTAGGCTAAAATAAGTGGGTTGTATTATACCAATATAAGAGCAAAAATAAGTCTGGCCTAACATTAAAGTCCTGTCCAGTCCAGTCACTTTTTTCCTTAAAGGTCCATATTTTACACTTTTCCAGTGTTTTATCTGAAGTGTTGATCTCCATCAGAAGATATATTTGTGGTTTTAAGAGCCAACAATCATCTCAGTGTAGTTTTACATCTCCTCTCTCAGGCTTCTCTCTGGAGCTCTAGTAACAACAGGTCCGTCAGCCAATCAGAGGAGAGGCTCTGATCCTTTCTTCTGATTGAAACAAAAGGTTATCCCTGTAGATGTGGAAGGTAAGGTTTTGTGTTACACTTACAGAAATGTATTCAATGCAGCAACTGTGAAAACATTTGTAATGGCTATTACTGTAAATGCACAGTATATAACAGCCTCTTCATAATTGTTGTGGTCACAGCTTTAAAAAAAAAAAATTATTTTATTCTTATTTGTGCGTTTTTCCTCTGGCCTTAGCTGCAGTATATTTTCAGAGAGAAAGTGTGAGAGAAGAGACAGTGATTTCAGCTGATGTTTTTGGGTGATAGCTGGATATGAAGTGTAGTTGGGACAAAGAAATACTGAGCATTAAAATGTTTCCCTCCTCTTCTCTTCCCTTCTTTTGTGTTTCTTCTCATTGAGAAATCCCAAAGAGTAATTGGGAATATACGGACACGCAGCCACACACACACACCTAAATCAAACACAAACGCACACTCGCACAAGCAGACTTTGCTCGCTCCCAGCTCTCCCGGCTCGCTGGCAGAAGCAGAGAGAGTTCCTGCGAGGCAGAAAGCAGGAGTCGGTCTGTGTACATAAACTGAGCTCCCACGAGGCTCGTTATGCTTCACGCTTTTTCTCCGTCCATAACGACTCCCCTGGCTGCCACCCACAGCAGCTTTATCCCCAGCCAACCCGGGCCCCCGAGGAAATTCATCTTAATGACTCATCAGATGGAGACTCATGTCCAGCAGGTGACTGAGACCATCTGGGGCGAGAACAGCGTGCTCTTACGCTGCAGTAAACCTGACATGAGATGCGACTATAGGTGGTGTTAGATGCTGCGTGCTCATCTCTGTGTCATGATCAGATCGGCTCTGCAGGTGTCCCTGTTCGCTCTGCTGTACAGGAAGTGATGCGTTATGTGTCTGGAGGTGGTTTGCTTGGAAAGGAAGAGGAACAAAACTGAGAAGTCAAGATTTAGATTTGAGCCCCTTCATCATCCCTGTTAAACCAGAGCCTCTGCTTTTACCACCAGTGTTCAGAAAACTGAGTGAGACAGAAAGAAGCTCAGTGTCAAATATACAGTTACTTTTGGAGGGTTTTTTTTTTTTCATTGTGCTCGGAACAGAATTTCCTGAAACTGACCATCTGCCCCAAAGCAGCTGAACAACAAAGGCTCGGATCCGTCTTCTAATCAGTCTGTCTCAAAACAATGGAGAATTCAGCCTTGGCTAAAAGCCCGGCTCTAAAAATACCCTCCTGTCATGCAACATAGATGAGTGCATGCTCGTGGCTTTACTGTCAAGAAAAGACGCCCAAGGAGAATGTTTTGACACAGGCTCCCCGTTCTCAGCAGAGACATGAATAAGTAACATGGCCTCGCTTTTAGCATCCTGGTGGTGTGTGTGTGTGTGTGTGTGTGTGTGTGTAGCACCATCTCTCTCTCTCACCCTCCTGTTTGAAGGCTGGACTGTGGCAGCTGGCTCTGCATTTTTTGGTTGTTTGAAGCGTTGGGGAATTGGAGACAAGTTTGCATTTGAGTGTGTGTTGTGTTGTGGTTGTGTTGTCCATGCTTGACAAACAGAGAGTTTGGTTGTGCACTTGTCCCGGACTGCATTTTAAGACTGTGTGTGTGTGTGTGCGTGCAAATTTGTGCATGAATGTATGTGTGTGTGTGTGTGTGTGTGTGTGTGTGTGTGTGTGTGTGTGTGTGTGTGTGTGTGTGTTCCTGAGCAGCGGGATCCCAGCTGTCACTCTGCAGAGCAGTGACAGTTGTGGTGAAGCCGCTCGACTCGTCATTGCTGCCCTAAGCAGCAAGGAGATTTGGAGGAGACGGTTTTTAACCATCAATGACAAAGCCAGTCGTTATATAAGTTTCTGTGTAGCTCGTCTCTGCCAGGGGCGCCACTCAGGAAGAAATCATCCTCTCTCGTGTTGCACCTGAAACTGCAGCGCTTCACCGTTTCTGCTTTCTAGCTTTCTGAAGTTTTCTGGCACTTGTCAGTCTCTTTCTGTTTCTCAGACATTCATCTCTTTTCTGTCTTTCCACCTTAACGAAGAGCACACAGACACACAGACTAAACTTAGTTGACTCTGATGGTAATTGGAAGAAGTTTTATTGCAGATTTGAGCACCCAGCTGTGTCTGCTTCTTGTGTTTGTGTTCATGCAAACGTGTGTCCCTCGTTGTGCAGGTGCTTGCGTGCACATACTTCCTCCCAAATTGCAGCCCACACAAACACACACTAATGAGCCATCTACTCATTCAGAGCAGCTCAAAGGAAAGTTTCCACTTTTTGGACGCTGAGTTTTCCTCTTCTTTTCTCATTGTCTGGCATTGACTCAGCTGTGTCTTCCACTCTGGATGCTGCTTTCTCTATTTATAATTCATCTGAATATCTCCCACACGTTCCTCCAGGGGAAGCTTGGTATCCTCATTAATTACTGTACTCACTGAATTAATAAGTGAAGTCAAGTAGTTGCAGAACGGGCAGTGATGAAATAAAAAGACATCCTGCCCTACTTCAATTTTTCTGAGTGTAAGGTTTGGATCCAACAAACCTTGTCACACCTCTGAGGACTGTCCTGTAAAAAACGAGCCCACAGGTCATCTGTGCAGCAGGTTATTATGACCCACGGTTAGGTTTTGTTGCTAGGCGACATCTAGTGGTCATCGTAACTATGACAGGAGCAAAGGGAAAAGTGCAGTGACATAGTTTATAGAGCGACAAAGTCCATGTCAGGAGGTTGGGGTGGATGGGTGGGTCAACAAAACACAGGACTATGATGCAGGAGACCGGTGTTCAATTCCCGTGTTGTTTCTATTATCCATGACTGTTCCACAAAGTTAGGATTCAAAGTTGTTATTATTGTAACCATGACAACAAATACTGTCTAATTTTGATGAAGTACTTGTTTTAACCCAAATCATGATCTTTTCCTAAACCGAACCAAGCCATGACCGATATTATAGTAACCATGGCAACAAAGGTAGGCATGTTTATAACTGTGACCTGCCGCCGTTGGGGCACTATTTCGAGACACACTCAGATGGGTCGATCAGAGAGTTGAGAACGAACGACCTGTATGGTTGCTCAGGTTGGAGGACTGGTCGGATTCTGGTTATATTTCGGCCTCCTGATCCTCTAATGTGTCATTTTTGTCCATATTTTCACACAACCTCAGGATCAGTCTGCTTTTTATGTGGACACAAAAAGTAATATAAACTTCAGAGTAAATTTTCAACCAAAACTTAAAATACTGTATATTACATACGTCAAGTGGTCTTCTCTTCTTTCTGTTTCACCTCGTGGATCCGGTCTGACTCGTCTCTGTTCCTGTCACTATACTCTGTTGTGGTTCCTGACTGAAGCCGCTCTCTCCATGATGAGCTTCAGGCCATATGCCCTTTGACTGTGAACCACAGCTCTGTCTGTCAGGGGCGGGTTATGACTGAGAGGTGAAGGACAGCCTGGTCATCACTGTCTTTCTATAAGATTATTGCTGCATTAACTTTTGAGATATTATCACAAAAACTGCAAATAATGAGATCATATTTTAGAATTATGTGGCCCATAGCTGCCTGTTCATTATATTTTATAGTCAATCCAACAGAAATGAACGTCTGTGAGTAATAAGTACCACAGAACGACTCCCCGATCCACTGCACTGAGGGGAATTTTCCAGTTTCACATTTTAAAAGCAATTTAACAGTTCATTTGTGAATTGTTGTGAACTTTCTGTCCTGTAGTGAGGTTTCATTTTTCCCTTGACATGTCCTGGTTTGAAAGTCACGTGCATAAACGCTCTATTTCTTTTGTATCACTGATATTTATTGACGTTAAACATCACACATCACCCCTCCAGAGTGGTCTGGCCACATGTCCTCCCTGAAATAACCTCCCTCCCTCCCTTCTAACCCCCACACATGAACCGATTTACATGCACACCTACAAACCAAAAGAAAGAAAAAAAGCGGGGGTATAGTGTCACTTGGTAAATACCAAATTTAAGAAATTAGTTTATCAGCTATTGATCCCAAAAATGTGACAAATGAATCACATGTTTTATAAAAAATATGTGATATGTGATAATACAAATTTTCAGTTCCTATGCAAGAAGAAAGTTCATTAATCCAAAGGTTCAAAAATGGACCACAAACACTTTTCTAATGTCTGGAAATAGGACGTTTTGCTTGTAACAGGCAGAAATTAACCTATTTACTTCCATGAGTTCTTAGGAACAAGGACTGAAGCCAAGAAAACACATTTCTGGGAGTACAGTGATTTCTTTGTGGATGATGTTGGAAGTTGTGTCGACTATTCCTTTCTAAAAGGTCCACTGAATATGAAGGTACAGTTACCATAATGAGTTCCTGAAGTAAAAATCTGCCAACAGCACCTGTAAAGCTCACTGTTATAGACATAAACAATGATATATCGTGTTCAGTTTTTCTAGCTGTTTCCAGCTGTTTCCAGGTTTTATGTTGAGCTGAGCTCACAGGCTGATGACTCTGGCACCATGTTTAACAGACAGTGAAGTGGTGTTGATCTTCTCATCAAACTCTCAGCAAGAAAAGTAAATTAGAGTGTTTCCCAAAACACTGACATTCTTCATTATAAATGTTAATGTGTATATGAGAATTTTGAAAAAAGACTGAAGAATCACTGTGTGAATTTGAATAAGGAATCAGTATCAGCCACTGTTGAATAATAACTGACAAGATAATGAAATATAGAAGAGTGTCTATTTGATTAAAGACGTTCAAGGTGCAGCAAGGTTCATCTTCTGGCTACGGGAACAGACATACACACACACATACACAGACAGATGGAGGCAGACACACACTAGTGAGGTCTCAGTCCAAGATGTGATCTCTTCACTTGGCCTCTTCAGGTTGGGTGGGGATAAAGCTGAGTGAGGTCAGACCTCTCTGTCTGTCTCTGTGATTGATGACAGGTCCCATATGGTCAAGTTCTACATCAGCCCACATGGGTCAGCTCCACCTCCATACCTGCCAGGGGCACTGTACTGAAAGGTTTAGGTGGCGGAGGGTGGCTGAGCCCCCTGCTTTCATTTTGAATGAATTTAGCTGGTACACTGTTTATAACTGAAAGAGACAAAGCATAAAAATGAAAAGGTCATGTTGCTACGTTTATTCTTATATCCTAATAAGATGATAAATATAAACTGGATCAGATGATACTGAGGCCTGATATGCCAGGAAGCAGATGGCTTCGACTCTGACCTTCTGTTCTAACTAAATCAATGACATCATGATAAATTGGACAAACAAAGGGAACCATCAAATATCGTGGAAAAAATTAAAGACCCTCTCCTGCTCTCCCCCCAAAAAACTCAGATGACCCCTCAGAGGAAAAGAATTTCTACATTCTTACAGAACAGAGGAAAAGTTAAATTATTAAGAAAGCTTTCAGGGGCTGGTTCCTCTATGATAGAAATAGAAATGTTACACACATTTTGGACATCAACAGCAACGTCCCATTCAGGAACCTCCTCATTCCCTCCTTTATCTCCATATTTCTTATCCCTGCCTATGTAAAGGGCATCTTTATATTTAAATTTTCCCATATTCACAGGTCTCAGGTCTGATTCTGATTTATGGGAAACGGTGATGTCACAATGGTGACTCACCTTAAAGTGACTCAGAGGTGACATAAGACATATATATGTATATCCCTCCCTAGAGCATAATGTATGCCTGAACAGGTCATACATGAAGAATGTATGTTACCCCACATTAATCCACGTGTATTGTCCAGGTCAGATTTAAGGGAGACAGAGATGGGATGTCGGTGACTCATGCTGAGGTGACACTTGCCATGAGACTTAAGGGCATTATGTGTCATGAGCATAAGGGCTGTAGTTGGGTGCCCCTGTAAAAGGCTTAAAGCTCCACATGTAATGAACAAAGTGTGACCATAAGTAAATATGAAACAAATAGTGCTAAATATTTGTGCGTAGTTCCAGCTGTTAACACAACACTGCATTAGAATGAATGTGATGAAACATTAGAAGAGAGCAGGAAGGTGATCCATCGATCTGAACAGTGCAGTGATGTAGTGCTGTGTTAGATAGAGAGCGATTCCCTCCATTATAAGCAATGATTCCAATATATCTTGAGTCTTAATGCCGTGGTGATTTAAAACTTTTAATCGAATAAGTTTGTCTAGTTAAATGGCCAAGTGTTTACGGGGGGGGGGGGGGGGGGGGGGGAGGGGGGGGGGGGGGCAATGAGTTGTGGTGAAATGAAACTCGGGAAGGTATTAAAAGTCTTGGGCACAGAGACTCTACAGTTTTGTGCTACAGTACACCAATGTGGCAGTAGATAATAGGATTCATGAAAGATTTGTCTGTGGCACTGCTGATGGATCGAGTCAGGGTTGGTTGTATACACTGCTAATGCAGGATAGATTTGAGGATAAAAAGACTAAAGGCCCTCTGCTAGAGCTGCATCAATTCATTTGGTTGAAAATTCCCGAGGATATGACTCCATTCATCATCTGACAGGCCTAATGAGTTTGTGAAGATAAGAATCGACAAAGCTCCTATTATTGCTAATTCACTTTACCACCATGGAGACTGACTCTGTTGTGGATTACAGAAATGTAATCTTGTTAAATGACGGGCGTTGTGATGTAATTACAACAGTCCAATGTTTATGAAGCTGTACGGGACCTATTATTGTTGGTGTTGCTCTTTTTTGATCAGTAAAAACCTCTAATGACCTGAACAAGATATCAGTGGGATTCATGTCTAGTGGATAATTTTTCTTGCAGATGTTGAACAACAAAATAAAAAAATATTATACTGGTTGAATCTTTAGTTTGACATTCAGTGAAGGGTAGACATTCAGTTAATTATGGCAACCCTGTCAAGTCACTGATCACTGTTCTGGACAGAGGCCATGATCATTGGTGGTGGGATTCTAACCTCAGCTGAAGGGCTTGGCAGAGCTGCCACTGCGCTGCCTCTGTCTATCAAGTTGTAATTCCATAATCCCAGAAAGATAAAGGACTTCCTGTGCCAGAACAGTAGACGATGGTAGGTTTGGTGGTGGAACAGTCTGCCAAGTCGTCTGCCACAGAAAGCAGAGGCAGACGGCCAGGTGATCCACTGATGCCCCGCTCGTCCCCTTCAACCCCCAATCTCACCAGAGTTGGTGACCATCTGGTTCCTGTTGCCCCTCCCAAACCAACCCTTTTTCCAAAGTGTCTTATTTTGAATTTGTCTCATTTTGAATTCAACCATTTTTTAAACCTTGTATTATTTGTTAATGCTTAAATTAATGCTTTTGACTCAAGATGCATCTAATGATTATTTTCTTGATACATCTTATATATATTTCCTGTTAATGCGGTTTGATATTTTGACTTTATCGTATTTGAGGAAAACAGTCTTGAAATCCTACCAACCCTGGTGAACTGTATCTGTTTGTCTTGAGCTAGAAAACATGGTTTAATGAGTTCATCTCCTACCAGGCCAGAGGAGGAGGAGGAGGAGGAGGTTGGCGGTTGAGTCGGCAGTGGCTTGCGAGCACTTATGTGGGCTGTTTGTTTGCACGTTTGTCAGCAGCGTGCCACAGACTTGAACAAACCCCTGCCAGGATGTATTAGCCTGCTGGAAACCCCTCTCCTCTGAACAGCTAAAGATTTTGTTGTCATCTTTGACTGCATTGCAGCAGGAAGCCTGGACGTCTTTACCGGCCCAGCCAGGCAGCGCTGACGTCCTGCTGCCTGTCATTGCTTGGCAACAGACACATTTCCCGCCCGTCCTCCCAAGGTCACTGTTCCTTCTTTTAATTGAGTTGTGCCGAGCTGAATTGGATTGAACACCCAGTGACATGTTTGATAGCTTTTTTTTTTTTTTTGTCATCACACAAAAGATTTTTCTATAATCCAAGAAATTATTATGTGAATAAAGTCACACTTTTCATCTATTTATCACTCTGCCTCACGGCTCAGGAGTGATTCAGCCTGTATCCAGTTCATTTTAGCTCTTCCCTGAGAAAAAAACAGACATTTCCAGCATTAGAGACAAAACTTTGGGTGGTTATCATGAGCAGAGAACAGACAATCCAAAGGCAGGAATAAAGCTCATACTATATGTGATCTTTTCTGAGGAGGATTGATAAGGATTTGTGGAGATCCAGGTGACACTTACTCTCCTCTGACACCAGACTTCAACAAAAGAAGATCAGCAGCTCCATGTGGCTGAGAATTAAATGTGAAGATGAATGAACCAGCTCCGGCAGCTCATCATGCTCCTCTTCTTGCAGCACTGCTTGCCTGCCATTAGGCCACTTCAGCGGTTGAGAGAGGAGAGTCATGAATAATGCTCCTGCATGACGCTGTATGGACAGACTTTTCTGAGCCACCTCACGTATTATGCATGAGATCACTTCCAGTCCGAGGCGTTCGGCAAAGACGAGGGACAGTCGGCTCTCATCCAGCAAAGCACTTCCTCCTTGATTTGGCTCAATTCTGCATTGTCATCCTCCTTTAATTAACCCCTTAGTAACCCGCGGCTGAAGACATGTCTGATTGCCTCTCCCAGGCCCTTCGTGGTGAGGAGGGGAGAGCAGATGAAGAGGAGGGAGGGGGAGCTTGCAGCAGCAGTAGGGGGTGAAAGTGGAAGAGTGAGGTAGTCCTTTATTCCTTTCTCTCTTGTTCCCATTTCCTCTCTGGACTCCTGCTCGTCTCACAGCTTCCAGCTTCTCTGCCAGGTGGGGTCTCTCCTCCTGTGGCAGTAGGCGCGGTTCAGACCAAAGCAAGACACTCCTGTGACAAGACAACAGGCAGCGTCCATCCCGTTAGAGGTGAGTTGACAGCAAAGCTGGAAACTACTCCACACGCACAACTTCTCTCTGGAACCTGTAGCAGATTGATGCGCATTTGTGTTGTGTTTGCGTTGAGTGACACTGTGGGATTTGCTCTGATAGCCGGCTTCTTTGTGCTCCATATCAGAGTCAAAGAGAAAAAGTGAGCCCATTACCAACTTTGGCAGCAGCAAAAAGGCAGGAGAAGAAGAGTCAAGTCATTTGCAAGGAGGTCTTGTTTTGTAATTGCTAGAGCTCAGAGGCATTAACAGGGATTATGGTACTCCATAGGCAAATGAGGATGAGTAGTTTCCATTTACATTGCATGGCTCTGTTCTTTATGTGTGTCTACATGTGTGGGAGAGAGGAAATACAGAAACACTAAGTGCATCTCAATGTTTTGTGTGACAGATAGTTGTCATGGTGGTTGGAAAAGGACGTCTTTGTTGTTGTCTCCTGAGCAGTGCTGTGTGGACTGTCAGTGATTTCTTACAGTGCTTGAAGCAAATGTAACAAGAATATGACAGCAGGTAAAGACATATTCTACTTTCCTGCTTACAAACAAACAGAAAAGAGGCAAAGAAAAGGTTTTTAGTCTCACAATAACTATTGAAGTTGTGGGCGAGTTTAATTGGACCTGGGTGCATCCTTTAGTTAAGAGGTAATATCTCTGTCATAAATAAAGCTTATTTGCTCATATAAACAGTGCACACAGTCAGAGCTCCCATTTACTGTCAATCAAGCAGCAGGAAAAGCCTTATTCTGCTGTAGCTCTGAGAAAGAGTTGTTTATTTTTACACAATGAAGTGTAGACGATCAAAGGATGAGGACAAAAGGAATTCACTCACTTTTCACTGCTGTCAGATGAGAACCTCTCCTGAATGTTTTCATGTCAATGTACAGGCTTTAATGACTTTTATGATACTTTTTATGTGGATTATCCCTTTAATTGAATATAAAACACGAAAGTTTCTACAATTAATGTTAAGATCATAAATAATGTCAATTAAATGTGAGACATGAATCCAAACTGGTTCCACTTCATGTCTTGAAACGACATCACATATAGTTTTTGCCCCTCTTGTGTTACGTAAGAGGGTCCACTGAGGAAGTGTTTGCACTGTCCCATCTATCCAACATCCACAGTTCACTCACTCCACTCACCATCAAGAACATTTCAGTCTCTTCATCTCATTCGTCAGTGTAATCACCGCTGTTATTTTTTTGTTCACGCTACTAATAGCATTTTCTCCTCTGGGCCGTTGAAAGAACAAGACCCAGTGTGTTGAATATTGAATGAGATAATGTTTGCACGGTTGAGTGGCGCCTCAGCGGTACGTTCGCAGCACGGGAGCAGCGCTGTGCTGCAACGCAGCAGGTGCAGTTTAAGGATTTGCAATAGAATCCGCAATAAAATAAAAACAGTTGCCGTGACATCCTCATTTGTGTCACTCTTTTCTGTGGTGAAGTCACATCTCTCAAACCTGTAGCTGCCTGTGGCTTGTGAGCAGCTCTACTCCTGCTGTAAGTGCCTTGCTAATGGCACCTCGGCAGCATCTGACAAGGAAGAAGAGTTTTTCTTATAGGCTTTGCATGCTGAGATTTCCCCAACAGGTGGAAACCTTTTTATAGCACTAGTGAGAATACAAGTCAGTATCACTCCGGCTATATACTGACTGATAATAGGTTGCACTATGGAGGGCATCACAGTCTGAAGCATCAGAGCTGTATTTTTCATAATGAACAGAACCATCACAGGAATATACAGTGTGTTTTTGATGGGGAGACTTTGCCTTGTTTCTCACCATCTGCCCATTTCACAGTTTCCCTTATGAAACATGGGAGAGGAGCCAATATCCCCCACAGCCGTCTCCTCTCAGGCATTCTGCTCTGTACATTGTTGCTCATTGTTAATTTAAGAAGTTATGACACAAAAGTCCGACTCACCCGCCCCCTCTGTAGGGTTATTGAGTTCGCCTGTGCCATTTTTGAAGATGTGCCCCGCCCCCAAACTTCAACCCCCCCCCCCCCCCCCCCCCCCCCCCCCCCCCCCGTAGGAGATGTGATGTGGTGACGTGCATGTGAAATGTGCAGGTCTGAGGGGCGGAGCTTGGGTAGCCACGGTTCTGTCAGAGCAATCAGAGCTGATCCGGGGAGTTGGCCTGATGAAACGTTCAGCCTATCACAGTCGAGCGAGCTCTGTGGAGGAGGAGTGCAGTTTATTTTTGTTTTCAGCGGGGGCACTGAAGGTGCAGTGCAATAATAAAGGTTTGCCCTGCTTTATCTGCAGGGTTTATGGGAGCGTTGATCAGTATCAATGACTCAACTACTACCTCACTCTCTCCTCACCACGGTGTCTGGCTTTCAGAAATTATTTCTGACCACTGATCTGGCTCGATATTGGACTTTAATGGTGCTCCCGTTAAGAAAACTGGTTGTACTGAATAAGCTTCATCCTTTAATAAAGGAGGAGTCACATCCTCCAGCCTCGACAGAAAAGTCTAAGCAATGGTTGATAGTGATCTTTATTATTATTATCTTTATTGTGAAAATGTCTGCTGGTCGGTTGATCAGCTGACCCACCACTTCGGACCAGACAGAAATATCTCAACAACGACTGAATGGATGATGCAAATATTCATGTTCTCCTCACTTTTTTATAGGTTGTTTTTTGGTCATTTTTTACCTTTATTGTGAAAGGGACAGTGAAAGAGAGAGGCAGGATTGAATTTGGATTTGAACCCAGGTAAATGGTATGCGCTCCACCAGGTGAGCCACTGGAGCGATTCTGGTTCTCCTCCCTTAACTTTCTTTACAAATCTCAAACTTTAAATGTGTCCAATACTTTGGTTTATGATCAAATACCAGTAAAGCTAATTACATTCCCATCAGCGTCAGCTGTACTTTGTCTTTGGTGCTAATTAAAAGATGTTAGCATGCTAACATGCTAAATTTGGGTGGTGAACATGCTAAACATCACCTGCTTTTTCTGTTAGCATGCTGACATAAACATTTAGCAGAAAGCAGAGCCACAGAGCTGCTAGCATGGCTGTAGACCAGTCTTGTTATTGTCAGACACATGTTAATGTCAGGCGTTGTACACTTGTCTCTGTCTTGATAAATAATGGAGGTCTGTGTGAACACCAGGGACAATGATGGAAATCAGTCCAGGACTTTATTGTTCTATTACTGTCAAAGTCTGATATGTTGTATTTCTCCAAATAAAAAGTCAGATGATGTAATGCTCCTTGCTCAGTAGCGCCTCAGTGGTTGCTGTCAGTGTGCAGACACAGTCCACATGGATTTTATCCTCTACTGCTTTAACTGTTGCTTCAGTTTTATCTTGTGTTTTCCAGGTAGCCTGTGAATATGTTTGTTACTCCTCACCTGAGCTGCTTCCAGTTAATCTGTCCATTGTTTCCATTTAATGCATTAGTTTTCTTTTTATTGTGTTCCACTACAATAACTTTGTTAATTAGCATGAGTTTGCTTTAAGAATTAGCCTGCATTTAAAGAAGTGAAGACAAAAGCTAAAGGGCGTCATTACTGTCTGATTATGACTCCAAGAGACATTCACTGTGACTCATTATGTTAATTAAGAATGAATTACCCCAAATACTAGTTTTAATCAAATTACCCACAGTAGAGATTAATTCCTTCGAAAGAAAGACTGTCAGTGTTGTACTAGAGAGACCACCTCAGGAGTAAAGAGTGATGTCTTGCAGCCAGGGGAAACTGCGCCAGATTATTCTCATGTTTTGATAAGAACTGGAAGTCAGTGAGCTTCTCCACAGCCATCTGCCCCCGCTTTGCGTGTTAGGATGAGAGACTCCACGACAATCCTCTCACTGCTGTTTCATCATTCCTCTTTCTGTATTGCCCGAATAAATCTGCAGCACTTGATGTTACCAAGTCCAATTTGTCTCAATTTGGAAGAAACTAATAGCGGTATGGAGAAAGTGTACCTCCTCTCACTTTAAAAGAAGCTTGAATGATATTTGCGATCTGCAATTTGGCATGAGGAGCAATCAGCACTCATAAAGGACCATCTGTGCCTTTGATCTCCCCTGAACTTCATATTTAAAGCATGTTTCTGTCTTAGAATTTGATGCTTATGTGCTCTCAGAACCAATATTTTTTCATCAAATAAATATAATTATACATGGAGACAGAGCTTTCTGTGTGTCTGCTGTGGCAAATCCTCTGTTGGAGTGCAGCCAAGTCACTTTGGACCAGTTCGTTTTGTTGGGAGTATTAAAAATGGCTCCATCTGCCCCTGTTGTCTGTCACACACTGACAGGTGGTCTCAGAGGGAGAGTGCACTGCATCTCTCCTGTCACCTCTGAGGCAGGTAAAGTTGAGCAGAGCGGTAACTTGAAATCAGATCGTCAAGGTGACCTGGCAGCCCCTGTCACAAACCGAAGCGTAAAGGCCCCGCCCAGCACCAACAGCTCATTTAACCTTGATGCGCAGTCATAGCGGAACAAGTGAGGAGCAGGCGGCAGGTGTCAGATGAAGCTGCCCCCTCGGCTCCAAACAAAGCCACGGCATCGGCGCGACGGGCTTAAGCGCAGATGAGAGGAAATGATTAAAGGGAAACAAGCCAGGCGGGTTTCAAAAGCCTGGTGTGTGTGCAGAAACACACTCACTCAAACGCTTGGTTCGGCTTGTGTTTGATTTCAGAGCTCCACTCTCTCTGCTCAACAGCAGCCTCTGTTTTATTACAGAGCTCTGACGCTCAGATTGACAGCAAGGATGCCATTTATTTATTTCTTTGTATGACAAACATCCATCTCTGAGACACTTTCCTGATAATGGCTTTGACTAGAGGGAAAATGACAGATTAAGGATGGCAGGGAAGAAATTGGTTGCAACGTTCAAAAACACAAAGAGACATTACCTGTTTTCTTTTTTTTTTTTTTTTTTTCTTTTAAAACATTTTTCAGCCACATGGCCAAACAAAAGACTCACAGAAATGGGATGTTTTCAGCTCTCAGCCTAAAACTCTGCAGAATTTGAACATATTAAGAGCAGCTATGATGTTCATCCTGAAACAAAGCCTGCAGTGTGTAGTTTCATGCAGGTATTGTGAGTCTCAGACCCGGTCTGATTTTGGCCGTGAAGATAAATGGTGCTCATTCTAAATTTGCCATAAGAGCAAATCAATTCTGCACTGCACCAGTGGACAACTGGGTTGCAAGGTGTCTGCCCTGCACTGTATTCATTAAAAACCTTCGACAGGTGTCAGGTTAATGGAAACCATCTATTAATTTCTGCATGTAGACTCTTTTTATGACTATTAACACTTTATTTATTAAAAGGATACACCACGGCTAATAAATTACATGCATGTTTTAAGCATAACGACTCTTATGGTTATTGATTTTCTCAACAAACTTTTGTTAAATCGATAACGCCACCCTCCTTCCCAGACAGCCGCTGCGCACGTCAACACATCTCCAGCTCGCCCACATTTCCCTCTCTTCCTCCTTTGTGAGCCTTTTAAAAATGAGTCATTATTCTCTCATTTTCATCCTCGTCTCCGATGAATTATAGATGGCCAGCCTGAATTGACTTGTTGAAAAATTGTAATTAGCTTCTGGAAGTTGTTTCTGTGTTTTATTTAAAAAGAAAAAAAATCATGTTGAATGCAGAATGTGTTTGGGATCAGTCAGATGAAAGTCATTTTGAATCTGTTGGTGAAGTGAATTATTGTTTCCTGTTTGCATAAAACTCTTTGTTTTGTGGCATGTGGTTATGTGAGCAGTCATTTTGTTGGTGTTGATTGTCATCTGTTTTGTTGTGTGTGTGTGTGTGTGTGTGTGTGTGTGTCTGTGTGTGTGCCCCCATTAATTTTTCCTTCCAGATTTAAATGAAACTCTTAAGGATGGTTGATCAGATTTGTCATGCAAATTAAGGGTGGGGTCCATCACACTGACACACACACACACACACACACACACACTAAGGCAAACACAGATTCAGATGAAACTTGACATGTTGGCATGGAAACCAATTAGCATCTATGAGAACTCTGTGTGTGTTTATTGCATCCATGTGTATGTGAGCTGTGACAGTGGTGGTGCTGGCTGATTGTTGTTTTGTGTGTGTGGATGTGTGTGTGTGTGTGTGTGAGACAGAGAGACCGTGACAGGACAATGAAAGCAAAGAAGAGCTAATATATTATTATTGAAGGTGATTGATTATGTCTGGTGCAGAAAATGGGTTTGCAGATTAGAGAAACATATTTCAGGAGTTTTCTCTCTGTAATTCAGTTGTAATTAAACGTGTGTGTGTGTGGAAGTGATCAGTGTTTGATCCATACGCTTGTCATGTGGGACACTCGTGGTGTCTGTCAGTCTTCAGTAACAGCTAAATAATGACGGTGCTAATGAAGATCCTTTTTGTTCCTCTAGACACTCAGAATGAATGAGAAGCTCAACAATTAATGAGCCAATGCTAACCCCTACCCCCAAAAGAAAAACTCAAATACCCACAAATCAATGGGGCCAAAGAAAGGAGAGCAGCTGTTTGATGAGGAGAAATTGGACAATTGCAAATGATCTACAGTCCTGGCTTTAATTAGAATAAAAATACGATGATGATGATGGAGACAGATGGAGAACAGGCAGAGTGCGTCTCCTTGGGCAAATGCATGAGTATGTGAATGGGTGAATGTGGCAAGTATTATAAAGTGCTTTGAGTGGCTGCTAAGACTAGAAAGGCTCTGTATAAATGTTACTTCTGCTAAAAGTAAAAGGCTCCACATCAAAAATAAACTCTGAACTTACCGACCTCTGTTTTTCTCTTCCCTCTGCTCCTCTCCTTCTGTAGTTGGGACGACAGCAGCTCGGTGAGCAGCGGCCTGAGCGACACGTTGGACAACATCAGTACAGATGATCTGAACACACCCGCGTACTCTGCTGTCAGCTCATCACGCAAAAGCAAGGGAGCACAGGTGAGGACACAAGCACTGAGCTTTGAGTACACTTTCTCAGCACCTGGGATCTGATGTCATGTGGGGTCACTTATTTCTGGCTGTGCTAGCAGCCTGGGTTTATAGATGGCAATGTTGGACTGTCAGTCTGTCAGTCACCACTATGGGCCAGAATGAAATATCTCTGAAGGATGTATTTCCCTGAAATTTGATGCCAACATGAATTGTAATGACTTTGGTGATCTCCTGACTTTTCCTTTAGAGCCACCATCAGCTCATAATTTAAATGTGTCCTTACTTTACTTACTAATACTTTACTTTTAGGTTTATGACCAAATACCTGCAAATCTAATGGTTTTCCCATCAGCCTCGGCTGTACTTTATGTTAAGTGCTAATTATGAAATGTTACGATGTTAACACGCTAAACTTGGGTGGTAAACGCTGACATCGTCAGCATGTAGCTGTAGTAGAGTTAGCATTCAACTCTAGCATTCCAATCTGCCCTGAAGACGTAGCTGCTCAGAGGAGGTATTATATCCTCATCATCAATCACAACCACCAGCTCCTGGCAAGAAATCACATTCAGTTACAGAGAAAACTTAATAATACTTCATTAATAATCCCTTTACGGGGCACACCAGCAGTTTTACACATAAGGTTCATGAGAAACACTACTCAGCCTGTGGAAACACTAGAATGTCCTCTGTTGCAGGAAGAAAGTCTGCATAACAAACTGGCCCTGTGGGGTGGATTTAATCAACGAGGCCATTACTTCTAATTTTCATCAATCTTTTTTCCTACTTTATGGAAGTAGTAATATTAAGTCACTGAATTACCACTTCAACGCTTTTGTAAAACATAAAGGGGAAAGAGTAAAAAAAAAAAAAAAACGATTACACACACTGTACTACAAGATGGAAAATAAATCTGAATTTGTGCAAAAGAAATTTTAGTTGCCAGATCTAAATCAATTCCTTCTTCAAGCATGAGTTACAAGCATGTTGTTGGAGCATGAAACCAAGGCCGGCTCTGAAATCACAGCTGAGGGAATTATCTGCGGACTGAAGGCCACTGTTCAGCTCTCCTCATAGGCTTTTGCTGTGTTCTGCCAAGTATCTTTGGCCCCTCATGAAATACTCAACAGCCTGGGCTCTTAAGAGACTCTGGTGTTGCTAGGGAGACAGGCCATCTGTCAAGGTAGGCTGGTTATCACTGCGGTGTATGTGTTTGTGTGGGTGTGTTTGTATGCATCCCAAAAGAGGAGATCTGGACATGGGTGATTCCAAAGATAGCTGCAACTTCACACACAGACACACACACCCCGCTGCTCTGTTTGTGCAGGGACTAATATTTTATTGAGGTGACCGTGTGTGTTTAAATAGCTCCCCTGAAAGATCATCCATTAGTTTAGCATATTCTGGACTATTCATTTCAAGTGGCCACATTTTCTTTAGTAGCTGTAACTTTTTTCCTTCCAGTTATTTTCAGGATGGATTTACTTTGCTTGTGCTGTTTATTTATTGGCAACGTTGCACTTACATTACCTCCATTACAGTCCTGCATTGTGGAGCAGGTACTAGCTATAAAACTCCTCCAACTGGTAAGTTAAAGGACACTACAGGAAACTGTGGTTTCTTTTTTTCCTAAACCTTCCATCAATCTCACAATATTCTCCCATCCAGTCTCAGAGAGGAAGCAGGTCCAAGCATGCAGAGCAGGAGGTGAGCAGCAGCTGGGCCGGAGCCGAGGACCTGAAGAAGGTAGAGGAGGAACTGGACGTAAGCATGGACCCCAGCAGCGGCTCCTCCCGCTGGAAGCCTTCCTCATCCTCCTCCTCCTCCCAAGCCCAGGGCCAGTATGAGGACGCCGGTCAGAAGGCCGCTGCGCTGGCCCAGATGTCCCAGACGGGCTCGTGGAGGAGGGGCATGACAGCCCAGGTGGGCATCACGCCACCCAGGACCAAGGGTACATCTGCTGCCCTCAAAACCCCAGGTAGGAGAGTCACGTTGTTTTTTACAGTAGGACACTGAGACAATGATCTGTGGTTTTATTAAGGTGATTTTATTCAGTGTGTCTAAGACTGTGTGTTAGTGTTAAAAGAAAAAGAAACCTGTGCATGGTCCATTTTCCTTTTGAACGGTTTAAAACTATCTGATGATTCTTTTCACTGACACTTGTGTTTAAGACTTTGCAGTTGTTCCTAAATTTTGAGCCCACGCAGCAAGTTCAGCAGCTTTGTTGCAGATAAATATTGGTTTTCAATGCAGCTGAGCTGTGATAAACTCAACCTCTGGCTGTTGGCCAGAATTTACACTAATTTCCTGCTGCGTGGCATCTCAGGTGATAAAGACAGGAGCCGGGCCAAGAATCTGCTGAGGCTAATGCTTTTGTATTTGTGCTAATAAGTGTTTATGCAAATTGACAGGAAAAACTGATGATGCCAAGGCCTCAGAGAAGGGCAAGGCACCTTCCAAGAGTTCGGCCAGCATCCAGCGCTCACCCTCAGACGCTGGGAAGAGCAGTGGAGACGAAGGCAAGAAACCCCCCTCTGGCATCGCACGCCCACCCACCACAGGCTCGTTTGGATACAAGAAGATCCCAGGTCCCACTGGTACCCTAATCACCTCTAGCGGTGCAACGCTCGCCAGCGGCTCAGCCACCCTGGGCAAGGCGCCCAAATCCTCAGCCGCCCTCGGGAAAGGCACAGGAATTGGCGGCGTGCGGAAGACCAGTCTAGATGGCTCGCAGCCCCAGGATGACGGCATTCTGCTCAGCTGTGGAAGCTCCAAAGTGACCCTGCAGTACCGCTCTCTACCCAGACCGGCCAAATCCTCCAGCGGGGGGGCAGCGGGGCGCAGCGGGCATCGCTCCAGCTCCAGCAGCATTGACTCAAATGTCAGTGGCAAGTCAGCCGGTGGAGCAATGACACAAACGGGCACCAAACGCAGGGATGGAAAAGTGGGCTCTGACCGCTCCAGTCCCATCACAATAAACCAGACAGACAAGGAGAAAGTGGCGGTGTCAGATCAGGACCCAGCAGCGGGACTGTCCACATCCCCCAAGTCCAGCCCCACCTCCACTACAGGCCAGTCAGGCCTCAGGCAGCCAGGCTCCAAATACCCTGATATTGCTTCTCCCACCTTCCGCAGGTCAGACACCCACAACACCCCCTCTGCTCTCACCCTGTCTTTGTCCCTCACCGTGTGTGTTTCTACGTGAATCAAACATTTCACCACATTCTTTTTCAGTCCCTTGATTATTAGCAGGAAGTGGTGTTTTTTACAGGAAGCATGCCTTTAGGTGCAGTCCACGTTTTAGTCTTATTTTAAAAAGATTCAGACAATGTCATCAACACATCTATTTCAGATTCATGATGATGAACTGATGTTCGTGGTGCTCAGGGATGTTTTCTGATGCAGGCTGTTCTCCACACTCCTCTAACAGATAGGGGCGTTTCTTGAAGATGTCATCAGTAGCGGTAAAGTCATACCAAAGCTTGAAAAATACCTTGTCATCTATATCAATTTTAGATACATTTGGTTGTGCAGAGTGAATATAAGACACTTAATAAATCATATTTCAGGGCCTTCATGGACAAATTGATTGAGTGAGCAAGCTTACTTGGCTGCGCAGCCAAGTGTTGCCATTACATAGATTGTTCCCTGGTGTAGGTGATAAGCCACTGCAGATGAAACATATCTTTACCCCCGATGAAGATGAAGGTCTGATGGCTTTTCATTCAGCTCAGGCAGATCCAGCTCAGCAGTCTTGATCAGAACAGACAGGAGACAGGAGTTTCTCTGCACATCAATTCCTGACTCATTAGGAGCATGCATTCGGCAGGCGTGTCCAAACATCCGTCCCATCCGATTTGTCAAGCCAACCCGTTTCATCTGCATGTCTTCAAGCTTTTTTTTTTTTTTCTCTTCAAGAGAGTGTCATCTATATATTTTGTGTGATTGTGATGACAGACTGGGACGGGCGGCGAGCAGAGTTAGCAGGCTGTCTGAGCATATGTGGGCGGCGAACAGGGTTGAGTGGCCTAACAGATGAGGTTATTTCAAGGCACAGGGTTGAAACGGGCAAAGCTGTGAAAGCAGATGTGTCGATGTAAATTACAGAGAGCTCGCAGATGAAATGAGGTGGAGTTTGCTGCGAGGGGATACGTGTGCTGGGAAGTCCGCTCAGGGGTTCATCTGTAGCTTAAAGTTGGTATCAGAGTAAAGATGTGGGGATGTCTTAGTCACTGTTTTTCACTCTACTTAACAAATTTGCTTCTTGATGCTTGTGACAAATGCAGAAATACAATTTTATATATGATATACAATACACTCTTTAAACTCCAGACTTTGCCACAGTCCTTTATTTTCCAGTATGGATCTTGCAGATGCTCATCCCCTGTCCTTTGAGCATGTCTGAATGACTGCACCCACCTCTCTACCCTCAGATTGTTTGGTACCAAAGCCAGCAGCAAGGCCAGCTCTCCGGGCACGCCCGACTCTGGCAAGTGCCCCTCATTACTGGGCAGCCCCCACGGCACGCTGGCAAGGCAGGCCAGTCTGGACTCGCCCTCCTCTGGCACGGGGAGCCTGGGCGGCCTGAGTGGTGGCAGCAGCCCACTGTACGGTAAAACCCCAGACTTGTGCACTGACTCCCCGGCCTCCACCCCGGCCTCTGGCCTCTCCCTGCCCTCCAACGCTCGGCCCTGGCCTGCCTGTAGCTCGTCAGCTGGCAGCAAGGACACACTGAGCTGCCAAAGCATGACCAGTCTGCACACCAGCTCTGAGTCCATTGATCTGCCGCTGGGCCACCACGGGCCAAAGGTTACACGAACCGGCAGTGTCAAGTCCACCCTGTCAGAGGGGTGAGTAACAGGAAATACGATTGGGCTGAATCGTATTCATTGTTTCATTTGAGAACAGAGACAAAGTGTATCTCCTCACCCTAAGATGTAGAGTAAGCTCAAATAATAAGAGTAATAATGATCATTGAAGAAATCACTCATCCAGCACAGTTTGGTTGGATTTAAGTTTATTTTTCTGGCATGGTTTTGGTATTATCAAAAATTAAAATCTGAGTACAGCAACTGAGTTCATACTAGATCTAGTTTAGTTTGGCCAGGATAGATATTATATCATGATATCATAAATAGTTTTTATGATGACAAATACTTTTACTCTTTCAATACTCAGCCACCCAGCTGACCTGCCAACCTTTAACCAGCTGGTCTATTGCACTGACCAGGTAACAGTCTTAACTAAGTATTAATGGAAGCATCATAAAACTGTGAGCTACTTACTCATGGCCCCACAGCCATGCCAGAAAAAGTCCCACAGTAAATTCAGATCATTTCAGACGCTCATTCCCATGAGAAGTCTTTATCAGGGTGTTTCCATTGTTTTGTCCACACACTGTGCATGAGTACATCACACATGACAGAGACAAGGCACAAGTTTATTTTCCCTCATTAGTTCAGGTTTATGTCTCAAAAATGAAACAATTGATTGAAATGTTGCCTGTGTGTATATTTGTTGTCTGTTGTTCTGTGAACATCTTTAATGTTTTCTCCATAGAGTACATCCGTTTGCATACTGTGTGTGTATGTGTGTGTGTGTGTGTGTGTGTATGTGTATGTGTATGTCAAAAGTCAAGTTTGTAAAAATGTGACCAAAGTCTTTTTTTTTGTCAGCTAGCACAAAAACAAATGTTTTCTGGCGTTCATCTAATTCACTCATCCTCTGTGTTTTAACAGCATGCCTCTCGACAGAAACACGCTTCCCAAAAAGGGACTGAGGTACAACACATCTGCAGCCAGATCTCAATCTCAACTGTTTCTCATTCACACAGATCATATGCATACATTTGCATGAAAATACCAAGTTTAGAAAGTCAACTTTCATGTTATTGTGTGTGTGTGTGTGTGTGTGTGTGTGTGTGTGTGTGTGTGTGTGTGTGTGTACTTGTACTTGCTACATAGTAAGGACCAAAAAAAGTATTTTACTAACAGAGTGAGGACATTTTGGGAATGTGAGGACATTTTGGCCAGTCCTCACTTTTTGAGACACCTTCAAATCACATTTTGAGGGTTAAGACTTGGTTTTAGAGTTATGGTTAGAATTAGGTTTAGGTTAAGGTTTGGGTCAGGGTTAGGGTTGGGCACTCAGTTGTGATGGTTAAGGTTAGGGTAAGGGGCTAGGGCAGGGGTCGGCAACCTTAAACACTCAGAGAGCCATTTGGACCCGTTTCCCACAGAAAAGAAAACACTGGGAGCCACAAAACCCTTTTGACATCTAAGATGAAGATAACACTTTATATATATCGTTTTTTACCTTTATGCTATGTATAAAAAAAACTATAGTGTGTTGCATTTATGAAATCAATGAACTGCTACAGAGAAAACAAAATTACGGGGGGTTGAAAAGCTCAATAAATCGCATGCCGGCCGGTATCCCACATCGGCGGTTGTGACATATTTTGAGCGACAAAAAATTAAACACGTTTTATTTTAATGTTACAAGATCACCATAATCTTCAAATTTAGAATTACATAAAAAAAACTAACAAACTAAAATAAAGTGAATTTAAATTAAATACTCATTATTTATTTTCTAAAGCCACAGGGAGCCGCAGCAGAGTGATGAAAGAGCCACATGCGGCTCCGGAGCCACGGGTTGCCGACCCCTGGGCTAGGGAATGCATTATGTCAATGAGTGTCCTCACAAAGATGGAAGTACAAGTATGTGTGTGTGTGTGTGTGTGTGTATGTGTGTGTGTGTGTGTGTGTGTGTGTGTGTGCATCTATAGCAGCAGTGATTCCCAACCTGTACCTGTGCCTCAGGCGTAACTCTGCATCAGGCGTCTTATTTGTGCAAAGACTGTGGAGGAGCTCAACTAATAGAAATAAAAAATAGAAATTGCAGTTTAAATAAAACACATATTGTCATATAGAGTCAGTTTTAACACTGAGCTGTAACTAACTAGTTAGCAAGCAAGCAGAGAAGTAAATAATCATGAATCAGCTAAAAATGATGGATGATAGGTTGAGATAGTTAGCTAGCATTCGAAACATTTTAAAAGTTAGCTGAAATTAATGGATGAATGTTTAAAACAAGTAGCTTAATGCAGTGGTTCCCAACCTGTGGGCTGGGGCCTACTGATGGGCCACGAAGGTATTGCAACCAGGCCTACATATCATTTGCAAAACAGTACAATTTCGGTGAAAAAAGTTAGTTATATTAAAAAATATAAATAATGTTTTTTTTAGAATGAAATGATCTTTAAAAACGGTTAAAAACTCTTTTTCTTCTCATATTAAGGCCAGTCACTATGGTAAGTCAACAATAGGAACTTCTGTGTCGTTGCTGTCCAGCCCCATTGTATAGCTGTTTACTATCTCAGCCTGATTCTGTGCTAACAGATTACATCAATGGCAAAAACTGGAGGATCAGAGTGGAGGTGGGGTTGGATGTGGGCCGCCAACATTTTTTAGATTTTCAAGTGGGCCGTGAGTTGGAAAGGTTGGGAACCAATGATTTAAAGGATTTAAATGGATGAACAGTTGAAATAGTAATGGATGAACAGTTGAAATAGTTCTCTAAAAATTAGCTTAAAAATGTAGCTCCTCCTCCTGCATTGTTAACAGGTATGTTCAGTCATTACAATTCAATGTAATGTAATCTTAATTTAATAAAATGAAAATAGTTGGCCTAAAGTAATGGCTGAATGCATGAATGCAGGTGCTTGAGTTCATGTCACAGGGCTGTGGATGTACAACTGGCTCAGAAAAGGTTGGGAACTACTGATGTATAAAGTAGAAAATCTTGAGATTATCTTATGCAGCGTTCACACTGCAGGAACAAACTTCTGCACAAATCAGACCTGCTGTGGATTAAGATTTTTTGCAGAATGCATTATGTAATGCATTACTGTAATGTAGAGGAGAAATACAAAATGCAGTCCTATCTGATCTGTTGTTTTTGCTAATTAAAGATGTGATTTTTTACCAGAGATCCTGAAGTCCACATTAGGTTGTAAGTCTAATGCAGTGTGAATGTTGCATCAGATGACCAGACAGGTGTATGTTTGTCCGTTTGCATGTCCGCTTCCTTGTGTGCATCCTCATCCTCCTCTCATCTCATGCACTGCTAGAAATGCAGCAAACAGCTGCTATGACAGAGCAGTTCTTCCTCAGCTCCCTAAAATGGCCTAAACCACCTGATAACATTTGCTCTGTTACCTGAGGCCAAGTCAGCCAAGTAAGTCGAACATATATTTTGGATTTAGCTGGGACTAAAGGGAGAGAGACAGAAATACCACAGCCCATTCATCACAGTGGCACAACCTCTGCAGGGAACAGCCTCTCCAGCCAATTATACGTTACTGCTGCAGATAGGTCGGATGGGGCACTTCTTTCGTTTTGTAGCATTTCGTGCTCATACTTTATTGGGCCTAAAAGCAACTGATCTTATGTTCCACTTTATGCCTGTTGGAAGTGATGTTCAGTACAGACTGAAGTCTTTTCTTCTTCTGACCACAAATTTTTACGGCCGTCTGTTCACATCTCAAACCAAATGGCACTTTATGTTTTTTGTCTGCAAGTGGAGCTCAGACTAATAATTGCCCCCTTCAGTGATATAAATAAGCATGTTGGTTGCTAATGGGCATTTTGAAAGGACTAAGTGTACTGAGTCAGACACTGACCCTCGGATATTTCAGTCTGTTCCATTTCAACTCCAGTGAGGGACGTTAGCTGCTGTGTCGCACCATTCAGCACGAGCTTAGACACCCAATCCCTGGTGGAGAGAGTACGAAGCATGGGCTGGGGAGCAGGGTCAGATGTGACAAGTGTAGTAATGGGGTCGTTGGAAGGAAGACGGCGCTGAAAAGGGATGAGCGCAAACTCAATTATCATCCTCAGAGGATTAAATATGGCCGATTGTCATGTGTGCGATAAGGGCCTTCTGCTGCCAAGCCACTTTGGAGCTGGAGAGAGAAGAGATGAACAGCTGTGTGTGTGTGTGTGTGTGTTTGGCTGCTCTGAGCCAGAGGAGTACTGTGTGTGTGTGTGTATATAGTATATGACTGAGTGTGTAGATGTATGCATGTGAGTGTCTGTCGGCTGTGGCTGTATGTTTTTTGCTCACATGCTTCTATTGTTAGCTCCACACTCATTTCATCACCACAGAACTTCACTGCTTGGACTTCCAGTTGTCTCTGTTAGCCACCATTTTTACCACGAACTTACACTTTCTCTGGATGTGTCAGGTACCCTCCATCCTCCCGGCAGACATCCCACGAGGAAGGCAAGGAGTGGTTGAGGTCCCATTCAACAGGGGGGCTCCAGGACACAGGCAGCCAGTCTCCTCTGTCTCCTCCTGGAGCTACCTGCACCACCACTGGAAAATACCACTACTCCAACCTGCGTGAGTCTATAGTAACACACTCTCTCTGCACTGTCAATATGGTGTTGTTTTTACTAACGAGGCCCATTCAAAGAACAGCTCTAATAAAACAAATAGTAAAAAGTGCTTGTGTGAGAAAGGAAGTTCTGCGCCCAAAGAAAAAGTTATAAAAAATATGGAGGAGGTTTGTCTGATGCACTTGAATTCAAATATAACAGAAGCAAACTCAGTTCAAGAAAAGATGGATATATAGGCAACTAAAGCAAAATGTCTAATGTCTAAATGTGACATGTGCAAACAGATATGACAGTAGATACTTGGACACAAAAATTAACGATTATACGTACGATTGTACGATTAAATAATATTTTTTTAAGGTTTTTTTTTACCATTATTAGCTGTTAATGTAAATCTTAGTTCCTGCCGAAATGATTGAGCATTGATGCATTTCACAGATATATTAGGGTAAATGTAAGGGTGGAAAAATATTTATTAACACTGATCTTGGCGGATCTATGTTTCCTCTGTGCAGTGAGTCCCACTAACATCAGCCAGTATAACTTGCCACCAGGCAGCAGCAGCATGAGCCGCTCCAACAGTATCCCTGCCCAGGACTCCTTTGACCTGTACGGAGAGGGTCACCCACTGGGTGGCAGCGCCACCTCCTTGGAGGAACGACCACGGGCCATCAGCCGCTCCGGCTCCTTCAGGGACAGCACTGATGAAGGTGGGACACGCTCTTGAACACACATTATTTAAATGCACTCTAAAAACCAGGGTCAGAAATGAAACCTCGCTACTGAGAAGCCATTGGAAATAAATGAAGGTTCACCAAAGCAAAGCCCCCTGTCACCCAGACTGAATGAGCCCATACTGTGACAGACTCGGCTGGTGGCTTGCTCTGTTCTGATCTCTTTGTGGCTGATTTGAGAGGCTGTGATTACGTCTGTATAGAAGTCAACTTTATAACAGGCAAATCACATTTTTCTGGCTTCTAATAACTGTTCAAAGCTTATATAATCTGAATGACTCCCATTAACTATCAAGTGCTAATCAGTCAAGTGGATAATCAAGAATACATAAGACTGTAATTAAAATGACTGTAGAGCTCCTTCAAGGTCAGTTTCAATAGAAGAAGTAGTATATTGTGCAGTCACATATTAATTTTATCTGTAGCATTTTTATAGTCAAGTATTTTCCTAAGCCTTGCTAGTCACTCATTCCTCTGTCTGTGTTTACAGTCCACGGCTCCTCATTGTCCCTGGTCTCCAGCACGTCTTCACTCTACTCTGCTGTAAGTAGCTCACAGATTTCTCCCTGAATATACAGCTGTGCAGGATCAGTCCTACAGTCAGCTGCTGTGTTATATCTGAATCATGGTCATCACTAAAGCTGCTATAATCAGTGCTTGAAATCTATCAGATTGCTTCATGTAAATGCACAGAAAATAATAACCCAGCTTCACAGGAGTGTTTCAGCCTCTTCAGCCTCTCTTTGTTTTGGTTTTTACAGCCTGTAACATTTCTGTTTTGGTTGAGTCGTTTTCAGGGAAAAGCAGCAAACGATAATGTTCACACACAGCTTGTGAACATAGTTGAGCATATAGCACATAGAAAACCATATATATCTCTCATGAGTCGGTGGAGACCAAAACTTTGATAAAAGGAAAAAAATATTGGACTTTTACACAGCTCCAGAAACACAGCTCCAAATGACTGTTAATGTTAGTTCATGCTAAATGTGTAAATGTGCAACAAAGTTCACAACAACAGCTTTGTAAATGTTTTTACAGCTTGTTTTATGCCCCAAGTGGCCGAACAATCAGCTTATGCAGATTTTGCACTGCTTTATTTTGTTGTAGCACCCAGCAGCATCCACAAATGTTTTCTCAGCTCACTGTTGTTTCTGTGAAACTCAGTACAGCTCCCAACAGTGATGCTGTGTTTTTAAGATTCAAGTTTTGCTAATCTAAAACAGCTGCATTCAAAAAAGTAACAATTTAAAGGTTGAAAGTTTTTTTTGTAAACGGGACATCACAGAGCAACATCAAATCCTTCAGCTCCTCTTTGTGCTGCATTACATCTCACATGCACTCTCTTCCAATATTTCAGCCTTGGTCCATTGTGTTTCTGTAGGAACAAAAACGTCTTTCCATAGTGTGATGTTTCCAGAGTAACTTTGCTAGAAAAGGGGAGGTCTAATATCACAGGCAGCTCACAGGCGGCAGATTAGTTTCAGGGAGAAGAATCCATCAACGCCCACCTCCACCTGTTTCCAGTTGCAGGGTGCAGAGGAAACGCCTGGATGAAAGATGTAGTTTCATTCACAAAGTTTCCCCTCAGGTCGAATTTGTCTGTTTGTTTTGTGGTTATTATAAACCACTTATCATTTTGTTTTCTGTCTGACTTCCACTTCAACGGCAGTGATATTTTCTGTCACTTTAGATAAAGTTTGGTTTAATTCTCTTGGTCTCTGTGTTACCATTTCAGTTCCTCTAATTTCCTCTTCTCTTTGGCATTAAAATCTGTCTCATGGGGCTGATTCTAATTCATTTTTAAAAGGCAGACTCAATATTCAACTTTCTGTAAACTGTGTTTGCTTCTCCCTTACAGACGGAGGAGAAAGCACACTCTGAGGTAAGGATGGGGGACAGTGCGTCCATCAGTCTGCATGTGTGCTTCCTTTTAGCAGCTTTCTGCTTCACATCCATATAGTGACAGACATTTACAGCTTGAAGCCGTTGTACTGCAGGTGGGGGTTCAAGTGCCCCCCTGTGGGCACCTCAAAGACGTGGATTCAGTCCAACAACTTCCACGTCACGTGCATGTTTTTGCTGTTACTGCTGGTTGTTTGTGTTTGTTTGTTTTTACGTTTGTGTGTCTTTCTATTGCACTTCATCTGTCTACGTCAATCAAAGCACAAACGGTGATATTTGTTCAGCTTAATGTCGATTTATATTGATAATCATTTAAAGAAAAGTTATTTATAGGTGACATCAAGTTGTACAATAAAGCAGTTTAACCCTATGTTGCATTGCTTTTATTGTCAGTAAATCTTTATTTATTCAATCTTGATTATAAATAACCACACCTCCCTACTGTGCTACGTAGCTAATATAATGTAGTCATGACAAAAACTTACACTGTACATATCTAATGCATGTCCTGGGCTCTGGCTCTTTTTGTTTGGCTCCATTCAACGGTTTATCACTGATTCTTCTTTGATTTTACACTTCTCTGTTTTGATTTTTTTTTTAATTTCTGTTTCTCTTTCCTTTTCTCTGCTCTTGTTCCTTAGTGCTTTAAGCTGCAGTTTGGATCAAACAGTAATGGCAAATACATCACAGTGTTTGTTTTAACCCTGCCAGATGGTGGAGTTTAGCATTTCCGGACAGCAACAAAAATCAACAGAAACTTTAAAAAGCACTTGATTGATATTTTCTGACATTTCTCAGCTGAGTAAAAATCTAAATCGGATTTCACGAAATGTCAAAACCGTCAGTGAAATGTGTTGGAAACTAGAGAGAAACATGTCCTTTGTCATTGTCACTATCTGTGAAAATGTTTTGTCAAAATTACTGGCAATTCTACGGAAGTTGACAAAGGTCATACTTGCAAATATATCTTTATCCCGTTATCTATAGCGACATATAAATGTTTGTTTTCTCGAGATAATGGGATAATTTTTCCGTTATCCTGACATTATGTCCATTTCTTGGTAACAGAGCTTGTTATCCCGAAATTGCTTGTTATCTCTAGATAACACAATAATTATTTGGTTATCTTGAGGAAATAATAAAATAAAATAAAATAATAAAAATAGTTGTCTCTTAATAGTATTTTGTTATCTCGAGATAACGGGATAATCAAATCTTGGTATGGCCTTTTTCAGCTTCCTTGCTGATATCACATATTTTTTTATGTCTAAAAATAGACATAAACATCAACTTTTGTCGTCCATTTTGCTAAACTCACACATCTGCCACTTTGCTTCTGATATGAGAAACAATATCAGGTATTTGCAAATACTATTTGACCCTGGTGAGGAATACTTGCCTGTAGCTCTTGCTTCGCCGCTCAGAGTCTAACATGAGAAAACCAGTGCTGTGAAAAACTCTTGTCTCTCCAGCCACATCAGTTCATGCTGTTTGATGGGGGCATGCAACATAGTGTTAATTTGTACTCTTTTTCTTTTCAATCAAGGGCCAAACAGTCCAAAATTCCACGGTAATCCCCCACACTTTTATGTTCACACTTCACCCCAGTGTCTTTACACACAGTGTTACCATGTACCTGCATAGTTCTTACATCAAAAATATCAACAAGGGAGTTGCAAGTTCAACACCTCTTTGCATTACAATCAGCCATATGTTTTTCAGGAGCATTGACCACACCTTTATATTTGTTCTCTCTTCCACAACCAGCAAATCAGAAAGCTGCGTCGGGAGCTGGACGCCTCTCAGGAGAAGGTGGCGACCCTGACGTCTCAGCTGGCTGCCAATGTGAGTTTGTTTACTTCAAAAGACGCCGTCAAAACTGCCGACTCATTTGCATGATAACCCACTGTCAGAGAGCTTTCATGAGAAAGCTCTGGAAGGAATATAAATCTTTAAGACGCCCACTAATTCCTTTCCTCTGTGTCTGAAGCTGAGGTGCGTGTGTTTAGGCTTTTGCTGGTGTGTGTGTGTGTGTGTTTGTGCTCTTGTCCTTAGAAGGGATGTTTTCTTGTGTGTGTGTTTGTGTGTCTAACATACAGCGAGGATTGTGTCTTTGCTCTTGTCTCTGCCGGTGGGGTTTCAACAAGAACAGGAGCCTTTCCTCCCGAACTCAACCAAGCAGAGAGAATCAAATGGAGATAGACGGGCGCAGAAAGAGAACAGGGAGATGAGGATAAGTGAATCTAGACACGAGTGCGTCATGCGTGGGTGAGATAGAGTGAGATGCAGAGACCTCCAACCCCCAGACGAAGCTGTCTTTGTACTGAGATTCAGATAGATCGACAAACTCCCATCGTCAGACTCAGCTCGCCCCCCCCCACCCCCCACCCTCCACCCTCAATGCCAAGCGCCTGATCAAGCATGGAGGCAGACGCTTCGGTCCGACGCTTTGATCACAAAGTTGTGCAGAGCTGAAACTGAAGGCTAAACTGTGGGTAAACTTGTCGACTGGAAGAGGGAGACATGACTTTATAGAGGAGTTATGGGACAGTCAGAAAACTTCTGGTTTATGTTTTGGTTCTCAAAGGAATAATCCACCATTAGATACAACTTTTGTCTCCTTTGTGTTGTCTGTGGCCAGAGCACTTTATATCAGTAGTGGAGTTAGAGACTTTCAGTTGAGACGAAATGGTTCATACATATTTAAAGCATTCTGGTTGCATTGCATTCTGGTATTTTATATATGATCATTGTGAAATGGAAACTCTATGAAGAAGCTCTTATTCATTTACTTCTGCTGTTTCAGTTCGCTAGAACATTTCCAACTGTCAAACCACACTGCTACAGGAAATACCTGGACAGTAACAAAGTACATTTACTTGAGTACTGTACTGAAGTATATTTTTGAGTATCTGTACTTTATTTTAAAATATACTCATATATATTTTGACTCCACATTTCTGTGAAGTACTCGTTACTTTGAAGCAGAGCTTTTAGTCAGAGGAATGATTTTTCTTTATTTTCAAAAATGTGCAAGGCCATGCTCTGTTCTGGCCTTATCTTAAGTGCATGTTTGAAATTTTAGAAACAGTGTTTGCTGTGTTTACCACGACCAAACTTCACCACTGTTGTCCAATTTAAGAAAGCATGTGGAGATATCTGTTGTTTAATTCCAGATAAACTTTTGAACAGACAGCTTGTGAAAGTTACTGTTGTTATGCTGTGGTTGGTCAAATGACTTATGGACATTTCTATCGGCTGTGTATCATATTCTACAAGCTTTTCACTCTACAAATTCTACAGTCAGTCAGTCATTCAGAAGTGATGTGGAAAGGTACAACAATATGTTGCTATAAAACATTTACTTTTGAATACTTTGAGTTTTTAAAATCAAATACTAGTACTTTACTAGTACATTAACTCAAGTAAAAATCTCACTGAACAACTTTCACTTGTATTGGAGTAATATTTGACCAGGAGGATCTATGAGCTGTGGACTTTGTCCACCTCTGAACATCACATGTTTTGCCTGGCATCCACAGCAAACAATAAAATAAACCCAGAAAAGCAAAGTATATCACAGGTTTATGCAGTGGTGTTGAAGTGGTTACTGACAGTCTTGCAAAACGCAGGCTGGTTCATTGAACGGTTTTCTGTTTACATGTGATACAGAATGTTTGACATGTGGGTGCGACAGCCTCAGAATTGTGCAGAGGCAACTTTGACAGAGCTGGACTGAGCAGCAAAACTGAAGTTATGCTAATGAATAATGTAATTAATTTCTTTTGGTGTTGAGAGATTACTAAAGTAATGTAATTACTCTTTCAAATGGTAATATGTGACGAGTAACTGACCGCTGAACACTGGCAGAGTGGCCTGATTCAAACATGAGGCAGTGTTCACTCAGCTTTATGTTGTGTTGCACATTTACAGGCTTTCTAACAGAAGTGCTACCAGCTCAGCAATGAAGCCACTGTAGAGCCTTAAATTAAAGAAGACACGAGTCACTGTTGCTGGTGTCAAGTCTTTACATGACAACTCACAAGTTGGCTCCACCATGAAATCCTTCAGCTGCCTCATTTTAGCTGAGGTGGGTAGTTTGTACCCTCAGTGCTTTAAAACATTGTAAACACAGAATATTCTTACAGTTTCTTTACAGTTTAGTGTGAAAAAAGTAAAGTAAAAGCTTCCTCATTATGTGCACCATTTAGACAGTTAATTAGATGAGAAAGAGACAATAACTTTGCATTTAGAAGCACAGAAATATTTAAGAGCTCATCAAAGTGTAAATAGAGGAGAACAATTTAATTTCTGCAGGCACCAAATAATTGGTGACATATTATATGGTGCCATAGCCTGTGTTGCTAATGGTTTGTGTAGCAAAGTTATTTGAAACAGAGATAGTAGTCAAAGGCACAGTCTGAATAAAAGACTCCAGTGTCATGTATCTGCTGCTGGATAGTGAATGGCTCTTAACAGGGTCACTAAGCATTAAAACAACAGGCCACCAGTCACATGCCTCACTGTCCCAAGCCATATTCAAACAGAAACCCATATGTGCTCCCACTTTAGATTTAAAAAAAACAGAGGAATAAACACATGTATGGCCATGGTGCTCTGGAGCTGCATCACACTGTATCTACATGACAGCATGGTGGGTTGATGGTGCTATAAGCTCATCTTATCCTCCCAGTGGGGAGTGTGACTGTATGGAAATGTCAGCCTCAGCAGCCCTCACATGTTTCCTCCCACGGCCTGAAACAAGCCGCTGACAGTGGTATGTGTAAGACATGCCAGAGACACTGATAAATCATGTCTATTCCTGCAGATATGCCTACACATTCACACACATAAACCCACAAATAGGTAGATAATTCTATGAAGGCTACATATTGTCACGGCTAAGTGTAAAACTGGTATTTTCAAAATGTCAACAGAAAAAAAGGGCAGCCCAGTTTTTAAAGTAAATTTGAAACAGTATTTTCAGGACAACTTGCTTTCTAATGTGATTTAATGTCATGCTAATTTCTTGACCATATATTTTTAGTCTTTTCCATTTGGTTGTGACTTCAACTTAATGCATATTTGATATGATCTTGTTGGTTTAAGAAGAGCTTCAAGCTTTTCTCAGTCACAGAGGAAACCACTTTAATCACAAAGATCATCATAACTGGAGCCAAGATGATGTCAAAAGTTATTTGTTAGGTCCCATATCTTATATTTTCCTGTGTTTTATCTGAAGTGTTGATCTCCATCAGAAGATATATTTGTGGTTTTAAGAACCAAAAACCATCTCAGTGTAGTTTGACATCTCCTCTCTCAGGCTTCTCTCTGGAGCTCTAGTTACAATGGGTCGAAGAGCCAATCAGAAGCGAGACTCTGAGCCTCTCTTCTGATTGGCTGACTGTTTTCTGAGTGATCCAATAAAAATATAGCAGATTTCAGGTAAACACTCAGAGAAACCAAATCCTGCATGGTTGGATGGTGGATCCAGGTGGGCGGGGCTTGGGGCATGGCTGAGGGTGGTGACTGCTTTGTTGTGACATCGCAAAGTTCCAGAAGTCCTGACGGCTGGTTGTGAGGCTCAGTTTCTGAATACAGGCTGTGTGCATTTCTCTGTGGACTGAGGCTTTGATACTTTCACAGTATTAATATAGAACCTAGACCTGCTTTATGATCAAAAAACACATGGACATCTACCTTTATACAATATGGGACCTTTAAAATAAAAACAGGAATTTTGTGAGGAACAGGTTTCCTGAACAGTCTCATGTTTTCTCTTGTTAACCTCCGGTGGTCTTCTCAGGAGAGGACAGGAGAGGAAATGTGCAGTGATTGAGGTCACCTGATCTGGATCTCATCTCATTTGCTGTGCCACCGCATACACAATTATTATTATCTCTCTCTGGGTTTGTTTTGCTCAGGAAATTAAATTTGGGTCTTAAATAAAGTATTATGGGTGTGTCAATACCCTCGGTCATCGTGCGTGAGCTCATACAAAATATTTGTTTCTGCTCTGTCATGTTGGATTAGGTACAGTCCCCTGGTGCGTGTTTGTTTTTGGCTTTGTTTCTTCTAAATGGAGCCGAAAAAGCCAAACCAACATCCTGTTAAAGAGACTAAGAGGAACAACTGCTGCTGGTTCAGCCTGTGAAGAGGATCAGTTTTCCTGCCTGTCTGACGTTAGATCAGGTGTAAGAGCTCATAGAGGCTCTCCTCCTTCCCTCTCAGTCTCCTTCCTCTCGGAAAAGTTCTCCTTCTTCATTATCATGCCCTTCCCTTCTGGCTGTAGTGTTTAAGGGCTGTAGCCCAGCAGCTTCACAGTCATGACTGTGCATTATTCGTCATCTGTCTTCACCCCTTGAGATGTCGTCAACATCTTCAGCAGTAGCGTGGAGCAGCATTGAGATGGACGACTTCTCCTCATCTAGTTCTCTGGTTTGGCCCACCATCAACCTTTACCCTGGACCTCAAGGTTCAGGGGCCGAGTGTGGCCACCAGGGCCGGGCCCCAGGAGCAGCACAGATGGTTCAGCCATGGGACACATCAGAGTCTGATCAGCGCCTCCTTCGGGGCGGACAGGTGGGCCGGGGGGGAGGTTGAGTCGGAGCTCACAGGTGGAGTTGGAAAGAGATATGGCGTTGGAGAGATGTGTTGGAACAGTTGGCATTTCTAAAGGTCAAGACCTTCGCTGATTCAGCCAGGGACACAGAGGAGAAGAGGCAGCACAGGGTGATACTGTATGTGTGTGTGTGTGTGTGTGTGTGTGTGTAGTTTAGAGTTATGAGGTCCTAAAGTTCCCACCAGGATAAAAGATTAAAAGTTTTCCCAGTCTGTCAGAGCTGTTTTAGGGCTAGATTGCACATTTGGGAATGAATGCTACTAAATTCAGTAAATAAGAGTTCTTGAAAGTATAATAATACAAAATTGTGTGTGTGTGTGTGTGTGTGTGTGTGTGTGTGTGTGTGTGTGTGTGGAGCTGAGATTGTCTGATCTGTCTGGGCATGCTGCCTACCTCTCTGTGTCACACCAGGCCTGACAGGTGTCTTGGGGTCTCTAGCTAAGGGTGGGAGGATGAGCTTGCACCACACACACACACACACACACACACACACGCACACACACACATACACACACATATTATACACAAGTACAGACTCAGACCTCAAACAAATCCAGTCACACCACAGGTTGAGCAGAGCAGATGGCATGACATTGCTGCATCTTCACATGAAGTCGGGGGGGGCAGCCTCCCTCTGATCTGTGCCTCTGTGATATCAACATCTTTCTCTTAGTGCTCAGAGTTTTCACGACTGAGAGATTTGGAGCATGCTCAGTTGCAGGATGGTTAATTGGTAGCAATAAGATGCAACAGTGAAGTCACATGAAATAGTCCTAACAAAATTAGCCATTTTCAACATGTTTGGTGTGACCTTGCCCTTGAAATCTGAGGCTGGCTCAAAGTGAAAGGCAGCGGTTCTTCAGAGCACACAGGGATCCTCTTCAGGAGGGCTCAGTCAGAGCCTCCAGGCCTGTGGGCAAACACCAAGTCTCGTTTGGTCCTCGGTCCTCTTTGGCTCAAGTGAAAACTCACTTCAAAGTTATCATCAGCAACCAGCAGACCAACTTATTCATTCTCTGTACAGGCTTTCTCTTCATGGAGGGACTTTTTTTATTATTCATAGTGAATATTGATTCACACTCAGGTGAGTGATAATTTGTGTGTAGAATTCATTTGGGCAGACCTCATGTTACAGTGGAGAAGAGTCCAAACTGGTCTTGGGGTCACTTTTACATGTTAAGAGTTTATGTTTTAATATTCTAGAGACAATAAAAAGAGTATTCTACATTTTCATGTTCTACCATTTTAAGTATATTTTGACTCAAATGCCAGTTGGAAACTGGAGCTTGTAGCCTTATCTGAAACTCTTTGCCAGAAGCTGAAAAGTCCCGACCTGAGAAATGTTCTGTACCCAAAAACCAACTGAATGACTTGTTGTTACCCTACGTCTCTACAGCAGCTGAAGGCTGTGTGTTTTTGTCTGTGTGTGTCTGCAGGCTCACCTGGTAGCAGCCTTCGAAAAGAGCCTGAGCAACATGACCTGCCGCCTGCAGAGCCTCACCATGACTGCTGAACAAAAGGTACAGGAGCTTGTAACATGCTGTGTATGAGCTCCATGACGAAGGGATTATAGGGAGGAGAAATGATTAGAAACAGACAGCGACCTCCATCAATGTGGAGGTTGCCTTTCTGCAGTTAGGGACAAGTAAAAGTGTCCAGTTATGCAAGGGCAAGAGTTCAGTATGTTTCACAAAGATACAGCCTACAAACCATTTAAGACCAGTGTCTTCTTCAGAGTCCTCCAGCATTTATCTGCTCCCATCAAGTGGCATCCCACTGGTTGGTTTGTTTTTTTTGAAACCAGAAGAAACCATATTTGGATGAGAAGGTGGAGCTGAGGAGGGGTGAGGGGTGGATCTCACCTGCTCTGTCCTCTATCCTGATGGTCAGGCAGGTCGCAGTGTGTAGTACAATCTGTCAATCACACAGTGGCCCTGCGCTAATGCAGACCCTATTTTCCTCTAAATGGGACCATAATTTAAAAAAATGAACATCATGTTGTATTGAAGAAGACTTGAAACTAGAGACTGAGACCTTAAACTCATTAGCAAAACGTTTACTGAGGGAATAAATCAAATGAGTCGCCCCCTGATGGTCATTAGATAGATGCAGGTTTAAGGCAGCTGAGCATTGGCTTCTCTTTTCAGACCCAGAGTCTACATCCATTTTTATGGCTGCCACCTCGATTTTCTCCATTTTCTTACAATTAACTGTCTTGGTGAGAGGAGGGCTGAGAGGAGCTTGAATGGTGCTGAAATGCTGATCACACAGCAACAGCAATATGTTCAAAGATACCCCCCCCCCCCCACCCCCCCACCCCACCACCCCCCACACACACTACAAATAATGAATGCTTCCCCACACACATACACACAGTGCACTGACGAACCCTGGCAGCTTTTTAATCCTCTATAAATTAAAGCAGACTGGGATCTTGTGGGCTGTCTTTGTCAAACAAGGCCGTCCCAACTTTTAATTAAAGCGGAAACCCTATCTGCAGCCCTCAGTGGGTTTTTCGGGAAAGGCAGAATATGAAACTCCCTCTATCTGATCGTGTTGGTTCAACACAGAGGAGAGTTTTTTTTTTTTTGTTTTTGTTTTTTATTCCAAGCAGGTGGTGCTGGCTTTGGGGCAAATCCACTGTGAGGCTCCTATCTTCTCCAAAATACCGTCCCCTACTTTTTTGCCTCTCATTCTCTCCCGCTGAAAGCCACGCCAATGCCAAATTTTAGAATTCGTTCCCAGTGACGAAGCTTAATGCGTTCCTTCCAACAGATTTGTCATCCTTTTTAAAAATAACCTGGGCTGGTCATCAGTTCTGAGGTTCTTCCATCTGTTTTATGTAGACTACAAAGATTACATTTCTCCAAAAAAAAAAGTCTGCTCAACTCAGTAACTGCACTAAAAACATCTCTCTCTCTCTCTCTCTCTCCCTCCAGGAGTCTGAGTTGGCTGAGTTGCGGGAGACAATAGAGATGCTGAAGACCCAGAACACAGACGCCCAGACGGCCATCCAGGTGGCCCTCAATGGCCCTGACCACCTCCACAAAGGTAGTGAAGGAACCAGCAGGGGACGTTGGATCAAACTTCTCTCAAATTCACTGATGTTTTGTGGAGACTTTAAATGCCTCACTGTTTCATGAGTTGGTGTATATTTAGCCTGATTGGCCCCAGAGGGAAATGATCCCCATGATACTTGAAGTATGTGCTGTATAGGTCAGTTTTGGAAAGTCTTGATTAGTCATGGAAACAACCTGAATCAGACGTGTAATCAGTTTTGTGAAGGACATTTTCAAGTGTCCAACTCTGTAGGTGTTTATCAAGAGAAGCTGAGCCCAACGTAGCTGCACACTAAAGAGAGCATGATATCAACCAGCACATCCTGGTGCACTGATCAGCTCAGTCTCCAGTGCTCTAAGTTTGTCTGTCGTTTCCAGACCTGCGGATTAGACGGCAGCACTCGTCTGAAAGTATGTCCAGCATCAACAGCGCAGCCAGTCACTCCAGCATGGGCAGCCTGGGCAAGGATGCCGAAGACAAGAAGAAGAAGAAGAAGAGTTGGGTAGGTGGAAAAAAAAGCTGCCCAGTGGAGTTGAGTCCAAACATGGACAAAAAATGTTCTATATATATATATATGTATATATACAGTGCACCTGGTCAGAAATGGTTCCTCATATGGTAGAAAAAAGATATGTAAGAAGAAAAGTTCACCTCTGTTTTATTTTCAAGAATAATTTGATAAATCTCCGGCCGGTATTTGCTCTGTTATGAGAAATGCCAGAATGTAAAAAGCCTACAGGAGACAAGTAAACAAAAAAAAATGCTACAAATGACTCATTGGAGGTTCACAACATTTTCATTCTGCTGCTTTCAGGGCACCAAGAAGTTCTAGTGTCTTCATCTCCAGCCCATTTGTTCACTTGTCGCAGGCATCAGGAGCCTCATATTATCAAACTGAGTTAAACTGTCATTGTTTAGGATTTGGATTTATTCAGTTGAATGTCTTCTTTACATAGAAGACGACAGTTTTTGTGGATCTATGAAATAAAGCTTGTTGTACTGTTACATCCACTGTAACAGCTTCAAAATCAGCTGAATGTTAATAAAATGTAAAGTAGTAGTAGTGCACCGAGTATTCTTTTTCCTTCTTGTATTAAAGTGTGTGTTTACACACTTATGCACTCTGCAATCTGGGGTCGATGCCATAATCCTTGTCTACTCACATTTTGTGTTTGGATACCTTTGAGGCTGGAGAGTGCAGTGTGTGTTCAGATTCCCATAGGTCCATAGGTGCAAAGTCCTAGAACTAACTTATCACAGTTGGCCATCACGTCATTGTTGCTAGGTTACAGTGCTGAGATGGTATCAGCTGAGTGTCCAAGTAACCATCCAGTGGTGAGGACTGACGGAGGGTCGAGCAGAGGAGTCAACTACCCTGCAATTATTTTGTGAGACGCACTTGAAACTTCATACCCAGTGACACCAGCATGCAAGTGGCCACTGACGTCACAGATACTGACGTTCAGCTTGAAACCAGGGCGATGGTTCCCCGGGGGTTAGAGAAGAGCTTGTTGAATCACTTTGACAAGTGGGAAAGTCTGGACAGAAGAGAAACACTCTCACCTGCCTCATCTTCTGTCAAAGTACTTCAGAGAAGGGCTCTTAATCCCTCAATTACTCAAATGCACTTAGAGGAAGAGATACATCTTAATTTTAATATTTATTTATAAAGTTCATTTCTCTTGTGTCTCTTTTTTGTCCGTAATGTACTTGCACCTGCTTTTGGGTTCAAATCCAGCCAAGGAGGACAATTTTTAATGCAGTACCCATCTCCTGTTTCCCACTCTACTGAAGAATCATCCACAAACACCCACAAATCAAGTCCAAAAAGTCTAAAAATAAACATCCACAACCATAAAGCTCCCTCTTCTCCCTCTGCCCTTCTCTCCGATGCTGTTGCTCTTTGCTTCACTCTGTAATAGCAGCTCAGTCTCCCCGGCTGAGAGCTTATTTGCTGCAGCCCCCTGAGTCAGACAGATGACATATTAGAAGTTCCAGCTCAGCCAAAGAGCACAGAGCCAGTGCCGGTTTTCAGTCTGTGCTGCAATGCAAAATGCCTGCCCTTGAAAATGAAATGCATGCAAACAGCCCAAAAGTTCAGCACAGGGTGCGACACCCTAGCCTGCCGTGTTAAGTGAGAGCCCGAAAAAATTCAAGTCACCCTCATGAATACAAATCAGTCCCTTATTTAAGCAGCAATTAATTATTCATTTGCATAAATTCTGCCCTGGTGTACACGTGGGTGGAGACGGGGATGGAGCTGAACGGAGGTTAGTGTGATGAGAGCAGATGATTATATCAGGGCAGGAGCAGCAGGACGGTGTGATGAAGAGGAAGATTACTCTTCAATAATGCAGCGTGCAGGTGTCCTGAAGCAGGACCTGGACTCAGGGCTACTTCCCTGTAGTTGATATCTGACCTCTGATCTCTCTGCGTATTTTTATTATTCTGCAAATACTTATCACTTCAAACATGAGTAAAGGTGGTGTTTTAAAATGTAATTTTCTTACACAGACAGACTGAATCTTGGACCTTTTCATACTGTTTCCATACAGAATCTTGTTCTTCATGCTTTGTGCTATTAATCCTTGTTTGGTTGCACTGCAGGTGGCTATAAAATGTGTGTGGGGGGGCAGTTTTGCAATGACATATTAATTTTAGTATTTCCATGCCATTTGAGCCACTAGCATGTGAAATTACTTATTGCAATTTTAAGATGTGTCTTCCCTGTCATCAGTGGTGTCTAACCACAGGGTGTCAAAAGTGTTGAGATAAACAGGGCTGTGAATATCTCGTTTAGAGAAAAAGATGCTCTGAATGTAATAACAGTGGAACTCATCATCATTATCATCAGCCTTGCACCAGCGATAACTGTTTCCTCAGAACAAGTGCTCAGTAAACAGACACATTTGCAGCAGTTAGCCTTAACCAGCAGAGGGTTTGCTGTAGATGGGTGAGGAGAGCAGGAGTGTGTGTTTGTGTGGCTTAACGCTGGGTGTGTTCTGCATCTTCAGGTGGCTGATTCCATCCCGGCTCAGGTCAGTGGTTTCCAGAGTGTCTTCTGTATGTTTGCAGTGGTTATTCCCCGTCTCTTTCCTCTTCCTTCGCTCCCTTATTTGTTCCTCCTTCTTCCCCCTCTCAGAGCAAACTCTTCTTTCTCTTTTTCTGGAAACGTCGGCATGGAAACAGCAACCCTCCCTTCCCCCTTGTTCCTCTTCGATCCTCCCCCCTTTTCCTCCCCCCTTGTTCGTTGTGATTGCCTGTTCAGCCCTAATTTCTAGGGTCATTTCAAAGCCTGATCTCCCCCTCTCCATCTCTCATTTCCATCTCTACTTACGGCCTTGCTTCTTAACTCCCTCTTTACCTAAACCAGACAGTGGCCATTGCTTGGAAACAGCACAGAGTGACTTCCTGATCTGGCAGGATGTGATGTCACCAGAACGCATCTTTAAATAACTGACATGATGTGACTGAGGAGTTTGGTGGGTGGCAGCGATGCTGACGTCTTTGCCCCTGTGTGTTTGTGTTTTCCGTCTCGCAGTTACGCAGCTCCTTCAAGCAGGCGTTCAGCAAGAAGAAAACCAAATCCCAGTCGGCCCACGACGAGATGGAGGAGATGACGGACTCGCTGCCGTCCTCACCCAAGCTGCAGCACGACAACAGGCAAGGCAGCATTGCCACGCTGCGCTCCTCGCCCTCCACCACCGAGTGAGTTTTCAGCCTCCCGCAAATACATCTACACCTGCATCCACTCTCACGCACTTATATTCAGTACACAGGTAATTCTCACCTCACACACGTACACTGATATATTTTTATGCATAGTAATGCAAAAGCACATATACACCGTACACAGCTGGCTGATTTGTTCCTTCTTCTTCTCTAAGTCTTCACTGTTTTGTTTTCACACGTCTTTAAATCCTTTCCTCACTTTTCTTTTATCTCTCCTCTGTTCAAACTTTTCTTTCACCTCTCTCCACCTGCTGTAGCAAGTGCGTTTGCGATAGCAAGTCCTCTCCTATTTGGACGCCAAAGAAAAAGCTAAACGGTCATGTGGTCTACAAGCACAGATCTCGGTAACAGCCGCTGTGTGGCATGCTCCCAGGGAGTGTGTGTGCAGTGGGGTGTGTTGGTGTGACTGTCTTTTGCATCTTAATGCTGCAAAAAAAAACCATGGCATGTTAGAGGTGATGGATTTCCCTGCAACACAAACTGAACCAGGACCTGGAGAGTGTCCAGTTCTCAGTTCAGGGACAGTAACAGCAGGTTGAATTAAGGGTTAAAAGCAGTAAGAGTTTTCAAACTCGTGCAGTGGAAATTGGCTGTGTCACTGTGAAAGAACCAACATGTGGCTGTTTGACCAATGCAATAAGCATGCAATGACTGTGCACATGTTGCTGTGCTGTGTGGCAGCTGGCGACGTCATGTCAGCGTGAAGACGACTGACGAGGTTTCCTCAGGGGCAGAGCACGTGGAAGGTTTGAACTTCAAATGACACAGTGAACCACAGGAGTGTGACAGATTTCTGTTGTGTTTGACACAGCACTCTGCCTGCTGATAATGAAATAACTGTCTCTCTGCCTTGATGATGGTACTTCATTTTGTATTCCACTGCCTTCTCTATTGTGATTTGAGGAAATATTTGTTTGATAAGATCCAGTTTAAGAATCCTGATCTGTTTTGGCCGTCTGATGCTGATATGTTGAGTTGGCTTTTTAATGTGGAGACTTTTGTTTTGGCGAGATTTATAGGAGAAGCTTGGCAGCTCAGACCGAGGACACTGTATCCACTATAACTGAATGATTTGTACTTTGCACTAATTTGTGGGAGTCTATATGATGATTTGTCATGTTGTCATCAAGTTTATGGTTAAGTGTCTTGTAAGTCCATACCGGCAGAGGATCCGGTGCAGGACACTCTAATAAACAGTCATTCAAAATTAAATGACCACATCACCTCCTGTAAATCAGGTCCTCACTGTGCTGTAATGGCAGTAATTGTCAAACTAAGAAAAATGTTCATCACAATCACACACTGCATTAATAACAAACAAAAATCAGTTTGTTGCAACAAAATCTGGCATAGCAACCTAAAGAAAGTGAATGACTGTGCATGGAGGGACCCACAACTTTCATCTATAAGATTCCTTGGCTGAAATAAAGTCAATGGGAAGGATTCGCTGTCCCAAATGCCGCACTTCCCTGTTCACCTCCGTGTTGCTCCTGCCCGTGCAGCTTTCACCACTGACTCCACCTTCCCTCTGAGCTTCAAATTTCAGCTCTCTTGTGTCCTTTCAGTGTGTACTGTTTCTCTCCAGACTGTGTGTGTGTGTATTTGGTATAACCCTCGCGGTGACCCCCTCCTCCTCCGTGTGTGTAATCCCGGTCGCAGGCTGTGCGAATGCACCGAGGCGGAGGCAGAAATCATCCTCCAGCTGAAGAACGAGCTGAGAGAGAAGGAGCTCAAGTTGACAGACATTCGCCTGGAGGCGCTCAGCTCCGCCCACCACCTTGACCAGATCCGAGAGGCCATGAACCGCATGCAGGTGAGGTTCCACTGGCCTGTGGGGGTCTATTTATGCTTGGCACAGGTTTAACCAGAGCAGGATGCATAACTGCCCATTTGTCAGGGGATTATGGTGATAAACAACAGAAGTCTAAATTTTAAATTCAAATTGGCTTTTACTCTGGATTCTGTTTTGCCACCTGTTGTAGAGAGAAGGTATGAAAACTTTTCTTAGGACATATCAAATCAGGAATTTTCTCCAAAGGTCCAGACAGAGGCGTCTCACAGGGAAAAAAATACCTTTTGTTGTGCTACAGTTTCGTCTCCGGTGAAGGAGACAGGCCAAACTTGACTCTGTCCAATTTATTTGGGCTAAAGTGGTGTGTTTCTCCCCTGAGGCACTTCAGCATGACAGCTACCAGTTAGGAAGTTAACAATGCATTCAGTGGGTTAGTGAATGGCTGACAGGGCACCAGCGGGGCACCAGCAGAGCTGAAGGCAAAGTAGCTGATGGAACACAAACACAGAGCCACACACACACACACGCACACACACACACAAGCACATAGCCTCTTGTATCATATCTACAGTATACAGCTAACTTTCTTGCAGGTTAGCTATTCAATTTTAGGTCCCTGATACTGTTACAGACTGAAGCAGAGTTAAGCATAAAGACCATAAAAACTATTGCCTGGCTCTGTTGCAATTAACTTGTAGCTCGTTTGTAAAATTAGACAAAACCTGAAATGTAAATGAACTGAATTGTTCATTAAAGCAGCTAATTGTAAGTTTTGCTTTGCTACATAGCAAACATTAGCATTAAAAGCTGTTTGGAAGAAACGTTGTGAGTTCAGCATCAAACTTCAGTCCTTTACTCACCAAGAGCTGTCTCTAGCTGTGGAAGAGTCAGCTCTTGTCTCTATCATGTCTTGTCTTCTACTGAAGTTAGCATGTTAACCAGCTAGCCCCCAGGCCCATGTCATTACTTTCCTCAGCTAGGCTAACAAATTTACAAACAGACATGAGAAGGTTCTTATTCTTCTCATCTAACTCTCAGCAAGAAAGCAAATTGTTGTATTTCCTAAGATGTTGAATTATTCCTTTAAGCTCTAAAAGTCTGAAAACTTTTCAAAGAGTAAAACATGATACTATAAAACTAGGATACTGTAGCTTGCTGACTAGAACAAAGCGCACTCAGCCGGCAGTATCAGCTCCAAAATAGACAATTAATAACAGACTTGTCAGTCTCAGCTCTAAATACACTGTCAAGGTGAGCACACTTCATAAAGGTGGAATGAAACAGTTTAATTGTCTGTGCAGCTGAATGAAAAGACATAAAATGAGGCTTTCTCTGTCTCAATTAATGTATTTGGTTTATTTATTTAATTCCTATTTATATAGAGCAATAAAAGCCACCCATCATTTCACAGTATAATCTTCAGAGATGCTGAGTCATTTCATATTCTTAAAAGAAGCATGTGTTCAAAGAATATCACCATAAAAGTCTCACTTAAGTGGATCTTTGTGGATGTGGATTGCCTCGTCTGTAGAAGCCTATAGTCTCCTCTCAGATCTGGGGATCATGTAAGGCTCCTTATCTGAGACTTAACCTTCTGTACAAAGAGAGCCTTGAAGATCAAAAAGCCGCTTACAGCCCATAATTCCAATAATACTGATTCAGAGTAACAGTGGTCGGCATGAATGCAGGAAAATGAGCATTTGTTGTGTGAGCAGCCTATTACTCAGCGTTACCAGAGTCTTTGAATGCAGGTTGTATTAGATTCTAATTTTCATCCTTTTCTCAATCACCAGAACGAGATTGAGATGCTGAAAGCAGAGAACGATCGCCTCAAGTCCAGCGGTAACGCGACGCCGACGGCCACGCCCATCAAGACAGCCCGGCCGCCCTCAGAGACCTCCAGCACCTCCTCGTCCTCCTCGCGTCAGTCCTTGGGCCTGTCGCTCAATAACCTCAACATCACTGACACCATCATGTCAGGTCAGTTCAGTGTCAGCGCTGGTGTCGCAGCGCGTTGCTCTCAAGTGTCCATGTAGATCAGTGTTCACAGTCTGCAGTTTGGTCTGAGGAGTGAGAGCAGTGAGTGTGGGAGTGGTGGAAGTGACTGAAATGGATTGATGAAGTCTTGACAAACCAAAAATGGAATACCTTAACTGGCCAATCAGGACTGAGTATTCAACAAAGCTGGTTAATAAACCCCAGAAATATATTTCAGTATTTAGAAGGACAAGTTGGTTCTTTTTTCTTTAAAAAAAATGGTATATTCAGCTATTGAGAATTAAACCGTCGTATTGTAAGTGCTCTGCTGTTTAGTTGTAGGACACAGTTTTATGGTCTGCAGAAACCCTCAGGACAGAAGTTTTTTTTTTCTGCAGCATCAAGTTGGATTAGTTCTCTCCGTACTTGCCCCAGTAAATGTGAGAGAACTGTGTTTGTGGAGAGACGTGATCTGGAGGAGCTGCGTGAAATGATGAAATAGCTGCTCTCTTGTCTGCGAGGGCTCGCCACGCAGCAGGAGCCTGTTGCACACACACACATGAACATGTTGAAAATCTCTCCAGGCCCGCTCTGTTTGAGAAGTGAAAGAGTTTTGTCCCTCTCACTCGCCCTATAATTAACATAGAAGGCGCAGCTCTCTCCGAGGACTCGGGCCCTCGTTAATTGATGGAGGGATGAGCCAAGAGCGGCGACGCGTGGGAAGACAAGCAGGCCAGCGGGCCGTTATCACCCCAGCTAAGGGAAGCCATCCGAATACAAAGTACCCACTTCCCTCTCCAAAACTGAGCCTGGGAGAAGGAGAATGAGGAGAGATTTATGGTGCGAGTTGTTAGTGGTGTGATTGTGGTCAAAGGTTAAAGGTGACAAAAGTCAAACTTGTCCAAAGTAGAAAAACTGCACTTTATTTGCTGAAGGTTTATATGGTTATATCACTGTGCTATTAGTAGTCCTTAATAGTTAGAGCTGCTATAACTAATATTTTTGTGTTAACAATGGATCACATGACAACTTGTACGAGAAGGGGAGGTCACCTGTAGTGATGACCCCACAAAGAGTTAACACCTGACCCTCAGCTCTACAGAGAATTTTAGCGTCTTTCAGCTCAACTGACCAACAACAACAACAACCGACCACGTTTTTGTCTTGGATTAGTCTCATCGGTCACATTGAGAAAGTTTTTGGCTACAACAGGTGAAACCTCTCAGTAAACTACCTACCCAGGACCAAAAAGCAAACAGACAAAGGTAACAACTAACTGGTAAACAAAACAGAGACAGATATTTTTCTCAGGAGCTGGTTGAGACCAAAAACAGAGTTTAAAGGAGAGTGAGTATCGGACTGAAATTCATCAGGTGGTCTGAAACACAACTTCATATAATAATGAACCCGAAAATGATTACTGTTTCAAATGAATCAAACCTTATTTCACTGTAGAGCTGTGAGCAGTGCATTGATTCACTTAACCCCTCCATACCCCACTCTCCCTCTCTCTCCCTCTCTTTCTCTGTCATTGACAACAGACCCATCTGTTGAATTGGCTAAAAACAACAACGCAACAAATGTGTCTCTTTGCATATACAGCAGGGAGGTGAGATCTGATCACAAGTGGTCACTGGAGACGCATGTGGAGACTTATTTTTAAGCTGGGGTGAACAGACGTACTTAGAGCTGACACATGTTAATACCAGGTCTGAACAGGGCCAGTGTTGTGTTTGCAGTTGGTTTCCACTTTCCCTAAGTGCCCAACATCTTGATGCTGATCTTTGAGCTTTTGAGATGTTAGCACAGCAATGAAAACAATGAACTGGAAGAAGCACAGCTAGTCTAATGAGACTTTAGACCAGTTACAGATGTCACACTCTGATGGTACGTCTGTGCAAATTTAACCAGCTCAACCAGAAAGCCTGTGTACAATGCAGAATGTAAAACCCATGTGGCATTTCTGTTTATTTCTCTGGAGAGTATAATGGACTAATTCTGGTTTCTTATACCCACTCAACACTTGGGGTTTCCTGAGAAATATTCTGTTACTGCTGGTGGAGAGTGGAACAAGTATAAAATGTGTTGGTTGTCTGATTTCCACACAGTGGTTTGAATATTTGGCTTCCTCTTGACATAAGGCGATGTTACTGTCTTATATTTCTTGACATATTGTCAGCTTGATAGAAATCTGCTGCTGACTGGACTTTCAGCTCCACAACAAATACCTCAAAGAAACTTCTTATTAAAAGATTTTCCATTTTAACTTCTTTGTCTGTCTTTATACTCTATTTCATTTCCTCACACACAGTTGTTCTTCCATTATCATTCAGCACACTCACTAGAAATCGCTCTGTATGAGAACATTGATTAAATGTAGAAGTAATTACCACATGAAAGAAACCCATTAGCTATCTTTTACTTTGGAGTCTGTTTGTCCATCTCCAGCTGTAATTTGCCAGCAGGCAGAATGAGAGTGTTTATAATGGATCAAGGTTCTGACAGATTAAAGTTGGTTGCGTTTCCTAACAGAAAGTTTTGTTTTCAGATATTCTGCTAGACGACAGCTACGAGGGCAATCTGCGCAAAGAGGGGCGGAGCGTGCGGATAGTGGTTACCATCAGCAGTGGGCCAAACACCACTAAGGTTAGTGGGTGAAGATCTCCCATTATTTTCTCTTTTCCTCCAGCTAAAACCACTTGAACCCTGTTTGACTCCTGTGTTTTTATTTTTCCTCAGGGGACACAGAGCCAGGAGTACCTGATTGGCTCTATAGGTGTGAGTGGAAAAACCAAGTGGGACGTCCTGGATGGGGTCATCCGACGTCTCTTCAAGGTAAACAACAGAGGACTTTGCTCATAGGTGTAGGTCAATCATTTAGGCACATAAAAGGTTTTTACAGCAGATGTTTTGACATGTCATAGCAGAAAAAACACAGCTGTTCCTAATAGCTTTAATGATGACCTTTCCATGTAGTTGTCTTAATGTCAGTTAATCAGCATGCACAACAGCAGAGCTCTGACACAAGTCAAAACGTCTGACATGAGAAATGTTTATCTGAATATGTTGCGGTAATTTGATCCTGCAAGTACAGACACATAAACTAAGAAACAAAAGAACCAGGGATGTGTAGATGTCGATGTTTTTTTCATATGTTTCTTCTGAAAGGGTGTTTAACAATAACTACAGCACATGCATTTAAGATGAAACATGAAAAAGGAACGCATGGTCTCCTGTACAGCCACATCTGTCAAGACATTTCATTCCTAACTATTCACTTGCTTGGAATTGGAATTCACATACCACACCCAACTTAAGGATAAAGGCGTATTTATTTCTTTTTAAAGGTCCCATATTGTATAAAGGTAGATGTCCATGTATTTTTTGATCATAAAGCAGGTCTAGGTTCTATATTAATACTGTGAAAGTATCAAAGCCTCAGTCCACAGAGAAATGCACACAGCCTGTATTCAGAGACTGAGCCTTAAAACCAGCCGTCACGACTATGTGTAATTTTGTGATGTCACAACAAAACTATCACCACTCTCAACCATGCCCCAAGCCCCGCCCACCTGGACCCACAATCCAACCATGCAGGATTTGGTTTCTCTGAGTGTTTACCTGAAATCTGCTATATTTTTATTGGATCACTCAAAAAACAGTCAGCCAATCAGAAGAGAGGCTCAGATCCTCTCTTCTGATTGGCTCACTGACCTGTTGTTACTAGAGCTCCAGAGAGCAGCCTGAGAGAGGGGATGCAAAACTACACTGAGGTGGTTTTTGGTTCTTGAAACCACAAATATATCTTCTGATGGAGATCAACACTTCAAATAAAACACAGGAGAATTGTAAAATATGGACCTTTAACTTTAGTCACACAGTTCTCTGTTGTTAAACGACACATGCTGAAGTTACCACCATTATGTTTGATTTATCGTCTAACATTCACAGACAGACAACATATTTTTCAGTATGATCAATACTGCAATGCCTCATTTTTCATTTTTCATTTTTCACCTCTCACCCCTCCCTCCCTCCCTCCCTGCAGGAGTACGTGTTTCGGGTGGACCCTCTGACCAGCCTGGGTCTCAACTCAGACAGCATTGTCTGCTACAGGATGGGCGAGGTGGTTCGCGCCCACGCCTCCGAAGTGCCTGAGCTGCTGCCCTGCGGCTACCTGGTGGGCGACAACAACGTCATCAAGGTCAACCTCAAAGGTACGGCAGCAAGGAAACATGGAGTTTCTATTCCAGGATCACAGCAGCTGTTAAAACCAGGTTCAGGTTCTCAAGGAAGGAGTGTGGTACTGGAGGAATGTATGATTCTTACTCTGATTTCTGTGTTGGTTTATTTTAGTATAAACCTTTAAGTTATTTCCTGAACACAAACTAGACCTAACTTGAACCTTATATAATAATACAAGACTTTACTACATTCATTTTCCTCCTCCTATCTGTCTCCTTTCCTTCCTGTTCCCAGGAGTGAAGGAGAACAGTATAGACAGCCTGGTGTTTGACACACTCATCCCAAAGCCCATCATCCAGCGGTACCTGAACCTGTTGATGGAGCACCGTCGCATCATCCTGTCAGGACCCAGCGGCACCGGGAAATCCTTCCTGGCTGCAAAGCTGGCCGAGTACATCATTTCCCAAATGGGGCAGGAGGTGACTGAGCACAATGTGGCCAGCTTCAACGTGGACCAGAACTCCAGCAAGGTAGAAAGAGCAGACAGGTTTTATATTGTTGTTAAGGGATTGGGATTTTGGTGCATTGCAGCAGTGATCCTGCTTCATTTTTGCCTTATTTCCCAGAACACAATTTCATGTATTCATTTACTTGTGAAAAGTGAAAGGAAAACCAGTTGTTCATTGATTTTCTACCATACAGGGTTTGAATATCACATGCAAATATGAATAGATCTTCAGAGATGTTTCAATACAAATACAAATACAAATTAGTCTCTCTGCCTCCTGTACCTCAGATTTCTCCCTGTGTTATTACTGAATGCCAGAGCAAAATTGCATCTCTTGAAAAAAATCCTCTATGCTCTGACTTTGTGCTGATTTTACAACCTTATATTTTTCTCTGATGTTTTTGATCATCCTTGGCTGTAAGGAAAATACACCAGCATTTAAATAACAGGCCTCTGAATGTGAGATTCATCACCACCAGCTGTTTTTGATAACAGCAGTCACATACATTTACTCATTTGTAGTTTTCTACAGTGAATGTTTGTCCAGAGGGAGAGAGGCTTGAACTGGAGTTGTGTATTACAGTAAATGCAGGAAATGTCAAATGTTCCTGTTATTAAATAAACATGAAATATCAGTTTGAGGACTGCGATTTACTGTAAACATCAATTCATTCTTTCATTTGTTTTTAGCTTGCATTTGAATAATAGAGTAAAACATAAATAAAGAGATAATAGGGACTAAAATCTATGGAAGCAGAGAAAAGCCTATATATTTATATAATATTATCAGGAGAAAATTATGTTTTTTTATTCCAAGATAATGGGATAATTATTCTGTTATCTCAACATAACAAAACTCAGTTATTTGGAGATAATGAGATAATAATTCCACTACCTCAAAAAGAGAGAAAAAAAATTTCAATCCTGATAATATTTTGTTATGTCAAGATAACAAGTGTTGATAATGGGATAAAAAAAAAATATTTGTGAGTATGACCTTTCTCAGCTTCCATAAATATCATATTGCTCTCTTTAAACTATTATTTCACTTGAAGATGTTGCATCCCAACCAGTGTGCACACATTAAAAACTGTTAATGCTTCCCTCCCCAGGATCTGCGGCAGTACTTGTCCAACCTGGCAGAGCAGTGTAACTCTGAGGAGACGGACACAGAGCTCCCCACTGTGGTCATCCTGGACAACCTCCACCATATCGGCTCCCTCAGTGACATATTCAACGGTTTCCTCAACTGCAAGTACCACAAATGGTGAGTCACACTCTGTCTCTCTTCCTGGACGGGCTGACTGAAGTGCCTCGTCCTGCTGCTGGTGACAGCTCAAGTCAAATCCAGTCAGTTTTATTTCTATAGCCCAAAATCATAAACCACAAATTTGAAAAAAAAACTTTAACAGACAAAAAGGATTACACCTCAGGAAGAGAGATGTACTCTACTGGTCCAGGTGGAAGCTTACTCTTCTTACTGAAGAGTGGTACGGCTGTGAACAGGCAGTGATTCATAGGGAGGCCAGCCTGGTGTCTATCATTACTGACCTAGCAGCAACATGATGCAGCAGTTATTTAGTGGAAGTGTCAGTCAGCAATTATGTGTTTTGTTGTCGTTGTCTCCTTTAGCCCATATGTTATTGGGACCATGAACCAGGGAGTCTCCTCCTCTCCTAACCTTGAGCTGCACCACAACTTCAGGTTTGTGACAACCTTGACTCACACTGGGGTTTATATTACTCATTGTGTTGTGATATTATATTGTGTAAGGACTGTGTAGAAATGTTATTGGCTCCACAAAGCTATCAAGTTTAGTTTTATTTGCTTTGCATCATCTCACCTTGATTTTAATTGTCAATCAGCACAACATTTCACAGCTTGTAAACTAAAAGCATTCTTCCACAGGGAGTGCTGTAATTACTTCTCTTGGATAATTAGACTTCAATGAAAATGAATAGACTATAGTGCATGTTGTCAGTGTTGGATCATTTGTGCTTGGCATGTTTGACTAGCTGATGATTTGGCAAACATGAAGTCATTAGAGAAAGCTTATCATGAGCCAAACATTCATTTAATGTTGATCGGTTAGATTTTAAAGCTTTTAAACTGCTGGTAGAAATACCTGAGATAACACAAGTCTCATCATCTGTAACTCGCTGCTTTGATCAGACATCTGGTTTAAAGTTGCGATGATCTATGAACCCCACTGATGATCCGTCCTGTTGTAGATGGGTGCTGTGCACCAACCACACTGAGCCAGTCAAAGGATTCCTGGGTCGTTTCCTGCGGCGGAAGCTGATAGAGACGGAGATCGATAAGAACATGCGCAGCAACGACCTGATTAAGATCATCGACTGGATCCCCAAGACCTGGCGGCATCTCAACGGCTTCCTGGAGGCACACAGCTCCTCCGATGTCACCATAGGTCAGTTCTCACACACACACACACACACACACACACACACACACACACACACACACACACACACACACAGACATTTTCTCCCTCTAGTGCTTCATACTGTTTGACCAATGCTATAGCCCTGTCTTTCTACAGAACACACTAATATTCAGTCTTTGCATATAAGTGTGTGTTGTTAATCGGCTCCATATCTTCGGTCTTTCTATCTTCCATCCAACAAACACTCATCCCCTGGGCTCTTTTGTCCCTGCAGGCCCCCGTCTCTTCCTGTCCTGTCCCATGGATGTAGAAGGCTCTCGGGTTTGGTTCACTGACCTGTGGAACTACTCTCTGGTGCCCTACCTGCTGGAAGCCGTCAGGGAAGGGCTTCAGGTACGTCCTATAATACTTCAAACACTCTGGATCATCAGAGTATCTATAAGCTGTACAAGATTTTAAAGGGTTTTCCATCAGCTGTTCTCCACAATTCATGAAAACGAAATTGAATGACCCCCTGCATCATCAAAAGAAACAAGTTCAGGGCTCATCCTCAATCATACCTCTCCTACAGCTGTACGGCAAAAGAGCAGCATGGGAAGATCCGTCCAAGTGGGTGAACGACACGTATCCGTGGAACGCCGCCTCGCTGCAGCAGGACGGCCAGTCTCTGCTCCAGCTGAGGCCGGAGGACGTGGGATACGACGGCTACAGCTCATCCAAGGAGGGAGCCTCATCCAAGCAAGTGTCTCAGAGTGACACCGAGGGAGACCCACTGGTGAGGAGGACATGAAACACTGCTTCTCATTAAATCTGTGCCATTCAGGAGCTTCCTACGGAGAGTGTAGTTTGCTTACAGCATTTAAGTCGAGCAGAGACACAACAAAAAAAACAGCTTAGTGGAATATGACCAGGATTTAATTAAAATAGCAGCAGTGATAAATGTCTGTCCCTCACATATGAACCATCACCCAGACGGAATGATCTAATTCAATAAATCTATATGCATGGTGCAGATTCATAAAGTTACTCAAGTCAGGGTTGCTGGTTTCCATAGAAACCTGTGACATGTGTTACCTTGGCTTTTGCAAAATGAAATAAATAAGCTGCTGAAGTCACTCGGTGGTATAGACTCCCTTACCCCACACACACACACACACACACACACACAGACACACACAGACAGGATCAACTGTCTAGTGAGTGAGAGTAGAGAGAGAAGAAGGTGAATGGGTGGAGAAAGAGAGAGAGAATTAATTTCCATTTGTTGGGTTATTGCAGCCCAAGAGGAATTAAAGGGTAGTCATCCAAAAACAACTGGCTTCATTTAGCGTGTGTGTGTGTGTGTGTGTGTGTGTGTGTGTGTGTGTGTGTGTGTGTGTGTGTTTGTGCTTTTGTGTACACATGTGTCTGTGTGTCCAGTCTGAGCGCAGGTGTGCCTAGACTCATTTTAGGAACACTTGAAGCAATTCACCAGCTGCTGCAGCAGTGCTGCATTATTTAGACCATTAGCTCTGTTACAGGGATGAGAAGTTCTGCTGTTTTATTGTGGTGATTTACCACAAGGTTTTATTACACACACACACACACACACACACACACACACACACACACACACAGAGAAAGAAAAGCAAGAGTGTGAGTAGGGCCGAATATCCAAATCACTTTTTTTTTTTGTTTGTTTGTTTTTTGGGTTAAGACTAAATGTATCACAACATATCATCATAAATGAAGCATTGTGTTGCTACAGAGACGCCTCGGCCTACAAATCATTCTCTCCAGAACTAACAGAATATGAATGTGCTTGCTTAGTGCAGGCCACAACAAAAATCACATCATCATCAATTTAATATTTTTTTTCACAGAAAATAAAAAGCAGAAGTGACCGTGCTCACTAAAGTCATGACCCACAATATCTGTCAAAATGATCACAACATGAGTTTTCAATCACTATTTGTGAGTCATTACATGAATTTGTGTTTGTCGTAGGTGTAATAAGCACAGTGGCATCTTAGAGACAGCACTTCCTCATACTGTGACAGCTGAGTTATCAATAGAAAAGAGTGCAAACATCACATTCACTGTTTGTTGCCACTGTCAGAAATGTCATAATTCTACTTAAGGTTGTAGGTGTTGTTATACTGCAGTGCATTATTCACGTTTTTTGAATATTTTCTGTCCAAGTGCATGTACATTGGTGAGTGTAAGGCTGTAGCAAACAGCCTGTTTGTTCAGGTTGGGGGACTGGTTGCAATGAACCATATTCAAGCCACAGTCTCAGTTATCAAACTGTTGATCTTGTCGTGTTTGCAGATGAATATGCTGCTGCGACTGCAGGAGGCAGCTAACTACTCCAGCACACAGAGCTGCGACAGCGACAGCACCAGTCACCATGACGACCAGCTGGACTCCTCTCTGGAGTCGGCACTATGAGAGCGAGAGCTGCGCTGGGAGACACCGGACCCCTTGGATCCCTTGAACCTGGGAACATTTGAACCTCCATTACTACTAGACACCACCCCTGTAGTGCACAGATGTATGAAATATGAAAAGTTTTATTATCCAAAATGGTATACCCACCATTTGAAATCAAACACCTATTTTTACATAATTATGGTGCAATATTAAATCAAATTATTGTATGTTTGAAAGAGTGGTTGCCAACCTGATCAAAAACAATCACACAGGTTGGATCATTTCTATTTTGTTGACGTCAGAAAGTGAAGTTAGAGAGTACATTTTAATGGATGTGTATCATTTTAAGAATACAACTTTTCATATACGTGTAGGCGGGATGTGTCTGACGAGGAAATGTAGTTCCTCTGAAGTTGACTTCCATGGAGTAAATCACAGTTCCTGCTCAGCAACGATGAGCCACAGTTTACTCCCTTCATTTAAACAGTGTCAGAAAAAAAAAGAAAGAAAGCCAAGAGTTTGACGTGACTAAACTGGATTTTTGTTTTTTTAAAACCCAGTTATATCTTCAGATGTTTACAATGGGGGGGCATGTTCTGTTGTTTATGTCTTTCCTTGTTTACAGAGGTGCTTTCTCACAGACACACACACACAGACACACACACACTCATAATAATGCACTTACACACAGGCAGCAGGAGGAGACTTTCTTTTAGTCAGAGGCTTTAATCAGTTCAAGCCCTAATCTGACCAACAATCCAGCCTGCCAAAGTGTCCTTGAGCAAGGCACTGTATCTGCCACCTCTGGGATGCCTGATGTCCAACCCCACATACTGAGGGAGGCAAGCAGGAGGACGGCACTGTGGAGTGTTTTTATGGGATGTAATGCCCTCTGGTGGCTGTATTGGAGGCTCTTAGAAAACAGTGGCTGTGAACCACTGATTGTTGATCGTCACATACAAACTGGGCTCATCACAGATGCATCAGACTGATTTTGTGTTTAAATAATGTTAGTTAAAGTCAAAAACCAGCTGTTTGTTGTGGTTAGCTGAACTGGCTCCTCAAAAGTTACTGTTTTGGTAGGGTTTAGGGCTAAAGGACACTTTTTTTGACCAGCTGTTTACCACTATATCACCTTTTTGTGTCTTTACTTTTTCTAAGCATAAATTGTGTACAGGCAGTTCTGCACCACCATGATGGCACCAGAAGTGGTTGATGTGAGACTTCTGCAAAGCCTCTGCAGCCCAATTAGCATCACCAGACAAACATTATCATAACATACAGACACACACACACGCGTGCACACACACATCCCTCCTGCTCTCAGCTCAGTCGTCAGTTGAGCCTCGTGGTGCTGGTCTCCTGCCCTGAACCTCGTCAGTGTCAGGCACTGCCAAGCCGCTCCTCGCTGGCCTGCATGCCAACAAGCACAATGAAAGCGCATTGTCTGTGTGTCATCCAGCCACATTGCTACTGTGAAGAAAAAATGGACAAGTGCCAATGTTTTCCTTTGATTTACTGCCAAATGTACACGCACATAACCATCCACATACACACAGGCTTCTCATCCCAATGCAGAGCTGACCGTGGGTTAGACTTAGATGAAGTTGTTTTTGGCTTTCCTCACTCTGAAGCATGTTGTCACTTGTTAGTTTTAAATGCACCATGAGAGGAGCAGGCGGCGTCCTCTTTGGATCGTCACAGAACTGTATCATTTGATCATTCGCTAAGCTCCTCCCCTAGACAGTGATTGTCGAATCACGTCTGTCGAGCTTTGTATTTCTCCACCTGTCTAAGCTTCAACCTTTTTTAAATCCAACAAGAGAAAAATAATGTAAAGAATAGATCAATCAGTGTTCATCTGCTCTAATGTCAGCTAACTAACATTAGAGCTAACTAGTTTAACCTGGATAACTTTCCAGATTTGTAAAATTCTGTCTGTGAGTATTATAACCCACTGTGTTGTGCTCTGGCATCTAATAAGCTTTTAAACACATAAAGCTGTCCCTCCAAATGGATCTCCCAGCTCACATTCCACTGTCACACCTCTGCAAACGCACCCCCCTGCACTGTTTAAAGCAGGGCTTTCTTCCGCAGGTGTTAACGTTAGCAGCTCTGCCCTGCTCTACTCCTGAATTTAGTCAAGTTTACACGCCAGCAGCTCCAGCTAACATCACCTGAGATAGCATTGGTCAAACACATTGGTTAATCCTCATTCTGTTGTCTCCTGTTGTAACATGAAAAGTGAAAACATACCGAAGGGAGCTCGCAGCTTTAGCACCAGCCCTTTAGCACAATATAATGTATGTAGCCATCAAGTGCATATTTAAGACCAATTATACAAGACTATCATTTTAAAACGAATCAGCCGTGAACATGAAGAAGTCAGCTAGAGACATGGAGCTAACATTAGCTTAATTATCTAGCTAGCTACAGCTGAATTTAAAGTGGCGATTGTGCTGTCGTTGTCATAGTGAACTGCAGAGGTGCACAAATGGAAAGCTTGGCAGGCATAGCAACAGTAACTAAGGGGCTTGGGTCTTAGCAAATGGTCGATTGCAAACAGCTGAATTCCTGTGCAACCCATATTAAGAGTTGGCTGCAACAAGGAAATTCAGAAAGTAACAGGGAAGCAGCAGATTGACTGAATTTTTCTGCTTTAACAGTTATGAACCAGAGCTACAGTATAACTCTGTTTGACCAATCAACACAATATCAATAGTATTGAATTGAATGATGCAAGCTGACAGTGTCTTGCTTGAAACGCGCTGTCACCCATGTGATAGTCTTGTTCAGCGTCTGCAGCCATCTGGGATCCATGAGGAACCAAAAAAAAAAAAAAAAAAAAAAAAGTATTTTACAATGCAAGTTAACCAGATCAGCCCGAGAGCTGAATAATGGAACAATGATACTGGTGCTTTCTCGCTGCCTTAAGTGTGCAAAAGTTGGGGAGGCATCTCCTTCTCCCATTGGCTATAGTGAGAAAAGGTTGGATGATGATGATGATGATGATGATGATGATGATGATTTGCTTCCTGCTTTGTCAAAGATGCTGCTTGTTAGAAAAACAGCCTCTTTTGTTTGTGGTCGTTCCCTCTTCCTCCAAACCGCCCTTTCTTGTTTCTGACAGTTGAAGTATAAAAGAATTGATGCTGTATTTGAATTTAAAACTGACCAATATTGTAAAAACATTTAAAAGGGGGTGGGGTATTTTTTAGTTGTTGTTTTGCGCCCAGTTGAGCTGGGCCCACTTGAACAGACAGGAGCACAACCAAGCTGTTTTGGGTTTTCTAGCCTGATGAGCATGTTTTGAAGCTTTTTAAAGGGGATGCATTGAGAAGAGACCTTTATCTTTATGTATGCGTATATTGGACGGAAGCCATTTTGAATTTTGATTGTCCTCTCTTTGTTTATCAAGTGGGTTGGTTTTGCACACTTTGAGGTCGGGGTGGGTTGTAAATACTTAAGTCTTGCACAGTGAATCAAAGATGCATTCTGCCCTGTTGATGTTACAATATGCTTAACCCGCTGAGTAAATTATTGTACTATGAAAACAGAGAAAAAAAAAAAGAAATGCAAAAACTCAACACGCTGTCAGAAACAGGTGTGTGTCTTGTGGTGATTGGATGTTTTGCCTATGCAGGAGGCATACGGTGTACAGTAAGAAACAGTTTTTTAACTCACTGACATCACAGACCGAGAACAAAAGAATAGGCACTTTTCCAGTTTCCCTCATCCTGCCATAATATTCTCTGGATCCTCTCTGTCTTTAGGAATGCCTGTTGTTCCTTAGAAGCCCTTCCTCTCTGGACATTTTAACCCAAGCTTACCGCCACGTTAGGTTTGCTGGCTGTGTGAGGCACCGAAGCTGACCCAACACCGTACTGTATACATTTACCAACAACCAACAGGTGCTACTAGCCAGTCAGAGTCCATCAGAGACCAACAAGTCACATTGTCACAACCTCAGGACAATCCAATCCTCTACAATCCTACCTGTGTTCAGCTTCACGTGTCTCTGCAGCCAAGCCTCTGATGGTTCACACATACATCTGGCCAACTTTGCCGGGTTTGTGTCTGCAAGGGTGTGTAGCTGCATGCTAAGGGAGTAGTTACCATGGTAACCGGTTGCTCCCTAACTTGACTCACACCTGTGTATGAAAACTGATCTTAGACGTCCCACATTTAGCCCTCTCAGCTACTCTACACTCCTGTTGTAGGCCATTAGTTCCCAAGCTAGCAGAACGTTGACACCGTTAACAGTGTACACCATAGTGCTGATGATCAACTGGTAATTTTTTCCCACTTACGCTTTGCAGTTACATCTCAGTTGAAAACCATAGCATTTACTCTGGTTTGAGAGAAAGTTTTCTTCTTTTTTGGGTGAAACATTTGTCCTTAAATGTTTTATATTTTGTACATTTGTATGTAACATATCATGTAAATAGACAGAGACAGTGATTTAACTCATCTGGAGGATTTTGTAGTCTTTGTAAAGCCCTAATAAATGGTATTTGGTGTCACACGAGCAAACAACAATCTGAGTTTTTGTCTTTTGTGTTCATTTGAGATGTGTTTGTGTGGTCTGTTTATGGAGCGGAGGAGTAAAGGTATTGGAGGTGGATAGAGTAGCTGAACTGTTAACTGTAGTTAAGTAGAAGTAAAGGTAGAGATCAAAATAACAATTTGAGTATGAAAGTATCTATTGAAAAAACTATTTGAGTAACTTCATAAGTTAATTTTTTTTTTGCTTCAGTGTATTCCTGTGCTTTGAGATGATCCCAAAAACAATTTAGTACTCCTTACAAATCAGAACTTATATGTTTAATTTGTATGTTTAAAAAGGTCACTGATCATTACTGCGTGCAATAGAGATGGGCCCAAGTGAGTGTTACATTCTGGATATTCACTCTATTTAATCCAGTGCAGTCCAGCGTATGTGCTGGTGATGCCTAAGTGTCCATAGAGAAACTTGTTCCTTAACTTGAAAGCACTCAATCTGGAGTTTGGTCTGTGAGAATGAAGCTACTGTAAATTTGAGTGTCACAGCGATATCTGAAAATGTAGTAGCTGTAATAATGTAATATCTCAAATGTGAGTTACTTTCGTCATTTTTCTACAGAAAGCTAGTTAAGTTGTCCTGTAAGTTCTCTTGTCGCCAAATGACTGGTTTGGGATCAAAAGAAATTCTCAGGAACAATTGTTTTTCCTTTCTTTTGCTTTTCATGTAGAAGTTTGATATGCTAACAAATGTACCTTACTGGTAAGTTTACAACAAAAACAGGCCTGAAGTGTAATTTGTGCAATGTAAAAACAGGTTAAATCTCGGATGCCTTATTTATTTTATTTACTTGCATATTACTGACATCATGTAAATAAATGATAGCGCTAAAAAGCATGAAATTGTAAGATAGTGTGACATTGTCATGTGTAGATGTCTTCCTTCCGACCCCTGGTGTTTTAATATGAATTAATCAAAGAAAGGTGACAGCTGATACATTGTCAAACAATACAAGATTGGACAAACTGAAAAGCTGATTTTTTTTTTTTTAATGATCAAACTCATGCATCCAATAGAAAGACAGTACAAATAAAATGGTAGTACATTGTAACTTCAGTGGCTTTGCAATTAGCGTCGGTTGGTTTTATTTTGAAGGACTCACGTGACAGGTTGTGTGTTCACTTCCGGCTGCAGCTGAAGCAAAGATGGGACGCGTCGCAGATCCCGTGACGGACTCAGAGGAAGAGCTTAAAATGTTGAAATCTAAAGGAGCCTCGGCGTCTTTGCCGAAACACTCCTACTGGTTTGACTTTTGGCTGTTCGTGGTCTTTGACATCGCCTTTTTCCTCGTCGTGTACTTCATAATCCCGTGAAAAGGTGAGCGGGAGTTAGCGGAGAGCTAGCAGAGGGCGGCTACGGAAGTCTCGAAAACTAATGAGCTAGTCTTGTTAACGCAAAGAAAAGTGATAAATCGTTGAGGTTACGCTATCAATTTGTCGTTTTCTTTGGTGTCATGACTAGAATTGTATTTCAGGTGAACTTCACAAAGCCCAGAAGCTTGTATCTGTTAAGTGCACACCCCCACACACATCCTCTGGGCTTGCCTGTTAAAATATTTGCTTTACAGTAGAAGTCATCACAGTGGTGACCTTAGTTATACTATGATGTACGTTAAGACCACAGGTACCATAGGCTTTACCTATATAAGCTGTATATATACAGCCCACATGGACGAATACTATTCAAGCCCCCTGCTGTTTTCATGTTATATATTATTTATCATTTTACTTTATTCCAGACACATAGGTCCATATCAGTTACAAAATATAAATAGATAATAAGATAACTGTCCTTAAACAATACTTCGAGACATGTTTCTCTTAACTGAATGTCTTTTCTTTTCCCTGAGCATTTCTGCCACTTGTTTTCCTGGGGTTTAACATTTGTCTTATATGTGATTATTTTTGTTAAAAGTTTGTCCCCTGGACTCTGGAGCCTGAGAACATGGAGTGCTGGTCCCGCCCTGCTGTCAGGAATGCTAACCAAGCTTTGACTGAATTAACTCAGCGTTTTTTGATATGGCATCTCAAGCTTCCACGACTCGGACCATGGAACTGCAAGTTTTATATACGTAATGTCCAGCTCTGAATTATGAGAGATTTGAACCACAGAACTCCTTCCCACTGTGACCTGTTGCCAGTTGTTGAAGACTGTCTTTGTTCATGGATGGATTTATGTTGCTGCCATGGGGAAGAAAAAAAAATTAACTATTTTGTATTATTGAGAAGCGGCTATGGCATCATCAGGACTTGTAAGATGTACCTATAATATCACTAAAGTGCTATTATAAGTATTATCACTATGAATGTTACCCAGTAAAGCAGACCTGGTTTTGATGTAGTTGCTGTTGACAGAAGTAATTTTAATCACATTTTATAAGTGTTTTAGTTTCATGTCCATATTGTCTGATCAGTAACTAAGTCCTGGAAAGAAAAGAGCAATCTCACATCTGATGTGTGTGTTTAGCCATAATAAGCCATCTGATGATCCAGTGCAGGGTCAATTCAGACACCAGAGAAGCAGGATTATACTTACGCACTTTAAAGAACAATGTGTTGTTGTGGAGTCTGATTCCAGCACACTAAAATGTTGACTGCAAATAAAGTGTTTTTTCACTACCTGCTAAATGGTGACAGTTTGATTCTAGTTTGGCATCGTGAAGTTCAAATTTCTATGATCATTTAAATCTGACTAAGTACAATACTAGTCCTAGGTTTAATATACATGCTTTGCTCCATTTGTCTTGGGGAGTTGCTTCTGCTGTTCAGTGTCAGATCCTAAAGTGACCAAGTGTTAGTATCATATCATTCTGCACTATGAGTACTTTTACTTTTGGTACTTGAACTATATTTTGGTGTTAATATTTGTGAAGCTTTACTCATGTCAAAATCTAGGACATGAACGGATGATTTTTTTTGTTTCAATTCTGTGATAATGCAACTTTTACTTCCACCACTGCTCGTCATGTGGAGTAAAATACAAAACACATCCTGTGGTAATCAGTACCACACTAATCTGATGCTTATTATTCAGTCACATAAATACTTAAAAAGCACACATATGGTTAATTGAGCCTTTTTAGCTTATCATATGCAGATGAGGTACAGACGCTGATTTCTTGTCTCTTGTGGTGAAATGCTGTTGTTCAGCCGACTGCTCGCTCAGAGAGGTAAATGATTGGACTGAACATATGCAGTCATTCATTTGTCATCAGTGATTCCTCAGCAGCAGCTGCTTTAGTGAACACTCATTTTATTCCTTTGTCTTGTATCAGTGGTGTTGTCCACCCAGAGATTCCTGGACTCTTTCTTTGAGGTATGTGATTCATTCACTGATCAGTCAATACTCAGAACATAAGTTGTCCTGCAGGTTTTGTGTGAGATGGACTGTATGGGAGGTGGTAGATGGTGATGCAGGGGAGGACTGATTGAATCACTGACTTGAAACGACCCTCTGCTGATGATGTTGATGGATTTTGGAAACCCTGAAGGTTACACAGCATTATTTAAGTATTCATGCTGAAGAGAAACAGCAGCAGTTTGTCTAAATCAGTTAAATTTAATGAGTGTTTTTTTAAAGGAAACATGAGAAAGAGAATTTAACGTAGAGATTACAGGTCTTCATCTCCCCCTCCCAATGCTGTTAAGTTTAACATCGACTCCTCCCCACACTGTCCCAAGTGCTAAATAGAGGCAGGCAGTCTCATCCATTGTCTGTGGTCCTGCAGGAAAAATTCTGTTGAACTGATAACAGAAAAATGTCCATCCAAAACATATTGCTATAAGGTCGTACTGGAATATGTATCACTGGATTATTTGACATGAATGTCATGTTGCAAAGACAATGTATTCTTCATCTTGTGTCATATATTGAGATATTCTATTTTCACAGGATGGTTTGTGTAGTATAGACCGTAACGATGCCTGTCTACAGCTATTTATATTTTTACTTTGTGTAAATTATGAGTCTCTTGTGAATGTGAGTGAATGAGTCTGTGAGACAAAGGGCTGATTGACGGCAAGATAAAGCTGTGTATTAAAAATATAGTGAATACTTAAATTGATGTTAGTGTTTTTCTGAGAGTATTTTTAAAGTGGCTACACTGATATACCTCACACAACCCAACATCAAATATATTGAACTATTACTTTAATGTATGTTGCAATCACAATGTCTTTAGACAAATCAAAAATCAATATAATATAATACGTTACCAAAAAAAAAGGTGAGAGAAGAGGTGTGGAAAGAAATAGAGAATGGAGAGAGGTTGGGGGAGGAGGGGTGGGGTCAGGGGGTGAGGGGGTAGGGAAGCAAGGGAAGGGAAGAGAAGGGTGGGGGGGTTGAAGAAAAGGGAAGAAAAGGGAGGGCAATGGGTAAAGAGGGTAAAGGGAAGGGGGAGATGGGGGAATTGGGGGTGAAGGGAAGAGAAGGGAGAGAATGGGGAGAGGGGGTGAAAGAAGAGAAAGAGGGGAGAGAGGAGAGATGGCTGCAGGTCCAGGTCCAGTTACTGTTGGAGGAACAGCTGAGGAAAAGCCGCTGTATCCACAGAGGAACCTGTTAGGACCGGGCCTCCTACTCCTCGTCCTTCCTCTTCTTCTCCTTCTTGTTCTTTTGTGTTAAAAGTGATTAAAAAACAACACATCAGTACAAAAGTAAAAATAAAAGGCCACAGCTCAACTAAAATACACCAGTGAGAAGATGTTTTCAAGTCAAAGACAACTAGATGTGTTCAGTCGTGAAGAGGATTAATCACTTCACCACTTCTGGACAAAGAAGCACAGATTTTGAAATACAAGGATTCTTATGTTTTCAGATCAGTTAAAGAAGGAAAGGAAGGAAAGAGCAGGAGAGATGAGTCCAGAAACATCCTCAAGAACAAACAAGAAATCCAGCTGCATTTGATTTATGACCAAACCTCGTGTATTTCAAAGTGGTCTCACTGATTTTAATCTCCATGTAAATGCATCCTTACCTTTGAAAAGATTTTGCAGAGAAAACGCCAAAATCTGTTTCTTGTCTTTGGTTGAGTCTCCGTCTCCTGGACACTGGGACACTGGCTGGCAGAGACCTGGATGAGGGTCTCCTCATCACCAGAGTTGTCGGCCTGAGAGGAAGAGCTCGTCTCTTCATGGAGCTCAGATGGACTTGAGCTGATGGAGGACAGAGAGCAGTCTGATGTCATGTCCTCATCCTCATCATAGTCCTCCAGCTCCAGTGGAGTGAACCTCAGGTCTGCTTCGTTTTTTTGAACACGCTGAGGTTCAGTGACATCTCCCAGTGGGACTGGGTGGATCTTTGCCTGCTGCCTGCCACTAAAACACCTCCTCCACAGTGACTCCTCCGTCTCTGTGCTCTGTCCTCTCACTGGAGCCTCCAAACTTTGTTGCGCCTTAATCCTCCTCTTGATGAAATGACCTCGTCCCGTGAGGAAGGATTTCATTGTTGAAATCGCTCCTGCCAAACAGTTCTGTCCTGCTCTGTTTCTCCACACGTGGCTGTTGGCAGGAAAAGGGGTGCTGGAGGATGCTTGTGTTGTCAGGACACAGGTGACCTCACCAAGCACCTCAGTCACTGTAGCCTCTGTTAAGTCGGGTGAGATCCTTGCAGGGATGTCCTCACCGATGACTTGACAAATGGCCTGAATCAAGGAGCTTTCCACACAACTCTGGATGTTGCAGTGAAAAAACTCCATCAGATAGTCTGAGGACATGGGGCTTGTCAGGTTGAAGGTGGGAGATGTGGAAGATGACAGTCGGACTGACTGTGAGACGGCCCCAATGACAGAGTCTGCAATGATCTTCAGCACGTCTGTACACATGTCAGTCAGCTGCTCCTTCACACCACGGTTGTAGACTCCTTCACTGACTTCTCTCCACTGTCTGAAAGAGAAGGAACAGAAACAAAAGGTGGAACACAGAAACAACTCACACAAATGTCATAAATATATTCAAGTATCCACTACAGTATCAGTGGGGGAACAGATGACCTACTCTTCAGTGAGACCTTCAAAGAATCTTCTTATGATGGAAGAAATGGTGGATGAATTCAGGAGAAGCTGCTGTTCTGTTGCTTCTGCATTTTCCTCCTGGGAAAATACACCATGTCCATCCTCTTCAGAAGATCCTGGAGGCAAATTGATTTCCACAATGTGGTCTTCATCAGCCTCTGATGGTCCCACTTCTATGGAAACAGGGATCCTAACATCCTCTCTTTTTTCAAAATCTTCCCCCTCTTCCTCTGAGATATCTGAATCTTGAGGGCTTTTGGTGGATTGTCCATGGCAGCTGTCCACCAGGTCAGGGTTCAACATTTCGCCTTTTGTATCAGCAGTAGCTGTCAGAACCAAACCACAAGAGTCTGCTGATTTTCTCCCCTCCTCCTGGGAGTCATCAAGCAGTTGGCTCTCTGGCTGATCAACCTCATCAAACCTATTGGGCGATGGAACTGAGGTGGTGGGCACTGGAGGTGTTTGGTTCCTCATCTCCTCCTCTGTGGTGTCCTCTTGTTCTTCAACCAGCTCCAGAGGGGTGGAGATCCGGTCCGAACCAGAAGAAGCTCTGGCTGAAATCTTTTTGAACTTTTTGGCCAGCTTCTTGCGAAAGTTTCTTACCCATGGTGTCTTTATTTTTTTGAAAATTGGCTTACCAACCAGTTTGATTTTGCTGGCAGCCTCAGTGGTCTGCAGTGTCCTGACAGACTCGGTGGACTGGAGTGCCTCCTCAGCCTCAGTGGTCTGCAGTGTCCTGATTGCCTGGTCATCTAACCAGGAGATGAGCATGTTGGCCGCCTCAATTACTGAAATGGTGGTGGTGGGGGAAGAGGAAGAAGCCGAATCCGGTCTTTTGATCTCTTCTGACCAGATGGAAGTTCTGGAAGTGTATCCAGTCTCAGGAGTCAGGACTTCATCTCTGTCTCCAAAATACTCTTCTTCTTCCTCTTGGTTGTCTGGATCCAAATAGCCTTTAATTACGTTTCTGATAACTTCAAAGAGATCCTGAGCCTCATATGAAAAGTCCTCAGAGGTCTCTGAGTCAGTGATGGATGGCCACGAGCAACATGACAGTATGCTGTCCTCAGACAGGGCTGGAGAGGAGCAGCGGTCGGTCACATCTTCATCCTCTGAAACGTCTCCATAAAGCTGTGCAAAGAACTCTTCAATCACTTCTGAGATAGTGGTGTTGATGATCTCATCCATGTTGATGTTTTCCATGTCCATGGGTCTTGAAACTATGTTCTAGTAGAGAAACATGTAATAAGTGTAATAAGAAAATGTTAGATCCTTTTTTCATATGAAGGTTGAAGACCTGAATTCAGTATTTTACTAGAGTTAAAGTATTTGCTGTGATGTACTCAGTACATAATGCTGATGTATAACTGTACAACAAGAGTGAAACAATTTTCAAAATAAAAACTGGGAAACTATCTAAGTCCAACTTTAAACCTTCATAATTTATAATTTTCTTTTTTCTGTATCCACATAATTGTCTGTTTCATCAGCAGCATGATTTTTTTAATATATTGTAAATATTTAAAGTCTTACTTCCTGTAGTGTTGTATTGTGTAGTACAACTATGTTCCTACTGTTTTAGATACTTGATTAAAGGTTTCCTGTGTTGTCAGTTGTTTAGTGTGCCCACATTTTAATATTACATGTTCAATAGATTTGTTTCACTGTTTGTATCTTTATTCAACCTTGTAATTGTTCTTTTGCTTAGATACTTGGTTGTGATCTGATATAATGCCTGTAAAGTTTTCATCTTGTTTCTGTGTAAAGCAGGACAGACAAACAAATGCTGCCTCTCCACCTGCTCACAGTGAATTAAGTCACTGAGCCACAGAATTGTTTTTACTAACAAAATCTTCATCACCTTTAAAAAAAAAAAAATGTATTTTTAAATTGTGCAAATTCATCTTGTAACTCTAAATTCAGTTACTGCTGTTGCTTCAGTAAAGTGCATTCAATCTATTTACCTGTCTGTCTGCAGACATCTTCAGATGAGTTGCACTCATGTGCAGTGTCTTTTTCTTTTCTTCTTTTCTCATTGAACTCTCTGTCTTCAGGTTTAGTCGGTGTGATAAGACTTGTGTAGTGCAGATACTCTGTCTGTTCACAGTGGAGGATAAAACTAAACTGAGACCTGTGTCTGCAGAACACTGTGTCTCTGCTGCACTGTGAGGTCATACAACTCTGTGTTCTCATAGAACTCTCTGTGCTCTAATAGAACTCTCTGTGTTCTCATAGAGTGTTCATCTGTCACAATTCATTTACAGTATAGAGCTAATTATAAATTTATATATTACACATATTAATGTAATATATTTAATATCTTTTATCTGCCTCTTTATTTTTTTCCTAATTTAAAGAAGTTAATTGAACTTAAAATGTACTTTTAGTTTTTATGTTCAGACCACCTCAGAACAGTTACTGTAAACTGCACAGAATTCAACCAGTTTTCTAAAGAAACACAATCAACATGTGAACAGGATGTTTTGGGTCCAACACACTCCAGTCTGCTAACTCATGAACAGATTTATTAGTCTATGAACACTGAGCATGTACAGTGTTAATACAGTAATTGATCTTTGATTAAAATCTAACTTTGGTGACCCTGTGACCTTCCTCTTGTTCCACTCACATACTAAAGTGTCCTCTTTGCACAACACAATTGTCAAAATTGCCATGAAACCTCCTAATATAATTTCTGCTCTCCAGAGGACAAACCCTTTAGATTTGAATGACCTTTAATGACCTCTCCTTTAGCGCCACCCTGTGGATGAACAGTACAGTTTTGCTCCACTGCTGGCAGGGCTTCATGAAAAGCAGAATCAGCAGAAAGGATGCAGCTTTTCTTCACTTCCAGAGGGAGGCAGCAGGTCCTTTCCGCCATTCAACAACTGTCAACAACCTTTCCTGCCTCCATGAAAGTCAGCACACACACACACACACACACACACACACACACACACACAGCTGACTCATCAGAGGACAACTTTTACATGGCTGGCAATGAAACACCAGTGTTTTCTTCTCCATTCCCATATCTCCTTATTGCACAGAAGAACACAGCTTTGTCTGTGTGTGTGTGTGTGTGTGTGTGTGTGTGTGTGTGTGTGTGTGCGCGCGTGTGTGCGTGCTTCTCCATTCTTAAAGAGCATGTAAGTAGGGTCCCAGAGACACGATCCTGAAACTGCAGCCTCCAGTACTGCAGGAACATACTACACGATCACTCAATACTTTTATTTTGAAAACAAAGTGCACGTGTTTCCGCTTTGTGAGACCCTAACAACAAATGGCTTGCAACCTAATGTTAGCTTATAGACTTAAAGTGACTTTTTATTGTGTTAGTGATGGAAAAGACTGTCATTTCCCATCAGGTGGAAAACACAGGTCCGTGGAGTGTTTCATGGTTTTGTCGCAGCTAACCACGAAGTAGCTTTCTTGCTTACTGTCGTTAGCTCGTAGCCTGTAGCTAACATTGATTGAATGTTGCTAACTTACCCAAAGCAAACAGTTAAACGTCGAATTAAGGCAACATTTGATGTGTTTAAGCATTATTCTTGAGGAAATTAAAGGATTAAATGTCATTTTTTTATTCTTCCAAGTTGTAAACCAGGCTGTTTAAGCTACATTTCCCATTGTTTGGCTAAGTGGCTAACTAAGCTAAACAGTTGTGGAGCAGAGTTTTGTTGTTAGCTCATGATATGTGAGGGAATTTCTTGGTGCGGTACTTTATGTCTCTTGACATGTGCAGGAGGCTAAAACAGAAAACGTGACACACAAAACATTGCTTCAAAGATAGCTGTTGTATATCCTCACTACAGTTTTCAATACAAAGATGCAACATGTTTGTTATTTGTAAGTTTTGTTAGTTGCATCCGTTCTAGTTCTAGCACTAGATTATCTTTACAACAGCCCCACAGTTCTCAGTGCTGTTTGTTGTGTAAATATCTCATTTTTATAAGGCACATAACATCTGACACAGAAGGTTCCCTGAATGAGCAAGATCTGACCTACATTTAGCCCTCACCTCTTTCACATTCAAACCAGCTTTATATTTCACCCTAAATTGTCACCACATGCAGTGTTTTTACTTACAACCTGCACACCTCTGATTTAGGTTCTACCTCTCATGTTTGTTGTGGAGCAAAGAAAGGAAAAGGTGCATTGACAGCACATCACAGGAGGACACTTTTCACTTCACAAAGGGATCTCATGACCCTGTCCACCCCGTGTCTGTGTTTGTACAGATGTATTCCTGCCACTGTCATCACTGAGGCTGCTGATCCCTCCTCTGCGGCTGCTCTCTGCAGCGATGTGGCAGGTGGCCCAGCGGAGAGACGTTCTTGATTATGAAAAGCTTGATGACTTTGTGTCATTGGTGACGGCCACAGTCCCAGACCTGCTCAGTCCAACGCAACGAGGCAAACTGCTTCTCCGACTGCGATCGAAGGTGAGTCAGTGGGTTTGAGATGAGATCAAGTGACAAAAATGTTAATAATCATACAATAATGTCATACTTCACGGATACAGTTCATTTAATATCTTGTTGAAGCGACACCTTTGTCTTCTTTCTACATCAGATTATTCTTGAGCTGTGCAGAAATGAGGAAACAGCCAACAGTCTGTGCATACAGCCTCACCTAGAGCGAATCCGCCCACCAGGGTACACAGGGGTAAGCGAGAGCAGTGTTTTCACAATGGCCTCATTACAATTCCCAAAAAAGTCAGTGCTTTATGTATTTGTCACATTGTCACATGTCACACAACAGATCACAGTGATCCGTTGATATGCTTACACTGTTTGAAGATGGTTCCAGTAACAATGACAGTATATTTCAGAGTGGAGATGCAGAGGTGGATGCAGAGGAGGCCATTTTCATGGAGCTCATCCAAACGCTCCTGAAAGACCGAGCAGAGAGGGAGCATTTTTACCAGGCAAGAGATCTTCACATGGAGCCCATTTGAGAGATTTTTTTGTTGTGTCCTTTATTGTTTTCTGTAGTTACGTCCCCACACAGTTGGATTTTTGAGTAACTGTCACCTTTGTCCTTCCCAGGAGGTTTTCCCAACAGAATATGGTCTCAGCTACGACACAGACATGCAGCTCCTTGTGTGGGAGTTTCTTTCCAAACTGGAGAAGCTCCTGCCAGTGCCAGACCTCGGCCAGGTAGGACATGACGTCACAGCTCACTGCACACAGAACAGCAACTGCTACTGGACACACTCACTAAATTATCACTGTAAAACACACCATTAATGACTTGATATTATCAGATTTTTAAGAAATGTATGTATCTACCTCAGAAATCCAGCATTGGTCAGGCCAGAGTCAGTAATAGATCCTTATTTTTGATTCATGACTAATTTAAATCCCACTTGTGAAATGAGCTTTGTTTCATCCTCTGAACTGACTGTATGATCACACTTGTCATTCCTGTTCCCTGAACAGACTGTTTCATGGCTGACCTCTGCCCCCTCCGTGCTGAAGGACTGCCTGCAGGCGCTCTCCAGTCCTGACGACCTGAGGTCTCTCCTGCAGCACCACAAATCCCTTGAACACCTTGGTACACAAGGTAAAACAGCTGGATTTTTTACCTGTTGCTGAGTGATATTTACAGATGTGCTGTGAGGGTGGTTTAGTGGTTTCTGAGGAGTCCCATCTGTATCAAGTATGTTTGATATTTGCAAAGTCTTATCAGGTGTGTCAGCGTGCACAGTGACATTTCCACAGCACCACTGGAGACCAAAGTTGTGTTGTTGCTGACCAAAACTTGACTGAAGACATTTTGTTGTTTTCCTGTAGCTCAAGGTATTTTTGGGTGGATGGAAATCTTTATAAAAATGTGGAGCAGCAGGATCCAGAGCTGCCACTACAACACTTAATATTATTATTATTATTTATAACACCATTACCCATGGTTATTATTATTATTTTTACTGTTACAATTAACAATCAACAGTATACACGGCAGTTCCTGGTCTCTCTCCCTTCTCCCTCTGTGAAAGAGATTTAAAATTAAACCCAACCAGTCGAGGCAGCCCCCCCCCCACCCTGAGCCCGGTTCTGTTGGAGGTTTCTTCCTGTTAAAAGGGAGTTTTTCCTCCCCTCTGTCGCCAAGCGCTTGCTCTTTGTGGGAACTGTTGGGTTTTTCTCTTTAACAAAGTAAGGTCTTGACCTCACCCTGTAAAGTGCCTTGAGATAATGTATATTATGATTTGGCGCTATACAAATAAAATTGAATTGAATTGAATTGAAAATTTTCATGCAGACAACACAAGAAATATTTGCCCGTATTTGAGGGAAACTTAAAACAGGTACCTGTATCCTCTGTTCTTTGCATAGGTACCACTGTGGAGATGTCCACCCAGGTCTTTGCCTGCTCCGAGTGTCCGTTCTTCCACATGCAGGAGTCCTACCTGCTGCAGCACATTGAGCACAGTCACCCAGAGCACTACAGCAGAGTCCAGAAGGCTGCAGAGACAGCTGAGGCCCCCAGGAAGAAGGTCCAGTTCCCCGAGTTCCCAAAGCCTTTCCCCATCCACGACAGGCCTGACCCTCACATGTGCCAGGAATGTGGCAAAACTTTTACTCGTGCCTCAGACCTGACTCGTCACCAGCGGACCCACACAGACGAGCGCCCGTACACCTGCGGCGAATGTAAGAAGGGCTTCAGGAACTCTTGGGATCTGACCAGACATCAGCGCATTCACACCGGAGAACGACCCTTCCTCTGCTCCCACTGTGGCAAACGCTTCACACAGATGGGTCTGCTCAAGCTGCATTTCGAACGAACCGCCTGCGGCCAGACATGCGACCCTCTGCTAGACTTAACGACAGAGGTTGTGGTAGAAGAGGAGACGTCAGAGAAAGGCGGCGGTCAGTACAAATGCCAGAAATGTGGCGAGAGCTTCAGTAGCATCCTGGAGCGGCTGAGACACAGGCAGGGCCACGTGGTCAGGCGCCAGTACAAATGCTCCCAGTGTGAGAAGATCTACAGCCGAGCGTCAGACTTAAAGAGACACCAGATGAAACACACCGGTGAGCGGCCGTTTGCCTGCGAGTGCGGGAAAAGCTTCACCCACGTGTGGCTTCTGAATAAACACCAGCAGATCCACACCAGGGAGCGTCCGTACCCCTGTGCACAGTGTGGGAAGAGCTTCACGCAGCTCCAGATACTGAACAGGCACCTGCTGACTCACAACGGCCAGCGGCCTTTCCAGTGCTCCCGCTGCGAGAAGAGCTTCACCCAGCTGGCCAGCCTCACGCGCCACGAGAGGATCCACACAGGCGAGCGGCCGTACCCCTGCACCACCTGCGAGAAGACGTTCCTCACGCAGGGAGAGCTGGGCAGACACCAGCGCAGCCACAGCAACTTCAGGCCGTTCAGCTGCTCACAGTGCCCCAAGAGCTTTAAAACCAAGCGCGCTCAGAGCGAACACCTCAACACACACACAGGCGAGCGCCCGTTTGCATGCACGCGTTGTGGGAAGAGTTTTGCCAAGTCAACCTCGCTCGTCCGGCATAACCTGACTCACACAGGAGAGCGACCCCACCAGTGCTCTCAGTGCGGAAAGACCTTCCTCACCTCTGGCGAGCTGCTCCTCCACAAACGCATCCACACAGGAGAAAGGCCTTATCCCTGCTCCTACTGCGAGAGGAGGTTCAGGTGCTCCTCCGACCTCAACATGCACGTCCGAACACACACCGGGGAGAAGCCACACAGCTGTCTGCTCTGTAAGAAGAGCTTCTCCACGTCCACGAGGCTCAAGAGACACATGCGCACACACATGGAGAAGGGCATCGTGATGGAATCATTTCATCTTTGAGCTGATGTTGTATTTATTTCGACTTGATGATTGTCTTCATTAAAAATAAAAACTGTCTTAATGAGTTGAACGGTTTCATTTGTTTTTTATAATAGTGATATATAATAATATATTTTTTAGAATCATCTGAGGAAAAGGATTGATATGTCTGCTTTTGTGAACATAGAAATTATTACTTTCTTGATGCTTGCTGACATATTATCAACAGTCAAATACAAAGATATAAAATATTAATGTTTCTGTTTAAAGCGGTTTACAACAGGAGGAGAGTAAATCTCCCCAACAAAAATAAGAGCATGTTCAAGGCTACTGTCCAGTGCTCAGAGGGTTTTTTAAGAAAAATGGACCCTTGTAGAAAAATGGTGCTTGTAGATGTCTGGTGGAAAATGTTCATGATAAAAATGATAATGTATCCATCAGACAAAGTGCTATAGGTCAGCGGTTCTCAAGCTTTTTACCTGGTGACCCTTAAAGTTAAGCTGTGTTTATTTCAGGCCCATTGTCAGCAGGTTATGAAAGCAAGTCAGGGCAAAAAGTGATTATTTGGGTATTTTTAGGAGCTGAAAAAATTAGACATCTAAAATATGTCACTGTTCTTGTTATTATTTCAGGGCTTCTGATCCCAGGATTCTCACTTCACAATTATTTAAAGCTGACAAGTTCAGGAAAACAATCCAGGAATGAAGTTGTGGTTGATTAAAGGAAAAGGGGGAGAAGACAGAGATGGCTGATAACATTTAGGTCATAGAACAGTTCAAGAGGAGGAGAATCTGAAGGATGGTCACAGGAGAGGAGAGCGTGGGAAGAGTGATAAAGCCAAGTCAAAGAGCAAGGAGAGCAGAGAAGTGCAGAGAGGACAATGAGAGATCCAGAGAGAAACAGGACCAGAAAAGAGGCCAAACTGTTCGCAGAGGAACCAAAGAAAACAAAGATCCATGGAAGTGATGAGAGCAGAGACGCTGAGGCAGCAAGTGAAGTCATGGACATGGAGGGGATGTGTGGTTCAGAAAAGAAATATATGAACAAGGTGAAGGAACAGACGACAAAAAAAAGGACAATACAAGTAATCGGAAACAGAACTAGCAGGAGGTCGGAGAACAAGATGCAGAGGAGAGACAGGTGGCAAAGATCTGTGGAAAAGGGAGAGGAGGACGGACATGTTGAAGATGGTTCTACTGAGGAGGACTCAGATATCCAAGGTGAGCTCTTCTTACATTTATTATTTTTGTGATTGGTAATAGCTCATACATTGATTCATTCATCTGTGTAATGTTGAAAATAGCGTCTGTTGATATTGAATCAGCCGTGACATTAGATCTTCAGTGACTGATTACAGGCTTCCGTGTAAACTGATTGTAGTTTGTTTCATTTTACATTCAAGAGAAAGACGTCTGTAATCCGCTCAGGCCTTCAGAGCACATTGTCTGTAGGTCTATGTTCATGACGAGCTGGTCTGATGTTGTAGATTTAAGTGATTTTTATCATACAAACAGATCAGCTAATGACTGAGGCCTGTGTGAGGACAGTGTGATCAATTCCTATGGGTTAATCATAAAAACACAGACTCAGATTTAAGGTATATCACACTGAAGAAGGCTTCAGGCTGAAACATTTGTGGTGCCTATGGTTCCATGTTTAGTAAATATATAAAAGACATTCAGGGCCTTTAGACCAGTATTGAGCGTGTAGGCTGTTTCTTCTGCTTCTGACTGTCTGAAATGTACGTTAACTGTGGTTGTCACTCCAGAACCTGATTGCACTGTGACATGTAACTTCTTAACTGAATTTTCTGGTTTTATTCCTGATGTGGTTTTAAAATGTGATAAAATAATTTAGGTAGATGATTTCATTTTCCATGTAGACAATGACAATACAAAATGTGTCATCTGTGTATTTTTATTTATTTACTTTTTCAAAATGAAACTGAAGCTTTTAATTCTGTTCAACATTTAAAGGTTCCTGCTCATACACTGAGCATTTCACTGGGCTCCTTAAATCTAACTGACTTCATCTCTGATCATAAATGTGTTATCTTGGATTCTGTCTTTTAGTCCAGAACACTGCACACTGTGCTCTCATACATTTTAAAAACACATCTGCTACTTTATTTTTAAATGCTGATTCTGATTCATCAGCCCAGGACATATTTGAGCTCTCCCAGGTTTGTGATTTAATAATCTGTTTTAATATTGCTTACTCAGCTGCTTTGTATATTTCAGTCCCTATAAGTATAAACAAGTACAAACAATATTTGCTGTAGTATGTATGTACATATATATATATATATATATATATATATATATATATATAGAGAGAGAGAGAGAGAGAGAGAGAGAGTATCTCTATGCTATCTGAAGTCTGATTTGTGTCCATTTTGCCTTTTCCATTCCATTGTGTCCGTTTTGCCTTTTCCATAGCAAGTGAATGCCCCTAGTGGCTATTCAAGTGTTCTACATACAGTTTAACAGTCGTGTGGCTTTGTTTAAAGTAGCCTATTAAAATTAGGAAAACTTACATTGGCTTTTGTGACATTGCTACATTTTAAAGAGACAATCTGTATCACCTATTTACATAACTGTTAACACGTGGTCATCACATGGGTTTATCATTACAACACGAGTTAATGATGAATATTAAAATTCCCTCAAAGTTTCCCGCCGGACCGCTTATCTTCAAGGACTTCCTGTCCCACCCACATTGTCGTGTCGCTTCCGGGTGGCCACACAGGATTCATCCAGCGAGTTGTCGTTATCTCAACGCTGTAAACAAAAGTTACCAAACGGTTTACCTCCCGCGACACGTTAAACGAAAAGACATGCATATCAAAACAGGTAAGTTTGGACAACTTTTATGACACATTTCATAGAAATTCTTCACGTTGACAGGTGTAATTTTGTTGTCTTGCCACGGTGTTAGCAGCGTTGCTAGCGGTGTCGATAGCAGCCTGCTTGCCGCTTTGAATGGGGGGTTACGAAACTTTGACTTCGGCTAACATGCTAGCTAGCCTTGAATTTCTTGATATGGTCAAATGAAGCCATCTCATCGACGGCAACTGTTGTTGCTGAGACGTTGTTTGAACTGTGTTGATCACGTTGTAATAGAGGAATAAAATCGTCGAGTTTAATTCGCCGCCCAATGACGCTGCTAATTAAAGTTTGCTAACGCCGATGCTGGCTGCCAACATCGCAGACATGAATCGTAACATTTTGTTCAATCCGAAGAGACGCTAATAACGAAGCCAAGTCACTCAGAAGCCGGGAAATCTGAACAGTCAACTGGTTTCTCGAAATTTCTATCACGGTGTACGGGACGGGCTCGCTGGGCTGGTGAACTACCTCACCCGGTTTTATGAAATGTGGCGCTGAGGAGCGGGCACGCCGGTCAGGCCGGGTGTACTCACTGATCCCGAGGGTTGACCCTAAATCTGTGACCCTACAAACAGCCTGTTGGGAGTTTCACCCTTATTACCCCCGACTAAGACCTTACTAGAACCCAATTAAGTAAACCTTCCCGTCAATACTTAGTCAACCAGTCGGTACTTTTTCATGATGAGTTGTCATGTGACACAAAAACCATTATGTAAACAAAATGTTGGTTTACCACTGACGGCTATTTTCTTAAATCAGATTTTCGCGAATGGGAATTTAATTATAAAATGGAATAAAGCGGTGAGAAATATCCAGGTTTGGATCTTGGGGACAGGCTGAGGTTCAGCCTCCATGTTGCTTGTTTTGTTTCACCTACAGTGACATAAATACAGGAAAAGAAATCAAGCCACACATTTGAGAACTTCAGGCTTGGTTTTCCTTGATGATTGACGCGGGTTGCCAAAAATAATGGTGATTAGTTGTGTGTCAGTTGATTACGTAACTGATTTTATTGAGGATTTTACACACACACACACACACTTACACACACTTTCTGGAACAATTTGGGCTTTGCCGTTTTTCACTTTTATATTGTCAGCAGATAACACACTCTGTATGAGCTGTTTCACTCTAGCTGTTCCATACTCTCCATTCCATATCAAGTTGTCTTGTTTTTTCAGCACAACTTGGAAAATGGGCAGCAACACAGGGAACTGTTGTTCTGCCTAGTCTCAGCTGGCACAGTGCAGTCACATGAAAATGTGTCGTCCACCCCTGGTGTTTGTTTTATATGAAGCAGTGCAAAGATCCTTAATGAACTTATGCCAAGAGCATCATTCAGGGTGTGACACCTGTTTGTATACACAATATCCTCATCATCTGCTCTGTTGTGTTGCCACAACAGTAGCAACACAACAGAGCAGAACAGTGATTTGTGATGTAGTTGAATAGGGTTTCTCAAGGCTTACCCTCAGTGTTAATCCACTTGTGAATATATATATATATATATATATATATATATATATGTGTATATGTATATATATGTTAGTATTTTATTTAATCAGCATGTGACCACAGCAGATATTTACCTGACACGTTAATGCCTCTCTTTCAGGTACATGGGAAGCCAACAACACTGTGTGTGAGTCCGATACCCTGTGCGACCCAGCAGTCCTTGTTTCAGCCACTAACTCTGAGCCTCACATTCGTAACCGCCGCCTGTCCCCCGGCTCAGGAAACTGTGGAGGTGGTGGAGGTGGAGGCTGCATCTCTGGAGGTGACCAGCAATCCCGGCAACTTTCACCAGAGGGCGACCTGATTGCACCTGGTCACACACACGCTTTCAGCTTCCGCAGGGAAAAAGAACGCAAGGGTCAGCAGCACAAAGGGCGCAGCCTCCGTAGGGAAAGTCAGAAGGGGGTCAGCCGAGTAAGTGAGCGGCCACAAAAAGTTAACCAAAAGGAGAGGTGGGTGGAGGACAGTCTGTCACTGCTCAAGCCCCCGCCTGCCTTCCCAGTGCAGGACAGCCCTGCCAAGCTGCAGCCTGCTGTCAGCTACGCTTCCAAGGTGAAAGCCGGAGCAGCGGGTGGGGCGCTGGAGGAGGACCGCCCCGCCATCGGTGTGCTGCTACAGAACCAGTGGGGTCTCAGTTTCATCAGTGAGGCGAGGCCGGTCACAGAGGGATCCAGCCCTAGCCCCGCTGCAAACGTCCTCCCTCCTCAGCCCACAGACGCTAAACAGTCAGAAGACCTACAGCTCGACACAGTTCTCACAGTCCAGGTCCCTGAGGAAACACCAACTCCAGTCACTACCTCTGTCACAACAAACACGCGCCCCGAAGTGGACGAGAGCAACGGGAAGCTGCTGCTTAGCTGTCGCCATCTAGTGGAAGCTTTGAACTATCACAATAGAGGTGAGTGCTACCAGCAGCTTTGAACACGCTGTGCCAGGGTTTTTTTTTCTAATTTGAAAATTTCCACTTCAGTGCATTGTCTCTAATGGTGGCTTTTTTTCCTCCTCAGAATGGAATGCTATATGTAACAGACGGAAAAAAGGTACGTTGACGGTGCGGTCGCGCTGCTTCTCAGACACAAACATGGGATAGACACAAGTATCTCTGACACAGTGATGTTGTGAAATTGACTTCGGCTCTCTTGAAGTTTTATATCTCATCATGAAAAAGTTTTGTAACAGTATGTTAGTTAGTTTCGTCAGTTAGATCACACTCATGTAGATCTGAGGTCTTTGAAATCGATTACGCTGAAAGAGCTCAGATGTTATCTAGAGTAAATTATAAAATAAATGTTGTCTTTATAAATAAATGGTGACATTTTGTTCTTTGTTGTTTTTTTTGTTTTGTTTTTTTTAGATCCAAAAAAGATCGTCTGGTACAAGGACACCCAGGAGCACCCAGCCTAGCAGTGTGAGAAACCCAAAGTTCTATATAAACACATACAATACACGCCTACATGCACATTAAAACATGTAAAGATGGACAACTCTTTGAGTCCCGTTCACACACACTGCACTCAGGATGATGTCTTCACGCAAAGCCACACTGAGACACTTTGGACTAACTCCTCTGAGATCTTACAGCAATGGACTTTTTTTAACGCCTTACAGAGAGCCTGCCTTAATTAATCAGATGTGTTTTCATTGCCTCTCATTACCATTTTTAGCTTGTATGTGTAGAGCTGGTCTTTTTTAAAACAATCTCTGAGGAACTGTAACTTTATTTTTTCCCCCCCTTTTTGAAGGCTGCAGTTAATCAAACTTTTCTTTTTCCTCTGTAAAGCGAGTGGTCAATCAAGCACTTTGTTAAAGAATCTGTTGTGACCAATCCCTGTGTGCGAGAAACCCTCACCAGAGTGATTTATCCCCCCCTTCCCCCTCAATTATCAACAGAATGTCTTGTACCTGCTTGAGTTTTATTGTTCATGTATGCCGAGGACTTCTGTATCGGTGTCTTCAGTTTACATAAGGGTGTAGTCAAAGGCACAGTATTGTTCACCCTTTACCCCTGTCAGATCTTAATGCTGTGTTCATTTCTTTGTTTTTATTTGGTTCCCTAATCAGGTGAATGTGTTACTCATGAATCCATAAGGGATCTCACCGTGTCCAGTTTGTTGATTTTTGAAAAGAAAATTTATTGAATAAAAAAAATTTACACTGGAGAAGGAGGAGGAATTTAAGTGAACGGTATTGCTCAATAAAAATGAATAAACTTGACAAGTTATGTTCTTTTTTTATTTGAATGAATGACATTCAGATTTGCTGCTGATAAAGTCAAAAGTCGCATGTTTCTCTCAAATGTGATAACTGATGACAAGCAAACATAAAGCAGGACAAAACCTTTGTTAAAAAAACCAAAAAAAAATCATCAAATTATACTGTCAGATCTTCACTTCAGATTTTATTGTGATGCATAATAACTCAGTGACCAGCTCTGAATGAAGACAGTTTAAGGAAGTAGGAGCATTATTTTAAGGTCAGTTCTTTTACTTGCCAGTCAGTTTGCCTTTATTGTCTTCGTCAGATTTTTTTTTGCAGTTGCAACAGTCTTATCAGCTAAAACAAACATAATTATCAGCCCGGAAATTCCAAGTTCAGCCATCTGAATTTAAAAAGGTGTCACAACTTAAATGTCAAACTCACAGCAAATCTGTTGTGAACTTGTGTGTAGGATGTGATCCATCCAGGCAGAGCTCCACCACCTCTTGTGAGCAGAACAAGTTATGCAGGAGTGTGTAGTTTGCATGAAAATATATCCCCCTCTACTGCAACATTTGTAACAATCACCACAGAGTGAAGTTCCCTCGAGCAGTTCCAAAGGAAGAAGCTGGTGTTATTCTGTATTTTTAGTGTCAGAAAAGCCCATGAAGAGAACAAAACCGACACAGAAGTTGGTCTATCTCACAATACCTTCTGACCTCCCCCCACCCGTCTGCGGCGCTCAGCCCCAAGCCCATTCCTTCCTACTGACGATATAAATCTTTGAAAACACGTCCTAAATCACAATAACTTCCTTTTTCCAAACAGGCTGAGTAACAGCCGGGCACCACAGCTTTTAGCAAGCGTTACTCAAACAGGAGGAAATAGTTCATTTGTTGTGGACTAATTTCAGCTGTGGATTCATACCCATTTGGTGTACTGCCAGCAGCAGGACGGTGTATGTGCAACTGAGCAAAAATAAACTGTGTGCGTTCATAGTAATGAAGAAACATATCAGTGCCGTGGCACTGATATGTTTCTAAGTTTTTGTGCAACAATGGAGCTGAATGGCACAGAGGAGTAAAGTGTGTGAGCCTTTGGATACACAGTTCTTGTTAGCAGGATCAGTTCGATGCTAGTTTGTTTATTTTTCATGGAATTTGCAGACAATGATAAAAATACAGAATATCACCAGACTTAACCTTTAAATATAGGTACATGAAACAAGAACAACTAGAAACCCAATGACATCTGGTTATCTTTAAAGCTAAACGCTTCATTTCACTTTGAGGAGCAGCTCTGATGTCACATGCAGCAGAGTTGAAGTGTCCCTTCAGAGGCCAGGTGTGCTACACCACCCGCCATAACAGACCTGCTGCAACAATGTTTAGCACCAAGGTGTTGTGTCGCTCAGTCCATCAGTCTCTCCATGTCACCTCCACTTCATCTGTTCTGTACCTGCAACAGGACTAATGTTAATGGTCGACATGAACAATTAACAACAGCACAGTGAGGTGGCCATCTTCAAGTTTCTCTGACTATTCTTAAATCCAGGATTCTTAAATGTGTTCACACATTGAACCAGATGGTGAAGACAGAGGGAAATACCATATTCTCTGTATAATTAAGGGCAATAGCAAAGTCGATATACTTTTTAGCTAAGGGACCATGGATCCAATTCTGTGGACTAATGCTAGATCATTAAATAACAAGCAACCAGTGTGGATTTGCCATCATTTCCCATCAGGATGTGGATGCAGAGACTAGATATAGACAAATGAGAACAGTAGAACCTTGAGAGACAAAGAGGAACAGTAACGTGGAGTTTACCTTTGTGTAATCCACGAGTCCTCCAGCTCCGTCACCTGACCGGACCGAAACATCTCCCAGCCGGCCTGAGCAATCATTGCTCCGTTGTCTATGCAGAATCTGAGGTACAGAGTGAACAGTGTGTTATCTGGACTCAACCTGTACCCAGATAACAGAACCTATGTAATGCTCATATTTATATTTTTAAAAGGCCCATTACTACAAATCATATACGCTTTACATTACTCTTTACAATTTTGCGATGCATGCCATTTTTAAGATGACGATGATAAGAACTTAAAATCAATATGTAGATCTGAAACCTGCCTCTGATGTGTCATCATTCAGACACATGTCTGTTTTTATTCTTCTAAAAACTGTTGTGGTTGTGTGGTAATGCAGTGCAGACTGCAAATAAGTTTGTACTTGCACTTTACCATCAGTTTCTTAACTTTGACTACCATAAAAGCAGATGTTCATTGTGATCAATAATCATACTTTAACTACTTTAATCAAATGAATGAAGATATTAGCAGCTTGGAAGAGAAGAAAAACAATCTTAAAACATTGCATGCATTGAAAATAGTCGTATATGGGATTTTAAATGAATGATATTAAAAATGCAAAAGCAGAAGTTTGGTGTTGTGAATGCTTATCAAGAGTATTTTTTAAATACTAAAAAAATAATAAAAATTACTTTACTTTTGATCCTGAATTTTACTCTTGTCACAGTGGAAAAGCCTCCTTAACAGCATTTACACCACCCACACTATGGAAATGCTGCTGGAGTGTGTGTTGCTAATTCAGTGTTACAACACCTGACCGTTAAAGGCCTCAGGACCGGCCTGTAGATCCAGTTATGCTGAATGTTAAATGTACGAGAGTGGTTAAAGTTTCAGTGCAGGTATATCCAGACTGGGTGAATCTGAAGCAAACCTGACTGTAGTTTTAATGTAAATGAAAGTGAATGTGCTGAGTGTGGACGGACTGGTTTACCGTTCATCTGTGGCAAACAGCTTGGCTCCTCGCTCCTTACACATCACCCCCATCATCTCCTGCAGACGCAGGTTACCTGCAGACGAAGCGAGAGCTCAGACCCTCCGCACAGGCTGGACTCACAATCACGTAAACACACGTCACATCTTCTGGTGAATAAATGAATGTGAGGCTTAAATTATGATCCTCAAGGTTATCACTAATGGGGAATGTTTTTTTAATTAATCAAGGGATTAGCCTGTAAGGTACGGGTACATTCATATTTCAGACAGTAGTTTAGAATGACATCAGTACATTGTGGGTTACAGTTACCATGATGAAGGGTGTATGAAAAGAGAAAACTAAAACCCAAGAGCAGGGCAGAAGTATTAGTGAAGGAAGATTTAGCTAATATGCAAATGTTTAGATTTAACATTAAGCATTTAGATTGAAATTTAGATTTAGATTTAACATTTAGATTTATGACTTTGATGTAACATTAACATGATATTATTATTATCTTATTTAAAGAAACATAAATATGACAAATATTGCTGTAAATCTGGTAAAAAGGTGACTTTAAAATGATCTGTTTTCCAGTTTGAAAAACAATAAACATCATTCTCTTAGGTTTTTTTGGTATAAAAACAGGAAGAATCGTGTGTGTTGTTGTTAATCTGATAACACTTCTGCACAGTTTGCTGAGTATCAGGAATGACAATCTTTGTGCTCTTGTCAGAAGTCACTTCTCTGAGTGTTCTAACACAGAGGAAAAATGAGTAGACCTGTTCCTTTGAAGGCAAAAACCAGCCCTTAGACTCACTGTGATTTCAGTACATTTCACAACTGTTGATACAATAACTGCATAATACAATAGTGCACACAGTCTCTCAGATTCCTGTATTGTACATTTGTCCCTGTGTGACTGATAAACTCTCGAAAGACAACCTCAATGCTTTTCACACAGTTGATATTTTTATCGTTACTGATACATTTCACCCAAAGCCACTGTAGCCACTGGAAATATCACTGACCCAGATAACAGACCACACAAAGACAGACTAAGAAGCACAAATGACATCAACAGTATGTTTTTTTTAACAGGGACTATATTTGTTAGACAGGATTTTTCCTTGAAGCGTCCCTTTCTGATCTGTACTTACAGCCAACACCCCCGACGATGAGGACCTCTTGGGAGCCACAGTGAGCCATGGCCCTCTCTGTGATCTCCACCAGCATGGAGAAAAGTGTCTCCTGCAGAGAGAACAGTCAATTTCATATCCTAATCAGAGCTGCAACCATTAGTTGATTAATCACTTAGTGAAGTGACAGACAATTAATCAGCATCTCTCCTGATAATGGAATATCAATGTAGTCTTTCTCATGGTGTTTCAGTCAAAGCATCTCAAGATCAAAACAGAACAAGCTTTCTATACATGACCAGCTTAACACTGAGTTCTTTGAGGACTGCTTTGAGGTTTAAAGTAACCATGGACACACAAACAAGAATCAGAGCCTTCAAGCTTACAACTGACTTCTGCAAACAGTTCCATCTTATTTAACTTACTGAGTGACACATATCCACCATGTAGGACTCTATTAACTGACTAACTGGGTGTGTTGGTCCTTAGTACCTGCAGTGAAAAACACAGGTCCTCTGCTGTGCACTGACCAGAGCTCAGCATCTTATGAGCAGCTTCCTAAAATAAGAAAAAACAAAACAAAACACAAAACAGTGTAGTAACAGACATCAAACTGTAGCCTTGAACATCTGTTTCAGAATCTGCCTAATCATCAGATAACTGAGAGGACTGAATCATAAACCACCACCCACCTCAATGTAGGATAAAATCCCAGAGAATGAGACGTCCATTCCTTTAACTGTGTACGGTAACTCCACATACTGACTCCCTCTAACAGCAGGGACAGAAAGCAAACACAAGAATCAAACACACAATACATTCCCAGCTGCCAACAGTAGCAGCTAATGTGTAATTGTATATGTAAACCACCACTCACTTCTTGGCCATCTGCTCGATGTTGTAGCCTGGACTGGGGTCATTGGAAATCTGTGTTGAGCAACAGTTCAGGATATAACTATTAACACACACACACCTCAGATACAGTAAAAGCTGCTATAATGACGACAAAAACGACACAAACCTTTATAACCCTGGCAAACCTGTCCAAACAGTTGCCAACTGCAATGTCGATGGTCTCGCCAAATATTCTATACCGCCGCTCTGAGTACGCAATAACCTGCACAGGGAGAATTGGACAACAGTATAATTACATCTGTTTCGAATAAATTACTGGAGCTCAGTGTAATGTTGCCTATATAAAGAAACTGACCTGTGTGTTCCCCCCACTAACGTAAAGCACAGTGGGGTTGTTGGCTTTGGTGATGAGTCGACCCATCTCTATGTGTCCAATACAGTGGTTGACACCGAGGAGCGGCTTCCCCCAAAGCTGTGCCACTGTACGGGCCACCAGAGCCACCGTTACCAAGGGGGCACCCATACCAGGGCCTGACAGAGGAGAAGGAGAAGGAGAAGGAGAAGAAGAAGAAGAAGAAGAAGAAGAAGAAGAAGAAGAAGAAGAAGAAGAAGAAGAAGAAGAAGGTAAAGGTTTTTCAAAAACCATTCTGTCTTTGTCTGAGAGAACGTAACACCAGCCTTTCAGTTTGCAGTTTCTACTACTGCAACAAATCAAACTATCTTTGCCTTAGACCCATCAGACGTGTAAAGAAGCTTCCCTCACACAGACCCATATGCTGTAAGAATTTTGTTAACCTGAGGTCAGTGGACAGTTTTAGTGTCCTACGATGATCTGGAGCTGTTTCAGAGGGTTTTTTTTATTCTGAAAAGAAAATACCTTAAAACTAAACCCCTAAATTGTCAAATTAAATCCACTTAAACAGCACCAAAAAATATTGACAGCTTCTCTGTCCCAAATGACCTTTTTAAAAACAAATGTCAAACGGTGAGTAAAGCAAAGTTAAAGTTCCAATTACAGCCATGAAGATCGATATGCAATCCTAAAACTGGACTGGGCTGGAAAACAACACAGAGCAGCCTCTTCCAATGTTAAGAATAAGGTACATTATTCCAAACTAACACTGTCAGGATAGGTGCTGCTCAAATCAAAGTTATCTGGGTTAAACAGAGCTTATCCTGACAATGTTAGTATACATTCTGGTCAAGATCTGAAGGTTTTCAAAGATAAAACTGAGGAGAAATGTTATTACGAACCCTGAGGTTATTTTAGAAACTTAAAAGAAAGGTCAAAGGGCAAGCTCTGCCTCCATCTGCAGTGTCTTAAGGCAATTACTAGGAATATGTGAGGTGAAGTAGGCACACACTTGTAAAACTTGTAAAAGTATGAGGTAATCCTCATTCTGACAAACGTCTGGCGAGTTCAATCTTGCTCTGCTGCAGGATGAACTCACAGGATCTCCTGTTACCTTTAGTGTACGCCACACAGTCGATGTCTGCAGGCTTCAGCCCTGCTTGTTCCAGCGCCTCCTTCAGGACAGTCAGTACGACAGCACGGTGGTGTCGGGCTGTGTCACTTGGCATGAATCCTGACGGGTAAAATAACATGCTGTCACCTTCACAGGCAGGATAGTTAAACTCTGACATAACCATATGTGAAGTGAAGGTAACATAAGTGTTTTAAAAGAAATCGGACTTGCCTTGACCAGGAGGTGTGATGTACGTCCGTCTAGGGTTGGAAAGAACTTCACCATCCCTGATGATTCCTATGCCGATCTTATTGGCGCTGCCCTCAAACCCGATTACTACAGTCATGGCAGCTTTTAGAAGAGAAAAGCAAAGTGCAGTGAAGATCAATGTTTTCTCTCTACACATGAAAGCCAAGAGGTTTATTAGAACAGTACAGTACATTGTATGTTTTAAATTATAATTTTCCCTTTAATCACTTAATCTCATCAGGAAACCCATATCTTCCCCAGAAAAAAAACAGAAAAGTCAGCTATGATAAAAAATAAAATAAAATAATAATAATAAAAAAAATACTAATGGTCAAAATTAAGGCAAAATTGTGACAACTAATACACACATCCACTGATTTTACCCATTAAATTTGTCTAATATTATTATTATTATCTAATATTTGTGGCATTTGTAACATTTGTAGCTCTCCCAGCTCTGCCCAGCAGATGGCAGCAATGGTTGGTTAAACTGGAGGCTGTTGTCACTTTATACCTGTAACATTGCGTATTCAGAGCGAAGGTGATGCAGGGACAGGGCAGGACACACTCAGGTACGTTATTTCTTAAGAACACACAAACTTAATTCAAGATGAATTTGTTTTTGTTGTGTGCCACAAAATGTTGCTGACTGAGCCACAGTAAACTTAAACCCACTCGCACAAAAGTATCAGCTCTTATTAGCAAAATATCCTCTACAAATATTAACATAACTGCTTCAATAATAAGCCTAAAAATTTTGAAAAATTTTGAAAATATATCAAAGTAAAAGATGCAACTGTGAAGGGACAAAGATTGTGTCTGGATTCTCTTCGAAACAGTTCAAACCAATTGGTGCGGGTTTGAATTTGTTTAAACCTTATCAGTGTAGTCAAATGTGTACAGGTGTGTATTCCAGTCAGAAACCTCCTTACACAGTTTCACTGAGGAGCACACTCTGAATCAGAAACAGTAATGTCCTCCAACAGACAACATTAGAAATGACATAGACAAGGCCCCGAAAAATAAAATATGAAAGTTACATTTCAAGTAATAATAGAAGCTATGATATAAGAAGACAAGTGGGGCTGTCCCTGTGTGTATTTCTTGCTCTGTCAGTAACTGTAGCTCATCTTTGAGAAAACAAAGACCTTTAGCTACTTTACTCCATATTACTGTCTGCTTAAAATAACCTTGATGATGTCATCTGGCTTGCTGAAGTTTGGAGACTAAAGATTTTTAGTAGACTCTAAATGTATGCACCGCACTACTGCATAACCAACTGCTGCACTGAGGACAAATAAAGTTGATTGATTACAATTCTTCTAAGTGAACTGATTATATAGAAGTGCAATACTAACTCACTAAAATTTATAAAATACTAAGTAAAAGTAACTATGAGCTACTGAATCAAACATCTGACTTATTCTAAATTACCAGAGGCTATGTTAAAATTTGAACATGTTATAAGTTTTAAGGTCAAACATTTTACTTACACTTCTGACTCAACTTTGTTTCTGACTTAGTCATTTTAATATAATGACGCATAATTGTGAATGACTTTCTCTATTTCTATTTGAATCATAACTTCTCTTCTGGCAGAAATGAGCTTCCAGAAAACCAAAAGAGAGGTGCTTTTTGGTGATTTATGTGAATGGGGATTTGTATTTTGTAATGTTCTGGTGCTAAACATGCGAACATTAAATTCTGAAGAGTAATTTAAATTTAAAACAGAGACAATACGACATGTCGGCCTATGCATACATGTCTAACCTACATAAAGCCACATTAGAGGTTAGAGATAAACGCTGCACATATTTAGCAAAACCAAAATACAGCATCCTGTATAGCTGTGTTGCTGCTAAGCTAGTACTGACAACATACTGTCTTGCTAAAACCAGCTTATATTAACGTTGCGTTGGATAATTAAATAAGCATACCTAGCTTTCCAGTTTCTTTCAGTAGTTCACATTAATCCAAACTGGTCCCAGTTATAGTTTAAAACTAGTAATTTTACTGCCTTAGCTAACTTCTGAAACCAAACTTCTCCATATGAACCTCGGAGGACCCGAGCTGACGGCTGTGGAGCCCGCCTGACCAAAAACCTTTGTCTAATTTGTATTTTACATCATGATACTAAAAAGAAAAACACGAACTGATTCTGTTAAAATGTGATATGCGTCACGGCAGCTAATGGTTTGTATTTTTATCGAGTCTTAAATCATAAATTAAAAAGAGATTTTTTTTGTAATTTGTTGCAGGCATATATTGGGAGCAGTTGCTAAATACAAAAAACACGTGGTCAGAAATCTTTGCTGTGCTTTGTGTGTGTGAGTGTGTGTTTGGGGGGGGGAGTGACTGGGAAGCAGCACTTGTCTGATCTTTGCATCCTGTTGTGAGAGAACAAGTAAGATTATTTGCATCTTCTTTTCCTGTAACGTTTCGCTGATCGAAAAGAAAACGTTAACGATATTTAACCAAGATTTGCATCCGTAGATGAATCGGATAAGATGTGTAGGACGTAAAGTCACTTAGCTGGCTGGTCATTCTCCATTGATTCTCAGTGCAGGCCGTCTGCTGCAGGCTCTGCTCTTTGTCACAGGGGAAACGCTAGCATTAGCTTAGCTCGTCATTAAACGTGTTGTGTGACCCAGAAAACCGTCAGCTAGCGTCTGTAGTCGGTGCTGCTACCTCCTGTCCATGCGTGCTGTTGCTCCTTCATCTGGCGGCTCTCAAATCCACCAGATTTTACATGTAATGCGCTTGGCTGCATCAAAATAAAGGCTCTCAGCGCACTTCCCCCTTTGTCAAAGAAAACGATTAAGCATGAAGATACTCACTCAGCCTTTGTCAGGCTGACGAGTATGCATGTAAAACAAGTGCGGACGTGTGAAATTAAGGCATTTTGTAACTTGAGGATGATGCAGACGCACTCGGAGCTGAACGTCTGCTTCCTGGCATCGTGGTTTGGGCCAACATCGGACAGGCCCAAGTTTTCACACTTGCATCTCTTCAGACGAGCCTCAAAGTTACTTGACACACAACTGAAGAAAATTACAAAATTTCAGTTAGCCAGATATATTGGCCGATTTTGGTTTGTTTCAGACATTGGTATTGTTGGATATGTTGGCTGATAAACAACAAGAAACTGCTTCACAGACACATTTAGAAACGGACTTTCCTTTACATAGTCAGTCCCAGTTCTTTTGGAATAATATGTAAGGGACCCTCATCAAACATGTATAATATTTATGCTACATAAAGACTATTGAGAGGATAAATCTTTTTTGATAAATCAATGAATTTGTCAATATGTTTGCCTCAATATTCAATTGTTTAATCTATAAAATGTTATAAATCTATATTTTTTAATTACCTGAACCAAAGGATAATGTACTGATACTGCTTGTTTTGTTTGACCAACCCAAAGAAAATGTATTTATAATGATACAGAACAGAAAATCCTCACATTTTAAGATGATTGTCTGATTTATTTCTATCCATTGAGTAATTGATTAGCCAACCACTCCTTCAGTAACCACAGTAAGAACCACTGTAAAAGTCCTGCGTATTGTTGTTGAAGCATTTAACACTTGAACACATCCTTTACATTCCTCTTGTGTTTTTCCAGCGGCGTGTGTGCTGTTGTGTGTGCGTGTTGTGTGTCTGCGAGGTGTGCTTGCTGTCAGAGCGAGTTCAAGTATGAAGAGAGGCAAGAAGGCAGAGGAGGCCGCCGCCGCGGACGGGGAAAATGACACCGGCTCTGGTGAGAACAGCCTGCATTAACACACAGTCAAAAACATACTGCTCCCTACATTCTAATTCATAGCAAAACTTATCATTCAACATATTCTCAGAATCAGAATCAGAATCAGAATCAGAATCAGTTTTATTGCCAAGTATGTTTTCACATACAAGGAATTTTTTCTGGTGATTGGTGCAATTGATCAGCAACAGTGGGGCTCTCTAGCCTTGTTGATGAGGCTAATAGCAGATGGGAAGAAGCTATTTTTGTGGCGAGAGGTTTTGGTCCTGAAGGACCGCAGCCTCCTGCCAGAGGGGAGTGTCACAAAGAGTTTGTGTCCAGGGTGGGAGGAGTCAGCTACAATCTTCCCTGCACGCCTCAGAGTCCTTGAGGCGTACAGGTCCTGGAGGGACGGAAGATTGCAGCCAATCACCTTCTCAGCAGAGTGGATGATACGCTGCAGTCTGTTATTGTCCCTCTCCGTGGCAGCAGCGTACCAGATGGTGATGGAGGAGGTGAGGATGGACTCGATGATGGAGGTGTAGAAGTTCACCATCATAGTCCTTGGCAGGTTGAACTTCTTCAATTGCCTCAGGAAATACATCCTCTGCTGAGCTTTTTTGATGAGGGAGCTGATGTTTAGCTCCCATTTGAGATCCTGTGTGATGGTGGTTTCCAAGAAGCGAAAATGCTCCACGGTAGCCACGGGGGAGTCACACAGGGAGATGGGGGTGGGTGGGGCTGGGCTCTTCCTGAAGTCCACTATCATTTCCACTGTCTTCAGAGCGTTTAGCTCTAGGTTGTTCTGCCTGCACCAGGTCACCAGACGCTCAGTCTCCCACCTGTAGGCAGACTCATCGCCATCAGAGATGAGTCCAATGAGAGTGGTGTCGTCTGCAAACTTCAGGAGCTTGACAGACTGATGGCTGGAGGTGCAGGTGTTGGTGTACAGGGAGAAGAGCAGAGGAGAAAGAACGCAGCCTTGCGGGGATCCAGTGCTGATGGTCTGGGAGTCAGACACGTGCTTTCCTAGCTTCACGTGCTGCCTCCTGTCAGACAGGAAGTCGGTGATCCACCTGCAGGTGGAGTCAGGCACGCTCAGCTGGGAGAGCTTGTCCTGCAGCAGAGCCGGGATGATGGTGTTGAAGGCAGAGCTGAAGTCCACAAACAGGATCCTGGCATAGGTCCCTGAGGAGTCCAGGTGCTGGAGGATGAAGTGGAGAGCCATGTTGACGGCGTCGTCTACAGACCTGTTGGCTCTGTAGGCGAACTGCAGGGGGTCCAGGAGTGGGTCAGTGATGGATTTGAGGTGGGACAGGACAAGACGCTCAAATGATTTCATGACCACAGAGGTCAGGGCAATGGGTCTATAGTCATTTAGTCCTGTGGGCCTTGGTTTTTTGGGGACAGGGATGATGGTGGAGGATTTGAAGCAGGCTGGCACGTGGCAGGTCTCCAGTGAGGTGTTGAAGATGTCTGTGAACACTGGAGACAACTGATCAGCACAGTGCTTCAGGGATGATGGAGAGACAGCACGCTCCAACACGCTCCAACACGCTCTTGACCTACGAGCTCATATCTGACCTCTTGGCCACTTTTATCATGACATATGTCTGTCGTCTACCTCACAGCTGCTGCAAAGAAAGCAAAGAAGGCTAAGGAACCCGAGGCCCCAGTGCTGTATGAAGATCCTCCTGACAAAATGACCAGCAAAGACGGACGAGAAGCCAACATGAAGATCACCTCCTGGAACGTTGACGGGCTGAGGGCCTGGGTGAAAAAGAAGGGCCTGGATGTGAGTTTGTAGTGACCCTGAGAAAAATAAGTTAGTTGCCAGGTTAGATGATTATGCGTTTTAATACTTTACATTTGTCTTTTTTCCTCCCAGTGGGTGCGTGAGGAGGCTCCCGATGTTTTGTGCCTGCAAGAGATCAAGTGTGCGGAGAAGTCCCTCCCTGCTGATATCACCTCAATGCCCGAGTACCCACACAAGTACTGGGCTGTCTCAGAAGACAAGGAGGGTTACAGTGGTGTGGCCATGCTCTGCAAGACTGAACCCATCAAAGTGACCTATGGCATTGGTGAGTGAGCATTGTTTTATTATGCTGTTTTATCATTATAATTAATAGGCCTGTATAGCAGATCTCATGTACCGGAGGCTATAAATTGCACAAAAAAAAAGTTCTGTGAAATTGAGATTCTGGGGTTTAATTTTATAAACCAAGTTTGGCAAGTACAGTTTTTGAATTGATCGTTTTTAAGTGTTCAAATGTTTGAAAATCGCAAAAAAAATTAAAATTTGAATTTTAAATTTGCACACTTGTAATGTAATCAAAGGGATAGTTCAACATTTAGGGAAAATAAATTGGGTAAGGAGGGTAGTAACTTATGGAGTCTCCACTGGTTGCCTGGCAACTGGATCCACATCCAGCACAGAGCCCCGGTAAAAAGGTAAATTATAGTTTTTACACTTCAGGATTTGACCTGATTAAATAAATGAACTATAACGTGCTAATTAGTGAGACTGAGAGGTCCTGGTGGTTGAATTTTGCTATTTTGGATAGAGCCAGGCTAGCTGTTTCCCCTGCTTCCAGTGTTTGTGCTAAGCTAAGCTAACCACCTGCTCGCAGTAGCTTAATGTCTAAATCAAATTAAAAATCCCACAGTGACTGACTTGCAAAACAATTTATTTGCAACATTTCAGTGCTAGACCCTCAAATATGGCAAATATGCACCTGCCTCACCAGACAGATGTTTTTCTTCTGCTTAGTAGCTTCATATTTACCTTACACAACTCTTAGCAAGATAGACATTTCCCAAAACTTTGTCTTATTGCTTTCAGGACAAAGTGTTACATATTGTGTGAACTGCACAGACAGTGATTTTTAAACCTACAGAACAAATTACTAAACTGGAAATGTCTTTGAATCCTGTTTCAGCATTTGTCTTCAGTTGTTGAGTAAACTGTCTCTGTCAACTCTCCAGGCAAAGAGGAGCATGACAAGGAGGGCCGTGTCATCACTGCCGAGTTCCCCACCTTCTACCTGGTGACGGCCTACGTGCCAAACGCCAGCAGAGGCCTCGTGCGCCTAGATTACCGCAAAACCTGGGATGTGGACTTCCGTGCGTATCTGAGCGAGCTGGACGTACAGAAGCCCCTGGTGCTGTGCGGCGACCTCAACGTCGCACACCAGGAGATCGACCTGAAGAACCCCAAGGGCAACAAGAAAAACGCCGGCTTCACCCCCGAGGAGCGCGAGGGCTTCAGCCAGCTGCTGGAGGCCGGTTTCGTCGACAGCTTCCGCGAGCTCTACCCCGAGCAGACCAACGCCTACACCTTCTGGACCTACATGATGAACGCCCGCGCGAAGAACGTGGGCTGGAGGCTCGATTACTTTGTGCTGTCGTCCTCTTTGGTGCCGGGTCTGTGCGACAGCAAGATCCGCAACAAGGTTTTGGGAAGCGACCACTGCCCCATCACTCTGCACATAGTTGTGTAGGTCATTGTGTGGGCAGCAGAGTTACTGCACTGCTCTGCCCAGCCGGCACTCTTCTCTTACTATTCCTGTTCTGACTTGGCTCAAACTATCACGTATGCCGATGTGTGCGCTGTTAGAGCGAAGCAACACCTGCTTGTGCAGGGAAGTCTTGCATCTGTTGAAATCCCTCATGGATGAAGTGCTGCCCAGTCTCACTCATTCAGTAAAGTCAGCAGTAGCTTAGTTTTCTCTTTTTCACATGAAAGTTTCATAAAATTACTCTGACATAATACGCAAGGCCCGTTTGTCCTCTCTGTAATTGAAGTTTGTCAGTAAACGCCTGAATTCATCTCGGCTATTCTGTAAAAATACAACACTAAATACCAAAACATGTCTAAGCTGATTTTCAACATTGTCCTATAACCAGCTGTAAAACTGTTTAAGCGTGTACTACTATTGCTGATCTGAGACACACGCCTCTGTTTTTTCTTGTTACTGTTTGAAATCAAACTACTGCTTTAAAAGAAAGTGTATTTTGTTGTAGCACAAAACCTTTTCAGCCTCCTTTCCAGTGTTAAATTTTCTGTTGTAAAACTTTGCCCACTTCTGAGAAAATAAACTGAATTTATGTAGAAACCTTCATCTGTTCATTATTTTATGATTTAAAACAAAAGTTATATCACGATGCATCTGAAAAACACAATCCTCTGCTCAGTGCACTTTAATTGCAACCATGACAGTACAATGGAGAAGGGGACATTCAACATAAACCTGTTCTTGCCATCACAAGTTTCTATACTAGATGCAGTTCGCAGTTATTATCTCTACAATTGCTTTAGTCTCAGCCTAAACTATAAACTATAATCACATACAATTTAAATTTCCAAAACATTCATCTCCAGATCAATAGGTTCTGAGTCTTGCTTCACTGTGTAAACTTCATGGTATGTGTTCGCTGATGCATTTTCAGATTATATGACTGCCTGAAGCCCTTCCCACATTCCACACAGAGGAATGGTTTTTCCCCCGAGTGTGTTCGCTGGTGTCTCTTAAGGCGGTTGGCGCTGAGGAAGCTCTTGTCGCACTCGGTGCAGGTGTAGGGCCGGACTCCCGTGTGGTAGCGCAGGTGGATGGTCAGGTAGCAAGACTGCGTGAATTTCTTGCCGCAGTGGGGGCACTGGAAGGGCTTGTGGCCCGTGTGGAAACGCTCATGCTTCAGGAGCTCGGCGTGGGAGAAGAAGCCCTTCCCGCAGTCGGAGCAGAGGTACGGCCTCTCGCCTGAATGAGTCAGCTCGTGTCTGATCAGAGTCGCCTTGTAAACGAAACTCTTGTCACACTGCGAGCAGCTGAAGACGTTCTCCCTGGTGTGGCAGCGCTCGTGCTTCTTCATGTTGCGCTCTCTCTTGAAGCTCTTGCCGCAGAAGGAACACATGAAGGGCATCTCCTCTGAGTGGATCTTCATGTGGCTCAGCAAACCGCCCCTGTAGAGGAATCCTTTGCCGCACTGCGTGCATGTGTGCGGCCGCTCCTTCTGGTGGATGCGTTGGTGTGCAGTGAGAGCCGCTCGGTAGGCGAAGCTCTTTCCGCAGTTGCAGACGTGCACTCTTTCTTCCTGGTGAGTCTGGAGATGCCTGTTGAGGTAGCTGGCACAGCTGAAGCCCAGGTCACAGTGAGGGCACTTGTAAGACCGCTCCACCTTGTCAGCATCTTCGCCGTGGGTCTTCAGATGTCTCACCAGCGCCGACTTCCAGGCGAACGCCCGGCCACACTCTGAACACAGGTACTCGCCATTCTCCATGTGGGTGCTCTTGTGCTCCCTCTGAGCCACCAGGGACTTGAAGAACTCCCCGCAGATCAGGCACTCGTACTTGCGTCCGGACTTGTGCGTCTGCTTGTGCCGCTCCAGTGACTGTTTGAAGGAGAAGCGTCGTCCACACTGAGAACACAGGAAGGGCTGCTCGCCTGTGTGGATGCGCTGATGGGCCTTTAGTAAAGACTGGAACTTGAAGCTCTTCTCACAGTCTGGACAACTAAAACGTCCTTCTTCATCTGCGGCGAGAGGCTGAGGGGCTGGTTTGTCCTCCTCAGCCTCACAGTGAACGTTGTCGATGTGCTGCTGGACCTGCAGCTCTTCTGAATGGTGGAAGGAGCACTTTGGACAGGAGAAAGCAGCTGCGGAGACATCTGCTGCAGAACCTTGTGGAAAAAAACAAAGTTGAAGGAGACTGAAATTAACGTTGTGCTAAGAAATGGTTAAATGGCTTGTTTGCATTTTGTACTTTTATGTTTGTTAGTGTCATTAAAAGATTTTCAGGACTCAACAAGTTACAGACTGGAAATGAACAATTATCTGGTCATTTATCCATCCCTGAAATTATTTATCAATTACTTAGAAAGAAAATTGTTAAATAAACAGTGTATGCTCCACTGTATATGAAACTACTAATGAAAAGAGAATATTTCCATTTCTGACAATAAATGTGCAACTATTGTAACCAAACTTCTAACATCTAACTTTGTTTTCTCTCCGATTTGCCTTACAGGTTAACACTTCACTTCAACCCCCCTGTTCAGCATTTATAAGCACAATATGACCATTTAATAATGGTTTGTAATAATATAATGCAGATCTAAAGAGATATAACAACATTTCTACGTGTTCATTAATGTACAGTATTTTATATTTCCTTTGAAGCTATATTATTACAAGTGTGTTTTACTATATTTACACACTGGTCCCTGCTTGTGCTAATGTAGTTATAAAATAAAACATCATCTTACAACTACATTATAGTGTGTTATAAGAAGTAAAGTGTTCCCTCTTGAAGAACTTACAGTGAGTAATTATTACACAGTTATGTTGATATTTTGCAACCATCAGAATTTCGAAACATTTAATGGATTTCCAGACCCATTTTGGAAATAGTTGCAAAACATTTTACTACATTGATGCTGGGGTTTTAATTTCATGTTGAGCAAACTGCTGTTATTACAGGTTATTTCAGCACACATGTATGTGACTTGGCAGTTACTTGTGAAGTGTCTGACTTCTTCTTTCAATCAAATTATTTTTCATTTTGTTCACAGCAAAGTTATTGGGAAAATTAGATCATTAATAATTTATTATTTTTCAACAATTTTCAACTAATTAATTGCAATGCTATTTTACTCACTTATTATTACTTCATTTCTGGCCTGCAATTTAATGCATTTCCAGCTGCTCTAATTTCTTTTTTATGTTGGGTGGTGTGTAAATTCTTTTGTCTCCAAACATGTCTCTGTCTGTGGTGACAAGATAAAATAATATATCTAAAAATGAACACTCACTTTCATCACCGTCCTTTGATGAGACAGTGGTTGAGCCATAAGAGTGCTCCACACTGTTAAAGAGAATAAACAACAGGCGCTTTGATCAGCCTGATAAGCAACAATAGCAACTATAGCCACTACAATAAAACATATAACCATGCACTGTCAATTACATAAACATGCTACTATAACAACATGTAAATCTGCAAAATATGTGTCATGTGAGACAGGAACACATCAGAGATGATTAATAAGGCCATATGTTTTTACCAACTCAGAGGCAAAGGCTTCAGGGCTGGGGGGTTGATCTGGGTGATCTTCTTTCTCTTAGTGGCCATGCGCTTCTGTAAATTTATCACCTGAATCTTCATGGTCGGTTTGCGTTTGCGCCCACTTGTGCGGACCGTTGCCGGGGAGATGACTTGATTATCGAGTTCAGGAACCAGGGCTCCAGACTCACAGTTGGGACGCTTGCTGCTCTGGAGCTCTGCATTCTCTGGATCCTGATCACCATTGTCATCTGCTTGCAGCTGGCAGTCAGGCTTCGCTAGTTCCACAGGATCCTCGCAGATATTTTCATCACTTATAACAACCTCTTGCTCATTCTTACGGCTCTCTGTGGGCTCGTCAGCGCTGTGATCATCAGTGTGAGCTTTTAGGTGCCTTGCAAGTGCCAGCTCCCAGCTGAATTTCCTGTCGCACTGCTGGCACGTGTAAACACCGTCTTCCATGTGTGTTTGCTTGTGCTCTGTGCGGGCTGACAACGAGTGGAAGGTCTCACCGCAGACGGTGCAGTCGTACTTGCGTCCAGTTTTGTGCGTGTGTCTGTGCCTGTCCAGGGACTGCCTGAAAGAGAAGCAGCGACCGCAGTCGTTGCAGCGGTGGGGGCGTTCACCAGTGTGGATGACCCTGTGGGCGATAAGTGAGGAGGCAAACTTGAATTTCTTCTCACAGTCTGGGCAGTCGTGAGGCCCCACACAGACTTTGTGTTGGGAGGCAGCTGAGTCGTCTTTCTTAGTGTGTGGATGGATGATGTTTGTCAAACCACTTTCAACCTTTTCTTGTGTCACCCCTTTCCCTCCTTCACCAACTTCCTCTTCCCGGATCGTCTCCACGGGAAGCTCGACCAACGAATCTTCAGCCACTGCGCTGCTGTCTGTTCCTTCATAGCAGCGCTCTCCCATTACCACCTCGATGTCACTGCTTGTCCCCAATTCAACCTCTGCATAGTCTGTCACTGTGATTATTTCAACTGCTACATCATCCACAAATGACACAGTGTGTGTTTCATCACCGAGGTCTTGCAGTGGACCTGATTGGGTGGGTTGCTCTGCAGTTTTCTGCACTCTGCCAGGAGAAACTGCAGAGAGGGAGGAAAGGATGCTGTCGCCCATGGTAGAAGGTGGAACTGCACAAAACAGGACAGGAATGAATGGGTTGCGTCTTCAACATTAAACTTAAATACAATAGTAGTGGTTACAGGAAGTGTCCTACCATGTTGCTCTAAATGCCCTAGCTGTTTGTGGTGCTGGAGTAAATTTTTCAGGTCTGTAGGCTCCGAGACTGAGTGCACACAATCCTCCAACACAGAGCACTCAGCTCCAAGCCAGGAGGCAGTCTGTGGGGAATAGATTCAAACATGCATCGCACCAAATCCAATTCAGTCAAAAGATACCAGGACAACCCAACGTGCAAATTAAACAACTGAAGACATATTACTGGCCAATAAGTAATAATTAACCTATACTACTGGAAGACAAGAATAGGAGAACCTGCAACATCTTGTGATTTTCTTTGGTATTCATGTGGTCTCTAACTGTAACATAACGTTAACTTCTTTCCCTGATAGTATGTAGCAACAGGGGATTATATATTGTAGCCATGTTATAGTCCTCAGTAGTGGTAGTTTATTACATACAATGACTATTTAACTCGTTCTTTCTTTTTTTCCCTTTTTCCATGTGATAATGTGATAAACATGTTAACATTTTATCCAAAATGACTCCTCTCACCTGTTCCAGGTCAGGAACTGGCAACAGCTGAGCCAGTCGACAGAGAAACTCCCAGAACAGCGTCTGCAAATCACTGTCATACTGTGCTCCATACTCTGCAGGGAAGACCTCCTTAGAAAGAATAGACAACATTGTGAAAAAATTATTTCACTGAATCAAAAATACAAACGGTCAGATATTTATGCCGTATCTGTAACTACCTAAAAACATTTTAAAAAGCCTGTCTTTTTTGTACTGAAATTTATATTTTAATGTCTGAAAGTTGTCATTAGCCATTCGTACCACCTGCCAGAACTCGTGAGCAACAATAGGGCTTATTAACATACAGATGCTAGTATTTAGAACACTTGGATCTGGCTCCACTGAGGTTTAGTAATACCGTCTTACCAAGAAAAAGTCTTGTCTCTCTTCAGGATCTTTGAGCAGAGTCTGGATCAACTCAAGGAAGTTGCCTGCTACATCCTCTTCTTCTTTCATCTTAAATATAGCATAGACATTACACATATTACACGTTAACTACTGGATAGATGCTGAGGTGATGCTGGTGGTGCCCTGTCAAACAACATCTTTCATTTCCATAAACAAATATTGAACTAAGAAGCAGAAATCTAGGGACACAGACATAAAATTGCAGTGTAAAATGAAAAAAACTAATCAAGAGCAAACACACTTACATCTACTTTGGTGGGCTGCTGTGATTTAATCTTATCCAGGTGAGATAAGATAAAGTCAGGTTCCATGAGCTCTTCACGTCGGCACAACTCAAGGATGTACTATTTAGGGAAGAAAAAAAAATCAAACATGGAATCAAATTAATCCTGTTTTCACATTAGCTGCCTATTTATAATTTCTCCAATAGCTTATAAAGCTAAATATTACACTATCTGTGAATGTATTGTGTTCTCTCCACTCATACCCACCCTAGCTCTTAATCCCAGGTTCAGTTGTGTCCTGTGCTTGCACATTAGCAGCTCAGGGACCATGTCCATCACCAACGAGACAAACTCTGCCACTTTCCAGTAGCTCATGACGTCCTGTTTCTTTAGGACCTGCCACATAGAGGCTGTCATGAGCTGTAAAGGTGGAACCAAAATGCGCAGTGATGCCAGAGGTAAAGGGTCATCTGAAAAACAAGCAGAAAAGCAGAATGCAGTTGAATGAAGCTCTTCCTACATTTTCTCAGTCTGGCAGGATATGCGTCTATAAAGGTAGGAACTACAGGTCAAGTTCATGAGTAGTACATGGGACTGTGATGATGGGAAGTCATACCAGAGCTGTTCTTCACAGCTATACAGTTATTTCACAAGTCACTCTATGAAAGTTGAATTTAATGTGATAATTGGTATTTAATTCTTTCTTAAACTGCATAAAATTGTGTATGGTCGTCAAAAAATAATGACAATAAAATAAACATTAAGAAAATAACCACTGGCCATCTTTAATTGTTGTTAAGTAGGAGGACAGTGTTTGTAGAGTGCTTTTGTTTAGCAGCTACAGCAACAGCATTGTGCTTTGAATGCAACCTTACCGGAAACACCGAGTGTATGTTCAATAACCGCAATGTTGTCAAACTCAGTTAGCTAACTTTTGCCATGTTTGTACACTCTGCATAGAAAGTAGACATATTTATATCACAACAAGCACGCAAAATGATTTGTGGTGCTTAATAAATTAAGTCAAGGTAAAGTTAGCATGTGAAGATAGGGCAATAAGCTAGCTACCTGAGCTAATTTAGCTGAAATAGAAGCACTGACAAAAGTCAGCGAAAAATGTATTCGTTATAAATTCGTCGATAAACCAACCTTTGGAAATGGCCGTGAAAACACCTGAGTCCATCTTCTTACACCGTGGTTGAAAAGTTTGACTAGCTGCGGCTAGCTGCAGTTAGCCAGGTGGCTAGCTCCCCAGCCCCAGCTGCCAGATATTAGCAGTTACTGGATGACAAAGATCTGACTGAGGGGGCTGAACATCTTTAGCTGCAAATCTTCTCCTCTAAACTAGGAGGCGCGTCCCATTTAAATGCGTAAATAATCAAAATAAGCGTTTAGACAGTGCTACTGGTTTGTGCAGGGCTTCTTCTTCTTCTTCTTTATTTAGGTTTTACTGCGGGGGACATGTTTTCTTTCTTTTTGTTATCGCCATCTGCTGGAGATTCTGTGCATCACTCCTGTACCCACACTAACTAATGCTCAGTTTTCACTGTCACCGTTTTTGCAGTGGCTACAAAAGTATATTTTTATATATATTTAGAAAAAAACTACATTTTTTTGTGTGTTATTTGTCTTTTCTTTTGTGTTTGGTTTTGTTTTGACACAGGTTTTCATTCTTTTCTGTGTTTTCATCTTTGGATTATTTCTCTGTTTTAAATCCTTTTTGATGAGGTTTGTTTCCGAGTTATTCCCCCTCAGTTATTCTGATGGCATGTTACCAACAAAGTGTTCGTCCAGTCTATTTCATTTCTGGCGTCATACTTTTTCACTTGTTCAGACCTGGAGGCTCTTTATCCAGCTGTCCCATGCGGCAGCCCACCGGTGGTCAGTCCGCAGCGCTGCTTGGGACTGGCCGGTCCTCATGGAGTCCTCTCAGTGTGTGTCCACGGCTCTGGAGCGCTTACCTTTCAACAACACTGCCCTGAAAAAGCTGCCGGTGGATGACACACAGGAGGCCGGGTCTCGGACGGTCCCGGCGGCGTGTTTCTCCCGGATTCGGACCCTTCAGCCCCTGCTCCGTCCGCACTTCGTGGCCCTGTCCCCGCCAGCGCTGGCTCTGCTCGGCCTGAGTGTGCAGGATGTTCTCAGTGATCCTCTGGCTCCGGAGTATTTGAGCGGCTCCAGGCTGATGCCGGGCTCCGACCCGGCTGCGCACTGTTACTGCGGCCACCAGTTTGGGCTGTTTGCGGGTCAGCTGGGGGATGGAGCTGTCATGTACCTGGGGGAGGTAGAGTCGGGCACCCATGGGCGATGGGAGATTCAAGTGAAAGGTGCAGGAGTCACACCTTACTCCAGGTAAGTGTCCTGGAGTAAGTCCTGTTGTACTGGCATTTCATTTTATTTATTTGTTTGTTTATTATTAGAATGTAGGGGTTTTAAAGGGTTTTTAATTGATGCATTATGAAATAATACTTTTTGGAGCTGGTTAACAATAATCCAACTCAGGAACAGGATATTGCTCTAGGAAAAAATAACCATGTTCACATTTCAAGTCAGAATAAGTAAATTAAAGCAAGTGACAAAGCAAAATATCCATAAGCCTTATTCACCAGAGGCATGTGAATGTGTTAGCCCAGGAAGAGCTGCTTAAGGGCTTAACTGCTTGGCACACATCAAACACGTCCCCGACTGCTTAACAGTTGTGTGCTCAGTTCCCCCAGCTCTGTAAAGTGTGGTGTGTGAGGCAACCTCATTTTAGATACAGCATATCTCACCTCAATTTCATTTCCCCAACTCCACCTGTCAGTATTGGATTTGCCTGTGCTTTATCAGACATGGTGATATGATAGATGTTAATTTTATATATGATATGTTTTACCATAAAAAGGAGAGGGAATTTTCAATGCACAACATCACTGGAGTAATCATGGATGTTCATTATTGACCCTTAAAACAGTAATTTTACAAAAAAAACAATTGGAAGGGGAGTTTGCAGGTTGCCTGTCAGTTGCTGAGTGTTCAAACAGATACACAAGGTCATTGTTTAAATGTCAGTAACCTGTAGCAGCAAGAGTAAGCAAGTGTTGAAACAACATGATGATGGTTGTTTTCATCGTCCAGGAGGAATACAAATACCAACCTGTACAAATCTGTGACAACCACATTTCAATTTCCTCAGAGATGGTGACGGCAGGAAGGTGCTCCGCTCCAGCATCAGAGAGTTCCTGTGCAGTGAGGCCATGGCTGCCCTTGGGATACCCAGCACCCGTGCAGCCTCCCTCGTGACCTCTGACCTCTATGTGAGCAGAGATCCACTCAACAGTGGCCGACGCATTCCTGAGCGTTGCTCAGTCGTTCTGCGTCTCGCCCCTTCCTTCATCAGGTTTAAAATCCTTTCTGATTTTTATCAGTGCACAAAAACCTCCTGTCAAAGTTGGGTTCTGGAAAAATACGGACTTTAAAAATGAAGTCTCTCTTTTCTTTTTCAAAGGTTTGGATCCTTTGAGATCTTTCTGGGCAGAGATGAATTCTCAGGCTTGAAGGGTCCCAGTGCAGGACGGCATGATATTCGTGCTCAGCTGCTGGATTACGTCATTGACACTTTTTATCCCTGCATTCAGCAGGCTCATAGCAACCGGAGAGAGAGAAACATGGCTTTTTTCAGAGAGGTGAGGCATGAGGTGCCTGTTAAACGCTGCTCAGGATTGAGTCAGTCTCTGTTTTAGCTGATTTAATTTATGCTGGTTTAGCACTCAGACAATCATATTTGGCTTGTTTATCCCCAGGTGATGAATCGAACTGCCAAGCTAGTGGCCAAGTGGCAGTGTGTTGGTTTTTGCCATGGCGTCCTTAACACAGACAACATGAGCATCTTGGGTCTAACTCTGGATTATGGCCCCTTTGGTTTCATGGACAGGTAAGCTGCAGAAAGTTGAAGTCAGTTTCTTTTTCACATGATTTCTTTACATTTCGATTATCCACAAGCTGAAAAACCAGTCTTCAGCTTCACTAACTGACGTTAAACTCAAAAAATGTTATTTCCAGCTACGCCTCAATAAAAATGGCATTGAAGAAGATAATAATTTATATACTGTAAGACCAATGTTATGCCATCTGGTACATTCCTCTGTGTATGAAAACTATCCCACCTGTGTGTCAGATTTGATCCAGACTTTATCTGCAACGCCTCAGACAAAAGGGGGCGGTACTCATACCAAGCCCAGCCGTCTGTGTGCCGCTGGAACCTGGCTCGCCTGGCTGAAGCGTTGGGCTCTGAGCTGGACGTAGCTGAGGCAGGAGCTATCCTGGATGACTTCATGCTCACATATGAAGCCTTCTACCTGAGCATCATGAGGAAGAAGCTGGGTCTTGTGAGAAAAGAGGAGACAGAGGACAGCGAGCTCATATCAGACCTGCTGCGTGTCATGCACAACACCGGTACAAAGGCGTGGAAGATAGCTGGAAACTTTAACTGGATAGCTAGAAATGAAAACACAGACTATGACCAACCCAGAGATTAAGAAAAAAGATTTTTATTGATCAATAGGGGGGAAAGCCTCACACAAAGTTAATTATAGGCAAGCATAATCCTTTTTGTCCCAATAATACAGAGTCAGGCTAACCTTTCTATAGGACAAGAACAAGAACGAGGGACAAAGAAATAAACACAGAGTGATCAAAATACATATCAGTGTATGTTTACAATCCATAGCAAACAACCATGAGATATACATATACATATCTACTACCCACATACTGTATATGTCCTTTAACACAAGACACTGGCAGTTTCACAAAGACTCAACCCTCATGCAGCCAAGGAGAAACCTGGAATTGAATAACTGCTCAACTAATAACTTTACTTTCACATTTTAGTATTAAAAATGATCAACCAAACATTTAATCTTCTACTACTTTAACTCTTATATGCAACTTTTCCTGTATGCCTGGCACTATATTCTCGTGCCTTTCCAGGTGCAGATTTCACCAACACCTTCCGCCTGCTGAGCTGCGTCCCCTGGCCTGAGGAGGGCGACAGTGAGGGGGCAACAGTGGGGCCAGTAGTGGACCTCATCCTGCAGCAATGTGCCTCCATTGAGGAGCTTAAGGTGGCTAATAAGCCAACTATGGAGGACGGGTGAGGGGGTGTATGGTGGTTGGATATATGTGTGTTTCTTAATACAGAAGCTATAACAAGAACATAAATTTTCTGTCTGCCCCACCACACACTCCCTGTGAATATACATCTAATCCTGGCTGAGTCATGTATTGATTTCAAATGACTGAATCTCTCTTATCATCTGATTTCTTTTTCTTTCGTATGCAAGCATTTTGGGGAAAAAGCTTATCAAGAGAATATGTAAGTAAAAAGTGTGTTCTGTGGTACATGGTAGGAATTATATAGGAGATCTTTGCAGGCTTACATGGAACAGCATGTATGACTAGAACTAAATGTCAGATCAGCATCGAGCATTTTTCATTTTTCTCCACTTATCTTCAGCATATTCTGTGTTTCTAGTGAACTTGCGATGATTCTGTCCATGGCACAAACCAACCCAGCCATGTTTAGCATGGTGGCAGACAGGCCAGGTGTGGCTCAGCAGCTGGAACGGATGGGCCGACTAAAGGAGCTGCTCGAGACGGATCAAGATGAGCTTAAGGAAAAGCAACGTGATGACTGGATTCGCTGGGTTTGCCGATACAGGTAAGAAAAAACAAACAAACAAAAACAAGTGTGCGAAGGGAAACACTATGGGCACCTCAAATGGCTTGTCCTATAAAGTGAATGATATTTAAAAATCCATGTGCACAGAAACTGAGCCCATTTCTACATTTGTGTGTACAGATTATAAAAGGACGGAACGATCTCACTTCCTGTTATAGCTTGCCAATTTAAAGGTGCTATGTGTAAGTTTTCTCTGCCATGCCACATGGTTTCTTGCTGGGAACAGGTGGTGGTGGTGATTATGGTCGCTTGCAAGAGCTTCAGCCATTGTGCCAGGTTAGAGTACAGCAGCAGGCTATTACGAAACAGGATGGACTGCGGCTAGCTGGTTAGCATGCTAACTTCATTGGAGGAAAAGAAGTGACAGAAATAGAAGCAAAACAAGACTTAAAATTACTGTTGCTTTCCACAGCTGGAGACAGCTCTTCATGAGTAAAAGGAAGGTAGTTTGATGCTGAACCCGCAAAATTTCTTCTAGACTGGTAAACAGCTGTCAATGCAGCAAAAACTTACATATAGCACTTTTAAATCATCAATAAACCAAAACTTTTATACTAACAAACAATCAAATGTTTGTTTATATGTCCCTCAAAGCGACGAACCCATCTTTCAGCATTGTTTTAATTTTTCGGCCCACAGCTTTACTGTTTTGGTTCGCTCTCACAGCTCTCTCTAACCTTGTTGCCCGTAGCAACAGGTAGCAAAAGAACAGCAGATAAGTTAGCAACAGGCTGGTGAATATACTGGAGCATTTAGCAGCTAAAAAGTAGCATGTTTTTCTTTAGCAGACCGAAGGGGCTAAAAGGAGAGTAAAAACTAAAATTGAACAAAAATTGAATGCTAACATTCCTCAGTGGCAACATGTGCTGTTGTGTTTACAGTGTAAAGAGCTTTAAAAATCTGTTACTACTTTAAACATTGTCTCTGCTGGTCTGAATGAACAAAGAGCTGAGATGGGACTCTGTGCTGAATTAACAGGAGGCGTTTAGCCAAGGAGTCAGATGGCACAAGTGACTTGTCTCTCATCAAAAAGGAGAGGCTTAGTGTGATGAACAACAACAATCCCAGGGTCATCCTACGCAACTACATCGCCCAGAATGCAATTCAGGCTGCAGAAAAGGGAGACTTCTCTGAGGTGAGGAGCCATTTAAAAGTTTGATTGACTCACATCCAGGTTTATTAAAGCAGACACTGCCTTGTGTCTCCCCCAGGAAATTGGTTATCAATTCTTATTTCAAGTAGTGAATCAGAAAACAATGTCTTCTGCCACACAATCAACTGTAAACACAGGAGGTGATACATTAAAGAGGATTAATATGGCTCCTAGATCGGTGTCATCATCTGAATGGTATTTTCAATAAAACTGTATGGGCACATGTCTGTAAATAAAACAGTTACATGGCTTCAGCTACTGGAAGGAGTTAGGGACCAGTTGGAAGCAGCGTTAACTCTTAAAGCTGATGTAATTTGCAATTTCCTGTCAGAGGCGAACATAAAGTCAGTTAATGAACCTGGAGACAGCTATCAGTGGCCCAAATAGACTACAGCTGCATTAATGCCGTTTTTTGTATTTTCATGATATTCAATTTTTTTTATGCCATTTAAATCAGAGTTTTGCTTCAAGGATCATTTGTACCTTTGTTCTGTAGGTCAACAGGGTTCTCAAAGCTCTGGAGAAACCGTATTCTGATGCATTTGGACTGGAGCCTTTGGATGGACACAGTGCATGTGGGCAAAAGGAGCAGAAAGTGATGGATGTGACTGTTGGGTATGACAGGAAACCTCCTGCCTGGGCACAAAGAATTTGTATCACCTGATCCTCATAGACGCTCCCAGGCAGCTGAAGGAGAGAGGTCTGTTTTCACTGGATGGACACACAGATCACAGTGTTACTACTGGGACTGTTGCTGGTCTCCATTTCCACCTCAGACTACCTCTCCTGCTTCCTGAAGGGAGGATGATGTGTAACCCAGTGTGTTCCAGTGTTCATCAGTATGGCCAAAGATCAATGTCTGTATGCACATATACTTTTATTGCAGTTTGTAAAGATTAATACAACAACATCTCGGTCAAAGTTTGATTCATAGATACATAGACAGTTTTCCTGAAGCTGATTTTGATGGGAGTATTAATCTACTGTAACTTGGAAACGCACAGAATCTGCTGACGCCTACAAGAGGTCAATGAATGTGCTGATGAAGCTTGACGACCCAGATGACCAGTCACACGATGACCTGTCTGAGTCTGAAACACCAGGAACACACTGACATCAATCATTTACAGTTAGTGGATTTGTAAGCTCAAAAATACAGCAATTTAAAATGTTTACCATTAGTTTCTTAAACCTACTGGAGACAGAAAAGAAAGAATGATTTGGCATTTTGATTCTCAGTGTTTAAAATAAAAGTCTGTTATACTATTGTCCATAAAGTCTGTTATTAACTTTTAATAACTATGAACAATGATAGTTTGTATGTTTTACACCTGAACATATTAGAGGCCCCCAAAAAACAATTTTCAACAAACAATTTTTTTAAAATGAGGATATCCATGTTCGCTGCTAACCATGTAACAATTTTGTTTAGTTTATTGTCAGAGTCCATATACAAATGTAGATGTATTGTACAAGATTTAACTACAAGCAAATTTAGTCACAAACACTCATTCTACTCATGCATTTAATTAACACAGTTCAGTTCACAGTTCAAACACAGTTCAAAACACAATAAATACTAAATTAAATCACACATCCAAATATACATATGAGTTTCAATAATTACACCCAACCTTATGCAATATAAACACTTGTGTAGACTTATTTTATCAAAATGTTGACTCTCTTTTTTATAATAATAATAATACTGATAATAATAATAATAATAATAATAATGAAAGGAAGAAGAAGAAGAATTTATACAGCACCTTTAAAATCCGGGTTTACAAAATGCTTTGACAAACAAATTAAAAGCAATGGTAGTTAAAAGCAGGACAGAAATAAAGTGGAGTTACAGAGGGAAGACAAATAATAGATTTCAATATAAATAAATAATTAGAAAGAGCAGATGTATAAACACACACACACACACACACACACACACACACACACACACACACACACAGTAAAAGCAACAAAAGGAGATGATAAAAAGATAAAAAGACAACATCATATAAAAGTAAATCTATAAACATGAAAATTAAGGAATTCAATTCATTCATCCTCTGTAATAAAGTATATGACCCAGATAAGGGTGCAGTCAGGGACATACAGTAAACGGTTTTATCTAACAGTTACTAGTGTATTCGTCACAGCTGTCTGTGACTGCAGATATCCCCCGTGTTTCCTGTTTGTTCTCCCTGTCTGTCTTTCCCTGTCTCTGCTACAAGCTCTGTATAAAAGCCGTGGCTCTCCACTCACTTGTCGTCAGATTGTTCTGCTCTCCTCATGGCAGTAGTCCAGGCTCCTTAACTCTGTTGAAACCTTGATTGATTGCTTGTTGTTATTTCACACTCACTCACCTGGTGTTTCCACACAAATCACCTGCCCCACGCTGACCATCCAGACTCCACCTGCCTCCACCTTGATCACTTGCCCCTCTACACTCCCCAAACAACCCTAACCCCTCTCTCTTTTATTACACCTATCTGGCATGTCTGTGTCTGTATCTGCTCTGGGGTCCAAACAGAAAATATACCAAATCGTAACAGTATTTGTATTAACTGCAAATTCTTAATTGAAGTAGAGAATTGGACTAAGGACACCAAACCTTTTATAATGGATTGTTTGAATTAAAGCACCCGCTGTGAATCATTTAACATTTATTTCTTTGGCTGCTAGTGCTATTACCATAGTGCCAGTGTACTTTCTCTTTCTTTTTCTCTCATAATTCTTGAAAAACCACTTCCAAGAGTAGTGAGGAAGTATCTGTTGACATTTGACTGCTGATAGTAAACACAGAGCTGTGTCTTATATACTGTAAACATTGTACAATAACCTGCTATAGTATTTCTATTCCAGCTCATCAAAAAGGCATGAGAGCAACCCTTTTGTTATATTCCCGAATCCCAGAATGGGAGGACCTGCAGGCCCTTTTTATTTTGATTCATCTGATCACCGAAACATGTGACACAGAATGAAACTGCAAGTAGTGTATAATGAACCACACAGTTTCTCCTCTCACAGCTCACTATTATTGTCTCTCATAAGCACCCCCCATCCATGCCTAATATGTACTTGACCGGACTGGCTCAACTTGTTTAACCGTTAACTATGAAATGCTGCACTCATATGGAAAGCTGATAAGAGGGTCAGGAGCAATGCATTTACAGTAAAATGGGGTTGTTTATTGTGTGCACTGACATTGCTTTCTGGTCTGATTACATAGCTGTAAATCTTCAGTGACCTCAGCATGAGCTAAGTGACATGACGACAACAACACCAGCCCACATCCGCTCAGAACTGAAACTGCTGCTGTTCATTTATACCTTGCTTCACACAGAGGATGGACACACAACAACAGGGCACATCAGTCACATGACCTGAATGGAGAACAGACAATGGCGCGTGTCCCAGAGCTGCTGCTGGATACTTTAGAGGAGCTGGTTGCTGAAGAGCTGAAGATCTTCCAGTTTTTTCTTTACAATGAAGTTCTTGAAGGATTCCCACACATTCCAAAGTCTCGAGTTGATGGGGTGGACAGACCGACCACTGTGGATCGTTTGGTGCAGACATATGGCTACGATGATGCTGTTACTGTCACAGTGGATATACTGGGGAGGATGAAACTAAAGCTGCGTGCTGAGAAATTAAAGAACAAGTATGATGAAGGTAAAACATGATTAAATAGTAAAAATTGCCTGTTTAGATAGTTTGTGAGACAAAAGACCTAGGTTATGTAACAACTATTATCTCTTTATCTTCCTTTTCTTTCTTTATCAGCTCCAAGCAATCAAGTAGGCAAAGGTAAGCAGATAAAAAGAAACACACTCACACAGTCATGTGAACAAGTTCAAACCCATATACACATGTACAGACAAGGCTCAACTATTCAAAACTGAAATTAAATGAAGGTTGTTTTTTTTTTTGTTTGTTTTTGTTTTTATTTTGTTTATTCTTTGAACAGAAATCAACCACGATACAATCCGTGACAAGCTGAAATCCACTCTGAGGAAAAAGTACCAAAAGATTTATGAGGGGAATGCAGATGAAGGGGACCATGTGTACCTTAACAAAATCTTCACTGAACTGCATGTGATCGAAGGAGCTTGGGGAGGCTTCAGCGAGGAGCATGTAGTCAGACAGCAGAGGTCCAGCCGTGCAACAACAGAAGAAACCTCAATTAATGCCAGCAACATTTTCAAACCCATGACCAACCAGGAAAAGCATATCAGAACTGTGCTTACCCAAGGCATCCCTGGAATGGGTAAAACTGTCTGCGCACAGAAGTATACCCTGAGCTGGGCAGAAGGAGAGGAAAATCAGGACATCACCTTCCTCTTCCCACTTCCTTTCCGTGAACTGAATCCTAACATAGGTGAAAAAGAGCACAGTCTGATGCAGCTGCTCCACCAGTTCTTCCCTGAGATGAAACCTCTTGAGACACTGGGAACAGAATGCAAAGTCTTGTTCATCTTTGACGGCCTTGACGAGACTCTCCTGCCTTTGAACTTCAAGCACAACAAGGTCTTGAGAGATGAGACGGAGCCAGCTTCGTTGGATGTCCTGATCACAAACCTCATCACGGGAGATCTTCTCAGAAACGCCCTCATCTGGATCACATCCAGACCTGCAGCAGCCGGCCGTATCCATCGAAAACACATCGACCGGTGGACGGAAGTCAAGGGCTTCACTAATGAACAGAAGGAGGAGTACTTTAAGAGGCGTTTGTGTGACCATAACCTCGCCACTAGAATCATCAACCATGTGAAGTCATCCAGAAGCCTCTACATCATGTGTCAAATACCGGTTTTCTGCAGGATCACAGTTACGGTGATGAAGAAAATGTTGCACGACAACTTAAAGGGAGGCATGCCCAACACCCTGACTGAGATGTATGCGCATCTCCTTCTCTGCCAGACAGACTGGATGAAAGAAAGACACTACCAAGTGGAAAGTGACAAAGTAGTCTTGAAGCTAGCAGAGCTGGCGTACCGTCAACTGGAGAAGGGCCAACTGATCTTCTACGAGGCCGACCTGAGAGAATGTGGCATGGATGTCAAAGACGCAACTGACTACTCAGGATTTTGCACAGAGGTATTTGTGAAGGAGGGCAGAAGAAAGCGAGAAGTTTTTAGCTTTGTTCACTTGACCATTCAGGAGTTTCTGGCAGCTGTGTACGCCCATCACTCCTACATGCAAGGAAAGGATAATGTTGTTCTTGGGTACCTGAAAAGGATGTCTACAAGATGGCTCCCCAAGTCTGTGTTCAGTTTTCACAAAACGGCCATCGAAAAAGCCCTGGAGAGTAAGGACGGCCACTGGGACCTCTTCCTTCGCTTTCTCCTGGGACTGTCGCTGAAGTCAAACCAGGAGCTCCTGTGTAGGATATTACATTTGGAAGTAGAAGGAGAGGAAGATGTGGCGAGAACTGTCCAGTTTATCAAGGACAAGATCAAAGAGGAGCCAGAGGCCAAGCTCAACCTGTTCCACTGCCTGAGTGAGCTCAGAGAGGAGTCTTTGGTGCAGGAGATCCAGAGTTTTGTGAGTTCTGGGAGGCTCGCAGCCAAAAAACTGACTCCAACTCAGTGGTCCGCACTCACATTTGATCTGATGACATCAGAGGCAACAGAGGAGGAGTTTGATTTGAAGAAGTACATGAGATCCGAAGAAGGAGTGAAGAAGCTGCTAACTGTCATTACTTCCTCCACATGTGCTCTGTGAGTTTACCCACATGACAATACTAGTTCCTCTTGCATGTTGGTTTCAAGTTGCAAACAGATGTGACTTCTTTCTATTATTGCTGCTATTCTTGGACTTATTACCTTACTTATTACTTGAAAAATTTCTCGTCCATAAATGAATTAAAAAAAACAACTGTTCTCTACATTTTTCTAGGCTAAATCACTGCAACCTCACTGAGAACTGCTGTGAAGATTTGGCATCTGCACTGAGCTCAACCTCCTCTCACCTGACAAAGCTGGACCTGAGTGACAACAGACTGAGGGATTCAGGGGTGAAGCTGCTTTCTGTTGGATTAGGTAGTCGACACTGTAGACTGAAGAATCTAAGGTCTGTAACACTTAAGAGACTAAAATATTGCACAATACATCCTCTGCAAACAGCAGCAACTACTTCTTGTGGCCGTATGACTTGTGAGTTAGGTTTAATGCTGTTGAATGCACTTTCGTAGGCCAGGATAATAAAACAGCTTCCCATTTTCCTTTTTTAGATTACATAAGTGTGAACTGGAAGGAGACTGCTGTGAAGCACTGGCTGTTGCTCTCAGCACAGAGTCAACCCAACTCACAGAACTGGACCTGAGTGCTAATGACTTCCAGAAAACAGGAGTGAAGGCTCTGTGTGTGGGACTATGCAGCCATCACTGCAAACTGGAAACACTAAAGTTAGACCTCCTTCTTGCTGACAAACATAAATCTCTTGTTGGACTTGAATTTAATCCAGGGTAATGTTTTTAAGGGGGAAAAAAAATAATTTTGGTGAATACTCTTCTGCAGGTTGAATGAGTGCAGACTGAAAGGCAGTTGTTGTGAAGACTTAGCTTCGGTTTTAAGCTCAGGCTCATCTCACCTGAAAAATCTTGACCTGAGCAGCAACGGTCTCAAAGATTCTGGTGTATCTCTGCTCTCCGCTGGACTGAAGAGTCCGAATTGCAGACTGGAAACACTCAGGTCAGTGCAGCCTCTGTATCGTAGAACTTGACTATGATTATTTTAGCTACACTGTTTGAGCTACACTATAGGGCCTGGTTACTGTGGCACTGTAATTTTTTCTTATTGTTTCTTCAGTGAAAAACCAGCGTGTTTTGGCTTGTAGCATTTATCAGGGTTATCATAAAACACATTACAGTGAATATTTAATCATTAATCATTAATCATTAATCACATTAACAAACAGGCACAGATGAAACTCTGCTTCCCGCCAGAGAAATAAAAAGATGATGAAAAAATGAGTTAATATTGGATTTACTCAGCTCCAAATGAATATGATCTATGGCCAAATAGACAACTGTTTGCTGACATGTTTGCTATATCAACTTTAAAAGAGAATGTCAGTCTTGTGTTTAGTCCTTGTTGTGCTGCCACCAAAAATCGATGAATGTGCAGCCATGACACTAAGTCTGTGCAGTAATTTCATTTGAAATTTTCCTCCACCTATCAGGCTCAGCTGGTGTGGCCTTACACATAAATGCTGCAATCACATTGGCTCAACTCTCAGCTCTGACTCGGCCCACCTCAAAGACCTGGACCTGAGTGGAAACAACCTGCAGGGTCCAGACATACGGCTGCTGTGTGCTGGACTGAGAAGTCTACACTGTAAACTGGAGAAATTAAGGTGAGGTCACTCAGGTTCAGTGGACACACAGAAATATATATATAACGACACAGTCCTACATGGACCTTTAATTTGTGAAGTAAAAGTAATTACTTTTACTAAAATAAACATGAGCTCAGTGCAGCCTGTCATTTTTACTTTGTGGGGCAACACCAGATAATTAAGAAGATCTTCTCACCCACAGGTTAAATGAAGGCAGTCTCCAGAAATGCTGTGCTGATTTTGCCTCAGTCCTCAGCTCTGACACCTCTTACCTCAAAGTGCTTGATCTGAGTGGGAACGACCTGCAAGACTCAGAGGTGGAGCTACTGTCTGCAGGCCTGGCCAGTCCACACTGTAAACTGGACACGCTGAGGTGAGCTGGCTGTACATTATCTTTAGCATAACATAATCTTTACGTCCTCCATTGCCAATAGTGCACGTCACTGAAATAATGGTGATGTAAAAATTAATCATAAGACATGAAAAAATCTGCATTACAAAGGTAAAAAAGCGCATACAAACAAGTAAGGATTGTAGATTTTAATATTATCTTTTTAAACTATGTAAACCTCATGTCTACATAAAACAAAAAGGTAAACAATGTGTGTTTGGATGAACACAGGCTGTCGTTCTGCGGAGTCACTGAGAAAGGCTGCACTTATTTGGCTTCAGCACTGAGCTCCAACCCATCCTGCCTGAGGCAGCTGGACCTCAGCTACAACTACCTGCAGGACTCTGGAGTAAATCTGATCTCCGAACATCGGGACAACCCGCTGTGTAAACTGGAAACACTAAGGTAAAACACCTTACAGCATTAGTGGTTCCTGGGTATGAAGCTCCCCTGGAACCAACGATACAATGAAGAAAAAAGCTTAGTAAATACATTCACAAAAATTCATGAAACACAGAAAGTAAAAACCATTATTACTACATCATGTGATTTGTTAAAATGGAAGTTGTAAAATTATGCAGCATGTCTTGTGGTTCAAAGTTTCATTTAATGACTAAGTTCCCTTTATTGGACTATTTTAGTTTGTTTCAGAGCAGAAACACATGATAACCAGCAGATGGAATAGAAAGCACAGTAGACTGAGGAAGCCATATACTTTACAGTGGATACAATCAGATTTTACATATGTGTAACATGTATCTGACAAAAATCCAGCCTTGAATGACTAGAAAACTTTATTTCAGCATGTCTATTAATGATGAATGTGTCTTATATCTGCCCCTATCTACAGTGTGGAGCATAACGCAGAGTGCTACTTGAAATCCACACTGAAGAAGTGTAAGTGATGTGGTTTCACAATGTTGTTTTCATGTACTTTCATTTTAACAAAGAACTGAAGAAAGTGTGATGAGGGCTGAAAACCTTTGTCAATGGTCAGGCTCTGTCACAGCTGTAACAGTCTGTAACCATCTGACAGTCTGACAGAATGACAGTAACTTTAAAATGGAAATAGAGGCATTCATGTAGATTTTTTTTTCCAATTCCTCTATTTAATCAAGCCTCCACAAGAGTCTTTGAAATGAAAAATCTAAATCAATGTTCCTAAAGGTAAGGTGATGTTTTGAAGTATTTATCCCATGTGCCACCTCAGTGCAGTTTTGGTTTACTTTAAGTGTAGATTGTGTTGAAATATAAATATGAATCCTTTTTCAGCCTTTTCACTTTTGTTGGTTTCACATGTGGATTCTTTTTCTTTCTTTCTTTCTTTCTTTCTTTCTCTGTCCGTGTTTTACCTGAAATGTTCTAATTTATGCTTTTATTGTGCTTACATGGTGCATTTCAATACATACATTGTGTGGTTATTCCATACACAGTGTTTACAGGGTGGGACAAAAGTGGGTTAACAGGGGCCAACAGTTTATTATTGCCCTCAGAGCAGCTATGAGGTTAATATGCTCCTGGACCTCTTTATAATTATTGACTAAAAAAGGAAGGATCACTGAAAAAGCCTTATGTGTGTCTTATACAGATGTGTGTACACTGACGTTCGACGCAAACACAGCTGCTAAGTCTCTCTTCCTGTACGACGGGGGAAAGCAGGTGACGTGGGTCAGGGAGCGACAGCAGTACTCGGATCACCCCGAGAGGTTTGAGAGTGTTTCCCAGGTGCTCTGTCTCCAAGACCTCACCCAACGCCACTACTGGGAGGTGGAGTGGCGAGGACGCTGGGTGGATGTCGCCGTGGCAATGAGGGGGATCCGTCGCAGGGCGAGCTCTTACCTCTGTGGGTTTGGCAGCACAGACCAGTCCTGGAGTCTGTACTGCTCTGAGGATCACTACAGCGCTCAGCACGACCGCCAGACTGTGGAGATACCAGCACCTCAGTCCTGCTCCCACAGGGTGGCAGTCTATCTGGACTGGCCCGGTGGCACCCTGTCCTTCTACAGTGTCTCCTCTGGGACCCTCAGTCACCTTCACACATTCTACAGCACTTTCACAGAGCCGCTCTACGCCGGGTTTGGGATGGAGGAGGATGACTGCTCTGTAATAATTTGTACAGATCAGGGAATGCCACAACTAATTTCTCGCTCAGCTAGTGCAGAAAGATTTGTTGAGTTTTAAGTGCAGGCAAGGTGAGCAATAATTTCAGTTTTAATGGAGGACATAATGTTACTCTGCTGCAGTGCTGGAGAATGATATGTAGTAAAAGGGAAACTGGAATCACTGCCTCGCAGTTGTACACCTCCACCAAATGTTGTCCCAATCTCCCTCTCCTGAGTCACAGCACTGAATAAAGGCCAGAAGTGTTCTTGGGGACATTATGATGTCACAGTGAAGTTGAGCTTTGACCACTTGAATATAAAATGTCATCACTACATTTTATCCTTATCGACGTTTGAGTTACATTTAGTTGTAATTAGTGTATGAATTCCTGAGTTATGGTCAAGTGAAGGTTTGTGCTGAATGTGAAGAAATTGCCTCAAGGCGGTCTTGAGATATCACATTCAAGAGGCCATAACTATGTTTTATGTGGTCTCAGTGACCTTGACCTTTCACCTTTGACAACCAAATTCTAATCAGTTCATCCTTGAGTCCAAATGAATGTCTGGGCCAAATTTTAAGAAATTCCCACATTATCGCTCCTACCCTGGCTGTTGCCAGCATAGAGGCATACAAAGAGAATTATGAATTTATAGTCAGGCTGCATTAGCTTTTGATTTTATGAACTTATTTTGTACATTTCAAAATAAAACGTATGCAAATATGTAAAATGTATACAAGCATGGGCATTGTAAAAACAGATACTGTGAATTTGATTGCATCTTTCATTAAAAGGTTTCTTTTAAATAGCTGATAGTAAACTTTCATATGTAATTTCCAACCTGTGCATGATGCATCACACACTGACATACTTCTCAAATCCAATGCAGCCTGTGAAAAAGGCAAAAGTCATCCATCATTATCATCCAATGAAAAGTTTGGATTTCATACTCGTCAGGGACCAAGCAGTGAGGCGACAAGAACTCAGGAATGGTTGTTGAAAATAGCCAGTTTTTTATTTACCCAAAGGATACACAACAAGCGTATCATAATTAGGTCTATTAAACATAATTATACCAAAACATAATTATACTAAAGATAGCAACTAAACAAGTTGTTAACTGAACAAACTGTCCCCAACACAATCAGACATTAGGTAACATATATAGTGTCTTGGACAAACCAAACCCCCTTTTAACCTGAACAGTACACTCTGCATCACAGGAAAACATCCAATGGGACTTTGTGATCATTCCCATGAGACTGAGATGATTGAACATATCTAATATCATGCAGGAAGTTTGTGCAAAAAGGTAGAAATTATGACACAATTATGGAAAATAGAGCAGGTAGAAGACAACTTTAAAAGCATATTAGAATGTGGGGAATGTGGTCAAGGATGGAAATAGTAATATTTTTTTAAGGATGACTGGACTGGAAAATTGGATCTGAAGTGAATGGATACTGAGGGAATTTTTTTTTTTAAATTTAAGTATTATTTTAATGGATCAACTTTCTCTGCTTGTGTTTTCCTTTTATGTTATTTAAACATTTCAATCCTGTTTGTTTTTGTGGTTCAAGGAGGATTTATAAAGTTGGTTTTTTAAAAAAAAACCGAGTGAAAGTGTAGTCGGATGCTCTCCGCATCACCATTGTCTTTTTCTAAGTCCTTATGAATTCTGCTTCACATCTTTCCTGGACCTGATGATGGTTTCCATTGAGGTCAAGGAAAAATGGTTAGGAAAGGAGATTATTTTGACCACAGCAAAAAAATGTAATGTAATGAACAATAATGCAATTTTTTTAAGGTTTTTGTTTTTTTGGTTTTTTTTTTCTTTTTTGTATGAAAAAGGTTTCTCTGGAACAGCCATCTTCTATGTTCGTGATCTGAACTAAGCACGGTTGCTAATGTGGGATAAAAATGTCCAAATTTCATGGCAAACCATCCAATAGTTTTTGAGATATTTATCTCAAAATCCCAAATGTCAACCTCATGGTGGCTCTCAGTCCAGGGATCACAAAAGTCATCCTCTGGGCACCATGAATATCTATCATCAGTTGTCAAGCCATTAAATAAACCCTCTGACTTTGGCAATCAGTAGGATTGATCCTCTAGGGACCATGAAAGTGTGTACAGATATTCATGGCAAAAAAAATCCAAAGGAGCAGGTGATTTTATTATTTATTATTTAGTCTGGATTTCATGGAACAAATCCTCTATTTGAACAAACAGTGACAGGGTATTTCCTGTTTGACTTGTGATTCACTGAGGGGTGTAGCCAGCTAGACAGAGTCAGAGAAACACTGTGGGGAATTTGGATCAGCAGTACTTAAAAAAAGCTCCAGTGGTGAAAGTTGTTTGACATATTTGGAAAAAAAGAAGAACAGTTACTTAAGAGAAATGTGGGGAGTTACTGGTAGTGTTGATGACTGGCTCTGCTGTTTATACCTCCCTCCTATACTAAGTCAGGCATGACAGGAAATGACAGCATTTATGGCAAACACGAAGGAGGTGTGGCCGTTTAGTTAGTGGGAAAAGCTTTCACTCCTGTTGTGGAATTTGAGCTGCGATACAAGGTTCACCCAACACGCAGGTAAGTGTCTGGAGAAAGGAATGCTGGACTTTTAATGCTTGTATTCCTGTGAACTGTCTGCTTTCTCTCATCAGTAAGTCTATCACCTAAACAGCAGTTTTCATTTAACATTCAAAGACGTAATATTGTTGCATGTGTTTAGGGTTGATTTAAAGATGACGTTTCAATGTTTTAGAAGATGTCTGTGACTTAAATGTCACTTAAACTCTGAATATCAGGTGAAAATGAAGAGTCTGTTTGGACACTGTGGGCTCTTCTTGGCTTTTCTCTTCAGCTACACAGGACCAGCTGAGGTAAAAAAAAATGTCTTCCTTCTCTGCTTGTTTGAATATATTTCAGACTGAAACAAATTAAGTCTTCTGCCTTTTAAGTTGTATATTTTCACTTAGTCTCACTTTCAAACTGTTTCTGTGGTATTGCGAGGGACAGGGACAGAGTCCACGAGCTTCATCTCAAGGTACAGAGCATGTTATTATTGCTTACAGTGCAAAATGTCATATACTGTCCAATTTTTGAAAGGTACAAGGCCTTTGTTTTCTCTTGTCTCAGGAACAGACTGCACACAGATCAAGGCTCACACACCTCAAGCACCCAGTGGAGTTTACCTAATCCAGCCTCCCAGAGCCAAGAAGCCCTTCAAGGTATCAAATGCGTCACGATGTGTACAAAGCAATTTGTCAGTTTTAACAGTTTGCCAAGCCATGACCTTTGCTATGCCAGAAACCTTCTGTTCACCATGACAAAGGCAGCAGATTTCTCAACAGGTCCTTGATTTCAGACTGTGGTAAATAAAAGTGAAAAATGTAAAAGTACATTTCTGCTCTGTAATTGTTTCATTTAAATAATATGCATAACTCAAATCAGTCAAACAGTGCTGTATGAGCGTTCATGTCATTTAACACATCATGTCATCCTTTCCAAAGCCCTAGAACATGTCTCAGTCTAAAAAACCAGGCAGCTGTCTTCTTCATGTGTTTCCTGGTCTACCTGCTCAGGTGTACTGTGAAATGCGGGCAGATGGAGGCTGGACCGTGTTTCAGAGACGCAGTGGACCAGCAGTTTCCTTCAACAAGAAATGGGCAGCATATAAAAATGGTTTTGGAGACCTGACAAGTAAGTGACACAAAACACTGCAGCTTTAACTGCTGCGTGTGTCGTCATTAGTTATTATTAACCTTTTACATCCTTTAAAAAAAAACAACAACAAAAAAAACAGATCTGCATCAAAAAACTGCAATAGAAATATAATATATTAGTAATACTTTCCACTTTAACTGAATACATTCTTTATTCAACACCAAATACTCAATCATTTTCAGGATTTCAACCCTTTAGGATTTTTTTTTTTTTTGAATATCGTGGATCCACGAAGCAGAACTTTCCAACTGAGCACTGACAAAAGATTTGGTCTTTTATTGGCGGTTGTAAATCGAGAGAGTCTTTGTTGGCAGGAGGGGGTTGGAGCTGGTGATGGGGCAAGGTCTGTGGTAGACAGGGGGCTGAAGGTGGGTGAATCCAGGCGGTGGCTGGCCGGAGTGTGTGTGGCAGGGCTCAGAGTGGAGGCGTCCACAACAGTGGGCAGATTGTCCATGGAAGACGAGTGGACGAATGGGCAGCAGGCGCACAGACAGTGCTGATCCTGGCAGACAGGAGCAGTAACCTGGAGCACATACTGCAAGGTTCAAGCAAACAGATAAGCAAGATAGGATTATAGGCCGAGCGTGACGCCACAAGTGAAGAGACGATCTGGCGAAGAGTGGAGAGTGGGAGCGAGCTGATATGCAGGTGGATTGTGGAGTAGATGAGATGATTACACTCAGGCGTGGAGGCAGGACTGGCGGGAACTGCAGGACTGGAGGCCACACACACGCAGAGAGAGAGAGAGAGAGAGAGAGAGACCAAAAAGCAAACTGGGGAGAAAAAAAACACATGAGGAAAGGGACCACAGGAGAACACAGGGAAATAGGGTCCATGGGGGCCTAATCCTAACATGTAATGCCAGTTTGTTTACATTAGCTGTTGTTGTTTTTTTTTGCTAAAAAACAAATACTGAATTATTTATCATATTTTAAATGCTGAATGGAATGTTTTGGGGGATTTATCAGTCTGTGATATATCGATGATTATAGCAACAATACAGATTTTTATGCAATATTATTTTTTGTGCAGTGTCACATTTGAAACTCAAACTCACACTCAGGAACTTAGAGGACACAGCACAAAACTGCAATATAAATATCATATATTAATCTTATTTTCCCATTATTAACATCAATCTTGATCATAACAATGAAATATTCGATCATTTTCAGGGTTTATGCTTTAAATTACATTTTGTTTGCATAATACCACTGTTTTCATTTTGCATAAACTAGATGCTAGGGGGAGATTTTTTAGTTTGTTTCTGTCAACAAAGCCTCAGGTATCAGACATGAATCCTCTCTCTGTGCTCTGCTGATCCCCTCAGAGGACCACTGGCTCGGTCTGCAGAAGGTTTTCTCTGTGACCAAGGACAAGACCAAGAAGTGGACCATGAGGGTGGACTTGTGGGACCATGAAGGTGGCACTGCTTTCGCTGAGTACAAGAACTTTAGACTGGGAAATGAGAAGGCAGCTTTCAAACTGCATGTTGGGAAATACAGTGGAAACGCAGGTACTGAATCCTTTTTAACTCTTTAGCTTTTCTTGGTCAGTGAGGAAATCACTCCAAAGCAATCCAGCAGCTTCAGATGCAGCAGTGTCACTCACAGTGAGGGCAGAGCATCTAGAGACTGACAGTTTGTAGTGAGTCAAGATTAATGATTGTGTTTATTTACTCATGATAAAATGTGACACACAGCAGCTTTAAAATGAGACTAAAGCAGAAACATATTTTTATCTTTACAAATGAAAAGTTGAATTGATAAACAGTAAAACACACCTTTGCTGAATTGAGTGCAGTCAGTGGTTTTACTGCTACAGCCTCACTTGGTCTGGTGTGACCAGTAGCTTATGGTGACTAATATTAGTTAATGTTTGCAAACTTGACCCAGACATAGTTTTACAACCGACAATACTGAGTAATTGCTTTTACTGAGAACTTTATCACTCTACACTTTAGCATTCCACAGATAAATACTTTAATATTTTCATGACAAATGTAAAATTAGAGGTTCTGAAAAAAATAATGGGAATTTCATTGTGACACCATCCTGTAACTGACTTGAGGACATTGTCGCCACTGTTCCGCAAAAGTTACATTTCAAAGGAACCGTCTGAATTGTTCCCCTGTTTAAAGGTGACGCCATCCGTGGTGCCTATCCAGGCATTGACCAGAACGGCTTTGGCTTCAGCACCATTGACCGTGACAACGACGGCTGCTCTCCGTGCATCTTTGGAGACATTGCTGAAAACGAGTGTTCCTCGTCAGATGGCGGTGGCTGGTGGTACAGTCGCTGTGGTTCTGCCAGTCTAAATGGTGACTGGCATCCTGCTGGCGACCACATCGGTTGGGCATCTGGCCTTCACTGGCGCACCTGGAAACCTCCTGCACCTTACTCGGCCAAGGCCAGCAGAATGATGATCAAGTCTGTGTGAGAGGACCCCCCCCCCCCCCCCCCCCCCATGTTTACCTTCATGTTGGCTCCCATTCAAAAGGGGAATCCAACATTCCTCTTTACATGCAAAACTGCTCCTTTATTTTAGACAGTGGTTGTTCTCACACTTCTGGGGTGTTTCTACCTTTGGAGATTATAGTAACACAGTTACAGTTACAGTAATGCTGGATCCTAGTGTTCAGTCATAACATGTTTTAACCTTTATTATTTTCCTGGTCATTTTCAGTGAAGTAAGTTACGTTCCTGAGGATTATGATCCATTTAATGTAGCAAAATCCACATATAGTGCACAGTTTGTAAAGACTTAACAATAGAAGAGCTAACAATTCACAAAGTGCTTTTATTTCATCATGAAATATCTACAAATAAACTACATAAAACTTGCAGAACCTGCTTGTCAAATGTTTTTATTCCCACTAATATGACAGGCTTTTAAAAATGCCCATTTTCCAGTATTTATAGCAGCTTGTTTTACATATAGGTTTTGCACACATACAAAATACAAAAAAATGCAACAAGTCAGAAATTACATTTTCTCACTTTCCATCAACCCACATCCAGCTCAACCAGATATCATTTCACACAATACTCATTCTGTCAGCATGAGTCTTTTTAAATGACATGTAATAGTATATTATTGCAACAATATTTTGATAAGCTTCATACCAAAGTTAATATAATGTTAGTCGTTGTTTCTGTTGTTTCTTTGCACCATTAAACAGTTCAGAGATTTTCATGCATATGTGGCAGTTGAAGTAACTGTAAATATACTTTTAATATAAAGGCCGATATGATGATATAATGAATTCTAATTGCAGTTTTATGCTCCATTGACTGACAACAGAATGGAAGAAACTCCCACCTCACTGCATAACAACAGTATCTGGGGTATGAACCATCCCAGGACACATTTTGAGACAGATTTAAACAGTTTATGTTAAACTTACTGTCGGATTGGAGCTTTGGCTGCACTCAGTGCGTCACAATCAGCTGAAGTGATGCAGGATACAGTCTGACACTGTTCACACATAATTGTAAATAAATCCATTTATCATTCATATGTAATAGAATTCGGTAATATCCTTTAAATAACATGTACAAGCTGCTAACAAGCACAGACAGTGGCCCTCATGCCTGGCATCCATCATTGATATCCTGCCGTGGCCTCTGTTAAAGGAAAATATTTACCAGTGACTGATGTCGAACAAAGATCTCATAAATATATTGTCACTTGATATTTTCCAACTTTTCGAGCTGCCAAGGATCCATCCATCAAACATCTGACCCCTGTGGTACCACAGCTCTGACAGATTGTTTCTCCAGTGTTCCTCTATCTCTCCCCCTGTCTACACCAACCAGTTTCAGCTGTTTTAATGTCCAGATACCTGACAGTCTTCCAGAAGTCACAGAGCCATAGTTACATATGTGACTCTCATCTTAGCATCTGTACCAGCCAGTAACGGTTCATATTTCACTGAAACCAAAGCCCAGATTAGAGGCAGACAGTTGCAGCTGCTGGATGAGTTCAAATCGCAGCGTTTGTTAGAGTCAAATCTGACAGCTGAAGGTGTAAGGCTCAGTGCGTTTGAGGGAGACCAATAGATGAGGCAGGAATCCAAGGTTCAAGGATGCAGAATTTTTTCTTTTCTGTTTAACATGTGTGGTTTATTCTAGGACGCACACACCATGGCTGAGGTGAAAAAAAGAAGGTAGCGTATATAACCTGTATTTTACACTTTAGTTCTGTGAAAGTGGATGAAGGTTGAACTGTCTGCTTTCTCTCATTTGTGAGTCTGTCACCAGTTCTCAGTTAACATTCAAAGATGTTATATTGTTGTCAGAAAATATATTAAAATATATTAAAGAGTAAAATGTCACTTCAGAACTTCACATCAGGTGAAAATGAAGAGTCTGGTTGGACACTGTGGGCTCTTCTTGGCTTTTCTCCTCAGCTGTGCAGGACAGGCTGAGGTAAAAATAAAAACTACAACCTCTCCTCTTGAAAGTCTTTCTTCTCTACTTGCACAATTCAAGTGTTCTCTCACTCTCTGCCTTTTAATGTTGACCTTTAAGATGTGTATTTACTCTACATCAAGTCTGACTTTAAAACTGTTACTGTGGTGTTGCTAGGGACAGCACTCAGGACGTCCTTGAGGTACGGAGCATGTTATTATTTCTTACAGCATTCAATTCCATATAATGTAGCTACAAATTATGGAAGGTACAAGGTACCATGTTCATATTTACTGTTTATCCTCTTTTCTTTTTTTTGTCATGTAAGTCTCAGGAACAGACTGCACAGACATCAAGGCTCACTCACCTAAAGCATCCAGTGGGGTTTATACAATCCTCCCTCCCAGAGACAAGTATCCATTCATGGTATCAACATGTTGCGTACAAAGCAATTTGTACTTTAACTGACAGTTTGCTGAACGCTGCCCCCTGCTGCACCTGAAGCTTTTTGTTGGCACACACACAGTTTACCATGACAAAGGTGGCAGATTTCTCACTGTGGGTTTTAGACATTAATGAAACAATAGAATAGAATAAATCTTTAATGTCCACCAGAGGGGAAAATTGTCTTTGGCTCACCCACACACAGACCACTGGAGATACAGACGGCTCCATACAAACACATAACATTTCAAAAAAAAAAAAAAAAAAGTACAATAAAAACAAGTAAGTTAAAAGTACATAAGTTAAAGTAGATAAATAAATAGCAGTTCGGATCGTGTCTGTGGATTGGTCACTTTTTTAAGTTAAGAATGCTGACGGCATTTGAAATGAAGGACTTTTTGAACACACTTTTAGCCAGAGGGGCTTTATAGCGCTTCCCAGACTTAACAAGCTCAAACTGGCTGAAAAGAGGATGTGAGCTGTCAGCAGTGATTCTCCTAGCTTTCTTCCTCATCCTGTCAGTGTAGAGGTGGGTCAGATGTTTTTGGAGTTTTCCAACTATTTTGCTCGCCATTGACACAATCCTATTTATCCTAATTTATTCTTGCAGTTACAGTTTAAGTGACCAAACCAAGCAGAGAGGTGAAATGTTAAGACACTCTCAATGTGCACAATGTACACAAGTTCAACAATCTGTGAGCTGACACCGAGACAGCTCAATCTTCTAAGGAGATTGAGTCGCTGTGAACATTTCTTATAAACATAGTCTGTATTTTTGGAGAAGATCAGCTGGCGATCGAGAACTAAGTCCTTGATTTCAGACTGTAGTAAATAAAACAACAGAACAGTAAATTTCTGTTCTGTAATTTATTACTTAAATAATATGCATGACTGAAATCGGTCAAACGGGGCTATCAGGACATACATATCATTTAACACATCATGTCGTCTTTTCCAAAGCCCTGTAGAACATGTCTCAGTCTAAAAAACCAGGCAGCTGTCTTCTTCACGTGTTTCCTGGTCTACCTGCTCAGGTGTACTGTGAGATGCGGGCAGATGGAGGCTGGACCGTGTTTCAGAGACGCAGTGGACCAGCAGTTTCTTTCAAGAGGAATTGGGCAATTATATGCATAAAAATGGTTTTGGAGACCTGACAAGTAAGTGACACAAAACACTGCAGCTTTAACTGCTGTGTGTGTCGTCATTAGTTATTATTAAGCCTGAGAGAGTTTGAAAGTTGTTGTATTTGTTCAGAAGGCTAAATCTAATTTTGGTGACTGTGACGCACCTTGCTAAACACACAGTGAATATAAATATCCCAAACATTTTAATTTGGGACTCAGTGAACTGTAAAAGTAACAAACATGTCATTTTTTCTTATTGATATTGGCAACAAAAAGCTTGGCCTCCAGACTGTGGAGTAATGAGACACAGGCTGACACAGTCTAACCTGAAATCTAGATTAGATCACACTGTGAGGGCAACATGCACATTCTCTAATGCATCAGACTATGATACTAAACAAAGTCACTTTGCTGAGGATTTAGGCTCATTCAATGCAGCAAAAGCCACATAAAGTGCACAGTTTGTGAAGACTTTACCATAGAAGAGCTAACAATTCACAAAGGCCTTTTATTTCATCATGAATCACCTACAAATAAACTACATACTAACTGCAGAACCTGCTTGTCAAATGTTTTTTATTCCCACTTTAGAACACCATGTGATTACAAGTGAATTCACCTTCAAACTAAAATGACAGGCTTTTAAAGATGCCTCCCATTTTTTAGCATTCATTGCAGGATGGTTTACATATAGGTTTTGTGTACATATACAGAATAAAAAGTGCAACAACAACAAAGTGCAACACTGAAAATACATTTCCTCACTTTCCATCAACCCACAACCAAAAGCACAAGCCAGTTAACATTTCATGCAACATTTTTCATTCTGTCACGGTCTTGTTTAATGACATGTAATGCAATATTATTACAACAATATTTTGATAAGCTTCATACCAAAGTTAACATGTAAACACAAACATGTTCCCGTGTAAATATATTATTGTTATATCAACAAAAATAGTCTTTGTTTCTGTTTTTTGGTACCGTAAATTTTTTTATAAACATTGTGCTGCTGAGGTATAGATATTATTTAATATAAAGGCTGATATTATGAATTCCACTTGCAGTTTTGTGCTCCATAGACTGGCATGCATGCAATTATCTGTTAAAGCACTGTTAATCAAGACAAGATGAATCATAACATCTAGGAAACATCACCTCTGAGAGCATGTTGAGGTCAGCTTCTCAGGAATCCTGTGTTCTGCCATACTGGCAGGTTCAAAAGGATAATCCCAGCCTCTTTGAGTCCTCTACAAATCATGTACCAGTATTTTTGCCTTGGTGGTAAATAGAAGAATGTAGCCAAGAGAATCATACTTACTTGCAAGACCTCTAAATTTCCCTCAGAGTGGGAGGTCTAGGAAATGAGGTTCCAAGGGCCCAGCACTTGTACCTCAAATAATCTGCATGGCAGTTTGACTAAAGGCTTAAGGGTCACTGGTGCTGTGGGAAAACCATAATTAACAGGACTCAGAGTGGGCTGAGGAGGGCAGATGCTGGATTACAGATGAAATGTTGTTTGCCCACTGACGAATATCAAATCTTCCAGTGGCCAAGAGGCTGTTTAAGTTCTCTACAAAGGATTAAGAAGCATTGACCGATGGGAAACTTTGCAGACAGTCGTCCACATAAAAGGGCTTCTCAATGGACTTTCAGAGGTCATCATCCTGTTCAAGCTGGTCCCTGGCATGATGGTGCAAAACATCAATGGCACAGCAAGGACTACATGTCACACAAAAGGGTAAAACTTGACACTCATATGTTGTAATGTCTCCTTGTTCTCTCAAGATAAAAGGAAGGAGGGTCTTGTCTTTAGGAAGTAATCACCAGATGGAACACGGCCTTGATGTCACTTGACTGCAACCGGCTGCTGCTGCAATTGAGGAAGCACACCCACAAGACATGGGCCAAGAATGGGAACAGGTAAGAGGTTATTGTTCAAGCTCTGACCCAGATGCTGGTGAGACAAGTTATACACAGGTCGGCGATTTCCTCTCTACTGCCTGACCACATGATGGGGGAGAAACCAGGATTCACCTGAACTGTGACTGGAGTCTGGCCAGAGTGGACCTCTGCCAGATATGGATATCTCTTTAGAGGCTCTACGGTGCTCAAAAGAAGGGGGGCAGCAGATGTTTTTGTGGCATTCAAAGAAGGAAAATTGGGATGACGAAGCAAAGGAGTGCCATAGTGCATCTGTCCATCAGAGAAAACATTCACATCACTAGAGACACTGTGCACTAGTGGCCCCAACCTCACGCATCCCGAACCATCTCTGCGGTTTGTGGTTGAGGTGGATGCATCTGATTCTTAGGTAGGGGTTGTGCTGTCCCTGAGATCCACCAGAGACCACAAATAGCGCCCTTGTGCTATTCTTCTCCCTTCGTTTTGTATCGTATTGTCTCAAGCAGGGCAGAATTATGATGTCAGGAACTGGGAACTTCTGGTGGTGGTACTGGCACTGGAAGAATGGAGTCATTGGTTGAAAGGAGCTGAACATCTTCCTGGCGTGGACGGATCATAAAAGCCTCACCTACCTCCAGACTGCCAAGAGCTTAAGAGCAAGCTGCCTGTTGCCATACCCTGTGAACTTAATCTGGTGAGGGATACACGCACACTCTCCCAACATGCAATAAATGTCTGCACCTGGCTACTGATTAATCATCACTCTGTCTTCTGATTTTTGTTTGTGAAAATTTGATATATTTTTCAAAAATTTCCGCTTCTCAGTTATTCTAATATGGCACATTTTAAAAAGCCTTTATGAACTGTAATTAATAGCTTTGTTACTGATTAATAAATCATTTATCAACACTTCAAAGATCATTTACAAGTAATTTATAACAACACCTTTTGGTTCGCCAGGTTGTGGAAACTGTTTCTCCAGCATGACATTTTGCCAGCACTTAACAGTCCCATATGTTATAAATGAAGATTTCCATGTGTTTTTTGATTATAAAGCAGGTCTAGGTTCTATATTAATACTGTGAAAGTATCAAAGCCTCAGTCCACAGAGAAATGCACACAGCCTGTATTCAGAAACTGAGCCTTAAAACCAGCCGGACCAGATTTGGTTTCTCTGAGTGTTCACCTGAAATCTAATTTGATCTCTATTAAAGACCTTTTGTTCGACCTCTCCAATGAGCTTTTCACCTTTTTAATATTTTATCTAAATATCCTCTTTTTTCTGTAGTGTTGCAAACATGCTTACTCACAGTCAGAGGTCTCTGTAGCAGATTCAGGTAAAGCATATTTTGCTTTTTGCAGTCTTCCACCATTGCTGCCTCAGATGCCCGATCACCCATCTCACTGATGTCCCTGATGGTCTTGAATTCTGCAGCCAGGCACGCTCCCCAGGCTGCCCTGTGCTGGTCCATGGGTCTTACAGCTGAGAATAGGCTAGCGGCAGGGGCAGTGGGCTCTGCCTCTCCTCCATTGGATCTAGATACTGCAACATGGCTGATGGTCACCCCAAAGCCACCAGATGATCAGGGGTTTGCACCAGAACCAGCCCCAAAGCTCTAGTGTAAAGCTCCACACCAAATACAGCTGAAATATTTTAGTCTGAATTTTCCATTTGCATGTACTTGTTTTACCAGGGTTTTAGTTATACCAAACTACAGAAGTAGGCCACTATCTGTACCCGGCCATGTGTCATTCAGATAAAGCTCCAGAGAGAAGCCTGAGAGAGGAGATATAAAACTACATTTAGATGATTTTTGGTACTTGAAACCTCAAATATACCTTTCTATGGCTATAAAACCTCAAATAAACCACTGGAAAATTATAAAATATGGGACCTTTTAACTTTTTAGGGACACCACCACAAGCCTGCAAAAGGGCAGTGGTGGGTTCTGCAATAGTCCATCACTTCTTTATTTATAAATGTTATTAAATGGATTTTTGTCCAGTTGTGGATTCCACAACCTGGCAACCCAAAAGTTGTTGTTATTAATAGCTTTTAACTGATCTGTGAAGCATTACTAAATTATTTATAAACATTTACAAAGTCATTAATTGCAGCTCACAACCCCTCAATAAATGGTGTCTCATCAGAAAGTTGTAGTTATACTTTAATTTACAATTTTAAATGAAATATCAGCCTGACATCAGGACAAGCTCTTTGTACACATGGCCAGAAATATACTGAATTTAAACATGAAATATAATAACATTCAACACATACTGTGTCTGTGTATATTATATATTTACCTTTTTATTACTATAATAACTGGCTCTGTAAATATGAAAAAATGTAACTAATTTACACTGACAGTACATGACAGAAATCTACTCTCGCTCCCAAACTTTAGGTTTTATTGGCTTCATAAAAAGTTTTTTTGGCCTCAGTGAACTAATCAGATGAACCGTGCTGATATTTGTGTCAATTAAAAAATCAACATATTTTTTGCTGTATGTTTGCATTTACTTGCAGTGTTCATGTCTTATAGTTTTTAAACATGTCATCATAGACAAATGGGAAAAGATGCAATTGTGCCACCTGCAGCTGATTAACATTTCCTTTTCAAGAAACTTCAACATGACTGAGTGTAAAAAAGGTTTTCACAGAACAGAAGTATGTGACTGTAGATCAGAATCATTTTTTATTAAATTCCACACAAAATCCATCAATCTGTAAAACTTAAGACAGAATTAAAGTACCAATTAAAACTGAAACTTATACAGAATTATAAAAGCATGGGAATCATGCTGCAGTTACATGAATTTGTATTTGAGTGAAATGAAAATCAAAATAAATAAAATCTCATTATCTTTTGAAAATATAGATATTGATGGTTGATATCCTCACTCAGTTGCTAGAGGAATGCCACAGACACAGGAAGAGTCTCATCCTATGATATCAAAAACAAGACATGAATATGGACCTATGTCTTTTTTGAGGACACTACAGTATCCACCTTGTATTAATGGACATGAGTCAGAAACTTGATCTCACCTTTTCTGTCCACAGTGGACAGCAGCAGCTCAGGTGGCAGGAAAGAGAAAGAGAAGAGTGGAGAAAAAGAAACATGTTCTGTGAGATGTGAACTACTTCATATGTAGGTAGTTAACACAACATTATACATTCATTCTTGGTCTTTATATCACAGACTATTGTAAGTGACTTGTGTTACATATACATGTACAGTACAGCTCAGGTGGCAGAGGAAGAGAGAGACAAATAATGAGAGACAGACAATCTGTCAATAACTAACTAAATAAGTGATATTATATAAATAGTTTATAAATTAGCATATATAACTGTCACTTTTTTTCAGTCAGAAGCTCTTACTCACCTTTTTTTGTTCACATGTAACAGCAGCAGCTCAGGTGATAAAAAGGAAAAACAACAAATAATGGTTAGTAAGACGGACAAATAATCTTTGAATTACTGAATAAGTGATACATAATATTACTGTCTCTGTGTTTGTATTAAAGACTATTCTGAGTCACTTTTTCTTCAAGGCAGAAGCTCATACTCACTTTTTTTGTCCATAGCGAATGGCAGCAGCTCAGGTGGCAGAGTAAAAGACAAATAATGGTTAGTAAGACAAGTTATCTCAGAATCAGAATCAGAATCAGAATCAGTTTTATTGCCAAGTATGTTTTCACATACAAGGAATTTTTCTGGTGATTGGTGCAATTGAGGATCAGGGGGATCTTAAGTAAATAACAATAATAAAAGCAATAAAAAATGACTAATATAAGGATAAGCTGGTTTACACAATAACATGTCAATATCTTTGTCTTTATATTATAGACTTAGTCACTTTGTTTAAGTCAGAAGCTCATACTCACTTTTTTCGGCCTCAGTAAACAGCAGCTCAGGTGGCAGAGGAAGAGAGAGACAAATAATGGTTAGTGAGACAGACAGATGATCTTTGAATTATGAATTATTATATATATTATATGTGACATTATATAAAAAATATTTTTTAAATTTACATACATAACTCTCATTATATTCTGTTCTATTCTAGGTCACTTTTTAAAATCAGAGACGATAATCTTTAGGTAATTAATACATTTTTGTGGATAAACATTAGTTTCTCTGTTTTTATATAAATATATAAAGTCTATTCTTTATAAGTCAGATACTTGTTCTTACCTTTTTGACCCTGTGAGGCCTTTTTAAACCTCTGGAGGAACACATTCAGATGGATGAATGTGTCCCTTCAGAGGTTTAAAAATGCCTCCACCTCCTCCGCTCCACTGCTGAATGAGGTTTTTTTGGTCACTTGAGATTTGCTCATGTTGTCTTCTGTGTTCATCCAGTCAATTTGTAAGGTAAGGTGGCAAGAAAGTAAAGTGCTTTTTTAGTGGGTTTTTTTCCCTGCTGTCTTCGTCTCCATCCCTATGCATTCCAGTCCTTCTCAGTGCTAACTTACTGACATACAGTGCTGCCAGCCACTGCTTTTCTTTTGCCATCCATTAGTTTGGGCATGACATGTGGCGCATTCAAGCTAACCCCGGCTGTGCAGACTGCAGCCCTACCAGTAGGAGCCATTAGTGCTGTGAGAAGGAATACTTAATCATTTTAATGCACAACCAAGCAAATGGTAGTGTGCCCTGCCAGACGAAAAGGCTACATGGGGCGTGGACAGCCCTTTCAGATACAGAGGAATAGTTGAACCAGCCACTGTACCAAAATGTGCAAAAAAAGGACAAAAAACGCTCAAATGGAAGATGCTACCTGGGACGTTAACCGCCCAGCCAGACGCAAAGGAAAGCCCTCAGGGTTAAAAAGAGTCAAGCCATCAACCCTGCCAACATACAGAAATAATGGACAGATTCCCCCAAGCAAGCTGCTACCTGGGGTGTCACCAGCCCTGCCAGATGCAAGAGCTATTAAGGCAATCACTGTCCACTGTTGGGTGGTGTGGCAAAGTCCCTGATAGCTGTGGTAAGGTAGAGATGAAAGGCCAATGTGGACTCGATACTGATGTTTCAAGGAGGTATGGCAGTCCGGCCGCATATTAGATGAGGTCAATCTGAGTCGCTGTCGTCTGACAACCTCTGCCTCTTAGGTGCAGCCTCTTCATCGTCACTCTCTTCCCTGCTTCTCTTTGTGGAGGAGCTGAGACCAGAAGTGGAAGGAGAAACAGGGTCCTCTTCTGAAGAACTATCATCACTATCAGCACTGAGGGAGAGTGGCCCAATGTTCTCAGCTTCAAGGTGAGGGATCTCAATTCTGTCCTCAGCATGAGCATGAGGGACAGGAGAAGCAGCTAGAGGGAAAGAAGGAGCACCTAGAGGGAAAAGAGGAGGGGCATGCAGGAAAGGAGGAGGAGCAAGTGGGAAAGGGAGATCGACATGTGGGAAAGGAAGAGGGACATGCGCAAAAGCAGGAGCAGCATGAGCAAAAGCAAGAGGAGCATCCAGGAAAGCAGGAGCAGCATGAGGAGCAGCATGCAGGAAAGCAGGTGGAACAGGAGGAACAGGAGGGGGACCAGCAAAAGAAGCAACAAAGGGATCAGGATGGAGTGGAGGAAAAGGAGGACCGTGTTGCTGCCCCTCCATCCTAGAGGGTGGTAGTGGGAACTGCTGGAGTGGAGGAGATGGAGGTCTGCTGTTGTCCTGAGCCATGTTAAGGCGGGGGTCAGCAGGGGCGTCTGGGTCATCAGGAGGCCTCTCAGCATCAGGGCGTGGATCGTTGGAAGGCTGAGAGAAACCACCTGAGGGGAGAAAAGTATAAAAATGTGTAACACTCTACATTTTCAGTTCAATTAAACAGGAGGTGTAAAGACCTAAACGATAAAGTTACTACACCTACATTAACTGCACCAACTAGTGGAGTGGAAAGTATCAACTATCAATTTGACTGCTCAAAGCTAAATACAGACCTACACTTGCAGAATTCAGGAGAAAACCTTTTGCTCTAGTTCAGAGTTTGTAACACTGATTTGAAGTTAGTTGAGCTGAACAGCCACAGATGAAATATGGCACTATGTAATTTATTAAAATATTCAAAATAAGAGCATGGCCACAGCTATGGTCCCAAAACCTTTTGACTGCAAAGTAGAAAGTCCATTTATATTGAACATATTCCACATACAAATTAATAAACACATACAAATGATAGGAGAACTCTTAAGGCACAGCAGCAGAGAGGTAAAAATAATTCAGGACGCGTGTAATGCACCTTGTCAGGCTATTGACCTGTGTTGTCAAGAAGCTGTCACTTTCTCCAACAGCCCTGATTTTACAATAAACTGTGTAAAACACTGAGATACTAGGCTGATAATTACACTTGATGTCACTTTTCATGAAGGCATGTACTGTGGACCGTTGGCTGGTCTTGAAGCTCCCCTGAAGCTCACCTGTCATCACTACTGCAAACCATTCATTAATAACAACAGGGCTTCTCCAAAATAAACCTGCAAACGACTGCGCTTTCGTGTGAATCAATCACGTCACATCATGTCTCTCATGTCTGAGAGTTAGTTCACAAATGTGATAAACTTTTAACTTCAAGGTCTCAAGCAAACTGTACTCTGCACACAGAGGAACGGACCCCGGGCCTGCAGCCTCTGACGTCCTGACGTCTGCCCCTCCAGGTTCCATCGTCTCCATGGTCACATCAAATATGTATTTTATGGCATTTTTCAAAAAAAGGGCCAGTCGCCATCTTTTTTCCTAAATTTTCAACTTTAAATTTGGAAGATTTGATGCAATCAAACAAAAATATCAGTATTTTCCAATGAATACACAATTATTAACACATTCCACGCCTGTCCCGCGAAACTGAGCACGTTTTTATCATCTAACAAAAGCTTTAAACCAAGAAAACGTCGAGTATCACTCAAAGCTGTGTTTTCCTAAAAAACCCACTAACGTTCTATTATTTCTTATCTTTATATTCAACAAATTGCATTAATTTAGCGCTAATACTGTACTGAAACTTGCTTTTCGGATTTCGGGGGAGATTAATTCACACATTTGGCCTAATATTAAAAGACGTTTTACCTGACAAAGACACGATCCACCGCCTGACTCGGGTCAGCAGGTGCTCCTCCATGGGGGGTCCATCCAAAGCCATTTTCCTCAGGTGGAACTTTTCCAGTGGGTGTTTTTCTTCTCGTTTCCGGGAGGTTTTCCAGGGGGTCCGGTGTTCAAGAGCTCTACTTTGCAGCAGACAGGTTTCGCATCGGGTTGTCTCGGGTCAAGTCCAAGTGCAAATGAGCGAGTGGACAGACCTGCAGCTCTGACGTCACCTCGGTCAAACGTCACCGCTCTGTTGCCATGACTTTAACTGATGCGCATGCGTGTGCCTGTGTGCGGGAAAGACAGGAATAACATAAAGTTAATGGATGGTATTTTTTTTGTTTTTTGTTTTTGTGACATTTCCGTACAGTGTGGTTAGGTTTTACAGGAAAAACAGTGTTCAAGTCCCTGCAGTATTTATCCCGTTAATCAGTCCTACATGAAATGGCTTTTTAAGTCTACATAAAAGGATCCAGCAGTCCACAGTACAACTTTCAGTCATGCTTGCTTTCCACATCCTAACATCCCAAAAGTTGCTCTCACTGTAAATCACTGTCAAACCACTACACGTCCTGCAGAGCTGAGATTTGATCAGCACACACACTGAATGATGATGAAAGTTTGCTTCACTGTGACCTCTGGTCAGTTCAGAAGTCCTCACTCTAGATTTTTATACGCAAAATCAATTAACATCTATATCTCCACAGATCTTCATTCAAATGCCTCCAGACTTGACACAGACTTTCTCCAGATGGTAGATAGTAAGTGTTTCAAATGGTGTTTGGATCAGACAAACGGGGAATCCACAACAACATCGATCATCTCATTGTAATTTGTACTGTATGCACATCATTTAATTTTTTGTTCAGTGTTGGACTAAAAATCACCAAAATATTTGATGATATCCTCCAAACCCACAGAGTGATGTGTGATTTTTTTTCAGGACTGTCACACGAACATTTTGACCATTTTAAGTGTTTTAAAGTGAAACAGGCCAAAGTGCCCCGGTTTTGCACATGTGATGTCATGTCTGTAGCCCATGGTTACCCAGTTCCCATAAGTCACCTTCTCTGGGGATACCAAGGTCAGAGGTTTGAAATCCCAGATGGCCTCAGTCCTGCTTCAGTACAACTTCAATGGCACTTGTTACATGTGGTAATGAAATCCTCACCAGCTGCTTAGACTCTGAGAACGGTATTTAGTGGTTCTATTATTGTTCTGTCTTATTTTTCAGTCACAAAAATGACACTAATTGTCCAATAGGTGGCGCCATGATGATGAAGTAGATATCAAGTGTTTCAAGCAGTGATTGGATTGGACTGTGGACTGTGAGTCCACAGTGATATGGACTATCTTGATATAATTTGTACTGTATACTCCACATTTTCTTTTTTGTTTAGTGTTGGATTCAAAGTCACTAAAATATTAGATCACACTCCCAAATCCACCAGAATGATTTGGGATTTTTTTCAGGACTTTCACACCAACTATTTAACCATTTTAAGTGTTTAAGATGAAACAGGTATAAATACCCTGGTTTTGCACATGTGATGTCACTGCCTCGACTTGTGTGAAGGTGTGTGAAGCACATGGTTAACCAGTGGCACAACCTTTAAGTCACCTTCTCTGGGGATACCGAGGTCAGGGGTTCCACACCCCAAACAGCCAGGCCTGGGTTTGGCCAGAAAAAATGTCAATAACAATTGATGCATGTGGTACTGAAATGCTTGATTGGACCTCGATAACTCCTGCTGGCGGCAATATATTTTTTATTGATATTGGCAACAAAAAGCTGCTCCTGTCACTTGTCCTCCAGACTGTGGAGTAATGAGACACAGGCTGACACAGTCTAACCTTAAATCTAGATTAGATCACACTGTGAGGGCAACATGCACATTCTCTAATGCATCAGACTATGGTGGCAACTACCCAACAGTCATTTCATCACCAATTACAAACACAGATTGCAAGGTTGAACTCTTTGTTTCTGTGAACTGAGTCCTCTCTCTGTGCTCTGCTGATCCCCACAGAGGACCACTGGCTCGGTCTGCAGAAGGTTTTCTGTGTGACCAAGGACAAGACCAAGAAGTGGACCATGAGGGTGGACTTGTGGGACCATGAAGGTGGCACTGCTTTTGCTGAGTACCAAGACTTTAGCCTGGGAGATGAGAAGGCAGCTTTCAAACTGCATGTAGGGAAATACAGTGGAAACGCAGGTACTGAAGCTTTTTAACTGCTGCTCTTTAGCTTTTCTCACTGTCCCTTTTTCCATTAGTCTTTACAGAAATACAAAGATTCAGTTTGTTTGAATTTCATTTATCATTTTCCGATTTGCTTTTTGCCTTCTTGTGTGCTCTTTTCACTGCGAATTGATTTATTATTTAAGAGTAAATTAAAGTTAGAAGACAATGATGACAGTGATGGAGATATAAATCTTTATTTGTCTTCTCTTGGAAACAACTACAAATTATCAAAAGATATTTCCCCAAAAATGTGTTGCTTTCTTTTGAAGCTGTTTGTTTGTTCTGTCACATCAGAGGTGATTTTTCCAAGTCAGCACAAACTGTCAGATTTATCTGTTTCCTGAAACAACAGCACCCTCTTCCTGTTTTGTGCTGTATGTATATATATATATATATATATATATATATGAAAAAGTGCAACAACTCAAAATTTACATTTTCTCATTTTCCATCAACACACAATCAAAATTAGTTGACATAATTTATTACTCATATAACATCTATATCACCAGATTTTCTTGACGTGTGTGTGGTTTATGCTAAGATGCACACACCACGGCTGAGGTCAGAGACAGAAGAACAAAGGCAGAAGGAAGTGTATGTAACCTCTCATCTTGTTGAACTGGTTGCACCTGAGGAGGGCGGTTCCTTTCCAGACAGGAGTGGTTGAGCTATCCTCCCTGCCACAGGTGCGATCACTTCACTCCTGAGTGGGGACTATAAAAACCCACAGAGATGGGTTTATTAACATCTGGGCTTCCGTGTTGAAGTGTTATAGTGATATTGGTGTCTCTCAATCTGCCTCATTTGACTGTGGGAAAAGTTGCTGCTCCTGTTGTGGAATTTGAGGTGGGATACAAGATTTTACCCAACACGCAGGTAAATGTTGGGAGAGTTTTAATGATTGTATTTTACACTTTAGTCCTGTGAACTTGAATGAAGGTTGAACTGTCTGCTTTCTCTCATTTGTGAGTCTGTCACCTGAACTGCAGTTTTCATTTAACATGCAAAGACGTTATATTGTTGTGCTTGCACAAGGTTGCATAGAAGGTTATATTTCTTTAGAAAATGTTTTAAAAGATCTCTAAAACTAAACTGTCACTTCAGATCAGGTGAAAATGAAGAGTCTGGTTGGACACTGTGGGCTCTTCTTGGCTTTTCTCCTCAGCTGTGCAGGACAGGCTGAGGTAAAAATAAAAACTACAACCTCTCCTCTTGAAAGTCTTTCTTCTCTACTTGCTCAAATCAAGTGTTCTCACTCTCTGCCTTTAATGTTGACCTTTAAGATGTGTATTTACTCTACATCAAGTCTGACTTTAAAACTGTTTCTGTGGTGTTGCTATGGACAGGGAGCACAGGGAGAAGGATCTCAAGGTATGGAGCATGTTATCTTTGCTCACAGTATGCAATTTCATTTAAAATAACAAATTATGGAAGGCACAAGGTACTGTGTTCATATTGACTGTTTAAACTCTATTCTCTTTCTTGTCATGTAAGTCTCAAGAACAGACTGCACAGACATTAAGGCTCACTCACCTAAAGCATCCAGTGGGGTTTATACAATCCTCCCTCCTGGAGACAAGACTCCATCCAAGGTATCAAACACGACATGCTGTGTACAAAGCAATTTGTACTTTAACTGACAGTTTGCTGAACGCTGCCCCCTGCTGCACCTGAAGCTTTTTGTTGGCACACACACAGTTTACCATGACAAAGGTGGCAGATTTCTCACTGTGGGTTTTAGACATTTCTGAAACAATAGGTCCTTGATTTCAGACACTGGTAAATAAACCAGAACTGCTCTCCTGTAATTTATTACTTAGATAATATGCAAGACTGAAATCAGGGCTATAAGAACATACAACATGTTGTCTTTTCCAAAGCCCTGTAGGAACATGTCTCAGTGTATAGTGAAAGTCTAAAAAAACCAGGCAGCTGTCTTCTTCACGTGTTTCCTGGTCTACCTGCTCAGGTGTACTGTGAGATGGGGGCAGATGGAGGCTGGACCGTGTTTCAGAGACGCAGTGGACCAGCAGTTTCTTTCAAGAGGAATTGGGCAGCATATAAAAATGGCTTTGGAGACCTGACAAGTAAGTGAGACAATACTGCTGTTTTTAACTGTAATTGTAAATTGGTGTAAAGACATATCAGACAGACATGAGTCCTCTCTCTGTGCTCTGCTGATCCCCACAGAGGACCACTGGCTCGGTCTGCAGAAGGTTTTCTCTGTGACCAAGGACAAGACCAAGAAGTGGACCATGAGGGTGGACTTGTGGGACCATGAAGGTGGCACTGCTTTCGCTGAGTACCAAGACTTTAGCCTGGGAGATGAGAAGGCAGCTTTCAAACTGCATGTTGGGAAATACAGTGGAAATGCAGGTACTGAAGCTTTTCCTTTAAACTGCTGCTCTTTAGCTTCTCACTCCCCCCCCCCCCCCCCTTTTTATATTTAATAGAAACAGAAATACTGGCTTTATTTGACTTTATTTTGCTCTATTTGAGTAAATTAAAGTTCTTCAGTGACAAAATTTTACATCAGAACATCTTAAATTGTGAAGACTGATTGCTGCCCCTTTGAACATTAAAGTGAAGAGCAGCCTGAGACTAAGATTATAGTGAGTCAAGATTAAAGATTGTGTTAATTTACTTATGATAAAATGTGACAAACAGCAGCCTTAAAATTAGTGTAAATCCTAAAAGAGGGAAACATATTCATCTTTACAAATGAAAAGTTGAATTGATAAACAGTAAAACACACCTTTGCTGAATTGAGTGCAGTCAGTGGTTTTACTGCTACAATCTCACTTGGTCTGGTGTGACCAGTAGCTTATGGTGACTAATATTTGCAAACTTAATCCAGACAATCTAAGTTTTTTAAAAAAAAAAAAAAAAAAAAAAAAAAACCCCCGCACAAGGGAAATCCATTGTACCATTTTATAACTATGAGCAAAAGTTACATTTCAAAGGAACCGTCTGAATTGTTCCCCTGTTTAAAGGTGACGCCATCCGTGGTGCCTATCCAGGCATTGACCAGAACGGCTTTGGCTTCAGCACCATTGATCGTGACAACGACGGCTGCTCTCCGTGCATCTTTGGAGACATCTCTAAAAGGGAGTGTTCCTCGTCAGATGGCGGTGGCTGGTGGTACAGTCGCTGTGGTTCTGCCAGTCTAAATGGTGACTGGCATCCTGCTGGCGACCACATCGGTTGGGCATCTGGCCTTCACTGGCGCACCTGGAAACCTCCTGCACCTTACTCAGCCAAGGCCAGCAGAATGATGATCAAGTCTGTGTGAGAGGACCCCCCCCCCCTCTATGTTTACCTTCATGTTGGCTCACATTCATGAGGAATCTGACGTTCCTCCTGTTTATTTCACACTTCTGGGGTTTCACTTTGCTAAGGATAAAATCCACTTAGTGCATAGTACAGTTTATAAAGACTTTGCAATGGTAGTCCCAAAAATTCAATGATTTTTATTGTGAAACCTCTACAAATAAACTACAGACATCTTGCAGAACCCGTTTGTCAAATGTTTTTATTCCCAGCATAAAGCACCATGTGATAGTGAGTTCATCTTCAAACTAATATTACAGGCTTTAAAGAGCACAAAGATTTTCTGACCCTCTCAACAATGCGTTGAAGGTTTTCTTTTCATGGAGTGGAGAACAAGTGTCAACCCACTGGTCTGAGCTGCTGTTCTGAAACCTCAAGTTTGTAGTTTGTCTGTCGCCATCGTGTGTGTATATAAAATCTTCTGAATGGACCTTTTTTTTTTTTTTTTTTTTTTTTTTTAAATTGACTTGAGACCATAAACTCATTAGGAAAATGTTTACTGAGGTTAAGTAGAAGGCCATTTTCCCATAGACTTTAATACAGTCAGACTCCACAACTAGTGGAGTCACCCCTGATGGTCATTAGATACAGATTTAAGGCACTTCAGCATGGGTTCCACTTTTCAGACCTGGAGACTTATATACACTCTATGGTGTGGTCATTTGTTATAACACCTGGTTTGTAGCTGTTTATCCCATTGTGTTTCCTTTGTGCACACTCAACATTCCTTGCTTAAAAATAGATTAGACAAACTCTAGTTAGTCCAGTCTGTGCATGTGCTTGGAAAAATGCAGCACCTGGTGGAAACAGAGGACATGAGAACTCAGCATGTGTTTGAATCTTCTCTCCAAACGCACATCTAGCTGCCCTTTTCAGGGCATATATAGGACAAGATAACGTCAATCATATTCTCAATAATGGGATGTTGTGGGTGGAGGCTGTGCGGCAGGTCGTGGGCCAGGCCCATCTCCCAGGCGTCCACCAGGTGAACATTCAGTCCTTTGAACACAGCTCTGAGCACCTTGTCACGCTGTAGCGAGTACCAGTCGCTGTTGGTCAGCGCCTCATAAAGGGTCAATGCTTTCAGGTTTGCAGTCCGGATGATGACGAGCGTGCCTGGAGCCCTGTCCAGCAGCTGCACCACTGCCCTGCGGATGCTCTGCAGCCTCCGGATGTAGACCTCAATGGGGAAAGTGCTAAAGTGAGACCAGATGCCAAGAACTACGACGGTGTTGCTGCCTCCGGGTAAGCCATCGAGTTCATTGGCGATATAACGCAGGCTGCTGGTTGGAACGTCGACAAAACGGATAGGAGGACCATGGCAGCGGTACGTCACCAAGGTGTTGTTTGCATAGTCTAAGGCTATGAAAGGTCCAACTTGCTTCAGGGTGTGTAGGTTGAACTTCTTGAGCTCTAAAAGTATTACAAAGGCAACACATTAAGCCCCGCAGTGAGAATAAAATCTAATCATTGCCAGAAATCTCTGCAGATCAGCTACCTGGCAACACTGTGATGAGGTGTTCAAACCACTGCCTGATGGTGGAGTCTCCGTACAGGTGGACCATCTTGTGTTTCAGACACTGCCTGATGTCAGAGGAGGTATTGAATTGGTGAACTGTTGTCCCACCTAATGCTCGCCACGCTCCTTGGTAGTAATAGCCACAGTGTTCACACTTCACATCACTGTTCTTCACGTCTGGTTGATGTGAGAGGAAGAGATGTTATTGTCCATGAAATGACCAAATTCAAGGTCTCTTCTGAACCTCTCGGTGGCAAATCAGTTCCTTACTAATGAAGGCATAAATATTTATAAATGCACCACAAATAAAGCAGTACTTTCCTAAAACAACTGGCCACTGTAGTTTTAACCTCATTCAAGTGGGAGCATATAATGAATTTGTTGGGGACTAATTTCATCAGCGGCTTAATGCACATGTGGCAAAACTACTCTATATCAGTTCAGTTCATTGTTGATTTTTCAAGGGATTTGTTGATAATTAAAAAAAAATCTATGAGAATGATAGCATTAAAAAAAAAGCAGATCTCTTCCCAAATATTTTGTAGCTTCCTCATTCATGCAAACAGAAACTACTTGGATTCTGCATATCATCAACCTGATCTGTATAAATGTAGAAAACTTCAGAATGTCAAAAATGATCAGTTATAGTAATCTAGTAGTTATCTAGTTAATAGTTAATATCTACTCTAAAAATGGTCATTATTTTAACCCCCCTGTTGTTGGGTTGTTGTATATTGTAATAACAGTGGAACTGCAATGTAATGTTAAAAGCTGTAGCTCCTCTTTAGTTTTGGGATAAACAGCTGGTATAAAGAAATTCTAAAACCCTTCGCAGTGACTCGATACAGATGGTACCACTTTTTAGTTTTAGCCCCCTAATCTGTTTTATATAAGTTCTTGTGTAGAGAGATGTATTGAAGCCAGCTTGAGAAAAGTGCTGTGAGAACAAAGGCCTTTTCTGCCTGTTTTACCAAAAACAATCTGTAGCATATTCAGTTTTGAATGATTGTAATTGTAGGCAGTGGTCGTGGTTGTAAAAATCATGCTGTACCTGTCTTTTTTGGCAGCACAACGACACTGGCAGATCCTGAAGCCTGAATGGAGACTTTCATGTTGACATCACTGATGGAGACACACACTACAGTATTAACAACATAAATACATGCATTGTCCTGAAGTGTGCCTTAAAGTTTCTGAAATTCACAATAAAACATGAATGCATCACAGCACATACTTTTCTTAATGACTTGTAAACAGCACTCCAATACCTATGCATTTATTGGATATCACACAAAACGCCGGTCCCCTCTACCTGTCTCTCTCCTCCCTCACCTTTGAAACAGCTTCTTCTCCTCGGCCTTCAGGTTTTCTTTAAACCCTCCCTTAGAGTGGGTGATCCTAGCATCACAGCTCAGCTTCTTTGGCTTGTAGCAGAACCACGGCTCACCTGTATGGCGGTCAGTGTAGTTGCACAACGGCTGCTGGGTTGGACGCAGACATACGTTACAGGTGGTGGTCTCAGACACTGAGCCTGAGTGGAAGACGCTTTGGAAGTAAATCCTGTCTGGCTGTTCACTGGTCAGTCTTCGCAGCACTGTGACAGCCTCACTAGGGTGAACCAGTGTCACCTGTTATGATAGAGAGACAGAGTTTTCACTAGCTCCAATCTACATTATGCTGCTTCTGTTGTACAAGTAAAGATAAATAAAGCTGCGTACACACGTGTCTAGAGAACTGACTGGTAGTTAAATCCCTTGCCAAAATTTAGAGAGCAAAACGAAACTTCTGGCCCAACACAGGCCCATGTTTAGCCCATATACTTCCACATCTGGGCAGATTCCAGCTTTTATCTTTCAATATTGTCTGACAGCAGCTGGATTTTCTGGGTTTCTGACAGAATTGGTCCAGATGTGGAAGTATCATCTCACAGTCACGCTGTACATGGGTCAGATCATATCATATACTGGGACAGGAGAAAACACGCATGTGGCCCAAGTATGGGCTGGATTTATTTTTGCTACTTTGATATTACTTTGCCCCTCTTTATCTGCTATATTATAATCTGCAGACATTAGCATGCTAACAGTCTTATTACCTACATTAGTAACCCAGTGTTTCTTCCAAGGCCAAGGAACGTTTCATACTATATCATTTTTTGAGGTTGTTAAGTATGTTAAGAAAAGCCATTCAGTACTTCCTGTGTAGCATTTCTCCACTTTCTGGGTGCTTTCTGGGTGCTACTGTCAGAGTCTAGGCTCATATTAGCATCTGTCCTGCAATGTTCAATGCACCAACCAATTCAAGAATGAAGAATCTTTAGCTTAGCTGAATCAGCTAGCTAACGACTGATGGAATCTACAAACAACAGTAAGGTAAACAAAATCTATTGACGCTGGCTAGAAATGAGAAGCCGGTGAAGACACATTGTTTTCAAAATGACAAGGAATTTCATTGTAAGCTGCGTATGTGCTTTGTGAGAATAGACGACAGGTGTGGTAACAGTAGATACTGAGCGTGGGGCTTAGCTAATGGTCGTTTTGAAGATGAACATGATAGTTTTTAGCATCACCTCAACCTGTGCGCTTCCTTCCCAGAGTAAAGAGAAAACAGCAGAATAGCAGCCATTGAGATGATCCACCACCTTCCCGGCCACACCTGCACCAAGCTTGAGGTCGTGCAGGCGGGTGACTAAGAAGTCTCCTCCAGACTTCTTCGGCTGTCCCTGAAAATCATACATTCTGATCAGAACCTCCAGCCGATCTCCTACATGCCACTGTCCCCCTCCCCTCCTTGGGAGAATTGTGAAGGAGCTGTGGGCAGGATCACTGGTCTGCTCCAGAGAAGTCAGAGCTGGAGTTTCAGGCCAAGCAATGGAGTCTAGTATGAGGTCTTCTTCCAGAGCGTCCTTACTGGAGAGTGGCTGGAAGGTGCAGAAGCCGTGATGCATGTAAGGGTCAGAGGAAAAGCTCGGCAGGATGATGGTGGAGTTCGCTTCATGCTGAAAGTGAGAGTTGTTGATGAAGATGCAAATAACTGTACAAGAGTCACATCAACTAAATGAAACAACAGGGCCAGTAAGGCAGATGTTTCCAGCCATGCAGCATAAAATTACAGTTGGTGGCTTATGGTTTGATATGAAAGAGCCTGTTTTTTATGGTTGAAAGACACATTGAATTTTTATGCACACACAGTGGATCCAACCCCACTGAGCCCACAGGGACTTTTCCCAGTCTCCACAGGTGAAGGCATTATCCCTCACTGATTTCCTCTCCTGAGTTTTTACAGTCATAATATCTTAACTCAGTTTCAATAAATTGCATTTATTTGTACTGCAGTTATCATTTAATGTTTTTTTGTGTATGTGTAATGCTGTCTACATTTGAACAGTGATGCTTTTACAGACTTTGATAGACTGAGACTACCTTCATTTGCACACGTACCAACAGGAGACAGGGTGAAAGGAAATGGAAAGGACATCAGTTCGAAGAGGAAGCTATATCCATTCATCACATATACATTATCCCTGACTGATTTCACTGTTAACCCAATATGTGTAGATTGAGGGTGGACATTTAAAACCATATATATAACCAATCATATTTGATCCATATTTATATTGATTCTATCTATGAAGATGTAAACAGACAATTATTAAAAAAAAGTATCTGAAGGTCTCTGCAAGAAAATAAAATGCAACATAATCCTTTTGTTGCATTTTGTTACAATTTGTGATCACAGATTAACTTTAATTTAAGGACAGTGTGCTAACTTGGACAACATACTGTAGAAATGACAGAAAACAGTCCCTTCATGTGGGATCACAGAATCAAGCTGACAGAAAAAAAAAATGTTTTCAGGACCTTAAAAAATAAGAATATAATAAAAGTGTTGAATAAATCCAGATTTGTGATTTAATTAGAGGGCATGCTCCTGTCAGCCAATCACAGTGCAAGACGGTGAAGAAAAATATCATTTAACCTAAATTACAGTCTTGTATAAACATTTATAGAGCACACTCCTGTCATCCTGAGCAACAAACTAATATTGAACATTTCAAACAGGGTCCACCCTTTTAGAAACTGTTGTCAAAAATAAGTTCTCACCTTCTGGAAGTCCATGTTATGTAGTATAAAGATTAAGACAAACACAGCCAGTAGGAGGAAGCTGGCACTGTACTTCGGAAGGTAAATATTGACCTCCCGCCTGTTACAAGCTCTGACCATCATGATCAGCGATCAGTCCTCATCTCGTCCCTGGCTGCAGCACGGAACTGTAAATAAAAAATAATTAAAAAAATAAAAACACCAAAAACAGGAGTGGTAACTGACACTTTGTTATGCTAGATAATGTTGGTGAATTGTGATTTTTTTTTTTTTGTGTGTAACGTGTCTGGCTTCATATCACTGAGACTAAACTAAAATCTTTTATAATTTTTATAATTTTTTATTTACCAACTTGATAGTTGGTAACTCACTCACTCTGCAGTTTAACATGACCATTCAACTCTATCCATGAACCCTGAACATACTGTAAATATTTGAATACTTTTGGACACTGCTCTCTTTTGCAGTCTGGCACACCCTATGCAAAGGTACCCTTACAACACGTTGCTCAAATCTGTGATTCTCTCATTTCAGATCAGACACAAACAGAGACACTGTCCTCCTGCTAATTACAGTTTTCAACATTGTTCACTACTGGTAAAATGAAATGATCACCATGAACAATCCGCAGTGTTGTTCAGCCAGTCCACCACTATGGTCACTAAAGTATCTTGAGAAATGTTTTTTGTCATTGAATAAAAATTCACCAGTAATGTGCATAACACACACACACACACACACACACACACACACACACACACACACACAACACAATGGAAGTGTTTCCAGGGGACACAAAAAAAGTGATGAGCCCGGCTGGGACTCACTTGCATGTATTAAAATAAATATATTATAATGCTCCCGTCCACTTGTTCTTCAAAAGTCACAAAGCTTCGAACAAGTGCGTCCCAGCCGAGTTCATCTCTTTTTAGTGTCCCCTGGAAACACTTCCATTGTGTTGTGAGCATTTGAAGATGTTTTCTGAATTTGCTTGTGTTTTGTCTATTTGCATGTGTTTTCTTAAGTTGCAGTGCATTGTCCTCTCAGGGCCAAAGTAATTTATCCATCTTTCATATCACAAGGAAGAGCCCTGCATTTAAAATAAAACAGAAGTAGTAGAAGTACAGAAGTATTGGTCATTGTCAAAATGCACTCATTTTATAAAAGATAAAAGTATTCATTATTATAGTTAGTTCCTCCTGATAAAAAGCTTTTTTCTTCATCTCCCAGACAGTGGTGGACAGTAACTTTTATATTTATACTGTACTTGAGTATTTCTATTTTATGCTACTATTTATTTCTATTCCATTAATTTCAGAGTCCGATAAATACAAATATAATCAACAAATAAATGATCGTGTATTATCATAGATTAGAATTAGCCTCATTTTTACCAGCTGCAACATTAAAGTGATACACACATGAATTCATTAATCAGTATAACACAATTACGGAAGTGTAACGCATTCACTTTAGAAAACAAGAAAAGAGAGAAAAAAAATCTGCACTGTTTTTCTGAATTGATAAGATTAAATTCATAATTGACAAAGTGGTTCGTGGTGCGTAGGCTACAAAGTACAACATTTTCCTCTGGAGCAGAACTATATAGTAGCAGTAGATGGAAACACTTGTAAAGTACATGTACCTCAAAAATGTGCAGATCTGAATGTTTTGTTGTAAGATTTAGCTCTCCTGATGTCTGAATTGAGGCTTCAATTATAGTCCGATGAATTTAAACAGATGGTGTGTCTTACCTCGGCTGAGATTCATTTGATAAGACTGCAGTGGTGAAAGCTGACTGTGACCCTGCAGGCAACCTTGCTGGTGTGCAGGGAAGCTTGTTTTCTTTGCTGAATTCGAGGGTAGTGACCAACTACAGCACTGCAGCAGTGTGCTGGGTGCTGGGTCTTCTCTATGGAAGATTTAAGATTTAAAAAAGAAGTAAAAAAAAAAAAAAAAAGAAAGAAAGAAAGAAAGTGAAATGCAATACATTTTGTTATATGTACACTTTTTATGTTTGCATCTATTTGACGCTAAAACAAACAAAGGTTTTTGTCATTAAAAACTGAATTAAACTTTTTTATTGTGACATGAATTTCCCATGTCACACACTTTGCTGGATAGCACTAAAACACAATACAGCTTTCTACTTTGTTTTCTGTGTTGTAATTTAATGTGAAAAACAAAAAGGATTATTTTATCCCAGAAAGAATATTTGGATATTTCTTTTCCATTTAATTATTTTATGTACACATTTATACATTAAATGTATACATAAAAATGAAACACGGATAATATGTCAGCCTGTTGCATTTTGCTTTGGGTTGAGCCAGAGGGTTGAAAAAACAAATGACCTGTGTAGTTGTTCAGGTTGAAGGAGTTTTTTTCTGTGACAATGCACATAAAAAACATTCCATATGAAAAGTGGTAAAAGCAACAGGTAAAGTTTAGCTCAGCAGCAGTTTTACTATTGACTGCTCTTTGCAGACTGGACCAGTGAGGCTGACTATGACCAATGTTGTGCCAGTGGTTATGTGTAGGTAAGTGTTGTACAGAGGCTGCTGTACTACAGATGAATGTTAACAGGAAGAAAGTGAATTAAGTTTTAGCTCAAACTATTTCAGACTTGATTTTAAATCTAATTTAACACATTAAATAACAAGTATATACAATAGCTGAGGATGGATAAAACATGATGAACACCTTTTGTTTCAGCAGCTCTCACTGGATTTCAATGTTTATTAAAAACACACACACACACACAGACAGACAGACACACACACACAAGGATGAGGACAGCACTAAACTATGAGATGATTCAAAGCTGAACACACTAAAGTTGACACACTGTTTACCAGGCAGCAGATGAGGCCTCGCTCAGCTGAGTCTGCTCCACGCTCTGCTTGTATGTAGAACAGTGTGGAGGTTCTCTGCAGTAGCTGAGTTATTACCTGACAGATCTGGGCTATTTCCCCTGAGCCAAGGGGCCTTCCTCAACTGAAGTGTTTTCTCCCTCCAAGTATCCGATAGTGTACTGCCAAGGTTGGAAGCCACAAATTATATACTGCTTTTAGAGTCAGTAATTTAACTTTTACTTTCTCTGATTTGGCTCAGATTTTAAGGAATCAGTACGAAGCTCAGATGGATCAGCAGTTTAATATGTCTGCACTGTCTGGGGGATTATTGTTGTCTGTCAACATCCAAATATGCAGAAACTCTAAGGCAGAAGGAATACACTGGTGTAAGTGTAAGTTTCAATCATATAGGTAGGATGAGAAGAGGATTGATTGTAATATAGCCTGATGTTTTGTAATGGAGATGGAAATGACACAAAAAGTAACCTAAATTCACAACTAGTACAATTTTTTTTTACCTGCCCTATCAAATAAAAAGTCGCCAAGGGGGGTGAAAAATTACCCTATTTGCCAACACTGGTCCCAACATCTGGTCAGTGAGGATTAATCTGGTGTGAGCTGTTTAGTTAGTTTAGTTTGTTTCATGTGGGCTCAAAGGTTGAAATCAGAGTTTACTGTAGAGGTTGTGTCAAGAGAAACACTGTGGCAATGTTTCTCCATCTGTTAGCTAATGTTGGCACTGAGCTGACAGCCCCTCGTCAGATGTGACTCCTCTGGTAAACCTGTTTCTGTTTGTTTTTAGAGCACTGAGGAACAGGGCAGTGACATTTACGGCTCCATTCCAATTTGCTATCATTACTGGATTTGCACATTGGTTTTGGCCTGGGAGAAGAGGTTTTCATCCACAGTAAACATCTCTGAGAACACAAAAATATCTTTAAAGATGAAACTGCTGCAGGTCAGTTTTTTGTATTTGGCCCCTTAGGCTTGAAGTGTATTACCCCATTCAGAGTGACTGTAACGTGGGTTAAACCGGTGTTAGAGGTTTATCCGTATGGCTCCCTTCTTCACAACCCTCCTCTCAAGCAGGGCTGAACGTGGTCAGGTGCTGCCTGGCATTGGTGAACTGGGGTTGCTACCAGGAATGAAAAATGTATTAAATGATACCAATGTTTCCAAGAAAGAAAGAGAAATTAAACTGAAACTTAACTTTTATCTGGTTCAATAAACATGAATAGGATGTTTCTGCTGCAGTTTCAGGACTTTCAGGACCTCAGTCCTACAGCCTATGTCTAGGACCCTCGTTTTTGTTCTTGACGTGACATTACCCAATTCATTAAGTGGTGCTGTAGAGAAAAACTAAGGTCCTAGAAATGCAGTCTTGGGACTATGATCTTGAAAGTTTTGAATCTGGAGCCTTTGGTACTGCAGAAACATATTTTTTGGTTTGATGCAATTCAGTGATTCTTGAGCTCATCAGTGAAACTACACTGCGGAATAGAGTAGTGCATTGAGCGCGGGTTGAATGCTCATGCCTGTCTGAAAGTGATATATGTAACTGAGTCATGGAGTAATGAATGGAGGTCATAGAGGTACAGATACAAATGGGGCTAGCTATAATTATGGTTACAATACTGAAATTTCTTCATAAGCTCATTTGCAAAAAATATTTTTTTCTATAGCCACTGTATTGGTTTGTTGGTTTGTGGTAGAGTTGCAAAAGCTGCTACTTTCCAGTAGTCACCATCATCCAATTCTACTACTTTTGCTTTATTAGAAAAAAAGGTGTAAATATCGGGAAGATTTAATCCAGCTATCAGTAATTGTGGGTGTATTAAAGGTGGAGTTTAATGTGCCGATAACTGACTGTCCCTTTATGTAAATGTAGGTCTCTGTGGTAAGGGCGTAGTTTGGTCTTAACATTGGTACAATAACCCCGCCACACCTCCAAAACAAAGAGGACTTTTTACTGCTCTTAACTGAATGGTTTATTAATATCTGTATATACATTTGAATAAAAACTATCATAGCAACAGATCAAAGACTGAAAGAGAGTAAACTTTAGGAAATTACTTATTAACTGAAAAGAGAGAGGAAAAAAAACCAATATTTTTGCATTTTTGCACCTAACATCATCGTTTTTATTTCTAGTGTTGCAGTTTCCCTTTTCCCCTTGATTTCACACTTAAAACTAGCTCCACCTTGATCAGCTACAACAGTAAAATGCTGCTAATCCAGTGATGCATCAGTATTAACAATCTCATCATGTAAGGCCGCCAGCAGCAGCCACATTGATTTCAAATTGTAAATCAATGTGGCTGCTGGCTGGTTACTGTACTACTTGTACTCTGGATGATGACAAAAGCTCCTGCCATGATGTCTACACAGTGCAAAACGTGTTTGCATGGACTAAATGAAGTTATGTGTGTTGTGCAGACAATCGAGTGAAGGGGGACGTTTTAAACACGACATTTCCACACACTGACCTGCTCTCGCCTCCTGTCTGCACTTCAGTGCAAAATTCGTGAATGACATGAGCCTGCAGAAAGTCCCCGCCCTTTCAGCCAATCAAATGCTTGCTTAGCTAAATCAATTGTCTTGGAGACGTAGCCTCTGGAGTGTGGAGGGGGGGGGGGTCTGAATATGACCTCACTCCAAATATTGGTAGGGACAATGCTGTCCTTCCAAACATTAGCAGGGACATGTCCCGACTGTCCATATGTAAACCCATGTCCATGCTCTATGCTCTCTACTCTTTATTAGGACAATGTATGGGAATCACAACTAATGTATGGTATTTCCGTGATAATCCCTTCGGGTCTTATGCTGCAGAGGCTCTGTTGTACTTAACAGAGACCTTATTTCATGACTTCTACCACCAATAACCCACAGGAGCTCCACACTGCGAGCTCACCGGCAGCGTGAAGCAGCCACGCCTGCTGCCGTGCGTAAACACTGCAACATCAACAGCCACAGGCGCCGAGGCAGACTGACAGGTGAGCCGGCGTGGGGAGCGGGTCTGACCGCACAGCGCTCGGGTAAAGCGTGCGGTGGGTGGAGTCAAGGAGGCTCTGGGTCCAGGAGAAGTTGATGCCCTCACACGCCGAAGCCATGCGTAACGAGTGTGACCGCCGCCGGTGAGGAGGATGCTAGAACATGAGGCAGGAGCAGAGATGCGACTGGTCCGTCAGATCAACACGGGTATGAAGATCCAGGCCGGGGGCGAGCACAGAGGCTGCAGCAAGGTCGGAGAAAATCCGGAGAACCAGGTCATCTGTTTGCAGTGTCAGGACGAGGTGGTGCGGGTTTGCACGGGAAGTCCGCGCCGCGCCATCGCGACCCGCCTTTCCTCCGGATCCGCAGGTAAAGACATTCCTATGCAGCAAATACAGCAGAAACGGAGAACACATAAATGAAGACTAGCTCATGTTTATATCATCAGGTAAATCAGTGCGCTCCAGCGTGCACCGAGTCACTGCATGGGACAGGAAAGTCACATAAAGAATCAGTGGAGCACCTCACCCCCCCTCCCTCCCTCCCCCAAGACTATTGAACCACACCACATGAAGGTCTGTGAGTTTAAAACGTGGAATATTTGTTGCTGTTAAGTTATGTGAGGAGATGTGCATCAGACTGGTGTTATCGAGACACAATGAAGTGAAACTACTCTCTATTTTCCATCATAACCTCTAACTTGAAAAATCCTCAGTCTGCACACACACCCACACACCCACACACACACACACACACACACACCCACACACACACACACACACACACACACACACACACACACACACAGACACACACACACACTATTGCACTTGAGTATTAAAAGCACAATTGCCTGTGGGTGAAAAGATCATGTAGACACACCACTGCTGCATCAGAGTATGTGGCTTCTTATCTGATGCACACAGTAAAACAGTGGTTCATCTAGAAGACTGTTTCACTACTGGAAACTACTCTGGTTAAAGTCTGGTTTCATTCATAAATTAGATATTGACCTCGCTGTTAAGGAATTGACATTGTACATAAAGATTAAAAAATGTTTAACATAATTTAAAGCGCCATCTGATGATAAATCATGAATGTCACTGGAAGCTGCACAGAGGCTGACTCAATTTGTTCAGTCCATGTTCTGACTTCCCGTAGCTTTGGTAATAAATGATACCTGCAGCTTTATCTCCAAACATGTAAGCAAATGTGAGTGCTCAAGCTGAAAAATAACTCCCAGTCAGTGATAAATGTCTATACTGCTGCTGCTGCTCTTCTCTGATGCAGCTGTAGGTGTTAGATTAGGGAATAAGGAAAAGAGAATTTTCTTTAAAAGTTTCACAAATTGCTAAAGGAGCAGAAGCATTTGTAATCAGTTCAGTTTAGTTCAGTGAGATGCACAAATGTTTGGTGGTACCTGGCTGCAGTGCCAGAGAGCCTTTTCCTCTGCTGAGACAGATTAATGATTTAACCTCTCTCTCCTCTGATAAGGAGTTCCAAATTAGGCCCCTGAGTTTCCAGCGTCAAGGTTTTTTTTTTATCAATTGACCATGAAACCTCAGTGACAGGCAGCAGTATTTCTCATCAAATAATTCAAACAATTCAATACTGTATATTTACTGAGCATTTTCTTGAGTTACTGATTTCCTATGATGGCTAGGAGCATCACACACAAGCCTGTTTATATGGAGTTTGGTTGACTGAGCCTGAAATTCATCTTCTTGTATACCTATCCTGGCAAATGAATTCAAAACATTAAGCTGAGTTGACAACAGCTGGATTTTTTTGTTTTGTTTTGGCGTTCTTGTTGTATATTATGGAGCCCTGACCTTATTTCAGGTAAAGCGCCACTACTCAATACTCAATACCCAATACTCCTGGTGACAAACCCACAGAGAATTATCTGTGACATTTCCATTTCCCCTCAGATGTTTGAAGTGTTTTTGTGCCTTTCAGCTCATTGTCTTGGTTTGGCGACGCACAGCTACATGTTTTGGTTCATTCTTACCACTGTCATCAACACATTGGCCAGTCGTACAGCAAAACAACTCTGATAAACCTACTGTACGGTATCTGCTAAACACCAAATGGCAGAGTTAGCAACTAGCTGTTTAGCATAGTTGACTGTTTAGCTGCTACAAAGCTAGATATGACCCATAAGGAATACAGTTGGTGGAGGCCAAAACAGAGCTAAAAGGAGAGTAAATATTTACATGTATGAATGTTCTATGTCTTCTTGATAGGCACCAGCTAGCTATTTGGTACATCATAACAACTTTATGATGGCTACAAAAATCAATTAGTTATTTATTAGCATTAAAGTTAAATTAACTTTAACCTATAAAATAAACTTGACCATAGTCTACCATATTGCAAATTGCACCAATATAGGTTTGTATACCGTGTCTCTCATCAGTTCAACCATATTTTATATATTGTTAATTTGTGCTACACTGAGCTAACAGTCACCAGAGAAAGTACTGAGATACTGCTGTAGCCTGATAACGAAAGGGTTATTGGTTGTAAAGACCTGCAGATCAGGAAGTGGCAAAGAGACTCTTGCAGGGTGTGAGACATCATCCCTTCAAACGAAGGATTTTCTTCCTGAAAGTCTTCCAGGGTTATAGGCTCATTCCCATACGACTGCTTGTGTCATGAATTTCCTTCCTAGCGTCCTACCACAGTGGATGATCTCATTCCCTCTCTCTATAAAGTGGTACACCAGGGCACTAAAGCTGACAAAGTCATCGATTTTATTCCCCTAACTCTGCCAAGGTCAAGGGTTTGTTCCCTCTGTAGCTCAGTGTGTGGAGCAGGGCAGTAACATTGCAAGATTAGGAGTTGAATTCCTGTAATGCTGCAGGGTCATACCTTTTCTCAGGAACAGCAGTAGGTTCAGTGGTTTATTGGACACTAGAGGTCAACTTATAGTGGATTGTTATAGGTCAATATGATAGGAATGATTACTAAGCTGAGAGTCGACTGATACCCCAGCTCAACATCTATTAAAATCTACATGAATGAATTAAGTTGTCATATAGGGGAAAATGACAAACCTTTGAAATAAAGTTAACTTTCCTAAAGTTAGAAACAAATGTTATCATGACAGAAACTTTCTAGGGAATTAGGCCTTTGGGTGAAAATGCAAAAACACTACATAAATTATCTTACATAACTCAAGTAGCATCAGAGAAGCTACCATTATCCTATTTAAAGAGGTGAATTACCCCTTCATCACCTCAACATCCATCAGAATTTGTGTCATCATTTACTTCTGCAGTAGCCTACGCCTACCAGTTTTTGTCACTCTGAATGTAATCATTAGTAAGAGAATATCCTGAAATGTAATTTGGATTACATCATTAGAATATGTTATATTTATAATGGGCAACACACTGCTCTGCGCTGGCCAGGATTACTTCTGTTGTGCGCCTGTTACATTGTTAAATGCTTCTCCTACAAATCATTAATGTTGGCGCATATTCCAGGGGGGTGTGTGTGATTTCATTTCTTTCCCCCCTGTCTGTCCGTGTTGTATCACAAAGAGTTGATAATGTTGCGTTGTATAGTTGAGAGATAACTTTTCTGAGAAGTAAACAGAAGACGGGTCAAATATGACATAAATGCCACTTGTTAGCTTTTCTGGAAAATCAGCTTTTCCAACGTTTACCCCAGGAGCACAAAGATTTAGCCCACATTTTCTGACCTTGTCACCGGACTAATATGTTGAAGATTTTTTCATGGAGTGGAGAACAATTGTCAACCCCTGTGACGTCACCCATTGGTTTGTAAACTGCCATTTTGAAGCTTTGAGTTTGTAATTTGGCCGTCGCCATCTTGGTTTTTGGAAACAAGAAGAAACTGTATTCGGAGGAGAAGGTGGAGCTGAGGAGGAGTGAGGGGTGGATCTGACCTGTTCTGTACTCTATCCTGATTGATCACCGTGTGTGATACTGTCTGTCAGTACACACACGGCAGCCCTGCCCTAATGCAGACCCTACTTTAATGTCTATTTTCCTCTAAATGGACCATCACTTAAAAAATGAACATCATGTTGTATTGAAGAAGACTTTAAACTAGCGATTGAGACCATAAACTCATTAGGAAAACGTTTAATGAGGTAATAAACCAGGGAGAAGTAGGGTCATTTTCCCATAGAATTCAATACAATCTGACTTCTTTTTGCAATCAGTGGAGTCGCCCCCTGATGGTTGTTAAATAGAATGCAGGTTTAAAGCACTTTGCATTGATTTCACCTTTCAGACCCAGAGTCTACGTCCATTTTTATATACAGCCAATGGTGGAAAGTGCTTTCTGAAAAGAAAATTATTTCTGATGTGGGGTCTACATTGAAAAGTGTCATCTCAAGTCTGTGGTACATTTATGGCAGGGCACTCACTGGCTACCACCACTTCCCCCTCTCTAATTTCATTTGTTGTTTAGAATATTATCAGGAGTGAATCACATTTACACAGATATTTTGAGCAAAAGTGGCCCTGAAATGATCAGATACAACCATTGGTCAATAGTTGTGCTAGGCTTGCACTTGCCAGCAAAACAGAGACAGCATGCTTTTGGCAGAGGAACAGTTATCTTCAGTCTAATGCATTAATAATACAATACTAAAACCAACAACCTTGTCATGCTCATAATTTATGAATAAAGCTCTCTTATATAAAGTTAATTTTCATTTAAATACAAAATTATCTTCATGAATGGAGCCTCCATGCAAAAACAGTGATATACATCCCCACATGACCGGTGGAGGCAGCACAGCCATCGTCCAACACTCTGCAGACTCTGATCCATGTATAAAAAAACCGTCCTATTGTAATAGGCCAAACTGATGAATTGGTGATATTGTATTTTTTTGCCATACACATCCGTTACAATTGCAGTGGCTGCATAATGAACTCATGGTCACTAAAAATCAATGCTTTTTTGCACTGTAAGTTGCTTTGGATAAAAGTCACCAGACCTTATGTGTGATCTGTTCCTATCACAGACCGTGAGCCGAGTAGCAGCAGCTACAATGTCTCTTCAGGAACCTTCTACAGCTGCGTCAGTCAAATCACCATCGGTAAGTGCACTTTGCTCCAGACTTACTTTTTGTTTTCCTTTGTTAAAGAAGAAAACTACATTATATTATTGTTATTAGTATTGCTAATATGTGGACAATGTGTATAATTTTCTCCCACATACTTTAAAAATAAATTACGGGGCCATGTGTTGTTACCTGCTTTATATCAAATATTTGTGTTAGTTGCCCAATAATCTTAGAAATAAATAATTTTTACCATTCTTGCTCAATATGGATTATATATTATGTTTTCCCAGCTCCATCTGTTTGAGTTAAAGCAGGGTGTCTCAATAGGTTATGAATGGATTAAGACAAAACTCACAGAAAGGTTTGTCATTCAGCTGCTGTTGAACCTTTCAAACCAAACTGATCATATGGCAGTGGGCCGGGTTTCTCACTAAAGGACACATCCCTTGCAAACAGATTTAAGTCATATCACTGAACTTTGTGTAATGGTCTGCTTACAGGAAAACGCCATTATCAGCTCAGTCAAACGAGAGCTTCTGGTTTAGGTGCTCCATAATGGTTCCGTGACTGAATACATACAACATGTTGACAAATCTCATACTGCATGTCAGGTCCCGTCAGTATTTAATGTGAAGTGTTTTTCAAGATACCTTGTGGAGTTTTGTTTGTGTTGCACACGTGTGAGAATGCACATACTCGTTTCATGCTTATATTATTATAAGATTATGCAACAATACAATCATATAGATCATGGGTTCTCAAACTTGATATTCAAAGGTCCAAATCTGATTTCTAGATAAGGCCAAAGGTCTGGAACCACTAGTGATAAGTAAATCCCTTTTAATAAATTTGCTTATAATTTACAACCTAAAGAAATGGCACCATTTGCCTACAATTGTTTACTTGTGATCCTAAGCCGCTCTAACTTTTGACAGTAAAGCGTAATGTGCACTGTAGTTTTATAAGAAATTTGAACTTAAACTTGATTAACTTAACATCTTAATCTCGGGCCAGGATCGCTGGCAAAATCTAAAATATGTTCTATTTTACAAAACAAACAATTTATTGATAAGAATAAAACATTTTTTGAATGTAGTAAACATACACTTCATTGTATCGTACCAATGCATTGCTAATATAACGTGTGGGCTGGGTCTGGATTGACTTGCCGTTCGATTCTCAAAGTCCGGATTGGAGTCTGGATTTTGAGAATTGATGATATAGATGTTGAACTTAGTGTTATATCTCTATAGGCAGTGTGGTACTGATAATATTATACAAAAATTACTTTGCAAATTAGGAGATAAATCTGTGTAATAAAAACAGAGATATCTACAGTAACATTTCAGAGTAGTCACTGCTGAGCTGTTTTCTTCTGTATAAATAATAAGCTTTCTGACAGCAGGCCAGGGGGACAAAAGGGTAAGATTTGCTAAGCAGTAAGGCAATTAAAATTTCCCTTGACGTATTAACTTTGTGTGTATGTCCAGGGGTTCCTGACAGCAAATAATGCATTACTGATGAAGCTGTCTGAAATAACTTTCCTGACAGTCACAATACTGCAACCTCCTGCCATTTGCAATATTCAGACTGTGCCTTTTGCTATTTTTTGGATGACTGTTACAGCAGTGCCTGGTTAGTGAGGGAGGCTGGAAGCCGGATGCTGTACCAGTGAAGACTCAGGCTCAGGGTTCAGCTCAGGCTTTGCTGCTACTGCTGCTGCATGCAGGTGTTCCTCTCTTCTCTCCGTGCTAAATAAAAAAAAAGAAAAACTAATGAAGTGCTGAGGGAGAGCTCTGGACCGTTGAGACTCACCCTCTTGGTTTTACAAAGGGAAAGATCTATAGTCTTGCTGCACTGGGAGATCAAAAAGAGTTAGCGTGCCGCCTGTGATTTTAAAGCCTTTGCCATTGTTCGAGAGGAAAATACTAGTCAGCATCACTGTAGGTTCTTAAAAGTTCTAATCGATTATAATCGTCCATTAATTCCTCCCTCTTTCACCGGTGTAGGAATTTGCTGCAGTTGTGCGGCTGACAGACAGAGCTAATCTTCACCCTGTGGCAGGAATTCACTGGAGGGTGACGTGAAAAACAAATGCACCATGTCGTAATGTGTGCAGCACTGACTGACTCCACATTCATACAGCTCAGAGCTGAGTTCAGCCCTCTGCAGTATTATCTGATGTTTCCACATGCTCAAATTTTCTGTTCCCTGTATCCCTGGAAATGATTAAATTCATGTTTGTTTACGAGTGCTCAAGGAGTTGTGTTGTGCTGACTCTGTGCTTTTTGGTTTATCAGGATTATTGTGCGAATCACAAAAGAATCAAGGGAGCTTCAGATTGCATATGAAACAGACATTTAATGACAATGATTGTGAGTCTTATAGACGTCTTGGTGCACTGATCAGTACAGCTCTTTAATCACTCCTGTACTTCTCTCCTTTTAAACTGTGGTCACTGTGATTCTATCTTAAATACAGTCTAAATCTTTTCGTCCAAGAGGGGAGATGAATTATTGGGATGACAACATGAGATCTAATGGGGTTTTCAGACAGAATGCAGCTACGGCATCACTTCTGAAACCCATTATTTCCAGTGTTTCCCATCACACCAGAACAGTTTGTTGCTGTGCTGAGCTGAGCTAGAGTTTGGCATTTTGTAGATCTGTCCAAATGTATAGTAAGAATTATTATACCCTATATAGTGGACTCATAGTATATATAGCTTTTATATAGTATAGTATAGTTTTTCAATTTTACTGGTGCGCTCACTATATAGTCCTCTACATAGAACTCCCTGTACAGTGAGTAGGGAGGAGTGAATGAGTGAGTGATTTCGGACACAACCCAGGCTTCCAGCCAGGCACGGAAAGTAAACGGGAAGTAGATCTGAAACCCGTCGCTATGGAAACGGAGCTCCTTCACAAGCCTAAATTCCCCACGGTGCTCTCTGTACCTGAGGACACCCACAGCCTCTTCATTGCTGCTCTCCTCGTTCATCTTATAAGCAGGGCGAGTGCTAACGCTTGCGCTGGAGAGATGCATCTCTGTTGCTGGCAATGATAGACTGTAAACACAGTGGGAGCTTCCCCTTTCATAGTGATGTGTCCCGTTAGATCAGAAGTTTGGAAAACTGCATATGTTTGCTCCCCAGTGGTGAGCGCAGCACCAACTGTCCGGAACCAGGAAGCCAGGAAAGCAGTACTGAACAATATTGAATGGACCATCTATAAAACCATAAAGAGCTGCACTGTATCTAAATGATTGTATCTGTATTTTCTCATACTCCAGTTTCTTGTTAATTATCAGCCAATATAGATACTTACAGTATGCCAGTATATCTGGAATAGACTAATATCAACCAGTACATCGTTGCAGGTGATTAATTAGTCAGCAGTAATTAAGACCATGTTGCAGACGATTAACATTGCAAGTGTTTATTCTTCAAGAAAGGCTAAATGCTTTCTGTCTCAACCAAATCAAACCTACATTTCATGTACTGGCCGGCACGCTGCATGGTCATTTTTCAGTACACTTTTGACTTCATACACTATTTACAGAAACCAGACACTGTGAATACTTCAGCTCAGGAAGAACAGCAACCTCCTCCCGTTTGGTGCCATAATGCCATCCAGCATGATTTTCCTTCACCTTCAAGCTGCTGGTTCACGACGTCAAATGCAGGGAGGAAGCTCATGCTCGGGAAAGAGTGCAGAACAAAGTGGGATAAAGAGTCCTGTGGAAATGTGCATGCAGACATGTAGACTTCCTCTGGAGCGAACCGACTTCATTTTTCTGCTGCAGCTTTTAAAGATTTAATCCTTCAGTATCATATTTTACTGTATGTGTGCTACACTGCTGCTGCACTGACTGTATCACATTCAGAGTTCAAACACACTCTGACTTACAAACACAGAGAAAACAACGCATCACTTTCTTTTCCCATCACGCCATCCCGCCATACACCTGCAGGAGCTCCACCGGTAGTCTGTCTATGATTACTGTTGACTCTCAGCTCAAGCTTGTCATTGCATAGTGCAGCGTGTGGCCCAGATACCTGCACCTGCATTTTGTTTTTTTTTTATATACCTCTGAGGGCGTCAGGAAGTGGAGGTGCTACATATCTGGGCCTCTCTCTCCTCAGAGAGCCACGTGGGCACTTTTTTCTGATGACTGCGACATAGATATTGCTTAGAACACACTATGTCCGAAAAGGCTGCCGTGAGTTTTGGAGGTCGTTCGGATACATGCCAGGTGTAGATTACCGCCTCCGCCCCTCCTGCCATTTCAGGTGACTTTCATTGGATGTTGAGGATCGCTGGTTCTACATGGTTCTGCATGTCGTTTAAAAAGAAAAAAAACAAAAGTCAGTTAATGGCTGTTTCGAATTGAATTTTGAACTTTATATACCTGGATCAAGTTTCCGGACAAACCCTGCTCAGTTCAGAGTCCGTTGACCATTTCTGAACGTCCTAAAATCCACCAGCCTGGCTTGTGTGACGTCCTACATAAACAGCATTGGAAACAGTTTTGGTTTCCTCACTTGAAGGATTTCAGCACTTTTTCTGTTTTTGTCTGTGTTTTTCACACTGGCTTGAAGTGAGCAGGACTCATTTGGGAAAATTTCGTGTATTTCTGTTCACCGCAAATAAAGAAATGATGTTTTATTGTTAGTACACAACATCAGGTTGGTGACACTTCCCCGTCAGCTCTCTCTCACTGGCTATTATGGGTTTCTGCTCCTTATTCCATTGTTGGTCCTTTCACAGTACAAGATTTCATGTTGTAACTATTAAGCATCTTTTGATATGAATGACTGTTTGAGATATTTCCGACAAGGGTGATAAATAAAAGGCCTATAAATAATTTTTAGGTTATATCGCAATACACGATATATAGCTCAATTTTCTTTTTGTTTGCGATATTTTCTACTCTAAAAACTTAATAAATGCACGATTGAACCCTTTGAAACATAAAATCACTCTCACTATCAGTATGATGATTCAAGGCCCTGTGACATTTGTCTGCATTAAAACATTGTTATTTACTGTGTATTCGTATTAGAACAACTTTAAATTTGCAAAAAGGGGGAAATCACAACCACCAACAAAAAATTGAGAGTAGGCGTGGGCGATCGGACGATCTTATATCGTCTTGATCTGCTTTTCAGATGAATAGTACAAATCACATCATTAAAAGGTGCTATGTCTATATTTTAGTTGCTGCAAACCGACCCACTGTGGGGTGTTTAACAGCTAGCTTGCTAACAGCAGCTGAGGACAGTAGTCCTAAAAAAAGCTAAAGTGAATTCTATGCTTAAAACAATTATGTGACAATTATGTGACAATTTATGTTCACAATATAGTTATTTACTATGTCCCATGTGTAAGAAGCTGTAATACATTGAGCAGCTTTATTCAATATTTGAAACTGGGGAGACTCTGATCCAGTCTCTAACATTAATTGGGAACACCCCCATGATTATCTAGGGGGGCAAAGCAGACCCAATTATCCAATGGGGCCAGTGCAAGTTTTACACTGTTAAAACAAAATAAATGACAATTAAGGTCTGCACTGTTGGCTCCTCTACAGGCCTCTGTGACCTATAGTTACCCCTGATACTCTTCTCCACTAAGATTGACAATGATGTTTACAGTAAGTGATCTTCGCAAAAGCATAGTTCCAGCTTTAAGCCACTAACTACTGTAGCATGTAATAATGAAACAAAGCTAAAATAAACAAAAAAAGGAGAAAAAAGAAAATCACCATCTTAACAATAGAGAACAGTATACTGTAGGATTAAATCAATCTTTGTCCAGGCTCTTTTTGTAAAAGAAGAGAGGTTGTTTGGGCATTTGTCCATCACTGAGATTAGAAAAAGAAAATCTCAGCTCCTGGGGCTGAGTATTGGATCAATGAGCTGTTATGGGATGTGTATGCTGCTGGAGATGAAGCAGGCCCAAAAGAGATTTCAGCAATTTCAACAATTCAATTTTCAAATTCTTAAAATGTGTGCTGTTTTAATGCACAGACAGTTTGGTTAATTAGAGTGGCCTCTGTGTTCATGTGTCCATGACTGTTTTTGTGTGCAAACTTTCACACACCAAAGAATATTCGCTTCTGCATAATTTCTGAGACAGCAGTTTGATTTTTCTGCCAAAAAGTGTTGTACTAGACAAATTCCCCTCAGGGAAAATAAAGACCTTCTCAGTGCTCCAGTTTTTGTAAGTGCTGACTTGAGCACAAACATTATTTCGGGGACGCCCAGCCGAAGGTTTTTACACTCCATGGTGTGAAAACCCCTTTATTCTTTTAGGGAATTGGAAGCTGTAAAACAGCTGAGATGGGATGTATAGCTCAGATTTACCTCAGACTTTATCCTGCAGCTGAATGTGCAGAGTGAGGAGCGAGCACAGAGCACAGCTCAGAGACTGCCAGGCGTTCCTCCACTTTGCTATTGATCGGGCTGTGTTTGTTCATTGCTGATGTACCTCCGAAATCTGCTGGGCTTTGTGTTTCACAGGAAAGCAGGGGGTAGGGGGGTTGAGCATGTTCCCGAGTCCCACCTGCCCCCGGTGTGTTACATAACAACAGTGCGCAGAAAATCCAAAGTTTCCAAAGATACTCGATAATGACAGTTGAAAAAGTTGCATGACAAAACTTACAAGACATTTCATCTCTTAGTCTGTGTGGGTACAATAATGTTTATATTTTATAATGTGTAACTTTTCCACATTAAAAATACACCGTTCAGCGTCAGTGAATCACTGATTTTTAACGTGAAACTACTTTATTTGGTGTTTCTACTAGTTTTAATGCCCTGGTCTGTTTGTGATGGACAGAGGGACATCTCTGTGGATATTCCTCCTTTATTATCAGAGTTATCAGAGAGACAATCAGAACAAAGGTTGACAGCAGTCTCAGCTCCCAGCCCTTCCCTGACATCCTGTGTCCCCCATACAGTGTCAATGAAACACTGACTTTAAATGCGAAGCTGCTTTATTCAGTGTTTTTACTGGATTTAATCCCCTGGTCTGTTTGTTCTGGGGAGGAGGAGACCTCTGTGGATAATTCAGCTGCTGGTAAAAACCACCTGAATGACTGACACTGCATCTAAGTTGTGAGAAGCTGACTGCAGTGGTAGTGAAGACAACAACTCCCATGATCCCACGCTATTTTATGATGTCACCAATAAATTTAATGAAAATAAATTTTACATGAAACAAAAAGTAAACAAATGCCAACATCACTGTTTGCATTAAAGGAATAAAGTTTCGGTCTGAGTCATGCTTTGCTTATCCTGAGTTCCAGCAGAGAGTCTAGACTCTGGTAATACCTGATCAAAATATAGACACACAAATCAGAGAATAGAGGAGGTGACGTGACAAAGCAAATTTAATCCCAAGAAACGATGTTTACATAGGCCAGTGGCAGTGCTAGTCAAACCTGATGATGCATTTTGTAAAGAAGGGGCCACTGGCAGTCCCTGAATCTTTTTAATTCAGTTGAGTGCTATATTTAATGTAATTAAACACAGACAAATGTTAATGTTAATTAAATCAGTCTCAAGGCTTTTTTCTCCTTCAGATGATTTGTTGCATTTATTTGTCATATAGTTTAAAAGATGCCAAACGGTTTTATATATATATATATATATATATATGTGTGTGTGTGTGTGTGTGTGTGTATATGTGTATATGTGTATATATATGTGTGTGTGACAGACACATAGATCAGAATCAGAATCAGAATCAGAATCAGAATCAGAATCAGTTTTATATATATAAAAAATATCATATAGATATATATATATATATATATATATATATAGATATATATAGATATAAAATATATCAGCAGATTACCAACAAACAGGTCTTGTATTAAGAATTTTTTTGTTTCTTTTTTTCAAAGCACTATTCCCAAGGTCAAATGAACCATCATTGGAAAAACCAATGAAGTGGAAAAACCACTCACTGTTGTTTACCATGGCATTGTCCCAAAATTGATGAAACTTAAGTGGTCGTCAGTGGGATGGTTAAAAGCAAACAAAGCAACAAGCAAACACCTGAAAGAAAATAGTTTGAGGAAAAAGATAATTCACAGTGTCAGTCAACACAATTTGTTTTAGGGAAACTAAATTGGCGGCCATGTTTGGCCTGTCCACCTGCCAAAGGCACTGAGCTCAGACGCCTGCAAGACCAGACCAGACCAGAGCTGAGCTGAGCTGTGTCACCGGTCTCTGCGGCCTCATGAAACAGAGAGAGAAGCCTGCTGAGGCGAAGTCGAAGGCCGGAGGCAGGCTGAGCTGGGTCAGCAGCCCTGGCCTTTGCTCCTCTTCTGCCAGGGAGCTGTGCAGCCTGCCATCTGATGAACGCTCCAGTTATACAGTATCTGACCACTGTCAACACCAATCTCCACCATGCTGACAATTATTCATCAATCAAATATGAATTTAAAAAAGATCATTGTTTGTCCTTGAAACTGCGTCTATAAGGAATTATCTTTAATGTTATAAGATATTTTGTATCACTGATATCAGACGGCTCTGTTTGAACGCTCAGTGAAATTCTGGGCAATGTCTGATCACATTTGAGGTAGGATTATTTTAATGCTGTTGAAAGCTTCCACCACTAGAGGGAAACATTGCTGAAGAGATTATTGTGATACTTTTGACTGTGATGGTTAAGTTGTCCACCAGCATTGCAGAGACAGTGAAGAGATCAGAGTTAACAGAGTCCTGACAGTAGATGCAACAAATTTGTCCCATCAGCATGTACAACAGAGAAGACGTACAGCTGTCACTGTAGAACTGAAACAATGAATCTAATAATTGTTCAACAGAAAATTAATCTGCAACTGTTTTGATAATTGATTGATGCCAAAATGGTTCTAGTTTCTTACATGGGACGATTTGATGATTTGTACTCTTTGCTCTGATTGTGGTCATCTTGCAGGGTTTGATCTCGGGGGTCAAGTGGCTATCGGGTTCTCCCACTGGAAGAGTCCTTTCCCATCCAGCAGTCAGAACCTTCCCAGTCCAGACTGCGTTCGCTCCGAGGCGTCCGCCGTCCCGCCCCTCAATGAGCATCTCGAGCCAGTGTCCTGCCCGGCGTCGCTGTCAGTCAGCCCGCTGCCCACCTGCAGTGCGAGTCAGGAGACGCTCTGCGACAGCAGCACGAGTACGTACAGTGCAGCACAGCACATGTTACCAGCTATGAGGCATCAGGAGCAGCAGACTGTAAAAAAAACAGATCAGCTCTGACTGGATGAATGTCTTCATGTTTACAGAGAAGCCCTGAGCAGAGATATTATGACATGCTAATCATTACAGTAAACATATAACACAAACAAGTCCTCAGGAGCTGTTTGTCCTTACTGGCCCAGAAGAGAAATGGAGGACAACATCTACAGTCTTTTGTCTGTGCTAAATTCATTCAAACATGAGGCTTGAGCAGTCTGTGTCAAATCAAATAGAAGCTACAGTGTTTTTAGTTTTCTTTGGGTTCTGTGAGCTGCAGTGGAGGGACAGTAACAGGGAAGACTATGCAGACACACACTGAACTTGTGTGACGCAGACTGCTGAAGCCTGCTGAAGGGAAGCATTTTACTCAGGTGGATGTTGTGCCCCATTGTTTCCACTGAAACTGATTTTTAATTGGAAAAGTCTCCAGGGCTAGCACCTGCATAGTAACATGCTTGTGCTGTTTAAATGTTTAAATGTGCTCCTGTGCTGTAATATGTACTTGTCAGTACATTTGTGTGTGTTGTTGTGTGTATGTCTGTGTGCCCTTGACTCTCCATCAGAGGCACACACTGATACTGTCATCAGTGCCAACTGTCATTGTTTTAGGCTACAGCAACACTGACACACCAGCCCTTTTTTCTGATTGGCTGCTGCCAGAGCAGCTTATCCTCTGATTGGCTGCCAGGGAAGACTGATTAAGAATGCTGAAGAGCGGCACGCACCTCCTCTCTCGTTCTCTCTCTCTCTCTCTCTCTGTCTCTCTCTCCGTCTCTTTCCCTCTCTCTCTCTGTCTCTCTCTCTGTCTCTCTCTCTCTCCCTCTCTCTCTCACCGTAAACATCCTGCTCATGCTTGTGTTTTTTTCCTCCAGAGAAGATCTGACAGCTTTTTTGAGCTTTTCTGCCACCTGCTCTGAGCGTCTCCACTATGACACATCTGTCTGTGTGGGTGCGCGTGTTTGTGTGCACGGTGATGATGGATCGGCCGCCGTACTGATGAGGAGTAAGGAGTAAAAAGTGGGGATGCTGGTTTCCCTCGTGGGACGTCGTGCTTGTTTGTTTCCCTCAGCGAGGTCATTTGCACGTTGGGTCTGGGGGGGAGGAGGGGTGACAGCTGCGTGTGTGCACGCGTGTGTGTATAGGGACGAGTCTTCTGGCTGTTTTGGCGTCTGCTGCGGCTCAGCTGGGAACCCCCCGTCCCTCCCCCTTTTTCCCCTCTGAGGGGTGAAGCTGCCTCCCTACCTCTCTCCACCTTCACACGGTGAGTGTCGTCAAGTTGTCTCGAAGCAAACGCAGCTTGTCCTCCAGAGTGGATGTTTTTTTGCTGCAGTGCTCTGTCTCATGTGTTGCTGTGTCCTACTCACACTCCTCTTGACGCTGCTTCATCTCTTTCGCGCAGTTGCCTGTGACCATGCAAGCATTTGACCTTCACACACACACACACACACACTCTCATTCGCTCTCGAAGTTTTCTCCCATCCTCTTGATTGTAAATGTGAATTTTTCATACACCCCTCCATGATGCATTAGTTGTAAGACACAGAAATGGGTCATGCCTCTGTGAGGAGTGTGTATGTGTGTAAGTGTGTGTGCACTGCGACCGAGTCATCCAGGCACCAGTAGCTGGTCGGCAGGCGCGAAATCTCTCTGTCGGGGAGAACATGCAATCCCCACCTCCCCTGTTCACCCCGGGGCATGATGGGAGCATCCAGATGGAACGAACGATTCCTCCTCACAAGCAACTGACACCTGATCCCCTTGAAAACACATCTCACACACACACACACACACACACACACACACACACACACACCACCTCCTATTCTTCTTCCTGTTTCCTCTTCAATCTTTTATTCTCTTGTCATGCTGTGATGTGAGAATCTCCAGGCTGGGTTGTGTTATGGAAGGAACCACGTTGTCATTGAGTTTTTTAGCTCAGAATATTTTTGGTTCTGTTTTTGTCTCACACACAAACTAAAAGCACAAAGACAAAGAAATATGGCTTCATTTATCAAGTACAAAACTGTTCATAAAACAGTATAATTGGATGAGAAATTAATGGTCCCATATTGTATAAAGTGAGATTTCCATGTGTTTTTTGATTATAAAGCAGGTCTAGGTTCTATATTAATACTGTGAAAGTATCAAAGCCTCAGTCCACAGAGAAATGCACACAGCCTGTATTCAGAAACTGAGCCTTAAAACCAGCCGTCAGGACTTCTGTAACTTTGTGATGTCACAACAAAGCAGTCACTGCTCTCAGCCATGCCCCAAGCCCCGCCCACCTGGACCCACCATCCAACCTTGCAGGATTTGTTATATTTTTATTCAAAACAGTCAGCTAATCAGAAGAAAGATTCAGATCCTCTCTTCTGATTGGCTCACTGACCTGTTGTTACTAGAGCTCCAGAGAGAAGCCTGAGAGAGGAGATGTAAAACTACACTGAGATGGTTTTTGGTTTTTAAAACCACAAATATATCTTCTGTTGGATATCAACACTTGAAACAAAACACAGGAAAAGTGTAAAATATGGGACCTTTAAAAGCCAAACAAATGTATTTTATAGTATCACACTTTTATAATGTTTAATTGTGTAGTCACCAGTGTGGGTTGAGCTCCAAAAACACTGGATCCTACACTTCCCACAATGCAAATCAATATCATCTTTTGTTAGACCTTCCCTGCCAGGTCCAAGTCCAACTAGAAGTCTCATTATTAACATGCAGTAGTTATAGTCTCCAAACCCTTGCTAAGTTTACCTTGATGACATGAGTTACTGTCAAAACATGTTCAGGCAAAGAACAAAGAAAATTTTCACCTTACGTCATGTGCACAAATTTGACTGCTGGACTGTCTGTGCAGTCCATGTTTATTTGCCTCAAAGAGCCAGTGCACCAACTGCACAGATGTTATCTGTAACCTATGTAGCAGTGGACACACTGAGTGTGAGTTTGTCTGTGTGTGTTTTTGTTCAGCTCAGCCTCTGATTGAAGTCAGAACTCAGCAGAGACTCCAGTTGTTTCTGTTTTTTCATTTCAGACTCTCTCCTTTTCTCATTTCTGTACAGATCCTTGCAAATTTTTCGATCAAGTTGAATCCAGTGAACCCATTAGACCACATCTTTACATCAGTTTGCGCCACCCTGGCAAATTCGGATTTGATCGCATCTTTCTTTTTGACTCCTTTATTGGGCAGTTAGTAGGAAAGTGGTACTGTAGACAAAAAATAAGGGCTGAGACAGAGTGGTATGCCTTGCAACACAGGTCCCCAACCAGAACTGGACCACCAACACTGAGGTCATGTGCCGTGCTATAAAAATGCAGCTACCAGGGAGGGCCAATTCAAGTTTTACCATTCACTTTGTATGAAATTGTGCTGCCTTTAAAACTTTTCTCTTGTCGAAGTTATACTTTATTAAGATCACTTTAGAGTCACAGAAGATGTACAACTGTTCTCAACTGTAAAACTTTGTAATCAAATTTAGATCCAGTCTGGATCCACTTATCAAATCCGGATCCTTTCAAATCCAGCAACTAGTTTATTTGTAAATTTCAAAATAAAAGTAACTAGTATTACGTAACACTGTATTACTTCTTAAATGTCAGATCTTTCATCACCTGTTGTTGACATGAAAGCAGAAACACCTCAGTCTTTAGTTGTAGCCCAATTAATGTTCACAATCTGCAGCTACAACTTGAAAACGAGATGAAATGCAGATTAAATATGTATCTGAAACACTGACACAAGAGGCGTCACCTACTTTCTTATGCACACATTCATTTTCATGAGCTACTTGCTCCAAATACTGAAGGTCCTGATTCAAAACTAGTGGGTTGTTGAGTTTAAATTATTGATACGACATACTGTACATGAAAGGAGAATCAGGCTACTGAAACTGACATAATGAGATCGGCTAGATCATTTTACTAGAGAAGACTCACCACCCCGACGATCCTTTTGAACCTCCAAAAAAACACAGTGAATTGAATTACATCGCCACAGACCATGAATCACAACTGAACTGAACAAAATAATCAAATAATCTACAGAGTCAATATGTTCATGATTGCTTATCCCTGCCTCATGGATGTGCAATAAATCAATTGTGTGCAAATCACTCAGTAATTATAGTGTAACATTTTAACGAAGGATTTTTGTCAGTAACCCTTAAAAATGCAATTGGTGCAACTTTGATACGTGTTTTTGTACATTTCCTTTTTCAGCGCAGCCAATTGCCCATGTACAATAGTCGTTCCCACTGTGGGCCATGGGAAGGTGGACTGTCTGTTTACATGGACGATGTCAGGAGAAGCAATTCAGCCTCGTTTACTATAAATGCAAAGAAGGAAACCATTTATTGGGTGATGATTCTGCCTGTAGTGAAGCAGACGTCAGTAAACATTTGATTTTGTGCTGACAAGTGGTCAGACGGACATTATGAAGAATTCAAGGGTCAGCAGCTGGGAAAGTTAGCTACTGTTAGCTACCATTAGTTAGCTATCGTTTGCTAGTCGTTAGCTCCCACTTGTAATTACAACTTGAAGGACTCCTCATGTACAACTTGTGAGTTGGATTTATAGTGGCACAAACACCCTTTTTTTAATTTTGATAATGTTGTGACTCACTAATGAAACCATGAATTGCATTTACTGTATCTGAAGAGAACAGGCCACTGCACCTCTGTCTGCTCGCTGCCAAAGCTCCTCCACCGTGTGACCTCAGTTGTGGCTCGGGTTTCAGATGTACCATTGGGCCATTAAAGTTTGATGGATACATTGTTTGACTAGCCATCGTCTCAGCATAGCAGCATGATGTAGGCTAATATGTAGTGTCTCGGTCCTCTGAGAGCCAATATTTATAGTAAGCAGTTCTCTCTCCCTTTAATGAGACTGGCGTTGGAGTGCTGTGGGTGCTGAGGAAATGGGGTCGGTGAGCATCTTGAATACGGGGAGGTGAAGTTAACAAGCTGGAGCTGTTGATCCCCATCGTCATTATGTGTATGTAAGAAGTCTGAATAATCATCTTGTCTGGAGTCTGCTAATTACCAGGCTCTGTTTCATTTACATACTGTACATTAAACCATGAGGGTCTATTCAACATCTGGGAAAAAAAACATAATTCCATTGGATGTGTTATCAACTTAACCTCTAGATAAATTCAGACTCATGTCAATGTTTTCTGATTGCTGCAGCTCTAGTTTGGATGGCTAAACCCCAGCAAAATGAAATGTTTATTATAAGAAAAGGAAGGGGACGCTGAGCACTGATTTTTTTTTTTTCCTAGCAGGAAATCCATCACATTTCTATTAGCTGCATCCATAGGCTCCAATGTTCCAAAACATCAACGGCTGATTAAGCACGGAGACGCTTCCCCAACCTCTATCTCTGTCCTACGGTACTACGGCTCAGCAGAAAAATGTAGCTGAGTCACCTTTGCCGTCACAAATGAAAATTCAGCAAGCAGACCTAAGACAGCCACCCACCCCCTGCAGAAGTCTTCCCGCTCCCCAGAGGCCTGAAAGTAAGAGATATAGACCTATTTAGATAGAACTGATTTAAGCTGTTTTCCTAAGCTTTGAATAATTTCCTCCCTCAGAGGAGCCCATCTGGTTGACAAATAGACCCAATTACTTTGTGTGTTGCAAGTAGAGTGTGTCTTTTCCAAGGTCTTTCAAGGTTAATCCTTGTTGAGGAGATAAAAGTTACTGATCTGTCGTTTTCTGTTTTGGCTTCCTCTTTTTGTGGCCCGTCTTCTTCTCTTGACGTTCACCCAGCTTTCTGTCACACACAGTCTCGCACTTTATTCCTGCTACTTGGTTTTCATTTCACCTTTTTTAACTTTGCTTTTACAGTATAGCAACAACCCAGTGAAAAACTTCACTGTAGTGTGAGTGATTATCAAACCCGAGTTCCACCCTCGCTAGAAAAGAGTCATACTTCTACTGTCATCAGTTCATCTGTTGCACACAGCTTTCTAGTTCGGTCCTGTCTGCTACAGAATTAATTCAGGATGGTTTACTCTGGCTTATGTGGCTGCCCAAGCTAGCTTTACAATGCTAGCTTCAACAGTTAGGTGGACGTTTTACAAAAAATGTAAAAATTAAAAATTAAAAAGATAAAAAATCTGTGGATATTTTTGTTAAAGCTGTTTCAATTAATATTTGTATGTGATTAATGGGTCAAATATATTCTTTAAATGAAATGACAAATCCACAGAAAATTGTTACCTAACTTTGCAGTTCTGTTTTAGCTAACCCGCTAGCTTGCGCTCATCAGTGTCAATTTGACAACACGTGCTGCAAATACAACACAACAAAACAGAGTTACAGTTTCTTAAGTTGTAGTGCTTTGAGCTCTCAGAGCCACCGTAGTTTTGAGCAAAAATAAAAAAAAAATAAAAAACTTCAGACACACAGTTAGCAATTAGCTGGTTAACATAGTGGAACATGTAGAAGCTAATAACTAATTCCCCACAGGAGATGGTTTAGACCAAAAGGAGAGTAAATATTAACCTTGTAAATTGGCAACTAGTTCATGTGTTAACTGTTGTGACTTTGTAATGTGGTCATATGTCGGTTTTGTGTTTACAGGTTGTTGTGTTGACCTCAAGTGGTTAAAAAAAACTATTAATCTAGGTTTAATTTTCATCTGTGGGTGAATTCTAGTTTTTAGAGACATACATTCTGCTGTTCCTTTACAGAGTCTCCAGCCTACAGTGAAGTGGGGCACAGGTCTTATATGAATGGTGGCAAACCCAGTAATTATCCACGACCAATAACTGTATAAAAGCTGACAGTGAGTTTGTGTGTGAAAGGGGTTTAACTGCTGCATCACAGTACACAAATACAACCGAGTGACCATAATAGATTACTAGTGATTGATAGATGGCTGGTCAATACCCTTGACTCAGTCAATACTTGGCCAGTTGCTGAAAATTCTGGCTTTCAGAACTCACTGTTAGCTCTTCACATCAAGCTGTTAAGAAATCCTCAGGAATATACTTCTTATTGAGAGCAAGTAATAGATTACAAAAGGGACAAGAAGAAGTTCTAGAGAGACACTTGACTGTGGGACATAACATGACAACTGCAGTGTTATGGTTTTAAATCTGGCTGAGACATTGACCAGATGTTATTCCCTTTTTGCTCCCCTCTCTATTTCAAACTATGTTTAAATATTAAGAAACAAAGTGAAATGTAGTTATCTGTATCCTAAACTACAGGTGTGAGTTTATCTCTACATGGGTCTGAGCCCCAGCGGCAGAGCCCCCACCGACGCAGAGTCCCGCTGCAGCCCTTGGCCTCCGGCTACCAGGCAGCGGACAGACCTCTCGCCTTCCCCTCCTGTGGGGAGGCAGACATCATGGAGGAATCCTCGGCTGAAGCTCCAGACTCCAGCACTCAAGATGATGTGCCTCCCCTCGGTGAGATCCAGCAACAACAGGGTCTGAAATTTCATCATACTTCTTATAATTTAATTATTTCAACTGTAACACTGGCCTATAAGTGAGAGAGGTCAGTCCTGTGGTGGTACTGGGCAGCTTACAGTTTGCGTAATGTGAACACACCACTGGTGCAATGAATCTTTAGAGCTGGGTATGTGGTCACGTTCTGTGAGAGCACTGATGTAGAAATCTGGCAGTTAAATCCAAAGTTCATTCCTGTTTACTTTTGAACTGATCTTGTGAAGTGCCAAGCATCTTCAATGTGCCTTGTGTTTTTCTGTCCAAATGGAGCCAGAGGCTAATGAAGCGACTGTATTCACTCATTTGAAGTAGCATGCTAATAAACCAAATTTTTCTTGTATTTTCTATTGTTGCCTTGAAACTATTCATTACCTAAGGTACTAGTTTGCTCCCAATGCCCTAATGTAAGGGTGAAATGAGTCTGCTCAACAGTTAAACTAAATTGTGTGACAATAAAATGATTAAGTGACTATGTCTTCTGGCTTTAAAGAGCCTCCTTAAAACTAAGGTTAAAGCTGCATTAATGAGCAGTAATGTGCAAGTTCACACTTCACAAGAGCTAGATTAAAGTTCAGTTCTCATAGAATAAAATGAACTAGTTCACAATTCACAGTTCCAAAAAACCTACAACTCATCCGTCTCCAGCCCACAATCACTTCCCAAACTAATAACTAATTATTATTGTATACAACCATAGAATCACAGACACTTTAATTTTAAATGGTAAGAAAAACTAATGCGAGTATATGTTTTGTATGTTTATATATGCTAACTTGCAGACACAATTTTCATAAAAATGTGAGATTGTTTTCAGTTTGAATCTGTACTGACTTGTTCATAAAAGTCCTTCAAACCTTCTACCAGTGGCTCTGGTGCCATAAATCCTTGGGTGCCACCATAAAACACAGTTCTTCTTCTTCTTGATGTTTTTTGGCAGTTGGAAAAAAACAGCTTTTTGGTGCAGTTGACTCTTCTATTGAGCAATTTAGCATCTTTCAGCTAATTGTTTTGGTTTTATGGCTGGCGACTTAGCTGTTTTGATTCACTCACTTTTGATTAGAGCAGTAACAGGAAGCTGTTTTCAGAGAAAAAGCTGTAAAAGTCTACCATAGCAAACAGTTAAGGTTAGCAGCTAGGAGGTGAACCAAGTCAACCATTTAGCAGCTAAACAGCCAGATATTTAGATGGCCAGAAACACACCGTTTAGCAAGCATTTAGTATTAACCTTGATATTATATTATGTTAATCCACTGTCATCCATTCTGGTCATCTCCAGCTGTGAAGGATGTTAATGTGCGGCTCGAGAGGGAAAGGTCAGAGGGCATCAGCACCCCGTCCAGAGACGACGACTCCACCCTGTTGAACCCGGGCACACACAGCAGCATCCTTGATGACAACACAAAGTCCGACTCTGGTCTCCCAGAGGTCAGTGGGGTCCACCCAGAGTCAATCTGCTTTCAGAGTTAATGGCGAGCTAAACACCCACTCATTCATCTGTCCACAATAAATGATGGATGAGAAGTAATTTAAAACAAGATAGTAGGCTCATCCTCTTTAATTTCCTGATTCTCTCTCTATTGTCTGCTCTCAGGGGAGGAGTAAATCCAGCGGCCTTTGCTTCAGCGATGGAAAGAGCCGCATCGACTACATCCTGGTGTACAGGAAGTCCAGCTCTCAGTCAGAGAAGAGGGAGATATTTGAGCGGAATATCCGTGCTGAGGGTTTACAAATGGAGAAGGAGGTAAAGAACATTTACACTAGCGGCTTATTTCTTTAATTCTATGAGTGGTCAGCTAAATCATCATGTTAGTATTGAACCTAAATACAAAAACATTAAAATCCACATTTCAACAGCTCATCCAAAACCACTTGTGCTGATTAATCCAATGCTTTTTGCATATTTGTTGCTATTTTAATAGATAATGACTCATATCTGTAACATTTTGTTCATATATCAGTCCATGCAACACATACACATTTTAGGCAGTTCTATCACAGACATACTATTACTATATTTAATTTAATTTGTATTAATTTACTAGAGTAGAACATATTAGCAAACAGCAAGACTAGCATTCATGTGGAGTTGTGTTTGTGTCCACTTGACAAATATAAGTCAATTGCTTTTGTAGCTCTGTTTTGGTCTCCACCAACTTATGAGGACAATATCCAGCTCTTTTGCAGCTAAATACTCCAGTATGTTAGCTAGCTGCTAACTTCGTCTGTGTGGCATTTGATGCTTCGCAGGTAGTGTACAGTGGGTTTATCAAAGCTGTTTGCTGAAAAATGCAGTAGCTGCCTGCTTCAGCTGGAGACTAAACCAAAACAGTAAAATTGCAGACTGTAAGACCAAAGAAACAGGCTAAAAGATGCTAAAACAAACCACTTAGCACCACAGAGCTTCAGAGGTCAAAATGGGTTCAAAGCTACATGTCACGGTTGTTTGTGTGATGTAGGAGAGCAATAAAATATATTAAATTTTATTAAAATGTTATTATTTGATTACATTTAGATTGGAAAAGGTGCGTTAAATGTGATATTCACCAGGTTAATGAATAAAATGAATAATGAATGATTTACCAGTTTCTAATGTTTTTCTCCTGTCCTTCACAAGAGTTCAGTTGGTAGGGATTTAGTGTCGTGCTCAAGGGCACCTCAGCAGGGTGGGGGCTAGAATCAGGCAGGTCCAACTGCAAAATGGCTTCTTAAACCACATAGACATCTGTATCTGCACATTTCTGCAGATACAGATACTCCTTAAATACTGGAACTGGAAAAAAAAAAAAATACAAGCTTGGTATGTTCCTGTGCTGACAGTGAATTAGCTTTGCTGTGATTACTGTGGCAAACCTGCAGCAGCATTCATAGCGTGCAACATGAGCAACATCAATATCAATTTGTGTGAAGATGCAGTTTAATGCTCAGTCCTATAATGCATGTAATCTCAATTTTAAAATGCTCTGAGCCTTTGTGCCCAGCCTTACGAGGTCTGACAGCTCAGTGCTGTTTCAGTGTTCGTCGGTGAGCTACCTCTCATTCAGCCCAAACAAATGTGCTCACAGCAATTTTCTCCCCTGCTGCTTTCTTATTTAGCAGAAGTGTCACTTGAAAGAGTAGAAAATGTGGATGTTGTGATCTGTGTGTGTGTGAGTGTGTTGACTTCAGCACTATCTGCCAGTGCAGTAGCACCAAGGTCATCAGGATCTAGAATATGCTGGGGAAGATAATGGTTCTTGTCTCCTTCAACAGCCCACTTGTGTGTGTTTCTTGTGTGGAGTCATTTTGTTATTTTTAGGTCTCTTTCCGTTTAGCTCCTGATTCATGTACCTTTAGACTGACTCCCACTCAGTCAGGAAGTACAAACAGGTGAGGGGAATGGCAGATCTCAGGAAACATCATGTTGAGCATCAGAGTGAGAGCTGAGATTATATTTCATGGTCCTTCCGAGCTATCTTTGTTTCCGAGGTTACATTGTTTGTTGCGTGTGTGTTTGGCTTCTCCAGGCTTCCTTCACGAACAGTGACGTGATCTTTCTGAAGCTTCATGCACCATGGGATGTTCTCTGTCGCTACGCAGAGCTCATGAACATCCGCATGCCTTTTAGGTGAGACAACAAACACAAGAAACAAGTGTCTTATGGTGAGGAAAAAAAAACTTAAGACTCCATTTACGCCTGCATCAAAATGCATCTTGTATCCAGATTGTATCGAGATATGATTTTAGCTTTTCACATATGAGTTCGATTGAGATCCCATAGCTCTGTCCAGCTTATGTCACATCCCACAAAAAAAAAATTCTGCCACACGCTTGTTTTCTTCAGGCCTGGTATACGCCCACTTCCGCGGCCCAAATCTGGCCCATGTACAGCATGATTGTAGGATGCTACTTCCACATCTGGACCAATTCTGGCGCACACACAGAAAATATTCCGGCTGTCAGTCAATATCAGAGGATAACAGCCAGAGTCGGCCCAGATGTGGAATTACTGTAGATGGGCCAGATTGGCCCAAGGACGCAGGTATATGTTGGGCCAGAACGTTTCGCTAGAAAGAAGATGGTAGCCATCTGTGAAGCTGCGTGTTTGCTTGTTTTTCAAAGTGGGAGAAGAAGCTGGAATGCTAAAGGTGAAAGCAGAGGAGAATGCTGATTTATGCAGCTAGCTAGTGGCTAATGGCTGCTAGCTGCTGCCTCACTGGTTTACAACAGTTGCGCCTAATTATGTATTTCCGCGTACGTAGCTGTTGTATGTGGATATACAGCACAACGGCATTTACACTTGTGTTTCACGTGGTCACAATGTGTCCGTGGTTATGGACACATTGGATCACAATCAGTCCTCAAGCGTCTTGGTTGCATTTACACCTGGACTTTCATGTGGTCAAACACTGTCAAGCAATCCGATCACTCAAAACACATTTTTATGGCAGGTGTAAATGGGGTATTAAATGTAGCTTCTGGAATTACAAAGAAAAGTTATGTTAATATTCAGTGTTTAAATCCTGCATTGTTTACATCATGTTTGCCAGCTTTAAGTCTTCTTCTTCACTGCCTTTGTTGGTGCATTGTTTTTCCACATTACTGCCACCGACTGTTAATTAGTGGAATATCGTAAAACCAGAGGCAGGAATGTGTATTGTGTCACCCTTGTAAACAGGGACCCACCTTTAATATTTGTGCTATTAGTGGTATTATCATAGTAATATAAGCAGCAGTACTACTCGCAGAAGAATAAATAATGGTAGTAGTTGTAGTAGTTGTACCATTTATTATTATTATCATCTTTACTGTATTGTCACCTTATACAAAGATAATTATTCTCAAACCTCCATATTCCAGGAGGAAAATCTTCTACATGCACCGACGGCACAAGTTCATGAGCAGGTGAGTGTTGAGTCAAAGAGGCGACATTAAGATCTGATAAATTCTGCTCTGGCAGCTTTAACAGAAACTTCACCTGCAGGATGGAGAAGCGCATCAACAAATTTCGTGGCTGGCTTCCCCGCAAGCCCATGAAGTTTGACAACAACACGCTGCCTGACCTGGAAGAGAACGAGAGCTTCACCGCCCCCTTCAGTCGATCGAGGATACACCAGTGAGTTTCACAGATGTGCCCTTTAAAAAACTGGGACGTGATTTTAGCTTAATTTGCTTCTTCCATTTCCTCTTTCTGCACTTTTGCCACTTGAAATTCTGTCTGTCGCCTCTCTCATTCAATGGATTTGTAATAACTGGCTCTTTTCACCGCAGTTTCATCATCCACAACAAAGACACTTTTTTCAACAACGCCACCAGGAGTCGCATCGTCCACCACATCCTCCAACGGGTCAAATATGAGGAGGGTAAAAATAAGATGGGTGAGTCTTTCTCTGGATGGTACAACAAAGGACAGAAATATTTGAAATGGAAGGAGAATGGAAGCCAGAGGAAGAGTATCAGTGTCTGTAGGCGATGAACAGTGAGAGCCCTCATAGTAAAAACAATTATTCAATGTCCTTATTTAAATTTCAATCTTATCTTCATCATATTTTCAAGTCTGTCCTGTCCCACTACACCTCCAGACTCTGCTGCTTCAGGAACAAATGCTTCTTTTTCCCTCAAGTTCATCCTATTTCATCTTAAAATAAAGCCTGTAAAGGCCTGTAAGTAAATAATCTCTTCCTGCTGTCAGCTTTTCAAATAATGAAGTTTCAACAAATATGAACATGTAATTCATTCAAATAAACTGTAACACAACACAGATAGCAGGGGTCACTAATAGGTGGACCACGGCCTGGAGCTGGACCCAGACGCATACACCATAAATTATTGATAATTATTACATTTTGACAAAGCATTTCTATTTCTAACTAGCACAGCTTTTCTAGCAGTTACGGCACTGGTCATGTGACACGACTCAGCCAATCATCTCAACTCGAGAAGAGGGAAAGAAAGAGCAGAGGAGGATGTGTTAAAGCTCTTCAGTTGTGAAGATGTGTTAAAAACAGAAAGTCAAGATACACTTTTTATTTAATTTTTTTTAATTCAGCACTTTAGTATAATTTGTCAAAAGCCTTCTGTTATGTAGTTATTAGTTATTACAGCCGTTGTCCTTGAAATGATGAACATACAGTTATTATTGATGTATCACTCTTAAGAGAAAGTCATCGCTCCTGTTCCCCGGCCGGACCTGTGCTCCCCTTTGTTGTTGCTTGAACATGTTTGACTTTAAATTGAACATCCCCGTCATGTGGCCTTAACTGCTTTGTAGACCTAACATTGTCTCATTCATTACTCCTTACTTTATTCGACCTTTATCAACAATTTTCCCACTTATATTGCTGAATTCATGATGGTTCTTCACAGTTCTTTGGTATCATCGTCATCCGATCAGTGCAGCTCGCTACCTTTCTCCATTTTCTGTTGGCATAAAGATCAATAAAAGCTGAGTTTACTGATGAAGACTTTCAGTGGGTTACACAAGCAGTGCATTTTACAGACGCATGACAAGGCTTGTTGCATTTATGTACTTAAAGTTTTTTTAGTTTGCACAGATAGCTTTTGAATGATAGACATCTGTGTCCTCTCTTTCATGGCGCTCTCTTTTTGATTCCAGGGCTTAATCGTCTTTTGAGCAATAATTCATATGAAGCAGCTTTCCCTCTTCACGAGGTAATGTAGTTGATCTCCATTAAGCCATTCATTAATTCAATTCTGTTGTTGTCGCTCATGTGTAAAAAGAGGCACTTCCTTTCACTGATATTACACTGCATAGATTATGTTGGTCCATGTGTGTGTATGTGTGTGTTTGCACTTTAACAGGGGAGCTATCACAGCAAAAACTCCATCAGAACGCACGGGGCGGATAACCACCGGCACCTGCTGTACGAGTGCTGGGCCTGGTGGGGGGTTTGGTACAAGTACCAACCGCTGGACCTCATCAGGTAACTACATACGGATGTGTAAAGGGGTTTAAATGTCATATTTAAGGCAGTAAAAGAAGAAATACTAAATTACCTTCAGGTAGATCTTTTCTCAATCATGATCAGGATCAGGATTCACATCAGGATGTAGATCTGCTGTTTTACCAGATATAGTACATTTCTGTATGGATGCGTTGTAAGAAAAAAAAATCTAAGGACATTGAACCTGAAGAATTCTTTGTTTTGTTGCTGTTTCAGGAGGTATTTTGGGGAGAAGATCGGCCTATACTTCGCCTGGCTCGGCTGGTACACAGGGATGCTGTTTCCTGCTGCCCTGGTCGGCCTCCTGGTATTTCTGTACGGTCTCTTCACTTTGGACGACTGCCAGGTCAGGTAAACACACCTCCTCTCTTTTCTGATGTGTCTCTAGAGCTGGTAGTTGTACTGGAAGCATTTTAAACATTTTATGAATTTCTGTGGAATAACAAGCCTTATCTGCTTCATGTTGTTTTTACATTGTATGCTGCTCAAATGTTCATTCAGTACAGATGAGATACTCAATTTGTTTAGTGACAAAATAAAGCAATTTTTTCCTCAATGCAAAATTAAAATAAATATGTCTATAAAAATATCTGCATCAAATATATCTTCTAATGGATATCAACACTTAAAATAAAATATAAATGTAAAATACAGGACTTTTAAACTTATTAAGCATTCCATGGTTAAAATACATGTAAATGCTTAATAGGTAAATGCAAATGTCCTCTGTCATCACTTATAAGATAGTGTCTGAAACACTGCAGTGCTGTAGAATAAGAATGTGTGGACACATTTTTTATTTTTTTCAGAAGAACAATATCATTTTATCAACAACAGTGCAGATACACATGGTCCATGCACTTTCAAGCAGTTAGTTTATTCGTTTTAAAAACAAAAAACAAAAAAAAAATTATATTTCAGTTTCTGTTGTTTTGAACCAAAAAAAGCAATTATTAAAATAAGTATTAAAGAACTAAATAAATCAGAGGATCACATTAGAAGAAACTGTCCAGTTTTGGTGTTTGCACTTTTTTTTTTCCTTGCTGAATTAAAGAATGAAGAAAGGTAATCAGGTGGCACAGAAGTAACAGTAAATATTTCAAAATAAAAGCCAAGAGGATAAAATGGCCCTTCTGTGAGCACAGATGGATAAATAAAGATCTCTTTTTTGTTTTGCATTAAGACATGAAAAATATTTTATCTAAAGTGTATGATGTGTGGTGTGTTATTTAGTTGCATAGTGGGAATGAATAGCCTAATTAATTCATATGTGAAAATACAGTGTGGTCCGTCCCAAATAGTGCTGTCTAAAGTGACCAGCAGAGGTCCCCACGTGTTACCAAATTATTGTTCACCCTTTCACCTTGTAATAAGTCACCATATAAGTTAATTAAGCTATATCAAACTAACGTTTGCTGTTGTTCGTTCTTTGTTTTGTAGCCAACACTACAACCTCAATTCTGAAATTCATCAGTTGTCAGCCAGACATTACGTAGTGGAAAAATCATTCTGCCAAAGTGCTATTGATCATTATCATATTTGCTGTAGGCAGGCTTTTAGGCTATTTATGTCATCATTAAGAGCAAAATAACCGTAAGTACATATATTGTAGCTATTTTAGTGTTGGCATTAGTTATACTTAGCATTAGTAGTCTCGAGGGTAGAGTTCACAGAATGAGTTTCAACATACACCAGATTTTAAAGAAAATAATTCAAATTATAGATATTCTTGATTTAACCTTGGTTGGGTTCTTCATAACAAACAAATTATCTGTCTGTCGTTCTGTGCTTGCATAATTTTACAGTTTCATAGAATGCCTCTGCTGTCTTCTTGGCTTTTATTTTGACATATTTGCATTGACTTCTGTGCCACCTGATTACCTTTTCTCATTCTTGAATTTAACACAGAAAATTAAAAGAATAAAGAAATTAGCAAATTGAACCATTTCTTTCAATTTGATGTTCTAGTTTTTTAATTCTGACAACCAAAACAAACCTTCTAAATACACTCTAATTTACACACACACACACACACACATACTGCTTGTGTTTTTCCAGACAGCTCAAAGTTGCATTACTTTGTGTGTTTGTATGTTGCCCTATGACACTGTAAAACCAGCTTTACCAGAATTTGACGAGCGTAATGTTCGTTTTTCTCCAGTAAAGAAATCTGTCAGGCCACTGACATCATCATGTGCCCCATCTGTGACCAGTACTGCCCCTACCTGAGACTGTCTGACAGCTGTATCTACGCCAAGGTACTGTCACCACGGCAAGAGGACACAGTGTTCCCAACAGTTGTGCTCATGGAAAATGTATTATTGGCCAACAAAGTTTATCAATATGTGACTTTTACTCTAAGTGATAAAGCACATTAACGGTCGATTGAAAATAACTCCGGTGCCAAAACGTGTTCAAAGCTGCATTTGTTGTTTCGGAGATAAATCTTAGCTGTGAACTGTGTGAAATTGCTTCTAGCTGTTTTTTTAGTATCACGTTCCTTTCTTCATTTCAGGTCACACATCTTTTCGACAATGGGGCGACTGTCTTCTTTGCTGTATTCATGGCTGTTTGGGGTAAGTTTACATTTCAGTATGACCTCTAACCACCACATATGTCACTGTGTTCACCAGCTGGTTGCTAGTTGGTAAGTGGCAGGTAACAAACTGTACAGCTGGTTTATCAGAGCCTGCTGCTGCTGGAAATGACACAGAAGAGAGTGAAACAAAACATTAAAGTTATGGACCATAGAACAAAAACAATGAGCCGAGATGTGCTAATACACTCTGCAGAGCTGAGGGGAACTACAAAGTTCACTGTGTTCGTCACTATGGGCAACAACTTTCACATTACACATCGTCATTTCACCTGTTCTCAAGTGCAGCTTTAACTTGTCACAATAGCAGCATCCTGAAAAGCTTCGAAAATGTTGTTATTATTAAAAAGGGGGAGAAACATCAGCTAAAAACCTAACTATTAGCGCTCCATTCACAAACTGGTTTGTGAATGGAGCAAAACAAAGTTTGTGTTGCATGTAGATTACACTTTGTTTCAGAGGGATGCATTTCATTCAGTCTATTTGTCATGAAGCTAAATGTCCCCATTTTTATTGACTTTTGGTAAATGCCAGAAGGGTCAGGAGCCTGTCAGCTCTGAACAAGATCCCAGGGTATAGAAGATGCAAACAGAGAGTTTGTGGATTCATATTCTTCAACTGCTGCCGATACTGCAGGTGATGACGCAGCAGCAGCACCATCAAATAGCTGATAGCTGGTTTGTTTATAAATGTCTGGGTGGAAAGTTGAGGAGGCTGGAGAAAAAACAAAAGAAAGAAAAATGAATCTTAAGTGACTGTGCTGTAGAAAAGAATACACAGCTAAAAGATATTAGAAAATCTTCTTTCTATTTTTATATCATCTATTTCACTGATGTCGTCTCTGGCACAGGTCAATTTAACAAAGTGACTGACACAGCAGTTTTCATACTGTGGCAGATGAGAGAGGTTTCATCCTGTGACCTTCACAGTTCAGTTCTGGTGCTCTCAGTTAATAACCCACATTCATTAGACCTCATGCCGTCTTATCATCTGTAATCTGAATAATATGGAAAATCAGAGCTGGAGGCTTAAAATCAATGATTTGTATTTGCATGCTGATTCCTGCCTTTGAAGGGTTAAGTACTATCTTTTAATGCTACTTAACTGCTCATGGACCTTTTTCATTCAGATCATATTGATTCCATCAATATTGATATTCAGTATTAATAAAACTATATTGATAAAACTCAACAAAATAAAACATGTTGTCTAATAACAAAAATATTAACATTCAAACTTTGTCAGTGGTAAAACTGTGAAACCAACCACACAAACAGCTGCAGCAGTAAACTGAATGCTCACCAGTGAGTTTGTGAGCAGTGCCTGGGTGTTTGAGGGCCTTTTGTACACTGTTGTCAAACCTCCAACATCTCAGCATGAAGAACAGAACTAAACACAGCTGGAGGGCAAAGGTCAACACGCCCAGCACGATGATGGTGTTGTTAACTGTTGAGGCTGAAGAGGAGATGAGATGGTTTTGATTGCCATAAAGTAAACTACACGAGAGATTGAATCTCAGTGTGATTGATTCATGTTTTATGGTGATTTGCAGATATAGTGGAACTGAATTTAGTTTTTTTTTAAAACATTAGAAGACATTACCTTTAAAGGTTGCCTAGGTTACTAAAATCAAAAGTAGATCCCCTATAATTTTGAAAGTATGACATTTTTTCCGAGTGCTACAGTACCAGCTGATGAGAGCTGTGATGCTGACTCCCAGTGGGTGACCTCTGGCAGGGAGAAGCCCCTGGTCAGGTTCTGGCTCTGGACAAACCCCATCAGTCAGACGCCTCAGCACCTCAGGAGAGTTCCTGTGCAGCCAGGCAGAGGTGTCAGCCTGTGTTTACTCATATGACAATGATTAAAGCTATCAGACCTGTTTTTTATTTGTTTCAATTTGACTTTGAAAATAAGTTAAAGTGACAGGCTGTGCTATACTTAGTAATGTTGTATTTATGAGTGGAGTACTGCCTTAAAAATATACAATAACATAAAGGAAAGAAAATGTTGTGTGACACTGTAAAACAAACTACTTAAAGTTAGGGAAAGAATTCAACAGATTAAACCTGCAACCTCACAGCAAACCACCATCTACTCTCCAACTAACGACTCACCTGTCTAGAGCCAAGAATTCAAGAGCTCAGAGCAACATCTTTCATGTACATTAGTATTATGCATTATTTAAGATTTGTAGTCTGGTTGATAGATTGATACAACATATATATGCATTATTACACACACACATTTCCATGCAGAGATCAGCCAATAATTAACATGCCAAACGAGGACAAGCTCACAAGACTTAAGTTGTTTTCACAGCTGCACAGACATGCAGAGTCCTCTCTGATGTCTGCAAATACTTTAAAACACTCCAGTTTAACATTTCCATCCCGGTTAAAAGACTCACTAATATACTGACCTTACAGTCGCTGCTGCTTGACGTTGGAAGCTGCTGTTGCCTGCTGCCGTCCGAATGTTTAAGGTTCAACTGCAGCAGGGAATCAGCTCAAATCCCTTCGTTAAGGTTCCTCAGAAGTGTGCTCCCCTGCTGGCTCCATGTGGGAAGCAGTGCCTTTCGCAGACAGCTAAGCCTTCACATTCAGAACATCTGAGTCTGCTGTGTGTTCAACGGGGATGTGGGCAAGATAGAGAACATAAACTACAGGCATGTGTTTGAAATGCCGAGGGTACGGGCCTCTGATCAGAGCGAAGTCCCTGCAGAAATACTGCTGTAGAGGCAGGTAAACATGCAATAAGTAAGCTATCCATAGGACTTTGTTCAGCAATGCTTGCCTGTCTGCCTGACACTGGGAGGGATCTCTTATATGGTAATGAGAGTAAATTTCATTACACTCTATAAACATTGGAGCTTCAGTGTCACTTTGCCCTGTGACTATTTGACCATCTCTTTCGTTTTTACTAATCAGTCAGAAATGAGCCTCACCTTTTGATGTCACATGTGGGATATTGGTTCCTGTCTGAGGGGGAATTAGGGTGTAAAACAATAGATGTCCAACACCTAGTAAAATATTAACATACTTTTTTGACCAATGTTGCAGTTCACTCCAACAGGATGATAGTATTTTGCAAAACTTTGTGTGTTTTTATTATTTTTTTTACTACTGGAAAGAAAAGAGGAGAAGAGTGTTAACATGTCCATGTGTCTTAATGAGCCACAGTGCAACAGACTGCAGTTAATTATTGTGACAGTTTGCACAGGATGCTGCTATTGTGCCAAACTCTGCAGAAACAGGTGGCAATATCACAGAATATGAGTGAGTGGTTAATGGCAGAAGAAAAAATATATGAATGTCAACAAACCTGTGAAAAGCATTAAGTGAATTGAAGCAATATATATGAAAGACAAAAAACTATACATATTAGCAGAATATATGCATGGCAACAAATATTTGAATGGCAGAACACAAATAACTGAAAAGTCTGAGTGACACTAAGTAGCTCCTGGCAGTGTCTCACACCCTGTCACTGCAATTCATTCACTGACATGCTAAATATTGAACCACAGCCCTGAGTGATGATCAGCAGCTCAAACAAGCCCAGCAGGTTTCAGAGTAATGCCATCTGCAGATCAGTTAAAAAGGCTTAAAGTCATTCAGAACTAGCGTTCATCTCTGATATTCAGCATGGAAACTTTTAAAATATCAAGAATTATGAATGGAGTTTGGTGTGTTTCGATACAGCGTGATCTACAGCGTTTCAGTTTAGTTAAAGTCAGAGCTGATTCTGAATGTATCCTTTTTAATAAACGATTCAGGACACTGAAAAGAGCTTTTCACATCGCTCGTCTTTCATCTTGTTGTTTTGGTTTAAAACTAAAACTTAATTGTTTTAGTTCACTCTTGCCACTGTCATCAATCTTATTTCCAGCAACAGCAAGTTACTATTTTCAACATGATCCAAAGTGAATGTTCCTGTGTACTATATAAATACGGAGCACATGCTGCCAAAACATCAAAATACAAAAATAAATCTGCATAAGTCTGCATGTTGTATACAACTCAGGGAGTTTTACCCTGAAGGTCTTACCAGAAATCTATTATTGGAGTATTGGACCTTATGTGGAGTGAGGAGTACTGTGATCAATATGTTTTAACAATGACACAAATAGTCACTTACAAACTCCTGATGATGTGTTTCAGCAACGGTCTTCCTGGAGTTCTGGAAAAGACGCCGAGCTGTCCTCGCTTACGACTGGGACCTCATTGACTGGGAGGAAGAGGAGGTAAAGCAGTTCACTCCATTTCAGATTTGGTATTTCGGCATCTGTAGCTAATCTGCTCCCTCCCAAGTGTAATGAATGTCTTGAGAAGAAGAGCGAAAAGAAAATTTGCTGCCATTTCCTTCTCTCTCCTCAAAATGCTTCACAGTTGGATTTAGATAACTTGTTGCTCTTTGGATCTTTCACTTCTCCCAAAGAGATTTCTAAGCAGTGGCAGTATTTCCTTCACAGCAGCTCTGCCCTTGAGAAATCTTTGCCTACTGATGTCTTTTTTCAGCCTGTCAGTATATTTTTAAAAAGTGGGATTGTTGTCCTGAGAGCCTGCACCCAGAGAGTCTGTATCAAATCTATGAGTCACTAAACATGCACAGTTTTAATGCTTGTACAATGACGACTATTACAAACTCAAACACCCACACGGCCGTTGGTGTAATTTGGTTGTGTCAGAAATTTTGGTGAGTTCATAATGTTCTTGCCTCCAGCCATGGTCTGTCAGTCATATCGAGCTGGAAAATGTGACAAATTTGACAGGCTGTTGTTGGTGGGTGTGAAAGTGACTCAGTCTCAGTCAGATTTGAACAGAAGACAAGACAGAGATGAAGAACTCTCTGACTCCAGTTCTTGTTTGTCCCATCGGAAGCTTCTTGAAATAAAGATGGCTTACTGTACAGTTCACCTGTAGCTTCATTATGAAATAGGTGGTTTCATTGACACTAGGTCAACAGCTGCACTTGAAAATGCGGATATGAATGCACCAAATAAATCAGCATTCAGCTTAAATGATGTGCATTCTTGCATACTGTCTATATTTACAACATTACTGCAACCAAGCCTTTGTGTTTTACAACATAATGAAGCAAATGTAACTATACTCCAAGCACAATATTCAGCACAGAGAATGATTATAAATGTATGGACCCCCAAAGTGTTTTTCATTACATAAATACAGTGGAAACCAGAAGTCTAAGACCACTTTCCCATTCTGACCGCTGTGTAAATATGACATTATGAAATACATTTCTATACAAATCACTAAATTAAAATATATAAATGAACCACATAATTGTGAAATAGATATTTATAATGTCACATTTTTTTTGACTGCAGATGTTTTGGCATAGGGTTAGTATAGGTGGTCCCTGCCTCCTCACCTTTTAGCTAATCACATGACCCCCTTCCTCCCAAGCTTAAGGTTCAACAACATTCAACAAATTTAGCCAGTTAGCGCTTGTTAGCTAGGGCAACAACAACACTAGAAAGCACAGAAACAATAACTAATCTCTCCTTTTATTTAACTGCAGGGCTGCATATGTTAGCTGCCGAACTGGTTTCACTTATGTCTGCAGTGATGTGTTTTCTCTTGATGTTCCCCAGAGAAACAAATGACTGTGATGAATAAATACACACAATAAAAACACAGTCTGAAGCTTGTTAGATTCCACTGTTATAAAAAGTGACATTATGTGCCATTATGAAAAAAAAGATTTTTGACAAAAGGCATTTTGAAATAAAAGTTGCTTTTAAGACTGTTATCATGAAACTAATGATGAAATGACATTTCATTATAATCTGAAATAGTAAGGTGAAATTCATAATTTATTAAATTTCATAGTTTATTGGTTCATTTATATAATTTGCTAATTTATTCATATTATTATTTCTTTTTTAAGGTGTTATTTATTTATTTATTCAGTGTTGAACACCCTGGGGCTGCAACTGAATGAGCTCACATTAAATTACACCAAGTCATTAATGAGAAAGTACCAAGTCACTGGACCTAAAAAGATTGCCTCTGCAATAATTTTCAAAACAATTATTTCTCCAACAAGGAATATTAACGAAGTCCATGCCCATATAATAAGCTGATTACTTGGTACCGACATATGATTGAAATATTCAAAACTTAATTCTGCTTTTCCATCCATTTTCCATCATTTCTTCCCACATTTATTTTGCTCACATGTGTCTTGTCCATTGTTTTTCAGGATGAAATACGTCCCCAGTTTGAGGCCAAATACTCCAAGAAGGAGAGGATGAACCCCATATCTGGAAAGCCTGAGCCTTACCAAGCCTTCACCGACAAATACAGTCGCCTCGTCGTCTCAGCGTCCGGGATCTTCTTCATGGTGAGTGTCAGGGCTAAATAAGTGCCGCCCTGACCTTTGTGTTTACCTTGTCCTACAGCCTTATTTTAATTTAAGTCTTGTCACGTGATATGTGGTAATTTATCAAATGCTGCTTTCCATCTTTATGCAGATGATACAGTTTTCCATTGCTCATCCCCTTCAGTAGTACAAACCCTTAAATTCCTGCATTGTGCCTTTCAGTTCCATTTAATTCAGCTTAAGTTTGTGTTAAAAAAAAAATTCAAATTCAAGTCATTTTCAGATGGCAAAGAGTTATCATCTAATCTGCCTAAGATCTCAACTGCTCAAGGGGTTCAAATGGAAATGGTCACAGCATGTAAGTATTTAGGTATAATTACTGATCAAAATCTGTCATTCAAATCACACATTGAAAACATTGTTTCCAAACTAAAACTTAAGTTAAATTTCTTTTGTAGAAATAAATTCTACCTTCTTTTTACCTTTGTTGGATTACAGTGATCTTCTCCTTTTGAATGCACCTGACCAGTTCCTAAAGATACTGTATACCATTGTGCTTTTTGTGGCTGTGGCAATCTCTTACACCACTGTATGCTATTGCTAAGTGCTAGTTGGATGTTGGTCCCCAGAGTTGGTACGGAATTAGGCTAGAGAGCTTGAACTTGTCAGAGCTGATTACTATGGGGGTTTTAAGTCAATTTTAAAGGATCGAGACAATAGTGCTCTGATTGCTCCCATATTTTTACTGAAATTGTTTTATAAAATTGTACCTGTTCATGCATCAGAACTGGATCTTTGTCCTTGACCTTGTATTGTGTATAAACTGGATATTATGTCCACTCCTTTCTACAATTTGTCTGTTTATTGTTCTAACATTGCTGACACTGCTCTGTTGGCCAGGTCACTCAAAATCTTAAATAAAAGGATATTAAAAAATCTACCTACAGTATTTTCTACCGTTCTGTCTGTATGTATATTTTATAGTCGAAGTGTCGATTTGAAATTTATTGTTATAAGTAGTAGTAATCATTTTTTCATGTCACTATGATGTCACAGATACTGGTGGTGATCGCCGCTGTGTTTGGCATCGTCATCTACCGTGTGATCACCGTCAGCACCTTTGCCGCCTTCGGCTGGGCTCTCATCAGGAACAACTCTCAGGTGGCGACCACGGGCACGGCAGTCTGCATCAACTTCTGCATCATCATGCTCCTCAACGTGGTGAGTATCTGCTGTCGGCCAACAGCAGCGGCGCAGGGATGACCTGGGATATGAAGGGGTCAATCAACATATGAATTCCAGGGGGATGACAGTCATAACACTTCACAACCAAAACACAGCGATACAAAATAACATATAAATATATTTATAATCATTTTACATTATAACCTTGTGTTTTTTTTTTTTTTTTTCTAGCTGTATGAAAAAGTTGCTCTTCTTCTCACTAATTTAGGTAAGTCGACTGCAGCAGTTGATTCAGTGTGCCTGAAGCTGAATACTCCCCAATACCCAGCAATACTTTTTGCTGGGGTCAGATGACTTTGATCCAACACTTTTTTTTAATCCATACTGTTGTCGTCTAAACTAATCTCATGTTGTAGTTGCCCACTTTACTCAAAGTGTGTGAGTTCTGCATGTATGTGTGGACGATCTCCACATCTCTGTATCTCGTTTTATCCGTTCATGCCACCGTTCCTCGTTTCTCTCTCCGTACATCCACAGAGCAGCCGAGGACAGAGTCAGAGTGGGAGAACAGCTTTACCCTCAAGATGTTCCTTTTTCAGTTCGTCAACCTCAACAGTTCAACTTTCTACATCGCCTTTTTTTTGGGAAGGTGAGGAAGCCGTGCAGATATAGAGTACAACCGGTGTTGCTGCAGAAGTGGAGTGATTAGGTTGTAAATTTCAATCTTCTTGTAACAACAATAGCAGTGATAACAGTAATACAGGCTATTTTTTATTTTGTAATACAATATGCTCAGTAAAAAATAAAGATGAAAAGTAAATGCAGAGAATTAAAAAGCAAAAATAAATGAGTTAATGTAAGAGAGATAGTGATCAATGATGGGACATTAACAGTGAGGATCCTGATCACGGCCATGAAAGATGTTTGCTTCAAAAATAAATTCACCAACAAAACTCAGTGAGTTCTTTGGATGAAACAGAACTGTAGTTGTGTTCATCATCTGTGTAGGGATGGAGACAGATAGGATATTTTTTAAATAGGCAAACAGACAGACCCCTGGGGCACACCACATGAAATATTTACTCTCTCGTCACAGGAGCCCCCCCCCCCCCAGGGACACAAAGTAGGTAAACCTTTCAAGTGTACCAGAAAAACCCAGCACAAGGTTCTTATCTCAATATGAAGATTTCAAAACCTAGAATAGATGTTTTATAGCTTTGAGCATCTCATCCACTCTGATACTTCTACAGCTTTAAGCAGAGGTATCTCTTAAAGTCAGATAGAGGTCAGAGGGTAGTCCACCTGTCACCTGACACTGTTATATTTCCCTGGTTGACAGATTCACAGGGCGGCCTGGTGCATATCTACGCCTCATCAATCGCTGGAAACTGGAAGAAGTGAGTCATTACTTTGCATCCCCATGGGACAATAACAGCAAAGCATTATGGAACCAAGTATTTCTAAATTGGACATCAAGCTATTACAGCATGCCCAACCACAAGGCATTTAACCCCCATCAGCAGTAAGCGCTGCTGCCAGCAGTACTTATGGGAACATGCGGGGAAATAACACACGCTGAAGTGGTCTAAGGGGACAATAGGCCTGAGCTGGTGCTTTTAGGTGCTGAGCTAATGTGCCCCCACTGGTTCCCCCGGCTGTAGGAATAGAAATGGAAAAATTCTCTGTAATGAGACATGTACGGTACAAGCGTGTCCTCAGTCAGCCATTTGTAGCCATGCAGAATCATGACTGTGCTGCGAGGGTTCAGTGCCTCCAATGAGCTGCTGAGCACTTACAAAAAAACCACTCTGAATATAAACTGGTGTTACAGTGCAGGTCTGCTGTGTATTTAATGTAAATTAGCTTATTTGCAAAAGTGCCCATGTGAGGTATTTCTATGCTGTACAGTACCTCACAGAGAAGAATCAATTTATTCCACGTGCACAAAAAACCATTATCAGTTAAAGGTCATCTATTAATGTTGGAAAAAGTTACAACCAGACACAGTAGTACAAATCTGAGCCCCACAGACACAGTGTGTCCCACATTCCTACTACATACTAATTATAAGCAGCCTTTGTGTACGTTGTGTGTTCATAATTGATAATTCAAAACAACTGAACACTTGTTTTCAATTATGTCATTGTCCCACAAAGCACCTGGATGTGGGAGCTGCTCACAGCTGCATAAACTTAAAACACTGACACAGCTAACTGCTAACTGTATTCATTATCTACTATGTACTGACCATTATAGTTTGTTTTGAATTTATATACAAGAAGTCAACATACTAGTACTGTTGTATTTACAGGAAATGATACAATATGTGCACAGTTCGATCCTACTTTGGAAAGCTGCTGCCAATTAAACTTCATAAAAAATGCTAAATGTTTGTTAGAAGGTTTAATATCTAGTGTTTGTTTTTTAAGATCTTTCTGGAGCTATTCTTATGCAGCGTTCTTCACTTCCATTTCCTCCTTCAGTAGTGGACATCCACAGCACAGTCAAATATAAAGCATCTTTTTGTTTGCACATTGACTCTTTGGGTTTTGTCACTTTTCCTCTCTTTTGTTTGGTGTTAGTATTTCCAACAGAGCAGTTTGATTAATGACACAACATGCATTTCCTGTTAGTATAAAATGGTCATTTATGTTGATTTGTTGTATACCATCACCAAACGTTTTTAAAGAATACTATGTAGACTAGTACATAGCTTGTACTATATTGTATATTGGGACACAGATAGAGCATGTGGTCATATGGCTGAAACACAGCAGCTTAGTAATAGTCTCTGTATAAACTCTGCTCCAATGTGTAAATGCTTACAACACCTGACAGAAGGAGGCGAGACTTTCTACAGTGATGCAGAATGCCTCCATTTTTGCTTACATTTTAAAAACACCACTGTTAGTAAGGGCGACAGTGAGATTTGGCCCTCTCTCTCTCTCTCTCTCTCTTTCTGTATCCTCGTTGCTGCAGTGCCACCCCAGTGGCTGTCTCATTGACCTCTGCATGCAGATGGGGATCATCATGGTGCTAAAACAGACCTGGAACAACTTTATGGAGCTAGGCTACCCGTGAGTTCCAAGCTTTTTCCTTTTAATCTTTATATGTCTCAGAACGGCTCTCACCGTATGAGCAGATGCGTTGCCTGAGATCCTCGGGCAAAACTCTGTTTTCTCTCTCTAAAACCAAAGGTGAATTTGCTATTAGAGCCCCCAGACTGTGGATGCCCGAGCAGTTGCCCCAGTATAAAACAATACTTAAAACATGCTTGTGTAAAGCAGCCTTTAATTATTGATTTCAATGCTTTTATCTTCGGTTTTTACTTTTGGTTTTATTTTCTTTTGTCTGTTTTATTGATTTTTATAGATTTTAATTGTTTTAACACATAATTGTATTTGCTAATTGACACATCTGACCTCTCTGTGTCTTTTATTGCTTTGTTTAGTTTTTATGTATGTATTTTATTATCATTATTATTATTATTATGTTTCTGACCAAACTGTAAATAATTAACAAGTAAAAAATATTAGTAATTTAACTAATTTAACAACATGGTAAACAGCTACAGTCAGATGTGGTATCAGTCTGCTGTATTCTTGATTTCAGAATAATAAGAGAGGAAATTAGATCCATTTTTTTCAATGGTTTCTGCCCCTTTCTGCTGTGTGTTTACTCTGGTGTTCATTTTCAAGGCTGATCCAGAACTGGTGGACGCGGCGGAGGCTGAGGAGAGAGCATGGACAGAAGGCCAAGGCCAGCTTCCCACAGTGGGAGAGGGATTACAACCTGCAGCCAATGAATGCCTACGGACTCTTCGATGAATACTTGGAGATGAGTATGTTGCACCGCAAGCACCGTATATACAATTTCTCTTACATGTTTAGTCCTGATAAAAAACTTGCCCACGTTAGTGCCACAACCTTTAATATCAGATTTACATTTTTAAGGTTATTCCAAACCCACTCCACAGTTTAATCTTCCATAATACAATTTTTGAACAGTAATACATTTTTTCATTTGGTGACCCAGCAGCTGCAGGGTCTGTTATGTAATTGTGACACTGATTTGCAGTGGATTGAATTTGAGCGGAGCTTTTCCCCCTGCTCTCCACAGCCTATTAATATTTCAAAATATATTTGTGTATAATATTTGTAATATTTTCATCTCTTTCAATTCAAGTAAACAAAGGAAGAAATTACTTGTAATATGAAAGGGGTCGGTTATTTTTGTGTCTTTCAACTCATTGTTTTGGTTTTTGGGAACTTTAGTGTTTCAATGTCCTCATCAGGTTCATTTCTGGATGGAGAAGGCAGCTGTTTTCAGTGAGCAAGTTCTGATAAACTTACTGTACACTGCCTTCCCAGTACCAAACAGCAGACAGACAAAGTTAGCAACTATCTGGTGAACATATCTGAGCATTTAGCAACTAACAGAGTCAGTGATTTCCCTCAGGAGTTAGCACAGACCAAAACAGAGCTAAAACAATTCACCAAATAGGCAAAAACACTCAAAATGAATGCTAATGCTAATGTTGCTCCATCCCACACAGAAGTGTAATATATGACATACAGTATATTTACCAATACCAAGAGTGATGATGCCATATATGTCACATTTATTATTATCACATATATACATCCTCTGAATGTATCAATATATAGGTTTATAACATATAGGAAATATTCATAGTAAAATTTGTATATCCACACATAGTAAAAAATATCTATATGATGAATTTTTTTTATGGTATAACATGTTGCAACCATATATTTAATTTACATATGTAAGTTTATTAAAACAACATACATATTAAAATTCTATATGTTTATATGTTTTTCTTATTAATTCATTGAAACTCATTCACTTATTAATTTCAAACATGAACACCACTGCATATAATATCAACATATATTAATGGATGGATGTATACACATGCATATACATGTATAAACATACATACATAAACATATATATGGGGTTGACATATATGTCAATAAATTAAATTATTCAAATTTCTAATATGTTTCATATATAATTTTAACACTTCTTTTATATGTACAAATATGTCATATATCTAAATTAAATATATGTAAATGTAACAACATTTGCGTATTGAGTGTTTGCGGAATGTGTGAATATGCGCTTGTTGTCTAACATGTTACTCTTGATGAACACATGAGGACCTGGGATCTAAAGGCTTTTTTGTGTTGTGTTTCAGTCTTACAGTTTGGCTTCACCACCATCTTTGTGGCAGCTTTCCCTCTGGCCCCTCTCTTAGCACTGCTCAATAACATCATTGAGATTCGTTTAGACGCCTACAAGTTTGTCACACAGTGGCGGCGACCTCTGCCATCACAAGCCAAAGATATAGGTACATGAAATATGATATATTTAGTGTGTCACAAAAGATTGCTTTCCTGTTTTCTATGAAAGTGGTATAAAACTGAACACGTTTGCTTGTGGCAGGGATCTGGTATGGCATTCTGGAAGGCATTGGCATCTTGTCTGTCATCACCAACGCCTTCGTCATCGCTGTTACCTCAGACTTCATCCCTCGCCTTGTTTATGCCTACAAGTATGGACCTTGTGCTGGTCAGGGCCGAGCAGGCGAGGGGTGAGTGACAGCCAAACAAATGAAACGCTAATTTTTATTATTCTGATTTTGTATTACTGATTCTATAATAAGTGCTGCATAAAATTATTTCTCGTGTGATCCTCAGGTGTATGATGGGCTATGTCAACGCCAGTCTCTCAGTGTTCCGGGTGTCTGACTTTGAGAAGAGATCGCAGCCCAGGACTAATGGCTCCAAGCTTTTTGGAGAAGCTGTGAAGTATTGCAGGTTCATGAGTGTGTCTGCGCCACAAGTTTTCCGTCTTCATTAAGCATAAGATGTTACAAATATATCATAAACTGTTATTTTTCTATGCCCTGATTAAGATTCCTACAAGTGTCTGTTGCACAAAAAAACAAACACCTGATGAATAGAAACTTTAGCTGCGAGTATTTGTGCAACCCCAGGATGGATTGCATGACCTATTTTGTGTGTGCTCATCCATCACTTTATTAATGCTCCCTATTAAGCAACACACAGGCTCCCACTGAGCTCCACATAAAATATGTTCAGAGGTAAACTGTAACTATAACCCAGAAGCTCGGCACAAGATTTTAGATGGTGAAACAAGCTGCAGCTAAAAACATGTTAATCCCTAATGTGACATTTAACAGATTTCTTGGTTGTGTACAGACGGATTTTTGTGTTGTGACCCACCAGGTATCGTGATTACAGGGAGCCTCCAGATTCGGCTGAGCCCTACTCATACACTCTACAGTTCTGGCACGTCTTGGCAGCCCGACTGGCATTCATTATTGTTTTTGAGGTCAGTGTTTTCAGACTATGATAAATGACTCTAGACAGCAGGCTGGGTCTGGAATTGGATTCCTTGATATCGTTTTGTCAATGATTTTTAGCTTTCTGTCACCAGCAATGAGCATCCATCTACATCATCTTCAACATTTTGCTTTAATTTGCTCTGAGCAAATAAAGGCATCAGCAGTTCAGAGGTCTGGTGATGATGTTTTAAATGTCTCATATTTCACACCTTCCCTGTGTTTTATCTGAAGTGTTGATATCCATTAGAAGATAAATTTGTGGTTTTAACCAAAAACCATCTCAGTGTAGTTTTACATCTCCTCTCTCAGGCTTCTCTCCGGAGCTCTAGTGACAACAGGTCAGTGAGCCAATCAGAAGAGAGGCTCTGAGCCATGCGTGTACCCCTTTAACTGACTGTCTCTTTTAGACATCTGTTTCAAAAGGCCTTAGATTTATCTAGACCCTGATTTCCTGAAGGAGTATTAGCGTTACATCAGGACTAACTGCAGGGTTCATTATAGCCTACGTATTGGCAGGTTTAATTTGAATTTTCTGCTTCCTGCTGTCTGTCTTTTACTCACTGTCTTGCCCAAACTTCCTCTTTTTGTGACCTGTTACACAGGAAATTCAAATTTATCTTGTTTAGCTTAGTCCACAACTACATAGAGATGAAGTAAGACGTGTTACAAAAAGCTTACAAAACTTTCCTGTTTTGGTTCACTCTCACTGCTCTCACCAACCTCAGCTCCAGAAGCAGCAGGTGATTTCAGCAAAACAGTTCTGATCAACCCGCTGTGCACTACCTCCACCCAGCACCAAACAGCTGACAGATAAAATTAGCGACTAGCTGGTGAACAGAGCAGAGCATTTAGCAGCTAAAGTACCCGGGGTTGGTAGAGATCAAAAACATAAGTAAAAGGAGGGTGAATACTGGACTCAAATTCTGACTGTCATATCAAAACAATCAATCAGTGAATGCAGATTTCAAACTCGACTGAGGCCTGCTCCAGGCTTTTAATCCATAACCTGTCCAGGAAACCAAACCAGTGTCATCACTGTCCTGTTACATAACCAATGTCATCACTTCTCCTTTCCAGACAGAATTACATGTTGTTGTTGAATTTAAGCTTTTAAAGCATAACATTAGGGAACTGGACATTATTTCTAAGTTTCTTTATTATAGTCCGACTAACACTTTGTACATCTTACCTGTAAAGGCCACAAGGACCAGTGAACTACAAAAAAATCTATTCTTTGACACCAAAAGCATGTCTCTTTCAACATACTGACCATTTTCATAATGTGGGCATATAGTTTCAAGGACTATTTAAAGTAGTCATATCTATTTTGTTTTTAATTGTAGAATAGATAGAAAGAAGCTCAAATGTATTCATATGTCTTTAAACAAATCAGACCCCCTTTTAAAGGACTCTAGGTAACTAGGTTTCCATTAATCACGTGTCTCCATATCACAGTGAGTAATAAATTCTGTTTGGTTTTCCCACCTTATCACTTTGAAGATGGAACATAAAATATTTTAGAGGATTTTTGATAATATACTCTGTTTTTTTTTTTTTTTTTGCAGCACATGGTCTTTGCCATCAAGACCCTGATCGCATACCTGATCCCAGACCTTCCCAAGGACCTGCGGGACCGTATGCGCAGGGAGAAATACCTGATCCAGGAGATGATGTATGAGGCCGAGCTGGACAGACTGCAGAAAGAGAAAAATGAGAAGAAGAAGAAAGAGCGGGCCCATCACAAGGAGTGGCCCTGAACACACCAACTGGTACAGCCAGACATTCAGAAACAGAGATTATTAAACTCTGTTTATAATTCAGATCAATTCAATTCAATTTTATTTGTATAACGCCAAATCATAATATACATTATCTCGAGGCACTTTACAGGGTGAGGTCAAGACCTTACTTTGTTACAGAGAAAAACCCAACAGTTCCCACAAAGAGCAAGCGCCTGGCGACAGGGGGGAGGAAAAACTCCCTTTTAACAGGAAGAAACCTCCAACAGAACCGGAGAGAGGAGAAGCACAAACTACAGGGGAGAGAAAAAAGAATACAAAGTTAATGGCATAAAGTAGTCGAGAGAGAGAGAGAGATTCCAGTGAATCATGGGAATCCCCCAGCAGTCTAGCTCTATAGCAGCATAACTAAGGGATGGTTCAGGACATACCCGAGCCAGCCTTAACTATAAGCTTTATCAAAGAGGACAGTTTTAAGCTTGATCTTAAAGGTAGAGAGGGGGTCTGCCTCCCGAACCCACACTGGGAGCTGGTTCCACAGGAGAGGAGCCTGATAGCTGAAGGCTCTGCCCCTCATTCTGCAAACTCTGGGTACCAGAGTGTCAAACAAAAGTGTCAAACAAAAGTAATTTAACATTAGCTAAACCCCTCCCCTGAACAGGGATTATCCAATAATAGCTTAGCAACCATAACTAGGCATGGCAGATCAGTCAAGGTTTGGATTTCTCCATGTTGAAGCAGTGTATGTTGAGCTGTAGGGCGATGTCTTGCATTTAAACAGTTTGTACGGTCTTTCTAAAACACAAAATTAAAAGTAAAAGGAATGAAATAAATAGATTTAATAATCATACGCAGCAGTGGTTAGTATGTTGAGCTAACTAGCTTACTGGTGTTACTTCTGAGGCAAAGGGGCAGATGATGAAATAATTGCTTTAGTATGTGTTGTTGTAGGTTACATTTCAAAAGGCCAGTTTGGAACTAGAACATCTACTGTGTGTTTCCCACTATCACCGGGTGGTCGTCTTCCTAAAGCCTTTTCTCTTGCAACATTAAAAGGAGCAAGACAGGAAACAACAGTCTTAGCTTCCATTTTTCCCAGAGCATACTCACATACATATATATTATACATTATATACAGTATATATATAATGGTGTTATATACAGTATGTATATAATGTATAGGACTAATGGCTATACACTGCAGGATGCAAACCTTCTCCCTGGGATATGTAGCTTTAGCCCCACTATCAAATTTTTAAAACAAGTCACCCCACTTCATGGAGATAACGTTAGCTTAATCAGTGAACGAGCTAAAGTGAACAAAACCTACAAGCAACAGTTTTCACTCCAGCCAACAAAATCAGCAGTCATCAGGAACAAATGAGAAGCCTCTGTCCGAAATCAGGGAGCCACTGAGCCAAAAATTTTGTAGGGGCAAATCTGCCACTGGTTTCATAATAAATATGAAAATATAATATGTGTGTGAGAATGTAAAGCTCCACAGGAGCAGCTGTAGGAACAAAGCTTACAGTAAGACTTAATGAGAAAGCACTTGTGATGATGTGGAGCAGGTTATTTGCTATCAGTAAAAGAGAAGTTTTTCATTCACTTTTAGTCTTTTTGACCTTTGGAAACATTCATCCAAGGACTTATAACTTCAAAAATGGAATTAAATTCACTAAATTCTTCGTAAAATGCTGTATGTTTTACAGGGCTTACCATGTAGTTTCTCTTATTTCCAGGTTGTCAGCTGGTGTTTGGTTTTCACTGCACAGTAAAGGAAAGAGATGAGTGCTGGGTCTCCTGCATGATACTGGACCCTCATACTTCCCTTCTGCCACGTCAGACCAGCACCTCCAAGTGGACAGTTGATTAACTGCACCTAGCAGTGAGTCTGCACCATATCAGATGTCCTCTTGAACATTTGGCAGCAGGTTTTGCTACCTTTTTTTTCTCCAGATAGTTTCTGCCACTTTGGACTCTGAACAGCTTATGTCTTTAGATCCTGAATGTAGATTTCAAGCAAGACTCAACTTTTACAGATTTTTTTTGTTTTAGATGAGAGAAAAAAAAACCTCTCCTCAGCTTACTGAATGACAAACCCTGTTTACATTTCTCCTTGTTTGAGGAGTTCACATTTTTGCTTTATTGTAAATAAAGATATTTAAATGAATGTCAGGCCTTCCGCTCTGCTATAGTGTAGTGCAATAAAAATAAAAGTTACTTAAAGATCTATTCTATCCGAGCTGTGGCAGTGTCCACAGTTTGCTTACACTGGAAATGCTTTCCATTTGAATTTAGATTGGTAACTGCAGTAATAAACACTATTTATTGTAAAGAAATATGACTTTGACTTGACTGTGTGTGTCTTTCTTCAGTAATTTAGAGTCAGGTGGAGTTGGTATTAAGAAATACCCCTGCTAACAACATCAGCCTTCCCAGTAGTCTGATTATGGTCATTGTGATTGGGAAAAAACAACAAACAAACGAAATAAAGTTATAATATGACATTAAAATGTCTAAAAGTTATGTACCTACATTATGCCAAATCTTTCCAGCACTTTTCAAACCAAGAGATATACATTTATTCATGGTAATGGTCTGTTTCAGTCGGTCGCCTGTCAATGACGTCATCCCCCTGCCTAGCAGAGTTTTTTTTTTTTTTTAAACACCTTGGTCGTTTTCATCTATGGTTTTTTTTTTGTTTTGTTTTGTTTTGTTTTTTAGTAATTGGACATCTGGATCTTGAATTACCAGAGGAAAAAAACACTGGCAAATGTTAGGCACCTCAGCTCCCATGAAATACCCTCTGTCTGCCAAAGAGCACTGGCAAGTCACTGATTTTTAAAGTGAAACTGCTTTAATTGTTGTTTCTACCGCTTATAATCCCCTGGTCCGTTTGGTATGGAGAGGAGGAGACCTCTGCGGATAATTCGGCTCCTGGTAAAAGCCTCTGGATTGTCTCTTTTATAAGTTATTAAACAAACAAAGGTTAGCAGCGGTCTCATATCACAGTAAACAACTATTTTCTATGTAAAGATATGGTGGAGTAATCGCGTCTGGAGTGGAGAACAAAGTCCCCCCCGCTGTGTGTGTTGTTATCTGAGCTTCTCTGGTCTGCTCTGGGAGCCAGTAGTGGATGTGAGTTCCCCGTGTTAAACCATCAGCCCTCCCTACGTTTATGAGGACCCAGATACTGGCCACAGGTGAGACAGCACAGTGCTGTGGGTAGCTCTCAGGTGAAAGCCACCTGACACTGAAGAAACCACTTTCTAGGCTAGAAAGGCTCCAACAAAGCAGATGAGACCAGAGCACAGGCGGGACAGGCCATGAGGACTGCTGGTTCAAACCCCAGTCAGCCAGAGGACCGTCTAAACACCCATGAAGTTCTCACAGTTCTTACCGGCTCCGTCAGTCTGTCTTTACCGAGAGCATAACTCTATGAACTGCTAAAGGGCTCCAGTTGGACTCTTCTTCTCCTCCATGTGTAAGTAACTTGATGATACATAATGTAAACATGTCTGTTTTCATCAGTGATGGTTACAGCAGCATGATAACGTTAGCTAACCCGCCGTTAATGATTATCAATGTGTTCGGCAAATGTTGCTATCGTTAGCTGGCTGCAGTGGAGCATATCACAGCATCGTTTTCTGTTGGCTCTGGTGTTCACAGGGTAACCTTCCTCCGTTGTGCCACAGCGGTGGGTTCAGTGGCCGCCTTCACTGGGCTGACCGAGAACTTGAAGGGGGGTGTGGCTGATGAGACATTTATTGAGGTCTGGATCCTGGTGGTCTGCTGCGACATCTAGGGGCAGTTTACAGAACCTGTGTGGACAGCAGGTCAGCTGAAAAGATAAAGATGTAAAATATGATATAAGGAGAGAGTGCCATTCAACAAATACCAACAATTAATACATTACATACATCGGTTCAAATTGAGCTTTTCTGTTGAGGACATTCATCTTTCCCAGTAACTAGGAACAGATTTGTGAATTGAAATTGAAATTGAGGATGAATATGATAAAGTTATACCACTTAAGTTATTTGATGGTTTTACATTCAACTATATAACAGTGACACTGAGTCATCAAAACAAAAACAAAAAACTCCCAAATAAAGCAAGAAATAACAGAAATCCAGCGAAGATCACTCCAGTCTGTATATTTCAGTCCTGGACGTTTGACAAACGGTTATTCAGGCCTTTATATTGTATTCATCCAAGAAGAAATGAAAGGGCACAAAAATATAATATCAATATAATATCATTTATTTATTCAAAGTCCAAAATGTGTCAAAATCTTGGGAGACAACGCTGAAGCCTGCCTTTAACAGGTGAAGTGGAAGAACAATTGAGATTTCAATTTAATTAAAACGGCAAAATTATCTCTCTCTCTCTCTCTCTCTCTCTCTCACACACACACGCACAGATTTATCGTTACAACACCAGAGGGCGTCAGAGAGCTTGGTTACACTAAAGAATGTAAAGGAACATTTGAATGACTGTAGTTTTAGATTCTATTGAAAACGTGTCTCTTTGTACATTTATTATTGAATTGAGCTGAAATTCCACATGTTAATCTGATTCTTTCACTGAAGAGATGAAAGGGGGGGAATGTGTTGACAGTTTCGTTCATCCTCTATGACCTGTCTTTGATCTCTTCATAAATTTGTCACACACTTTGTGGACCATGAAACTGGCGTCAAGGTTAACCAGCTCGTGCCGATGAGCAGGCTTTTACAGTCATCCTTATTGATCTGTAATTTATGACGATCCGCAGCCCTGCCTTGAAGACCGTTGTATGAGCTCGTTCACTGGGAAGATGGAAAAATCAATGATGCTTTCATAGATTACAGTCTATATTTAATATTTCAGTGTACAAATGAACTAGCATCACCTCCTACAGCCCACAGACCGTTTGATTTTCCCACTGTGACTGGCATTGGACACCATTGCAGATGCATTTTAATACCCAAACACATCTGTTTATCCTGTGCCTATCACTGTCTGGTCATTTTGAACATACAAATAATCACAGAGTGGAGAGGCTTGTCCTTCAGCATGGATTACTCTGGTGTTGTGGCCTCTGCTCAAACTCCATTTTGATTATTAAAAGCAGGGGACAGGGGAGACAAACTGTGTTTTGTTTCCTATTAAGGCAACTCTTCTCCTCTCTAAGAGGATTATCCCTGCCACACGCCCAGGAGTTATGTAAGGCTGTCAGAGGATAATACCTAACATTTCCTCATATCCCGCATTTTGGCAGCTTGGCACTCTGTGAAATCAGTGAAGTTGAGCTGACATGTGCAGTTCAAGCCGGGTGGGAGAATGGATGTATGGAGACTTTTTTAAATGGACAGGCCTTTCACCTCATTGCTGTTTTTTTTTTTTGTTTTGTTTTGTTTATTTTTGATACTGTGATAAAACCAGACTCATCCCTGAATACTGAAGTTTAAATTATTCATGACACCTCAACCTCATGTTGCGATTTGGACCTCTTTACCAAGCTGCCATCAGCAGACTGGCAAATTTTACTTTGATTTGACTTTTTTCATCACAATTGTGTCTTTCATTTCTACTTCATCAATGTTTTTGTTTCAACAACTGATCAAATGGCAATAAGTATAGCTTATTGTATTACTCTTAGTGACAAACCCACAGAGAATTATGATCAAACTGCTGCTCCCCTCAGCTCTAAAGAGCACATCAGCATCTTTTAGCTCACTGTTGTCATTTCACAGCTGCAACTTTAATGTTTTGGTTCAGTCTCAATCCTCTCATCAGCCTTTTTTCCAGCCACATCGGGCAACTGAAAAAACCTCAGATGAACCCACTGTACACTTCATGCTCAGGACCAAACAGCAGACACATTTTCCAACTAGCTGGGGAACACAGTGGCACATTCAGCAGCTAAAGAGTCAGATATTTCCATCAGGAGTGGGTAAAGAACACAACAGGGCTAAAGGAGAGTGAATATTCAGCAGGCTCACCAGATGGCCAGAAACACGACTCCTTACAGCCACCTTTAACCTTTCCATTTCTTTCTTATTTGTGATTTCCTGCACTTGACCTGGGTCACTTAGAGCAGCTGGCCTATAACGAGCCCTTCACCTTAGTTACCACTGGCGAGACCACTTCATTCAAAATGGTACGATTTATTAACCCCTCACCTGCCAAACACACAGGTGTGTGCCAACTTGACTCCTCACTTCTACCCGCATATGATCTTATGGTCCACAAAGATTCATGAACTCAGAAATGTTGTCATGCCACAGACAAAGGATCTCTACAAACACTCACTCCATGGATCTCTATTCGTACGTGTGTTTAAGTTCCTCTCCAAACAGCTTAACATGAGTTTCCCACAAAAAAAGTGAAAAAAGGAAAACTGGGGCTGGAAGCTCATCTACTCTTACGTCCTCATTGAGAAATTCTGGATCCGCCCTTTAGCCCCGCCCACCTTTCTTAGCAGAGAGCATCAGGATGGTTAGAGGAGGAAACATCAGAGAGACTCAGCCACATGTTTGAGCCTCAGTCAGACCCAGACTCAGATGAGGAGTCTGTTGAGACCAGAATCAGAGACTAGCAGACGGATCAGAACAGTTAGCATAGTTAGCATCTTTTATTTGTTTATGTTGTTTGTTAGCTTGTAACTGGCAGTGGCTGACAGTGTTACTAGTTCTCTCGCTTTCTGTACTCAAAAGGTTTCAGGTTTATTTCATCGTGCACAAATATTTCACATTCGAGATTTAAGAGGAAAACAGTCATACCTTTGTTTTAATTGTTCCTTCAGTCTGAAACTTCTTTAAAACATTACATAGACTGTTACATAGGCTTACTGTTATTTAAGTACTCAATTTTATTATGTCTTGCTTTTAAATTGATTTGCAATTTTGCACTTGTTATATTTATATATTGCTTTGTTGTATGTTTTAGCTTAACATTTCTGTCTCATCTGTTTTGTAAAGATTTAGACCATATTAAAAATAAAAGTATTAGTATCTGAGGCCAGAACAAAACAGGCAGAAAGCCAGGTGTCCAAACACATGTTTTCTGCTCGTTGTAACCTGCACGATACAGATGGTTATCACCCACGTGCCAGAAACCCGCCTCCTTTAAATGTCAAGGCTCCAGCTGCCTTGTGCCGTGTTTCAGATAACGAGTGCTGCTTGTAAGCTGCCTGGCACATTGTTTGCACACACACACATTAGACAGCAAGGCCCTGATGTCACATCCTGGATCATCCATTAAAACCGTGCTAGGAAAACAAAAAAAAAAAAAACACATGACAATAAAACACTCCTGCTGTTTCCTGGCTGCAGTTGCCAGGGCAACACAGCTGACAAGTCCATCTCTGTTTTCCTCTCTTTTCCTCTTTTTCTCTTTCTCAGGCTGTCTCATTACAGCTTCTCCTTTTTTTTTTCTTCAGGCTGTTTCTTCTCACATACTGATCCACTGCGCTAAGCTACAGTCATTCTTGACATTCCTTTAAAGTCAAACAAACGATTTTTTTTTAGAAATCAGTACATGTATCCTTGGTGGTTTGTGTGTTTGATTTGTCTGCTCACTCAAAATTGTATCACCAAAAAGAGGAAATTTAAGTTTTGTTCAGACCGTTTTTCTGCAGTGGCAGGACCTCTCCAGAGGGTGTACATGTGTCAGCACTTGTAATTTGATTTGTGCAATCTGCAATCTGTGTGTGAGAGTATATAGAATAATTAGCTTTATTGCTTCATTTTCAGCAGCCACACAGACAGTTAACCATTATGGGTTTATTTGTGTCTGTTGATTAAACCATAAAAATGTGCAATTGGAAAAATGTCCAGATTAGCTGGAATATCAAACTCCTATCATTCAAAAACATGGTAAAGAGCTACAATGTGAAATGCAAAGAAATAACACTTTTACCTTTGCACTTCTCAGGTTTTCTGGGTTTGGTCATTGTGGTCATTGGACACATTTCTGTTGTCATAACCGATAATGTTGGTTTTATTAAGCCATAAACCAACAACCCCCATAATGCAGGGACTGTGGAGCAGCTTTCTAGCTTCTCTAACCCTCTCACATGATACAGGTGGTGTTATTAAGCTGTATTTACATTGATGACTTCCAGACAGTAATTTACAGTATCATGCACCTTGGCACAACAGTGCAGACCTGTTGCTGTGCATTTTCACACTCTGGTCATTTACTGTCACCAGCTAATGCTAGCTAGATGCAGTCGAGGCCTAGTCACTTGGTGAAATATCAGCATGTAGATGCAGATACTAGAACACTGCTGACTGTCTGAGGTCTGCTCCTAGCGACATTAGCATTTTAGCTAAGGAAGTACAGCCATTTAGTACAGAGCCAATAGGAGATTCAGAGAGATAAATACCACGCCTTAATGTGGAGTGGGACTCGCTGCTAATTTTAGCAAGCTGCTCACTGGTTTTCACTTTCTGAGTGGAATACATACAGCATGGCGGGTCCTCCTCAGATGTCGAGAGGGACAGACATCTTAAATTGCTAAAGGCTACAGTCGGTCGCTTTCGGAAAGTGACGTGACGGGCCGGGGCTAGCTGGTTAGCATGCTAACTTCAGGAGGAGAAAAGACGTGATAGAGACGAGTCAAGGCCAGAAACATAACAGCAACATTACATAAAACTGACACCTTTCACTGAAGTTGTCGATGTCTAGGCTGAATCTGAATATGTCCCAGGCATGAAAAAATGTCCTTCTAGTTTGGTAAGTAAATAGCTTTTAATGCTAAAGCTACGCTATGAAGCAACAGCAAAACTTGAACTCCTTAGATTTGCAGAGACAAAAAGTAGAGAAACAGGAGGGAAATGACAGAACAGTTGGTGCCTCTGTTTTGAGATAGCTTACAGCTAATGTCTCAACAATCAGTGCATGTTTGTGATGAATAAACACAGACTGCAGAAAAGGTCCAGCAGTCCGATTTGAACAAATGACACGGAGAAAATTTTAGCTTTGCTTTCTGTCTGAACACATCTTTAGGATGCACTGTGTGTTCTGTATGTATGTAGTCAGTATAAGATACATTGAAAACAGCTGCTCTTACAGATGTAAAGACGCAACTTAAATTTCAGTTTGATTTTACACCTGCAATGACTGATTTGGCCTCTTGCCGTAGCAAAAACAGGCTGTGAACACAACATCGACACATTTCACCTTAACATAACTTGTGTATTTACATCCAGCTGATATGGAGCAACATTTGTAATTATTTGGAGTCTTCACTGTCCTTGTAGCCCTACTTCTGGTCTCTGGTTAGCTTTTCACTAACTTTGTCAGTAGGTAAGGCCTGTCCCTGTGAGCCTAAACCTAAACATTAATCCTAGTCTAATCCTTTGACCCAAATCCTAACCTTAAACTGCCCTTGATCATCCAATTCTACAGTCCTCACTTTGAATAGAAAGTCCTTGAAATTGAGCATCTCATTTACTGTGAGTTATTTGGCATGATAATACAGGCACACACACGCACACACACACACACATTCCCAGCATACACAAGTGGACAGATAATGGGGCCTGATAACATGTTGAAGATATGAGTAGCAGCTCACATCCTGCCCAGACTGTGACCCTACATCAAAGCTGAAATATTTGATCAGACAATTTTGAAAGCTGTCATCGCCTGCCTCAGAGACAGAGGAAGTTACTTTGCAGATAAGACGCTGCTTTCACCTTCTTTCCCGTGGAATCTGGGTCAGCTGCAGCTGCTCTATCTGTGGCCGGCACATCTCTTCCATCTGATCCTTCAGTATTAAGGCTTTATATCCCCTACTGTCTCACCGCAGTGAAGGACGAGGGGGCTGGATGCAGCACTATACACTGGGCTGTAATTGTCTGCTGAATGGAAATATGTCAGGGCTGCTGTGGCTTTTGTACATATAGTACCACATGATAATAACCAGTGTGACAGTTGGAACCACAACTTAACCATGTAATAGTTGTAGCAATTGTAATAATTTGCATGTTATTACACAGGAAGTAAACAGCTGTTTACACTCCCTCTTTCTTTATGACCACAACAGTGATTTCTCCTCTTTGCTTTTTTGCTGTTGTAAACTTTTGTCATGTGGTAGTTCTTCCCTCAAGAGCATAGGAAGTGAGATATATAACATTTGTAATTCAGAATAATCAGGTTTAATGTGAGTGAGATGTCCACTATAATTAAACACACACAGCAAAGACTGCTATTTACTTAAAGGTCCCATATTTTACACTTTTTATTTGAAGTGTTGATCTCCATCAGAAGATATATTTGTGCTTTTAAGAACCAAAAACCATCTCAGTGTAGTTTTACGTCTCTCTCAGGCTTCTCTCTGGTGCTCTAGTAACAACAGGTTGGTGAACCAATCAGAAGAGAGACTCTGATCCTCTCCTCTGATTGGCTGACTGTGGTCTGAGTGATTGAATAAAAATATAGCAGATTTCAGGTAAACACTCAGAGAAACCAAATCCTGCAAGGTTGGATGGTGGGTCCAGGTGGGTGGGGCGTGGCTGAGAGTGGTGACTGCTTTGTTGTGACATCACAAATTACAAAAGTCCTGACAGCTGGTTTTAAGGCTCAGTTTCTGAATACAGGCTGTGTGCATTTCTCTGTGGACTGAGGCTTTGATACTTTCACAGTATTAATATAGAACCTAGACCTGATGTATAATTTAAAAAAAACACATGACATCTACCTTTATACAATATGGGACCTTTACTTGAGTAAACTGCATCAACAGAAAATCTGTAGCAGACTTCACCAAAACTGTTTGACTGACAGGAACTATGGAGCCTGCAGAGTACACAGCAGTGAGCACTTCAGAACAATAATAGGAAAGTAGAAGATAAATGCTGATGTAATCCATTTAAACTACAAGCACTTGGATGCCATTCATATTGAGACAGAAATTTGTCTTCAAAAACGTCTGCTCCATAGTGTCTGCACCCTCCATCATGCACCACACAGGGTGTGATTAGCATAAACCAATAACTCTATTTAAAGGAAGCATTGAAGATTAATGTGAAAATGCACAAGACAGTGCATGTATTACAAAACACTGTGTGGTTGGGAGGGGAAGTGTCAAGGACATAGATTAAAGTAAGAGAAGATAAAACTTTGTTGATCTCCAGAGGGGAAATTACAAGAAACAGTCTGAAGAGGTATGAAACAGATAAAGAGGAATTTAAGATAAAGAAAATACAACCAAAAAAAAAAGGTAAATGGCATTCAAAGGCTTTATACCATAGCTCAGCCAACTAGCTACTGTTAACCATACTAACCACTTTTAGCAATTATAAACACGGAAAGTAAATGTTTATTTCTCACCTTATTTGAAATCCAGTTGCAAAAAGCTGTGAACACAACACTGACATAAGCCCCATTCAGTCAGGCTTAACATTACGGCGGGAGGTCGGGGATAAGATAGTCCCTGCGGTCCCGGGTAATTTAATTCACCGTTCCAGATGGGATTTTAAACTTAGCAAAATTACAGGAAGTGGTCTGTAATAGACATGAGCATTCAGCAGGACAAATCCAAATGAGGACGCCAAATCCGCCGCGGGGGAATCAAAGGGGAATCAAAGATGCTGCGTGAGGTAACTTAGAGTCAAAACTGTTCTCCTTCAAAACTCAATCACATCTTGAGATACAGACATGGAAGTCAGATGGTGACTTAGACCTTTTGAGGATATCATCATCTTATAATTATCTCCCCTGTTTCTCCAAAATTTCTTCTAAGAAACCATAGAAAAGAAAAAAGAAGCTTCAGAACATTTTCTTCGGCATCAAACTAATCATGTGATAACTGTCTGTACATTCATGGATACACTGTAAAAAGAAACAGCGGATGTCTAATTCAGGATACTTTAAATGAGAGCAATTTGCCAAAATGTAAATTAATATGGCCTTAAAAAAAACGGGGTCAAAAGTGATGACCTTTATCTGACATTACAACGGGCTGTTTGATGAGCTCATGGCTTTAATTTTTTTCCCTTGTCAAATTTGTTTCAAAAAACATGTATATGTTGGTGCTAGAATGTTTGCATCCATCATTCCTGACTTGATCTGTTTTCACACACAGAGTCAAATTTCACAGTATGCTGATTAAATAAAAGCTCTTCTCAAGAAAAAACAAAAAAAAAAAACCCCAAAAAACTCCACAGATCCACTGTAAAATGCTACACAATACAAGGGCCACAGACTCCAAACAACAATCCACATTAGCTTTTATGCTAAAGTCCCCTCCTTATCAGACATACAAACCCAAACACACACGTCTTGTCCTGCGCCTTAGCTTGTTGAACAAGTCACTGTGCAAACATTCACTGTGGAAAAGTGCACTGCTAATGTCAGTCTGCAGGCTCCACTGCTAATTAGCTGCTCAGCTGCTCTGGACATTAAATTAAAATTCAAACATACCTGCAAATGTCACTGACGTGCTGCTTATGCTTTAATACCACTAACAAGATGCTGCCCAGGACACGCAGGCCACAGCTGCACTCACACAATGTTGGCAGAATGGGGACAACAGAAAAACACCTGCTGCAGATTATTCCACGGTGGTTAGCCCTCGTGTTAACCTTGTAGTCACACCACTTGAATCAGGATGTGGGTTGCCAGGTTGTGGTAACAGATGGGTTTAAATCATACGTATTTGGCTTGTAGCTTGTGTCTCATACACAATCTGGCAACTAAGCCAATGTCAGACAAACATATAAAACGTATGGATCAGTGTATGATGATTTTTTTATGATAATATTAAGGGCCATGCAAATTACGGGAGTTTCCCGGGTGAAACAACAAAACAGGAGGCTGTTGGAAGACTACAACAAGTCCTCCACCCTGAACAACCATATGCATCGTTTTTCCTCAATCCTCTGATACCTCGAATAGGAGTGTCTCCTGAAATAGTGCCCCTACGGCGGCAGGCGTACCAGACCTTGGTTGTCAGGGTTACAATAATAAACATGGAGACTGGCGTACGTACCTTAATCACCATGGTTGGTTTAGGCACGAAAACTACTCAGTCAGGTTTTTAGTAAAAGATGGTCATTTGGGTTAAATAAGTACATTAGATGATCTTTGTTGCCATGGTTACAATAATAACAACGTGGTTAACTTTGTCAAACAGTCATTGATAACAGAAACAACATAAACTGGTACTTTCACATGGGAATCGAACGCCGTTCTCTTGTGTCGTATTCCTGTGTTTTGTTGACCCTCAACCTCCTCCTGACGTGGACTTTGTCACCTTGTTGCATCGTCACTGCACTTTTACCTTTGCTCCAGTCATAATTACTACAGCCACTAGATGTCACCGAGAAACAAAACACAGCTATGTGTCATAACAACCTGCTGCACAGACGACCTATGGACTCTTTTTTTTTGCAGGAAGTCTGTCTCGTAGATTACCATTGGCAGATATGGTCTTGCTCGATGATGAGATATTAGTTATCAAACATCTTCACAGTTTACCTGGAAATGAAAGTTGTGTGTAAAGGTTAAGCGTCAGTCCTGGAATCACCAAACAACCTGTGAAAACCCAATGTGAGAGCCTGCAGGTTTGGATCATGACAGTGTGGAGCAGTCACGGGTTGTATTTCCACACACTGGTTGGTTGTATCCATGAAGACACTTCTGGCGTTTCCTTTCACGGCTGAAAAAAATAACAACCACACAATTGTGATGTCTCTGCCTGGCCTTAATAGTGTTTTGGCACAAAATCCGAAGATGAAACCATCTCTTGGTTTGACTAACACTGCCATGCAACTGACTGCAATAATATGCTGCCTTTGTAGACTGAGCATGGGAGGAGGGAGGCTAACTGCTGTGAGTATAACCAGGAAGACTGAGGTGAATTACGCTGCCATCATTAGCCTTTGATTGCGAATGATCTTGCTTCATTCATGGCAGTCATTAGCCCCAGTACCTGACCGTAAATTTCCCGGTAGTGTAATATTGCCTTGATTATTGGAAAACACACATATCTCATTTACAGCTTAAGACCTGCTTGGGATCCTCAAATTATCAATAAAATGTCATCTTTAAAAATCAATTTGGGGAGATGGAAGAAAAAGCCACCTGTAAATACCGGCTCCTTTAGCATCGAGTCTTCTTCACATGGCAGCGTCGATGCCTTTTTCTCCTTCCACCTCAGCTGCGCAGATGTTTCCTCATTCATGTCATTTTTAAGACCGGCAGTTTCACAGGCAACGTGTTGTGTTTATCCTGCGAAACCCACTGAATTGCCTAACACTGCCTGCAGCCCGCAGCATCAAAGTGACACCAAATACGAGTCTTGCATTTGCTGTTGCACATTTCAGTGAAGCTGTGCAATGTGAGCTCATGATCATGCCACCGAGTCCCAACTCCCCTCTGACGAACTGCTTTTGAAAAGCTCATCTTACATGTTGACGAGATGAGGTTATTCTGGCTCTAATCTACAGTCATAACATTAGAATTCCTCCCTAACTTATTGTGGGCTGAACACTCATCCCTTCAACAAATACCTCACATTGCTCTCCCAGCACTGAATCACACTCCCTCCTCTGTCTGCCTCCCCCACTCTCTCTGATATGCTCCTTAAACTAAAACATTAGTTGATGAAACATAAGCAGAAGCTCTCCTCTGAGCTCCTGTTGGTCTCAATCACTTTCATTATCCTCAGCTTACTGACTTGTGTTCAACTGCTTTGCCTTTACGCTCCTTAAAATCATCAGTTGGAGTACTGGTGGTGTTGACTCTGCTATAATATCAATACAATAATGTCATACTGGACTGTTGAGGATGCACTATTCCATCAGTGAGACGTCATCTTCTACATTTTAAACACACAGTATGTAACGTCTGCCGCTAGGGGTCTCTCAAACAAAACAGTAACAAAAGACGGTGTTTGTTGATATCTTGAAGAAGCATGGGATCATGGGAGATATTGTCTTCACCACCTTTCCAGTCAGCTTTTCCTGGTTTGGATTCCTTCAGTGTCAGTCATTCAGGAGGTTTTTACCTGGAGCTGAATTATCCACAGAGGTCTTCATCTCTCCACAACAAACAGACCAGAGGATTAAAACCAGTAGAAACACTGAATAAAGCAGATTCACTTTAAAAATCAGTGATTCACCAATGCAGCTCAGTGGACACAGGATGTCTCAGAGTGGCTGGGAGCTGAGCTGTCTAACATTTGCCTGGTTTTTCTCTGATAATTTAAGATCCAGATGTCCGACGACTAAAATTCTTTGTCCTGTTAAAAGTGTAAGAAGCGAATCTTAAAATGTGACTTAAAACTGGATAAAAGTCAATTTTGTGCTTCTGGTCAGCACCCACAACACTCTGGGTTGACTTCACCTGAGATTCTGAATCTAACTCTGTGTACCTAGCAGCTGTGTCATGTCATATGTACTTCTATTTGATTGTAAAATTATGAACAGTATGTCTATCAATCAATAAGTAGGTATATCTATTATCAAATGATTAAGCAGCATGTATTGTAAGAGTCTATCTCTGTAAAATATGCTGCTAGGCAAATTATATATTTGTTGTTATTATAATTATGTTCTATGTAATAATCATAATAATAATGATAATGATAATGTATAGAGCACTTTTCAAAATCTACGTTGCAATGTGCTTGACAAAAGCAGAAAAAATAGAATCAGTGAAATCAATGGAGCACAGAGTAATTTTGAGATAAATAAAACAATTCAAGGAAGGTAAAATCCGGAGCAGCTCTCTGATAAAATTATATTTTAAGAAGAGCCTTGAGGGAGCTCACAGAATCAGCCGACCTGATTTCCTCAGGCAGATTATTCCCGAGCCTCAGGGCCCTGGCTGCATATTTGTAACTGTATTTGTTCAGTTTGAAGGTGAAGTAAAAAGTCATCAAAGAGAGGGGGATAACAGATTATGTTGAGGGTTCCAAAGCTGTACAGCCATCTGAGCACTTCTGATGAAGTATACTGGTGCTACTGTATCCTTATTATAGTTAGTGGTAAAGTGTGCTTAAGTAATTGAAATAATAATAATAATAATAATAATATAATATGAATAAAAATCAGTTTTTAAATAAAGATACAAGTAATGCTTTATGTGTCAAATGTAAAATTATCTTGCTGTGTGAAGCTGAGTGGTGATGCCAATGAAAGCTGAGGTGTGGTTCACAGTAGTAGTAACACCTGATGGAAATAATATATGAAAGGTTAACTATGAAAAGTTCCTGTACATTTCAACAAGAAGAAATGCATACAGCAGACCTGGCATCCCGGGGTTATGGGAAAAATTCAGTGCAAAGTCAGACATCACAAATAAAGTACATCTTGAAAACATGAGGAAACCCTGCAGGATGTAATAAACACTTAAAACTGAAACATGGTCTCCAAGCAGACGCATTTTGCTGTTATTACAGACTCACACTTACACTCATACGGGGTTTATTAGATATTATATTTTCATTCTGCGAGTAATTGAATTTCTGTCTGTGGTACAAGCTCTGCAGAACAACACATCTATTTAAAAACTGTAGGTATGCATTGAGTGTGTATTCAGCTATGTATATATATATATATATATATATATATATATATATGTGTGTGTGTGCGTGTGTGTGTATGTATGTATATTTCCTTATATTGTCAACAAGATTTCTTCACTCCAAATGGTTTCATTTGTTATAAAACATCAATAAAATGCAAATAGTGCGTTTTTAATGGATATTCCTTCATGCATGTCACCAACATTACTCTCTGGAAACCGTTCCAGTCAACAGCATGTATAAGGTGTGGTGCAAGTGCTCCCAGCGCTAACAGGATCAAATTCCACAGGGGATGCACATGCTCTGAATGTCTGCACTCACAGTACTGTAATGCGCTGTGAACAGAGGAGGTCTCCATCAAATGGTATGAATTTTTGATGCATGTTGTAAGAATGTTTGACAGGATTTTACATCATTTTTACAGTATGTGCTGAGATTTGAGTTTTGGTTCCACAAAGACAGCTGATGCAATGAAAAGAGTCAGACCAACTTTTAAAGGTAGTGCAGACTGGAGAATGGAATTCATAATAGAGAGTGACTGCAGGTGTTAGTTACTGTACGCAACCTTTGCTTATGAAACAAAGAGTCTGAAGGGAGCATGATCACCAGTACTTTTCACTATTTTTTCACATTACTGGTGCGAACTGTCAGCTCATCGTGGATCGACTGCAGAGTGAAGAGCCCATCATTAATAAAATCACGTTAATTAAACAGTGTGAACAATTTGCTAAATGGTCCCATTGTCTTCAATGTGTTCACATTAATGTTTCTATTTAAGCTACAACCCACACATCCATTATACTCTTCCAGCATTTGAATTATGGATAGTCAGGAAATTACTACATTTATATTGGGCACAGAGGAGATTGAACGCCTCTGTGGTTTTAGACTTCACTTGTGTATCGAACCTTTGCAGGTCTGAGGAGAACTTTACAACTTACATTATTATATAAACTAAACTAGAATTATATCCTGCTGCTCTATTCCCACAACTATTACTAAGGGAGACAGGGGACGGAACAGTTTTTGCATTTCTCTGTTACTCAGAGACTATTTGGACTAGACCAACCAAACTTTTATATATTTAACTTAGATGTGTCTGCTAATTACCCCTGCCATTTAAATTTGGTTACATATGAAATATCATTCACAATATTTATTTGAATGGAAGAATTCAGATGTTGCAACTGACCCTAACCTTGGGGTCATCACAGGTCAGGGATAGTTGCAACACATTAAAAATAGACTACATTAAATTTCACTTATTAACTTTTGCTTTTTGTCTCACTAAGCATAGCGTAGTGTGAATTGTTTTACAATAAAATAATATTATTTATTTGTACAATAATATTGAAGTCTAGTAAACCCTAGTAGAGGTCAAGCTCAAGTACAATAGGGTCTTTAGTTAAGCTGCCAGTTTACTCCGTCAGAACTGCTTGTCAGATGGTTGAATCCCCTTCGCACCTTTCCCAGGTTGCTTCCAACTATTTCTTTCTGAGACAGACAATCCAACATTCAGAAAGGAGCCAGGACTTAAATTTCTCTTCATGAGTACAACTGAGTGCAACACAAAGTGAGTTGCAGAAGACACTATCTGAAAGTTTTTTGTTATCATAGACTGTATATGAAGATTGATGTGGTCATCCACAGGTTTCTGAAGAGCAGTTTTGAAGCTCAGAGTGGGCTCCTCCATTGTTGTCAGTTTGGCAGTGCCTGATTCCGCCCCTAACTCCCATCTGGTCCAAAAATGCATAAAGAGGCGGCACGTGTGTGGAACCAATCCTTTGCTGTGGCAAGCATGGGCTCACCCACCCATCATCCAAAGTGGCCACACCCTCAATTTTGGATAATATTAAGCTTTAATAAAATTTAAACAGGCAAATTATATATAAATTCCCCTCCCGTACAGCTGTCATGAAGGAGGAAATTAGCTATAGAGACCATACCCTTTCTGTACCAGGCTGTAAATGTTTATTTCTGCTATAAAGTGACATGGGAGTCTATTGACTCACTTTTGGAGCCAGCCTCAAGTGGTCATTTGAGGAACTGCAGTTTTTAGTGTTGGCTTCGGTTTCCAGCCCTGAAAGTTGCCGCCTGTTTGTTGTCCACACATTTACACAATAATAACACTTCACCTTCAGTGAGTCCATTCAGAGTGACAACTGCATGAACTACTTCTGTTTAAACATAACCTGCCAGTTAAATGCACTTGTCTTTGACGCTCCACACCTTCAGCTTGTAATGCAGGCTTTCTATCATGGACGTGTAGCATTCAAGCCCAACCGGATGACAACGGTAGGATTATTTGTGTAATATCGGTCGAGAACCTATTCAAAATCAATTTAAAAAATCAAGGAAAGAAATGAAATTAGGCTACAGTTGGAATGATGTGCTAATAACATTAATTATCACAGTCATTACACAGTCATCATTAAAATATTATTCAGTGAAGTGACCACTTGCTCTAATTTGCCAACTGGAACAGGAAAATGAGTCATTAGTTTTCTCTGCGGGACTGACAACACCTGCAACACTCCAAATGTCACCGTGTTGACCTGTGAAAAGCACCTCGTCGCGGTGAACAGCAAGGGATGCTTAAATTAGTCCCAGTGGGATCCATCACTACTTGAAGCCTCTATTCAACACCTGCCATTGGCCTGTCGCCTCCTAGAGCATGAAGATGTTGGAAAAGACTTCTTGTGTCCTCAGTGACGTTACAACATGGTCTTTCCTCTTGGAAAAGTACTGACCATCAAGTGCGCAAGTGCTTTTTTTTTTTTTTTTTTTTTTTTAGTAGCCACTGGAAAGGCTTGTAAGAGGATTTTTGAAAATGCGATTTGTTGACTCATGGAGAGGTTATCTGTTGTCCTTAAATCCCACTGATGTAACACTACTTTTCATTTTTCACCCAAAAAGTCTCTTTTCATTTCAGGTCAGAGTAATGCTTAAAAAGATTTGACCTGAGAGAGGTGCCAAACATGATGGAAATAGGAACTAAACAAGTTGAACCTGAGTATTACTGTTACATTCATTTGTGGTAATAAAGGAACAAACTCGTCCTCCAAAATCGAAAGATTTTATTTCATACCAACAAATATCAGTGATAGTGTTACTTTCACTGCCTCTACGTAAAATTTAGCCTGTGTCTAACAGAACAGAATAAATATAAAAAGTTGGTATTCAGACAGTGGTATCATGAACATGTATGGCCAAGGAAACGATAACAAGCCTCTTGGCACCTAGGAAATGATTCCACACACCTATAAAAATCAGACAGAGAGGACATAGGAATGTAGGTCATAGTGGGCTTGGGGCGGGCTGGCAAACCTCCCTCTGATTTCTGTGACACTGATCTGGGCTGACAGGGGCTTTGTTGCCAAACCCAAACTCACCTCCTGTCTTAACCACTAAGGGTCAATTCCTCCATGGATCAGCTCTTTGTAAAGCTGTGGGCTGGAGTGACAAGGTGGAGGGATCAGGTATCACTTGTTTTCATATGGTATGTGACAGGTATATGGTATATAGCTGCTGCCAAAATGAAACCTCATACCTTTGATTTTTTTTCATTCATCTGATTAAAGGGTCAGTCCACACAAATTATGAAAAGACATTTTTTCTTCCTTACAACGAGTAGTGTCTAGCCATGCAAAATGCTGTAACGTATGTGGTCTCACAACACTGCAAAGAAAAACTCAACAGTACAGACATCCCAGTTATTTCTGTGGGTTCGTGACTGCAAGTGGCCCCTTTTATATTTCACAATAATTTAACCCATTTAAAAGATAAATAAATAAAATAAATAAAAGTTTTAAATGTAACTTTGCAAGCAATACAAACAAGATTCCTTTCACTTTAAAGTGGCTATTTGTAAGTTTTCTCTGCTGCTAAACGTGGTTTCTTGCCAGATTGTAACTGTCGCCTGATAAGAACCATCATTCGTTTACAGGACAAGAAGTTACATTACGCCCTCTCAGCAGCGCTGCGTCTTTAGGGCAGATTGGAGGCTGCAGTGAGTCACCATCGTAAATAGACAAGATGGGCCGGCGCTTGTTGTTTAGCATGCTAACTTCAGTAGAAGAAAAGACGTGATAGACACAAGAGTTAACATTGACGTGCCTTTCCACCTCTGGAGACAGCGCTTTTTGAATAAAAGAATGAAGTTTGATGCTAAACCCGCAATGTTTCTTCTAGACTGGTAAGTAAACAGCCGCTAATGCGAACACTGTGACTATGTAGCATTAGCAAAACTTACAAATACCTCCTTTCATTTTTTTGGGGTGAAGACAGAAATCTCAGAGACAGATCTTAAGAAAACTCAGAAAATAGAGTTGAATCTATTTGACTGGCTGCCACTGTAGGGAAGTGATAAATATCTTTTTTGTAATTTCAGTGAACCACCCTTTTCCACCACATTTGAGTTCATTAAATACATTTTTGTCCTAATAAACACAACATAGACTACTACTGTTAATGTCTCACTTTGTATTGTTGCTTTGGATCTTATAAAGGAGCTTTCACAGGGTTATATGTGATCAACATGATTTGATGATAGTGGGTAGCAGACACAGTTTGATCTAGACAACATCAAAGTTCAGATGATTTCATACATATGACTGCTGTGTTTTGATAATGATACTTCACAGTAGGAGACAGATGGTTAAAAATAACAAGAGACGCTGTATTCACAATGCAGATACTGTATTATAACCATCAATGCCTCTAGCAGTTTATCAAACCAGGTGTGAATATTCCTCTTGGCCCAATTTAAAAAGCCACCCACATTTATATCATCTTTGTGATCTTTGCAGTAGCAATTTGCCCACGGTACCTGTGAAATTTCCATAACATAAAAAACAGATACCACTTATAGTCGAGACATAATTGAAATTCTGTCTACAACAACCCAAACCCTACAGTGTATCAGTACTTCACACGAATCAGACACAGTACATGACTTCACATCAAATGGATTTTTTCATTTTGTACTGAAGACAGTGAAGAAAAAACACTTGGGTTCAGGGTGTAAGGATACAGGAGTGTGTAAAAGTAAATTTTCTTGCTATGCCATGTGAGCAGGGTCTGTGAGGGTGTGTCCCACTGTCCTACTTCCATTCTTGAGAATTCCCTCAGTTGTAACATGACCTAAGTTCATTGCTGGTGTTTTTGGGCTGCCAATATCAGAGTCCTCTGCCTGAGGCTCTAAGAAAGCAACCCTCTTTCCGTTTGACCGCCGCTGTCCTGACTCTACTTCTCTGGGGTCGGAACAGAGGATGAGGGCTCGTCCGCCGCACCCTCTCGATCCACCCCGACTTTCTCTGCACCGACAGGGGGTGAGGTAGAGGTAAAGCAGCACCAGTATGATGCTGACCACACAGGAGGCGAGGGTGGTGAATGCAGTGTTGAAATGCTCCGCGCCACTGCGAGGTGCCAAGCCACTGGCCGAGGCAGTGCTCAAGTTTCCAATCACCACGTTGACCTCCACAGACTCGTAGGGATCATAGAGTCGCCGGCGGGCTGCCACGCACCCATATGTACCAGAATCCCCCATGAGTGCTCCTCGGATTTCAAGGGTGCCATTAGGGAGAACAATTAAGTGAGCATTGGGATCATTGGTTGATGAATTCACTACAGTCCTTGGGGTAACCCAGAACACCACCAACCCCTCCTGGGTTGAAGAAGCCAACCCTGGACATGGCACTCTCAGCATTTTGCCAGGCTCTTCTTGGTAAGTCTGTGCCTCAAGGGGCATGTCTGACACTCCCTGCTGGCTACAAACAGACCCTTGTCCTGAATCGCCCCAACACGGGTATTGACCTCTGAAGTCCACCAGGGTGCGATACTGTTTCCACATCCAGTACTCAAGCAAGGCGAGTAAAGCACAGTCACAGACCAAAGGGTTTTCCTGCAAATAAATTCCACCTTGTTGGGGGAGAGACAGCAGACTCTGGACAGGCACCTTAGAGAGCCTGTTGTAGGACAGATCGAGAAAGGTCAGGTTACGAGGCCCTCCGGGTTCCCAATAAATCCCCAGGGGAAAAGTCGTCAGTCTGTTACCAGAAAGATAGAGCCTCTGCAGGCTGTGAAGATCACTGAAGGCCCCTGGGTTGATCTGGATGATCTGGTTGTCATACAGCAGCAGCTCTTTCAGTTCCTTCAGCCCAGTGAAGATGGACAAGTTCAGTGCTGTTAATTGGTTGGATGACAGGTCCAGGTGGAGGAGATGTGGCGTGACAGTGAAAGCATTCACCTCAATTCGTCTTATGGAGTTTCGACTGAGAACCAGTGTGGTGAGTCGGTCAAATGGTTCGGGAGTCCAGTCTGTTGGCAGGGCCGAGAGGTCATTGTGGCTCAGGTCCAACCGTGTGGCATAGCTTGGGAGATCAACGGGCAGCACGGACAGATTGCGGCCACTGCAGGAAATTATATCACTGGCACAAAGGCAGTAGGGTGGGCAAGTGGCCACAGAGGGAGGGAAGACAAGACACAGGAGGAGCAGCAAGGCTGCAGCGGCAGGGTTGCAACGGCTACCTCCAACATAGGTCTCGCCTGAACACTGTGATGCCATGGAACACATCCTGGTTTTCCCTCAACGTGGGATCTCAGGTCACCGTTTCACTGGGTGCGCACATGTCAGGTTTACAAGCCTCTGATAATGCACGGCTTTAATGAACTAAAGAGAGGAAACAAGGAAGATAAATGGAAATTAATCTCCTTATATTTTATACTACATATACAATTAATAATAATAGTCAAAATCTCCATATTATTGCCACTTAACACAATCTACAATGCTTAACGATCAGAGAACTCCAGTATTATAAACAAAAAAATGCAGTAAGACAAACAGTAAGAACACACAGTGACATTATATGAGTAAAAATAAAATACAGAGAAAGGCATTACATGCATGTAACTAAAAATAAATAATAATCCGCATTTAAATACAACAGCAATAGCTGCTGATATCATCAGCACATGACAACTGTTTGTAACTACCGGAACAAGTGTAACTTAATCCATACATGTTAGTAATCCATACTCCTCCCCCATTTCCCACCAATACAGTACAGTCTGCTTTAGCTCACAGCCCCAACTTCTTTCATTCAGTTTCATCATTTACTATGTACTCTTCTAGTACTTATTTTCTATTGCACTCTATTCTATCCCTTTCTTTCTTTCTTTCTTTCTGTCTATCTGTCTATCTCCATAGGAAGCTGTTCCCCTGCAAAGCTGTTCTCATAAAAATGATTTTAAAAGTGCTTTACAGCCGGGCAGATAAATTGTAAACAAGCATGGAGAAAGGAAAACTGTGGAACAGTCCTCAACTTCAGAACTGCAATGATGAGCTAATAGAGCAACAGAAAATTTATTATTTTGGTAATCAAGAAATATTCGACTAATTTCTTAAAGCAGAAATGAAAATGATTACGTGGTTGCAGCTTCCTCATTTTGAGGATTGGCTGTTTTTCCAAGTTTTAAATCATTGTAAACTGAATATATTTGGGTTTTGGGTTGTTGATTAGGCTCTGATTAAAGAAATAAATACATTTCTGACTCTTTGTAGCCCAAACAGGGAAATAATAAACAGACTAATCGATACTGAAATAAATTGTTAGTTGCAGTCCCTGTAAAGTTTACAGAAGTTATAACAAAAGCCAACAAAAATGTCTAAACAAGGGTTAAAAGTCAGCGGCCGAGTATAAAGGAAACTGATCAACTATTTGCCATTATTAGCCCAATATTAACCAACTCCGTCCTGTCCTCTTCTGTTTCCGCTCTTTGGCTGAGCACAGAAATAACAGCCAGGAACCACAACAAAGAGGAGAAGCATTAACCCGGCCAGCAGCTCACCCCACGCCCGCAGCGCCGCCCGATCACGCCATCAGCTCGTCTGTCTTCTCCTCCAGGATCACGTCCCGTGTGCGAGTCCTAACAATCCGACAGGCAACTTCGCTCATCTGGGGGTGAAGCGCTCCGCTGCCACCCCTGCACATCATCCGCCGAGAGAGTGAGGAGGGGACAGGGAAGCGTTCACCTGCAGGTCGGGCTGCACGTCGCTGTGGGAGGGGTCGTCCTGAGGGAGAGCGCGGACTCAACACAACACGCCAGTAATGTGAGAGAGGATGCTGCCAGAAGGAGGAGAAGGTGAGGGGGGGGGGGGGGGGGGGGGGGGGGATAAGGAGAAGAGGAGGAGAGGAGGCAGCATCAGCACCACATACTCTGATGATCTGGAGTATTTCTGTGATTCCACTAATGGATTTGTGGTAGCCAGTGAATATATGAAAGGCAGACTAGATTCTACATTTGGATGCAAAATTATTACATATATATTACACAGCTGTCTGGCACTCACAAAAACTACAAAAACTGCACTTACAAGTTGAAAAAAAAAGTGTTTTCCGGGTAGCACACTAATGGTGCACTAGTCAATATCTTTTATATCAACAATGCATCACATGACTACATGGAATGTGAAAGCGGTCACCTGTAGTGACAAAGCTACAGAGAATTATCAGCCAACTCTAGAGTTTAAATGTGGTATTTTAGCATCTTTTAGCTCATTGACTCTGTTTCTAGCAGCAGCTGCCGACAGCTGTTTTGAGCAAAAAAGCTTTAATGCTACTGTGCCCTGCCTGCTCAGCACCAAGTGCCAAATACAGTCTGTGAATAGCTGCTGAACATAGTGGAGAATTTAGCAGCTAAAGACCCAGATGGTTCCCTCAAGAGTTGGTGCAGCCCCAAAACAGAGCTAAAAGGAGAGGGAATATTCGAATCACTTTTGTCCAGTGGGCAGAAAAATGACTCCAAATGAATACTAATGTTATTCCATGTCTACTGTAAATAAGCAACCGTTTGCCGACACATCCATGATAACTACTAATGATAATATGTGTTTGCAGCATGTTCAGCAGCAAGTGTGGACAGTGGACTAAGGACTGAAAGTCAGAGGGTTTTTGTGCTTCCTGCTGCTTCGATTTCTGCTTCTTAATTTGTCCTTCGACTGTATGAAAGTGCAGCACTAACTCTCTGCAGCACCTCTCTTACATCTCTCACCTCTGTAACATTGGCTTTTAAAATCAGCTGCTTCTAAACATTGTATTCCTCGTCTCTTATAATGTTATATCAGTCTTTTTTATGCAAGTGATTTTTGAGCTGTTAAGCCTCAAAGACATAACAATCTTTACAGCATTATGCTTCAAATCGCTGCCATCAGTCACCTGACACACAGAAATAGACGTCTGTTCCTCAAACAACTCCCCTTAAATTCAGGCCTTAATGACCTGAAACATCTTGGATGGTGTTCTGTTGTGGCCATCTCTGTGTGCAGTACAGTCCATATTAATCTTAAAGGTTTAGATGTTGTTCTTGCAAACCGAAGGCTCATAACCCCCGCGGCGATCGCCAACCCTCGGCATTGTTCTGTTAATGGTGGCTTGGCAAGGACAATTTGGTTCATTAGAGATACCATCATTGTAATTAAACATCTGTAACCTTGAAGATGTCTTTTTCATGTGCTCTAATGGAGCCACAGCTTCGTTGCTGCTGGGTTGCTCTCTGCTGCTAAAGGTCTAAATCGTGCCAGAGAAAATGTACCGAGTTGTGGAAGTAAGTAAACAATCACTGATGCAGCTTACAGAAAGTCTCTCTCCCCCATTTTTTTTTAAATAGAGGAGAAGTATTTTAGGATTTGTCTGTAGAGGCCGAATATTTCGGATGGCATTAAGCTGTGCAGAAGGTTTACATAATCCCCATTATGGGTGTAGTGTTGGAGTACAAAACTGAGTCTGCTGCCTTATGTGTTCATTTTATGTTTCCACATTTGGTGTTAAGTGTTCCCCATTACAATAACATGAAACTTTCTTTTCTGAAATGCTTCTATGTGTGCTTCAGAAGCTGTTCACTATTGTGTGTGAGACTGAGTGTGTGTGTGTTAGCAGATGGTGTCTTTCAACATGAAAGTATTCTCACCTAATCAGTTTGTCAAGGTTGTAAGCTGGGAGCTTGGCGCTCCATCAGCTGACTTTTTTTTTTTCCCTTTCTTGTTGGGTCTCATGGATCAACACATACACAGGCAATTCAATACCTGGCAAATAAAGAAGAGTACCAAAAAAATCAATCAAATTCTCATTTCTGAAGATGAGTCAGTTCCATTAGCTGAAAGAGATGTGAGAATGAGGCCTGTTGTCTTATAATCCCGACTTCAGTCTAATCACAATGCACTCGTAATTATGAGCTTTCCACCAGGGACACTGTGACAGACAAATCGCCGTATGTTTCCATGGTGCCGACCATCAAAGGGGAAGGCCTCCGGGGATGCTGCCAGAGTGTCCGTCCTCGCTCCGGGATCACACAGTCAGATCGTTAATATGCAAGAGAAGGGATGGATGGACCAACATTTTCCTGGTTTCCTCTTAATTTCAGATAACTTCTTAATTATAGGAAAGCAGCAGCAGCAACGATCAGTGCAAATTATTATATTCACCTTGCTGGAATCAGATTGTTCAGCTTTCACTGCTGCAACTCAGCATCCACTGGTGCCTGCTGGTCTTCTCTGGCAGTTAAATGCACGTAATCATCCATTGCATCCACTAGTGTATCTGTTTTGCATTCTAGTAATAAAGTAAAATAGTCACTGATTAGGCCAGCAGGGTTCTAAGTGCTGGCTAGTTTTTAGTAGAGCTGGAGTTCAACAACCCATCTATCTGTCCAGCCACTAGCTGAGACCATTTAACACTTTTCAGGATGACAAGGAGACCGTCCCATCATCCCAGTGTGCAGAGAGCAGAAGTCACAGAAACATCCTGAACTGTAGGTTTACAGTTTGAGACGTTACAGGGAGGCATAAAAGAATAATTTACTATTCCCCCACTGTAGTTTTAATATTTAATTCCCCAATTTAAAGGAATAATTTGACATCTCTTCTAATATTAACAGTGAATAAATGAATTAAACAAACTATTTCTTTAAGGTAGTCAGTTTTAAAAATAGATACTGTATGTTTTTCTCAAATATGTTTCATGATTTATGATATATATATATATATATATATATATATATATATATATATATATATATATATATATATTGCAATTGAAGCCAATACACAAACAGACACATCCTTTTACATTAAATAGGCTAGAAATGTGAAATTAAGGAGGCATAAGCAACTGCCTGGGGCCCCGGGTTGTAAGGGGGCCCCTGAGGGCTGACAAACTTTACTCCACAGCAGTGTCTCAAAAGTTGGCTTCCTCCCTCTAAATCAACCATTGGACAATTTGCAATAACATCATAGAAGCAGTGTTGCCAGTTATTTTCAGTAAAGCCTGCACATACACACAATTTATTTATCTTTTTTTAATCTAAGGATTATTAAATCAAAAATAATGGATGTAACTATCTGTGTGCTTATTTTACAATATGACAATGTTGAAGTTATTTTGATCAATAAATAAGGTTTTTGTTGTTCTTTATATGTAAAGTTTGAAATTTCTATTAACATTTTATCAACATTATCAACATTTATTAACATTTGAAATTTAGATAATCTTCACTGACTGAGGTGAGGCTAAATACTCCAAAGCTGCATCAACCTCACAGAGTTGTGGCCATAATGGAACAATTACTGTATGTGGTGCAATTTTATTTTCCACACTTGTCATCACACATCATATTTGAGGAGATGTAAAGTTCGCATCTAGAGCTGCTGCAGGTTAGAAAAAAAAAGTTCACATTCTGGCAGTAATGTTCCCCCCACTGTGACACAGCTATTGAGTGTGCATCTCAACTGTCTCCATTTGCAGCACTTGAAGGACTGAGTATCTGAAACTGAACTGTGGTTTCAGAACACCAGGTGAGACTGAATAAACCCACTGATGGAGAGGGAAATCGTCTGAGTGCAAACACTCAGAGGATTTCAACATCAAACCATTAAGCACATCCTCTTCTGTCATTTGACGACATTTCCCTTTGAAAGCTGACACTGAATTATACCGACCGTGCACAGTTGTTGCTAAACCTTAGAGGAACATAATTTGTGTCTTTGAACATGTATTAAAGGAACATTGTCCTTTGAATTTGTTCCCAGCATTTAAAAACACAATCTTGGATCAGTCCAACTAGAAAATAGAAATAAGCGCTAGGGGGGGAAAAAAAAACGCTTTAATAAAAGTGTTGAGTCGCTTCATCTTACCCTTCTCCATCCAGCAGTTGCTGTGTGCGCTGCTGTTAATGATGACCCTTCAAACACTGCAGTGGAGGTTGTGACAGAGCTGAGGAGCCGCAAGAGTGGTTTTAATGAAAGGACCTGCCATACTTGATTGAGTGCAGATATGCCATCATTACCATACGGCTGTAAAAATCCATACTCTGTATTAAAGAGCAGAGAGGGTGTGCGTGATGGGAGAGTGAGAGAGACATCATGTTTTATGGTACGTACATGTGTTAGGTTTTTTTTTTGTTTTGTTTTTTTATTTTATTTCTCAGAACCACAAATGTATTTTCTTCTGGATATCAGAACTTCAAATAAAACATGAAAAAGTGTAAAATATGGGACTTATTAATTGGTGAAGTGCCCCTTTACAGTCTGGCGACCATGTAGAGATAAAAACTGTCAGTGAATTGATCCTACTAACAATTGTTGCCTGTGTAGTCAAATCTGAACACACACAGACATGATACAAACATTTTTAATATATCATTATCATTATTTCTTTGTTCAGTGCGTATGAACATCTATAAATTACTGAGATCATCAAGCTTTCATCAGTATCCATTGATATTTGACTGTAAATCTATGGGTGCATTGCAAACAGGAACAGCTAATAGCTCATTCTGTATTTGGTATGAAAATGGACTAAGGCAGTGGGGTCAGGCTTTGGAAACACCTGACCTTAATGAACATAAACCCTCGCCAAGCTCAGTGCATGGTTGTTGACAAAAGAACAAGACCAGACCTTACCGTTAGCAACCAGAGGCATTCAGTGCATTTGTTGCCTTTTAGTAGCTTCTACAGCCATAAGTCTTAGCGGTAAATAATTCCCCTACAACGACACAGCAAAACATTTTCCCAATGACACTTGATGCAGCTTATTCCTCTGTGCCACAGAGCCAAGCCACACTGGGTAATATATTCCCTCATAACTGTGGAAGCACTCACTTGTTTATTAATTGTATTAATTGTGTATTTATCCACAGCTGGAAATAGTCCCCCACAAATGCACTTTTTCATCTGTTCTTTATATCTATAAACTACAGTGACCAGCTTTTTTTAGGAAGCCATTTTTAAATCAAATCAAAACATATATATATAAGGGCTGTCAAACGATTTATTTTTTCTTATTCACGATTGATCTCTGAATTTCAATAGTTAATCACGATTAATCACATGTTTTATCACGATTAAAATTCTATTATTTTGCATTTCAGAACTGTTTTCTCTTGCTTGACAACACATAACCATCAGTCTCTGTGAACTAGCAGCTAACGTTAGCATGTCTGATGTCTGATAATTTATTTATCCACAGACGAGCTCTGGGTAAGTTATATTTTTATACCAGTGATGATTCAGACATTGGATTTAAACACTTTAGGTCTCCTGACACGCCCCTTTATGCAGACTGGAACCGCCCCCTTTTGCTCCCATAGACATGAAGTATGTTGCTCTGCCATGTAAAGTCTTTGTAGGAAGTGTCTGTGGTGGCTTGACAACAAGTAAGGGTGGGTCAAAGGGTCAAAATAGTAGCAGCCAAAGGTTCTTGAACGTGGCGCTGTAGAATCTTTGGTAACAGCAGCAGTGACGGTGTAAAATAAAGAATCTTTGGCGGTAAACAATTAAAAAAATAATGCTCATCGCGATTAACACATTAATGCTGACAGCCCTAATATATATGTGTGTGTGTGTGTGTGTATGTGTGTGCATATGTATAAAATCTTACCTGGAGTGATTATATTAGGTACATCCTAACATCCTATAGACTGGACAGGCTGCTTATCTCTTGTTCAGAAAAGCAGTAACACATTATCTATTGTCCATAAGTCTTTTTTTTTGTTACACCACTTTAGTTAACGCACAATGTGCACCACCATGGATGATGTAATACCCCTTACATATTTCCACTCTTCCACTCTAGCTGCTTATTGCTGACAGACCCTCTGTGTTATGTCTGTGTTCATACACCAAACACTCCACTGACCTCCACATAGTTTTCCCCGGTTCAGAAGCTGCCTACCACCTGAGCGTGTAAGACAATGTGTGGGTTTTAATAATGCATGTACCACGTTGCAGGACCCTTGTGTCATTAAAAACTGCTTTGTTGTGTTTCACTCTCCCAGCCCACTGCAAATAATAAAGAATAGCATCAATTTCACTGTGGGGTTTTGTTTTATGTAATATGATTCAGTAATCTAAGGTTATAAATAAAATACTGTTCACTCATCAAAACCTTGCAGTGGCATGGAAACCACTAGCATCTTAGCTTACATGTAACCTTTGACCCTTTTTAGGTTAAAGGGGATGCATCACTTGAGTGTAAACCAAAACCAGTGTGTTAAAAATGCAACCCAACACCCAGCCACAGTCTTATTCACTGTATGAGGATGTGTTGACAGCAGTGACAGAAACATGTCGTGAAGTCTCCACATTTGGATGTTGATACCAATATATTCTAATGAGTTAGAGTTCATATTCAATACATACAAACACAACAACAGATCACAGGTGTTGATGACATGTTGAGAGGCTCAGACTCTCACCTGGAAGATCTGGAAGTGTTGGCTGCTAAAAATACCAGCCAGCAACAGAGATAATTATCTGTCATTAACATTTCCAGGTCAGAACATATCGTGTCAGTCCAGTGATACTGTGACAAGAACATTATATACAACATGCATTATGTTGGTAATGTTTTGTACAACACATAAAATTATGCAAAGTTGGACTGACCCTCAGTCCTGCTGGTATTCAACTGTAAACAGCCACCAGTCAAAAATTAGCAGATTTTAGTGTGAAATTCCACATTTTCAGGTCACTTATTTAGCCATATAGTTAAAACATGGTAAACGTGCACAGTGTAGCAGCTCTCTGTGAAGCAGGAGAAGACGGTTACAGAGCGGATTAAAATGAGCACTGAGACGATGACTGAACAGACAAAAGAAAAGAAAAAAATAGATTTTCTGATTTTCTGAATTTTCATATATGATGTATATGCGCATATAAAATAAAAACATTTGTAAAAATAATTTGCAAACCCTAACACACCACTTATCCATGTATAGTATATAGTGTATAGTATTGTATATGTACATACATATGCAATATACTGTATATATGTCCCTATATTGTGATGTTGGCATATATGTCACCATTAAGGAGATATATGCTTTGTTAATTTATTTACATGCTGCTGTTTCTGTTCTGGGGCACGGTGGTGCAGTGGTGGCTTCACAACGAGAACGTTCTGGGTTCTTTCTGTGTCTGCGTGGGTTCCCTCTGGGTTCTCCAGCTTCCTCCCACAGTCCAAAGACATGCACATTAGGTTAACTGGTGACTCTAAATTGCCCGTAGGTGTAAATGTGAGCATGTCTGGCTGTTTGTCTCTATATGTCAGTCCTGTGATAGGCTGACGACCTGTCCAGGGTGAACCCCACCCTCGCCTAATGTCAGCAGGGATTAGCTACAGCAGCATGTAGATAAATTAAAAGAGCATTAAGAATCCTGTAAATGACAAAATAAAGGCGCTTCAGACAGACGTTTGTACACACGTCCTACATGGCATTTAGTCACGACATTTAGTTTGTTCAGCTCTCTCTGATCCAGGGTGATTTACTGGGACTATATAAAACCTCCACATCACCAGAGAGCTGCAGATATTCCTCCGATCTTCCGGGTTAATGAAGTGGGAAAAGCAGCTGAAGACCATAATGACTTGGTCTCTCCATCAGTGATGCTCATTTCTTTAGATGAAAGTATCCCATCCCTCTGGCTGCTGTTGTGTATGTTAATACATTTATACATTTGGCAGATTTAGGTCTGTGTGATGGCAGATAACAGTGACAGCCTCTGCTCTCTGTTTGCTGTGTGCAGTATTTCCCAGGGAATGACGACCTCTGGTCCAGCTCCAATTAAAGCTAAAAAAAAAAAATCCTCTTCCATCTCAAGCCCCTTGTCTCATTTAAATCATCTCTTCTCCTTCAGCACCTAAAAAATCCAGGAGCCTTTTTTATTTTTCTGTGATGATAATACATTTGGCTTTATGCAGTGGGATTGGGAAAAAGGTTTTAAAAGCTCTTCTGCAGATTATTTCTAGAAGAAAGACGCACAAAGTCCTTTAATTCCAGTGAAACCATTAAAAGCAGCAGAAAAGCCTCGAGGCTGTGAAACAGTGTGGATTAATTAACTCATCGCTGATCAAATGTGCAATTAACTTTTCTTCCCTTTTTTCTTTTAGAAGTTAAACCTCTTAAGACAAAACCAGTGGGACAAGTGTGAGCGTGTATGCCACACCACTGTGACTACAGTGGAGAAACAGCCCCCTCAGGTGGACACATGAGGTACTTCTGCTCAGTCAACACGTTTCAGTTTGTATACATGCTGCACAGACATGTCCTCCTGACTGGTGTCTCTTAAAATTAGTAATATCTGCATGTAAAATGAGAAGCCTGATACCACTTTCATTTTTGACCACAAACTATGAAGCTACAGCAAAAAGCCAATTAGCTTAGCATAGCATGAAGACTTGCAACAGCTAACCTGGCGTCAGTCCTCTCTCTCAGATGTCAGATAAGATGAGCTGTGAAATTAAAAGTGGACAGAAATTAAGCAAAACTGAAATTTTATCTTTTAATTTGTTCCCTCTGCCCCTTGTCCGAGTAACAGAGCAGTGAAAAGTCTAATTCCAGCTTTGATTGATTGATTGATTGACTTTGACCTCGAGTGGAAATTTGTCTTTGGCTTCTCTCAAAGTACCATAAAAAAATATATATAATCCTCATAACACAGCACAGTATTAACATACATGTAAAACATACAATAGTGAAAATGAGCAGGTAACAGTAGATTAGGTTATGTATCTACCAGATAATAACAAGTGTTCCCTGATGCAGTCATTTTGTGTTCAATGCCTGTGTGGCACAGCAAATAAAAGACTTCTTGTGTATGTTCCAGCGGGCCCCTGGGGCCCTGAATCGATGGCCAGACAGCAGCAGTGGGTGTGATTTATCTAAAACTATGTGTTTAGTCTTCATGTGTAAATCATTGTCATATATGTTGCAATTTCGAGTTTAGTTGAAGCAATTTTGCTTTTACAATGCTGGTAATATAAAGTCCACAAGTGTAGGTGTTGTTGCAAGGCTGCTGTGCTGGATTACATTATGAAGGAAATCCAGAACAACAGCAGCCAGTCTCTGAAATCTGTCTAACCTTTCATACTCGGAAAAAAAGAAAAGTGTGTCCTTGCCCTTGGTGTTTATTTACCTCAATATCATCATCAAAATGTTGACACACGTGCTCACACAGTGTGTGTGTGTGTGTGTGTGTGTGTGTGGCAGTCACAATTAGCATGAAAGATATCTACAAAGACACAATAAACATGATTTAAGTTTTAAGAGTTTAACTACAAAGAATACAAAATTGTCACAAAAATAAATGAAGTTAAGTAAAAATTATTAGTGTTACAACTGACCTGTGTTAAAACCGTCCCCAGTTCTCCCCTGCTGACTGTCCACCTCTGGTGTTATGAATTTAGGTGCAGCTAGGTAGCTAACTGCAAAATCTGATGCCTTTTCAGTTAGCTACCGAGCTAAGTTAGCTACCTGGCTAAGTGAAAAGGCTAGCAATTAAGAAAAAACTGGAAAATTAAGCAATTTGAAAATTAAACAAGTTAGTTAAAGGAAACTAAATTAACACATGAATGTTTAAGGTTTTAATGTATCACATTAAAGGAGAAAAAGTCTAAAACTTTTTTCTTTTTACACTCCATTCTAAAGGTATAACTAACTGATTTTATTGATGTTTTCAGGTATAATTTTGACTCATAACCTTTTAGCACATTTTATGTGTTTCATGGCTTCAGGCTGCAAATGGAAAACATCACAGGCCTCTCATGACCAGAGTAACTGGCTAAACACCAAGAGCGAAATCACTTGTGATGTAAACATAGAGACAATTATCCAAACTTACACATTAACAAAAATGTGCCACGGGAGTTTATTAGAAGTGTAACTAATTATCAAGTGAAGTTCCTCCATGAGAGCAGCTATAAAGACTAATGCAGTCAGAGCTCCTGGAACAACAACACGATCAAACCGGGTGGTGATATAATCTTATTTCCTGTCAGAAAATCACATTACCGCAGCGCTGCTGCATCACCCAGAAGGCAGACACTTGAGAGACTAAATACAAAGTCAATTTGTGTTTAATTCAGTGGAGACAACAGAAGCACTTCACTGGCTGCAGATCTATTCATCAGTGATTTATTCACAGAGTTTGTATAATAAAGTCTGTCATTGACACTGAATTAGTTTCAGATGTTTTATTTCCTGAGAGGAATCTTTTATAAAATATCTTTTACTTTTACAAAATCATTTTTCTCTTAAAGATGTGCGTCCTGTTTTTCCACTGACACTCAGTGTTTTTATAGCTGTATGTTCTGTATATATAGGTGTGTGTTTGAGCCTGTTTGTCAAGATATCTGTGTGTGTGTGTGTGTGTGTGTGTGTGTGTGTGTGGCCCTTCATGTCAGGGATCATCTTCCTTCTCCACCATGTTGACACACGTGTGCTCACACTGACAATTGTGGGAGGTGAAAAGGGCTGTGCTCATCATACATCATGTGCCATCATCACTGTGTGACAACCCCCCTTGACACACCCACACGCCCACACACACGTACACACACGCACACACACACACACACATTTACACAGGTCTCTCTTTCAGCCTTTACCCCAGCCATCATGGGGGAAAGGTATAGTTTAGTGGAGGTTAGAGAGTTCACATTCCAGGTAGATAACATGAAGTCTGTGTCCTTGAGTTGAGTTTCAGTTGTTAGATAAATTCAAAGGTGGTGAACCTTTGAATTTATGTTTTTTTTATATACTGTCTTATTGTCCAGTATTAACAAATCAGAAATGCTCTGCCACTGTTGTTTTATTTCTTTTAATTAATTTATTTATTTTGTTCTGTTTTTTTGCCTCTACCCGATTCCTGCTAAGTCGACTGGATCGCCTCCACTTGTGGTCGGTCTATAAGGTTAAGGGGTCAAATCCAAAAATATAATGTTGACAGGAAGGTGGTGGGGCCCATGCAGGTGGCGGGCGCTCAGACAAAGTGTTGGCCTCACACTCTGCGGACCCTCCCTCAGTCGCTAAGAAGCGTGTCATCTGCAGCCCGGAAACAATAGCATTCTCACTCAGGGACTTCATTTGGTCCCCTCGGCCCCCTCTTGACCGGCCAGACAAAAGCCCAAGGAGAAGAAGGAGGGTGGGGGGGGTGGGGGGGTGGGGGGGGTGGGGGGTGGGGGGTGGGGGGGGGATTCCCCTTGATAAGACACGGCCGCCTAGAAACCTCCACAGGCCCTCTCCATTTGTTCAGCTGCCTGATGGAAAAGTACGAGCTCTGGCCCGCCACCCACCCACTTGCTTATATGGTACCATCTCACCCTCCTGAGCTGCAGCTCTGTGTGTAGAATTAGAGCAACTCAATTTGTGAAAACAACTGGCGCATGACGTTCCGTCAGACAAATCCCTGTTTGTGCAAACACTCTCACGAGGGACGACTCCTCATCATGAGTGGTGACACAGCAGGAAAAAAACCAAGCGAGGACGGACACTGAAATACGCTGGCACAAAGACAGAACACCCAGCAGCTCTGAGAAATGTTCCTTTCTCTAAATCACCTTTTTACTATAATGAGATCCTACATGAACACAACCTACAGCTAAAGGTAGAAGTTTTGCAGGTGGGTGGGGCTGTCAATCAACTCTGATCAGGCCACACCCACACAGTCCTGATGAGGCTGATAGTTCAGTTTTAGACCAAATATTCAGGGGTTTTAAAGGAGCAGCTCGGCATTTAAGAAATGAGCTCATTTCACTTTCTTGCTGAGAGTTAAACCCGATCATCGACACCGCTCTCACTCACTGTTTAAATATAAAGCTCCAGCCAGCAGCCAATTAGCTAGCTTAGCATAAATCTAGAAACCATATCCTGTATATAAAGAGGCGTTGTTAGAATATAGAGACACTGGGGGCTATGTAACACGTTATTCAATGATTTAAACGTCTGTATTTGAGAGTCTGTATTTATCTAACCTCAGCTAAACAGCTATCAGCTGTATTATTTGCTGTATACTTCACCTAGTTCATTTATTTTTCCTTTAGTTTCACAGCCTCTTCTTTTACACAGTATTTTTGCTTTATTGTCCTTTATTATTCTGCATTTAATTTATTTCACACTTGTTATGCCATGTGTCTAATTTAATCATCACCTTGTCTGTTGCACCTCCCCTTTCACGCTCTCTTTTATTCCTCCTATATGAAGTGGTTTTAGCTACATTTTATAATTAGCTAGTGAACAACCTGAGCTAACATGGCAGGTATGGTGAGCGCAGACACTGATACCTGCTAATTAGTCCTATCATAGAGACAAGGTACAGTTACTGGCACAACGTCGCCTACTTCCAAAGTGCGTGGAGAGAAGAAAAGGTCCAAAGAGACAACCTTCATGAAGGCCACACGGTTCAATAAATTTCACAATTAGTGCTGAAATGCAAATAAAATAACACTAGTGAGTTTTACTCACCTCAAAAAACAGGAGCACAGACTTCAAATCACCAGTACGTCACATTATCTGTCTGATATTTGCATGAAAAATCCTCCAAAAGGAACCAACACTGCAAAAAGGGTCACGTTCAGGACTGAAACGATGCTGAGCAGATGACAACTGAGATGGCACCCGCCTGTCACTCAAAGCGACCACACCCTTCACTATGTTCAGCTTCAAAACTAAATAAAGTTTCAGATGGGTTAGTTATATAAAAGAATCAGCCCCTGTACAGTTGTCATGAAGGAGGAAACAAACTATAGAGGCTAAAACAGTTTTTATACCAGGCTGTAGACATGTTTATCTCTGCTGTATAGCTGGGCATTTGAACATGAGAGTCTATGGGGATTGTCTCGGTTTTGGACTCAGAGTCTAGTGGTCATTATAAAGCAACTGCAGTTTCTCGAGGAACTGTAGGTTTTGGCACTTCACTGTTGGTTTCATCTTTCAGCCTTGGAGGTTGCTGCTTGGTGTAAACAGGGGTAAACAGCTCGCTCGTTCTCACCAGAAGAAACAAACTCCCCTTAGCAGCAACTCTACAGCTTATTAAGTAACATGTTATATCTTTTTTATCTCATTAGTGTAAAAACCAACAGCAAAAGTGAAAAAAAACAATAATTTGCTGTTTTATGGGGTCAAAAATGGCAAATTGTGACATTTCGACTTTGCTTTTTGTACAGATTAAACAAAATCTGTTACATAATGAGCTTTTAGAGGCATTAGATGTAGTAGATGTATTTTGTTAGCTTCACAGTGCCAGGCTAGCTGTTTCCCTATGTTCCTGTTCTTTGTGCTAACCTAAGCTAACAGCAGAAACGTAAATGTCAGACTGCACCTTTAAAGGGCAACAAAAACAAAGATTCTCCTCTTTTATCCTCTGTGGTTTATTCAGCTGTGTTTCATCCATAACACTCCCCCGAGTCTCTCCACACTCACTGATGTTTGATGGACAGGAAGCGTCGGCTGTGCTGTGGCTGCGTATCTGGAGCCGGAGCGACCCTGAACGCTCACTCACTCAGGGGATTTGACGCATGTCTGTGTCTCCTCCCCAAGCGTGTGTCATGTTCAATACAGACACTGGAAATGACTGGATTTGATATTACAGGGATTTAAGCTGCCGTTTGCTGGCAAACACCCACTCTGCTGAAGTGTCTCTGAGCAAGACCCTGATTCTCCGCTGGCTGCGGGAGGGTGGGTGACAGTACAGGGACAAACATGATTAGCTCATGAGACCACTAAAGGTAACTAGAGGCTACCTTTGTCAGTCACATGGGGACAAAGTTGGCTAATGGTTATTTTTAGGTTTGGAAGAGAGAAGTCTGCTTGTTGGGTCTAGTGTCAGAGGCTTGTATTGCAAGGTTTGAGTTCCCCAGTTTAGTATTTACTTTTATATAGGAATGGTTATATTGGGATGCTATATCACAGACAGTGCGCTCTAATGGTTATGTTATCGCAGGTAGATGTTCTTAGGTATAAAATTGAAAAGAACAGGTTATGTGATGATATTTGGAAATATCAGCATCAGGTTAGAAAAGGCTGGTATTGGTTTACAGTTGGTGTGGATTCTGCAGTTTACAGTTTCAGTAGGTTAAACTGGTATGGACAGAGAGATGGTCAGCCCACTGAGATTTCAGCTACATGACACTGATTACTTCTCAGGCTCTCCTCCAGCTGCACCCACCTCTAAAGGAAAGGGAAAAAATAAAACAAGTGTCACATTATTTATTACCGGTTGGCAACAGAGGCGAAAATTCATTTAACAGAAGTAAGCCAAGGGTCAGGAATAAGAACAGATATTAAGAGCACAATGTAATGGCTGGAGAATAATGACACCAAGATTCGTTCCCTATAAGCCTCACAATGCATGTTTTTAGCTGTCTTTGACAAACACCGTGTCCCATAAGCCTTAGACGTTCATGGTCAAAACATCACAGTTTGACAGAAGAGTGAGTCCATGAGCCAGTCAAGGGCTTGCAACTGGTTCTTCATATAAATAATAATAATAATAATAATAATAATAATAACTTCACTTTTCTTAACAAAGTTACAAAGTGCTTCACAGAAAAATAAAACCAGACAAAAGAGAAGGCCAAAGAGTCTGAGCATTGAATAACTAAAGACAATAAAATGAATAAGTTATAAAATAAAGATGCAAAACATTCTGACAAAAGGTGAAAAGAGGCAATAACACATGCAAGAACAATAATTAGGAATAAAAGTATATAAATAAAACACATATCTAACATTACCAAAGGCTGAGACAAAGAGATGTGTTTTAAGAAGAGATTTAAAAGACGTCAGTGAGTGAGAGCGTCTGATTTCAGCCAGCTTAGAGGTCCAGTGTGTGTGGGGGCTCTCATAGCAAAGGCCTTACCTCACCATCAGACACAAACCTTGACCCAGGGGTGACCTGAAAGGCTCCCCCTGCAGATCTCAATTGTGGGTTATGGCATGTCGGTAGATCTGAGATATAATTAGGACGAGGCCATTTAAAGCCTTAAAAGTCAGCAATAACATTTTTTAAATCCATCAGAAACAGGAGCAATTGTTCCTGTTTGTCCCAGTAATAAGACAAACAGCAGCATTTTGTACCAGCTGACGATGGTGGATGGAGGCCTGACTGATGCCTGAATAAGGTGCATTAAGATAATAATGCAGAGAATAGATGCATGCAGGTACAACTTTTTGTAGACCTGTGATTGATAGAAATGATCTGATTTTAGGAATGATCCAGCACCAAGAGAAACAAGACTGAACCATGTTTGATTTTCTAAATTGTGTCACGTCAGTATCAACAGCTGGACAGAGGACTGAACACAGTAGAAGTTATTAGTTATCAGAGATTACAACTAGAAAGTTCAAATAAGAAAGCTAAAGCGCTGGTTCTATGGAGAATTGTGACGGCACAGTTTTGGTTCACCCCAACTCAGAAGTGGAAAGTGTGTTTACTGAATTACTATAAGTACAATTGTAGTGATAAGTGATGGTAATGGTGATTTCTTTCCTTTGAACTTCTTACATGGTTTCATTTCAATAAATGTTCAAATGATCCAACATCTCACCAAAAATCAAAGATTAGAGAAAAAGTTAAAAAAAAAAACAAACAATTAAAACAGATTGTTAATCAGAACTTTGTTTATTTTCTTCTTTGCTCTCACATTAATCATCTCATCTCCTGTGTATGAACTGTATTTCAAGCAGATCAAACTAGCTCCAGCTCCAGTATGCTGATGACATCCTGATGATGTCATTTTGCTGCATAGGATTTTTTCATGCAGGACCGGTGAGGTGAGTATTTTACATGGCTGTATTGGTACTTTTAAGTATAGGATCTGAACACTTCTACCACCACTGCTCCCACTGCTCCCATCAAACCTGTTTCCAGCAGAAGGTTGGTACGGTGGTCCTGAGAGCTCAGAGTACTGTCATTTAAGAAAACACATGCAAACAGACAAAATCTCTTCATCGATTTGACAACATGTGCTGCACATGCATGCAACACAACAAAATATAGAAGCGCGCTGCAAGTAGCACAGATGACAATGGAAGTGTTTCCAGGGGACACAAAAAAGTGATGAACCCAGTTGGGACGCACTACCACAGATATGTTATCATACATCCATGTGCTCTTGCTCAATGCTTTTAATTGCAAAAGTCACAAAGCATTAAACAAGTGCGTCCCACCCAAGTTCATCACTTTTTAGTGTCCCCTGGAAACACACCTGTTGTCGTCTGTGCTACTTGCAGCAAGTTAGGGTTAGGGTTAGTTAAGGTAGTTATATACTTGTATTGTGTGCATTTGCAGTGTACGTGTTGTCAAATTCATGAAGATGTTTTCGGAATGTATCTGTGTTTTATCTATTTGCATATGTTTTCTTAAGTTGCAGTGTGTTGAGCTCTCAGAGCACTCTCTCTCTGCCCCTTTCCTGTCACTCCCTGCTGTCCTGTCAATAAAGGCAAAAAAAAAAAAAAAGCCCCAAAAAAATTGGCCTCACACACTAGAAAAACAACTGTGTCAGCCTGATGTGTTTGCTAACATGCTCACAACACAGTTAATTCAGGTTTTAAATATCTGTGACATGTATGGGCTACATCTTCTTCCCTGTCTGTGTTTCTAGAAATTGATAAAGATGTCTCAGGTTTTTCCATTTTCTTTCTGGATTATGTGACACAGACAATGTGAGTCTTTGAAAATATGTCACACCAGATGGCCCGTGAATCACCTCTTTTCTCCGCTGTGTTTGCACAAAGAATAATGCGAATAACAACAGAGCAGATAATATTGACGATCAGGATGACCAAGCTGTGCAGTAACTGACAAACTGCATGTGTCCCCTGTTTTCTCCAAACTCTCTGGGACACGTGTGCGCCATGGCGGCAGTCCCCCCCGACCCAGCCGACCGTTAGCGTGTTTGGGTTTGTTGCGGCTGGACCCTGACAGCAGGAGAGGGGCAGGGGGCTCCTTTCATGAGAATGTGAATGTCAACAGAAGCCCTGGCCGCGAAAGAGACCTACCCCCAGACCCATTAGCAAGCAGGGGCCAGAAAAATAGACGTCGGAAAAACACATTGCATAATATCTTATGTAACAAGCCTCAGAAATTAATAGCTGGAGCAGAGAAGCGGAAGAATCGGGAAATTATGTTGAGGCCTTGCAGTATTGTTGTCGCGCCATGGCATGAGGGGCACACAGGAGGGCTCAGAGAATTCGCCAACCCGAATGACAAAGTTGAGGCTCTGAACATTGTACTAAAATTCATGGTTTTTCAAAAGGATTCACACCACGATTTTCTTTTAACGTCCTCTAAACTTTCACTTCTTTAAGATAAAGGCATCAAGATCAAAAATGTGTCTGCTAAATTACTTCCGGCATTTTTTTTTTCTTTCGTAAAGACTTTTAATTGTTTCCTGTGAGGATCTAAACTCTTGGAGATAAACAGCAACTATCTCGTGTGTAGCTGGGGTAAAATATGTCATGAAAAGCCTATTAGATAAGCTTTTTGTTTGATGTTTGCAAACACACTTTAACCTGAGTGTGACTTTTTTTTTTTTTTTTAGATAATGATAAGAAGTCAGTTCCTTCACCTTTGTTTTCGCAGTGTCAAAGGGTAAATGACTGAGGGACATGAATGTTTATTTCTGATAATGGAGCTACAGGTTCTTGTCCATGTGGTGCAGCACATGCATGCTCATGTGCAACACAAATATATTTTATTATTAGTTTATTTACTTTTCAACTGCAGGAGTAGCTGCTGCTTCAGCAACAAAGAAAAAGGAACAACATGAGCATTTCAACCATGATGTATGACTTAGATGTTTCCTCTTTATCTGAGACAGGAGGAGAAAAGTGAAGCAGGGCTTTATCATTTACATTAATAGAACTGCTGTATAACTTTTTAGTTTAATAGATCATCCTCAAAAGAGAAAAAAGTAAAATCTACTTTGTCGGGTACAAGGACGACTATGTTCAAGGTATTTCAAAGCAAACATAGTGACTCAAGAAGCAACTGTTTAATAAGCTTTAATAAGAGGTCAGAGTTGACCTGCTGACCCACTTAGAGGGACACGTCGACGCATTCGATGTTCAGGACTGATTCTCAGTGGGCTGCTTGAATTGTAAATATATTTTTGTTATAAATACTTTTGTTTATTTTTTATGCTAATAGGCGATAGCTGTGCTTCTTCATTGCTGTACAAAGTTATGAATGTGTCCTTGCATCAGTTCTGAGGTGTTTTCTTACTTGAATTTGTTTTTGGTACAGCCCTAGCAAGTGCAGGTGAGTCATGCTATGTTTATTAAAGACTTACGAGCACATTCATAAATATATCCATTGGTATGTTTCGGTTACCTCCACCCATCAGAGCTGGAAGTCCTCGTTTGTGCTGAGATGCTGAATGTGTGCACCTGTGTGAGTCACAGGGACAATGGTGTCAAGCTGATGTTTAGCAGGTAAAATTCAGCATGTTCACCAATTTCATTTTGTGTGTCATGGGGCGGGTCAGGAGGTAAAGTTGTCCACTGATCAGAAGGTTGGCAGTTCGATTCCCAGGCCCACCCTGACTGTACCCCACATTTCAAAGTGTCCTTGGACAAGGTAATGAAACCCAAATGGCCTCCTATGTATCATCAGTGTGTGCATGTATGTGTACGGTAGAAAAGTGTTATATGTGAAGGTAAAAGCGCTGTGTGAGTGGGTGACTGCGGCTTCCATTGTTAAGCTCTGAGTGGTTGTGAAGACTAGAAAAGCCCACTATAAGTGCAGTCCACTCATTAACAAGCTAATATTTTCTGATTAGAACTGAACACGTCACAGCTGAGGCTGAAGGTTGGTAGCTTTGCAGGTATTTGGTCCTAAACCAAAGTACTGAACACATTAAAAACCTGATCTGAGGTTGGTGCTAGAAGAGTTCGTTGGTGCTACAAACAAAAATTTAGTGTTAATTCACCCAAAAGTTGTTGAGTTATTTCAGTCTGAACCAAACTGATGGACCGACAAAAGCAATACTCCTCCCTAGACACAGCTGCGTGACTAAAACAACCTGAAACAGGTAGTTGACTGTTCTTTGCATCCCTACATTTGGAAACAAATCCACCCTGTCACTGTTCATTTGAAATGAATCCACAGGCCAACGAGTGTACCAGAGACTGTAGTCAATTAAGTACCTTATTTATGCAAAGCAAAGTGTCCTCTGGACCTCCATGATCCAAAACCTGTGACAAACAGGCCTCTCGTCTGTTGTTAGCCACTGATGTTTACCCTTGTTGGGGTGTGTTGGAGCTTTTGTTACTGACAAGCTTCTAGTTAATTTTGTTTTGAGGTAAATTCCAGCATTTATTAGTGTTGGAGACTCGCGGCTATTCTTAGACTGTTTTTGCTCTCATGGTCAAAATAACATCCATCTGGATAAACATCCATTTGTAGGAGGTGAAGGGTCTTTGTCAGGGTCTGTGGTCTTAGCCTCTAACAGATGAGGACGTCTTTTATACAAAATCAGGCAGACAGATGTTGGACTCAACAAAAACACAAACACTGGATCTGAGCATTTGCCCTTCAGTGTTGTTTGTCCACCAGCAGCAAAACACAGATGTGGTTATTATCCAGGAAACAGTAGGCGATCACAGCAAGGCGCTGCCAGAGTTACAGATTCAATTCCCCTTGCAAATTTCAGATTTCACTCTTCGCCTTCCTAAAATGAACTTGTCAAGTTGATTCTCACACAAGAGCAGAAAGTGTATTTGTGTGATTTCTGTGCCAGTTACATAACAAGGGCTTTTGTTTGACTGGTTTGCTCAATGGGAGTTATCCCACAGTAACAGGTATGTTCCAGTCGGACCATTATGTAAGCTCTATTTGTCACTATTTTTGCTTAAGTTCAAGCTACCAAGTTCAACAGTGTTTGAACAGAGTGGACAGGATGGCTGCCGCTGGTGTGGCTGCACGTCGCTGTTCAGATTTAACTCTCAGTTGCTTGGGGAAACACTGTTATCGGAGCAGAGCTACACTCATCCACTAGAGGTTTAAGTTTAAATTTAGGTTTAATTGCTAAATTTTAAACATGCTGATCTCTTGTTAAAGACTGTGTGCCTCAGTCTTGGTCATTTTAATCCAATTTGTTAAGCAAAAACTAAATTAAGCCCAGGATGATGAGTCTTCACATGCTTGTTGCCTGTGTGGAGAAGAAAAATGTTTCCTCCCAGTCAGATATGAAACTAAGGATCAATTCAAATCCCCGACTGTGATCATACAAAGTCCTCAAAATAAAATGGCATTAAAAAGGATACACTGATGACTGTAACTAAAGAGAAAGAGGAGCAACATAATCCACCATCACACGGCTGGAGGCGCCTTCATTGCGTCATGTAGGTCAAATGTAATTTCGACAAAGAGCTAATGTGAGTTCCTTGATTCCATTATCTTTATTGTAAAGAGGTTAAAGGGCTAAAGTGTGACTGACCCTTGAAGACGCTCACATTCATGCACGTGAGGACTTTTCAGGTTACTCCTTTACTGCCTACAGGTCATTTCAGTTGAAAGGCAAACAGTGTTATTTTATTACAATGACATATTCTTACAACACCTCAATAAATATATGTGTAAATATATTGTAAGTATAAACTGACATATACATAATTCTGACGAATGCATTCTTGTGTTTTATTTGTGAATCACAGACAGAAATTTCACATTATATTCCACGGCGAGTAAATCTGATTACAGTCACATTACGTTTTGGTTGAATTCGATTAACTTATCAAACATAATGCTTGATTACTGCAGACAGACCCATTTTTCAAAAGCTCGTAAATCACAACAAATGGCAGTAAAGGAAACGTACAGCCAAATTGGGGTTTGGCTCGTTAATGTTGTTAGTAAGTGGATATGTAATTATGGTCACACTGTCTGTTACAGGAACGTTCTGGCATTTCACAACCTGAGCTTCACTGTCATAGTTTCAATATTGTATTAAAGGAGATAGTTGTACATTTTGCTCTTGCTTCAAGGCCAACATTAGCATTGCAGCAACAGCTTGTTTTACATTACACATAAGTTGTGTCTCAGTTCAGGGGCCACATCCTTTGGAGGTCGTGGTCTACAAAGATGTGGCTGTCATAGCCGACGTAGACCATGAAGGCCGGAGCAAAATGAGATTTCCGCTTTGCGCCCCCAGCTGTGCCCGTCCCTTACCATTGCATCACAAGGTACTGCTCCTGTCACCTAGCAACCTTGACAAACGTACCTTTTTTTTTTCTTTTTACAAAAACTTGTGAATTGAAGGCCCTTGATTTTATAACAGCTGTACCAGTGTAATCCTCGGGCTCTCTGTCAGTGTTGTTTGCTGCCTTATTATTTTATTATTTTTAGTGCACAATGAATCTTGGGGTAGGTTGAGCTATGAAGGTTGGAGCATTCACTGCTAGGAGAACAAGGCTGCATTTAAAGGAGCCTTCGAAATGGGACAGGCTAGTTGCGCCACTATGACGCTTCAAATGCAGCCACCTAAGGATGTGGCCCCTGAAATGCGACACAGCTAAAGTTATTCAGTGTATTATTAATATTAAAAATATTGATAAGTGAAGCTTTTGAGATTCCATGTGATGTGCATTTAAATTTCTCCTATCATTAAAATTAAATGTATCTCATCCCTTTGTTATTATCTAATATAGAGTCACACTTAGTTTTAAAATTTAGCTTGTTCACTTCAGCTTTTCTGCCTTCTTTATTTGCAGAACATGGACATCAGCATTTCTCCCTAGAGTCACACTGTAATGTACCATATCTGAAAATAAAATCAGTGACGCTCAGCAACTCATTGTGTGGTGCGACCATGTCAATTCAAGCTTCAAGCCTCTCACCTCTCTCCGACTCCACAAGTGAAAGGCACTTTCTATTTCAGCTAACTAGGTCACCCAGCTTTGTGAGCCAGGTTTCACTCAGTTCAGACGTGCAGTTCAGGATCTGCAAATCCTCAGTCTCAGATATGAAGCTCCTGGCTCAGCAGCTGTCGTGTAATAATAGTCCACAAAATTTATCTGCTGTTGTCCGCTGAACCTCAAGTGACAAAAAAAGATGCCACTTGGACAGCTAATGTCATTACACTGAGAATAAATAGTAGGATTAGATGACCATTCAGTGTTATCAATTATTGATACACCTTCTGGTGACCTTAAATGGTCTCAAGACCTACTTATTGTACCTGTGGCCTGAAACTAAACCTGATTACTCTCAGTGTTGGAGTATTTAATCATTGTCAGCTGAAGGAGACTTCCTCTCATGTGAGACGCTTTACTGAGTTTCTGTGCTGTGATTCAGAACATGAGACAACTCATGTCACGTCGCATCATAACTGCACTGACGGCATCCCTGCAGCATGTGACTGCATTTCTGCACCGTAGAGACTCACCAACAGGTGACAATGGGGCATGCTGGTATTGTAACTCAGTGGCTGTATTGGTGTGCTCTTCTTTTGTGTTTCCATTAACAGAAATACACAAATGAAGACTGTCTTTACATCCCAGAATGCTTTTTGTGCAATGACATTTTGGTAACTACTTCTCAAAATCTGCAGGTAGAAAGTAGAAGAAAATCACACTCATCCCTTTCACTACACAGACACATGCAGGTGTTTCTGCTTCTGTCTATAGTTTGAGGGTGTAGTATTTAAATAATGTTGTTACTATAAGCTCATGTAAAGGGAAAATGTTACTGTACAGTCTGACCATATCTGGCCACTGTGTAATGCAGCAGACCTGTACGTATCATGCACAAGGTGTCAATATCATTACCATTAAGAACTGTTCAGAAAATACTTTAGTTACAGGATCAGAAATTTCACTTAATCTCAATGCAAACACATGAGATCTTAAAGGTCCCATATTTCATATTTTCCTGTGTTTTATTTTAAGTGTTGATCTCCATAAGAAGACATATTTGTGGTTTTAAGAACCAAAAACCATCTCGGTGTAGTTTTTCATCTCCTCTCTCAGGCTTCTCATGTGGACTGAGGCTTTGATACTTTCACAGTATTTATATAGAACCTCGACCTGCTTTATGATCAAAAACTGTTTCATTTCTGTGCCTGTTTCATAGCATAGTCTCTCCCCTCGCAGTCCAGCAGCCTTATGGACTTGACAAGATTTTTCCAAAACTCTGCATAGCATCAGTCACGAATGGGGGCGGGGCTTAGCAAACAGTTAACTCACCCATTTTATACTGTACAATGCATTTTCAATTAAATAATACAGACGACTGCCCACATGAAGGCAGAGCAGGGTTATTTTTAGACACTGGTGATTCCTAAGTGGGGCCTTGTGAGGACGATTAGGAAACTACAGGGATGGAAATGGTTTTCATGGGACCTCACACACAAAAAATAGTCTCACAGTAAAAACACGTGTAGGTTTAGTGAAGAGGAACACCTAAGGTGTCAGAAGGTGTGAATGTGATGTGATTGGCTGTTTAAGTACAAAGGGAGCTCAGTGAGCTGTGCAGGTAGGAAGGGATGAGACCTGTCAATCATCTAATTGTACATCCTTAAGAAAATGATGTCTGTCACAGTTAAATGCCTGCTGGCATTGAGAGAGGAGAAAACCTTTGGCGGATGTTGTCAGCTTCCTCTTTCCACCCTGAATACAGTAGGAGGAAGAAGCAGAGATCATTAGATACAAAGTCAGAATCTATTACATTTTCACATGTCACTGGTTAAACTAGTTTGTCAGTCTGGTAGAAGAAAAGTGAATTTTTTCACTGTGTTGTTTTGTAATAGTAAGAATAATAACTTTATTTATATGGCACCTTTACAAACAGAGTTGCTTTGACAACAAAGGAAAGATAATAACAGGCAAGAGGCTCAGGAAGCAAAATACCAACATAACTGAAGTTCAGACAGTAAAGCCACAGAAAAGCAGAACAGAAATGATATAAAACATTATTCTAGAAAGAGGAGATACAGCAATTAGAAGACATAAAAGTAAGTCAAAATATGGGTTTTAAGAAGTGATTTAAAAGAAGTCACTGATTCTGTCTTATCTCCTCCTGCAGGTCGTTTCTCAGCGGAGGGGTCCTGATGGCAAAAGCACGGTCACCTTTAGATTTAAGTCTCGACTTCAACCAGTCAGAAGGGCCCCGCCCAAGGATCTGAGCCTGCGAGCTGGCTTGTATAGGTTTAACATTTCAGTTACGTAGACTGGGGTTTGGCTTTGTGCTTTAAAAGAGATCAGTAAAATCTTAAAATCAATTCTAAAACACACAGTGAGCCAATAAAGAGAAGACAGGGCTGGGGTAACATAATGTCTTCTGTTGATACCAGTAAGAACTTAAGCTGCTTTAATGATATGTAAACTGAGTTTATTTTGTTTTCTATTGTTTGATTTTTTTAAACATAAATACTTAGTTTGACTGATCACAAATGAAACATTTAAATCAGCTTGTAGCATTTCATTTCTTTCTTCTGCTTTTCATTGTACCAGTTGTTCTATGTTTTCAGTCTGGCAGCTCTGGGCACCTCCTTCAGTGACTGGCTGTTTCACCCACAGCGTGTGGGAGAGCTACAGCAGGTGCTTCCTTCCTGCTGCTGTCTGACTTCACAATAAACAAAGCTCACATTTGACCACTCACATCATACTGACAAATTCACTCATGCAATATAAATGTATACTTAACTGTGCAATATCAATATTTCCAATATGAAATAATGTGATTTTCTCTTACTGATGCTTCTTGTCTTAGCACTGTCCTCTATCCTCACACAGGAAATGTAAAGGTTAATAAAGGATTATCTTATCTTAAATTATTTTGTATTTTATTATCTTATCATATCTTATCTTAAACGTAAATATGTATAATTCTTAAGCACACACACACACACAGTTTGACATACAGTGTTTTTTTCTTTGGCATGGCACGATATAAAGATTAACTATGTAAATGGCTGTTTTGTAAATGGAGTCTGGTTGTTCTGTCTTTGGAAGAAGCTCCAGCACAGAGAAAGTCATGTGTTTTTTCTGTCTTTGGTTTGTCTTGTCTGTAGTAAACCGAAGAAGAACAAGGTGACTGAACAGACAAAGAAAATAAAAGAACCACAGAACCACCCACACTGTTTGACTAATAGGTAAACTGTGGGAGGTGCAAAGCAGGGAAAGGGGCACAGAGGAGCAAAGTAGAGGCACAATGTGGATGTAAGGCAGATTATTAGTTGTAGTGGTGATCTGACCAACAGTTGGTTTACAGTGATATTAACTGATATTGAAAAGCAGCAAATCCTCACGCAGTTGCTGCTGCAAAATGACGGGAGATTTTTCTTATAAAAACCTACACGACTGGTTGTAAAAATAGTTGCAGTTCATTTCTCTCAATCAATTAATCATTGCAACTCTATCATTACCAATAATAAAAAAGCAACCTGTTAATATAGCTAACCAAAGTGGAGCTAATTCCACCTACTTAACACACTGCTGTGGAGTTTAGGTTTTGAGAAGACGAGGTCAGAACATATTTGGCTGGACTGTGGTGTGTAGTCTATTTCCATTCAGCGTAGTGTCAGCTGGTTTCAGCTCTTTACCTGTTTCCTTCTCTCCTCCACTCTGTGCTCACATACACAGTATTTTAATACAGCTGAATTCACAATAAAGCTGTTCTCATTTACACGTTTTTCTGTTTCTGTTGTCAGACAACAGAAGAAGTATGAAATACTTCGCATCAGCTGCTTTGCGGTCAACATAGAAAACAGATGTGTTTTTAACTGTATAAAATCCTCTGCTGTGTTTAACATGGTTTTCCCACGTAAAAAAGTGGAAAGTGTGGAGCTGGAAACACATCTACTCTTAATTCCTCACTGAGCCTCAGTCAGACCCAGACTCAGATGAGGATTCTGTTGAAACCAGAATCAGAGACTAGCAGACGGATCAGAACAGTGTTGTTTGTTAGCTTGTAACTGGCAGTGGCTGACACAGTGTTAGTGGTTGTACTAATGCAAACTCTCGCTCTCTGTACTGAGAGATTAGAGGTTTATTTTGCCCTGTCCTCATTCCCACAGGTTAATAGGTTCCTCAGGTTTGTGATGTATGAATCCTTGGCTGTCTGAATCTGTTTTTATGAGACTGTCATTGGTTCACTAGTTCCAAGATGGAAATAATCAGTCATGTTGTCAGTGAGTTGACTCATTATATGTCTTATATATATATATATATATATATATATATATATATTAAATATATGGGTATGTTAACAAGGATAAAAACTTGATTTTCATCGTTCGGGGTCTTTAATCTGAATAGCATCTGTAATTAGCAACTATAGCTGTTAAACACATTCGGTGGAGTTTTCCCTCTGATAGATTTTAACTATAAAGTAGCAACAATTGGAAATAATAAAAGTAAACTGAAGCTCAGTGCTTATTGTCCTCCGCTCTCCATGACCTGAATCATGAAGCTTATGAGGGAAACCAACTCTCATCGTGCTGAAGTCTTACTCTTACGTTCCCTTTAAAAGCATAATTGCAGTGAACTGGGAGTGTGGAGCTCCTCTTCATCCACTATGTGACCAGCCGGAATGTAAACAAAGCATCTCAGCCGGTGAAGGCGCACAATCGCTCCATAAACTCTTTCTTTTCTTTTCTTTTCTTTTTTTTTTTTTTTATCTTAAACATTGCGCAGCCGCATTTTAGCCAATGCACATATGCACACTAATTCACATATCTCAATAAAAGATATATATGGGCTGAAGAAATGGGAAGAGTTAGAGCGAATAAATCCACTCAAATGGTCAGCTCGGTGGCAACGGGCTCACGGCAGTTGTAGTATCTTTTCTAGTGAGTACCTGGAAAAGTGGGTAATCGGGAGAATAAGGAGCCCCCAGCAGAGCTCGGCGGTGTAACACGACGCTTCAAGAGTTGCCATCATCACATGGCAGATGGAAAATTCCACTCAGTCTCCTCGCTTGTTAAATGGGAAGGGTCTCCAACTCCTGTTTCCACTAGTGAGCCTCCTCCTCCGCACGCTGCAGCTGTCCGCCACGCCGAGACGCTCGGTAAGACCCCCGCTCACGGATCCTCTCTTTATTCTTATTCATTTATTTTCGTCCAACTCCAGTGTGTGATTTGCTGGTGAATTTTGACCACCATGTTTGATGTCCAGGAAGCGGGCAGTTTAATTCTGCTCAATGATGTGCCTCTCTGGGAGAAGCGCCTGAGAGCTTCTCATTAAAGCATGTAAGAAAATAAAAGAGGGCTTATTTTGTGCGTGAGCTCGGCGGATTTCACTACTGTATTTGTTTGCTTGCTTTTGTTCTTCGTCCAGCAGTTATGTAGATACATGTATAAAGTCATCATGAATTGAAGTGAAAGAGCAACAGTAGCTGTCCGTGGAGCGCTTCCTGCAGGGTGTTGTCTTCAAGACTCCAGGAGCGCGGAGCTTTTTATTCCTGCAGGAGAGTCTGGCTTCAGGCTGGTGCACGGCGCTGAGTTTCAATCTGAATTTTCTCCAAAATAAGTGTTTTCACCGAGGTCACCAGCTGATCATATGCACTGAAGCTACATTTTGCTCAGAGCTGTTTTGTCCTGCGCATTTGCTGCGCTGCCTTGTTCCGCGTTCACTTGAAGAAAACACAAAGGCGACTATTATTGTCTCCAGTGTGCATCTCTTATCCTTCACTGTGCCAGCTCCCTCAATGTGAGTGCAGCTCGGAACTTGTAGAGATAGATGAGGTGTATTGTTTTGAATGGTGGAACACTAAGAACAAAGGTAGAATATGGATGATGGGTTTATATAACAGCAGACAGGAGCATGCTGAGTGTGGCCTGCAGGGCTCACTGAGGAATAATAAAGATGTTATGACTGCAATCACAGGCTCAAACTGTTGTCATGCCCCTGTGGAAAATAGTGTCCAAAATTGTTGAGTTAATTTTAACTTGATTTCCAAAAACTTGGCGTAGGTTCAGTCTCTCCTGAGTGATTCTCCTCTGTGAAAGGACCACCACAGAAACTATTTGTCTTCATTTCATCTTCAATGTTTTCCCCTTTCCTGATGATTAATTTAAGCCGTCGTCTCTTTGATTCGCTAAGTTCTTAGTAATCACTCTGAGAAAGAAAATCTGGTGGATTTACACTGGTATCACTCATGTCTTAAGAGGGGTTTTTTCCGTATGTGTCTTTTCTTGGATGCTTTTCAGACATGTGCTCACTCTTTGTCACTTTGTTTGCTGGAACACTTTATCTGCATCCTTTCCTAAAGTCAGTTTTAGTGAAGCGTCTGAAGCCGCACACCCTTAATCCCCATCACACACGGCGCTGGGCTGAACACTGGAAACACAGGCTAGATTCAGCCAGGAGAATATCTTAGCAGACGCATATTTAAGCAGTGAGTTCAGTTTCTATCGCTGCCCGTCTGAATGCTAAAAATACCTGGTTGCGAGCCACACAGTGACTCTGCATGTCCACTTTCAAACCCCTTCTGTTCTCCATGCACCTTACTTACATAACAGCAGGAGCTGATCACATGATGACTTCCCTTAATGAAGCTCCACCTATGTCTTTGTTAAATGGCTTTTTAAGTATCTACATTTGTAATAATACCAGAGTGGGTGTGTTTCATGGTGATTGTGTTGATGTTAAAGCTTTGAGGTGCACACTCATGGCTGTATGCACACATGCAGAAGAGTTTTTATGTAAAGACATGTGAGAAAGGCTGTGCACACATCACTTTTTTTTTTTTTTTCCAACTTCAAAAAACCGCAGAGGACATTATACAGCTGTCCTCAGGGGCTGAGCAGCACTCCTCATGACCAGTTTACTGTGTAAAATCAGGGCCATGCCCCTTTAAATGTTGCACGTGTAAACATTTTGTTAAAAACCCTTCACTCTGACTCCTCTGTAACTTTACAAGACTGCAGCTGAGCAGGTCTGTACACCTGTCAGCAGCAGGCTCAAACTTGGTTGTGGATCCTGGGTTCTCATTGGCTGTAAGGGGACCTGAATGACACATGTAGGTCAGACCACGCCGGGTGGCCCCCACTGGGCGGCTGGAGGCGCTGCTGGTGCTTGGCTGATGTAACTTGGAAGGCGAATGAGCAAATGAGCTGCGCGCCAGATGCCGAGTCAGTTTCAAAGCAGTGGCTATCACTGACACAAAGACACAGTGAGGCAGTGCCACAAAGGGGAGAAGCGGTTGGCAGTTCTCCGAAACGCTGTCAGCACATTCAACTGAAATCTGAGAAGGTGGTCCCACCGTACAGTGTCAGAATCTGCCTATTTTTACCTGCAGGATTGCATAATTCAGAAACCTTGAATGTGCAATGTTCACGTTGTGATGGTCACAGACTTACAACCATATATGTGTATGATTGTTGTGTAGCTTTGTTTGTGTAAAATTTGTGGGGGAAAGTCCCTTTTTTTACTCAGCCATCACATTGCGGTCAGAGGTCAGGGGTCAGCTGCAGGGGTTCATTGTGTTGCTCAGGAGCCTATAAACATGGAGGGATGTTTGCTGATACAGCCGCAGGAGCAGTTAGCTCCCAGAGTCCCTACAGCTCACACACTTCTTCCAGTTGACCTGCTCAGTATTTAAAGGTAAATCCTGTATCCTGTTTTAAAATCCCCTGGAAGTGTCAGAGTGATGGACAAAGAACCATGAGTTTCACCTTAGTCACTCAGTGGACTCAGTCTGTCAGACATGACAGAGCATTTCCTGCTGCACCTGTTAAAGCAAGAGTTTGAAATTTACGAATGAATCAATTATTTGCCTTCTTGCCGAGGGTCAATACCACTCTCATGTTTTAGCTTGGCTCAGCATTTCTCAAGATTTGAGACGAGGAGGAAGAACCTCCCTCAGCCTGTTGTTTTTACACATAGGTTTTTGTATGGATTAAACAGATTTGAATGTATTGATTAGTGAGCTTTAGGCTACGTCCACACTGATACTTTTTCATGTTAAAACAGTTTTAAAACCACAACAATCTCCGTCCAGATGACCATTTTAGCTCCGTATCAGAACTGATCTCAGTCCGTACTAACACACCTGAACACATACATGCATAACCATTCATGCACAGTGGACAAAGCCAGGCTAGCTGTTTCCCTCTTTATGCTCCCGTCTTTATGCTCAGCCAAGATAACCAGCTCCTGTAGCTTCATATTTAGCACAGGTTTTTATTTAACTCTCTGCAAGGAAGCATGTAAGTGTATATCCCAAAACATCAAACATATAATTTAAAGTGACACTATTTAGCTTTTGTAAGAAGAAAATTCACATCTTTCCTCTTACAAATGAAAGATTGATATCAATAAAACACGCTGCTACAGCTTTGCTTGGTCTGGTATGACCGGCTGCTTACAGTGGCTGAAGTTAGCTAACTTTTTAGTGTTCACAGTTTTACTGTAACTTGTGGCCACATGCTCAGAAAAGGTTAGTCATACTTCAAGTATGCACTTTTGATCCCAGTTTTAGACCAGTCACTCTTGTCACTCCACCAGCATGGTGGCATGTTCAAACTAACCAGTGCCCAAATGTCCTGCAGCAGGCCTCTTAATAATCAGAGTCCAGCAGGTTCATGGTCACTGATGCAACAAGAAATGAGTGTTATACTCAGTGAAGAGTCCTGCAAATGGACAGACAGAACAGAATGAAAAAGTGACCCATTTTGCATAATTAAATTGACCTAGAATGTGAATTCATGCTTATGTAATGGTAAATGACATCTCTCAGCTTCTGCTGGACTTAATTTGACCTGCCAGAGATTGTGGAGAGGGTCAGGGGTCCTGGGAGGTTTGAATTTTCTGATCGACAAAATGATAATAATGTGTCAGTTCTTAGAGGTGGATGTTCTGTTTGCTTTGATTACATTTACATTACACACACACAGCTGGGTAGAGACAGGTCTTGAAGATGGTCACATGATATCTTTGACAAGACAGTGTGATTAGTTCTGTGTATTATCCGCTTTGTATCCCACTAATGAACTTGAAAATGTTCATTGCTCTGTACAGAGTGTTTGTCATGGTCTGTTTACGTTGGACAGAGTTCAACGTGGTGCAGACAGCAAAACCAGAAATTTAGGCGTTTATTCTGTAAATGTGACACTGTGCTGAGTCAGCAGTGAGGTGGCCAGTGACGTCTCTGTACAGGTGATTTAACAAGCTCAGATATTTTGACAAAAGCACAGGCTGTATGCTCTTAAATTACACCCGGAGGGTGTTTTCCTAACTGACACATGGTGGAAAAAAAGCTCAGACTGAGGCTATGGGCTCAAACTGGGGTCAAAAAGATTTTGAGCTCAGTCATCAACTAAAAACATCAATTTGAAACCTAAGAATCTTATTGGCCCTAATATCAACTTTCTTACTCTTTCAGCTCCAGTCTAGTCAAAGAGAAACTGAAGTTATATAAATCAGTGCTTTTGAAATAGGAGGAAAATAATTCCTGGTGTTAGTGTCCTCCTTCTGCTGAAGTCAAGGTCAGAACCTTGATCTTGTGAAGAATTGTTGCAAAGCAAGACGCAGCCGTCATCATCTGCACACATGAACTTGCGGATCAATACTAACTGATAAGATGTGTTCACAAACAAGGTTAGGACACACCAGGATTATGTACAAAAGGACAATATGATGTTTACTGAAGGCCAACTGGCCTTTAATGTCACATGACGGCACATGTCAGAGTTTCTGACAATGTGTTTTTTGTTCTTTGGCTCAAACAGAAGTTTGATCAGTTTTAGATCAGTCAGAAAATTTTCCCTTTTCCTTTTGAATTATCAGGGAATTTTAAAGTTTCTGTGTTGTCCTGATTCAGACTAACACAAAGACTCGAATGTCACTGCTTGTTTCTTTTTTCCCAAGAATTTTTCAGCAAAACAAAAGTTCGGTGCAGTTTTCCACACAGCTTCAGTCAGCGATAAGAAACACAGATCAGAGCTGTTAACTGTTGTGTCCTCACAGAGCTGCTAACGTGACGATAGGAGGCAAAGGAAAGATCACTTAGCCTGAGTCCATCAGACGTGTCATTTAGTCATTGTGGATAAAAAGAACATATAATGTGGCAGAAGTTGTAAAAATGTGCAAATCACACAGTCACAGATTTTTGAAGATTTATAAAACCATAGTCTGCAAACTGTGAATTCAACATAATGGCATAAAGTGAATAAATAAAAGTGCTTAAAATGATCACGGTGTCAGGTGTAGCTGTGAAACACATGTGCAGTACCTGCCAGGTGATAAATCACAGCCCTGTCTCAGACTCTCCCATGCACTCACCACGTGTGCAGGTTTAGGAGTCAAGTGTTCAGCTGGTGAATCAGAAATAAGAAGGTGAATATGAGCCAATACCAGAGATCAGTGGACAGGCTTTGGTATTTATTTAACATGGTGCTGATATCAAAGGGTCTCTGTTTGTTTTATCAGATTTCATTTTAGGATGCTGTCGAGTTTTCTCAGTTTAAACCTTCTATGGAACAAAAGGTGGTGTTTTTACACGGAAATCCACAAGATGTGTTTTTGTTTTTCCACTTTAACTTGAGTACAAAGTGGCCTCTGGATTTCTTGGAACCAGGTATTGATAGTGAACCAAGTCCTGGCCTCACAGTCCATATGCTTCCAGCATGTAAAATGTATGACTGCAGTGTGACAGGGAGGAAAATTTGAAGGAAGTGGGAGGGACTTTTTTTTCTCAATGTGCCACATACACAATCATAAATTCCTCCCAATGGAAGCTCTGACAGACTGGATCATCTAGAGGAAGGTGCGCGAAACTCACACAGGGAGCACTGTAACCATTAAAGGCTGTTTTTATCACCACCTACTGTATATTTGAGATTTGGCTGTGTGGCCTCTGTGCTTTATCACATGAAGAAATAGTTTGTCATTTTGGGAAATACACTTAATCGCGGTCTTGCTGAGAATTGAAAGAAAAGATTGATACCACTCATCTGCCTGTTAAAGATTAAGTTATGGTTAGCTTAGCTTAGCACAACGACTGAAAGTAGGAAGAATTAGCTAACATAGAAAAAAGAAAAGAAAAAAAGAAATCCACTAACCAGCACCTCTGAAACTCTCTTATGGACATGTTATATCCTGTTTGTTTCCTGGAGCAAGTTACCTCGCTGCTCCCAGCCAGTAACATTTTGTTACCTTTGGACAGAGCCAGGCTACCTGTTCCCTGGTCTTTATGCTAAGCTAAGCTAAGCTAAGCAAAGTGGCTGTTTGTTGTTGCTGAATTGATAATGGGGAGATATGAGATTGGTAGTTTGCTTTTTCAGTTTCAGCCCACCATTTGGCCTATTCCACTCAGCCCATTATTTGTGGTCACTTTTGAATAATAGTTATTGATAACTACTGAAGCAGGCTGGCTGACTTCCATTTCCCTACAACATCTACATTTATACTTCAGAACTGCTTCATTAGAGTTCCCTTGAGGTTCCCAGTGGAGGACTGTGGTTGCAATTTGTAGCTCCTGCTTGTGACAGAGTCAGCATGAAGATAACTTCCCACTAACTTCCATAACACTTATTACTTCATTGTTATTCATAGTCAAAATAAAGTTCAAAAATTAATGAAGTTGTTTTTTAAAAAATCATACATGTTGGACGTGTGGTGTGGTGTTTTAAAATGGACTCTTACTGTAAATTCACTTTAAAGGAGGAAAAACCAGCATTTCTATGAACAACAATGACTAAGCGTCTCATGATGTATGTTACATCATATGGCAGTCGCCTACTTGCAAACAAGTACATGGAGCTGATAGAATTTACACCCATGGGACAGAAATATCTGTTCCCTTAGACCTCTGACATCCTTAAGAGGCCAGAGCATTTCAGAGTTGATTACATTTGTTTGTAATATTATTTTAGAGAAATATATGTTTTCAGCTTTAACCACATTGTTGTCTTTTTAGTTTGTCTATTCAAGGTCCTATATTTTACACTTTCCCTGTGTTTTATTTGACTATTTATCTGTAAGAAGATATATTTGTGGTTTTAAGAACCAAAAACCATCTCAGTGTAGTTTGACATCTCCTCTCTCAGGCTTCTCTCTGGAGCTCTAGTAACAACAGGTCAGTGAGCCAATCCGAGGAGAGGCTCTGAGACTCTCTTCGGATTGGCTGACTGTTTTCTGAGTGATTGAATAGAGATATAGCAGATTTCAGGTTAACACTCAGAGAAACGAAATCCTGCAAAGTTGGATGGTGGGTCCAGCTGGGCGCGGCTTGGGGCATGGCTGAGAGCTGTGACTGCTTTGTTGTGACATCACAAAGTTGCAGAAGTCCTGACAGCTGATTTTAAGGCTCAGTTTCTGAATACAGGCTGTGTGCATTCCTCTGTGGACTGAGGCTCTGATACTTTCACAGTATTAATATAGAACCTAGACCTGCTTTATAATCAAAAAACACATGGACATCTCACTTCAAACAAAATGGGACCTTTAAGTTGTATTTTTGGCCAGTGACTCACCAGCAGACAGTCACATGGCATTGGGAAGTATAGGTTTAATTTAGAGGCCCTCAAATTCTAGCTCACAATGAGCAATAACAGGAGTTGTTAGGAGTGTCGGCTGCACAACAGAGATACAGTGTGGCAGTGATTCATCCATTCAGACAGTTAGAGGTACAAGTTATGGTCCACAGCGTTGTGATAGACATGTTTTCGTCAAAGAGGAAGGTTAGTAACCCCTTGATCCATGACGGAAACATCCCCCATGACCTCTTGTTTACCAGATGATGTCAACACTGTGCTATTCTCCTGCTGCAGAAATGACCACATTCACAGATCCACGACAGGAAACCTAGTTAATTGTTAATTATTCCTTTTTTTACAGTGCTCTGTTGATTAGAAACTTTTCAACACCAGGATTTTAATGAGGTGTTTTGCTGTCAAGTCAAATGAAATTCACACTTTCACAGCGGTGAAACTGAATTATGACACTGAAATGAGCAGATAGTGTTACATCATCTCCTATTTGGGCAAGTACTTTACCAATCCCTGTGTCAAAACAAACCTTAAAAAGTAGACACTTCCTCACCACATTAACACATGCTTTTGGAAAATGAAGCTGGACTTCACAACAGTCAAAATGTTTTGGCAAGTTCCTGCAGTAGGTGGACACTGTCAGTAAGATGACAAAGCTTTACCAAAAATACCTATTACAAGAAGGCACATGGCGGAGAGAGGTGGGCACAGAGTGGACAGCAGGAGCAAACGTGATCAACATTTACTGGAAAGAGTCAGAAGAAAACCGAAAGAGCAGGATTCGGTCCGGCCTGATCCAGATCTCTCCGTAAATAATTGAAGTTTCCAGGTCATGTTTTGATGCAAGGAGACCTACTTCTAACAGGTTTCCCTGGATGATCCCTCAGACACTGCTGCAGCAGAAAAAATGCAGCCAACAGATTTCACTCTTGACTCCAAATCTCACTTCTTGTTAAATGAGACACCTCCTGTTTGGCAACAATAACACACAATGATGATGGTGATGGATAACGTTCTCACATCAGTTATGAGAAATACTTACTAGAAATATGCAACATAGACCATTAAAGAAAAGTCACACACTAGCTGATATTCATGGGTAAAACTTGGGAGTCTTTTTGTTTTCTTGTGTGTGTGTCTGTGTGTGTGTGTGTGTGTCTGTGTGTGTGTGAGATTTTGTTGAGCTCAGTCACTTCTATAGCTGGCTGCTGCTCTGCTCTGAAGTTTCTGACCCCCAACCCCCCAAGCTAACCCCATCCCTGTTTGGTATGTTGCAGGATTGGTTCAGGGACAGCTTTCTAGTCATAGGTGATTGGCTGAGTATGTGTGTGAGGCCCACAAACACACACAGACACACACACACACACACACACTTCAAGGTGCCATTTAAGGAATGTCCCTGCAGCTGCAGCGGAGTGGATCATGGTGAGGATTTCTGTGCTTGTGGCTTTCACTGCTGCTCGCTCTGCTGTGTTTCTCTGCACTGATCATTTTACAAAATGATCTTGTGGCTTCTCTTCTTCTCTCTTTTTTTTCCTAACATACTGATGCCAGTTTGACTAAATCCAAAGAAAACTCTCTCATGTGGGGGGGGGGGGGGGGGGGGTCAGTTGAAAAGCAGCAACTTTAACTGACTCCCTTGTTTATTTTGGTTGAAACCTGTTCTAGTGTCAGCATGTCGTTGTCATATAGTTCAGAGGCTGACTTTTTCTGGACCCAATAGATGAAATATCACATTCTTCCTCTTACAAATGAAAAGCTGAATTCAGAAGCAATAAAAGACACCAGATCAATACACTCTGAGCCATACTTTGTCTAACCTAAGCTAATGGATTAGGTTACTGAGTTCACTGATGTTATTACTCTTCTCCATTTGTCCCACAATAGGTTTTAGCTGCAATTATTATCTGATGATGGTCTCAACTTGTGGACGCAGTGGTAGCTTATTCAAACATTCAAGCTTAATAAAATTAAAATTGAATGTTCTGCCTTTTTAATATCGCATCACTGTTCACACGTAAATATCAACAATAATTAATCCTTAAACACCGTTCAATTCTTGATTTTGAAGTGTGGAGTCAAAAGTACTGGACATTGTCAACATCAGCCAGCTTGATAAAATTGTTTGTTGTGACTGAAAGTGTTAGAGAAGTGATACTGTTGTTTTGGTTTTAGCTGTCTCCTCCACAGACCGCTATAAGCCCACTCTTAAGTTTTAATTCCACCACACTGCCCGTGTTTTCATGAATGAACTCCAGGTGTGGGATCGCTCCTCTGTGGGTTGAGAAAAATCATCGTCTCTGATCGAGACCTGCTCAAAACCACGTCGATAAACTCAGCTCAGTTTTGTCTTTATTCATGATTGAGAGGCGTTTTGCACTGAACAGCTGATGGGAGGAAAAAGACGGTGGTGCAGCTTGTTCCTCACATGCCGTGTGTGTGTGTGTGTGTGTTCCTTCATTTGGACGGCGTATTGGACAGAGATAAAAACTCATCCCTGACACAAACATGACCTTGAGCGCAGCCACATCCTGGCAGTGCTGTCCTCAGATTGGTCAGTCAGCGGCACAGCCTACCCCAAAAACCACCGACAGTTGCCCATAGTGCAGTCGGGCATCTGTGTGTCTGTGTGTGCAGCTGCGTGTGCAAACACTTGTGTCTTCTTTGTATGTTCAGAGAAGGTGGTGCAGTGACGACAGAGGCGGTTGTTTTAAGCGTGGGAGACGTGTGATCAGCTCCCCTGCAGCTCTCTGCCCCTCGGCCTTTCATCCGTTCACATGTGTTTGGCGTGTTGCACAAATATAAAACAGGATGGTCATGGTCATGTGATGACGTCTTGAAGCAATCTCGGGTATTTAACAGCGTTGGTGCACCGTGGTATCTTCAGTCTGATGGTGGTGAATGTCTCTCTATCTGTCTGTCTGTCTTTCTATCTCTCTTTCTATCTGTCTGTCTGTCTATCTATCTATCTATCTATCTATTTATAATAAAGCTACTATTCATATTTTATTTATTTTTTTTATTTTTCCTGTCCCTGCTTTGGCCTTACTGCTCATCTCTATTGAGGCAGATGCGTGAATGTGCATGTATGTGTATTTGGGGTTATGACCATGCTCAAAGGAGGGGCCTGAGTGAAGTGTGTCTGCCCTGATTGGCCCACAGAGGCCCTCCCTCCTCCCTTTTAAAAGCCTGCAAATTTCACCTGAGTTACAAAAGAGCCGCAGCTCCTCACCCATACATCTCTTTAAGAAGAAAAAAACAGGAACTCTCTCAGAAACACTCTCAGAACCTCTTGAAGGAACTTTTCAGTAAGTGAGTACGTTTGCTTTGCCTGAAAGTTTTGGTTTATACTTTGCATGAAAATAAGGTGACCAACCTGCAGACGCAAATTCACACAAACACCAACATGTTACAGTATTTGTTGTCAAGCAGTCTCTTCTGCAGACTCGCACTTTGAGAGAAAAAGCCTTTTCTTCATTTCATCCTGTTCTTCATCTCTGTAGTTTTCCCCCCGGTTGGAAGGAATTTTTTGGGTGGTGGCTGATGCAACAGTTTGTTTGGGTGAAGGATGTATGAGGTGGAGTGTTTTCAGAGTGCTGACTTGAGGTTTTACTGTAAAATGATCTGTTGGATACAAGATCCAATATTTCATCTTTCATATTTCATTTTGCACAAACTTTGTGCAAGAGTTTGGAGAGTCAGAGAAAATCGATGTCTTGTTTTGGTCTTTTTTAGCTTTTCTGTTTCATTCATGTTTGATCCAACCACACAGAAACTGTAGGATATTGTTTAAATTGAATGAAGCTAAAAAGATCACAGAAATTCAAACTGAATGCATGTTTTGGCCGTACACTTGTTGACTCACAAAAACGTTCTCGCTGTCCTCTCGCTTAAGATGATTTTGTGAAACTGGTAGCAACAGGAAGTGTGATGACTGATAGGTTTTGTTTGTGTTTTCCTGTTTTCTAATCTCACCATTTGTGCATTTGCATTCTAACTTCTGCTTTGAAATCAGTGATCTTGCCTGCTGATAAATCATTTTTTCACTGCCGATCATCTATCGAAGCCTAAAAAAAGAGGTTTTACTTTAATTTGTGTAATCCTGCAATAGCTGTGAAAGTTTGGCTGTTTGTGTGTGCTAATGTTTGTGTGGCCCCGCTCACACTTAGCATTAAAATGAGCAGCCGTTCATTTTAACATGAAGTGTGAAGGCAACCCCCAGCCGGGCGCCCTTGGGACCGAATGGGAGCCAAACGATCAGGTATGCATCCCTGACCACCTCCACAGTGGTCTGCATACAGTAGATGCATCTTCTCACTCGTCTCTGCAGTGCTGTTCACCACTGTCCGGCTGTTTCATTAGCACAGACTCAGCAATGTGGTCTTGTACAGCTGTGTTGCCAAGTGTAAATGTGTTTATTCTGTTTGGGCAGATTGAATTAAATGCAAGAAGGGACGCAATTTCCAGCAACAAGTTGTCAATCAAGATGTGTTTTACACGTGAATGTAAATTGCAGAGTGTTATGTGAGTTGGTAGCACATCAGAGCCGGCCCAGCAGGCTGCATGGCACACTGCCAAGCAAGTCCCTTCTAATATTATGGCTGTAACAACAGTGGCATTACACGCCGGTATATTAAGTTAACCCAGTTAGACAGGTTAATCCTCTTGGCAATGAGAGGTGAAAAACGTTTCTCCCTTTCTCTCTGGCTCTCACAGCAGAGAGCGACACTGAGAGATTAAGTGTACCAGTGTGTGTGATGTGGTTGTTAACGGTAATGTAGACGCTTAATCTCTGCTGGCTCCAAGATATCAGGGTTTTTAAAGCGGTTTTCAGGGAGAGAGCAGCAGCCTATCAGTGATGGCAACATATTAAAAAGAAATACTGGTGCTGTGGGTCAAACTGTTTCAGCCGGGTGGCGTCATGATGGACGGTTTTAACACCTCTGACGTTATTTGTGGCTGATATGCAAAATGGGAAGCTCTCTGTGGGCTCATTGTTGCATGTGGGCTGTAAACATTTCATACACTGTGATGCAAAGATCCTACAGCCCAACAACTTCCTTCATTAGAGACTGTTGTTTAAATAACAAACATCCAAAGGTGTTTTGTATCAGCTCATTTTCAAAGTAATGATCTCAAGTGCATTTACTCAAATACAGCATTTAAACCAATGATCAGTTTATAAAATGATGCACTGTTAAAGATTAAACTATCCAATTGTTTGCAACTTAGTTCCACTTTGACCAGCAACAGCAATAGCACGCTGGACTGATCAGGCAGATTTCATCATGATTAAAGGCAATGGTGAAACACTCTTAGCAAAAAAGACAGTCGTGAAGCTCGGAGCACTGACAGTAGTGGAAAATTCCCAATTGTGTTCAGCACCGAGCAGATTAGCCTACATGTGGCACAGCCACTCGGTTGCATACCTTACAACTTCCACAATGGTGTGGAGAAAAAGATAAAACAAGTGATGGTCGTGGGGATTGTAGAGTGTGTTGAAAGCTCCACCGCCTGTGTAAACCCAGTGGTAGCACTCCCGCAACCCAATAAGGGTATCAGGATGTGCCCATGAGAAGGGTGAGGGGATGGCGTCCTGTTCCCTACTATGGATGAAATACTATATGATGAAATACTGATAGTACATGCAGACTCTGAGACGCTTCAGACTTTTCAGTTATAGTAGTAGATTCATCAGTCAGAGGCCCTGCAACGCCCAACCTGAAAAGACATCAATTTTAGATCAGAGTAGAAACAAGCATCCCAAGATCCAAACAAGGAGCCAGCCAGAGCTGGTGGCTGTAACCTAGTTTTGACATATGGTATTGTGAAAGGCTACATCTATATGTATATGGCAGGAAGTTTGGTCTAATCACAGACGAGCCACACACGAAACTAACATGCTAAATATTAGCATCTTCTAATGCTGTTAACATGCTAACTATTGCTTAATAACATTATTACTTAATAACAGAAAAAATGCTGCCTCAAAGGAAAAGCTTAACAATTTGGGAAATACACTTTTTTTTGCTTTATTGCCAAGAGTTAGATGAGAAGCTTGATAGCACTTTTAAGTCTTTATGATGAACATAATGCTACAGCATCGTTAGCTTAGCTTAGCATTAAGGCAGGGAGAAGAGCTAGCCTGACTATGTCCAGAGGTAAAAAAAAAAATACCCCAAAGCATAAAATTATACCCCATTTTTATTTTTGGAGAGAGCCAGGCTCGCAGTTTCCCCCCTTTTCCAGTCTTTATGCTAAGCTAAGCTAACTCTGACTGGCTCCAGCGTCACACTGAGTGGACAGAGGATCAGCCTTCTTTCCTAAGTCTTGACGAGAAAGTGAATAAGCTTATTTTTGACTTAGCACTGAAACGTTAAACTGCGCTGTGGCCACATTGCTTGGGATTGACGCCACCTGTAATTCTTTTTAAACGAAAGAGAATGTCAGAGCTTCTGGTTTCTTGTGTGTTCCCCGTAACACATCTTTTGTTGTGACTGTGTACTTGTTGCCATGGCCGGTTGTTTGTCCGTTGAGTAACACTTGGGCTCCGTCCTTCCAGCCCAAGCAATGGCCTCTTTGTGTGTGTGACAATAAGAGCCTTGTAAATAATTTGGCTTTTAGTAACATTTATAATCTCACAGGCTTCGGTCACTGCCTTACGTCTCCTCCTTACATAACTTAATGATGAATGCTGCAGGTCCTTGTAGGTGCTGTTGGCTGTTTTTCTTTAATGGCCGTGGGTTGACTGAGTAAACTGGCTCATACAAGAACAAGACGTCCTGTTGATGGTGGCGGTCAGGCGGCTTTATGAACCCTTTACATCCTTGACCTGGTTCCAGGGTTTGTTGACTTAACTCCAGCCGACAATCTCTATGTATGTCAACACTGTAGTATACTCCAGAATATAAAAGACCCAAGTGAGACATAATTTAGCATTTTGTCATATGTTATCTTTTAAACAAAGCATACCTGTTAATACCACAAATGAAGCTGGTGTAGAAGGGAAATAGCAATAAAGCTAACAGTCCTTCTGCCCTGCTAGTGTTGGTGGAACTGTATGAGGCGCCATGGTTGCATTATATCCCAGCTTTCCTCTTCAAGGTAACGTAACAAATAGTGTCTCAGTTCCAGGAAATGAGATGGGCTGGCTTGCTTGGCTAAGTATTTGTCATCAAGGTCAGTAGAGTCAGTTGAGGATATGCAGTGTGCATCTGCAGGCCTGTAATCAGTTGCAATCTGGAAATCCTGTAGTGAACTTGAGTGACAGTAAGTTTTTAAGAGCCGGACCCGGCTACTGTTGCTGATAAACTGAAATCGGAATCCTCAAGAGCGTCTCAGTCACTGACACTTCATTGTTTCCTCTCTCGGTTTTTTCTCATAGGTAACAAGGTCTAGCAGAGGTTGAGGAAGAAACGTATCTCCGCCTCGTGAACTTCTACCCCAGAAATCTTAAAAACCGAATTTCTCCGCCGCTGCTCTTGCCGTACACCACTATGCCAGGAGTCGTGGATCGTATGGAGCTAAGGAAAGTCTCCACGGAGGCTGACGACGACAGCACCGACAGCCTGGACGACCGCTACACAGAGCCCATTGACTCTGAGAAGGCCACCATCGACAGGTCAGCAACCGTGATGATGTTTTTATTTCTTTCCCTTGATGCTAAAAGATGGTTTCAACATTGTTCAACACACTAGGCATACAAAGTTGATTCAAAGTTTATATACATACTGCCTGTTGTTTATGCACATGCTAATGCTAATGTCATTTTCTTCACGGTTCCTTGCAGCCAGTTCATGGATGATAATGATGACGCAGAAAGCCAGAAGTTCCTGTCTAATGGGATGCTGAAGAAGAAGAAATATGAGGAATACCATGAAGAATATGTAAGAGGATTCACAAGTCACAACGCTAATGTCGTCAGTGTTTGTCAGTCAGAGTAAATGCTTTACCCTAACACACTATTCTGCAGATTTTTAGAGTAAATTACCAAAAGAGAAACAGGAAACAACTGAAATCAGCGTTATTGAACTGCAGCATTTAGCCTTTGTCTCAGTTTGAAAGCAGGTGGTTAAACATCAAACAAAGAGGGTTTAACATAAAGGAAAGCCAAGGTGTGAATTAAACAACCACTTGTGGTGAACTGACTTTGCAAGAAACATCCTAGAAAGCATCCGTGTGTGCCAGTACATTGAGATACAATTCCTTAGAGGATGTTTCATACAAGGATTTTTGCCTGCAGGAAAAAAAATAATTCATTATATTCGTCATATTTCTTTTCATAATCCATTCCATTCGGGCATTTAATGTGGGTTTCTTTTTCACGTGGAAAAATCTCAACAATGTGATGTCACGTCCATGTAATTCAAGCAGCCACAGCTCAGTTGAGTGTGGCAGATATTGGCAGATTTTGGTGTCAGGCTTTGTTCTCTTTTCAGGGAAATGTTGGCCGTTATGGGGTCATGTAGAAGTTGCGGGAGAACTGGACCTGTCAATAAAATTTAATAACTACTGGAAACGCACTTAACTACTAGTATCTAATAGAGTAGGAGAGCATAAGGGTGTATTTTTCCTTGAATTACAGCTTGTGGGTTCTTAAGTCTTGGGTGGTTTTGCTGTTCTCTGCCAAATGTTTTCTGTCTTTCTTGTTGCAATGCAGGGAAAATATTTCAGACAACTGCATTACTGATATGTCATGAATTATCTGAGACTGGTTTTATTTCGAAGGTAGATTTCAAATGTTTCTCTTCCCTCTTTCTTTTCTGTCTGAGCAGCATCCCGGCCATGCCTCCTTCGGGATGTCTGTCTTCAACTTGAGCAATGCCATCATGGGCAGCGGCATCCTGGGCCTGTCCTTCGCCATGGCCAACACCGGCATCATCCTCTTTACGTAAGTAGCACGGCAGAACAAGGAAACCCACAGCGTGTGTGCAGGGCAGGTCAGACAGGTGGTAACAAAACTAATTCTTTTAAAACACTGAAGCGTGAATGTTGATTTTTTTTTTTTGAAATAACTATAGCTTGGTGTGTTTTTCCACCAGGAACATAGAGCAGAAATGTTTGAACTCCTCTACCCTTTGCCCTCAGTCTCTGTGCCATCTTTCTCCTGGCTCAGTCTGTCCCGTGCATATGCATTATCAGCATTCATGGGTGACTTCCAACATCTGACACCCTGCTGTCACCCTACACCCGTCAGGCCTACCCACTCTGTCCACTGTCCATGCCCCTGCTGCGTGTCCACCTCATGACCTAGCAGGGAACAGGAAGACAGCTAAAAACATAGGTGTCACTTCTCTGAAACCCAGTCTGAATAGAGCAAGGCCATTTTTCAGTAGCTGCTGCAGAAAGAAAGCAGAAAGGGGATAATAATAAGCTCCTGCCATCCTCTGCCAGTGAAGATAACACACATCGCTCCGAATACACCTCCAGCACATAAACCTCCTCCATCCTGTCGCTAAAAATCACAATAGGCAGAGTGTAATTGTTGCAGGAAGCCATAAAAGCGACGCTCTGCTCCTGTACTTCCATTATTTCCCTGCTGAGATACAATAGGCCAATAACATCTGAAGAATGCAGCAGAGCATATTCATTGACGTAGCACTGATGTTGCACTGCACTAGTCATGCTCAACCCCTGTTAAAGTCATGTTGAACGCTCGCATCGTCTCCTGAGCCAAACCAACCCAAACAACTACATGACAAACACGTGAGCAGCTGCAGTGGGTCACAGCTGCTTTGATGTTCTTTATTTCAAAGACTACGCCAAAGCAAACACAGATTTCTCTCTCGTCTTCCCCCTTCTCTTTTTCACCCCCCATTACGCAGATTAAAAATACCAGGTTGACCCAATACACAAAGTTTCTTGGTATCACTGTAACTGATACACTCAGCGCTGACCTTTGCTTTCCTTCTCTGTGCAGAGTCCTCCTCGTCGCCGTGGCCATCCTCTCCTTGTACTCTGTACATCTTCTCCTTATGACGGCAAAAGAAGGAGGTTGGTATTTCACCTTATACCCAGACTTGTATAAGACTTTTAAAAAACTAAAGTCGGACACCCTCTCACATCTAAAGACAATGAGTCATAAGTGTGAGAGTTTTTAGTCTCACACTATAAGATTTAGTAAAGACTGGGGATCTTGCAGGGTCATTATTTGCCTTTAAGATTATTTCCCATCATGTTCCTGGTTGCAATTTACAAGAAGAAAACATTTTTTTGCTCTTTGAAATGCTACATTATTATTATTATTATAATTATTGTTATTATTCAATAAAGTTAAGAAGCTAGCACTATAATTGCCCCTAAAATGACTGTGTTTGGACTCTGTATTTATGATTTCCTGTTTTTTTTTTAAATTCCTTTTCTTATGTTCAGTTACAGTTGCCCTCTTGTGTATTTAATGCGGCCTCACACCAAACCACTCACATTCTTGCTGCTCCATGAAGTGATTGATTGATGATTCCAACATTGGTCATTTGTTGTGACGGTGGAATCGCTTGATAAGTCGTTTGGTGTAAAGCTGCCATTACTCTAAGCTCAACTGTCGACTAAATGACTGATGTAGGATTTTACTCTGAAACAGTGGTCCTCAACCTGGTGGTCAGGACCCCCAGAAGTGGCCCAAGATGAATCAAAGAGGCCAGGACCTGATTAAATACCATGTTTATTTTTCATCCTTTTCTCCAATCTGTGCTTTTTCTGTTCTTGTCAACCTTGACAAGACAAGAAGTCACAGAGACATTGTTTCACATTAAGATGTAACAAACAGAGCAACATGATGGGAACCACGGCTGTAAAACAATACTGGCAGAACTACATTTATGTGCTGGTTCAACCACCTAGTGGTCATTCTGGGAAATATAGAACAGCAGTAATTGAAGACGTGATACTGATTTCCAGACAGTCGTCTTATGACACTAGAAATACAGGTTATGTAAAAGTAATTATATAAAAGTTATGACATTCAGTGTCATAATTTATACTGATGGCTAAAGGACCTCACCCCTCTCTGAATGTATGAAGGGAGAGGCAGGGCAATGAAAAGAAGCACCTGATTGTTCTATTGTTTTGTTTGGTTTTTTTTTGCATGGCTAATTCTCCATCGGCTTGTGTTTCCTGGCAGGATCCCTCATCTATGAAAAGCTGGGGGAGAGAGCATTTGGTTGGCCTGGGAAAATGGCAGCGTTTGGATCGATTATCATGCAAAACATTGGAGGTAGACAGGACGTCAATGTGTTCGTGTCCACAGATGTATACTTTACTGCAGATTATTAAAAGACAGTTTCCTGAATTAAAATACAACTTGTTTGCAGTTTGGACAAACAACATGCAGTATTTAAAGTAATCTTTGTTATCCTCCTGCAGCCATGTCCAGCTACCTCTTTATTGTGAAGTATGAGCTGCCTGAAGTGATCCGAGCCTTCTTGGGTTTAGAAGAAAGCTCTGGGTGAGTGTGTGTGCTCTCAAAGATAAGGTGCACTCCTATGTTTGTGTGTGTACTGTGTGTATGCCATCTCGCCTGATGTCAACCAGTCCCATACACAAATGTAGTATATGTATATACATCAAATTTCCATATATGACATATATGTACATATAAAATAAAAGAACATATGGAAAAAATTATATATGAAACCTTTTAGATAAATATACATCATTATGGTTGCAACATGAAAAATGTATCATAAAGATGTTTTCAATATATGTACAAATCTTACTATGTGTATTTCATATATGTTATAAACATACATCTTTATATATCCAGAGGATTTATACATGTGATTATAACATAGTTAACATATATGGCAACATTACTCTTACATTTCTGTCTTTGCAGTGAATGGTACTTGAATGGAAACTACTTGGTGGTGTTTGTGTCCATTGGGATTATTCTTCCTTTGTCTCTCCTTAAAAATCTGGGTAAGGACTTCGTGCATGTGTGTGTGACTTCTGTGCTGTTTCACCATGTGTTCAGCTGTGATTCACTATATCTGACATCCCTACTATATCTCCGAAAGTTCATGTCATACTGCCGGAAGCCGCATTTCTCAGTGCGCTGGTGCTCTTGCAGCTGTCTGTACTCTGCTCCGCCAAACCAGAAGTAATGCAACACTCGCCGAGCCCTTAGTCAGCTCTGGCAATTAAGAGTTACAGTAACGTAACACTCCTATTAACCCTGCAGTCAGCTCCGCCGCTCAGATGTAATGTCCATATGCTATAGTCAGCTCCACCGCAGCTGACCAGATTATGCAATTAAGCCAATTAGACATGAATAAGCAAAAAGGATCAAAACTGAGTGCCTAAGATGATTTAAATGTAATAAGTGTCAACAGCAGTGATTATTCTGGGCTTCACAAGCATTAAATTTGTATTTATGGGTGTAATTCAGACCAGAAAGGCTTCATTCACACTGCAGGTCAGCCTGGAACAGGATGTGACCCATATTCTAAAATAGACACGTTGATTTGACAGCTACACAGACAGAGCAGAGTGGCAAAGTGCAGACCAGCAAACTACAGCATAGCATCACAGAAGTATCTGGTATCGCTTATAGTATTTTTTCCATTTACATATGTTGTCTTCTCTTTAGGCTACCTGGGCTACACCAGTGGCTTTTCCCTTTCCTGCATGGTCTTCTTCCTGGGTGTGGTAAGTTCAGGCTCCTCATAGCATGACAGTGTGAGATATGATCAAAATACACAGTTCAACTCCTCTAATGGCACACCAGGTGTTCATCAACACACACTTATGTTAATGAATGTATAAAAGCTGCTATGACCAGTATTTTTATATTAACACCAAATGAGTAGACTATAGCCCACTGGTCAAAAAACCTGCTAAGACCTGCTAACATCAGGCTTCTGTCGGCAATGGAAAAGGGTCAAATGACTCTGCAGTAGATGCGGATGTTAACTGGCTTTGACTCCAATCAGCATTGATGTAAACACAACATCCAGGTGAATGCTTATCCGTGCTTTAACATCTTTCAGAGCACACTGACACGTTTCCATTAACCAGCTTACTGCGCAATTTGGAAATGTGAACTTGAATGGAAACACGTGAATTTAGAAAAAACTCTCAAATGTCACAAAAGAATTTATGTGCTTGCAACACTTTTTTCGAATTCAAGTCGTGGCGCTGGCTGTATCATGCCCCAGGGTGACAGGAAATCCGTTTATAGAAATGGAAATCATGTTTATTTGGAATAATATTGTGAGAGAAGAAAACCCAGCTTTATTCGCATAACAACACTTAATGGAAACACAGGCCACTAGTAATTGTGATTTGTCGATTTTACTAAAAAAATTAAAAAAGCTTCTATATTGCGTACAACTGCAGTGGAAACCTGACCACTGGGAACAGATCTGTCACCAGCCCAGCACGGTGCACTGCAGCTACACAAAGAGTGAGCTGCAGCCCCGAAATCAGTTTTAACAAAACACAATCACTGAGGTTCCGACACATACAGGGGCACCAGGGATGAGACGGGCTCCTTTACCTCTCCCCTGCGTCTGGTTGTGAGCTCTGTAACTGCATGTGGTGACATGTGTGTCCTCCCATGCAAACACGTGCAAAAAACCCACGTAGACCCGCTAATTTCTGTGTTGAAATGTCTTCATCTGCTGCTCTCGTGTTTCATTTATTTTTATGTAAACCACTTAGAGGTGAACATAATGTGACTTCATACTGTTATTTCTCAGGTGATCTACAAAAAGACCCAGCTGCCCTGCCCTCTTCCTTTCTTTTACCACCACTCGTCCAACCTCAGCATGAACGGCTCAGACATGCCGGGGCTGTACGTGCTACAAAATCACACGGCACAGATGGATTTCTCCCGAGCCGACGTTACCCCGGCGGTGCTCGGCAGCCACGACGCTCACCACTCCACCAGTGTCCACGTTGAGCCTCACCCTGACGACGAGGAGATGTGCACACCCAAATACTTTGTCTTCAACTCTCAGGTGCGGTGCAGTTGGTGGCGGCTGACAAACTGATGGCTCGACTCTCCTAAAACCTTCGTCCAGCTTGTAAAGTTCAGCGTTGTGTGTAAACATATCTGTGGGTATGACCTCTGAAATGCAGAACTAGTGACTTATTTTAAGGTGTGTTGTTTAAAGTTTTCTCCAAACAAGACTAAGTACAAAATAAAAGAAAGAAAAAAAAACTATTAATTCATGTCATTCAACCCTGTTTGTACAAAGTGCATTCCTATGTGTGGCTTACACATTTAACGACCTTCAAATCAGACAGAAAGAAAACACAAGAATTTGCAAAGACGCATTTGGCAAAGGTGGGGTTTTTTAGGGTGTGTTATGGCTTTTGTGCGTTTAGGGATTTGTGTGGGCCTGTATGATTATGAATCAAGATAAGAATGTGGTAAGGTTTCATGTTGACATTGGGACACAGTGGTAGTTAATGTTAACTTGAGGTGTTGTCTACTGGTTTACTGTCTACCTGCTTCTTTTGTGTTAATTTTGAGTTTTAAATCAGAGGGGAAACAGTTTTATTTATTTATAAACAGAAGGTTCCTGATTGAGTGAATAGAGAACTGAAGTATTGAAGTGATTTAGTTTGTCTAACCTGCTTAGGACGCTGACACTCCAGAGATCTAATTAATACAAATACTTTAGACTCATACTTGAAGATTACTTGAACTGACAGCTGACATGCACACACAGTAATGTGCCTGTGTGAGAGTATGGGTGGCAGTTTCTGTCAGTGAGGACTCACAAATAAGAAAATATGTTTCACACCAGCAAGTGGGCACTGAACCTTCAACAAGCAGTGTTTCAGTCTGTCGTTTAAGCAAATGAGAAAAGTTATGCCGCATTTTTCTGTTAAAAGAAGAAGAAAATATTCTGTGAAAACAAGCGTTGCTACCCAGCCCTCCACTGTCACGGCACTGTAATTGAAGCTTGACATTTTGTTGTCAGTATTTGGTCCTTTGACTGTGATCTTTTGATCTCTCTCACGGCATGCATGACATTGCATCCAGTCAACAGGCAAACAAGTTAAAACATAACCAGCAGTGGTGCAGCCAGAACTGGAGGTGATGATTTGTCATATTATCCCGACATGTTTCATGTCCAACTCAGAGTGTCTTTTCGATATCGTCTCATAGTTACGTAGTTCACTGTAGCTTTATTTAGATTAACTGCACCATGGTTGTCTTTTTCTGCCTAACTGAGTGTGTTCCTGTCCATTTGTATCGTCTGTCCTCAGACGGCGTACACTGTGCCGATCCTGGCCTTTGCCTTCGTCTGCCACCCTGAAGTCCTGCCCATCTACAGTGAGCTGAAAGAGTAAGTGCGCTTCTTCTCGGGCAGATCTGGAGATATCTGTTTTTGAAAACTCCAGCACACGGAGTGAATGGACTTTTTTGTATTAATAAAATCTCAGCAAAATTCGCTCCGTATCGACGTACCTCACCACACTGTAGTAGCTCCAATTCATTAGTCTGACTAATTTGAGAGTTCATTGCAGTTTATGTTGATTTGTTACATTACCAAGCTAATTTAGTAATGGCACTATGTCGACATAACAAGAGCCAAGTTGAAAACATTTTGAAAAATGTGCAGGGCGTTGCACGATTGCACGATGAACAAAATTATCAGGCAGGGATAAATGGTTTCTGTCAAACTGAGAGGACTCATTGAAAAGACTAATTTATTTTTCCCAATTATCCAATTTACTGCAAATCTTGAGTGCGAGCCTAAACCTTCCAAAACTGTTGTGACCGCCCTAAAAGTGAATGTTTGTTTGTGTGTGTGTGTGTTGTTTCTTCAGTCGCAGCAGGAAAAAGATGCAAATGGTTTCCAACCTGTCCATCTTGGCTATGCTCGTCATGTACATGCTGTCGGCGCTGTTTGGCTACCTCACCTTTTATGGTAAGAGTGAAGACACACACCAGCAGTAACAGTCAACTCTCATCACCGTCAAAAAACAGCGTCTGAAACTAAGTTATCTCCTCCAAAAGGTCAAAAGATCAATCTGATTAACGTGCCCTCGGACTTATTTGACCATATAATAGTTATTTAATAGAACCGACCTGCAAAGTTACCAGAAGTTGTTCATGTTTTACGAGAGCCACCTTCTCGAGAACACTCCAGAACACAACTTTTGTTCCCATCAAACATTTGTTCCCAGTGGAAGAGAAACTGATAATTGCATCTTTTACGACTTGACACTGTTTGCTTACAGGGAGGAGGAAAACAGGAGGGAATTGCATGCTAACTAGCACCATAGCATGCAGAACAGTGTTGCTTGACAGCTTGATGCGGATATGTCGCTAATTCACAACACAAGCGTTTATCTTGGTAAAGGGAAAATATCTCAGTGATACAACTTAAAACAACTTAGAAACATTTTAAAATGTGACAAGGAGCTACAGCTAAACACGGCGAGAAGGTGAAAGAGGCTGGAAAGGTTGGTTTTAAACTGACCTTGTGGATCACATGCCAGATAAATGTGGGGGAGTTTCTACGCACTGAGTTACTTTTCCACCTCGTCTGTTCTTCTGTTATCATCTGTTCACAAATTGTTTTAATCTATTGATGTGTTTTTTTTTTTTGTTTGTTTCCACACAGATAATGTGGAAGCAGAGTTGCTCCACACCTTCACCAAGGTTTATAAGTTCGACACCATGTTGCTGATGGTGCGTTTGGCTGTTCTCACTGCCGTCACGCTGACTGTCCCCATCGTTCTGTTCCCTGTGAGTACATCACACAGACACACTGTCTGTCTCTGTATGCGAGTCTCCTCCGCGAACAAGACGACACATGTAGCAACAGTTGAGTTTGGAAAGCAGAAAACGTTACCTTATTGCAAAACATCATGGGCAGGGCTTTTTTTTTTCTTCTACTGCTTTTGCACCACTTTCATCCAAGCACTGTTTTTTTCTCCTTTCATCCCTCTCAGCTTCATTAAATGGAGCCTTGTTTAAGAACTGATATAATTTGATTTACGTCAGAGTGCACAAACACGTTCCTCCGAGCAGTTCACCGAGCAGCTACTTGTAAAACCATTTCCATTCATTCAGTTGAACACTGCCGCCGCCGCCGCTCCCCCGTGTCGTTCTGCACACAGACTGTGTTTTGTGTTTGCTGCACACTCAGCCTTTTTTTTGTCATGTTCTGGATGCAGCTGTTTTTTCCTGGCAGTTTGGTGAAAAAGAACACACTGTTCAGTTTGGCACTTTCCTCACATCGTCATCTCAAATCCCAAATCACACAGGCTGAGGTCATAAACAGCCACACCTCTTAATTACAACAACACACACACACACACACACACACACACACACACACACACACACAGGGTTTCAAAAGTGAAGTCTGTTCTACTTTTTGTGTTCATTCCCTATTTTCTCTCAAGATGGGGCCAACGGCCAGTTACCAAAACTTATCGTCTCAGTCGCATTCATTCACACATACGTACACACACTCTTCTCACTTCCCTCTCCGTATATGGTCACGGGCTAATTTTAGCTTGGCCTTTATCTGACACAAGGAGAACAAAAAGGGCTGCTGGCCAGAGGAAGTTTCTTGCCCCACTTTAGCTTCCATGTGCTTACACACACACACCAAACGCACACACACACACACAGACATACACACACACTCTCTCACATGCAAACTTGGTTTAATGTAAAGACAAGCGGCTGCTTATTCTTGAGCCGTGGCTGAAGTGGCTGCAGTTACAGTCAGCTGCCACCAGAGGGCAGCAGCTCTGTTGATATTGAGTCAGAGGTAAGTGCTGACTGAGAATGATGCAGCAATGACTGCATGACATGACACACACACACACACACACACACACACACACACGTTCACATTTGGAATGTACTCTTACGTATTTGTGTCTTACGTATTTGTACACACACGTACAACCAAATATTGTCATATTTTAGCTGATGCTTGTGGTCGCACATATGATGTTCCTGTTCCCAACCCATACCTCTGACTAACACACACACACACACACACACACACACAGATACACACACCTCTCCTTTAGCAGACACTGCTGTTTTTTCTGTCGCAGGGAATGTGAGAGAGGATCTCCCTCTCTCTGCAGTGGAAGTTTACAGCCTCAGAGAGGACAGTGGAAAAACCCTCACCCTGACCACTACCTTCACTGAGTCATTGGGGGGGGGGGGAGTAGTTGTGTGGGGAGACAGAAACACAAACCTCTACCAGGGATACATAATCATATAAATGTGTTTTTTTAGTGATAGATAATATTCAGAAATCTGCATCTGCACCAAAGCCAGTGAGGAGAATCTGATGACTGGCTGATGGTGGCCATAATATTCCCATCAGGGGATATTAGGGTTTTGTATGTGGATGATGTGTCCAACTCCACTTACATTTTTATCCATAATTAATTCTGACAGTGGTGGTTTTCCTTCACATGATGATCAAAATGTCTGAAATCCCAGTAATTTGTGATCATGACTAGTCTGGTTAACTGCAAACATGCACCCAGTGTAAACATGTCTCCAGCTCACTCCTGGGATTCTGAATGACACACACAATAACTGAAATGGAGAAGGATAAGCTTGTAAACTATGAAGAAGTGAGAGTGACAGGGAGGAGATATGCGAGAACAAAGGAGGTAAAAATTTGATGAGGGCAGTACACAAGCCTGAAATGTGATGTAGCAAACCAGCTGTGGTGAACTGTAGCATAGTGAAAAGAGCAAGGCAGTAACACAGCCAGGGATAGGGGTTCAAATCCTATGGCAGCCAAATGCAAACCTCAGTGCTAATGGTCCCTTATAGTCAGCTTTAAATATGACTCTTGTTTTGTGAACCGGTTTTGACCTGCATGGATTCCTGGGAAAAGGCGTAGATGTAGCCTGCTTTACATATTTCAGTTCTGATAAGCAAAAGCTGCAGAGAGGCAGTAATATGAATGGAAGGGCTTTGCTGATGATGTTTGTGAATTGGAAAAAAAAGTTGGTCTGTGCATGATTTTTTTGAATGTGCATTTGTGCAGAGTTGGGAATGTTTAATTAACTGACCATCACTACTCCTGCAGTAATTTAAACGGCGTCACAGGAGCATGGTCGAAAGATTGACTGACTTGGATCCATGTGAGGCATCGGATCAAAAGAACTGCTTAGTAACACGTTGCTCTGCCAACTTTCCATTTGACATTTGAGAATCTTACCTCGGATCCTCCTGACCTTCATTTTGTAGCAAGATGCTGCCGACCTTCAGCCAGAGATTAACGTTAGCTTTGTCTGCGACTGTCCTTGGCTCCAGTGGAGAAGTGCTATATGAGAGAAGAAGGTATGTGTGTGGGGGTGTGCATTTAGAGACACGTGTGTAGGTGTGAAAGAGTATATATGTGTGTGTGTGTGTGTGTGGGTGTGCAGTCACGTGAAGGATAGATGCTAACAGAGGCCAGATCACCCAGGGCTTTGGCTGGATCCAGTACATAATGGAGAGGCTTTATGTGGAGTCTAACATGCCCCAGTTCTCAGGCCCGGCTGGAGATTGAAGCCATGGGAGAGAACTGCAAATGAGCTGATTAACAACGCCGACACCATCATGTAGTAAAATTTTAGTCTGGACCTGTCTTTGTGTAGTGCCAGCATGTTTTTATCCAACTGTTACAAAGGCTCTGATCATTTACATAGGCCATAATCTTCAGGAATGTGGGTTATTTGCAGGTTTAGCTACTGCCACTAAACATTTTCTGCAGCAGGACTTTTTCATTTGTCTGCTATAATTTCTTTCTCTTAAATTTAAAAGATTGTGTTTATCTTTTGTTGTCACAATAGAACATTAAACCACATCAATTTCAAACACAGTAATATAAGTTTGCATTAGCTTGCATACTGTTAATAGCATTATTAAACTCACTGTCATTAGCTTAAACTTGTATAGTTAATTTAAACTTGTGTAGTTAGGTTAAACTTGTGACTGGTGTTTGGACATATTGGTTTTACAGGTGTTCAAACATCTACCTGATTTCTGACTGTTAAACTTTATGTTTAAGACCTTAATGTAATTAATGGCTGAATGGTTAATAAAACATTTTTAAGGCAGTACATATATTGTTCTCATGAAAGGCTCACTAAGCTAACAGATCTGTAAAGTAGCATCACATTAGGAGAATATTTTAGCCAAAATCAGCTCTTTGTCAGGAACAGAGAAGTTTGATATGTGCCTGTCGGCTGCGGAACTGAAACACTGCAGAGCATTTGTTAGTTTAAACATAGTTTGCTCGTGTTTTTTCCAGTCAAAAAGGCCCAGTTTGGCTCTTCTGTTTCACGTAATGGTTCACTGCCCATGTAGACGAAAACACTGTGATATGGCTTTCCTGTTGATTTTTTTTCTTGAAGAGGGGACTTTTGCCATGCTGCTTATACTTTCAGTTCACACTTAGCATCTGTGAAAACGTGGTTGTAAAAGGAAAAAAATAGCAAATGGCTTTATGTAGAAATGACAGGCTCAAGAGGGAGGTGTTGACTTTTAATAGCTCTGACACATGTCTGCCACTTTGTCTCTGGCACTTTCATATGTGCACTTTTTGACTTGGGTAAAACACAAACCCTTGTTTTGAGTAAACGGGCTGATGGTTTGTTTTCATCTGTTTGTAGCTCGGACCAGCTCATGTCAGATCTTACTCCCTGGTTTTCGCCCTGGTTTTTTACTAACTGGCTGGTTCCAGATTCAGCTGCCTACAACTAGTCTGTCCACAAACTCTGTGTGTGTGTGTGTATATATATATAAACAAAAAGTGTGCAAATATCACACTGTGAACTCCAAAGGCTTTGCACCAGGTAGCAGGCAGGTGCTGAATAGTTTGGAGCCTCGGAGAGAAATGCCGCGTCCAGGCTCTAGTTTTCGGCCTAATTATGCAACAGCTGGTGGGAGGGAAAGGGCAACGGGGTGGGGGGTGGGGGTGGGGGTGGGGGGTGGGGGGGGGGGGGGGGGGGGGGGGGCTCACTTGTGGAATTTCAGGAGAGATGCGCTTAAATTATTGTCATTATTATCTCCCACATGAAATGAGTTTTGGCCAAAGTGGTGACACCTTTTTGGCAGTGGACATTAAAGGTCAGCCGTCATCCCGGTGCCTCCTGACAGTTGTGATGGAGGTCACTTGGTTCAATCTGACAGCGCAGAAAATCCAGTTAATGTGATTTTTCTTTTTTTCCTCCACTGTGCCATGCTAACTGGATATAAATCTTGTACTTAAGTCAGACTTGAAAGGGTACAAAGAAGGCATGTGGTGCTCTGCCAGCTGGCTGTTAAATGAAAAGAGTGCACATGCTTCGTACTTCTCAGGTAAACTAAATAAAAGTTACCTTCTCTGAAACTTTTCCTCACCTACATGTGTTGTCATGGTGACCCTCATTTGCCTGTATGACGGACTAGTTAGTCAAAGAGGAGGGGAGACAGGCATGCAGGGGGAAAAAAAGTCCACTACAAGGGACAATAGCAGCTCCGTGTAAAGATACACCTCCCCCCCTGCAGGCGAGTCTGCCCTCCTCTCACTACCGGCTGATGCAATCCCATGGTTCCATTGCGCTGCAGGAGATAATCCCCTGCCTTTTTGAATGGGCGCCGTAAGCACCGCCTCTTGTAACCTTTCCCCCTGTGGCCTGCGAGCTCTCGGTGCCTCAGGTTTCACCTGATACCTCCAACCTTTCACCCAGTGGAGGCTTGAATGGGCTGTCTGTGGCTCAGCAGCACCGGGCGTCTTAGCTTGGATCTCCTGGTTCTCTCGGTTTCCCCCTCTCACACACACACACACACACAGTCTCACAAAAACACAAACACTAGCGTTGTTGCACTTGACACACTTCAGTCAGAGGCCAAGTGCGGGAATCAGCCCCAAACACAGGCCAGCAGACACACAAACTACGCTGTTGTTGTTGTTGTCGTTGTTGTTGTTGATGTTGATTTGTTGCTTTGACAGAGACAGACAGTCTGTATGGAAAAGAGTGACACATGTTTTATTATATTCCAGTGTAAAGTCAGATGAATTAAATGCTGGGATTATATGCAACATTATTTTTATTTTGATTAAACCAAAAGGACTTTTGTGGTCAAGTTAACTAAAACCACCATGATTGTTGGATAATCTCCCGTTCTCAGATTATATTAAATGTCGATATTTTGTGTTTTTCCCAGATCCGCTCCTCCATCACCACGTTGTTATTCAGTGGTCGAGAGTTCAGCTGGTTACGCCACATGCTGATTGCCGCCGCAATCCTGGTCTTCAACAACATGCTGGTGATCTTCGTCCCAACCATCAGAGACATCTTCGGCTTCATCGGTGAGTACCTTTACGAACACTGACATTTCAGATTTTTCACATGAGACTCAAAACTCCTTACTCCTTGGTGTGGACGATTTGTTTTACAGAGAATGAAAATGCGCCACATTGAAAACCCTCAGAGACCATGTGGAGAAATACAAGTTAATAAAACAGGGAGAGAGGCAGTTGAGGCCTGATTAGCACCTTCAGGTCAGGGGCCGTTTTATTAAGTAAAGACGCTGGAAGTACAGAAGCTTAAAGTGTTGGGTTGTGTCAGCTGTGCAGTCGCGTGAGCTGTTTGTGGCCACTGGATCTAAACACACACAATCTTGATGCCAGCACACACAAACACAGAGAGTGCTAATATTTAGGGAAGTCCCCTTAAAGTTCAGATACAGCCAGAATCAGAAATCAAAAGGGGAGATAACAAATTATTCTCTCACCATGTTCACACCAGGTAAAACAAGGATCCACTATAGCAGTTGTATCGGAGTAGGAGAATAGTCCTGACTGGCCAAAATGCTCAGGGTGACTCAAACTTGGTCCTAGTTTTCAGCTGGAGAGCGGAAGCGTTGAACCAAAACAAGATAAAAGATATCAAAAAAAAAAAAAAAAGGAGAGAGCACGTGGTCTTTGTAAAGTTCAAGATCCTTGCAGCTGCAACAGGGAAAAAACAACTGTGCAAAAAAAGATCATCAAGTCTTTAACATCCACTAAGATACATTCATGCATTGTGTGTTAGGAGGGAGCTGTATTTACAGTGAGATACGTTCATGTTTGCAGAATGTGAAATACTGCACATTATATGCAAGATGCAGCACCATGATTGGTATTTCAAAAGGATGTGAGGGCGATGTCAAGCAGCCGAGTCTATTTACACCATAGGAACGCTTTTACTTCGCCTACAATGTAAATAACGTCTATTTATTTTGGCGCCACACTTGTATGACTTGCATATATAACCTAGAAGATGACACAGAAACGCATATTATTGGCCTGCAGACATCAAAATCTACACAGAAAAAAGTGGCAATTGTCTTGTTGTCTGTATTTATAATTTTGCCACTGTCTAATATATAAAATAGCAACTGTCATCATTTCCGCTCTGTGGGTGAAATTGTTTACCTCCAATGTCACACAAGAGTAATCCTTTTCCTGGCTGAAGGTGTGGGAAAACGTCATAAATGTTTCATCATAAATGTTTCATCATAAATGAAGCGTGGGTGTTTTCAATTCTGTGTTAACTCCCAGTGCAATTCCAAAGAACCTGAGACTGCTGATGAAAACAGGCCGAAGTGTGTGTTTGAAATGCTGTTGTCTGATTACACAAATCAATCTCCCGTCTGGTTTTTGTTACAGGTTCTTCTGCAGCCACCATGCTCATCTTTATCCTACCCGCTGCCTTTTACATCCGCCTGGTAAAATCAGTGCCATTCCGCTCTCCGCAGAAGATTGGGGTGAGTTTGCAGGAACACACACACAAACACACACACACACACACACACACACACACACACACACACACTCACACACAAGCTTTCTCACTGTATCATTTTTCTCACGCTATCACCCTCAAAATGTGGCTCCTCAGAAGTTTCAACAGACCCCTGATGTGCATCATCACACATCCAACCACATTCAATCCCTCCTCTGTGTCTTCTTCCCTCTCTCTCTCTTCAGGCAACCGTCTTCCTGGTCGTGGGAATCGTCTTCATGATTGGCAGCTTGTCACTCATCGTCCTCGACTGGGTTCACAACCCCCCTGGCTCCAACGGCGGTCACTAAGCTTCCCTGCTCAGATTCACAGTACAGAGTGCAGCAAACCACCACCACCACCACCACCCCACCAAGTCTGTTCTCCCACTGCTTCTTCTGGTCCCACATCAGAGGTTCCCTTCCCTTCATCAAACATCAATCATAAAACCTCAACATGAGGACATGATGTGCTGCACTGGGTTAAGACATCTTCAGTTTTTTTCCCCACAGAAAATCACTGGAGGGAATTTTTTTTAGCTCGGTTTATACTTTTTGCCTGTTTTTTGTTGCTGTAAAGTTCTGGATGTGACACAACACAAATGAGAGAATCAAAACCCAGAGAGGGAGGAACACACTCTGGTCTAACGTGCCACCAAGACAGCGTGAAATCAGCATTAATATCATCATTATCATGATGACCATCATCATTACGAGTATTTCCAGCTATGAAGAGAAAAAAGAAAGACATGTTGTGTAGCCCTCATCTGAAGCAGATCTGTGAACTGCAATTTGCAGGGCTGGAAAGACAATGTGAGTCCCTCAGTCCCCTGTGCACTTGAAGGAGACATTTGGAGGTGGAGTGTGTTGTCATCCATTAAACAAAGAGCACCTCTAGCAATACATCTCACCTTGTGTGTACAGCTAACACACATGTGTGCACGCACATATGCACATACATATATATATAAAAATTTATATATATTCTTTTAAGCTACTACCCATGAAATGAATCAAGCAACGGTTAATCAGTAAACTAATTCAATCATGTAGATCTTTTATTCAGGAAATTTTGGTTTAATTTGCTGCTGTGCTACATGTTAACAATCAGAAGCTTTGCCAAAGTCTACATGCACGTACAGTTTTAGTCGATTTGGTTCACGCTAGAGCTTCCCAGCTCCACACTCTCAAGGATCTTCCTTGCTGGCTGTCCTCATCCTGGCTGTGAACACGAAGCGAGGCAGTGCTTTCAGTATTACTGTCACAGTGGGATCTGAACATGCAAAGTATGAATGTACATAATTAAGTGTATCTACTGAAAAAAATAGTGTTGTACATAATATCTTACTTGACCTCATACGGCTCTTTGCCATTCAGGTTGTATGAAGTTGAATGATCATTTCAACACACAGTATATACACCTGCTGGAATAATTTATAAGGCACTTGATAGGGCTGTAGAGCTGTGTTTAAAAACATGCCGTTTCGAGAAATACAATTGGGCAATTCCAAAATAAATTAACTTCAACCAACAGAACCAAATGTTCATTTAAAATGTATTCAAGATGCCAAGATTTCAAAGTTAAAGTGAAATATTTGCCACTCGTGCTAAGCTATCCTCATCGGTGTTGAATGAAAAACCTCTTTTTCTCTTTCTCTCTTTCTCTAGGAAAGGCCTTATTTTTATTTTTAACGTCATTATGTGCCATTCAGCTTAAAATAACAGTTTGATATTTTGGGAAATGTCATTATTCTATTTTCAAAGACTGACAGCACTGTCATGTCTGTATGCTAAATGTAGCTAGCTATGACGTTAGCAGATGTTACAGCTAGCAGACTTAAAGCTTGGCATAAGAACTGGAAGCATTAACAGCTATTTAACTCCGACATTTCTACGTTTAGGTTTTCATACAAATTAGACTTAACGATATATATTAAAATTATTTCAAGTTTCCATTACTAAGCTTAAAAGGACCCGATTGGTGGGGCCAGGCTAACTGTTTCCTGGCGCTAGCTTGATATTTAACACACAGACATGAAAGCGGTACCAATTTTTCTCATTTACATCTCGGCAACGAGATTTTTTCCCCAAAATATCAAAGTATTAGTTTAAAGATAAGTGATTTGGAAGAGGCTGGATGGTAAACAGTACCACACACTTCATAACGCTGTTTGTAACAGGGGAGCTAGCTACAGTATTGATACCTATATTAACATGCAGAGGATGTGACCGATGTGTGCAAGACCGTAAACCAAGCTAAAAAAAAAAAACACAAAACATGCTTCTTTTCTAATTTCGCACCCAAAATCTAAAAATTACTATGTTTAAATAGTCAAAGTTTATCTTCAGACAGTTATGTTTGTGAGCACTTGAAGCAGAGCACACTGGTCACTTCTTCTGAACAAGGGTCAGTCATTAAGCTCCGTGGATTGATTAGTACTTAATATATAATTTAGTATATAATTTTTGCATTTACTCGGTTGTTGTTACACTCATACCCAAAATTACACATTTTAAAATTTCATAATATCTTTTATCCAAAATTTGAATCAGATAAAAATTGTAACAGAATGATTCTTTTTATTTATGTCTCTTGGAGTGGTCATATAATTGGCTTTTAGTTCTGGTGCCTTTGGTCGACTCATTGACAACAACATCAAGACCCCAGATTTGTTCATTTCACTTGTTCTCCGGTGCCGTTGCGTGTCACGAACACGTCCAGCCAAAGTGGACAACATTTATAGATCCTTTGTGGATCTATGTACATGAAACAAATAGATATTTCAAATGAAATAGTGTATTATGTGCATGTTTTTTGGATTACAAACATGGTCTTTTTGGACAATTGTATATGCTCTGTAAATAATCTTTATTTTATGGTACACTGACACTTATTGTCTGTGAGTGGGTTGTTGGGGGATTCTGCCTTACAAGTCTTCTACAATCCAGTGTTTGTTTTAGTATATATATAAATATATATAACTTGTATTAGACTTTTTTTTCTTGCTGTATGACAGTAGTTTTTTTTCCCTCTTATTTGAAGCTTGTATATTTGAAGAAAATTGGGTCACTATATATTCATTTTCATTTTTTAATGTTGTCATATCAGGATGAATTAATCAACGGCCTACTTCATAACAGTTTATAACACGGTTTTTCCCAGAAGTCTCAGAAACAAGGCAACGGGTTTCTGTAGCTTGATGGCTCCTGGTGAGGAACACTGGGTTGAAAGTAAAGCCACCAGCACGCAGTATCGATGTTGAATGTGTTTTTCGAGAAGGGTGCTGTAAGGCAGAAAGAAGCAAGACAAGATTATCTGAAGAATTTTGTACCCACACTACAGGAAGGTTCTTGCAGGACAGAACATCTTAACAAGCTGTTATAAAAGCTTATGGTTTTTCTGTTATTTATCGAATGGCACGTAATAGCATGTGTATGCTAACGTGTAGTTGTATACCTCTAGGACAAAATAACAAAATGCACAAGAACCTTCCCTGTTTGCCAGATCTGAAGCTCTACCAGGACAATCGTACACAGTTATAGTTCTTACCTTACTGTAGTGTACAATGTATATCACTGCTGTCATAAAAAAAAACCTTTACAAACCAAGTTTTGTTGAGGTTTTATTTCCGTGATGTTACTTGAACTGAAGCTTTCCACGGTCTGATAAAGTCAGCACTGCAGGGTCCACACGGCCCATTCAGTACCCGCTATGAATGTTCAATAAAGACTTGTTCTCAGTTTGAAAATCTGGCGTACTCTTTCTAAAATAATTTTACAATTGCTGGGCTGCAATTTAATTTGCCTCCTGCCGTCAGTGACTCATTGTACTCATCGGCAGTCCGTGTAAGAGATTCGTCTCTTTCTCAGGTTAGATTTCATCTTTAAAAAGGCTCTTCTCACTAAGGAGAACAAGAGGCAGCAGTTTTTAACAGAGTGCTCCCACCACCACACCTCTACCCCCTTTAGTAACTCAGGTATTCGGTCTGGATGAATTTTTCATCTTACTTTTGGACAAATTCAGATCTCTTCACCGCTTTTGCATGATTGAGCCAAAATGTACAATGCTGTTGTATATTGTCCTGGCCTGGTTGAAAAGTCGTCTTGTGGATTTGTAAATGCAGACAAGTCTCCAGCTAACGTTGACAGTGTTTAGAACCACCTGCCTTATTTTTCTATGGACCCTCAACCGTGGACAAGAACTGGCTCAATGTTACTGCTGTTCACAGTTTGCCTGCTTCCTGCAGATCAGGCTGAATATTCGCATTTGTAATTTTACCCAAACAAAGGGGATGTTTGTATTTTTTTTTTTATCAGTGATGCTGTTTCATTATGATGACCAATAAAAATGTGAAATGAAAAAATTGTATTTTTGCAGCTGCTTTTATTTTGAAGATGATTACATAAACTACCTTTTCAAGAGCAACCCAGCTAACAAATAGTATGTACTATTATGTATATTTTGAATAAGTGTATGTGTTGATATATCTTCAAACACTGTGTAAAAAAAGAAAATGTTTTTTTTTTTTTTACACCAGGGCTTACATAACATGTTTCTGTCCAGACTGGCATCTCGGGATGTAATGGCCAGAGCCATATTTCTGGCATAACGAGCAGATGATATTAGGCCTCCAAAAAATAAAATAGATCCTCCTGTTCCTGTCTAGCTAGCATCTACTGCTGATATGTAACACCAGCTTGTAATGTTCCCAGACGGTTAAATGAAGGGGTGGAGGAAAAGGAATTAGGTAACCTTTGCATTTCTTTCCAAATACATTCAGGTCAAAAATCAAGCTGGACGTGATAAGCTGTGGGAAATAATCATGGACTTGCACTGTGTGTAGGTGGGTGCTTTTATATTGTAAATAGTATCTGCATAGTCTAGTATTTAATTTATAAAATAAAATGTCCAACCTCTACTCACACAGAAAACATATGGATGACCCAGAGGATACTGCAAATATTATAAGGAATTATTTAACTGGACAAAAAATTGGGGTTAATTAAACTATACGAATTGATCCTTTAGCGAGATGTGTCATAAAATACAAGAGACCAGAAAAAGAAATTAAAACTAACACCATCCAAAGTCCAGAAAGACCAGAGGAGGTCAAGTTTCAGACATCCTGAAATTTTTGTTTTGTCCTATTGGGTGACTAGAATTTATAACTTTACAGACTTTAGGATGCATGTAGTGTTTCTTGAAAAGTTTGTTTTGTTTTGTGGGCCCTACTTTGTCTTATTTTGCTTGGTTCCAGAAGTGTAATTCAGTTAGTCTAAAAAAATGTTTAAACTACACTACCTTTTCTGATGACTTTAGTCACCAGACATTTCCAGAACAGGATTTTATCTTGAATACATTGAATTTAGAGGTGCCCTTGTGGCCTATGGGTTAAGGCCTTTGTTGCATGTCATTCCCTATGTGACTTCCTACTGCTGGCTGTCCATTGAAGGCATAATTTGCCCAAAATAATAATTAAAAAGCACAAAGGTAACATCTTATGTACCTCTTATTTTGCCCATAAATGAAGAAATAGTGTGCACAACCTAAGGTCAAGGTCAAGAATGTTTGGTCACATCTGGGTCTCATGTTCGGGAGAAACTGACCAGCAACTGCCTATGATTTGTATCCAACTAAACCAATAGGACCAGTTGAAAAATGTTAAATCAGTTCTTCCATTTTTCTTTAATAGAAGGAAACTACACAGTGTGTCTCTGCTGTGTTACTGTCGAATGTTTAACCTCCTGTTTCATTGCTCCCCTGTTGCAGTCTGTCAAAGACTCATTGGGGATGATGAGAAACTGACCACTTAACAACAGCAAACAGAAGATATTCATTTAGCTTAAATGCAATATAATGAAATATAAATTAAAGAAGTAAACCTCCATGCAAAGTTACATTGGCCAGCAGAGGTTAGATGGACATGTTTGAATGGCTGAGGCAGCAGGTGTGAGTGTGTTATTGATTTCTGTGTGTTCACAAGCGAGAAAGACGCCGAGCGAGAGCTCAGCATCACCAGATCAGTATCCCGGTCACATTCCACCACATGGTTTTGTTGTAAATCTGATTACACAACACCTTGAGCTTCGACCTCTGGATGATAACTTGCTGTATCCTCCCTTCACCTCGCTGTGCTGGAAGCGCTGCCCTCCATGCTGGACACAGGTCCATTCAACCTTTGGTATTCTTCTCCTTAACCCTGCAGCTGTCTTTCAGTGTGTATTCACCATCAGTCTTCACATACATGCACACAATTTACTATCCAGTTGACCATACAAAGGAGATCCCCAGTAAGAATGTCACTGAAATGCAATTTCCTTTGCTGTTAGTCATTGATTTTTCCTGTTTCCAACAGCTGATGGGAGGATTCTGGTGCATGACTGAATAACACACTTGAAAACTGTATTCATTCGCCACAAAGACCTGCTAAAGCAAATCGTAACACAGGATGCAGGATGTGTTCAACCCAAGTGTGACTCAGTGTACACAAACAAAGCACATGCTTGACGCATTGTGAATGCAGCTGTTTGAAATTCATCATCAGATTAAAAGAATAATGGCGTAAACAGCCAGTGAAGCCAGCTGAGTGCTTCTGAGTGTCAAATGTGAAGCCACGAAGACATTCAGATGCAGAACGTAATTCAATAATTGAATCACTTAGGAAATCCACAAGACACTGAATCAGGGCTCATCACCTTCTCATGAAAATGACCCAACTTGTTGTTTGTGAGTTTGTTTCAATAAGACATGTTGTTCTGTACAACCCACCTTTACTCCTGCACTCTTCTTCTTCTTCGTCTTCCACTGCTTCAATTTTTAATGATTCCCCACTTCTCTGCTATTTTCTTCTCTGCCTGACGTTCGTCTCTCTTCTTTCTCCCTTCACTAAATTCCTTCCCTTCTCCCTTGTTCCTCCCTTCCCTCTTTGCCTCTAACACACCCCCCCCCCCTTTTTTTTCCCCAGCCCACTTCTCTCCCCTGCATCCCCCCCCCATCTGCTTTTTATGAGGATTAACTGTACTGTTCAGTACAGTGTGGTAAATTCCAGGAATACGGCCACCGTTAATAACTTACTATCTGTGTGGGAAAAAATCCTCAGCAGCGCCAATCCACAGAGATTTTAAGCCAAATAAGCCACACAGATACAATTCACTGAAAAACTAAATGAGTAAGGGCTGATGATTATAGAACCATATAGCAAAAAACAAATTGTCTAGCTAGTGGCTAATTTCGGCAGTATTTTGGTGCTGGGCAGGTGGCGTACAATGGGTTTATCAAGTGGGAGTGAATCAAAACATTAAAGTTGCGAGCCATAGGACCAGAGCAATAAGTAGAACAAGAATTACCAGCTCGCAGCTGTATGCTTCCGCCACTCAGATTAGTTTCAGGAGAATCATATAAAATAGTAATAATTTGTGTGAAATTTTGTCAAGTCTTGAGTTGTGGCAAAAAAAAAGTTTTGTGAGATCACACTGACTTCAACCTTTGATCTTTGATCACCAAAATCTAATCACTGCATCCTTTTAGTCGAAGTTAATGTTTTTGCCAAATTTGAAGGGATTCCCTCAAGGCGTTCCCGAGATAATGCGTTTTGAAGGCCAAATCATGCTTTGTGAGGTCACCATGACTTTGACCTTTGACCACAAAAATTCAATCATTTCCCTGAGTCCAAGTGAATGTTGGTGCCAAATTAGAAGTTAGAAGTGTTACTAAGATATTGCGTTCATAAGGATGGGACAGACAGACGACCCAAAAACCTAACGGGGCTGAAATGCTGAGGGGAACTGCAAAGTAAGGTGATAATTCCCTTTCACATTAAACATAGTCAACTGATCTGTTGTTAATATAAAATTATTGATTTCAGCAGCTTTAAAAAACGCCCCTGTCTAATGGTTAGACAGTCTGCACCATCTGTCATTGATCAGTTTTCGGCCGGTGCTGCAGATGTGGGTCATGTGGCAACAGACTGGTCACTGCAGTTTTTTTGGTGGTCACGTTCTCCAGCTCCTCCTGAGGGATCCAGGTCCTGGAGACTAAAGTCAGCTGGTCCATACTATATGTCTACCCTCCTCTGCCCTCCATGTCGGACCTATCAAGAATACCCCCACAGTGGAGCAGACATCTGAGCTCCTCACCATGTCTCTAAGAGTGAGGTCAGGGACTAATTTCAGACTTGTGCTAGCAACCTAACCCAAACCACAGATGATGCATTGTCTGTCGTGTAGGAGGGACACCCACTCCTAATTAAAAAACAGGCAGTAAAAATGAGTGAATGCAGAGATGTAATCCTGAGGTCATCAAAGTGAGCTCTCTCCAGACAATGTCCTTGTGAAAGTCGTGACAGCACAGATGATATAGGACGTCTTTAGTGGATTTCAGCACTCACCGCTGTGGCTGTTGTGTAACACCGATTCAATCTCCATTACATCTGAGTGGAGTCAAAGCCAGCCCTGCTCTCTTAGAATAGGAACATCGGCTAAATGCTCATTTATGTCACCACCGCTAAACGACTTTACAAAATAACATGGAATGAATTGGATTTACAATTTAGAGGAAATGGTTTTGTGTGTGTGGGTGTATACGCGTGTGTGTGTGTGTGTGTGTGTGTGTTCTTGGGCCGATGCTGTGTTTGAAATGTGTCTGGTTAAACATTACATAAGCTCAGGCTGCTGGTTGGAGGCTGGTGGCTCCTCTGAGAGCAGCATCCTGCATCCATTAATAGAGTAAAAGGATCACAAGTGGCGTCACACACGCAGTCACACGCACTGAGGCACACCCAAACACAAACACACATGCTCAGTGAACACTGACTCGTACAACATGCAGTGTTGTTACAGTAAACACAGGTTCTTGTGTCCCACTGTGTGATTAACATGTGTGATGTTGAGACCATGTGATGTCTAGGATCCTTCTTATCTTATCTTGTCTTCTCTTAATGAATATTGTTCATTACTATTATGCATTTCTATTTTTGTGGTCATTTTTGCAGGCTTTGGAAGAGTCCCTATTTTTTTTATAGCAGACTCTGTTGACAAGGTGATTTTCTTTTAATTTTATTATCTATTTATTTATTTTTTTTACATTTTCTGTATTTTTTAAAATCTTTTTTGCAACTTTTTGTAAAATATGGTCCATCAAAAAAAGCAAATATATTAATTGTAGTTTTGTTCTTTTGTATGTTGTCACAAAAGAATGTATGTTATAATTTATTTTTGTATGATCTTTATGTTGATGCAACGGTTGTTAAGTGCCATTTTCAAGTTTAAAATGAACTGTCAAGCTCACCCATATGCAAATTCAATATATGTACATATAAAATAAAAGCACACATGTATAAATTATATAGTAAACCTGTAAGAAATTGAAACAATTTCATATATTGACATATATATATATATATATATATGTATGTGTATGTATGTATGTGTATATAGTATATGTTGATATTATACACAGTGGTGTCCAAATGTCTAAGACCACTTACCCTGAATGGGAAGATGGACATGTCTAAAATTAATAAGAAATTAATAAGAAATTATACCTAAGATATATAGAATTTTAATATGTATGTTTTAATAAACTTTCATATATATATTAAATATATATTATTAACATACATGGTTGCAACATGTTACACCATAAAAAATTCTTAATATATGTACATATGTAGATTTTACTATGGGTATTTCATATATGTTATAATCTTATATCTTCATATATCCAGAGGATCTACAATATATATGTGGTTATAATAGTTTATATCTCTTTATAGGTGACATACATTGCTACATAACTTGTGATAGGGACAATGAGCAGTATTTCTGTTGTGATACACATTATGTTGAGTATAGGGTGGGATCCAGGTCCCCTCCTCTCAGGTCTGTGGCTGCCCCTCAAGCTCCCTGAGTGTCAGAGATCAGAGCTAGGCTGTTTGATTTGGTGTGTTTTACTGGAAGGTGTTGCGGGACACACCCGCAGTGGCAAAGATGGTGACATGGTGATAGAAACCACATTCTGGTGCGAGAGGGTAACCACGTTGGGCGAGGACACACATCCCAACACACACAGAGAGAGGGTGGTCTTGATTCTGACCTCTCAGGAGCCTTTGGGATAACTCAGCAGATAATATGAGAGTGTAACAATGCAGCAGGTCAGGGGTATGTCAAAACAGCAAAGATACAAATCTCCAGCATTCCTCTGAGGTGACACTCTGACCAGAAATAGAAAAGTTCTCTAAGGATAGGAGGATAGACAAAAATAAATCATCATCATTCAGCTAATAGAAAGCATAAACACTTGGCAAAATCCAAAAATGGAAATTTAAACAGTACACTTCCACCTGCACTGAATGCTATAACACTATGTTTAACATGATTTTGCACTATGAGGCAGATTTTTCTTTTATCCCATGAGTGGAGATGATGTTGCATTCAAGTCCCTCAGCCTGTGGATATACTGCTGCAGATAAACTGGCCTGGGATCAAATCCAAACAAGGACGTTCTCTGCTTTCATCATATCTACCCTACCCTACTGTGTTGGAAACTCTCACCACACCTCACTCAGTCTCACTTCTCCACTCCTCACATCACACCCGTTCCATGACAATGCAAAATGTTTGTTATGTTTGGAAACACTGAGTTCGAGCTCGGCAGTTTCATATGTCCATGTGAAACATACTGAACACAGTGTGATGAGAGTCTGTCCCCTTATATGTTAACGTGAACAAGAGGCATTAACTTTAACATTCAGCCTTGATTGTCTTGACACATATATATACAATATAAACATAGACACATAAACATACATATTTGCTAGTCATATATGTCATATATTAAGTTGTTCCTATTTCTAAAAGGTGTCATATGTAATTTTTACATATGTTCTTTCATTTTATATGTATACATACATTATATTTGGTATATATACATACATTACATGTGCATATGGGTTTCATGTCAGATTATTGAGAGGCTCAATTGGCTTAATTTCCAAGTCAGGTCAATTTACTCCCTCACGGTGCAATTCTGGCCTATTCTGTTCTCCATTTTCATGCTCCACCTTGGTCACATAATTAGTAGATATTAACAAATATTTTCATTCTTATGCAGATGATGCAAAATTATACCTACCCCTGAACCCCTCTTATAATAGTAGCTTGCTTTAAGGATAATGAACGTTGAATGTTGGTTGGTCCACCACTTTAGAAATATCTTTACTATATCTATATCTATATCTATATCTATATCTATATCTATATCAGCATGTTGGCACTTTCACTGTGAACTTGGCTTTCAGGTCAAAGCACTGCTGTGCCTGAGCACACAGGGCTGTTAGCGTGGCTGCAGACCCATAACCTTTACCTACTACACTTAAACATCAGCCAAAAACATCCCATTTAAGATGGATTTTATTTATCATATTATGATATTTCATCAATTTTTCTTCATATTTTTTTTTAACAATTTTACAGTATAATTAGATTACTGCTTGTCACTTTCTGTTTCTGTACTTTAACTACTGTTAATGTTAAGAATAGTGATGTTGTAATATGAATATTAAGATAGACCATTGCTGTATACTGTGTACAAATAAACGATTTGTGGGTGAAGGCTGCAATGCTACAACAAACACGTTTGATCAGGACGGTTTACAGTGGTTTATCTACAGTGGTTTATTCTATAAACCACTTAATGTGTTAATTGTGATTATTTCCTGTGGATAAGATAAAATGCCACAGTGTCAAAAGATTCGTGACTCACCACAGAAAGTTTACATTCCACAATGACAATAATGATAAGTCATCATCGTATGCTGGAAATGATCCCTGTTGGAAAAGATAGCAGAGTTCAAAGGTCATTGCAGGGGGATTTTAGTGTTTGACTAGCTTCACATAATATTAGGAAATACCATAAATCCCAACTTGAATGTGCAGAAATGTACTGAGAGATACTGAGATAAGATGTGAATACTACAATAATGGGACAATATATATAAACTGCAGTGAGTCACTGACATTTCTTTTGTATTGTTTGTTATTTTTGACTGGATTCTAGTTGATGTCTCCATCTGTCTTTTTTTATGTCTTTGTTTTTCCTTATGAATTTTGGCCAAACAATTTTACAATAAAAAGACAGATGGTATCTAACTGACACCTAAACCTGAACTTCCCATAATCCTCCTAGCATGTAAAGACATGAAGGTGAAACAGCAGATTTATTTCCATGTACTGTTTTGACACAGGTTGGCCAGTGTGTGTCGGATTTTGCCACATTTTTCAGTTTCCACTGACATGTAGAAGGTTGGATTTGGCACATCATCATCAGATAGTGTCACGTACAGTTTACTCTGCTTTCGCTTCAACAAATTTTAAGAATGATGAAATTGGAGTCCAGCCATGTATTTTATTTTATAGGACGAAAATAAAATAATTAGTATTTTGTTTTAGAAGTTGAAGTTAGATTGTGCTACTTAGTTTGCACATGACAGTACTGTTTATATATGTTGAGGATGGCTGGCTGTCCCTTTCCTGTTTTATGAGATGGGTAAACCTGAATTTTGGCCAAAAGAATTTACAGTGAAAAGACGTTTGGTATCTAATTTCACACTAAACCTGAAGTCCTTGCATGTGAAGACACTAAATACAAGATGATGGTGAAACAGCGGATTTAAGATTTATTTCTTGTTTAAACCTTTTTCAGTGTCCACTGACCTGTAGATGGTTAGATTTGGCACATCAGGCATCAGATGGTGTCACACACTTTTTACTTCCTGGTGCCTGATGTGGTAACACCACCCAGCCCCTTCCAAGTTAAAACAAACATTCAAATGTGAAAACAGTGTATAGTGTTACTGCTGTTACTGCAGTTTTTTTTTTCTCATAATGTTTTTTGGTTTTTTAACATTGTGAAATTTCTACTTTTAATTTAGTAAAGGATCCGAATACTTTTTCCACCAGTGCATTTTTCTTTTTATATTGTAATAATTAAAGGGTTTAGATTTTATTGGCTACTTCTCATCATAATAGTTTGTTTTCAGTTTAATCTTGACATTATTAATAACTGAGGAATTATCATTATCTTTCCTGTTAATGTAATAAATGCGAATTAAGTAGAAAAATAAGAAACATGCACAGAAACAGCAGGAGAAACTCTTGATTTGTTTCTGACTTTATGTGTTTTTGTTTAACTCTTCACCTTGCTGCAGGCTGCGTCAGTACACCGTGATATCACTGCTGGGTGTGGTCACACTCAACCAGGAAGAAGAGTTACGGTAAATGGTATAGATACAAAACAAAAGAAATAGACACATTACAAAACAAATATACAATAGATATTATTTAATTTAATACAGTTAGTTTTTGATCTGGAAACAGCAGCTGGCCAAATACCCCCACCTAAATTGAACTTTTAGATTCAGTGTTAGGTTTATGTTTTATGTATTCTTTTTCAAAATTGTATTTGCTCTATTCTGCTTTTTTATTGTAGGCTATTGTTGAATTGTGATGTATTTTGGCCATACCACTACTGACAATTTACAGTGTCTCATGTGTACACCATACGTCCCTATGAAGCTCCAGATGCTCCATTTTCTATGTGGTTTTATGAAGATCCCCCAGGCATTGCTGGATAACTTAAAAATGTGTGGCGGCAAGAGAACAGATACTAAATTAAACCTGTTTGAAGCAAAAACAATATCTTTGAAAATTCCACAATGGAGGAGAGGATTTTGTTAGAACATACAGTTGTCATTTAAAAAGGCTTAGTCGTGTTTTTTTCATGAAAGAGACGCTCACAGCCAAAAGAAAATATGTAAGGTATTGCAGGGTCAGCGGTCTCAGACAGGGTCAGAATGGAATTCATAATGTAAATCCACGGAGCGACCGACCCTCTGATGATACTTTATTAAAACAAAAAGGACCTCTGGCACAACAAAAAGGTAGGACTTAATTGTGAATAACTGTAGAGTCAATAATACAGAGCTCTGAAGTTGTGTTTGTTCAGCTGGGGCTGCTGCTGTTTTCTCTGCTCTCACCCTCTGTGTGTTTTTAGATGTCCCCGCTCAGGTGCTGTGTTTCCTTCAGGTGATTTAATCCTCTCATAACCTGGCATGACTGTGCAGAATTTGCCCGAGACGCTGAGCTGAGGTGAGAGAAAGATAACTGAGAACAATGGACAGTGCTATATTCATATTTTTCAATGTCTTAAACTCATTTATTTTATTATATTATACTTTGAGCCAGGTGAAATTAAGCATATCTGTGCTGCATTTCCAAGAGGCAAACTGTATCATACAGTTACCCATGGTTGCCAGCTCATCTACTCTTTATTCCAAAAAATGTAATATGATACACAACATGATATATCACTTCCTCTTCACATATAAACTCATCAGATACAGAGTACACACAAACCAGGAGTATGAAGGCTTTAACCTTTGCCTTACCTTTACCTGTGAAATTGTGCATCGTCACCATGCCTCATAGAGTTGTGCACTGTAAACACTGGTGTGTGATAGTGGTGCATGCAAATATAAATTAAAATGAGTTGTCTCCGCCGTACTTTTCCACACAGCCAAAAAAAAAAAACAGTCAGCAACTGCTCTTCTGCTTCCTGGTTTAAAAGTGTAGAAATACTGTATTTTGCGGATTGTACATTTTGAGGCTGTGTTGAGCGTTCAGATCTTGTGAAACTGTCAGTAGGAAGTGAAGCTTATTTCTATATCCCTTCATCATGCAGAAAAACAACCAGCAAATGGAAAATGCAACAGCTGGACTTTCATCTGGATTTGGGGGACACAAGCAGTATCCCATAATGCACTGTGTCATGGTAGATAGTGTGATACATTTTGGTGAATGTCATGTGATCACATAATATTGCCCAGGTATTTGCATTCAGATAGTCATCAGTCACAGGTAAATATTGAACTTGAACAGAGCAGTGAGTAGGCCTCTGCAGGATGTAAACAATGGACAACAGAAATGAACTCCACTGTTTGTACTGGCCTGTACTTATCATTAGTGCATTAAATGAATGATTTTAAGAATTGTATGTGATGCAACATGACATTAAACAAATGGCAAAGACGAAATAGGAGTCCAGCCATGTATTTTATTTTATAGGATAAAAATAAAATTATTAGTATTTTATTTTAGAAATTAAAGTTTGATTGTGCTTCTTCATTTCCACATGACAATACTGTTTATACACTGTTTATATATAGGCTCAGGATGGCTGGTTGCCCCTTTAGAATTTCAATAGAATGATTTCTAGGTTTGTGATAATTTTATGGTGATGGAACAAATGTTGAAGATGAAGTTGAAGGGGTACTGATTTCACACAGCAAAGCTGCGGGTGTTTAGTTAAAAGAAGTGAGCTTACCAGACCTCTGCAGCCCACCACTCATCTGAGGATGAGCCACTATGAGTATAATACACCAAAATCTCAGGCCCAACGGCTGGAGGTTGAGTTGTATTGTCAGTAAAATAAACCCCAGATTTTAACCAAGCGCCAGCTTCTGGGACTGAAAACTTCAGCCAACTCTTACGTACAAAAAAAAGAACTGCAGTTCTTCAAATGGCCACATGGCTCCAAAAGCCTTTATAGCCTGGTGCAAAAAAAAAAAAACGGAAACAGATTTGGTGTCTATAGCTAATTTTCCCCTTCATGACAACTGTACTCAGTTTAAATTTTTATTATTATTAAGGCTTAAAGTTACATATAATTGAGGGAGTGGCCACTTTGAGTGATAGGTGGGTTCCATTACAGTTGGCTAGCTGCTACCTAGTTTGTAGTGTTGGTGCCTTTTCGAAGAATTTTCATACATTTCATACATACAGTAAATTGACTCTAGTATTATTTTATTTATATGTTAGCGCTACTAGCAGGTATCGGTCTCTGCATTCACTATACCTGGCTTGTTAGCTTATCTCTTTAAGCTAGTTACAGCTTGAAAATTAATTATAGCCTTCGAGCCATGCTAACAATGCTAATGGGAGCATATGCTCACAAAGGTAATTAAACTGGTGTGCACCCAAGTCTCGGCTCCTCACACGCCGGATTATCTGGGAGTAAGGTAGGGTCAGGTACTGCCAAGGTGGCAATGGCGCAGCAGCCCACTCTGAGCCTCAAAACTGCTCTTCAGACACCTATGGGTGACGTCACAGAGTCTACGTCCACCTTTATTTACAGCCTGTGATTTTAATCAGGATGAAGGAGAATGTGTGGAATAAAAAAGACATCTCTGCATCAATTTTGAAATCTGTCCATGATGAGTGTGACAGTGTTGCAGGAGTTCAAGGCTAAAACGGTAAAGTACTCATTCAACCCTGAGTGTGAGTCTGACCTACACTTTGATAAACCAGGATGAATACAGCTATAACCAGCCAAATGCAGAATAAACTGGTGCCATTGTCAGCCTCATTTATTTGGCTGTGGTTGTACTCCAAATGAAGCAATACGCTCTATGATTACTGTTTTTTCTATAATTTTAAATTTAATCAGATGGTTTTTGCAAACTTGTTTCGGGTTGAAACTCTTGTCTTGGTTCCTTCTTTTGCGCGGTGACTATAATTTGGCATTGCCATTTGTGATTAATGCTGCTTTGATTAAATTCAGGTTTCCACTGAGCGCTGTTTGTGACCAGTTTCATTATGTGACATTTAAAGGAAGTGACTTTTGCTTAAATGTGCAAGACAGTTTGTTCATATAATGAGGTGCATTCTAGATTCAACAAACAGCAGCATTTACTGATGACATGAGGTGCTGAGAATGGTTAAAACGCTTGACCAAAAGTTAATCTTTCATTAAAATACCATTCTCTTGAATCTGACTTATTCTGTAAATGCGGTTATGTATACAAAGGAATGCTTAAATCTGTGGGCCTCTGAGTATTTGCAGCATTTTTACCTTGAGGCCTGTTTGGGTACACACAGTGGAGTTCTGTACACTTTGCTCATTGTGCACAGAGAGTTATTATTCTTAGATAATCGAGCAATAAAAATGATAAAATGTGCACACAAAAAAACTAAATACTTGCTATGTGTGCTACTCTTTTAGCCCCAAGGCTACAGCAGGAAGTTAATTCCACTAAAATGAAGAAGTGATTTATTAAAATCTTTCAGGAAACCTTCACAACACCTCATAGTATCGAATGCATCTTCCATGGAAAAATAGAGTTTGTTTTTATTTTCTTGTGGTTTGTAAGATCAAGATCAGTAACAAGTTTCATTAAGATCTCAAGCCCACGTTAGAGTTGTGCAACTTCAAGGTTGTTCCATTCAGGTAATTCAGTGCAGCTGAAGATAATAGAAGAAAATGTGAGATTTTGAGTTGAGTTGAATCACACCTCATGCAAGCTTAAGACAAAGTAAATAATCTTTTGGCTCAGTCAATAAAGGACGATGTCAATCTATGGGGGACATCCAGTATTTGTCTCATATTACGTCTCATTGTATGACTGAAGATTACACAACAAGTGTGGCTGCAGCCATGTGACTGTTGGTGCTTTGGGATCTTTGTCTACACACTGAGAGAAAGTTAAAACAGCAACAAGTTTGGTTCTCAAGCTGCAGAATGATGCATGTTTGGACTAAACTGTGCCTTCTCATTGATAAAATGTGTTAATAAGTACATCAAAGCAACATTTCAGCCCTTCATCAGTGTATGAGGCCTTTGTTAAGATGGCAACCATCAGACAAATAAATCACGTAAACTCCTGCTCTGCACAGCTGTCACAATGTGCAGCTGCAGGCACCAATCGGATTGAGAAGCATTAAGAAGTACTCATGAACTAAATCAAAATTTTTTTAAATTAATTAAAGGTCCCATATTGTATAAGGGTAGATGTCCATGTGTGTGTTTTTTGATTATAAAGCAGGTCTAGGTTCTATATTAATACAGTGAAAGTATCAAAGCCTCAGTCCACAGAGAAATGCACACAGCCTGTATTCAGAAACTGAGCCTTAAAACCAGCCGTCAGGACTTCTGTAACTTTGTGATGTCACAACAAAGCAGTCACTGGTCTCAGCCATGCCCCAAGCCCCGCCCACCTGGACCCACCATCCAACCTTGCAGGATTTCGTTTCTCTGAGTGTTTACCTGAAATCTGTTACATTTTTATTAGATCAGTCAGCCAGCAGTCAGCCTATCAGAAGAGAGGCTCAGATCCTCTCTTCTGATTGACTTCTCTCTGGAGCTCTAGTAACAACGGGTCAGTGAGCCGGCGAGAGGAGATGTAAAACTACACTGATATGGTTTTTGGTTCTTCTTCTTATGGATATCAACACTTCAAATAAAACACCAGAAAAGTATGGGACCTTTAAAGAAACAGCACTAATAACAGCAATCCCAAAACGGTATAGTGAGCATATGTATATGCATAAAAACTTGACGCATCAACTGGTATTTAAGATTTATCCCTTTTAAAATGGAAATGCCCTGCTTGGACAAGATGATCCCAAAAATGACCCCTCAATTGGACAGTCGCAGGCAGCAGGTAGTGAAATCCCTCGTCAAAGAACAACACTGTTTTTAGCAGTGTACCACAGTTACCCACAAGTCAGTCAGTCTTCATTCCTAAATGAAAAAAAACAATAATAAAACTGCAGTAAAACTAAACCCAGGTTATACAGTTTTTATATTTTCTCACAGAAGATGTGTAAAAAACACAAAATTCCACCTGCTAGTGGTTAAAATTATAATTCAGTTAATGAACCCTGATAAATACTAAAGCTTTCACCCACTGGTTGGAGAGACGGATGGATAAAGCAGGTAGTTCCAGGTTGTGAGGACTTGGCCCTCCTGTGCTGTGTGTTACATAACTGTGCCACAGCACAGCTCCTCAGCACCTGGTAACCCAGCTCTACTTTCTCACTTCCCTGCAGACTGGGGAAGTGTCTCAGCACTTTGGCCTACTACCTCACTCTTAACCTCTTAAACATTATAACAGCAGGCAGCAGACAGCAAGGCTATGAGCAATGTTCCCTCTAAGCTGCGCGCTCACACATTCTCAGCGCACAAGAAAATCTATACAGCGCATAAAATAAAATTCAACATAAACTGCAAATTAATTAGAGCAATAACATTTTTTTCTGTAAGTTTTTGCAGTGTAACACAGTGAGTGACAGATGTCCAGCCAATGATACGATACGGTTCACTTACGCTACGCAGCCAATCATAGCATTGACATTGCATGCGTAGGTGCCCGTCCCATACGCGCTGCAGCGGCGTGCAAGTTAGCTAGCTAACAACAGTGCATTTCATTTCAAGTGGGCCAAATCACTTATATTAAAAGTAAACAAATGGAAATTGCTGCTGTAATTTGATTCTTTTAATAAGCCATGTAACTTGCTATGATCCCAGGTGTTGATCAGGTGTGATACTGGTGTTGCTCACAATGGTCCTCAGTGTGCTCAGGGAGCTTGTGTGTATGCCCAGACACATGAAAAATTAGAGGGAACATTGGCTATGAGGAAGTCTGCAACCGATCTATGTATCATTTTGTAAGGCGTTTTAATCCTAAATGCCAAGGTAACATGACCTGGTAACATGTACGCCAGGTTAGATTGCAACAGGTATGCGATCCAACCTGGCGTACAGTTCCTGTGAGATCTTGGTAGAACTTGGTTATGTTGTGATTAGTTTGAAGGGCAGACGTGTCATGTTCGGACTCTGCCCTGTGCCACACAGAACAGTTGGCTTTGCTGCACACCTGTTGTCACACTGAGACAACATTTGTGGTTGTTTTTCAGTCAGAACTCAGCCATGTAGAGCATGAACCTTTTGGAAATTTTGTTTGTTGTTATTTAGCAACTTCCTGCAACTTTCATTGATATTTTTATTATTGACAATTAGCAAATCATAGAAAATAAATCAAATTTATCAAATATAAACAAGACATTGACAGTATATGAGGCAGTGAGACCGGTCTCCTATATGATTTAAAATACTGTTTACACAGTTTGAGTGTTCTAGTGGTAGATCTGGATCCTGCTGCTCCAGAAACAGAGATACCTGCAGAATGAGGACAGAGAGGAGAAGCACAAACTACGGGAGAGAAAAAATACAAAGTTAATGACATATAGCAGTACAATATAATTGTTGAGAGAGAGAGAGAGAGAGAGAGAGAGAGCTCAATGCATCATGGGAACCCCCCAGCAGTCTAGTTCTACAGCAGCATAACAATCTCCACTCATTTAGAATGGAAAAGAAAAAGCCCCAACTCAGTCACAACAACAGCAGCAGCCAGGGTCAGTAACGGTGTCAACAGCAGGTTTTCACTCACAGCTCCCCTCAGCAACATTATACCTCCACCATTCATTTATATATTTCAAAAGTAGGTATCTATGTCAGATTTTTCATTAGAAATTTAAAATTCGAAATTTAAAATTTAATATTTATCTAGCGTTAAGTTACCTTTGCTTAAAGAAAAGTGGGTCATTGTCTTGGTTTCTAGTGTGGAGGAAGGTATGTGAATGTGTATGTGTGTTTGAGTGTGTGTGGGTGTGTGGTAGTCTCAGGTTGGTTTGAGAAGGGCCATGATCAGTCACACGGATGTCAGATGAGGGTCAGAGAGAGTCAGTGGTACCAAATGTATTCACACATGGCTGATACCAGGTCAGATCAGATGAGAAATGATGGATGAAAACCCAGGACCATCCTGGAGATATAGGGTCTGGCAACTGTACTGGTCTGACTTTGCTTGAATGAGAAGTGCTTAGTTATATATTATTATTATTATTATTATGTTGGTTTAGTTCTCATCATAGTCATCAGTAGCTCTGTAACATCATCATCCTTAATTTTTTTTTGCTTTGATGTTCAACCGTATTAGCGACGTCATGCTAACTGCGCAGTTCGTCCTGTGTTTAGGTGTTTCAGTGTGGATTTGTTCACTGTGGGAAGTCAAACAGGGACAATGTCCTCTTACTTCTGTGCATTAGAGCTCCCAGGATGGAAAAAAAAAAATTACAGACAGCAACATTTAAGTCTTTGTTTGGCTGCATATGAGCACAAGAGCCTGTAATTACAGGGTTAAACAGCTAGCATTATTTTATCTGTATGCTATCGCATTTAATCAGGTTTAGAAGTGTTTTAAGAAGCATGTGATGTGATCTAAGTAACACTTGATACGTGTTGTGGGGCTTGGTATGGCCATTTGATGTCCCTTAATGAAGTGGGCTTTAGGAAAACACTCCCAGCCTCCCAAGTTGAATCTTTTTTTTTCCCCAGTAGAAAGTGGGGAATCCCGACTTTGTAAACTTAACACAGAGTGCACTTGTTCTGTATGTGACCCTCATATTCAAAACTGATCCTTGAATCAAAAACATTACATAAGGTAACGAAACTCCAGTGTCAGGTTAAACCATGTCTCTCCTCAATGTAGTGGCCTGTACATAGAAGAGCACTGGTTAGCGTACACACTAGAAATCAATCAGTCATATGTATGGTGTCACACTGGACTGCTAAATACCTGCACTCATAGTGACACACATCCACAACAAACTGTGTTGACTCACCTCAGTTAGAAAGTCATTTCCAAGAATAGTTCTGTTGCACTCAGAGATCTGGGCCGTTACAATCGGACTGATGTTTCTGTTGCGTAACAACAGTTACTCAGGCTTTCAATGATCTTTTTTAAACTGAATCCACTTTTCATGTTATTTTGCCTGTGTAGGTACTTCTGTTTTTTTTTTTTTGTTTTTTATGTGCAGAAACATTTGTACATACACAATGTAACTGTAAAATAGAATTTGCATCATTAAATGCTTAATATGAAGCTAGAGACGAGAGGTGGTTAGCTTAATGTTGGCTTAAAGGTTCTGCAAACAATTATCACTGCCATTAGACCACCAGCACCTTAGGCTTGTCCGCCAGGACCAGCTGCACGAATGACATTGATGGAGCTGGCAAAGAAATTGACAGAGACGATAAAAACTTGAAGAACTTCCTGGATGTTTTGACGGTCCACGGGTTTAACAGGAGGGACTCACCTGCACTAACATAACACAAAGACCAGAGAAACTCAGATTACAAGACACACAGAGGGGGTGTGATTCGTGACACTATATAGAAAATATTTTTGTTGTTAAATTATTGTTTAAAATCTTGTTTACAGAAGAAGGGGGGAAACAGATAGCCTGCCTCAATGCAGTACTTAAAACAGATTTTAAAATATAATTTAAATAAATAAATAATAAATACATTTTTAAAAATCCACCTAACAGTGCTACCAAAGCTCCACTGACATTATCACAGACGGCGGCTTGTTGTAAAGCACAAAGCGTCGCTTTTACCTATACTTTTTTATATATTAAACAAACTTTTGTTTCCTTTGGACAGTGCTAGGCTCTTGTTTCCCCTGTTTTCAGTCTTTAAGCTAAGTTAAGCTAACAGGCTGCTGGTTCTAGCCTTTTTTTATTCAGGCAGGAGAGAGGCATTAACCTTCTAACCATCTTATTCTGCAAGAAAGCAAATTAATTTATTTCCCAAATTTTCAAACTATACTTTCATTTTATTATTGGTGCAATGCATGTTGTCAAGATATTTTACCTCTTAGGGCTATAGTCATTTATTTTATTTTTTTTATCATGACTAATTTCTACACCTCAGTGTCATCTTGAAACCTCTCACCTCTAATAATGTGAAACCGTTCAATGTGTGATTTTTTCACATGTGGCCCTTCCCTTCTGCTTGCCTTTTCACCTCGACATCACAGCTCTAGTTTGCATCAGAATTTTCTCAATAACTTTTCATTATTGCATCAACTTTCTTTCCAAGGCTCTGGTATTTATTTTAACATGATGAGCGGGCTGAGGGAGTTGAAGTCAATGTCAAATCCTATTTATAGTCATGTTAAATCACCCTCTCTTGAAATACTTTCCTGCTCTTACTTTATCACACAATGATATGAAAATGCTCATACAGGCCACCAGAATCAGCACTGTGATTCTTAAAACAATTCCCAATAAAAGAAAAACATCTTTAAAACATTATTTTTAGACTTCAATAGTCCTGAAGTTTGAGTTTGCCACTTTAAATCCTACTTTTGGTGAATTATGGGCTGCAGATACAACATGCGGAGCTTCTGGACATTACTGGAACATTGTCTTACGGTAGATGACACTTGGCCTCACAGTAACGCCTCTTCCTGGCATCAGGACCCTGTTTGCTTCCTCTTCACTTCCAGCTGTAGACAGGAAACTGTCATAGCGAAAGTATTTCATGAAGCTTCCTGTGTTGAAGAGACATGAACTACCGAGGAAAGCAGAGACACAAAGACCAGACAGGAATTCAGAGGTTATCATGTACTGACCAGGCTTTGTTTCTCACTCAGCAGCTAATTTATCTCCAAACTATATGATATTGGTTTATTAGGGCACGAAAGTGATTTTTTGGACACTGTCTGTAGAAATCAGTTATTTCTATAAAAACAGGTTCCGTTTTTCATTTTATCTCTCATTGTGAATTTCCCCATGGGGATGAATAAAGTATATCTGTCTATCTATCTATCTACACTGATCTGTTTGAACCAGAATTTACAAAGTTAAATGTCAAAATCAATCAAAATATTATGACAATAATCTCATTACTGCAGCTTAATTCTTTTAGGGACTGTAAGAAAATAATTTAGGATTGTTGGACTGAACTTTATGTTTCACTCTATTGAAAAACAAGACCCTCTGCACTAAAAGCAGTATTTTCTTTCAATCCTCCCACTGTCTAACATAAAAATTGTAACACTCCACCCAAAAATCTCAAACTAATGTTATAATAACAATTAGGATAATGAAATTGATACAATTCATATTGGCATCAGATACTAGAGCTAGATCAAAGTCACTTCCAGACTGTGTACTAAAGGTTTTTGTTTTAATACAGGAAAGCAAATATGACTTGAGAGATATTTGTAAGTTTACTGTACAAAAATCTAAAAAATGGAACTAAAAGATGTATTTCTATTGTTGGGGTTCATTTATGGAACAATCTTAATATAGAAAATGTGCTAATAAAGATGTAATTTGCTGTTGGTTTTCAAAAGATGGTTTGCAGAGCTATTTTTGAGGGTTATAAGTGTGAATGATTTTCTTTTCTTTTTTGATGGTTAGCTTAAATTGATAAGAATGTAGACATATACTGCCTGAGCCTGTTCAGTCATCACTTAAAGGTCCCTTATTTTACACTTCTAAAGTGCTTTTATTGAAGTTCATCCACTGGGGCATGGCTGAGACCAGTGACTGTTTTGTTGTGACATCACAAAGTTACAGAAGTCCTGACAGCTGGTTTTAAGGCTCAGTTTCTGAATACAGGCTGTGTGCATTTCTCTGTGGACTGAGGCTTTGATACTTTCACAGTATTAATATAGAACCTAGACCTGCTTTATAATCAAAAAACACATGGACATCTGCCTTTATACAATATGGAACTTTTAACACATAGACCGTTGACTTTTTACTGTCCATATTGGATATTTACTGTATTATGTGTAATGACTACTATAAAATACTACTCCAACATTACTAATACTTATCCTACATTGTCATCACTGTCATTATCACACTGTTTGGACTATTCAGAGTTACATACTTTGACCAAAACCAGGAGCAGCATGTGTCTACTGAACATTAGTGACAGAGATGTGGGTTACATCCTGACATAAATGTGAGCAGTAAGCTAAAACATTAGTAATGATAAAGCCTGCAGGCTAAATGAAAGCTAATGACAGTCACGAGTCTGTCAGTGTGACAGTGTGTGTGTGTGTGTGTGTGTGTGTGTGTCTGTCTTTGTGTCTGCTGCTGAATAAACTAATGTCAGTGCTACAGATTCTTTTCAGTAATGAGCCTCATTCTGAAGAGAAGTTTTATACTGTGTGTCTAGTAGTGTGAGCCTGTGTTTGTGTGTGTGTGTTTGAGTGTGGATATCCTTCTAATCCTCTCAGTTGCTGCAGCCCCACTAATTCCAGTGCCCTAACTTTACCCTGCATTGTGAACCGATTTACCTCTATATGCCCTTTTTTCGTTTTTTCTTTTTTCTCCCTGCTGGTAGTGTGAGACATTCGGACTCGATTCATGTTTTAAGAGCTACACTATCATGCACAAATACACAAACACACATGTACTACCCTACAAAGCCAAACAGCTGGAGCCGTGTGAGTAGTGAAACTGAGATAACTAACTTCACAGTTTTTACCTCTTTGTCAGGCCAAAAGCACTCATATGATGCTGAAGAGATAAGCCAGGTTTCAGTTGTAATCTAAACACAATAAAACATGAATGTATTGTGTTACATTACCTACAAAGCAATGTGTTCTGGTTAAAGTGGAGCAGTACCTTTGGAAATGCATTTAACAGAAAATGAGAACAGTGACAATTTAAAAAACCAAAAAAAAAAAAAACCTGATATATTGCAAAAATAATTAAAACTTTGCTGAGGTAGAAATAGAAAAAAAAGGCAAAATGCAACAGTGCAGTGGAAACAGGTTTGGCAAATAAATCACGATGCACGTGAGGCAAGTTACTTAAACATTTGGTGGCACAAATTACAGTAACTTAACTAGTGGATGGAAATTAAATAATTTTGCATGTTTTCTGGTAGACTTATAAGTTCAATAGTTAGCGTTGGTTTAGCGTGACCTCTGACACATTTCTCTTCCCTCTGTCTGTGTTTCAGTCTCTGTCTCTCATTGTGAAAAAGCGCACATCCCACAGCAGCCCGGCAGAGGTGGACAGGGAGTCAGCGGGTTCACAGGACTGACCGAGGTCCATCCTGGGTGGAAAGTTTTTGGAGAGGGAGACGAGCGGCCTACCCTCCCCTCCGGGGCCCCTAAGGCTAACGTGATCCCCCCATTTGTGCTCCTGTCATAAAGAATGCGCCCGCTAAACCACTTTCCCACCACTAAGAGGATTACAAAGGTAATGCTGCTGAATCAAGAGATGCTCCGGCACATCTAGACATTGGAAAGCTGAATTTAATAACTCATGTTGAAAGCTGGGGAGAGATTTTAACCTCCGGATCAAACGGGGCACCCTACTCGGACATTTGGTGCGGAGATGCTAGCTTAGGGATCTGGGCTGGTTTTAATTCAAAGGAAGTGAAGGAAACATTTTACCTGAAATGGAATGGTCTTTGCTTTCCTTAACTAAATGCGCTACAGTTGTGGCCAGAGCCATTAGAGCAGCAACAAAGATATGATCCCTCACTGGCTTCCCACCCGTAATCCACAAGGTGCTGGTCAAGTGTTTTGCAGTTGTACTTTTCTTAAATTTTAGTCAGTTACTTTTACTTTTTGTCAAAATTATTTGAGCATTTGTCCACTTTTTTTTCTTGTTCTGTGGTAGATATTTTGGTTAAATCAAAACTCTTTCATAAACTAGGAGGAAAAATACGTCATGAGGAAGTGTTCATTTTTTGTTTAACAGTCATTATCCCCTTTAGGTTTTCCAGGAATCCATCCAGCAACATTTCTAGGTATTTTATTTGAGTTTCAAAAGAGTCAAGCTCTAATTGTAGTGTCTGGGCCATAATTTCCACTAAGTACAACCCAGGAACCGTCAGGGTGGAGTTTTCAGTACCAAATATACCATTACGCAATGTTCTTCAGGTTCTTCGGATGTTGCGAAAATTAAAGGACCAGTGTGTAGAATTTAGAGGGATCTATTGGCAGGAAAGGAATATAATTTTTACAATTATGTTTTCATTGGTATGTAATCACCTGAAACGAAGAAATTGTTGTGTTTTGTTTGGTTAGAAGGAGCCCTTCATATCACAGTGGGAGTGGATCCTCGAGATGGCCTCCAGGCTGCAGGTTGCATGTTTCTACAGTGGCCCAGAATGGAGTAACCAAACACTGGCTCTGGAAAGGGCCTTTCGCATTTTTACATTACCGGAAGCCCAGCGCAGGTTTTCCTATATGCTTGGAAAGGGAAGGGTGAGGGGAGGGGTATTCAGTCGGTTGCAACCTGCAGCCTCACCGCTAGATGCCAATAAATCCTACACACTGGTCCTTTAAAATAGCAACGCATAAAAGGTTTGTGATTTAATTCTTGAGTTTAGGTTGTAGTGCACAAGTTGAATGTTTAGTGGGATGTTTTAAAAACTAAAGGATTTCTTCAATTTTATTTAATTAAGTTTCTACATATAACCAGAGATGGTGACAAAAAAAATTGGCATAATGACTGTTGATGTAGAGTAAAACCACTTTCTTTCTAATTTGCTTTATGTGTACTACTGTTGAAGCTAACATTGGGATGGCATGGGAACCCGTATGGAAAATTAAACAGTGATTTTGACATTTAAGGCGAAGCTAGTGGAGCGCAGTGTAATCTGTGAAGAGACTCCAGTTATGGTTGTTGGGTCCCGTGGGTTTTCCCACTGTGTTAGGAGGTCGTGTTTAGCTAAGAATTGTTTACGTAGTGACCCTGATCCTGTACCAGGCCTCACGTCCGATCAGGATCAACTATGCCTCTGTGTGAGTGTGTGTGTGTGTGTGTGTATGTGAGCGACATGACAAGGTTTCCAAAAGATAACTCACTTCCTCTTTGGCGACATGTTTGCTTTTCAGTCTGATGGCCACTAGGCTCCTTTGTGTCGCCACAGTCAAATGGCGGCTGCATTCACGCATCCGATGCCCATTAAAAAAGGCACAACTTCACACACACTTAACAGTTACAAAGAATATGTAATCATTCTAGATAAGAAACTATAAGATCCTCTGTAGCTGCATGGTGTTTCAAATAAAACTTTTATTTGCCGAAATTCAACGCAAATCTATTAATTCTCATTTTAGTATAATCACTTCTGAGGAGATCAAAAGCCCCTGAATGTCACTTCCACCAACAACAAACATATATATTACTGTCCTTGTTGCTCATCATGCACCAGGAGCCAATCCCAACTTCAGCAGTGTCTCCATCTCAGCTTATCCCATACTCCTAGTGAAAATAAACCAGTCACTCCACACACATTTGACCCCTGCAGATTTTTGCATTAACTTTTTGCTCACACCTAGAGCCAGTGGAGAAAAAACCCAACGACCTCTATTTTCCTAATAAAGCATGCACAATCATGAGATCTCCTCCTGGGGGAAAAAAAAAGACAAAGTTGTCCGTCTATATTGTAATAAAGATCCTCCTTAGAGGTTAACAGTTCCAAGAACATGCACAGTGGGGACGGGGTGAGTAAGGTTGAGGAGCAAGAAAATCCCTGGTCTAAAGTCATGGAAAATGAAAAGTTAATAGGTATAGCTGGGGAAGGGGGAGAGGAGGGAGAGAAGGGAGAGGTGGTGTTATAGTGATCTGGCCTGGCTTGGACACAGGGGCGGGGGGCTTGGTGGGAAACTGGCACAGTTGAATATGATGTCCTGAGAGGTATTAATTTGGTCAGTGGGCTTACATGAGAAATGGACCGGATATGATTAGCTCTAGGGTGATTGGGTGCAAATGTTGTTGGTGAACTTCACATGAGACAAGAGACTCAAAAGTGATATGTCAATCATTAAATAAATCTGTACAAACAAGAAAACATAAAAACTATTAAAAGAATAATGGTTTTACCCCCATAAAGCTGGAAAACAATATGTTAACTAAAGCTGACTTATTGCTAAGATATTAGCTCCCAGATGCCCATTTACACATCCAGCAGACATGTAGCAACATTAGCATTCATTTGAAGTTGTGTTTCTGACCACATGTTAGTCCAAAATATTTACACTTGTTTTAGTTATGGTTTGGTCTCCACCTACTCCTGACTCCTTAGCTGATCAAAGCTGAGCTAACTAGCTGCTGCTGCAGCTGAAAAAGGGGGTTGATGAGGGCACTGAGACTGAACCAAACATTCAAGTGCAGGTAGAAAAACTAAAATGATGAGCTGAAAGTCGCTAGAACTTTCTAAGGAGCTGAAAGAACTGCAGCATTGGATGGTAATTCTCTGTGGGTGTTTCACTACACTAGCTCCATATTTACTGTGCAGACATAAAAGCATTCATGTGGTCTTCGCATAATTGTAAAATGTAATTTCCTGCTGGGAAAATTTACATGAACATCCCCTCAAGTCGGAACAAGAACTGGGTAAGTCAGCAACTTATATACTCAGAAATATAGCAGTAAATGTATGTAACTTGTATTAGGTTGTACCATTAGTTGCCATCCACAGACGCTGACCTAGATAAGTTTAAAAAATTTAGAAATTAGAAAATAATAATAATTACGGTTATAAAGTAATTGCCTTAGAGTAACCCTGATAACATGTAACACAAACACTGAAAACAGCTATCAATGTGTTGTTTAACGCTCTGACCAATAAAATATGGCCCATCTTCTTTGTAGCGTCCATATTGTTTCCACATTCTGACTTAAAAGCACATGAACACTCTAAAGTTGGACAAACGACTTCCCAATTCCGGAAATGGGACCGTCTGAGGAGTGTGTGAATGCAGCATCATTCTCACCAGGAAGCAAATAAATATATTTCCAAAATACAAATTCTTCCTGCATAATCAAAACACAAGCACAAAACAAAAGTCATTGTATAAGCAGTGTCAAGTCATGTTATTTCTTCTTTCAGATGTCAATGTGAATGACACCTATTATATGACTATAATTTCCTTTTAGACTCAATCATCCAAGTATGAGGAACTACCCACTTTTACATATCACCTGCCTCTGCAGGCATTTCGTGCCTGTTTCCTGGAGTGTGATCTGGGGAGCATTACCCCTCCAGGTGCGGATGTTCATGGAAAAGGACTAATTCCTAGTTTAGATGGCATCACTCTGACCTAAACTGCTCCAAACAGGCAGAGTAGATAGAATATACAAGTATAATGAGGATGATGAGGATACACTATGGGTATTAGTATTATTATTTTCACTACAACAATACAACTAACAGTATATACAGCTGTTCCTGGTCTCTCTCTCTCTTCTCCCTCTCTCTCCTCCCCCAGCCCCTCTTCCTCCTCTTAAACCCAATCGGTCAAGGCAGACCGCTGCCACCCTGAGTCCGGTTAGGTTGGAGGTTTCTTCTTGTTAAAAGAGAGTTTTTACTCCTCACTGTTGCCAAGTGCTGCTCTTAGTGGGAACTGTTGGGTTTCTCTCTACAATAGCAAGGTCTTAACCTTACTCTGTAAAGTGCCGTGAGATAATGTATATTATGATTTGGCTCTTTACAAATAAAATAGAATGTAATTGAATTTCCAAGAATATGTTCTTCTCTATGATCTTCCTGTTTCTCATGAAACCTCTGTGGTTTCCTTCATTAATATAGTGACAGGATGTTTCTTATTTGCCATACTTCCCCTTGTGATCACACGTATGATCTACTTACAGCTGCAACAGCAAATAAAAACATCCAGACATCTACACTTCATTTCTGCATCATTTTCTGCATCGGGTGTGTGCAAATTCCACTTTGTCCACATTTGTTCAAAACTAAGCTCCAACACAGACACACACACACACGCATACATACACACACCTATACAAGTTTGCTGAGTGGCTTTGTTGTGGGTTTGCGGATGGAGGCAGCTCATTTCTGCATAATAAAGCACAGAGCCTCAGTGAAATCGCTCAGATCCACACTCTGCTACAGTGAGACCCTTGTTTCGCAGAATTGGCTCTCGATGTACTTGTGAGCCGCCACATGACAAAGTCAGCATTATTTGTAGCAGCAGCAGCAGCTGGAGTTGTGCTAGCAGTATTAGTAGCAGGGGTCGGTCTAATAGAAACAGCAGAGTTGTAATAATGGAAAGACTTAAAGGACTAGAATTATAGTAGGAATTGTGGGAGGAGTAGTTTTGGCTTTGATACACTTTTTTCACCTCTGGCCCCGCCCTTGTTGAGTCTGACTACACCCTGTCTTACCGTTCTGGCCATGGATGGCTACCTTCAGCCCAGACCAGATCTCGCTCCACTGAGACTATCATAGCAACTGCTGTATAGACATGTACAGTATTTTTCTGCATGTTCATGCGTGAATGGGGGCAACGGGCCACCGGTGTTCAGACCGCGTCCCCTCCTGCACCCCTTGCCCCTGCTCCAGTTTTCTGATCCGTCTTAGATCTGCTGGGTCGAGCTTAAGCCCCAAACAAAGGCTCGCACACAGAAAGACACACACACACGCACATGCGCACACACACACACACACACACACTCACACAAACGACTGCGGGCAGCAGGACGCACAATGTGTGTATGTGATAGAGAGATTATGACAAACAGTGAGAGAGAGAGTCAACAGAAGTGTCCTTTCACTCATGAGAGTGACGTCTTTTGAATTATTCATTTCTTTGCACCCAGTGTGTGGACATCTGTGTGTGTTGTGTTCGCGTGTCTTTGCGTGAATCAATAATTCTTACATTCATTTTCACTGTTTTGGAGAAAGTGAACATGTGAATGTGTTTTTTTTTTATTGGTGAACACAATAAAAGTGCATTTCATTCCTCCATGTGGACACTGCAGCAACTGAATGACAAGTCTTTTATTAAAGGGGCTGTTTGTACGTTTTCTCTGTTAGCATGCTAGCTTCAGTAGAAGAAAAGATGGGATAGAAAAAGAAGAAAAAAAAACATGAGTAAACATTGGCTTTGCTTTCCACCATCAGAGACATCTCAGTGAGGAAAGAAATGAAGTTTGATGCTGAGCTCACATTGTTTCTTCAAGACTGATAAGAAACAACTGTTAATGCTAATGTTTCAGTCTTTTATTTTACTTGTAGGTGTCTCAAGTCTTTGACCAATTAATGAAATGAAATCGTGCATCTTGAAGGAACTAAGTGAAACAAAAACAAAGTTCTCTGCGCATCATACCTTTAATTATTGTTAATAAGTGAAAACCAGATTTACCTGTTCTCTTTTGTGTCTTCCTCATTGAACGAAAAACGAGAAATGGACTGCCTTATCAAAAAACAAAGGGCTGTATATGATTAAAAATGTATTTCATGTAAGAAGGTGATAGTGCAGCTTTGTGCATCTGTTTATATTTCAAAACTTTCCTCATCACCACCTCATAATAACACAAAGTCGCAATGGCCGACATTTTGTGGAGCAGTTCAGGGAGTGAAGATGTGACGATATTGCATAATGTGTCAGAGAAGAAAGAATCTCTTTGTTTTCACCTGCGCACTCTTCACCTCCAGCTGAGGCAGGTTCAGAGTAAGACTGACTTCACACACTGGAGCCGTCAGTCATTCCTACATGTGTATCATGAGCTACTTTACACTCACACTCAGTTGTATGAGTCAGGGTCCATCATGCTGAACTCTATCTGACCCCTGACCTCTACTGATGTGTCTGCAGAGATGGTCACACCAAACATAGATCAGTTAGTAGTAGCAGTAGCACAAGTAATAGTAGAAGTGGCAGTTGTATTAGTTGTTGCAGTAATAATAGTCCTAGAAGCAGTATGAGTAGTAAGTGTAGTGCAAGTAGTAGTTGTGGTGGTGGTATTAGTACTTTTACAAATAGTAATAGTAATCATACAAGTAGTAGTTGTAGAAGTAGTAGTAGTATAACCAGTAGTGGTACATGTACATGTATATTTACAAGCACTACTAGTGGTATTAGTAGCAGTAGTAATAGTTTTGGTACAAGTAGTATTAGCGGCGTTAGTAGAAGGTGCAGTGGTATCAGCAATAGTAGCAGTAGCAGTACTACGAGTAGTAATAGTGGCAGCTATTAATGGTAGTACAAGTAGTAGTAGAAGTGCCAGTGGTACTAGTTGTAAGAGTAGTAATAGTCCTAGTAGTATTATTCCTCATTGTATTAGCAGGACATGTAGCGCAAGTAGTTGTGGAGGTAGTATTTGTACTTTTCATTGTTGTTGTTGTTGTTGTTGTAGTCATACGACATACCAGTAAGTGTAAAACAAGTAGTAGCAGTATAACAAGAAGCAGTTGTTCATGTACATGTACAAGTACTAGTTGTGGTATTACTAGTAGAAGTCGTATCAGCAGCAGTAGTAGAAGAGCAAGTAGTAGTAGTAGTATTAATAGTAGTTATAATAGTAGTATAATAGTAATATACTCATAGTTATAGTTGTGGTATTAAGTAGAAGTGGTATCAGTACAAGTAGAGAAGTAGTAGTAATACATGTAATGGTGGTAGTTGTGTGGGAGTATCAACAGTAGTGTAGTAATAAAAGTGGTGATAGTGGAGTAGTAGTAAGATAGTGAGTAATGTTTATCAGCACTGTGTTTAGTGGCAATAACATGTTGTAGTATTAGCAGCAGTTGCATCAGAAGGAAGTGTTGAATCTATCAGGTGTTTGATGTCGCAGGTCGACTCATAAACGGGCCTGAGAGGTAACACACTGTACAGTCCTCAGTCCACCAGCCATTAATAATAAACTGGAAACCAGAGCTGTGGAAGATTTCTCTCCCATGCACACATACACACACTCACACACACCTGACCCAGTGAGATGAGCCAACAGCGTGAATGAGGATCAGGATGGCCGCTGTCACATGACAGCGTTTGTGTGTAATCTCCTTCAGACAGGGAGGTCCGCTTTGAAGCTGCGCTCACACCCTGATCTGGACTGACAGGCACTCAGGCCACTTTGAGTCTACTTTCTCAGGCGGACCTGCAGCGTATGTCTTCATCTATCTCAGCGAGGGAGTGAATGTTTTTGTGAATGATAGTTATAAACAATTACAATAAATACAATATACTGTAAACCACAACACATGTGATTCCTAAAGACTTCCTGCAGCTGCCATGAGGTTCATGTGTGGCTCAACTAACTGGAAGAAAAAATATAATTTGATTAAAATATCTCCACATAGCGAGTCAGCTGCAAACACCTGAACAGCATTGCAACTGAGAGTGCATGAAAACTAGTTAGCAAGTTATAGTCTATAGAGTAAGATAAAAGTAAGGGATAGAAAGATTAAATATACAGGTAATGATTAAACCGTTGAGATACTAGGCTAAACTAAAACTAATCAATGACGGTAAATGGTTTGGTTGAAGTGGAAGTAGCTTAATGGACAAAGGGTTAACATGGACAGCTAAAAGTAAAGGATACATTCTGAAAAACCTAAAAGTAATAGATAAACATTTGAAATCTTAGCTAAAGGAAGTAGATTAGTGGTCAGAATAGTGAGCTGAAGGGACCTGGAACAGCTAGACATATAAATAAATGGTTAAAATGAATATCTTTAAGTTTTGAATAAACAGTTTAAATACTGAGTGAACAGTAATGAACAAATAGTCAAAACATAGCTGCTCCTAGTGACAAGAGTAGAAACGAATCTGAACATTGACAGTTCATTTGTATTAACGCATTTGTTTCCAGATAGTCTGCCGTTACACGGTATCATTAAAACTAAAATCCATTCAAATGAGTCATGTTGGGAAGATGATGGCTGGTGTCATTACTCATGCCACGAGGTATCTGAGAAGTTAATACCTTCCCAGATACCTTGTGAGTTACTGACACTTTACTTTTAATTTCAGTCTTGATGCCAGTGCCATAACTCATCAGAACATCATCATTGGCTTCTAGCTGTTTATCCAGATCAGGTTCCGATGTGAATGTGTGTGGAAATGATCATTTCTAAGGTTGGGAGTGAAACACATCCGCATCAAAACTGTTTCAGTGGAAAATTACCATTGTGGCAAAAAAAAAGGTGCAACCTAGAGAAGAAGTAAAAGTGGTTCCCCACAGCCAATCATAACAGACCTACAGGCTGGCTGTGAGGTGTTGAAAGAGCGCATGATTATTCGCAATGCGCATGCGCAAATAATCAAAACCCGCCGCTCGCTCTCTGCTTGACAAGCCGCGATAACGGCAGAAATGATAAAGCGAGAGATCAATCATTAGGCGTGATGAACAGGCTGGTGGTCAACCTAAGGTCCAGGGACAATGACCTGCCGCGGCCACAAGCGGGCGGCAACTTACAGGACGGGTCCACGCAGCGCATCAGATCCCTGAGCCGTGAGGGGAGACCCCGCTCCGCCGCCGCCCCGCCGCCGCGCCACCGCCGCGCCACCGCCGCTCCACCGCCGCTCCACCGCCGCGCCTGTGAGCTTTACACTGGCCAAACACTGCGTGGGCCCTTGTTCTGGCGGCTTGCGACTTGCGTGACAGAACCTGCTGTGAAATGGTTTGCAGGGTTCCTGAGGTTCTCTAGTGTCTAGGTCATTTGCTGTGTTTGTATACAAACCCACGTCTCCGCTGTGTGTGTGTGTGTGTGTGTGTGTGTAAAAAAAAACAAAAAACAAAACCGCCAGGCCCCTCCCCTCCCTCGGCACTCCTCCCTCCACCGAGGCTGGGCTGATGCAATGCTCATCTTTATAAAGGCGAGTCCCCACCCCTCCTCCCGCAGATCTGGGTCTTGTTTCCGAGCGCACCGCGTCTCTGGGAATCTGGTTGAATCAGTGAATAAATCTAAATTCTTTGCCTTCTCTGCGTGGGTCGCTTTATTCTAACACCGTCTTTGTTTGGTACTTGAACTGTGACAGCCAGTGTTCGAGCTCAGACCCTGTCAGGTAGCCCCCCAGGTCTATCCATTCATTTCTCGTTTTGTTCATTATTCAACGAAACACTCTCAAGGAGCAGAAGGTTTTTTGTTTTTGTGAGGAAATCGTCCGGACATTTGCTTTTTCTTTTCCCACTGAAAGGACTTTACAGGCCTCCTGCCTCTTCTTCTAAAGGTAAGACTGCCGGCATCCTCATCATTTACCGACAATCAGAAATTCCCTCCCGGATGTAGGCTGAAGAGCCTTTGACAAAAGAACTGAGCTCTTCATGTTAGATCTGACACTTCTGGGTTTTCTGTTTCCTCTGAATCCCCTCACTGCCTGTCTCTGGTCTGGGCTTTGAATCTAATTAAAGGTAGATGTCTCACTGGCTCCTTTGGGCTAATTAGTCAGCGGGCTATTAAATCCGTTTCCTGTCATATCAGATGTGAGGATCTCTATCTAAAAAAAAAAAAGACAGAGATGTCCTCTGAGAGAGGCCCGGGCTTTATTCCTCAGCAGGTCAGCGCTGGTCCAGATAAATAAATCATGAAGCTGGTGTGACAGTGATGCTGCAGTGCTGGACTCCTGTCTGCCGGCTGCTGGCACAGGACTGACTCTGCCACACACCCAGGCCGGCACAAGGAGAGAGCAAACCAAGAAGTGTTCAACCGGTCTTGAGTATATGAGTGTGTTTGTGTGTGTTTGTGTGTGTTTGTGTGTGTTTGTGTGGGGGAAAGCCTCCGGTCTTGAGCTGAGCGTGGATCCGAGCCTCTGCGCAAAATGGAGCCATGCCCATAAAGGGACAACACGTGCCATTGTTTCCATCGGAGCCGGCCGTGGAAATAATGTCCCTCACCGGCCCCGGGGCCTGCATGTACGCATGTACGCGCCTCACAGCCAGCGATAGACACCAGATTAATATTAGACTGTCATTAGACTGTCAGATTTCAGTGATCCCAGGGAGCCCTGCCTTCATGTCACCTCACTGTGCCTCGTTACAAAGCTGAAGGATGCTTTCTGTGCGGATTAAGACGCTGCCGCTGCACGTTTTCACTCCGCCTCTCGGGTCATTTCGGGGGAAAAGTGCGCAAAGTGCCGCAGTTTCTCTCTCACATCACGGGCTGAGATGTCGGGTGGACGCGGTTGCCGGTCTGGTATTTTTCCACTGCCGGTGCGTCACCCCCCTTACCTCCCCCCTCCTCTCTCTAAAGAAGTCACATGACCGCAGGCGCGCGCCTGCTCACTATAATATTGATTATTCTAAGGGGACGTGAACGCGCACAGCTAGAAATAAATGGGCTGTGGTGGGAGGACGTGACGCAGGGAGCAGAAATGCGTAAAAATGAATAATAAAATAAAATCATATTTCTTTTCTCAGCTTTTAAATTTGCAGTATGAAACAACCTGCTGCCAAAACCGAGATGAACTTTTTGAACATGTCTCCTGAGGAGGACAACAGCAGCTCCAACAGCACTGAGTACACTTTCCAGGACTGTGCGAAGAAGGTCCCGCTGGACAGGTGAATACGTCAGTGCACAAAGTGCTCTCAGTTTTTTTTTTTTTTTTTCCTCTTTTCTGGAGTCGACAGAACATCCTGTTCACCTACACCGCATTAAATGTTTTCCTCTTCTGTTTCCTCTTAAAGCTCTGATATGGACGCAGAGAGTCAAAAATTCCTCCCAGGACACAACCTGGATAAGAAGAAGTATGAGACAGAATATGTAAGAGCTCCTCCTGTCCTTCTACACATTGTCTCCTTTAAACACTTCTGTCATTTTTCACTATTTCCTAACCGTTGATCCTTTATGTTCCACAGCACCAGGGCAATGCTTCCTTTGGCATGTCCGTCTTCAACCTGGGCAACGCCATCATGGGCAGTGGCATCCTGGGATTGTCCTACGCTATGGCCAACACTGGCATTGCCCTATTTGTGTAAGTTTTTATTCTAGCATAAATTAATTTGTATTAATTCTTAATTAATTAATACTAATTCTTCCTCTTGAAGGTATTTCTAATTTCACACACAAAGGTTTAAAGGTAAAATAAAAAAATATGAATTGGTTATAATAACAAGAAAAGAAACAATTTCCAGCATCAAAAGCAGGAAGCTGCAGAATAACTGCGGCCGCAGTGGTTGTAGGAAAACCAGCACTTGATGCAGATGTGCTGTTGTTTCATAATCCAGCTTCTGCACAAGCAGGTGTGGTTTTGTCTGTTGCATCAAGGTCGCAGTTCATGATGTACTGTAGCTTCGCAGGCCAAGTTCCCGCCTGCACTCTGTCTGTGTGTGTGTGTCTGTGTGTGTGTTTTGCAGCCGCTCAACCCTGAGCCTTAGATTACACGGGGGTCGAAAGTTTATTAATGCTCGTCACCACAGCTGAAGTACTCACTATCATGTTTGCTGTAGATAAAACTGTGGAAAGAGTGGGAAAAAGGAAAAGTTCACTTCAGGGCAAATGACAGGTTTTTATGAGCGCTTCCTCTGTTGGTTATCATGAGGTCTGAATATCTGCTATCACTTTTAGAGCTTATATTAACAAGTACACTTTTCCTTTCCTTCAGTTTATGTTGGTGCCTGCATTTGTCAGAAATTTGGAGCCCAACACTTTGAGGAAAACACACCCTCTTTGATGCCACATTTCCTTAAACCACATGGAGGACGTATTATGTAAATCACTCAGGAGCCAGAAACCAAATTTGTACGCTCCTGGTGCCACCAAATGGCAGCAGCACGTCAGTTTGCAAACACAGGGAGCGGCCGGAGGAGCAGCTTAGCCGAGTTAATCCTGCTGCATTTGGGCCAGAGTTACATAAACACAGAGCTAGCGTACGCTGGCAGGAGATCATGAATGGAACTTGAGCCTGTTTCACTGTCAGCCAGCAGACTGACCAATCCGAGCCCCACATCAGCAGGAAGTGGGGGATTACAAAAAAACAAAAAAAACAACCAAAAAAAAAAACAAACTAAATAGCTACTACATTGCTGCAGTAGCTGGAAGTATTCCCAGTTTGTTTGCATTTCGAAACTTTGTCTGGTCCCTTCACATGAGCAATTACAGTTACAAAAACCATGAAAGGTCATCCAAAGCATATATTTGTTGATCTGCGGTGTATAAAGTGATAAGATAGGAACGATTATGATGTCAGTGCCAGGCAAGCGGCTAGCTAAAGGTCCAAAGCAGCTGGACGGTCACATGTCCAGAGGAAACGCTGCGTCTTCACGGCACAGGTCTCAAATGGCCTGGAGATTAATTTTCACCTGGACTATTAATACCCCCTTACACACTGTGCTGGCTCTGCAGCATCCCAAGGGTGCTAAGAGGATCCCACACGGGGAAACCTTTCGTCCTTTGCAACCCTGCTGATGCTGCTCGTGTCCAACAGAACCTGCAGACTGATGCTGCCTTCAAGGTCTGTTTTTGCTGATCAGGGCGTCAAAATGTGAGAAAAGGCAGGTTTGATGATTTTCCTACTTAGCTGCTTTGGTGAAAATGTGCAGACTCTTGATTCTCAGAGAGAACCAATAAAAATCACCTTATTGCTGAGCCCCCACTTGCTGAGGACATTTATTCATTAGCCACTCATCTACTGGTTTCTGAAATCATCTCGTCCATCTGGCAGATTCTCCCGACAGAAATAAGATTTGGGTCATTACAGAAGAATATAAGCGTGTCTGACCTTCATGTTAGCTAAATGTCAATGCGTTTGTTTACCACAGTCTGGCAAAATGCATTTGTCTTTGAATTGGCCTTTAAAGTCTTGTGTTCAGTGGGACTGTTCATTCAAAAGACCAGTTTGTCTCTGATTTCAACATTTAGCTAAAGATCCCTCTCCTCTGTTTACAGGATTCTCCTCATGGCCGTTGCCGTCTTCTCCTTATACTCTGTCCACTTGCTGCTGAAGACGGCTAATGAAGGAGGTGAGTCTGTTAGATAGTCATGTATACAAAGGACCCAGTGGCTTCTTTAAGTTTTTTTTTTTTTAATTTTTATTTTTTATAAATGCTAAATCTTCATTTCTTTGCGTATTTCCTCTCCAAAGGTGCACTGGTGTACGAGCAGCTGGGTTACAAAGCCTTTGGGATGCCAGGGAAATTCGCTGCTTCCTTCTCCATCACCATGCAGAACATTGGAGGTAAGAGGCAAAGAAACAAGTGTTGTGTAACTATAATTGAACTACTTCTCTATATTTATCTAAGGCTAAACATAGTCACTCTGTATCTAAACTGAGTGGATGGGGGGAAAAAAAGAAAACAGAAATCTTGGCTGATGGAAACCCGGCATGTGTTTCTGGAATGTAGAGTAATTTCCAGTAGAAACTTGAGTCATTCTTCAAGCATGTGTTAAAGTTTTTCCTTTCCATGGAGCAGCTCTGCCCCTCAGTGAATATCAGACATCACTGTTTCCTGTTCCCTATATGGACATGACTTGGCTTAGGAAAATGTACTAAGTGCTGTTTTTGTCTTCACAGCCATGTCAAGCTACCTCTACATAGTCAAATACGAGCTGCCCCTCGTCATACAGGCCTTCCTGGGAACCGGCAATGGGTGAGTAGCCAGATATATAGACCCAGCAGACACAAGTGATCACCTTCAGGTCTGGAAAAGTTGGACATACACAAAAGTGTTAAGTGTTGATTACCATAAGAAGATATATTTGTGGTTTTAAGAACCAAAAAACATCTCAGTGTAGTTTTACATCTCCTCTCTCAGGCTTCTCTTCTGATTGGCTGACTGTTTTCTGAGTGATCGAATAAAAATATAGCAGATTTCAGGTAAACACTCAGAGAAACCAAATCCTGCAAGGTTGAACCTTTGGACCTTTAACAAATACAATCACAGTAATCGGTTTGGTTTTCAAATCCCTTACAATATTGATTCAGTATTGATTGAAAACTCCTTGTGCAGAAAACATAAATTTAAAAACACCTGTTTTGCTTGATGTAAATAAAAAAACGGACTTCCTCAGCACTGTTGAATATCAGTGTCACATTTTTCCCACCCAGCTGAACCCTGACTGAAATATTGGTAGCCAATTAAAATTTATGACCCGGAAATGTAGGTTCTGAACTCTCCACCAAGTCGAAACCAATTTCCAAGAAACTGGTTGGTGGCTCTGCCAGATTGGTCTCTAGCCAAAGAACAATTGATCCAGTTTTGGTGGCGATTCAGATCTGACCATTAGAGTGTTTGTTAAGCAGTTTTGCAGCTCTAATAGTTCAGCCAGTGTCAATACAGGCTGGCGTACACACCCCAAAAGGGAAGTCAAGCCTCCAAATATTTTGTGATGTTTTGGAAAGTTGTGTCCTCCAGTACAAAAAAAAAATTTCACAACAGAGAAGCGGGAACGGCTGGCAGAGGCACTCGAGGTAAATTGGCACATCGAGCAAAATGGCTGCCGGTTGTTTTTCAAGTGCTGAGTGTCAGAGAAGGGGAAGCAGCGTCTTTGTCCTCCTGTTGTAGAAGAGGAGGGATGACGGGCGGCGGGGCGGGGAGGAGTCTGAGTGTTTTAAAGGGACGGACAGTGCTCAGTCTCTTCACGTGGCCCTTCAAAGAGCCCTTTTAGAGGACGCAGCCGGTGCCGCGTCGAGACAGAGCGCGGGATGAGCTCACTGCGACCTCGCTTCAAGTTTCAAAAAATGGATGCGGTTCGCGTCGTCAGCGCTGCTTTGTTGCATCTATTTTTGTGAGCGGTGCATTCAGCCTGTGCAGACCAGTCAGTGTCAGCTGATGCGTAGATGTCGGTGTCAGAGCAGCAGCTCAGAGGTTTGATCAAGTGTGAAGCTGCAGAAAATCAGGAACAGTCTGACAGGAAAGTGGATTTAATGTGAAGTTTTTCTGCACAGTTGTCAGTTTTAGAGCTTATTAGTTTACTGTTGGTGCTGGTTACTAAAACACCAAAATGCATCCCATCTCGAAGAGGAAGATGGATCAACTGCAATAATGAAAGGTTGCAAATATTGTAAATAAAGGGGCGTTTTAGCCGTCAGACCTGTGTGAGATGTTATAAGAAGAATGGTGAAAGCTGACGGAGCAGAGGCCGCGATGTCCTGACTTTTAGTCTCCAGTAAAATGATCCTGGAACCTACATTTCCCATAAGTAAAGGCGACATCATGAGGGTTATTTCTTCAGACTCCAGAGATGCTCCCGCCACAGATGAAGAAATTATATAACAGTTTTCAGAGCTTGAGCAGTATTTTTTCTGACAAGTAAACAACTGTTTCATATTATAATACATTTGATAAAGCACACAGAGAGTGGTGCTCAATTAGTTAATTCATGAATGACTTTCAGTAAGACGTTCTTTCCTTGTGTTTCAGGGAGTGGTACACTAACGGAGACTACCTGGTGCTGCTGGTGACGGTCGCCATCATCCTGCCCCTCTCCCTGCTCAGGAACTTGGGTAAGCTGTGTGTCTGTGTGTGTGCTGTAAAATCGGATGCATTTCTAAATAGGGTTTGGTTGTGGGACAGTGATATATTCGCACCTTGAAAGGTGTAAAAACGCTCACCGCTCGCATAGAAGTGACAGAAGTAAAAAAAGAAAGAGCAGACCACAGGTTGAACGTTGTAGAAACAGAAACTCATGCTTGTGTTTTGCCACCCTTCCTGCTCAGGTTACCTTGGTTACACCAGCGGTCTGTCCCTGCTCTGCATGGTGTTTTTTCTGATTGTGGTGAGTAAAATCCAACAGTTTCCCCTACCTCACTCACACACACAGGCACACACACAGGCACACGCCCTCTGTGCAGCAGCCTGTCGTGCCAGATGAATCTTCGTCAGAGAGAACCTTTCAGTTTTTCCAAGAAATCTAAAAGCTCCTCTCCTCCCCACATGGAAGAGCAGGAGTCGAGTTGTGGGAAACAATAAGCCACTGACATAAAAACACTGAAACACAACAAAGTAGGAATAGTGAAACTGGAATTTGGCTGCAACTTTAGTATCTGTTGAGATTGGATTTTTTTCACCTGATTTCTCACAGTAGTCTGGTTTCAGTGGGAGTTTTTGTTTCCCGTGATGCACCACATGATTTCAAAGGCTTTTTAAGATTTAAAGAGCTGCCAAATTTCAGGTCAGACTGTTTTGCTAATAAAAGCCCACCTAAAGTCTTTGTGCTTGTCCTCCAGGTGATCATCAAGAAGTTCCAGATCCCGTGCCCTCTGCATGAACTCGACAGCTCTGGGAACGAAACCTTTAGCAAGGTGCTGAACATGACCCACGCAAACAGCAGCGGACCACTGGACTACAGTGAGGACGCTTGCACGCCGAAATACTTTGTCTACAACTCACAGGTGAATCTCTCTGACATGCAAACATCTGGAGAATTGAAATTTGCACTAAAGCAAGTACCGTTTAGTAATGTTTGGGTGTTGTGTTTTTTTTTTTTTTTCCCCAGACTGTCTATGCTGTTCCCATCCTGACCTTCGCCTTCGTGTGCCACCCGGCCATCCTGCCGATGTATGAGGAGCTCAAGGAGTGAGTGCTTTCATTTCATCGTGTTCACCCAAACTTCAAACCACAGCTGCTGTCTTATCAGCGCCTTCAACACTTTAAAACACAAGAATTTATCTCTAAGATTACCGTGTACTTGCACCTAAATTAAACACCCCCTCTCTCCCAAACAGCCGCTCCCGCAGAAAGATGCAGGGCGTTGCCAACGTGTCCTTCCTGGCCATGTTCATCATGTACCTGCTGGCTGCCCTTTTCGGATATCTGACCTTCAACGGTAAGTCTGGGTGGGGAAAAAAAACAACAGAAATATGTTCACTGGATGTATGGTGGCAGGCAGCAGATACAGCTTTGGCTTGTAGCTGATGCTGTAACTAAATGTGAAGAGAACCAAAACATAATTGCACAGGTGGAAATCCCATCAAAAATATTCACTAGAAACAGAAAGCAAGAAGCGGCTAGTCATCCCAGTGTGGGTTTACAAGCAGTCATTGCCCCCGAATATGTCAGAGCGGATCAATCATCCAGAGTGAAGGGAGGGAGCCTCAAGGTTCAAATAAATACAGACTAACTCGTCTGGGACAAAATGCTCAGGACAGGACTGGAGGCCTCTTATGTAAGACTGTGAAAAAATCCACCTGCTGCAGTAGACCAGTGCGCCAGCATGTTTGCGTTCCCGTTTGTTTGGCAGGAACATCTGAGCGAATGTGAAGTTCCTGGAACATCAGACTGGTTATACAAGTGCATGATAGTGAGCAAAGACTTCCTCAACTGTCGTGACAGGGCAAAACCTGATGTGGGGGGATGGTAAATATGTTCGAGGACGAGTAGAGATTGAGAAATCGAACGTGCTGGGCAGTGTTTGCCACATTTAGGAAAAGACAGAGGGCGTTGAGCCAATCGTAGGTCAGAGTGGGAGTGAAATGATTGCGCCAGTGATGCTTTAATGGAGGCTGCAAATCTCAAAACAATGTTGTGGCACGTGCAGGTGTCAGACTATTTCACATCTTTGGTGCACACAATTTACACTGAGGCCTTTCTTCTTAAAAGTATTTTAGTATCTACACGAACATTAGCATCTTCTACACTGTGTGTGGGCACAGTAGAGCTTTTAAGGTATTTCTTCAGAGATGTTTCCCATGTTGTGTTTGTGAAGCACTGCAGCTCTAACAGGTCTCTCCCATCTTTCCGCACAGTGCGCGTGGAGCCTGAGCTGCTGCACACCTACTCCAAAATCTACAAGTTCGATGTGGTCCTGCTGATCGTCCGTCTGGCTGTGCTGACCGCCGTCACCCTGACCGTCCCCGTGGTGCTCTTCCCTGTGAGTGTCACAGAAGTCAAGCCCGGATCTTGGATTATTTGTCAGGAATTAACACGGTCATGTCAGATAACCTCTCTTTTTGTCTCTCTGTAGATTCGTACCTCCATCAACCAGCACCTGTCCTCCTCTAAGGAGTTCAGCTGGATCCGCCACACCGTCATCACTGTTGCCCTGCTGACTGGCACCAACGCCCTGGTCATCTTTGTCCCCACCATCAGGGACATCTTTGGCTTCATCGGTGAGTGTCTGCCGTGATGATGATGCCATAAAAAGCAACTCCAAAAAAAAAAAAAAAAAAAAAAAAGCCAAACAAAATGTTGTGACTAAAATGCCAAATTTTTTTCCACTCCCAGGTGCCTCTGCTGCTGCCATGCTCATCTTCATCCTGCCCTCGGCTTTCTACATCAAACTGGTCAAGAAGGAGTCCATGAAGTCTGTGCAGAAGATCGGGGTAAGGAGCTGGCTCTGAAAACCCACACATATTTATCAGAGTCGTGCTGACGTGACTGTTGGACTCATTAGCTAAATGTGAAATTGCTTCCTTCCCCAGGCCACCGCCTTCCTCCTGTGCGGCCTCGTGGTCATGATCGGTAGCATGACCCTTATCATCCTGGACTGGATCCACAACGCCATGTACGACGCAGACGCACACCCCAATGGACACTAAAGCTCCGCCTCTCCTGCTGCAGCCTGGAGAGAGAGGACGCTTCCAGCACTGGACTGCTAACGACCACGCAACCAACCAAGATCAAAAACCTATTGTAAAAGAAGAAAAACACAAGAACTCACTTGATGCTCGGCTTTGACTTCCTGAGCAACAGACCATTGCCATTCCAAGAGAATGTATCCAAACTTTGTACAGTATGCTGTTATAGGCCACAAAGATGGTATTTTACTTGCTTTCTTCTCTTTTTATTGTAGCTTTTTTTTGTCGTTTTTGCTCGTTTTTACTCTTTAATGTTCTTTTTTTGTGTGTAGTTATTGGTACAGCTGAAAACAAATATTTGAAGGTGCCTCATAACAGCGATGATATAGTCTTAGAGTTTAAAATGCAGCTTACACTCAGGTACGGTGTTGTTGTGTGCGCGAGTGTGGCTGTGACCTCAGAGCTAGGCAACAACGAGAAGTACGAGGAGTCTCCCGAAGGTTGACAGGAGGCAACTGACTTGAAAGTTTATCCTCCTCAAGGACAATTAAGTTCCTTCCAACATTTGTTTCTTTTTTTATTTTTTCCTTTTTTACTTTGCCAAAAATGTATTTGTAAAGCATCTTTGTATATTGAAAGCACTTACTGTTTAGCACACTCGTGAAAAAAAAGAAAAAAAAAGAAAACAGATTTGTCAGTTTCGACAGGCGAGGCCTACCACATCGCCTACTCAGTATTCGTACCAAGGCTTTGTGACCTTGCTAATAGTGTCAGCTTTCCTTGTAAAACATAGTATAAGTCAACAGAACCTGCCTTCTCAAACCCAACACTGGGAGCTGCAGAGTAACTCATGAGAGGACTCTAATGAAACTGTATTAACTCTTAAAACCTGCTGAAGATCTTGTTGGAATAGCGTGCGCGGCGACAACACTACTGCTTTGAGACCTGGAGGCCGCCGAGCCTTCAGTTCCCCCTCCCCGTACGGGGGCTGGGGGAGACTGAAAATGAATTTTTTTTCTTTATGGGAGAATACTTTGAATTTGACCACATGCAGTGGTTGTAATTTACCTGTTAAACTTGCAAAAAACAAAAAAACAAAAACACCTTAAAGCCAGGTGTGCTCCTTAACACCAACGAACAAGTCAACTAACTTGACGAGAGCCTCTGTCAGATCATTACAAGTGTGTTTAGGTAAATGGCTGCACAGTCTCCTGCTTTTGAAATGTGTCACAATGAAGAACTTGAAAGCTCGATGTGGACTCGCGTCCCGTCGGGTCGTGAGCCTGTCATCCGACGGTGCACTGTGCTTCCAACACTAACGTAACACGTCACCAAACTGTTATTGTCCAACTTCTATTTATGGAAAAACGTGAAATCAATGTAATTTAATCTATTTTACTATATTTATATAATATTGTATGTATATATATATGTATATATATCTACTTCAACTGTATATACGCTTTGTTTTGTTTTGTCTTTTTTTTTTTTTTTTTTTTTGAAACAATAATGAATTGAAACTGTCGAACAAAAATGAAAAAGCCCGAGCTGGGGAATCTGTGACATCGAATTTCCTGATACAGCGGAGCTTCTACTGTTAAGACTGACTGAATTATCCCACTGTGTTGATTCTGTGAAAACTTTGTTACATGTGGAAACCGCGGAAAAAGTGGCAGCAGTGTTGTTTCCTTTTTTGCCCCTGAACACGAACCTGGATTAGAAAAATGTTCCTAGAAACACGCACGTCTGGGTGAGAGAGTACGTCAGCCATCTCTGGACCTCAGGAGCAAAGAGGGCTTTGCCCACCAGTGTTACACTCTTGTTTCAATGAAACATCATGTATATCCTGTAATTAATGTCTGATTAAAATCAAAAATAATCTATAGCATGGGCTGTCGCTGCTCTGTGTGTCCTGTGTCAGCTTCTGTCTGTCTGTGAATGTGGTTTATGAGGACGTGGTGTTAAAACTGGCCTGTGAGTCACACAGTGGACCTTCAAACGTCTGGTCAGGTGTTAGTTGCTGGACAACCTTAACAGAGGGAGCTAATTATTATACCTTATTAATGGCAAACACAAACATAACACAAATTTGACTTTAAAGAATATGAACAATATTTTTTTTAGAGTTAAAATACCTTTTAATTTCTTATTAAGAAGAATAAAGGGAAGAAAAATAAATGTTCATTAACTGGTATTTTGATCAGGTTTAAAGCTTCTGCCTGAACAAATACAGCATTAAACCTTTAGGACAGCTGTGTGCTCCCTTGATTAAATCTATATATTAATGCTATAACCTAATAAAGAGACTTCAGACATCCAGTATTACCACTGTACAGATTTGACAGAAGTGGTGTTAATATTTAAGAAATTCTCTCTGCTTCTTTATTCCTCTTTTGGTCCTGGACAGGAACTAATGTCCAATTAAAATCAAAGATTCACTAAATCATGATCCTGATGTTTCTTCATCCTGTGTCAGCTTCTTTTTCCACCGAGTAAATGTTTATGGGATGTGACGTTAAAACTGATCAGGACACTTTCCAACATCTTTGATTTTCATATTCCACCTCTACACCAGCCCCCTCCTTCCCTCAATGTACTAAAGAAATATGTATGCACTTACTCAGTAATTTCCATGAACTAAGAGGCTGTCCTAACTTTGACATTGTAATTATTATCTAACCACTCATGGGGAGCGCCTTCCTCTGGGATGAGTCACTTTTCCTTTGACAGCACTGCCTCCTAGTGGTCACCAGAGGAACACCACCGCTCATTTATCAGATCAGATATTTGTATGGGTGCAGATTATCAGAAAACAGTGACAAATGCCTGCTGTGATTTCCCAGAGCCCAGTGAGATTTATTCAAATAGCTTGTTTTAATCTGACGATCAGACCAAAAGCCACAGATTCATTTTCTGTTTTCTATAACAAACGAATCACATGTTCACACCTGAGAACCTGGAACCAGAGCACGTCTGACAATCTGCGTGAAAAATGACTGAAACAACAAATCTTGTTTCTCCTCTAAATATTGAACTGATTTCCAGAATTAACACAGACTGTGTTCACTTAGTATAAATACAACTTCATTATGTGTTTGCAGATCAGACCAGGGAGATATACACCACATATGTACAAATCATTACACTCATGCCTATGGAGATTGTTACAGACCTTAATCATTGCGCTGTCAATGACAACCATGGTGAAGCCACAGAGGTGATTTCACTGGACTGGCTGATGGGACCTCAGCTCAGGACTGTGGTCGACTGACCTGACTCTCCTCTTAGCTGTGTTGCATCTGATTTTTGTTTTTCACTGAAGATAGTTTGACACGTGAGCGTCAGAAAACACAGGTTTAAATAAGAAAATGAAACATGGCTGTATTCCATTTAGCTGCTTCAGTTTCAGGGTCCTGGTAGTGGTGTGCATGCTGGCTCACTGTCATGGCTTACTGGGACCCTTGAATAGAAATGAGCTACTGTTCATTTTATAGAGAAAATCAGTGTTTTTAAAATGTCTGTTGTTCTGCAGAAAAACAACCTGGTATTATTAGTTCAATAGTCTGGCAACATCATGTAATTCTCAGCAGAGCTCCATTTAACATCAGCCTGAACCTGAGGTCCAGACTGCTTGAAGAGACCAGTGTGGGTGTATCAGAGCTGTAAATGCATCCTTTAATATTTTTTTAAAGATTTATATTTTCCCTTGATGTTTTGCAGTTGTTTGTTTGGATAATTAAAACGGGAGACATCATGGTTCAACAGGCAAAGAGACAAACCCCAACTGAATGGACACACACATCATAGCACCACCAGAGTTTGAAAGGTGATTTTGGGGCAATCAATAAAATAAAAAAATAAAACAACGCAACAGCTCCT